>NC_059135.1:55189594-56540428 GCF_020740605.2 Lemur catta | reverse complement strand
CTTTGTGGAAGAATGTAATGGTTTGACACTAAAACAAACAAAAACCAGTTAGCTAGAATGAATTTTCAAAGGACTATATTAAGATCCTAGAAATGTTGATTTATCTGCTGCTGAGCAACTTTCAAAGTTATCACAGGGCTTCTGAGATTCTCATGACTGAGGGAAGAAGAGATGAGTTTTCTGTAAGAAAGGTAGGGACTTCCCAATATTAGTATTGCCAGTAAAGATTATCTCTAACCTTAGAACAATTTCTTTAAAATTTCTTTTTTCCCCTCGTGCATATAGCATATTAATAGGTTTCTTGGGCCACTTCATTTTTAATTATAAGTAAGATTCTGTATGAGTGTAAAATCTTTATTGTGGAAATTGAGTCTAAGACTGTAAAAAGGTTTTTTTGAAATATATATAAGGAAAATTACATGTTTTTTTAATTTATGAGAGTGTGTTATATTGTACCTCACCATATTTTGTTACATAGCATAAAATTCTTGCCGTTTGGTATCCTTTGAAATTAACCCTGAGTGTAGTGAATGTATAAGTTTTTGATGAGTTTTCTAAATATATTTCTTTTTTGCTCCCATAAAACTACACATGTCTTTATATTGTTACCAGCATGTGATCTTCCTTAGTCCTTATATTTAGAGACAAGGACTTGAAACCAAATACCAAAGTAGCAGAGCAAAGTGAAAGAAGTTTATTAAGCCAGTACACCTCCAGACATGGACCAGGGTGTCAAGGAAGATGAGCACGTGATAGAACACTCTAGAAGAGTGGTAGGAGCCCGCACATGTCCAAGAGGACAGTGGCCCTGGGGTCTCTTGGGCTTCCCCTTTTCTTTCTTCTGACTTCCTCATTCTTGTGTTGCCCTCCTCCTGGCCAATGAGAATGTCATCTCCTCCCATCTGTAGGGCAGGGGAGTTTTTTACTTTGTTTCAGCCTAGAAGTATCATGGCTTCCAAAGCCCATTCATGCAGGGGAACAGTAATATATAGTAATGATGGTATAATGAAGTCAGAGTCACTGGAGGACAACCTTGCCCTCCATCAGCACACGGGCCTCCTAAGGGGCTTCCCCAGACGGGAGTAAACAAGGCGTTTCTATAATGGTTACCACAGCAGCTTGACCATAGCTTTTGCTCTTATTGATCTGTGACCCTAATTTTGTTCCTACCATTCTGCCCCACCTGTGCTCTCTATTCTGATCTCCTGCCTCAATGTCACTTATCACACTGTGCTATAATTCTTTGTATATCTGGCTGCCTAGACTGTGCAGTCCATCAGGGCAGGAATGATGTGTATTTTATCTCTGTGAAAACAATGTGTGAAGAATTGCTGAATGGATGGATGGATAACATTTGACACAACTGAAACGCTATTTTGGTCTATACCAGTACTTCCCAGCATGTGTTCCATCTTATGAGACATTTTCTGGAAAAAGAAGGAGGGCAGTCCAGGATGGAGAGAGGGAGAGAAAGAGAGGGAGAGACCGAGAAACTTCATTCTGTATTTGTCCCTTGAAGATTTACAATTCACTTAAGCATATAAAATGCTCTGAAAATTCCTGCAGATAAGAAATAGGTTTGTTTACCAAAAAGGAGACTGGTGTTTTGTTTTTAAAAAAGAGACTGGTGTTTAACCTGAAAGAACTTCCACTAGGTAAAAATAATAATAAATAAATAAATCAGGGAGAATACCTAAGCAAAGTGATTTAAAAAAAATTAAGCAACATGGAAAAATTCTGGAAATAGAAAGCCTACCTGACTGAAGGCTTTTTCTGCTAGGATTAATGCCTCCTTTACAGCTTTTCTTCATTCTTTATTTTAATCCTCTATTTTATAACAAAGATTCTCATTGCAGCGGCCACAAGATAAGCATAGAGGTAGCTACTTGTATACAGCAGTCATTTCTAAGTCAATCAGTAAACCACAGGCCTAACAATGTTATTCTTTAGTTTGACTTTTCAGGCCAAGGCAAATAAACTGATTCAAGATCCAATGTAAGTAATTTCCTTGTCAATTAAAAACAATTAGATACGAAGAATAAGTAGGGTTGTGGCAGATTTTGGTGCAACCACCTTAGTTCTTAATTACCTTGAATATACTGATTTCTGGAATTCATTGAGCTTGAAAATCTAGGAAAAAAGTTTTTGAAATAGTGACTCAATTTACCTTATTTCTAGCTACTTCTAAACATTGCATATAGCCTGTGCCCTGTGGTTTGTTCCTGAGTTATTTGTCATTTTCATGGTAAATATGCTGTTCTATTGTCCATTTCTGATCTCGATAGTTTATCAGGCACCTTTCACATGGATGGACACTTTGTTGTTGCAGGAAGTCCATCTGGTCATGCAATGGGCTCATCGTGTGTCTGGTACGTCATGGTAACAGCTGCCCTGAGCCACACTGTCACTCGGATGGATAAGTTCTCTATCACTCTGTACAGGTCAGCTTGGCTGCATTTTGTGTAGCACTGGAATATGACAGTTTAGAATACAGAAAGTCGTGTCTAAAAATTCATTTTAGAGTACTTTTAGTTGTTGAATGAAATGTGCTTATTCTGTTCGTTCATAGCCAAAATAACAAAATGAATAGAAACCTAATATTTTGCTTTAAGATAATGTCCTAATTAGCTCATAGCTATTAATAGTTTACAGAGTTGGAAATGTTTAACTGATGAATGACTTGCTAAATGTGCCTTTGGATTTCCAAAATGCAATAATTATTTTGATAGCTCATAAATAAATCATCTAAAATTCACAATATAAGAAAATAAAATAAAATTATACAGTGTAAGGAATTACTTTTGCATGCATAGTCCTTGCTTTAAGATTAACTGGAAGTTTTGAGAATCATCATTCCCCTTGAACGCATCAGTTTATTCAGTGAAATTACGCTTCCTCCTTTGAATAGTCAATGCTTTTGACATCAATAACAAATATTCTAGCTCTGAAGACTAAACAAACTTTGTAATTAAAAACATTCCAGATGAAAACTTAAATTTGAATGTTAGTAGATTTAATGTTAGAAGATTTCTTAATGTTTAGAAAGGCCTAGAACTTTAAGATTATTCACTATTTTGTAGGAATTGGGCTGTTTCTTTCTCTTCTTTCCTGAAATCCTTTAACTATCCTTAAAACAATCCTGAGCACCATTTTGGTCATAAATTATTAGGCTCCTTGAGACTAGATTTGCCAGTTTAATTTTTGAAAAAATACTACAATATATACTATTATAAAAGTTTCTTCTAAAATAAAACATTTTTAAGATCCATCACATATTCCACTTTTAAGAGTAGTATTGGATAATATAAGAAACAAATGACCAAAGGAATTTGGGCATCTTTAAAGTTTATTCTAATGAGACCGTGGCCTGTATGCTTTAATGTATTCATTATCCAACCCAAAACAACAACAATAGTAGAATGGTGTTATAATTTAAAGAAGTTAGCATTTTCTCTCCATAGATAATTTTCAGAGTAGGAATCTAGACAAGCCTTGCTATTTCTCTATAATTCATTCCTCCCCCCAATTACTAAATCTAGAAAAAATGTGTTTTTCCTAAGAAAAAAAAATTATCGTACCTCCCTTTTTTCTTTCATCTATAAAAATTTATTGTGTGCCTACTCCTTACCTTCGCATTACCAAATCCTTGTATATTCTTCCTCTACACGGATAACCCCTGCTTATTTCCTCTTTGGAAGTCTCATTTCTATTTCTTAATCTTTCTATAACCAAATTTTGGTCTGTTTATCAGGAACAAACCATTCAGGGATTCCTGAAACTCGATATTGCTAACAATTTTTTTTTAATGACATGCATTGCTTGGTTCTAATATTTTTTATGTTTTTGTTATATTGCTGCTTCTAATCCAAATCCAAACCTACAGGTCAATTCCCTTGTTCCTTATTTTCTCTATCTCAAAAAACAAGGAACCAGGACTCTTGAGAGTCCATGAAATTAAACCCAGTGAAAATGTGCCCTTGTTGGAATGCTCATGAGCTTTGCATCTGAGTGGCAGCTGCCTCTCCAGTGAGTTTTCTTCAAGCAAAGAAAGGTTGACAGAGGAGGGTAAGGAGGAAGCACATCGGACAGGGTGTAAAAACAGATATGGTTTGTTCGTGGTCATTCGTAATTCCCCCAAACATGAATTTCCTCTACACCATTAAAACAATTATCATTATTTTAAGGATGTCACATTGGCTTCCTTTTTAGCATTTATTAAAATCTCAGGATATAGCACTGGTTAAATTTAATGCATTGAGAAATGTAGAAACCTCTTTGTTAAAGCTTTTAAATCCCATGGAACACATGGAAACATTTGAATAAAAAATGACTCTAGAATCATGAAGTATGTCACAGCTACAAAAATCCTCTGAGATGGATCATCTGGTGTCATCCCCCTAATTTTATGAGTGATACAATTTCTTTACTTTTTACACTTGTATCTATTCTTCCATCGTAGACTGACGTGGTCATTTCTTTGGAGTCTTTTTTGGTTGATTCAAATCAGTGTCTGCATCTCCAGAGTATTCATAGCAACACATTTTCCTCATCAAGTTTTTCTTGGAATAATTGGTGGTAAATATGATCACTTGCCTTTAGTTGTGTCATTTGAAAGCTTTGGATTCATTTGTTTAATGGTGTCAGATTCTCCCTGGCAATCAGTTTTTCAATTTCAGAGGTAATTCCGTGAAGTCATTGATACCAAATGCTACCCTGGGAGCTTAAGTGGTTCAACACACCTCTCACAGCCTCCATGTACACAGTGGCACAGTCTCACTCGTGGTATAAATGCATAACTGCTTGGTGACATGGGCTTTTCTGCACTTGGACTAGAGCTAAGTCCAACCCCAAACTATCACTTCAGACAGTGTGCTTGCATCTTGGGTTGGGGGACTTAATGACCCTCCGATGCTATTCTCTCTGAAACATGTGAAGTGATTATTCTGTGACTATAGACTTCATTTAGTAGCTGCTTTGTATTCCTGCATCAGTGATCACCATGACTGAGTTTCCACTGTTCAGCCCCACATACCTTGCAAAGGCTCTCTAAGTTAATTGGCTATAGCAATTGAAATATTAATTGCAAGCTCCTAAATCAGTGTTCTGCCTATAAAGTGGGTTATCACTCAGGGCCACCAAGTCCAGAACAATCCTTCTGGGCTAACATGGATAGTGAAAACATCGTGGGCAAATGTGTGTTTTTAATTGCTGCCTAAAAAAGGCTTTAGAAAATTGATAGAACCTGGGAGTCTAAAGCCCTTTATCCCTGAACATTCTTTAATGCAAAGAGGAATGATTCCCGAGGGGCTCAAGGACACACAGTCATTGTCAGTGTCTCTTTCCAATCCCCAGGCGTGCTGGTGGCAGAGGCCTTTGAACACACTCCAGGCATCCAAACGGCCACTCTGAGCACATACCTGAAGACCAACCTCTTCCTCTTCCTGTTTGCCCTGGGCTTTTACCTGCTTCTCAGACTGCTCAACATTGACCTGCTATGGTCTGTGCCCATAGCCAAAAAGTGGTGTGCCAACCCCGACTGGATCCACATTGACACCACACCTTTCGCTGGACTCGTGAGAAACCTTGGGGTTCTCTTTGGCTTGGGCTTTGCAATCAACTCCGAAATGTTCCTTAGGAGCTGCCGAGGGGAAAATGGCTATAAGCCGAGCTTCCGGTTGCTCTGCGCTGGGACCTCGTTGGCCACACTGCAGCTCTACCATTTCATCAAGATCCCGACTCACGAAGAGCACTTATTTTACGTGCTGTCTTTCTGTAAAAGTGCATCCATCCCCCTGACTGTGGTTGCTCTGATTCCCTACTGTGTTCATATGCTCATGAAACCAAGTGAAAAGAAGATTCAATAGAGTGGTGCAGACAGTGGTGCCCTGGGCTACGGGACCACCCTTCTCCATCCAGCAGTTAGAACCACAGAGCAAGGACAGACCCCAGCCCACACGTGGCAGCCCAGACCCCATCATCCCACCCACACCTGTGTTTAGTTTGGCCTTCACTGTGCTCTTTTTTTAATTAGCTGCTGACATTTAAAAACCAGAATATTTAACATAAAATTCTGAGTTTCTGTATTTTCTGAAAATTCTGATGATATGGCAACACAGGGACTGCATTTCCACCTGGAGACAGTTGACTGGAGCTGAGTACTGACTGTCCCCGGTGGGAGGCCGGGACTGTGCATTTTATCACACTCTTCAGGGTCCTGACAGGACTCCAGTATCAGCTTCCTTTACATCTTAAGGCCAGGCTGCTTCTGGCTCCCCTGGGCATTTTAGTGGGGACCCCAGGCACATCCGGTCCTTCCAGTTTTCGGATAAGGAAATGGAGGTCCATTCAGATAAGAGCTTGCCTGTAGTCATGGCGCCTGCAGAATAGGAATTAGAACTGTAGTATTCTGACACACATTTCCATTACATTGTTTTGTTTCTTCATTTACAAGAGGTAAAAATCAGCAAGAGTGAATGCTTTTATTTAGATTCTATGATGATTGCCTTGTAAGTCAGCTACCTTTTCAGAAATGACATTGAAATACAGCATCCTCTCTGACTTATACCCTGCACGCAGGGTCTAGCGGGGTCAGTACGGCTCTGCATGTAGATATATAACCATATTCAGGGGAAACAAAACAGGCCAGGCTACTGTCTAGACTTGAACCTCTGCTTAACTCCTGCTCTCTGTTTTACAGTAGTGCTTGCCAATATTTCAATAAATCCTGCTGAAGATACTCTGCTAGAACATTATTTACCCCCTAAAAAGGCTTATCTTGTCACTATGACATCCCTATACTTTATTTTTTAGGAGTCACACTTTCAAAACCAGAGAAATCAAGTACCTTTCCCAAAGTCCTGCTCCAACCTAGGAAAAATATTAAAGCTTGCATCTGTTAGGCGGATTAATCTCTATGTACACTGAACTGTGATGAATATCTACAGCTTTACTTTACAAAATTATTACTCATGGACTACCAATACTATAGTAATAATTTCTCAGCAAGAGTTTATTTCCTCGTTGGACCTAGTAATTCTGGATTTTAAGTTGATAACTGTGTCATTTCAAACAAGTACAAGGATTTTGAGTCAGATTTCGCTACATATCTTAGTGGCCTGTGACCCACCACAATGTTTTGTGTAACCCTTGTCAAGAATATTAATACATGAGTTATTTTAGATGATGACATATTAAATAACCCATAAATATTTACGGAAACATAACAGTTCAAGTGAGTGCTGATTGACAAGATAGTAGTTGAGGATAACAAAACCTCTAAAAACCAAAGTAATTATTGACCCCTTTCCAAGTGTCTATATAGGATATATGCTGTTGCTTTTGTAAAACACACTGAACAGCTTTCTTTTTAAAAGGTAACTGAATTTGATTTCAATGGTTGTATGATTCCTAAGCAAAAATCTGAGGGATGAGGAAAGATTGTCTTAATAATGAAATTTGTCTCATGTTGATGGGACACTGAGGGTGAAAGAAGTAGAGAACAATGATTCTTAAGGTGACAACCCTCTTGCATTGTTCAATCCCACCCTCCCCCAGCCCTGCTGTACCTTTAGAAGGTCACTTCAGTCTTTGCACATTTTGTGATGCATTTTCCTCGTCACAACTGCCGCACATGTCAGGGACCTCATGCTTGTCTAAAAGCCCTTTGTCAGAGTTTCACATGAAGTAATGTCAGTCTTGAAGAATCCCCCATCCTAGCACAATCTCACTCAGCTCTCATCAAGGCCTGAGGAAACTAGGGCATCAGTAGCCAGAGAATTAATTCTGCTGCAGTGCTTGGCTCTACCATAAATCCCTTTGCGGTTTCCATAGAGAAGCTCTCTTCAGCCACCCCACAGCGCTGTCTGTTGGGTGACACATGACCCTCAGAGGGGAAACAGGATGAAGTGTGGGTTGTTTTCTATAATTAATCCCAACAACTCTACCCCTATCTGCCATAAAGCCCCAGAGTCCCCACGTGAAGCGGTTTCCCTTTTTACTCTAGTCGAAGTCTCCTGGAGGGATCCATATGGTGGTAAATTGCTTTTGCAATTGAAACTGCTTAGGCAGCAAGAGGAACAGCTTTTCATAGCCTTGGAGAAAATGCCTGCCCTTAATAATGATGGGAGAGACTCTTCTGCTTCCAATTTATCTGTCAGAAGTAAGTGGAATTGAATTCGTTTACCTCACTGTTACTATATCCAGATATTCAAAATGTCTACATATTTACATATTCAGGAGAAAAATGTCAATATCATGAGCTTCAGGATGAGAAGATCTAGACAAGTGACTTGAGAAACTGCCCAAGCAAACAGACATTTGAGAAGAAATGCAAAGGAATTTATTATTGCTGAAACTCGGCTATCAGGAAGAATGTTCCTTTCCTTTGACAACCTATTAATTGGACATCTGCCTTAGAAGGCTAAATTGGTACCTGCTCTAGACATTTCACTATAACAGAAGGGTAATTTTTAAAACATTGTTGAGATGTCTTTGAAACTAAAAGTTGTATCTCAAAATGTGTTGTATTTATTCAATATTTGTAAATAAATTTAAGATCAAATTGGTATATACATATACAAAAAAATCTTGGTATGAGAGAAAGTCAAAAGGCTTAGTTTTAAAAATGTGATTCATTCTTAAACATATTAAAACCATCTCTTCCAGCAGTCTTCCGTTGACCTTTTAACAGTGGTAGAGATGTTCTGTATCTGTGCTGTCCAGTACAGTAGCCACTCACCACATGTGCCCATTGAGCTCCTGAAATGCAGCTGGTGCAACTGAGTGACCACATTTATAAACTTTATTTATTTTTAATTAATTTATATTTAAACAGTCATGTGTGTCTGGTGGCTACTGAATTGGACTGCACAAATCAAGTTCCACAGTGCTTTTCCCTGACAACAGAACAAAAGCATTTTGTATATTGTTGCCTGTGCCACATTCCTGTGAGACAACAGGAATCAGTATGAATTGATATAAGAAGATGACAGTGGATCCTACTGCATTTTCCAGAGGGACCCTCTGCAGATCGGGGGTTCTCTCTCTGCCACTCCCTCCTCTCTCACTGTGTCCTGTGAGCTCTAGCTGCCTCTGTCTCCCTGGACTCTCAGTGCTGTTGCCTCAAATTGGCGAGTCTGGGTTCCCCTTCCCTGAACTGTGCCCTGGAAACCCTCTAAGGGCTACAAAACTGGGTGGAGTTTTACCCAGTATGCATGACCACATCTGGATGGCTGGATGACTTTCTGACCAAGTTTTCCTGCTTCTCTCACATATGCCTGACACTAGTGTTTCTGTGGATATTCAGAAACTGTTCCAGAAAGGACCACTAGTGTCTAATTGCCCCCGAGGATATTGCTCTCATGAATGGCCTGTCCTAGCCACTTTGGAAACTGCAAATAGTTTCTGGGATGAATTCCTGGACCTACTTCAGTGTTGCCAAGAAACTAAGGTGGTATTTCTATTAATAACATTTCCCCTCCCCTCCCCTCTGGTGCTTTCAGATGGTGATTCCATTCTGAAGGTGATGTGCTGCCATTTGTTAATTTTTTTTAAGTCTTTATTTTGTCCTTGTTGTTTTTGAAGTTAACAGTGGAAAAGATCTTTAAGAAGCAACAACTCCAGAAATGTCTGCCAAATGACAGAAACTCCTGAGAAAATTCTAAGACTTAGAAGCGCTTTCATTTCCAGCTCTGCAAAGGACAAATGCAGTTTATGTCAAATTTGAGGCGGGTTTGGTGTGGAGTACTAATTACTGTCTTTGCTCCCCTTTGATGGAGATCACAGTAATGACTCAGAAAGAATCACATCTCATTTCTTTGGGCAGCACAGAAGTGATTGCTGTAAAGGACTGAAAAAATTCAAAGACTAAGGTTATCAAGGTTAGTGTAAAACCAATTAATTGTCTTCTGTTTTGAATTTTTAAATGTCTTAGAACCTTTTCTTTTTTTCTAACATTTTGCCATGTGATTTCTGAAGAGAATCTGTCTCCAGTTCAAGAACTGTGATATTTTTCCAAAGATCAGCATGTCCTGAGGGAGCTGCCAGGACAGGGGCAGGGGCGAGGGAAGGCAGAGCTGTGGTCCCGCCGAGAGGGGCTCCTGGCGCAGACCGGGGCTGCCCGGAGCAGCGCAGGCGCTGGCAGCTCATCAGCCCGTTGCCAGCGCTGGCCAAGCGAGGGCTGAAACCACTTCCACGGGAGGATCTGGGCGCTCCGCAGGGGAAGCGGGCCACATGTGTGCCTGGGAAAGAAACCCACAGCTAGTGCAGATGAAGAGCTTCTCTCCTCTCGCTCTCACTTGCCCTTGTGCGGCAATGGGGCCGATCTCCCTCTAACTCCTATCCAAAGAACTGGCTTTTTCCAGGATTCAGGCTTTGTCTTACGAAGACTGCTGGCCAGATTGTCATCCTTGCTCGTGCATGCTGCTGTTAGTGGAGGTTGTCTAAAGGTGGGCGTTGCCTTCCTCGTCACTGCCCTGCACAGACACCACCCTTGCCTTCTTGCTCAATAATTCAGCATCAAAAATATTTAACCCTCGAGATCTCTTTTTTTTTGGTATCATTCCAAACTCTGCCTTTTTACAATCTTTTGAATGAAAGAAATGGTAGAGCCCATGCTATCTTTCTTTATGAAGACTGCATTGACTTAACAAAGGAAAAGTAAATGTTCCTGCCTGAGTTTTCCAGATTTTACTGTGCATTGTATTCTCTTAGCTTTGGAATGTTGCGCTGCCCATTCTGGCCAATCAAGAAGCTCGTGCCACAGGTCCGCACGTGGATTCCAAGGGGTATCAGAACGCAGGTGGGTGGGTGGCAGCAAGTTCAAAGACAGGTAGACCTACAAAAGACTTCGTGGAGTTTAGCAACCAGCACCCTGGACTGGAGTCATCGGACCTCCCTTCCAGTCTGGCTCTGAGTCTTACCACTGTGACTCAAGGAAGCCATTTAACATTGGTGGGCACAGTTTACCAAGTTCTCAGTTGATGGACTCAGTATGGGCTTAGAACAGAAGGTCGGTTCCAGCTGCGACATTCTGCAGCTCTTGAGAGTCTCATTCGATTAAGTTTAATGTGCTTTGGCTGTCCATCCTATTCCTCTGTTTTGTTTGCTCTTTGTAAAGCACTTTGTAGAACTTCCAGAGGTATTGTTAGTTTATTCTTCTATGTAATAGAACAAGAAGGTGATAAGGAAAACCTTGGCAAATGTACTCTATAAATATTGCTTTAATTTTACTTACATGCAATGAATGAGGCTTCGAATTCTACGAAGTAGTCTATATTGAAATGGGCTACTTTATTCAATAATTTTGGATTTTTATAATACATTTCAGTCTTTAAAGCCTTCTATTCCAATTAGAATCTTAATTTTATAGCTATGAAAAGAGATACATAGATATGTGAGGTAATGTAACTGATGTTACAGGACAAAATTATTAACAGGAGCATATTCATAGACTTCCTGTTCACTATCATGCAAAAGTAATCCTGTAATTAACTTAGCAACTCCATTTCCCCTTCCTCAGCATCCTAAAACGGAAATTCTTGTTGCTGAAGAGACACTAAGCAGATAATGTAACAGGCGGAGTGAGAAGAAGGGAAGGAGAAGGAAACTTGGCTTTGTAGGAGGTGGGGTTGCAGTGCTTCCCCGACTGTGCTGAGCGAGGAGAGTGACTGCAAGTGTGAAACGGCATTTCAGTAACTTTGTTGTGGACTAATTATGGATCTCTCAAAGACATAAAATAAAATTTACTTTTTCATTCCCTAGGGCTATTGAAGTGTGCTTCCTGAATGCAACACAACTCTAACACCAAGTTATGTGATGCCAAGATTTTCGAGGATGATCAAAATTAGAGATCAAATTCCAAAAAGCTTCTAAAATCCTCTCGAGTTTAACTAGGGCCCTTTCTGTCCATGCTCTTCTTTTCTAATTCTCCCACCCATACACCTGACAAGCATCTATTAAGTCCCTTTAGCTGCTGGAGATGCAAGGGTTCAATAAGGGCTCTTCTCTGGGCAGGGGTGGGCGAAACTCCATTGATTCTGGGCTCAGCTGTCACAGCTCTGGGTGGACTCAGAGATACCTCTGGCCTGTGGGCTTGAAGAATTGTTTGTGACTATATCCAGCTGTAAATTAACTGGTAAC
This sequence comes from Lemur catta, assembly GCF_020740605.2. Lineage (NCBI taxonomy): Eukaryota > Metazoa > Chordata > Mammalia > Primates > Lemuridae > Lemur > Lemur catta. Next base: position 56,528,290 of record NC_059135.1, on the reverse strand, counting down.
TCTATTCCCCATCTCTTCTACCCCTGCCCCCTTTTTAAATTCATCCTCTTCTTATTTTCCAACTCTGGCGTATCCTGCCAATGGAATCTAGATCATTCCCCGTCACCAATTTTATCATGTGAAAAGATGAGAAAACATAATCACAAAACACCAAGTGCTTAAGTACGTGGAATATTCTGGAAAACCACTAGAATGAGCTGCAAGGACTTCCCTCCAGTGATATCTTCTTCCCATAGCAGTGATATTTGAACAAAGACTGATTAATTCTTTCTTTCAATGAATATTTTTGGAATATCTCTAGATATAAAGATCATATTCGAACGTCATTTAAGCACAAGTCAATACTTCAACATTGCATTATTTTTCTCTATACTTATGTTTCAGGATTTTTATTAGTAAAAATCTAACTATCTATTAGGATTGTGTTAATCTTAACATAATTAACAACAACACTATAAAAATCTACTTCGGTGGCTTAAACAAGTGAGAGGTGTCTTTTTCTCCTGAAACAAGATGGCTGAAGGCAGGCAACCCAGGCTGGAGTAGTGGCTCCAGGATGCCCAGGAATCAGGCTCAGTCTACCTTCCTGCTCTGCTATCTGCTATGTGTGGCTTTTGTCCAAATGATCACAGCATGGCTCCTGTGCATACAGGGGGAAGAAAGGGAGAAGGGACATAGGCTTTCTCTTACCCAGGCTTTATTCAGGAAGGGACAGCCTACATAGGGCCTTAGTACCTGTATTTCCTCTAGCTGCAAGGGAGTCTGAGAAAGTAAATACTTTGCTTTCCAGCCATAACAGGGGAAAGCAAAGGAAAGGGTTGCAGGATTGGGTGTCAAGTGAGCCAATACCTGCCATCGTGACTTATCATGTATGTAACAGTGAAAGCAACTTACAGCTGCATCCCTTCCCCGCAGCCTTCCAAATGATTTCACCATAACATTCTAAAACTAGGAAAGCAAAATGCTTTCTAAATTATAAAATGCTTTATGAACATTATCATGAGGTATACTTCAATGATTGTTTACATTTTCACCTTCCAAGAAATTTTATTAAAGCATTGCTCATCTTTTGCTTTGCTTCTATACTTCATATATTGGAAATCTATGCTGTCAACCAATAAGACATCACAAAGATTTTCTCTTTTTTTTTTTTGTAATCTTTTATAATAATTGTAGGCACTTGTTCTGTGTCACCCTGGGTGAACATTTCCTTTCTGCCTCCAGCTATTCTGTTGTTCCTACATTTATTTCTTTGTTTTTGAGAGTAAGAGCTGTATCTGAATTATAGGAAGGAAGAAATTGCCAATTTACCAACTGGCTCTGTATTTTTCTTTCTTTTTATGTGGCACATTTTGTCCTCCCTCTGATTTATTGGGTTGAGTAGCTGCATCCAGACAGCTACATGTCAATCATGTGTACCCTGATTAGTCATTATGAGCCTTAGGATACCATACAGCTCACTAATAAGCACATTATAATGCTGGCCAGTGCTAATCAGATGATAATCATGTGCATTGCTTTATTTACAGTCTATCCATTTAAATTAATTGGGCATTTAATTGAACACAGTGTGAAAGAAATTGGAATTGGAATTGGGTTTAGAGGTTTGTTGAAGTTACTTTCACCTGTCATCTCATATGCAGGTGAGATTATTCACTTGATCTGGAAATTTAGAGAAAATACAATGGACGGTGCTTATTTTATCATGGTACCCACACAATGGTAAATTTGTCTCAAAATGTGTTTGTAAACAACAACCAAATTTGCAAATTTTTTATCTCCTCTAACATACTTATGTGACCTGATTACAGAGAGATTTAGCATGCATAAGAGATAGATAGATCAAACCCTTTGTTGGAAATATAAGGTAGGACCCTAAATCAACATGGTGAGAATGTTCTGGGATTTTCTTAAGAGTGGAAATTTACATTTAATTTTTGCATAAATATGTGGCAAACTATACCTAATTATGATCCTATATATTATATATTCCAGAATTTACATTTTTAAATGAGTATATAATTGCCAAAAACTGCATGCATGAGGGCAGCACTAAATGCAAAATGTGTTTTCATTGAAATGATTTCCTAAGAGCACATGTGGAGTAGACCTAGAGTAACTACATGAAAATGAGTTTTTAGACAAAAAAACATAGAGGCCTAGTTTTCTACTCTTTTTGTCAAATAGTAGCATTTCTGATTTATGGGCATCTCTACCATGCAATTTTGAGATGGACCAAAACTGACTGAGGTTCTCTTTTCAAAATAAGTTGGAAAATGTGCTGCTCCAATTTTCCTAAGAATTGTCCATAGAAAAAAATCATAAATGATTCTTATAAATTAATTGGAACAAAACTTGTTTTGGGAAGAGGTCCTTGGGAAGCTTAGATAATATGACCGTTTTTGAAGTTATACTGTATTTTGTTACACTAAACAACCTTAGTTCTTTCCCTTTTCATTGTCAAACAGGTGAATCAAATAAAATGAATGATTTAAGTATTTTAACCACCTCTGATAAGGGCAAATGTAATTCTGCTTATAACTTCTGACATCAGAATGACTTGAGTCTACCAAGGTCTTTCTTTAATCCAAACTGACATGATGCAAAACTAAAGAAGTTACCATTATATAATGACCAACTTTGTCTTTCTTTACTATTGTTGATTTAAAGTCAACTGCATCTGATATGAGAATGGGTACACCTGCCTTCTTTTGGTTTCCATTTGCATGGAATATTTTTTTCTATCCCTTCACCTTGAGTCTGTACGAGTCCTTGTGGGTTAGATGTGTTTCCTGGAGACAGCAGACACTTGGCTTGTATTTTTTTTATCCATTCAGCCAGCCTATGTCTCTTAAATGGGGAATTCAAATCATTCACATTGATTGATAGAATTGATTGAAGAGTTGTATTCAGACTCTGAGATTCTTTCTTCTGACTGGTCTAGTTTATTCTTAAAACTTTTCACTGTGTTTTGTGTTTTCTCAAATGACTTTTTCATTTCCTAGAGTTCTATTTGGCTTTTTAAAAATATCTTCAGTAAATTTTTCATTCATTTCCTGAATTGTTTTTTTGGTTTGTTTGACTTGGTTTTCCATTTTCTCTTGGATTTCATTGAGCTTCCTTACAATCCATATTTGGAATTCTTTATCTGTCATTTCAATATTTTTATTTTGGTTGGTATTCATTGCTAGAGAGCTAGTTTTCCCTTTTGGGGGTGTCCTTTTTACTCTGATTTTTCATACTTCCAAAGTTCTTTCACTGATTTCTTCTCATCTGGGGCAGCCATTGCTTATTTTTGGATATTCTTTTTTTTTAGATGGGGTTCCCCCCAACATTTGTTGGGGTGTGTTTATAGCATATTTTGAATAAGAACCTTTGGCTTTGCTTTTGGGTGCTTTGATGGCGATCTAGGTTCTGGATGGGTGTCTTGGTTATAGATATCTTTAGTGTGGTGGTTTTCTCAGTTGCTAGTTGTTTATAGGTTATAGCAGTGATGAGCTATGTGGGTGGGCAGATTCCTTGTCTCTCTTTGATGAGGGAGGATGGCGTCTTTGAAATCTTTTCTCTTTTCCACCCCTGTCATCTTCTTAACAGTGTGAATTGTATTGGCATGCCCAGTTTAATCTATGGGATAGTAGGTGGTGCTTGTGGGTGAGAATCAATCACATCCTGCATGATTGAGTCAGTAAATGCTGTAACGAGCATGCAAATTGACCTCCCTGTCAGTAGGTGGCGCTTGCCAGAAGGAACAAGTTGCAGTGTTGTGGGGACCTGTGACCAGCTCTGGTCCCTCAGGAGAGGCACATGAATGCCCCAGATGGTGGGTGAGGCCCTGGAACTTCTAGGTGAGTCCTCATTCTCTGCCACAGCAGAAGTGGGTGAGGGAGTGAGGCTGGGTGGGGTTGGTTTGGGTGATCCCACCCTCAGCCTCCACAAAAGCTGGTAAGGTAGCTGTTTTGGCAGGGCTCATATGTCTGCTGTGAGCTTCTGGGTAATGGCACCAGGGAGGGGCCTTATGCAACCACAAAGTCTGCTTGTGGAGGCAGGGCTGTCTGAGATTCAGAATCTGGCTGTCAGGAGTGGGGTTTGCTCTTCTCTCCCCTCCCCTGCTCCATGGTCTCCTAGCATCTGCCGACAGGCAGGAGCTCAAACTAGCTGAGCTCCCCCACGATTGTGCTGTGGACTGGGAGATTCCCTGCCCAGGATCCCAGCCTGGGCTGACAGCGCAGCCTTCCTGTGGGGAGAGGGGTGTCCTGCAAGTATCCTGCAGCTGGGATCCCACATTACATTCTCTTCTCAATTCTGCCCATGCGGGCTCCCTCCCCTCCTGAGATTAGTTCACAAATCTCCCCTCCATGCCCCCAAGGAACATGATTGAGACCTGGGGTATGGTATCTGGCCTATGGGTCTGTCCCTGGGTCCCTGAAGATCAATCCCTAACCATGCCAGGGAGAAGTGTGCTGGTCCCAAGTTGTCTATGGGGTCCTCAAGCAGGTTTCGTGTCCTCCTGCTTTGGGGTGTGCCCTGCTTTGATGGAGCCACTGGGCAAGCAGCACCAGAGAGGGCCAGTGAGCAGGGAGCTCACATTCCGAGCACCCCTCTGTCCACTGCAGGACATTAAGAAGAAAGGTTTGAACCCCACTGTCTGTGGAAGCCTTGGTGTGGTGGCTCAATTGTCTCTCGGCAGCCATGGGTCAAGGAGGGGAAGGGAAGGAAAAGAGTCTGGAGGGAGGAAAGCTAGTGCTCTTGTTGTCTCTGTGCCTCTTGTGGAAGGAAGCCCACTTGGAATGTCCAGGCCCTGGAGTCATGCAGACCCCCTGGGGCCCACTGGACCCCTGTGGCTCCTGCAGTCTGAGTGGAGTTGTGAAATGTTTGTGTGGGAATGAACAAGAGGAAACCTGAGGCGTTGAAGCCCCCTAGGGAGGACAAAGGTAAATGGCAGGTAGAGAAGCAATATGGCACCTGCCATCCCAGCTCAGGTCTTGGTGCTGGGATGCACCCCAGGGATGCTGGGAGCCTGGCGTTTTGTCCACAAGAAGCTCCCAGTTTACTGGTGGCAACAGCTTTTGGGCTTGTGAGGGTAGAAAGTCTCTCCAGGAGCTCAGGGACTGACTGACTGTCAGAGATGTGAGGGTAGGGGAAACAAACCACTCCACCTACCCTTTTCTCTGGACCCCAAGCCTATCAGGGGTTGATCTCTGCCGATATCTTGCTCTGCTCCACCACTTCTTCCCATGGAGTCTCTTGTAGGATGTGCCACCCTCCCTCAGAATCACATCCAATCTGTGTTTGTTTGTTTGTTTGTTTTCTCTTTCATCTAAAATTTTTCCTTCTTACTGAGATGCTCTGGCAGCTTGTGTCTCTGGTCAGCCGTCTCTCCCCAAGGAGCTCTGGTTTCAAAATCTAGTCTCAGTATCTATTGTTTTAATTATTGTGACTCTGTGCTGAGTTCTCCTACCCTTTTTATTTTAATTTTTTAAGTTTATTTTTTAAAATTACAAGATACACATGTACATAAATCTTTTAGCTGTTTCTTTGGTATTTACCTTCATCTTTTTAAACAATGTTTTTGTTGCTGTTTGTTTAATATTTTAACTATTTAGTTTCCATCATGAAATATCAGGACTATGAGTATCTAATTCTTTTACACCCATATCCTATCCCGTCCTTGATCTACTCCATGTATTTTCTCCTACCTTCCATAACATTTCTGTAATTTTGGTTTTGATCAGTATTAAGCATTTACATTGATATGACTTTGTAAATAACATTGTCAGGTGAATCATGCAGTGTAATGTAAATACATTTCCTTCTTGTATAATTTTTCTTTTTCCCCAGAGCTATTAGCTAATAATCTCTGTCTCTCTCTTTCTCCTCTCCCTCTGTTTTCTGTTACCTATTGTTAATTTTACCCCAGACTCTCATAAGAAGGAGTTATGTCTCCTCTTAACATTCAAACCCATCAGGCAGTCTAGCAGCATCCTTTTTTCTGGGGGACATCCCTCATCCCACCCAGAACCCATTTCCCTGCTTCAGGTTGGGCTGGCTGCTCACTGAGGCTGTGGTACCATGTTATCCTGGGCTCTCCCTTCCTAATCATCCCGGCAAGTCCCATCCACTCATTCCTGAGTTAGATCACCTGTTCCTATGTTCCATACCTTCCTGGTTCTTTCTTTACTCTCTTATTTTAGGAAAACTCTCCTTTTGTGGCCTCCTGAGAAAAGATGAATGGAGAGTAAAAATTTTGAGACCTTGCACAACTGAGAATTTCTTTAAATTTCTCTCATTCTTGAGAATACTTTGTTGGATACAGAATGATTTCCCCTTAGAATTTTGAAGGCAAATCTTTATGTTTTCTGGCTCTAGTTTTATTGGCAGGAGGTCCTACGTCATTATAATTCCACATTTATCATGTGTAATATGTTCCCGGTGCTGGGAGAGGTGGCTCACACCTGTGGTCCCAGTGACTCAGGAGGCTGAGGCAAGAGGATCACATGAGCCCAGGAGTTTGAGGCTGCAGTGAGCTATGATGAGGCCACTGCACTCCAGCCTGGGCAACAGAGCAAGACCCTGTCTCTAAAAAAACAAAAATTAAAAAAAAATTACAAAGACAAAAAACATGTCCCTTCCTTTCTCCTCAAAAATTTTAGTAGCTTCTTTTCCCCCAGTGTTCTAAAATTTCATAATAATGTGCCCAAATAGGATTTTTATTTATTACATTCATTGCTTGGTAATCACTTTCCAGGAAACGTTCTTGGACTATTTCATTAATAATTTCTTCCCTCAGTTTTTTTCTGAACTCTCTGGAATGACTATTAGTTAATTATTATAGTACCTGTATCATTACCTTAAATTTTTTCTTTTTTTCTACTTTTCATCTTTATCTTTTTGTTTTGCCTTCGGAGAGATTTCCCCAACTTTGTCACCTAATCCTTCTTTTTTTCCTATAAACTTTTATTAACTGGGCTGATAGGGAGAGTTCACACATTCTGAAAACATAAGGAAATTACAGAAAGACTTGCAATAAGTGTGGAACAGAACAGATCAAGCCAATCCGAGTCATCTGAGAAATAATAATGTCAAATGGCAGAGACCAAACCTTTGTTAGTGACAGAGGATGCAGGATAAAAACGAAGACATGGTTACATTCTGGTCTTGTAACATAAACATGCAACTTTATTTATCTATTCATTTTTGAAGTTGTGATCTCCCTTGTCACTGAGCCTCAGAAAGCAATTGTTTTCCCAATTTCAAGCCCCCTCTAGTAGCTCTTTTCCCTCTTATCAATAACTTCCAAGTAAATTATTTGCAAAAATTACTCATATTCATTCCTTTTTCACATCCCACAAATTCCATTCCAGGAAACTAGCAACCTCCCAGCACAGAGCTCATGTTCTCCCTCTTGGAAATGCGAACCTACACAATGGATTTTAATCTTCTTTCCTCAAAATTAGAGGATCAGCATGTGTTTAATGCAAAGCTTAATTCCTTCTAGCAGGCATACTTAGTTTGCAACTTACTTGCCATTGCCATTTTTCACAGCTTAACTAGAGTGCATTCCTCCACCCTCTGCCTCCTCATGTGGAAACCATCAACAATTCTGGCCTAATCAGTTAACCTCCTAATTCATCTTTGCAGTTATTTACCAGGAAACACTGGAAAACAGACATAAATATTACACCTCCACATACCACAGCTCAGGCTTAATTCATAGGCAGAATTTCATTTGTTGGCCAAGCGAAGAAAAGACATCTACGTAGAGTGGGGCTTGGGAGGAAGACAGAGTAGGGAAAAGACGTTGGATGGGTGGACAACTGAATGGGAACCATGCAATCCTGCCATTGAGTTTTTTCATTTCTGCTATCAAGAGCTCCTTTTCGTATGTTTATTTATTTTTTTTTGTATATTCATTTTTATGGACTTCTGTTTTTATTTAAATAGATGGAAACATCTTCTCTTTTCTGGTTGACTAAATTTACTTCCACTCCTTGAGTGTTTTCCTAATCTTTGCATTGGCTCGGTTACTTCTAATTTCCTCCCTCCTGGGTGTTCTACTGTTGTTGCTTTTGCTTTATATGTTAAAATATTTGCTGGGTGTCTGGTGATCCTTGGCAGTCCATTCCCATGCAAGGGGGAGACACTGGGAAGCCCAGGGAAGCTCTGAGCGGGTGGATGCCTGTTCTTGGCAAGTGGGCTTCACAGTAGGGCGATCTGGCTGGAAAATTTTCTTTGGAGAATGCCTAGCATCAGAGTCACAGGTCTTCTATCTTAGATTGGCCAGTTTCCCCAGAGAATGATTCTTCAATCTCCCATAAGAGGAGGGGTGCTAGGAGTTTTTCTGTTCACATATAGCTTTATGTTCAATCCCCTTGTCTTTTGTATGTGAACCACCCTTTCAACTGCAACCTGTGTCCTTAAATCCAAGCCTGTCTGTGAGCTTCCCCAGAGAGGGAGTATCCAGTCTTCTGCTGGGACTGGGGAAGGGCAGCATCCTGCTGCAGAGGGGGCTGTGTACCTGTTTCTACATAGGCCTTCAGCCCATTCTTCTGTCTTCCCAAAAGTCTTTACATCCTGAGATTTTTCTAAGGGTCTATGCTACAAAACAGGATGTTCCTGGGCTTCCCCTGACTCACAAATTACATTTTTTGTTTTTTCTCATCTTCTAAATCCATTGTCAGTTGTCCATTTGCTTTCTGGCTCCCAAAATCTTGTTGTTGGCATCATTTTGTTTTCTTTATTCTTGTAGATTCATGCCTTATTTAATTCTCTTAATGTCATACAGTAGTGTTTTGAGTGAGAAGGGATAAACATGTGTGTTTTTCTGCCATATTTAACTGGCTTTTTTGTATAACACCTTATGAAGCTATAGCAAAGTAAAATACACTATTTTCATTTCATGAATAGGATTTCCAGGAAATAAACAATAGCAACCAGTATGGAGGGAGGTGATGAGGAATACTAGGCCGGGGACAGAGTCCTCCACTCCAGCCACACCAGCAGATTCAGCGATGGTGACTTCACCACCCACGCACTGCACCCTGAATCTACAGCTTCAGTCAACACCCCTAACTGGCCAGGCCTGGCTAATATTAAACTTATCCCTCCTACCTCACTCAGCCTGAGAGCATCCAGTGTCAGAGTCCTCCTTTCCCTAGCCTTGGCCCTAAGGATGAATGAATCTGCTTGCAAGTGCAAGAAAACTTTGGTTATGAAATCCAGCTGGTCTTAAGTCCTGTTCTTCTCACATTTGACCTTGGTTAAACAAACATTAGTTGAGCACTTGTTATAGACCAGCCTCTGTGCACGTTGAGGGTCCAGCAATGCCAAAGACAGTCTCTGCCCTTGAGGAGTTCAAAACTTCTCACATTACGTGACTTCTTACGTAGTAATTGGGACCGGCTCCTGCACAGAGAAACACCAGGTGATGGCTGAGCAGCCGCTTGACATTGGATTTTCACTCACACTCACCCTCGTTTCTTTCATCTTCTATATAGACATCTAAAACGGAATTATTATTGAAGGTCATTAGAAATTAGCTTGGATCCCAATGTATGACAATGTCTGTAAAAGTAAAGTATTGACATTCCTCTCTAAAGAAACAACCACCCCAGCACTCCTGCAATTGGTGCGTCGTCTATGTGTGAAGTTCTTGGGCCGGGTCAGCTGATGGGGGCTCCTGTGGTGAATAGTTTGTAGTAGGCACCCTTCTGGGCCATCAGTTCTTCGTGGGTCCCCTTTTCAATCACCACCCCCTGGGCCATGACAGCGATCACATCCGCATTCTGGATGGTGGACAAGCGATGGGCAATGACAATGCAGGTCCGACCCTCTCTGGCTTTGTCTAGAGCAACCTGCACCGTCTGCAAAAAGAAGATGGAAAGTTGAGGCAAAGACGTATGATGTTCCCCAGGCCACTGTCCCAAGAGTTCAGTTAATGCCACCTGAGTAGCAACCCTATACTTGGGGGTAAACCCCCAGGCTTGACCTAAGAGAGGATTAAGCAAGCATTCACTGAATGCAATGCATCAATTATTTCAGCAGCAGTACACAGGCTGAGAAATTTCAATGAAGCAAGAAGGAAGCAAACTACAAAATCACTATGCAATTTTACAGTTACTTAGTGATGGTCTAGTTTACTCAAATGAACCCAAGCAAACAATGGAGGGTAGCAGTCAAACGGTCATTCCTGATACTGTTCTTCATTGAGGACATATTAGCTCTCTCCAAAATGGAATCCTGATTTTTAAGATGTTAATTAGGAATTTAAAATTTCATAATTGTGTTTTTCTCAGTTGCATCTTCTTTCGTCCAAACCACACATCAGCTATCACCTCTTTCTTTGTGTTGTACGTGGCCTACCTTTTCTGTCACATACCTTTAGAACTACAAAATATGTAATGCCGAACAGACGAACCTCTACTTTATTTAAGAAAGCCAATTATTTGCCTTCAAAGAAATGTCACTTAGCCTAAAGAATCTTAAAAACAATTCTAATTTTAAAGTTAAGCTTTTTTAATTTGAAGCAATCTTATGCTAAATCACTGTCCTCAGATTATTGTCTTTTGGTTCCACAAAGTATTGCCAATTTCTACTGTTAATGAATCAGAAAATTGAAAATAGTGCCATTTTATAAGGACAAAACTTACACCAAAAGACTCATTTATAATGATCTAAGACTTTAGAAAATCAACACATACCTTTTCACTTTCTGTGTCTAAGGCAGAAGTGGCTTCATCCAGTAGCAAGATTTTAGGCTCTCTCACGATGGCCCGAGCAATAGCAATGCGCTGTTTCTCCCCTCGAGAGAGTTGAGACCCCTGGGACCCAACATTAGTTTCATATTTCTGGAAAAAGTATGGTTAGTATGAGAACTAGAAACAGTCACTGCTCTCATGTTCTATGGCGCCCACATCAATGACTCCTATGTGAGTTTAAATTATTTGTTGTTTGTTGAACTTGGGAATAGTGAATGAGTCCTCCTGTAAAGGATGTCAAATCCACTAAGGAATAAAAAAAAAAAATGAAATTTGTGACTTTTGGTGCTGGGAGACAAGGAACTTTATTCCCTATGTCTGTATTTCTTTTAGGTTTTTATTTCCAATCTCCTTCTCCCTAGGTTTAGGTAAAATCACATGTATGAGATCCTTCTTGACTTGAGACTTCCTCATTTACAAACTCTGATCTCAAAAATCCTTGCAAGGTGGAATAATCCCAGGAATGGAAATGGCTTTTGAGAGATCTTCTGGTCCATTCCTTTATTGGGGAGGCATCATGTTGGAACACAAGCCTTGGTTAGAATCTCTACTTTGCTGTTTATTAGCTCTGTGATCATGAAAAAACTATTTAAATTTCTTTGAGCTGCAAATTCATCTGAAAAATACAATATTGATAATGAGTTTGGAGACTTATTGTGCGTTTTAGATGAAATTAGGAAGGAATATCTCTAGCTAGATGCTTGGCATGGCTACATAAAAATTAACATTCATGGAGTATTTACTGTGCATCAGGTACTGTGCTAACTATTCTAGCCACATTACCATTTAATATTCACAGAAACCATATATCTGTATTTTTCAGATTACAACACTTAGGCACAGAGAGGTAAGAAAATGGTACAAAGACAAACAAGTAGCAAGCAGTGAGAGTAAAATCTCAACCCAGCGGTGTCTAGCTTCTGGGCCCCTGCCTGTGGCCGGCACTCTCCCCCTATCTTCCACAACAAGATCTGTCTCCTTCCTCTGCATCCCTTGCCTCCTGCCAAATGCTCGACTAAGCCAGGTGAGACCAATGACAACATACTTAGTCCTCGTGGAGACAAAATGCTCAGGGAAGGGTGTCATGGACAAGTCTGTATGAGAAAGAGTCAGTAAACCAACGCCAATCAGTGCCTGCACAAAATGAGTAGGTGTTCAATAGATATTTGTGGAATAAATGAACCTTCCAGGAGACTCACACCTTTACTTTTCAACTCTGGATGCTGCAAATAATAATTTGCACCTGTGTACAGATTGGACCACCCAGGTAAAAACCGGGCCAAGAGCCTAACATTTAAGAGACTTTGTGAAAAAAGCAAACAAAAAAGCCCCCCACAAACACCACAAAATTTCACTTATAAAGAAAGATAATTTCCCCAGTGGCATTAAAAAAAAAAAAAAGGAAATGGAGAGGTCAAAGGTAATAGTTGGCTCCTACAATTTGGTTTCCATGTTTTAATTTTCCTTATAATCAACCACTAAGAGTTGGATGAGATAATGCTTTCCAAAACTAAAATGTATGTTGATGAAGGACATTTACTTTGCCTAAAATCCTGGAGTACTGGGAAATCAATTGTGTTGCCTTTGACATTCTTCTTGAACCACAATCATAATACAGGTTGAGTATCCCTTATCTGAAATGCGTGGGACCAGAAGTGTTTTGGATTTCATATTTTTTCAGATTTTGGAATATTACATATACATAATGAGATATATTGGGGTGGGACCCAAGTCTAAGCATAAAATTCATTTATGTTTTATGTACACCTTATACACATAGCCTGAAGGTAATTTTATACAACATGTTTAATAATTTTGTGTATGAAACAGTTTTGGCTGTGTTTTGACTGCAACTTGTCACATGAAGTCAGATGTGGAATTTTCTACTCTGGCATCACGTCAGCACTCAGAAAGTTTCGAATTTTGGAGCATTTTGGATTTCAGGTTTTTGCATTGGGGATGCTCAACCTGTCCTTGTTGGTGATTCTACCTCTGTCCATCCCTGTCTCCTGTAGGGAATGGCTGGCTGTGAGTTGGTACTCACCTCTGGGAGGGACATGACAAAGTCATGCAGCTGGGCCTGCTTTGCAGCTGCTATGACTCTTTCCATGGAAATTTCTTTGGTGTTGTCACCGTACTTGATGTTGTCCATTATGCTGCAGGCAAACAGCACTGGTTCCTGGGAAACAATCCCGATGTTGGAGCGGAGGAACTGGATGTTTACTTTTTTGCTGTCATGCCCATCTATCATCTGCCAAGACAGGTGACAACAAAGGGCATTGAGTTTTAGAATTCCTGCCGTGAGAAAAGTTCATATTCTAGAGTTAAGAGTTATGCAGGACATTTTGTTTGCTTAACAGACAGCAATCCCAGGGCTCCAGGCAATAAATTATGTTGCTTTGACCGCTGGAGCTCATGTCTGACGGGAGTGGTGTTGAAGTTAACGCTGATCAGACTATGATTTTGTTTGTTTCCCAAACTCTAGCTCTACAGCTGGAAAAATGAGAAAGAAACTCAGGACAGTATTTGGTCAAGAAAAAATTTCCCCGTTTGCTTTGAATGCAGCATACTCCACAAATATGCAGAGTTGCTCAATTTTGAGACTCCATGAGTTAGGAAAAGGATTTTTCTATGTGAAACTATTGTATAATGTAACAGACAAGCCTGTTTCTTTGATTTTACTAACACCGTTCTCTGAATAACTGAGATAATAGCATCAAATTTTAAAAAGGAATGTATTTATTCACTTAGTCCAATCTCCAAACATATATTGAATCACCTGCCACAAAAGCACCAAGCTAACTGTGTCTGCTACAGAAAGAAAGCATAGACCAGGTGCGTTGGCTCACGCTTGTAATCCTAGCACTCTGGGAGGCTGAGGCAGGAGGATTGCTCGAGCTCAGGAGTTCGAGACCAGCCTGAGCAAGAGCGAGACCCCATCTCCACTAAGAATAGAAAAATTAGCCAGGTGTTGGGTGTCATGGCACGTGCCTGTAGTCCCAGATACTCAGAAGGCTGACGCAGAAGGATCACTTGAGTCCAGGAGTGTAAGGTTGCAGTGAGCTATGATGACACCACTGCACTCTACCCCAGGCAATAGAGTGAGACACTGTCTCAAAAAAAGAGCATAATCTCTGTCTCCTAGAAACCCAATCTAGTTAGGCAGTTAAGTTCAGGTACTCAAATAGCTACCATTTGAGCTGGTTCACGTAAGAGTCCTAGAATAGTAAAGATACAGTGTATCTAAAATACTACTATAAAGTGGCCCTTTGATTTCAGAGAAAGATTATGTTAAATGGCAGGAACAGATTATATTTTAGATAATTTATCAGCAAAAGAAAAAGCAAACACTACCAGAAAAACTACAAGGTGTTCCTCAATAACAATTAGCCCTCACTTATCTTGCTTTGTTCATTCTCCATAGTACTTAAGTCTGCACAGCACAATTTAATAATTAATACTGGAGCCGTTTGCTTAAAAATGTTTGTATTATAGAAATGTTCTACAATGATATAACAAAATATAGTGTGCCTATGAAGTGCAAGGAATCATAATGATTTCCTCACGGGCCTTGCTTTCTACCTGTGCCCAGAACATTCACTGGGCACAGTCAGAGAAATATACTATAGAGTGTTAATGTTGGCAAGGTCAAACAGGAAGGATTCAGGTTCCTGAGTCTCATATAGTTTGCAATCTACCTGGGTGATTGACATGATAAAGATGACATTTTGGAAAAGTGAACCCTCTCTCTTACAGAGATTAGACCCCTGGTGCAATGTGCATTCTAGGTTCACCAATCACCAAATACTCCCAAACGAATTAAAATCTTTACTCTTAAAATTAATAACAGAAGCGATTATAAATCACAGGTAATCAACTCTCACTCTTCATTTTTATAACTTCCTGGATTCTGCCAGGAAGAATAAGTTTGCTTGTTTCCTTGCTTTGGTTTATGAAAGGGAATCTTTAGTTGCCTCTTTCAAGTTCTCTCGGCATTTCTCTTTATAATGTTATCTATCCTCATTGCACTGAAGATTATACTATTCAGGGAAACCAGAAAGGCCATTTTCTAAATATTAAACAATGATTCAAATATGGAGCAAAATAAAACATTTTCGGATCCATATCTCTAAACTATTTCTTAGAAAACTACTTGTGGGTGTGCTTCAACAAAAGCAGGTTGAAAACCAAGAAAGAGGAATGTACAGGAATGAGGAAATAAATGGATCTAACTCAAGAAAACATTGCAAGGAACTCACAGGATGACAACTGCTCAACAGGCAATGGTCGCAATTAATCCAGGCAGTGACAAAAATGAGGGAATAGATGGCAGGATGGAGATATTGGAAGAACTTAAAGATTTTTATAAAGGCAGAGAACACAGGAAAAAAAAGAATGCCTTTTAGAAAAACAAGAAAGCAAATGTAATGCTAATGTACCTCACTATTTGACTTTAGGATGAACAACGTTTACATAATCATAACGAAAGCTGTTAATTGATTGCCAACTTTAAGAATCAACTAGAGTGAAAGCAGGAAAGAAAATCAGCCTTAAAAATAGAATGCAAGCATTTTATATTCTTGATAATATAAAAGTGCAGTTAGGACTTGAGAAGGAAAAGGAGGGAGTAAGAGGTGAAAAAGAGGTAGGATTGTGAGAATTTTCATTTTAGAAAGAAAGAATTCAAGATACATTTTATATAGGTGGTGGAAAAGCAACAGAAGTGTATCAGTTAAATTTACAAATAGAGGGGCTAAAAAAATGATACAAGTACATTGGGAGGATGTGGGTAAAAGGAGGGAGTGGTGAAGATAAGCTAAATTTCTATCTCTTGAGAATAAGTCAGCAGAGTCTAAATTTGTTAAATTGTGAAACAGCAACATAAGCATATTGTTTAAAGACATAAAAGTTATCACTGGGAGATCAAAAAATATCAAGTGGTTAAAAATAGTTGTCTTTGAGCAGAGAAAGGCAGGATGAGGTGGAAGGGTAGAGCAGAGAGTTGCTTTTTATTATTATACAAACCTTTCTTTGCTATTTGACTTTATAATCCTCTGCATATATTACTTTGGAAGAAAGAAGAAAGGAAGAGAAGAGAAAGAAATGCTGTGAAAAATAAGCAAAAAAGTAATTCACCAATTTTTCAAATATCCTTGCCAAATCTTTGTGGTGCATGGCTATCAATTTGAGTTCCTTTGATTATTTAGAATTAAGCTTCTTGAACAAGGACTATCTCAGACTTTTTCATGCTAAGTCCCCTTTCTTGCTCATTTGTCATTGCGTCCCTTATCACCCCCACTTTTTCCATTCCCAGTCATTAGTTTCCTGATTAGTCTGCACTTTCTGCTCCATTTACGGGTAAACGAATGCTTCTATGAAATACACTCATCTCCAGCTTTGCACTGTGTGTACCCAGTTTTCTTTGCCTAACTGATCAGCAGGCCATCTGGAACTGGAAAACTATGATGTTAGAAACTGTGGGGTAGAGTCAGGTCAACCATCAAATGACTGGAACTGGAAAATATGCACAGGGATAAAGTGTCAAGGCAAGCACTTTACAGTGAGTCTGCCAAAGCACAATCTTGAAGACCACTGTTAGGGGTTGGAGATATTCTGCAGAGAGCAACATTCTCAAAAGCGTGTGCACTGCTTACCACCTTCCCTTGATCAGGATCATAGAAACGTTCCAACAGCTGAATACTGGTGCTTTTGCCACATCCACTGCTTCCAACAAGTGCCAGTGTCTGCCCTGGACTAACCGACACTGAAAGACCATTCAGAACTTGCACATCAGGTCGAGAAGGATATGTAAATTTACAGTCAACGAAATCAATCTTCCCCTGGAAGTTGTCCTGTGAATGGGAGGATTGAAATTACACATGTTCTTACTGGAGCTTAGAATATTAAAAATGCACCTAAATCTGAGTTTAAGATCCCTGCTTGAGACACCTTCAAACTATGCTGCCAAAGTGCAAAGTATAGAGACAGCAACTTAATGAAAGGACGTTCCATTCCCTATTCTATAATAGCAGGTGTAGTACAAAGGGAAGCTTGAGCAGTGAAATAGAAGACATTTGATCCCTCTCATTCCCACTCTAACCTAATGGGATTTCCTTGTCATCCATTACTTGACATTCTGAATAGAAGAGAACACCTGGAAGATACTATTACCTCACAGAAGCTGGTAACTGTCCGAACCCTACAGCTCTGTTCCCCCAAAGACTCAAAATAATAACATTTCACTTAGAATGACCTAGAGAGAAGGTTCCTTGAGGTCTGTACTGCAAAGGTGAATATTTTCCATTATACTTTAGTGTGCTTAAAACTACGGAAATTATAAACTCTAGAAATGGATAGACGTTTAACAGACCACACAGGGACTTTACTTTTATTGAGCTGAAGGAGAAACAGGTCATTGGATCAATTTAAAAAGATTTCAGAATTTAATTTGGCTTAACTAATGTTTAGGTTTTGTTTTGCTCTCTTGAACATACTGAGGTTTTCAAAAATAGGCAGGGAAGATGAAACAACACCTCTGGGGACTATCCATTAGAAGAAAAGTTATCTTGTTGAGATCAAATTAAATTTTCTGGGCATCCATATGAGCTAAAACTTGAAGCCAGATGAACATGAATCAAATCAATACCATTGGACAGGAAGAGCTGGTTTTTCTACATTCTATACCAGAATGTCAATAGAAAACATGGTGGTTGAGAGGTCTCAAAATACAACAGGCTTCATTCCTTCCAGAACGATATTATATAGAATTTAGCATTCATTGGATATCATTGCCTTACTCAAATGCCAGCTTTAGGAATAATTTTTAATGCTAATTTATTTCATTCCTTTACATTTATAAATCTACTGTCTGTCCCTTCTGAGCTCATATGAATGAATCTATATACTGCAGGAATTTAGAAGCTAAGAGGTAATGTTTGATAATCCCTAATGGCTGTTCTGCACACACACACACATAAGCACAATCAATACTTACCCATTTTTCACCAGCACTACTATATACACTGATTGGGGGTCGTCGGTCCAGCAGTTGAAAAAGGTGTGCAGCTGCTATTTTAGCCTTGGCATAACTTGGGGTGTAAGAGGAGGCTCTTCCAAGAGCTGTCGCACTCAGCACGACTGCAGAGATCACCCTGCAATCAGATAGACACACAAGAGGAAAGCGCTGTGATGCGGTTGGTGTGACGGACGAAGAAGCAGGAGTTTGGGGCTCTAGCTCCAGTTCTGCCAGGAAAGGGCCGAGTAGCCTCAAGCAAGTCACTTCAGACTTGTCTGGGAATAGGTGGTGGCATTGGCAAGATTAGCAGTGCTCAAACTGTCTTCTATGAAAGAGAGGCGAGGGGAGGACTGAATAAGGGGGCACTCAGAACTCCAAACCCTGATTCAATCACAATAGCCTCTTTTTTAAAAAAATTGACCAAAGGAAAGAAAAAAGAAAAAGACTTCCAAAAATTAAAATAAAAAGGAGGGAACCTGAAAGAGCACCAGATTGGGTTGATTTTCTTACAATTCTAACATGTTTTGAATCTGTAATAGGTGTGTGAAAGATAACAATTGGTGAAATGAGCATACATTCTGTGCCAAGCATGCATATAATTCATGCTTCAAACAGCATGAGAAAGATGCAACGGCCTGTATCCTTCTACATGTCTTAGCCTTTAACTATATTCAACATGTCTTGAATGAATGAATGAATGAATGAACAAATGAGTGACTGATAAATATGAGCAACAGCTTTGCTGCTGTACAGACTATGATGTGAGGAGTAGCCCCCAAAGCTGTGACCTGCTGGACCATGTGCAGAGGGTCTACCTGGGTGGGGATTGGGGCAGGGAGTGTGTCTTTGGGTGTCATAATGCTCAGTTTATAAGCAGGAATTGTTTTAGGCCAGAGTTGCAAATCCAAACATCTCCAGAAGCCCAGTCCAAAGCTTAAGGGAATGAAAAGTACTTGAAATAAAATAGAAATGGTAGAAGATGACCTTCCAAGTTTTCAAGATGAAGCCAGAAACTGGGAATTTTCTGTAGTCTCCTAATTTTGACATGTTGGCAAATAATTCTTTTAAAACCTTACATAAACTAAACAATAGCAAGTCAACAGTCTGTGTTTTCTGATTTGGGTTAGTAGCTTTAAATATGCAAAGATTTAGAATGTGCACCCTGTCCCCGGGAATCCTCAGGCTCTCACTTCTGGAAATGTGAGAAACTGGACTCAGAGATAATCTTCTTAGAAAAGCAGGCTCTGGCTATAAGAAAGGAGCATAATTCCCCTGTATTAGAAACTGTGATGCACGGAGAACCTTGAGAGGTGCTTGCATACCGGGGCTTGCCCTCTCGTTGCACTTGGAACTCTGAGACCATAAAGTGAAGAGGGATCACACAGAGACAGAAGGACACTCAGAAGGATGCCTGAGGGAGACAGCCTGGGCTGGAAGAACCACCCGACAACCCACAGAATCTTGAGAAATAATTAATCCCAGCTGTTTTAAGACACCAAGTTTGGGATAGTTTGTTAAGCAGCAGAAAAGCTAACTGATAGAACCAGGATATTCCTTCCTGGAGTGTTGATATTTTATGATCTTGGCCAGATCTTCCTCACCTGAACACATAGCTGAAATGGAGCCCCTCGTTGAGGACTAAGTAACCTCCATATCTGTAGGAAGCAGAATTAGCAATAAACACTACACTTTGGGAAAAGGCAAAGCACAATCCATAAACCTTCGCTTTCTGAATGGCTGTCTTGAATGGCTTCTCCAGCTCAGTCTCAAATGCTTCAATGAACCACCTCTCCTTCCCAATTCCAGCAATAGCACGGATATTACTGAGGGCTTCACTTGCAATCTGAAGAATGAAAATGAGTCTTAGGAATAAAAGGGCAGAAATAACTCCTTTCATGACATTTGAATGGCTACATGGATTGTATCTCGTGCAAATGGCAGGTACAAATCAGAGATGGCGGCATCATCTGGGAATACAGAGAGGTTGCTGGAGATCAACCCAACTGGACCATGAGACAATTTTTCAGTTAAATTCAAGTTCCACTTAATTCTAACACAGCATGGCTTTGCTGCTTCCCCTTGTGATAGAAGAAAGAACGGGAAAAAATGGCACATAAGGTTATCCTGGAAAGTTTTTAGCTTCTTTGCTAATTCATTTGAAATGTATAACATGGCTTCTTTAGATGTCTTCTGAAACAACAGATTATTTAATAATATAAATTTAAAATTTAAAATATTAGATTCTATTTTCTTAAAATATTAGTCTTACCAAATACTACATAAGATATTCAAAATTAAGTACAAAAATTTTATTTTTGTTGATGCTATGCATTTGCATTTGTTTCAATCCACACTCTAGGGTAAATAATCACCGCTTCTGAATTAGGGTCCTACCCTGCAAAAGTGCCAAGGCGGGCTACTTTCTACCACTGACTTATGGTAGTGCCTTTTGGTTTCTGCCTACTTGAGCAGTGTTCATATTCCCTCTCTTAAAAGAGATAAAACTGAGAGTAGAGTGAATTTGTTAAAAGAATGTGTGTGTGTGTGTGTATGTGTGCATGTGTGTGATTTCTCATACCAGATAAACATCTATGCCACCATCCCCTCATAACCCCTGATGACCAGATATTAATTAGAACATACTTTTAAAAATGCACAGTTAAAACCTAAGAGTATCCGAAACCCAACTTACAGTTCATGATTCTTGTCCCAAGCCTCGCAGACTCTAAAGTGTGAAAATTAAAGGTGTGTGATATCAAAAATAATAGCTCCTCTCTGTGTAGACAGCATGACTCAGGGAAACCATTAAGCTGAAAAAACTTCACAGACAGAAAACTGAATTATCTACCCCTGCAAGTGGAAATATGACAAACAAATCACTATTCGAGAGGAAATTGAACATGCAACCCTGTGTGTTCACCCCATATTTCTGCACGCCCACTCAAACTCAGAGCATCAGAGCTTTGGGCCCAGGCACATATGAAAAGGGTGTGGAAGGTTTCTCACTGTGCATGTCTGTGGGCTGACAGCTTCCTTAAGTCTCTTTATACTACCCATCTTTCCCAGTTTGTCTGATAGCTGCTCAGACATAAACACTTTGAAAATTAGGTCTGTAGGATTACCTGTCCCACTATCTCCATAGCTTGCTTGTCTTTAGAGGCAAATCCTGTCAACATTCTGGACTGCATGGCTCCGGACAAAGCCAAGAAGGGGAAGAAGCACAAGACAACCAGGCTCAGCTTCCAGCTAAAGAAGAAGGCAATGATCAGGGCCACAGTGACGTTGACGAAGGAATTGACTATCATCCCGATCTGAGAGCCGGTAGCCTGCAAACCAAAAGCAGTCAACCCATTTCAGACATACAGTCTCTTTTACCAAATACCATTATGTGAAAAGCCTATTTTATATCATAGAGAGAGAGGTTCTTTTTTTAATTGTGACAAAATTTACATAACAATCTTGATCACTTTAGCCATTCATAAGTATATAATCAATGGCATTAAAAATATTCACAATGTTGTGTACCCATCTATACCCAAAACTTTTTTATCATTCCCAATAAAAACTCTGTACCCATTAAACAATAACCTCCCCGTCCACCCTCTCCCAAGGTCTTGGTGACTTCT
This sequence comes from Lemur catta, assembly GCF_020740605.2. Taxonomy (NCBI): domain Eukaryota; kingdom Metazoa; phylum Chordata; class Mammalia; order Primates; family Lemuridae; genus Lemur; species Lemur catta. Next base: position 56,506,895 of record NC_059135.1, on the reverse strand, counting down.
ATTCTCTCTGTGTCTATGAATTTGCCCATTCTAGGTACCTAATATAAGTAGAACCACACAATATTTGTCCCTCTATGTCTGGCATATTTTGCTAAGCACAATGTTTTCAAGGTTCATCCATGTTGTAGCATGTGTCAAAATTTCATTCCTTTTAAGGTTGAATAATATTTCATTGTATGTATATACCACATATTTTTATCCATTTATCTGTTGGGGAACACTTTGGTTGTTTCCAACTTTCAGCTATTATGAATGGTGCTGTTATGAACATTGGTGTGTGAGTATCTGTTCATGTCCCTGCTTTCAATTCTTTTGGATATAGACCTAGGAGTGGAATTGCTGGGTCGTATAAAAGTTCTTTGTTCAAAAGGTTAATTAAGTTCTTTTAAATGATGAGCTTCCCTAATGTATTTGAAGGCTGGATTAATAAAAGCTTACTTGATTCACAGCTTTTCAGAAGCTCATTTATTGACTAATCTCATTTTATGGGTATCAGAGCTAGAGCAGCCTGTCTGAGATTAACGCAGCCCTAAGCAGGATGCACGTGTGTCCAGTAACTATGCATTTGGCTTGATTGAAGATACCCAGGCATTGGGCTTGTGTTAATATTACTTATTATTCAGTGAAGATCAATGCTTGCTGTATCATTATATTTTTGAAGTCGATACAATACTGTTACAAGATACCACTGTGATTCTCATTGAAGTTATTCTGTTCTTTGATACAAAGTTACCTGGTACCTTAACACAAACACAGCTGTTTAGTCAAAGCAGATGGGCAAATGGGATGCAGTCCCAATATAGGTAGAGAATGGACCACTGTGGTAATTGTTATCTATACCAATCGGAAGTATTCACTGGTTTTGAGTCTTCATTTCAGTTCCAGCTAAGTAGATATGATCAAAAGTTGGTGCACTTAAACACTTTGATCCAGTAATCATATTTTGAGAACTAAGAAAATAAGGATGTGACAAGCTTGCTATAAAATGATATGTTGCATATAAGGAGAAAAAAGACAGGAAGAAACCTAAGTAGGGAATTCTTTAAGAAATGATAAGTACTTTAAAATGATGTACTATGCAGTCATTGAAAATCTATTGTAGAATAATATGTAATGGTGAAAATATGCATACATTAGATTTTTTTAGGGGAAAAAAGAAAGACTGCAACACAATAATATGTAGAGTGTGGCCCTAAGTCTATGGGAAGCACATGCACACACACAAAAAGCCTAGCTGGATTGAAAGTGAAATATTTATATGGATTTTTCCTCCAAAAGAGAGGATTCCATGTTCCATTGAAATTTTGCCACATCATTTTTGATATTTTTGGTTGAACTAGCTAGGAGTTGAGACACGTTATACTACATTTCTATCAATCCGGTGAAGTGTTTTTCTTCCAAGAGCCTCACAAACCATGATTTAGTTGAAAAACCACACTTTCTTTTCTTTTTCTTTTCTTCTTTCTTTCTTTTTTTTTTTTTTTTCATTCTCATGAAAGTGTGTAGAGGTGCTGGGAGGCAAATTTGGTTTTCTTCACTTTAATCCAATGCTTGATTTTATAAAGGCATAGCCTTATCTTATACATGCGTGTAAGTCCCTTGAACTAAGGCTGAAGGTTCTGGGGTTTACAGAGAACAGCTTTGCTTTTTCTAAGGCAAATCACACCCTGGAGGCTTCCACGGGATCTTTGCTTCCACACTCTGGGGGTTATTGAGTCTTGTGGAATCTGAGCTTCTGGTTCTAAAAATACTCTGAGAAATGAGTTTCAGGAAAGTTCTTCTCTTGCTAGACCTGAAAGAAATCCAAAACCTGTACAGATGTTGATGCATGCCAGAACACTGATTCTGGCCACTGCCTAGGAAATGCCGTGTTTAAGCTGCTATTCACCAGCATTAAAAATGGTAGAAAATGTGGCTCAGGGGTATCCTAATCCCACTGGTTCCTATTCCACAGGAAGTATGTAGGTGGTTATCAGAACACTCCAAGTTTCTCCCCATAGCTTACCCCTTGAACTTGGGAAGCATCTGCAGCAAGCCTTGTTGTGAGTGCTCCAGGGCTATTTTTGAGGTCATCAAACCAGCCAATGTCTTGCCCCAACATTGCCCTGAAACCAAATTTACGTAGCCTTTTTGTGAGGAGCTCCCCGGACTTAGCAAAAGCATATCCCTAAAACATAAAGAAGGAGTTTTTAGTAATATTTTCACATGAAAAAAAAAATCAGAAAATAGCTAAATCACTTACAGAAAAATAAAATTCCTTACCTGCAGAAATTGGGTGACGAGGGACACACAGCCCATTGCTACAAAAAGCAGGCACACACCATTGATCTGTGACCTTTGTTCCTCTGTATCAGGAAGTGAAAAAGTCTTGGAAAGATAGTAAGCAAGGAAGAAACTTAATTATTATAAACAGTAAAAAATAAATAAATTCAAATGTTTGACAGAAATTTCTTTTTTTTTTTAGAAATTTCTTTTAACATGTCATTATACATTTGTCCAAATCCATAGAATGTACAGCACCAAGAGTGTACCCTAATGTAAACTATGGACTTTGGCTGATCATGCTGTGGGGAAAGAAACCTGGTGAATGGAAACCAATGGGGATGTTTTTGTCTTGTTCCTGTGCTTGAATTAGGCAATTGTGTTGGCTCTTCTTTGACACAGATAAAAAGGATGATGAAATGACTCAAATCCTTTAAGTAATAAAGCAGAGAGAGAAGGAAGAAATGGAGAAAGGAAGGGAAGGAGGGAGACAGGAAGGAAGGGAGGAAGAGAAGAGGGAGAAGGAAGGAAGATACTTCGGAATCTGAGAATGTTATCTGGGACAAAACTCAAAGTATTATGTTGACCTCTGTCTTTCTCAAATAATAAATGCAAGAAAGATGATTTTTAGACTCAGGTAATTTGCCTCTTATTAGTTTTATAGAATATGTATCTTTAAAAAAGAAATGAATTATTAAGGCATTGACTGCAATTGGTGTAGGAGAGAAAAAAGTTTCCATCTGAGACTGAGGTGGTTTCTACATCAGTGGTCCCCAAACTTTTTGGCACCAGAGACCAGTTTCATGGAAGACAATTTTTCCACGGGCAGGGGTTGGCGGGTGGGAGTGCAGAACTCACAGCTGTAAATACAGTTGAAGCTTCCTTGCTGGCTGGGCTCACCTCCTACTGTGTGGCCTGGTTCCTAAACTCCCCGCCCATCCCAGGGGTTGGGGACCATGGCTGTAATCACCAGAAGCTGAAAACCTTCCTCCCCAAACTGTGAAAATTGTGAGTGGGATTTTTTTAGTCTATAGTGAATAGTAAACTGTACTCATAAATATATTCTGAACTTACAGATGTTTGCTCAGGTAACTGATTGAGGATTAAGCTGTTACAATAAGAAAATGAAAAAACATATTCCAGTGACATTGCTGGGCAGTGAAATGGATTTTAGGTGAAACAAAACCTTCCTAAGTCAGATGATATAAAGGAACTGGGAGGGTTCGGAGAAAGTATGCATTAGAGAGCTGTACAATAAATCCTTAATTATTGTTCTGAATTAATTCGAGAAATTAGAACAGTGCCACCAAACAGTTGCTCAAAGGAAACCATTTCTTCAATAAATATTTACTGAGTGCCTACTATGTGCCAAATAAATCTCCGTGAAAGCAATGTATACTTCTCCAGTTTTTGTAAAGGAAAAGTAATGTGTTCAAATTTTCACAAATTCCAAAGTAGGGGGAGGCATTCTAGGTTAATGAGATTTTACTCTTTCTAGGACAGAGTTTCTAGGGCCTTCATGGTTCTCAAAACAGGTGAAAGTGGGCTCATAAGACACCACAGTAATTCTTCCCAGCAGAGCAGAAGTCCCAAGTTTACAGAATTCACACATTCAGGAATTTAAAGCCATATTTCAGTTTGGTTCTTAAAATCACTATACAAATACTCTGAAATCCCAAACTGTGATACCACAATTCCCATTCCTTCCGAAGGCTACCTTTTATAACCATGGACTATAGAACTGCAGATTTGCCCATTTGCCCAAAACATACAGTGGTTTACTCAAGTTCATTTAGCTAGTGGTTATTATTGGATAAGGAAATGCCTGTTTTTCAGCTTCTGGTGCAGTGGTTTTCTTCTGGGCAAGCTCTTTAGGCTCTTTGTGTTTCCCACCTTCTCAGTGTTAAAAAGAGTATTTGGTTAACATTCAAGTCCATACAACTGTCCAGTTTGAGATCAGACATCTATCCATCTGTAATCCTTTTTCACAAAATTGTGCTCCGGGAGTTCTTTGTACATTGTTCGTGTTGAAATGCAGCCCAAAAGGCTACCCATCCATAGATTCCTCTGTTCTTTGACGAGCTATAGTTTGAGCATACATCTTTGTCATTTTTGTAATGGTTAAGTTTGCTTAGGGGAAAACTAACATTCGTTAAACTTTTGCTAAGTACCAGATGTCAAATGTGCAGATTAACCTGCTCTAACTTAAATTAGGATTCTCAGAACAACCCAGTGAGGTAGGTTTTCTTGCTCCATAATGCAGATAAGGAAGCGAAGTCTCATCGAGGATGAGTCACTTGCCCAAATGCGCACAAGATAGCACACAGCAGAGACCTGGTTCTCCCAGGGCTGGCTGACTCTCAAGTCCACGCTTTCTCCCAGGGTACTGCATCCAAATTGCTGTGCTTGGAACACCCGGCACATTTTCCAAGTCAAGTAGACTTGGAAAGTGAAGCTGAAAAATCATGCCTTACACGTATATTGAGGCTTAGCTAGATTAGCAACCAGGCGCCTAATAGGGCCCAATCATTTGCTGGGTCCATTGCCACAGCATGGTTTCAATACACCGAATGTGAATATGGTGCCCTTTAGGTATGTCAAAATGAAAACAGAGCAATTAAAAACAGACTTATAATTATGCCCTGTGAGATGAAAGCATCATGAGTGTACTGATGAATCCATGATAATTACGCTAAGAGACAAACAGAAATAATCTTCTTTATCAGGAGAAAAAACGGTGGTTTGTTTAGCATTATTCTCTTAGCAAATGTAGCCCTGTGAGAACAAGGATGCTGAGTCAACTTTGGATTTCACCAACTAGATCCCACTACTGTGGTCCTGTGAAAAGTCAAAAGCTCTGTTGCTTGGTTTAAGGCCATCCTAGAATTCCTGGTTGTGACTAGAAGAATCACAGAGAATGTTCTCACCGCCAGTGACAGAGTGAGTGCTCAAAAAGGGCAGACGTTATACCTGAATCATAGTTTTTTTTTTTCTCATTTGGCCATTTCATAGACCACTAGAGCTCGAAGCTGTCTTAGGGACCATCTTTGTCAATCCTTTGTTTTATAATTGAGGAAACTGAGGCCCAGAGAAGTGGCATGGTGTGACCCAGGCACACAGAGCATGGTAAGTAACTATTAAGAGAAGAACCAGTTTCAGAAACAAAGTCTCCTGACGGGGAAGCCAGGACTCTGCACAGCAGCTCGTGTACCCGGTGTGGGCAGAGTTGGGTATATTCTTTGCTTTTATAAAAGAGAAAGAGAATCAGCAAAGAAGATTTGGATTTGTTTTTTACAAAGCAAACTTCTGGGACGTAGGCTGGGATTCTTTCAGATTCAACCCTAAGCCCTACACCTGCTACACTTGCATCGTTGCTCAGGGAGACGCATTTCCTGAGCCTCTCCCTGCTGGAACGTCAGCTCTGTGAGAGCAGGCCCCCCCCGGATTTTCTTGTTCTCCTCTCTGTCCCCAGCACAGCAACAGCGCCTGGCCCAGTATAGGTGGTCAATAAACATCTGTTGAGTGATCAGTGGATTTTTCTGTTTAACGTTTGCCTTCCTCGCAGACTGGAAACTGCGCTGGGGAAAGCATAACTGACACCGTGTTCCCCAGTCCCTAGTGTGGTGTGCAGGCGAGACAGACAGTAAGACCTACTCAGGGAATAAAAGATTTATTTTATTTTTGTATGTTGTCGTTACTAGGAGACCAAGTATTTAAAAGATTTTTAGCATAAAAGGTTGTGGCACCACATAACCAGAGGTTCAGTTAACCAAAGTTAAAGGTCCCTGTGTTTCCAATGCTCCCTGAAATCCACCCGCTTCCTGACTTGCCACAAGGTGGCAGTGTGAAAATTAAAGCGGTGGCCGGGGCCCTCCCCGCACAATGGATTTAATGTTAACTGTGGATTATCCAGGTCTTTCTGTACATGCCTGTGGGGACATCTTTATGGCTCCTTTATGGGAGAAGTGATGAGACAGAGAGAAGCAGAGGAGGGAACTAGAACCTTTATCACTTACTACCCTCTGACGATGTGGTGCTCTGGCAAATCCTCTAGTCTAGGCTTTAGAAAACCTGGGTTCTAGTTCCGGCCCCATCACCTAATGGCTGTGTCCCCTTGAACAAGTTAATAAAGTTTCCTAGGTTCTAGGTTTCCTGCCTTGTGGACCTCACAGGATTTATTTGTGTGTGTATAGGTGTGTGTGAATTCCAACTAGGAAAACATGATCGAGTTTTGATAACTAAATTTGCAATGACAAGGTTTTATTAGAACTTGGCTCCACAGTTACACTGGCTGGATTTGAATCCTAGCTCCACCACTTGCTGTCCTAAATTCTCTGTGCCTTGGCTTGCTGCTTTGTAAAGTGGGAATAATAAGAGTACCTACCTTCAGCAGTTATTAGGAAACTTAAATGAACTATTATACATAAAGTGCTTAGATAGTGCCTAGTAAATGTTCATTGTTATTATTATGAAGATTATAGCAATAAAGTCAAATGAAAAATATAAAAAAATCCTAGGAAGTGAAAAATTGAAATAGGCTTATTCTTTATCCATGCCTTATTTTACTTCTCTCTTTCTTTTCCTGCTTCCTCTCCACATGCCTATTTCAATGGTGCAATCAGCAAAGAATTATGTATCACACACTAACACTGGCTATGTAAGTCAAACTTTGTACCTCAGCTGTTAGGCAAGATCAAAATTGCTCTAAAATCCTTTTGTATTATTCAACGAACCTGCTTTGCATTTTGATTAGGTTTGTATATATATCACCAGGGAAATTGCCCTCTTCTAACACTAAATTTGCAATGACAGGGCCCTGCCAGCCCAAATGACAGTGCTCAGCTTCGCCTTCTGACCTGTGTGATGGAGACTCGGCGAGTTTTTCATCCTTTAGAGATGAGGAAAAAGAGCTAAATACATTAAAACAAAGAGCTGACCTATCAAAAATGATAATATCTACTGATAAAAACAAAAGGTATGAGGAGAAGAAAGCTAGTTAGTCCACTTCATGCTTACCCCGAGAATCCGGCTGAATAAAAAGGCATACAGGGGTGTGACTGTCCCGTTAACAGCCGCACCCACAGCCCCTACCAGCATGTAGGGCCATTCCGGAGCATTGACTTTCAGAATCCTCCTGACTGGGGCGGGTTCAACTTCTTCTTCCACGAGAGCATCCTTGTCCTTGAGGGGAGAGAGGGTTACATTAACCATCCAAATATACACACACACATTGTGTATCTACTCTTTTATTACACAGCAGACCCTTTGGCATTCACAGATTTAAGAGTCATAGTTTGATTGGTTATGAGTGACCCCAAAGATCTATGAGATGCGGTGGTTTGTTATTTTTTAAGAAATGGTTTTGAATTGCTTGAAACTGTGCCGTGGCTTGGATGAGATTGAACCTAGAGGACTGAAGATGAGTTTGTACTTCTCATTTCACGATCACATATGCATTAACTCTCAGGGAGTAATAAATATGTTGAATCTTTGGAAAAATAACTCCCAATTAAAAAAAAACATTGCTCTAGTTGTATTTACACTTGTGGGGACTTGTGAAATTTTCAAGATATGTTTTACATAAATGTCACGGTGGTATACTCTAGTAACTGGCTAAAGCTCAAAGGCAAGCCAGTATATCTGAAATGAGACAAAATAATTTTTAAAATTAATTAAGTGGTACCAACAGTTATCACTGATATGTTTTCAGCAAGATTTTCCTTAATTAGTACCCAGAAGTAAGTGGTACTCCATTTGGATTTCTAAATTGCACATTTCCTTCACAAGGAGTGAAAATTAATATTTCCTTATTCTGATCTCTTTAGTTGCCATTAAAGTGTCAGAACTAGCAAATTTTTATCCTCTCAATGGCAAATATTATATACAGAACACCATAATTTTTGCCATCATTTTTCTTTGCTATAGATATTACTCGGTGCTTGGTCTTTAGGCCCATTTATTCAGTAATTTGTTAAATTTATTACCCACTTTGAGAAAGGATTTTAGGTGGCTTATATAGATTTGTATTGATTTTTTAAAACTTTTCCATTAAAATGTACTAAAAATATCTATAGCAAATTAACTACAAAATTATTAATTAATGCTCTTTCATTAATACGTAGTAATTTACCTTTAAGTAGCTGAATGGCAAGAATAGACAACAGCAAGGACCTTCAGAAACTTTCCGTTTGCTTACAAAGTCAAAGATCACATCCAATTTAAATCAAAGCCTGGTGCCATGTCCATTTCATTATAGTTGCAAGCCAAATAGGATGAAGGAAGGCAGCTCAGGCGGATGATGAATTTGTTGCTGCCTCCATATCAAGTTCTCTCTTGGCCTGCCCCCAACATTTGCACTTTGTCATTACTGCTCACTCATGCAGCAAATCCTTCTGTTCAATTATTTCATCTCTGACAGCTCACTAACTCCAGGCAATCAATGCCAGAGAAGAAGAAGGCTGCCTGGGAAAGCATGAGTGGAACAGACATAGGGAGAACGGGGTTCTTGGACAAGCCCCACATAGCCACCAGTGGAATATATCACCAAGAGCTCTAACTCTCGGAACTTGTCACCTCATCCTTAAAATAAGAGAGTTGGAATAGGAGGTTGTTCTGGGGAGACAATCTCTCTGGGTCACTCACGTTTCTGCATATCTTGTGAACAGAGGCATTGACAACCTTTGGTCAGATTATTTTTTCAGGAGTGTTTGTATAACAAACAGCCTTGGAAGACAGAGATGGTATCATCATCTCAAGCAAAGGGCAGATGATTCACCCACAGCCTAACATGATGGAAATTTTCCTAACCTTCTGCTACCTGAAAGTATCCCCAACCCTAAACATCAATACCTAAGATATTTAAAAGCAATGCGAAGTAATCTTTGCCCAGTGGTTTTCATTCCAAGGTAAATTAACAAGAAAAGTAAATTAATTAATTTGAATAATTTTCGTTTGCCCCCTACACTAAAAGTTTGACTTTAAAGAAAACTGTTCCCAACATCCCCTCCCAAAATGCAGCTGTCAAGCCTGAATGATGCAACAACTAGAAAAATCTGTCCCTGACTAATGTGAACTTTTGATTACATTTTATTTGATATCTCTACTAAAAGAACAGTAGAGGAATATAATAACTATATAACATATAATTAAAGTCATTCTGTAAAGAAAGATTTTTTTTTCCTGATTTTGCAAGACTAAATATAAAGGGAAGATGGATAAATTAAAGCAAATCAGGAACTCACAGAGAGAGGTAAAATTATAAAGTTTATATGTGTTTGCTCACGGCAGAGTTCAGACCTCTATTGTAGCACTGGTGGTTGCAGAAGGCTTATTGTTTTTTTTTAAATCAATGTAAGGAAGTAGCCATCAGCAACTCCATGGTAGGGAGAACCACAGTAGCTCTTACACATCTTTGCCTCCCCGGCATAACACCTGGCACTCCATAGGTGTGCAATCAGTGTTTATTGGCCAGGGGAAAATATTAATGTAACTTCCAACTTAAATCTTATGTCCTGCTTTCTATACTTTGTTACACTGTTTTCTGCATTCCATTCAATAGAGGTCTCCTGCCCTAGTAATAACTTTAAGATTCGATGATAAGCAATGGTAACTACAACAAACAAGCCAAGATTTTCCAAACGAACAAATACCCATAGTCGTTTTTATGGATCCTGTCTCTGTCTTCTCTCTTAACCCATGCCTAAATCCTGTCTTACAACTTAGCTCTGATGAAGTTATGGATATCTAATATTTGACCCCCACTTGATCGCATATATATTCTGCCTTGGTTTTTAGTTTCACTGAAAGAGACGCTTAAATGTTAAGAGACAGAGACCTCTAACCTGTGGGTTTCCCCTAATTCTAAACTTAATTCTGTCAGCACTATAACTGAGATATGACCTCATTTATGGGAGCTAATGGTACAGCTTGGAGAGCGAGGAGAATTGGGCTATAGTCATCTCTGTTGCCAGCTCAGTATGAGCCTTTCTGAGTCAATACTCTGTGAGACCACAAGGTGGAGGTAACTCCTTTATGTAAACCAACTTTTAGCAACAGAACATTTCCCAATCTACAGAAGGCAAGGTTAAGCCTTCTCCATCAAAATGAGAAAAAGAAAGGATTTTCCCAAGGCTTTGGCTTGCAGAATTTAGTTAAGTATTAAAATGCTTTAAAATACCAAAACTGAACAACTCATATAATGTCACCTGTGATTAGCAATTTCGTAAATCAAATTTTATTAACCCTAATCCTATTGTTTCCTTTTTAAAAATAATTCTTTAAATCTAAAGGACTCATAAAATTATTGTACAAATAAGCAATGTTAACATAATACCTTTCCTCTTGGAGTTTTAACATAATCCCATTGGCTTCCCTTTCATTTTCTTTTCTATCTCCCTTAACTAGAGAAAATATAAAGTAAGCATCTTTTAAAAATTACACTGGCTTATATTTAATTGAGTTTAATTGTTCTATTTTTAATTTATAATGCTTATGAGTAGAATATAATATGGAAAATTTTAATTTCTCTAAAACTAGCCCCTACATTTAATTTAGATTTTCTTTTATTTGAATAGCTCTCTTCTGAGTGCTTCTTGCGCCCAGAGAATTCTATGGGAATCTGACCTAAGACCTCCAGGAAATTTCATGGTTCTCTGCAACTATGCTAGGCCATCTACCAGCTTGCACAACAGCAGCAAAAAAGTCAGATTTTTCTTTCCTCCCTCCCTTCTTTCCTTCTCCTCTTATTTTTATTGTCAAACATTTACACAGAAACTAGAAAAACATGCAAAAATTGAATGTGATTGGTACCGTTATGTTTGAAATGTCAATGTAGTGTTCGGTTCTCTCCCTTGTATTAAACTCCTATTCTTTTATAATGCATCTTGTAGTTATTTGTGGCAGCAACATGGACTAAATGAAATAGTTATTTCTAGAATTAGAAGAGCAGTTGAGTTTTTAATGGCAAGATGCAGTAAGAAACCCTGTTTGCCACATGTTTTCTCTTACTGTGATTCATCCTGCTGCTCCTGAGAAAAAGTACTCTATGGAATTTATTTAAACCAACTCTATTAGATATTGAGAACTCTATTTATTCAATATTAATTTATTAAAACCAAAAGATAGCCTTAATAATCCTTCTGTCATAGTCATAAGGTAGTCACAATCATAAGTAGTACTGCACTTTATTCCAAATTTATCCATTGTGAACCAATGTTCATAATTACTTCCTAATGGATTCACATGCTGGAATTTTTTTTATTTTATTTATTTATTTATTTTTTGAGACAGAGTCTCACTCAGTTGCCTGGGCTAGAGTGCCGTGGCATCAGCCTCACTCATAGCAACCTCAAACTCCTGGGCTTAAGCAATCCTTCTGCCTCAGCCTCCCGAGTAGCTGGGACTACAGGCATGTGCCACCATGCCCGGCTAATTTTTTATATACATATTTTTAGCTGTCCATATAGTTTCTTTCTATTTTTAGTAGAGATGGGGTCTCGCTCTTGCTCAGGCTGGTCTCGAACTCCTGAGCTCAAACAGTCCACCCACCTCGGCCTTCCAGAGTGCTAGAATTACAGGCATGAGCCACCGTGCCTGGCCCACATGTTGGAATTTTACTGAAGACAATTTGAAATTATACCATGCATAATGGATGTGTTTATAATTAAAATTTTCTCTGACTTATTTGCTTTGATAAATCTTGCAGTATGGGCTTTATTTTATTGTAGAACTTCAATTTTTCATTCTAGTTTTAAAATCCCCTGGTGTCCTACTAGTTGCAAGGCACTGGGTTAGGTGATCAAGTTGATTCAAAAACAAATAAGATGTGGTCCCTAACTTTAAGAAGCTTACAGTTTAGTAAGGCAACATGGCTTCAGTGAAGGCTCAGTAAGAAAAGTTACCATGAAAAGCTTCTAATGAAGGGTGACAGGGGAATGACAGTGAGACAATCAGGCAGAAGTGTGAGCACAGTGATCAGGAAAGGCTTGGGGGAGAATGACGGTCACCTGATGTGAAAGCTGGATAATGTCCATGACAGCAAGACACCTGCATCCTTAAGAAGAAAGTTTTATGTTGCTATACATGTTGCCTCCTCTCCTATCTCTTTAATTTTTATGCTATTCTGGATTATGTTAAAATTAGTAGTATTATTTTAAATGTATCTTAAAACAATTATAAAACTGTGTGAAGTAAACAAATGTCCATAAAACCTAACTAACCTCCATTAATCAAAAAATTAATAGAGCTAGCCTATTCAATTATGTTTGTTCATTAAGATATTTTTTGCCAAGGTTATTATAATTTAAGAAGGAGAATTTAAAATTTGAGAAAAATATTTTCAGATATTCCTTAAAACTTTGTAAAAGGATATCTACATATAAGCAAATAATCTTGCTAAGTACGTGTAATGAACACATTCCCCGTGTTTATTAGAATAGTGTGTCTAAGAATTATTAACCCTTAGAATTCCAGAATTGTAGAATTTTAGTTACCATATATTCTTAAAAGTAATTAACTAGCTAATTTGCATTTCTTTTAAAATATTGTGCAAAATTTTGAGATTTCATTAGGTTCTAATGTTATATCATTTAGCTTGACTTAGTGAAACATTACTAGATATAAGCCTAGAAAGCTCATATTCTTAGGTTTAAAGAACAATAGCCCCAGGAGAGATTTCCTCCATTTCCCCATGAGCAATTGGTGCCTGACCTTTCTGTCTTCTTCATAAGTAGGCTTATGATCTACAACAGCTAATGAAGGTTCAGGTACCAGGTAAGAAAGCTGAGACTTGGAGCGTTGCCGGATGGAAGCTCTGAAAATAAAAAGAAAGATGAAAGAATGTAGATTGTGGCCGGATTGGAACAGGACTCAACTGGTGTCCAAGTTTACATTTCGTATGGCACGTAAACAGAAATGCTTGGTAGGTCACATGGCAACCAGGTAAGGGAGCTTACAGGTTAGGTTTGACAGCTATTCTTGGGGCAGATCTAGTTAAGTTGATTGCTCTGGGCCTCGAGCTCTTGCAACTGTTGGACCCAGGCTCAGAGTGCAGCCAGGGAGGGAGAAAGAGAAAGGAAGCAAAGTTCACCAGTCCACCAAAAAAACACCTAAGGTGCAGATACATTCTAAACCTACATAGTTCTGCTAATTGCTACCATGGCAATGATCCATCACATTTACCTCCCTCTGGTTTAGACTATAGTTTGATATCTTTCTCTCTCTTCCTCTCTCTCTCTCATACCTGATGTTAACTTTGGCATGATGCCACCTGGATACAAATGATAGAAGGAAATAGGGCCTCCAGTGAGATTGTCTCCAGGCTGTATACTACCCCTAAGGATGCATTAAGTATCTTATTGAAATATAATTTAGATTATTTTGTTCATTCCTTCATTTATTAATTCAACAGCGGCTTATTGGGCACCTACAACATGCAAACCAATGCCGGGTGCTGTCGGAGACACAAAGACTAGTTAGTCAATCACAGACTTTTCCCTCAAGGAGTTCAGATCTTACAGAAGAGGCATGTACCTAACTCTGATGTAAGGGAGAATGTAGTAAATGCTGCAAGGCAGGTTTGAAGAAAGAGTGTGGAAATTCGAAGGAAAAACAAATGCATGGTAAATGTTACCAAGACAGAGTTCATGGAAGACGTGGCTAAGGCAGAGTTTGGGTATTTGTAGACTAAAGAGAATTTCTGATTAAGAAAATATTATAAACAGAAGCACAGATGCTGGAGAGAACAGGGTTACTTGGTAAACATACTTAGCACGTACAGTGACAAGCATAAGAAGTAGTTGGTTCAGGCTGCCCTCCCCCCCCACCCCCCTCCCCACCTGAGATTCCTGGGAAGGAGATTCCCATTATCCTCTAGATTAACCTGAAAGTATGCAGTGCTGGGGGGTGCTGACAATTATACTGAGATCCCCAAGGAAACAAGCTTCCTGAAAAATGAAGCCAAGGGTGAAATAGTAGAGCTAAGAAAGGAAGAGAGAGAAACTGTATCTATCTTGGACATAACATGGAAGCTCTGGCCTTGCCTGAAGCCAAAGCATCTTTGGGCTATTTAGTTGTGTGAGCTGATTCTTTATTTCTAAAAGTTAGATTGCATTAGGTTTTCGGTCATCTGCAAATAAAGGGTCTTAAATGACAGAGGCAATGCTGATGACTTGGGAGGAGGAAGTTACATTATCCAATCTGTGTTTTAGAAAGCTTAAGCTGAAGAACACGTGTAAAGAGAGATGCAGCCATGAGACCCACATCAACTGTTCTAAGCTATCTAGACAGAACCATTCACATGTCTATCATTTTGTATCTAGGTGAAATTAGACTAAAACAAATATCAAGGTGGTGCCTGCCTACTATAGGCTCATCTAGCCTCCTTGAGAAGGCAGTAACAAGTCAACTTAGTTACTCCAATTTGTTCCCACACTCTGTTAATGACACTGCCATCCTCTTAGTCACCCAGGTTCAACCCCATGCATTTACCTCAAGTGCTCCCTCTTCCTTGCTCCTGCATATTCAAACTCTTGCCAAGTCTTATTATGACCAGGCATGAAACCACTTCTCAACCCCACCCACTCCATGGCACCAAACTGGCCTCTGGGTCAGCCCAATCCACTCCCACCTCGCCTGAAGCTCTACCACGATAGTCATTTCTTTGGGTTAGGTAACTAGGGCTGAGATGTCTTCTCCAAAAGGAATGCAGAATAGGATCGAGTCACCTGGAGAGAGCAAGGTGCATGATAGGGGAGACTTAAGGTCACAGACCTAAAAAGCAAACCCAGAGCAATTGGACACCAAAGTAGGAGTATGTGGAGAAGGAGAGGTCGTTGAGATATGATTGACTACCTTCCAGTTCAGACAATGGGAAGACCTATACCCTTGATCTCTCGGATTTCTACTACTTTAACCTTACATTTCTTAAGTCTCTCTCTCTCCCTCTTCCCCAAACCATTCCACCTGTCTGGCACAGGCTGTCACGACAGTATGAGCAGTAAGAGTGCTGGGCAGGGGCTCTACCTGCCAGCTGGTTCCCCTCTAGTCTACCAGAAACACCAGAGTAAGAATTCTCTCACACCCCTTTTCAGAAACCTACAAAATCTACCCCTCCTCTTCTCAGAAGCTGCATACCACTTCTCACTGCAAATGAAAACTGCTAATTTGGGGAATAAATACTCTATGTCTTAACATTATTATTCACAAAATTAGTTGCTGTTATCCACTAAATTATTCTTGGATCGAAAATATATTGCTGAAGAGGGACTCAGCCATCAGAAAGACTGAAGTCAAAGAAACAAGATACAAATTAACATTTCATTTAGTCATTTTTTAGCAAAAAAAAAAATCTGTCAGCATATACAATGAAATATTTTTAACAGATCTTTTTATTCAAACTTATAAATCTTTCTTTGCAAGAGGTTAATAGCTACTTTATGGGTATAGATTGTATTTCTGGATTTCTCATTATAGTCACTAAAATGTAGAATTTGTGAGAAATTATAGCCAAATAAGAAATGTCTATATTAAAAATGGTTATCTGATCCTAATAATAAACTGGAAGTAAACTACTTAGAACAGGCAGAATTTGTTCATCTGGCAAGTTAAGAAAATGTTTATTTTCTTTTTGGTATGACCACAAGAAACACTTCCTCTCTGCAATCTTTAGCCTAGTGACCAAAAGAGATACCCAGTTTCTCTGTGTTTAAGAAGTTAGTTTGTTTATCCTCAGGTTGTGATTCTAATGACTTGTGTGCTTTTAATTTTTTATTTTAATCAGCAAATCATGATTAAACTTACTGCCAGATGTCTACAAAAATTGCCTAATAATTTTGACAATTTTTTTTACAATTTTTATAGCTTTTACTTTATAGAGTAACTTGAAGCTATTCCTTTGTTATTTTCCAAATTCAATAAATTCCATAAAATTAGAACTTCTAAAAATTTTTTGAATAGGCTTGTTCTCAAGAGAAAAAATAAAAAACCCTAGTCTGAAAATTCAGATTGATAAAGAAAAGATGCACTAAGGCCTGAAATATCTATCTACATTTGAAAATAAATACAATACTTTTAAGTGAATTATTTCTTGACTATTTAAATGAATAAAATCTGTGTTTCAACTACATGTAGTTGTTACCTGAATGTCTTATTTTAAGCCTCTTTAACTACTTTTCAATAAACCATTAGCCATCTTGAATGAGCAAGTCATATATCTGAGTCTTGCATTAAATGTCCCAGAAATGGCAAAGGCAATGAGAGATCGCTGCCAGCCCATTACCTACAACTAGCCTCCTAACTTAGGGAAAAAAATTCTGAATAACATTTTTATGAATATAGACAAATATTCCTGGGCATAATTCTTAACATACATACTTTTAACATTAGAGGAACATTTTTATTGAAACTCTTAAACCAAAACAAAGACTAAAATTTATAATCTCTCTAATAGCATACTCCAAAAATATGTTTTGAAAGTGAATACCTCTATATTGATCCAGAAAAAGATAAATAGCTCATGTTTAGAATTTTTTTTTTTTTTTGAGATACACTCTTACTCTGTTGCCCATGCTAGAGTGCAGTGGCATCATCACAGCTCACTGTAACCTCTAACTCCTGAGTTCAAGCAATCCTCCTACCTCAGCCTCCTAAGTAGCTAGGACTACAGGTGTACACCACCATGCCCAGCTAATTTTTCTTTTCTTTTTTTTTATTACAGAGACAGGTCTCACTCTTGTTCAGGCTGGTCTCAAACTCCTGAGCTCAAGCCATCCTCCTGCCTCGGCCTCCCAGATTGCTAGGATTACAGGAGTGAGCCACTTCGCCCGGTCAGGAAATTCTTTCTAAAAGCTAAAAAATACATTTCTTATTTCATGTAGTTAAGGAATGATTTGATTTCAGATGGTTTACTCTGGGAGCAAAAGTGTTTGTAATTCAATTGCAGCTTAGTAGGTTTAAGAATTGAGCTAAAGGCATGAATCTGACTTCCACATAAGACAGTATTTTATACCACAGTCAGCTTGGGGAGTAGAAAGACTAAACACAGATTTTTTAAAAATTCTCTTTCTAAGCTCAATAAACAACATTTTAACCATAGAGTGCCTCCATCATAACCCCTATTCCCAATAAAATGAGACATTAAAGTAAAACAAAAAGCTCCATGGGCCAGGTGCGGTGGCTCACGCCTGTAATCCTAGCACTCTGGGAGGCCAAGGCGGGCAGATCATTTGAGCTCAGGAGTTCGAGACCAGCCTGAGCAAGAGCGAGACCCCGTCCCTACTAAAAAATAGAAATAAATTATATGGACAGCTAAAAATATATATAGAAAAATTAGCCAGGCATGGTGGCACATGCCTGTAGTCCCAGCTACTCAGGAGGCTGAGGCAGGAGGATCGCTTGAGCTCAGGAGTTTGAGGTTGCTGTGAGCTAGGCTGATGCCATGGCACTCTAGTCGGGGCAACAGAGTGAGACTCTGTCTCAAAAAAAAAAAAAAAAAACTCCATGAATTGGAGAGATAATTGTCAATATAGCAACCAAGGATCTTTACATATTCATATTACATAAGACTTGGGAGTCTGCTTAGGGCTCTCTATGTTGTACCTGAGATATTCCCTGGGGTTTACAGCTGCAGAGGACTCCTGAGAATATTTGAAAACCTTAAAATCTACCCCATGGCTTGAGCTTACCTTAAACTATCCTGGTAGCCCCCTCTGCTAAAAGTCTTCTCAGGTATGTCACCTTCAGTTGCATCTTTACCTGTTCAACACAACAGGAGCAATTCCTTAGTGTATGCAATAAGCAGAACCCATATCTAAATAGATTTATTTACTAGGTTTGCTTAGAATGTAATTACTATTAATATGTTTAATGCCAAAGCATTCTATTAACTTTATTGCAATAAATAAAACTTGAAACTTGCCCAGCACATTTTAACAAAAAAAATTTCATCAGGATTGAGCCATTTGAACCATATGATAGCCTGTACCCTCTAAAGCTGTGGTCCCCAACCCTCAGGCCACGGACCAGCTCCCAGGAATCGGGTGCTCAGCAGGAGGCAAGCCGCGGGTGAGTGAGCAAGTGAAGGTCCAGCTGCACCCACAGCCACTCCCCATTGCTCGCATCCCCACCTGGGCCCTGCCCCCGAGTCAGATCAGCGGTGGCATCAGACCCACACAGAAGCCTGAACCCCACTGCCAACTGCTCATGTGAGGATCCAGGTTGTGCTCCCCGTGGGAATCCAACACCTGATGATCTGAGGTGGAGCCGAGGCAGCGACTACCACCACCACCACCCCAACCCTGTCCGTAGAAAAACCATCCTCCACGAAACTGATCCCTTGTGTCAAAAGGTTGGGGACCACTGCTCTAAAGGAATAGATCTTTTAGCACGACTCGTCAGATTAATAGAAGTCCACTAAAAGTGCCAAAAAAAAAATGATAGAATTACCAAACTTTTCAAAAGTCTATTCAGAATAACATGCTGTGTGATGGCTCCTGACAGCGATCCAGGGTTAAATGTATACAGTGTTTATACCTAACGGAGTTCACAAATTCAAATGTGAAATGGTGGAAAGGTTTAGAGTGGCTAGGTAATTTAGACTGGGGTAACCATCAAGTCTGAAAATTCAGATTGATAAAGAGAAGGTGCATTAGGGCTTGAAATACCTGTCTACATTTGAAAGCAAATGTAACACTTTTTAGTTATTGATTAATTCACTCAACCAATAAGCATGGCGCTCCCACTGTGTGCAGGACACAGTCTAGGAAGCCTCTCTTATTTGCACAGGGTAAAGGAAAAGGATAGAATTGAAAGTTAGAAGACCTTGGTTTTAGCACTACGACTTGATCAGATAACTTCCTGAGCTTCAGTTGTCTCCTTTACCATCTATACAGTGCCTGCCATGGCTGTTGGGAGAACAAATCAGTGTATATTAAAATGCACAGGGTGCCATAAGGCACTATATGTATTAACTATTTAGTATAATGGACAAGTATAATGGAAGAGGCACTTGCCATTTATGTTCTCTTCATTAAAGGCTTGATCTCCTGAACTTTGCAAAGTCACTAGAGTGAAGTAAACACCTTTCCTCTCCAACAGTTCTTCATGGGTGCCCCTTTCCACGGCAGTGCCATGTTCAAAACCAATGATGACATCTGCAGCTCGGACTGTAGACAGGCGATGGGCAACAGAAACGATTGTATGCCTGTGCTGAATCTGTAAGAACATGCAGTGCACAGTTACATGAGACTGGAAGACAGAGCTGACATTGACCTTTGGATCATCTCAGAATCCACAAGGAAGTCACCGCTTTGGTCCCTGGGAATATCTTTGGATAGGCTTTGCAGACATTAGAAAAGCACACTTCCTTGTGGCCATAAACCCCATGACACACTGGTCCTGTTGCTGCTATTAATCAATAGCTAAAAAAAAAAAAGTAATTTAAAAAATCACATAAATTAGTTTTACGAGATTTAAAATTTTACATGTGCAGCTTTTGGAAACAAATCTTAACTGTCTTCTGTTCAACTGTGGGGAAGACAGTAGTCAGTCAGTATTCTCGAGTCTAAACAATCTGACTGAAAGCACGAAACCCCCAAACACACACACACCACACACACACCCCAAGGAACTGCCTTTCCTGCAGCAGCACAAGCATTTGCACACGGATCTGTAAAATAAACGCAGACTTTCCACAAACCTTACTCAGTGCCTCTTGAACCTGGGCTTCACTCTCATTGTCCAAAGCAGAAGTGGCCATGTCAAAAAGCAGGATCTTGGCATTTCGGATGAGGGCTCTAGCAATGGCCACTCTCTGTTTCTGGCCACCACTCATCTGGCTTCCTCCTTCTCCAACAAGAGTGTCAAATTGCTAGGAGAAAGGTGACACGAAGCATGAAGGGAGAAGAATTTGATGGCTCCTCACAGCGATCCAGTACGAGGTCCTTTCAGCTTCCTTCTCAAGCATGAATTTTCACAGGTCCAACTTTCACAGAAGGAAATACCCTTTCCCAAAACGGGTTATTGTCTAGTCAATATTTGTGTGTGAGATAAAGAAATTGGTTTACACTTGTATTCCCAGGTTCACTGGGTTGTGTAAATGTTCCTCTTCAGCTCAACTTCATTTTCAACCAAGATAAATATTGATCAGGGTCCTAAAAATCCATCTTAGAGGATTAAAGTGCATATCAAACCCTTGTCTCTTTTCTCTAGGTAGACAACGCAGCAAAGCATAATGTTAAGGCTGTCTGCTTATTGTGAATGAAAGGTCAAACTAACTTTATAATTGTTACCATTGACAGAAGGTAGTTACTGAGTATCTCACTTGCTTAGCAGGACATTGGAATCTAACAGGGAGGTGTTAGATGGTCAGACACTTATCTTGCTTATTATAAACCAACATGAATTGAGCACCCATCACTGCTGAGCTTTTGACACATATTATCTCATTTAGTTCTTGTACACACCCCATGAGGAAGGTACTGCTATTCTCCTTAACTGATGTGTAAGGAAACACCTGGGCATACATGGGTAAAGTAACTTGTGAACGTGTATAAAGCTTGTACTTGGAGAAGCTGGGATTTGTATCAAGTCTGATTCTAAAGTTTTATACTCTTTAATTACTAGATGATATCATACTCACAGCGGCACTCCTGTTCACAAAGATAATTTAGAAGTTCAAGATCACTGACTCTAGAGTCAGACTACCTGTGTATGAATCTTGTCTCTCCTGCTTACTTGCTATATAATCTTGAGCAAACTGTTTGACCTCTCAGAACCTCAGTTCTCCATTTATAAATGGGGAAAATAACAGTAGCTACCTGACAGGGTGTTTGTGAGAATTAAAAGAGTTAATAGATGTAAAGTGCTTAGAACAGTGCCTGGTATGTAGTAAGCACCATACGCATATTAATTGTTAATAATATCTCTTCTTCGACTTAGCAGACCATCAGGGGCAAAATCTATAATAATGTGGACATATTTTTGTAATCGTTTTTGCTTAGAATAAAGATATATGAAGCATTGTTTTTGAATATGTGAGATATGGTAGTGAGGACACAATATTAACTGCTAAGCACAAGAAAACTAAAGAGCAATGACAATGGTAGACATCAAGAGAGCATTGTACAAGTTATTGCCACATGACAAATTTAGCATCTGCTTACACAAATGCTTAATTGATAGAATAAGGGCATTGCATTTATGTCAAAAGGAATTTTTAAAAAGGTACTTCCCTAGTTTGGTAGATTCCTAATATATTAATGACAAAAGGAACTTTTCAAAAGAAAGCTCCCCAGTTTGGTAGATTTTGAAAGTATAAACAATGTGTTTTCAGATGAAATGGAAAACTCATGGTACATTTCCAGGAGTGAAAATAAAACATGAGATTAAGAATTTAATGATTCAAGATTTAAATGAAATGTGTATTATTATGTAACTTTTTTTTCCTTCTGTGACTTCTGGGTTTCCCCTTGGAGAAGGCTGGGGGTACCTGTGGCAGGTCCATGATGAAGTTATAGGCATTGGCCTCCTTGGCAGCTCGGACTATATCTTCCATGGTTGCATCTTCTCTGCCATAGCGAATGTTTTCTGCAATGGTGGTGGAGAACAGAACTGGCTCTTGCTCCACTATACCAATCTGATCTCTAAGCCACTGAATGTTAAGAGAGCGAATGTCATGGCCATCCAGAGTAACCTGGAGAGAATGAGCACAACATCACATCTCTCGGAATCCTTCAGGGCTCTGAATCATAATATTATGTTGTACCTGACCAATGGTGAGAAAAAAATAGAGACTAACAAGACTGTAGCAGAAACAATTCTTCTTGAAATGTGGTTGTTTATATAAGAATGACATTATGTAATTGAAATCAAGTATAGCTGCAGGACAATTCATTGTAGAAACACATGTGATGTAAATAAAGGTCACTTAACACTATTGGCACAGGAATGGACAAGTTGTTAATTCCTCAGTAAATAATAGAATCCATTATTCACCTTATATTCATACTTTGAATATTTTTATTATCGTTTGACTTCTGAGCAAAAATGGACTAAAAAAATAAAATAAAAATAAGTAATGATTCCATCTTGTATATATGCTTTATATTAATAGTAAATCTTACTTTGTGGCCAGATTCATCAAATAACAGCTTTGCTGTTCAAAAGCAATTGAAGCTATAAGTGGGAGCAAATAAAAATCACTATTAGCAAAACTGTAAAAATCTTACATCAAGAAACCATCATTGACCCCAACGTCATTATGCTGCACATGACTGTGTCTGCACATTCAGTTACATTATTGAGAGAATGGAATTGACTGGTTATTCATTGAACACTGTCGCCACATAGGGAGTTTGTCCCATCAATTCAGTAACAAATCATTAAGTCAACTCTACATGTTCCAGGACGGTCTCAGTATATTCTAAGCCTTTGTGTTTGACCAATATATTTGCCATTTGCACTCTCCTGTGTCCAAGTATTGAGAAGTTTCTGGAAGATACACACCATGCCTTCACAGGGGTCATAGAATCGCTGAATGAGCTGCAGTGCTGTACTTTTCCCAGTTCCACTGGATCCTACTACAGCGGTCATTTCCCCTGGCTTAATGACCATGTTGAGATTATTTAAAATCTGGAGAAGAAAGAAAACAATACAGTTCAGATTGTCACAGTGTACCAAATCAAACAATTAGGCTACAGGTAAGGATTCTTTGTGAGGATACTCTGTGCATGCACGTGTGTTTACATATGCTCCCCAAAGCAATATATATCAATATCCATCAATAACCAGCAAAAGAGAACAGTGCCTAGGATGAGATTTTAGCATTTAAAACATTACTTAATTATTTAATAGATAGCTGTGGCTTAGAAATAAAATGATGCCTGTTAACACAGCTGAAGTAAATATGCCGTGCTAATTTTAAAAATTATGTTCCAAAATCTAATTTAAAATATTTCTGACATAACAGGAAAAGGAGACTCAGTTAAAGAAAAAAATCATTAAGCTAGAAATATAATACTAATTTACTGATCATGGATTAGAAATAAACCAATTTTCAGATTTTAAACTATCACACATTTGTATGGTATACAAACATATCATTTGAATAAATTTACCTAATAAATGTTCATGGTGTGTTTGCAGGTAGGGACTGAATGCTGGTAGGTCGTGGGAGGAAAGAAAAAGAAGCTAATTCATAACTATCTGTAAGATATTTTCACCAATTAAGAGGTGATTTTTGTACTGACTATGGAAAAGGTGGTTTGGAGTCTTTTGTGTGACAAAATTTCATGTCTTTCATTTCACACTAGAAAGTCAAGCTTGTGAGTATATTTCCACTTACTGGCCCTGAATTGGACTATAAGCTCCCCAGAACAAGCAGGGATCAAGTGTGCTTTTTTTATCATTATGGTCCCAGTACAATGTGGCACCCAGCAGGGCTAAATACGTACTAGAAAAAAGAAATAAATGTGTTTCAATTCAACCAGTATTTGTTGAGAAGCTATGGTGAACTGGTTCTGAGTAGCTACTATAAAGAAAGTTTTAGCCATCCATCCAAAAATATTTACTGCGTGAGTGTGTACTACCTTGTGATTTATATCTGGCAAAGCACTTTTACATACATTATGACATTTGACGTTTAGGTACATATGCAATAGATAATAATAAAAAAACTTCAAATATGTAATCAATATACATAATATTTACTTTTATATATTTATGTATATATTGTAGGTAAATATAGACACATTTACATGTATTTATATATTTGTAATATACATTTATGGATATATATTTATATTTACCTACATACCTATAACATAGGTGTGTATATAGAGATATAAAATGTAAGTAAATATATATAAATATTTACATATCATATATGTATATATTATAGATATTATATAATATAAATATTTACCTATATTATATATATATGTTATCTTCTCTCTATATATACGTATACATACACACATATACACATCTGTCTACATTATAGGTATGCAGTGTCAGAATTAAGTTATGCTAACAAGATGGGATTTAGTCCTTTGGGGATAACAGAAATATTACTAAGAAAGAGTGCCTAGAGGTACTCAGTTAAAAATGAGGAATACGCTTCATTTCAAAGCCAATTCATTCAGACGGAGTAGATCCTAATATTTCTGTAAATTTTCCTGTAAATTTCCTTTAAAGGTACCTTAAAGGCAGGAAAATAAATATTCTTCACCATGTACCCTGGACAGTCGCCTAGTACAAGACAATGTGAGCATAATATTACAAGGATCAGTGACCGTGGAGAACTTACAGATGGGAAGTAAAACCTGCAAAAACAGCAGCTTTCCTTTACCATTTCGTACCCTTCCCTCAGCATGCTCCACTCTCTGCAGTCTCTACAGAGGTGGGGATGAAGCTGTGCTTCCTGATTGCTCTGATTGCCTTGCCATTTACCCAGCATGTGCTTAGAATGACAGGACCTGCCACTCCTTTCAAGACAGTGTCCTAGAGTTCACTTGCCCTGAATGTGCAGCCAGACTGTTCCAACCAGAGGGATTTGCACAGGATGGTTATCACAAAGGAATGTGGTGTGTCACCCAAGATGACACAGCAGCCGAGGACACTTCCAGAGGAACATGCCTCCATTCCCTGTTCCTGGGAACTGAGTCAGCCTTCAGAAAAAAAGCAATCTGTGGTTCTGGAAATGAATCATCAAGGAAGAAAATGTCTGTTGTTCCAAAGAAAAGACTGGGACTCACCTTCACCTCTGGCCTGGAAGGATAGTGGAAGGTCACATTATGGAATTCAATCTCACCCTTGATTCGATCCAGCTTGTAACCATCTTCTGACATGCAGTCAATGATGGGTTTCTGGGGTGGAATATGAAAGGGATATAGCAACAACATGTGTTATATGTATTTACCATCCATCTGAGTTTAAGTTTACCCATAAAACAGCAATAACTGGAGGAAACGTTGCAGAGATATGTCAAAGATAAGTTGCTTCTACATTAAGTATTTATTAATAATAGTGACAATAATCACTACTATCTATTGAGATGTTAGTGTGAAACATTATATTACTATACATTAATACTATTGTTATGTTATACATTAAGATCATATATACTATATTTTGCTAATTCATTTATTTAATTACTATTATTTATTGAGTTATTACCATGAGATATTATATAATATGGTACTATTATATAATATAATTTATTAATATGTAATATACAGTATTAATATAATTAATGTATAATATATAAAACTAATGTTATATATTATAATACATATTATTATATTACTGAGATAATATTATGGGAGAACCAATGTACAAGGTTTTTAATATGCCTTTTTCATTTATGTATAATAATTTTCACCATAACCTAACTAGACAGGTGATATGCCCATTTTTCAATTGAAGAAGGGGAGGAATTTCAGAGAGATTAAGTTTCGTGCCTAGGTCACGCAACTGATCCACCAACCTAGAGTCCAAGGGTATTCTATACATTTGAGTATCCATTGCAGTTGATGATCAAAACTGAGTGTTCTTAAGCAATGTCTTCAAATAATATCAAATTTCAACTAATAAGCTGAATTTCACCTCTGTTGTTAGTAGTGAGCCTAATCTAGAATTTAACCATCCTGATTAATCAGACAAAAGTGTGGGCCACTTCTTACTACCAGAACACTCCAGGATCAGCTTCTCTCTTCTACAATTAGTGATAGAAATTCATCACCACAGCTCTACTTAGGAGCATAATATAATTTACTTTCTTTTTCTTGGGTCTCTACTAAAAATAATAAAATACCTTTTAAATGCCTTAATTTTTTGTAATAGTTTCAGGGCCCTTTTAGAATCATCATCTCATTTTAACCTATAACAACCCTAAGAATGAGGTAGAATTTGAATAGATCAACAATTTTATGTGGTTTCCAACACTATCTCTATACCCCAGTATGTGAAGCCCCAAAATATAAAACAGATAAAGTGATGAGTAGTTTCCTTAGGTAGGTCACAGCCTCACTGTTGGGCAAAAAGTACTCATAGTTCAGGGGGACCCACAAATCTGTTTTGGATTTCCAGGGCTTCTGACTCTTAGCCCAGTAAAAATTTTTTGGAGAGAAAGAACAACAGGTTGCCAAGTCCCCCTTCTGTGCTTGTATTTTGACCTCCAATGTGCTTCAATAGATTCACCAGGAAGATCCCAGCCAGGCTACCAAGGTCCTTTAAAAGCTTGTAGAGACTTGCCACCAAATTTAGACAATAATCCAGTCATGAATTTGGCCTTAAAGTCCTGCATGGTCCGGCCTATCCCATGCCTCCAGCCTCTGCTCCCTGCTCACTCTGTTCAGTCCCACTCAACTTCGTTCAGCTTCTTGAATTCACCAGCCCTTTCCCAACCTGGAGGTCTCTCTTCCATGAATACCCTCCCTGCTCTTACTTCCCTTGCATTGCTCCCGTGCACCCTCCATGCCCTTTTTATGGCTGATTCTCCTGTTTGTTCTCAACTCAAATGCTACTTCCTCAAAGATGCTGTCACCCAATTAAGACTCCTCTTAATTGCCACCCAATTTAAAGACTCCTTCTTCTACCTTATCACGGTGACCTGTCTGTTTCCTTCATTGTATAATACTTAACCCTGCCTGATACTGTCTTATCTTTGAATGTGCTTACTTCTTCACTGCCTGTCTCCCAGCACCAGTAAGACAGCAGGCGCCTTATTTTTTCTAGTTCACTGTTGCACCCCCAGCTCTTAGAATTGGGTCCAGCTCATGTTGACACCTAATATTAATAAGTATTGCTAAATTAAGGGTCTTGTGATAGCTCCTCATATTTTTAAACATTGAACGTAAATTCTTCAGGATTTCATTCCCCACCTTCAACTCCTCACCTGTTAATGGCCTTTACTTTTGGCTTTTACATACCCGGTCTATTGTCTCAAAAATGCTGGAGGCTGCTGCACGCCCAGTTGCAAAGGCTTCCAAACAAGGAGATGCACTGCCGAGATTTAAAGCTCCTACTATGACACCGAGGAAAATCTGAAACGAAAAGAGAGAGTTTTCATGTGTTTTTGTCAATGTGTAAATAGTGCTATCATTTGGGCCGTGCATGTGAACTCAGATTTCTCAGAAATATTCTTCCATAGGAGTTTGAAAGTTAAATAGCTCTTTGGCTCTTTGGAAAAGCCTGGAATAATTTTTGTTCTGTAAAGCATCTCCAATTTTTCCACTGCTATGATTTAAAAGACTACATTATGTTTTTACCGAACATCACTCTTCCACAAAGCAGAACTTGTTTTGGAAAGAGTAAGAGGTCTAAGCAAGGCAGCATATAGCATCTAGAAACAAAGTGGGTTAGAACTGTGATATGATAATCTGATTTGTTATACAATCAGCCTTATAATGGTTTTCTGGTTAAAGGATTGCCAAAAACAATAAAGACACTAAGATCAGCTTGATTGTCCTAGAGGCTGGCACATGCAAAACTGATTTGCTACCACTGCTACTAGTACACCAGTCACTAGGATAACTATTATTACTACTACTACTACTACCACTAATAGCAATAATAACAAGGTATGTTTCTAAGTGCTTTATCTGTATTGCTTCATTTAATCCTTATAACAGAAGGGGAAACAGACATGTATGGAGGTTTCCTAACTTGCCCTAGGTCACAACATTTAATAAGGAGTAGATCAGCATTTGAACCCGGGCTCTAGACTGCCATTCTTCCCAGCTTCCAGGCTCACCTGTTGCTAGCTGCATGCAGGTGGAGTGGCCGGGTCCCTACGCAGAGCTGGGGAACCTGTCCTTTGACTCACCAACACAGCCATCTCATTACGTCAGGGGAAGCCTACTTGGTCATGACCAGATGCTCCTACCAAATAGCACTCTGATTTTATCACAGATGTTTATAAAGACGAGGAAGAGGCAATGAGGCAATTCCTCAAGTTGGCTCCAGGAGGAACACAGCTTTCCTCCTCTCCACCCTGCCAACCAAAGACTGGTCCCACTCATGTGACTCACAGTGAGTACATGTCATTGGCCACAGTCTATTGCCAAGCTAAAGACTGGCTCCTGCTCGAATGTAGGCTCTCCGGGATAATCAAATAATCCCAGTCTATGCTGGTTTCCTTTCCCACTTGTTCCATCACATCAGGGCAAATTACCCCAGAGTCTCTGCCTGCTCTTTCTTCCTCATGGCTGGAGTTACTCCACCGTGGAGAGTCTCAGAGCCTCCCAGCCATGCCCTTCCTTCTGTAGTAACCTCTCCACTCCGCGAATCACAATGATTAACAGGGCCACGGCTGCTCCATGCAGTAGCGTGCGAGCCTGCTCCCTCCTCCTCCTTGAATTCCCCCACCTATGCATGCGGACAAACATTCTCTCTCCATCTGTCCTTCTTCTCAATCATGGCAGGTGCTTCCTCCCATAAGTAATCATTTAATATTTCAAGCCTCAGTTTCTTCATCTGTAACACAGTGATAATGACAGTAACAATCATAGGATTGTTACACGTATCAAATGAGATAATGTATGTAAAGACCATTAATCCAGTTCTAGTCACTTAAATAACAGCATTGATGATGGTGATGATGATGAAAGTATTGTGGTCCCATGCTTAGGAAGTGATGAGGGGAGTAGACCAAATAGTTCTTATAGTCTAATTTGGTTTAAGACCACCCTGATCAGAGGTCTTCCTACCTCAGCAAAGGAACTTTCTACATGCCCTAGGTCAGGGTTGGCAATCATTTTCTATACAGGGCCAAACAGTAAATATTTTAGCCTTTTCAGGCCATATGGGCTCTGAAGCAATTACTCAGCTCTGCCATTTAGCACAAAAGCAGCCATAGGCAATATGTAAATAAATGATTGTGGCTATGTCCCAATAAAACATTATTTATAGGCCCGGAACGGTGGCTCACGCCTGTAATCCTAGCACTCTGGGAGGCCGAGGCAGGAAGATCATTTGAGGTCAGGAGTTCGAGACCAGCCTGAGCAAGAGTGAGACCCCATCTCTACTAAAAATAGAACGAAATTAGCCACACAACTAAAAATAGAAAAAAATTAGGCAGGCATGGTGGTGCATGCCTGTAGTCCCAGCTACTCGGGAAGCTGAGGCAGGAGGATCGCTTGAGCCCAGGAGTTTGAGGTTGCTGTGAGCTAGGCTGACACCATGGCACTCTAGGCCCTGGCAACAAAGCGAGACTCGGTCTCAAAAAAAAAAAAAAACATTATTTATAAAAACAGGCAACAGGCTGGATTTGGCCTTCAGGCCATAGTTTGCTGACTCCTACTCTGATGTCTAGACTAACTCACTGGAGGCCTAAACTGAAATTCCAGGGATTCTTAGGGGAGGAGCGAGTAAGACAGGACAGAGGCACATGCTCAAAAACATCATAGTAGCTAGGACACATCCCAACAGGCCATCATTTTTCACCCCAAATATTATATTCTTTAGCCTTGTAGCAGTAGTGTGGAGAGAGATGGGAAGAGACACTGCTGTGGAACAATCATTCTAGTGTATGCAGAAGAAAAAGGGGTCTGTGGCCCCCTGGAAGACAGATTCAGAGCAGGAAAACAGTGGTTAATGGGTCAGGCCCTGGAGCCACAGAGACCTGAGTTCAAATCCCACTCAATGCCACTTAGCACATATTTCTTAACCTCATGGCCTCCACTTCATTTTGTAAGTGGTAGTATAATGACGCCAAGTACAGAATGAAGTCATGAGCTTTACATATGGTAACCTTATTAAATTCTTCACTCAGTATTTGAGACCTGCATACACTAAATGTTACCCTCTACTATTGTTATTATTTTTTATTAATGAATCCTGAAACTTAAGAGGGGCGTGAAAGAGCCATCTTCTGCACCATTCTGTTCCCCTTCATCTTTCCCTAACAGACCACAGAGTACATTTTTTGTCTGTGTACAAGTGATACTAGTTACAGTCATTTATGTGAACTACTTACCATTTATGCCCAATTACCATGCAGCCATTAAAGATTTTGTGCATCACAAAATGTACTAGACTAACCTGATTGTTAATTATTAATAGTTTTGTGGATTAAATCACTCAACTCAGCTCATGCATACTCAGCCTGCATAGTTGGCTACTCAGAAGTATGGCCAAGAGCTCACAGCAAGAGACAGACTGAGGATTATGCTGTTAAAGGATGCTTCTCATCTTCCCAAAGAAAAATTTCTTAAGGTGTAAGTGAGGCTTACAGGAAGATGTTAGAAGTAAGAGGTTAATAATTGATGATTAAAATGTTAGAGACACATAGTATGCCCTGTCTGCACATAGTAAGTACTCAAGGAATATCAGCTGAAAGAATGAATTATTTACAGAAGATACAGAGCAGCCACAGTTCAACTGGCAGGAAACTTGAGAACCATAAAATTGGATTCTTGTAAGAGAGAGTAACCAAGGAGCTTTTTATTCAGTGCTTCTAAATGGAATTGTGTATTATTTAATTCTCAGTTTACCTATTCATTTTTCCCTTTGAAGTGTTATTCATGCATGCCTGTGTCCTCTCCTTGTAGGCATGTAATGAAAGGAAGGGTGACTTTTCAACTCATGTCTTTCTGCATAGCAAGCAGATACAAGCAGCTGGGACTAAAGTCAACTACTTGGTATCCCTAGTTTGGTAAATGTCAAGAGTTCTGCTTAGTATGTTCTGATGCTGTGAACAAAAACAAAAACAAAAACAAACAAAAAAAAAAATAGAGTTCTTCTTAGGCGTAATTGGATCAATAAAGACAAGGGATTTTGTAGTCAGATTTCAGACCCGCAATACTTTTATGGCTTTTCCAGTGTGCAAAACTGTATTTAAATTGTTAAGAAGTTGAATTACGATAACGGTAACACTTTCCATCTATACTATCCCTTTAATGTTTACAAAACACTTTAGCATATATTGTCATATTTAGTTTTTTTTAAATAAAGTTCCAGGAGATATCAGCTGTTCATGTGGCAAAGATGAACTGAATTTAAAATGTTGTTCTTAGTGTATTGTCATGCTCTTAATGAAATTGTGGTTTAGAATGATTATGGTGATTATGGTTTGACCACTGATAATTATTTCTATTTGCAGATCAAAATCTCATTCAATTTCCCCTAGAAATGTGTTTAATTAAAGTAGTAGACCTCAAATTGTAAGCTTTCAGCTATCAAAGATTTTGATATTTTTCATTGTATGATTGGTGCCTGTTTCACCCAGAATCTGGAGCCAAAACATGTCACTTAAGAATCTATGTGAAATTACTTCCCATCTCCCTGCTAGTCCAAATGAAACAAAAATATTTAATTTTTGACTTCCCTGACCTTATGAACCTTACTGTCTGAGGGCAGAAAGGGGTGGGGACAAGTATAAATACATGCTAATGTTCAGTGTCACATGAGTGCTCTGAAGGAAAAGTCCAGCAAGCCATAGAAGAGAATACAACATCAGATGAGCATGGAAGGCCTGACTGGGAAAGTGGCATTCTGCCGAGAAGCTGAACAATCAGGGGACTCCAGCTGTGATGAGAGAGGGCGTTAAGCTAAAGCAGAAAAACTCTGGGAAGGGAAGCAGGAAGAGAAGACTTCCCTGACCCCAGCTGCACCAGTTATCCTGCTGTTCACTGTCAAGGTTCCCTGGTCTCCACTTTATAGCACAAGTCACCATTTGTCTTTATGCATTTGTATGATTATTTAATTATTGCTTGTCTTCCCCACAAAACTGTAAGTTCTACTGCGGGGGGAATCACATTTCTTTTGTTCACTAATGAATCCCCTGCACTTGGGTCTGGCACATAGTAGATGTTCAATAAGTACTTATTGAATGACTAACTGAAAGGGCACTGAAAACTAAAATAGCCATGGCATTAGCTACGGCATGGCATAGCACAGGTGAATATTGTATTACCTGTTCAGTTAAGGATATTATTGACTTGGTATTTTAGTAACTCATTATATTTCACAAATACATCCATTAGCATATATCTTGTACCATTATTAAGCTCAGTTATATGAGCTCAATTATATTTTAGTTGAGAGACCACAGACTTTCCACTTTCATAGTGTATTTTCTTATGGACTCAGTCAGCAAGTCATCATTTTCCAGCTATAAACTCTTCGGAATTAACTGAAGAGTTAATTTTCCAATTAAGGAAATCATTAAATTGCTGGTCTCATCAATTCAAATGTTTGGCATCTCTTTACCACAAAATGTCTAATTATGGACTTTCCTGAGATACCAGCAGGAAATGTTATATCGAAGGCAACAAGATCAAAGCACCTGGATGAGGGCTCCTGGCGTGTATTCTCCTTCATCCAGGACAAGTTTGGAGCCGTACCAGAAGGCCAGTGCGTAAGAAAAAAAAATGATACACCACACGTATCCAGTAAAGAATCCCATCACTATCCCTTTTCTAATTCCCCAACGCTGGGCAAACACAAGATTTTTCTCATACCTGTGAAGAGAAAACATTTGAGTCAGTTTCAGCTGCAGCATCTCAAGTTATAATGTTTAAAACTGCCCACAATGCAGTGGTTTTACTAAATGATTACGAAATCACCCCAAACACAGAGAAGCTTTAGGGAAAGAAATCTACAATAACCTCTATGTAGTTATTTAAAGTTTGTTCTAACTTGACAATGAAACATGATGAAAGGATGGTACTTAACAAAGCCTCATAGATGATCGCTGCTTGGATTGCATATTACGGTAAGCTTATCCCCAAGAGAAAAGAATTTGCAACACAGATATTTGGACATAAAAAATATAGTACTATTTGTGTTTGAATTGTTTTCTTGAGTCACATGACATGTTTTCTATGAGAACAGAATGCACTTGGCTCTAGATAAGCAGGTTGGTGTTGGCACAAACTCATCTACAAATACTTCATCTTCCCTGTGGCCAAGATGCTGTGCTGTGACATACTGGTCAGGTTCACAGCCACGGGACCTGAATAACTGAAACCACGTGGGAATTCAATGCAAGGACTAGGCTTCAGTAATTCTGTGATCTAGCCATGAACAATGGGCATTGTCTCATATATAGCACAGGCATTCTGAAAACACATTCCTTCATCTGAAAAATTAAATTCATGGAGAACTTTTAACCTTTCACAGGACACAAACTGAAGGTCTACCCCATGTTTTTTTTTTTAATTTTTTTAAGTTTAATTTATTTCTCTTCTTTTTTTTTTGAACTACATTTGTCAACATACCCTATGTTTGTTATCATTTTTAAAATGCTACACTGCCCTTTTACTAACAATAAAAGAGAATATCTTTTATGGTGGAAGAAATATACTATTGAAATTTTTTATGAGAAATTACGTAACTTCACTCCACAAACCAAGAGAAGTGAAAAAAACAAACAAGGAAAAGAGGATAGAGATTGCAAATCCTATTCTCTTTTTTATTTGGTAGCAATTGAGAATGACATCATCTGACTAGACCTACAATACATAAAATAAGAGTTTCCATTCAGTTGGTGGTTATTTTATTAAATAGTGCATGGCACATGGTGAGCACTCAATAAAAGTTAGATAAATTAAAGAATAAATAAGTCGTATTTTTTACGACTCTGTTGTTTTGGCCACTTGGGTTTTTATTTTCATTAAGAATCTCTAGAATGATGATCTATAATATACCAACACCAAATTTTATTTGATTAAATGGAAATCTTATCCAGCTTTATAAAGAGCATGTACCACAGTAGCTGAATAAAATGCATTTAATAAAAAAAGTATTCAATAAAAATGTGTGAAATTACATTTTGGATCATGCTAGCTTTCCTTTATTGTTATTATTTTTAAAATAAATATTGCTTACATATGGTGTACAACATGATGTTTTGAAATATGTATACATTATGGAATAGCTAAGTCAAGCTAATTAACATATGCATTACCTCACATACTTATCTTTTTTGTGTGTGCATGGTGAGAATACTTAAAATCTACTCTCTTAGCAATTTTTAAGTACATGACACATTGTTATTAACTATAGTCACCATGTTGTACAGCAAATCTCTTGAATTTATAAACTGCCTCTCCTGTGAATAAGAAAAAGGTTTTTTTTAAATCACCATGAGCTGAATTAAAATGATTACAATTAGATAATTAATAAATAATTATTAGAATAATCTCTTGCACTTATTACTTCTGCCTAACTGAAATTTTATATCCTTTGGCCAACATCTCCTCAGTCCTTGCCTGATAACCCCTGCCCCCCACCTCTGCCAAAGCCCCTGGTAACCACCATTTTGCTCTTTGCTTCTATGAGTTTAACTGTTTTGTTTTGTTTTGTTTTGTTTTTTATCATATAGTACTTGTTTTTCTGTGCCTGGCTTATTTCACTTAACATAATGTCCTCCAGGTTCATCATGTTTTTGCAAATGGATTTTCTTCCTTTTTAAGGCTTAATAGTATTCCATTGTGTATATACACCACATTTCTTCCTCCATTCATCTGTTGATTGACACTTAGGTTGATGCCACATCTTGGTTATTGTGAATAATGTTGCAATGAGCATGAGAGCGTAGATATCTCTGAACATACTGATTTCATTTTCTTTGGCTATATACCCAATGGTGGAATTGCTGGATCATATAGTAGTTCTACGTTTAATTTTTAAAGGAATCTCCACACTATTTTAGCTGTACTAATTTACATTCACACCAATAATGTACTAGTGTTCCGTTTTCTGTACATCCTTGCCAACACTTCATATCTTTCATATCTTTCAACAATAGCCTTTCTAACAGGTGTGAGGTGTTATCTTGTTGTGGTTTTGATTTGCATTTCCCTGATGATTAGCAATGTTTGACATCTTTTCATATCCCTGTTGTCCATTTTTATGTCTTCTTTTGAGAAATGTCTATTCAGGTCCTTTGACCATTTCTTAATCAGGTTGTTTTCTTGCCATTGAGTTGTTTGAGTTCCTTATATATATTGGATATTAACCCCTATGTATGGTTTGCAAATATTTTCTCTCATTCTGTAAATTGTTCACTCTGTTGATTGTTTCCTTTGAGAAGATTTTTGGTTTGATATAATCCCATCTGTCTATTTTTGCTTTTATTGCCTGTGCTTTTGAGGTCATATTCAAAAAGTAATTGCCTACACCAATGTCATAGAGCTTTTCCTCTATGCTTTCTTCTGGTAGTTTACAGTTTTAGGTCTTACATTTAAGTCTAATCAATTTTGAGTTGATATTTGTGAGATAAGGTCTAATATTATTCTTCTATATGTAGATATCTAGTTTTCCCCATACCATTTATTGAAGTGACTGCCCTTTCCCCATTGTGTGTTATTGGCATCTTTGTTGAAAAATGTGTGACTTACTTCTGGGTTCTCTATTCTGTTCTCTATCTGGTCTATGTGTCTATTTTTATGCCAGTACCATGCTGTTTTGATTACTATAGCTTTGTAGTAGATTTTGAGATCAGGTAGTGTGATGCCTCTAACTTTATTCTTCTTGCACAAGATTGCATTTACTATTTGGGACCTTTTCTGGTTGTATATGAATTTTAGCATTTTAAAAAATTTCTGTGAAAAAATGTCATTAGAATTTCAATAGGGACTGCATTGAATCTGTAGATTGCTTTGGGTAGTATGGACATTTTAACAACATTAATTCTTCCATTCCATGAATATGGGCTATCTTTCCATTTATTTGTGTCTTTTTCAATTTCTTTCATCAATGTTTTATAGTTTTCAGTGTACTGTGGTTAAACTTATTCCTAAGTATTATTTTGTAGCTATTGTAAATAAGACTGCTTTCCTGGTTTATTTTGCTTACAGTTCATTGTTAGTGTACGTAAATGCTATTGATTTTTGTATGCTGATTTTATACCCTGAAACTCTACCAATTTTGTTTATTACTTCTAACAGTTTTTTGGTGGAGTCTGTAAGGTTTTCTATGTATAAGATCATGTCATCTTAAGTCAGAGAGAATTTAACATTTTTTTCTTTATGATTTGGATGCCTTTTATTTCTTTCTCTTGTTTAATTCCTCTGGCTAAGATTTCCAGTACTATGATGAATAGAATTGATGAGTGGGCATTTTTGTCTTATTCCTGATCTTAACAGAAAAGTCTTTCAAATTTTCACTGCAGAGTATGATTTAGCTGTGGGCTTATAATATATGGAAGTTATTGTGTTGAGGTACATTCTTTCTATACCTAATTTTTTGAGAGTTTTTATCATGAAAGATGTTGAATTTTGTCAAATGCTTTTCATCATCTATTGAGATAATCATATAGTTTTTGTCTTTCATTCTGTTAATATGGTGCATCACTTATTGATGTGCTTGTGTTGAACTATCTTTGTATCCCAGGGATAAAGCCCACTTAATCATAGTGAATGACCTTTTTAATGTGTTGTTGAATTTGGCTTACTAGTATTTTTTTGAGGATTTTTGCATCTATGTTCATCAGGGATATTGGCCTGTAATTTTCTTTGTTTGTAGTGTTCTTATCTGGCTTTGATATCAGGTTAATGTTGGCCTTGTAAAATGAGTTTAAAGTTCAATTTTTTGGAAGAGTTTGAGAAGAACTGGTACTAGTTTTTCTTTAAATATTTGGTAGAATTCAGCAGTGAAGCTATCAGGTCCTGAGCTTTTCTTTGATGGGCGACTTTTTATTATTCATTCAATTTCCTTACTCATTATTGGTCTGTTCACATTTTCTGTTTCCTTATGATTCAGTTTTGGCAGGTTATGTTTCTAGGAATTTATCCATTTCTTCTAGGTTATCCAGTTTGTTGGTGTGTAATTGTCCATAGTAGTCTCTTATGATCTTTTATATTTCTGTAGTGTCAGTTGTAATGTCTCGTGTAAGCTTTTCTTTAATGGCAGCCAACAGCACGATAAACTGGGATGAGGTACGATATGTGTGCCTATGTATCACCGGAGTTTGAAATAAATATCTAACCTAAGTTGGCTTTTTAAAAATCATGAACTGTAACATCTTTAAAAATACATTGCTAAAGGCTTGGGACTTCTTGCAGTGCTTTGGCCAATCTAAAGTGCTCTGCTACCTCTTGAACAAATGCTCCCTCAGGGTACCACAGACCACGGTGGATCAGCACTTTTTAAGAATTGAGTAAGATTCAGGGTACTATGCTGATTAATGAAATTTAGGAAAGAGGCAGACATTCCAATTAACCAACCTTTCGACCTCTTTTTTCTCACCACCGAAAGCAGCCACTGTTCGCATAGACGAAATGACTTCATCAGCCACTGACCCTGCTTTGGCATAGGCCTTCAACTCATAGTCTGTAAACTTAGACACACTCTAAAATCCAAAAGAAGAAAAGAAAATGTGAAGACTGAGTGATTAGGTAAGTCAGCCTGTCATTCAGTGATTCATTAAACACTGTAAACATGTAGTATGGTTTAATATAAGACAAGATTCTCACTGTAATGTCATCCACAGAAAGAAGGAGTTTGGTCTATGTTAAGCCTTATCCAGGTGTGTTTGGTTGTGCATATATCAAAATGACTCCACTAAAATCAGTCTCAAGAACACTCTCACAGAATAAGTCCCAAATAGGTCATTCTGTGAGACTAAAGTGTTGGTTATCACACTAATAAAGTTTTCAAGTCAAACTACGTTATAGTTCATTACTATTAGCCAAAGGCCATTGTGCAATTTATAGATAAACACCAGAGGCAAAGACCAGAGACCAAGCAGACATCACGACTGAATAGAGTATAGAACGAGAGAAAGGATCAGAACATGCAAAGGCATGATATTGCAGAGGTAATTCCAGAAACAAAAGCCTCAGGTAAATATTACACCATTTTGATTCAACTAGGGAGGCTCAACTACAGTTTTGATTTTTGCAAAAGGAAATGAAAAGACATCTGTACTTAATAGTAGACAAGTCACTTTTTCTAAAATTAGACTTGGATTGAGCCCTAGTCAAAATTAACTCCCAAAGAAATCCTGGCACAGATTACAAAACAAGAAGGGGAAAAACAAATATTGTGGAAGATCAGCTTACTCAGATATCTCAAAAATATATACCCAGACTAAGGGAGTTTATCTTCCAATCGTTTTCCAAACTTTTAGCAGCAAAATTCCTAACAAACAAAATTTTAGAATTCTAAGATTCAAAATAAGTAAAAATAGTAGTTTTTTAAATAATATATTTATTTCATCTGTCCACATTTTATAAAATTTGTGAACTGAAAAGCAACAATAAGGAAAATGAAGCTATTTTCATCAGCATTAAAATTTGCATTTGGGCATTATGAATGACATTGCAGTTTTTATCACACTCCTCCTCTAACTTATTTATATATTGGCAGCACAATAATGAGAAAATTAAGTAATTGTGAATGATATCTGTTTTACTGCAATAGCACATTAAATAATCTCAGGACACTTCAATTAAACTGATAAGGCAACTTCAAAGATGTTAGGAAATTGTTAGGAAATATCTAACAATTTTCCCATGTTTGTCATCATAAATTAAAAAGCCAGAAAAAATCATGCAAAATCCATGATAACTTCTAAGATGTCATATGCTGCCCATCTCTGCCTTTTGCATCTGTTTGTCATGCCTTTGAATTGAGCCTAGTAAAGTTGCTTATATCAATTTACAGGAACGAACATGCACAGACCTGCAAGCGAGAAGAGACGAGTGCAGAGCTACAACATTCCAAATCAGTGACATACTCACAAGAAGTCAGAAATGGGCACTGAGGCCACAAGAGAAACTATATTCTAAGTCTATGTAAAAACCAAGTTAACCAGGCTATGTTTTTGGTCTCCAACATGTTAAAATGTGGCCTATGATCCATTAGAGTGTGGATAATAATTTATTCCCAGGTTTGAAGAAAGAGGTTAAATATATTAGGAAGAAAAAGCTGGATCAAATGTTTGCAGAACCCCTGAAGCCCCTCTCTGGAAGTTGAGGGGTTCCCCGGAGCACAGCTGGACAGTGTTTGGCAGGAAAGACAGTTGTGAAGCTTGCATGATGTAGTGGATCAGAAAAAATAAAATCTCTCTTTAGCAATCAACTCTGTGCCAGACACTGCTTAGGTACATGGTGTGGACTGTTCCCTGAATCATCACAATGACTTTGGGAGGCATTATTCCTATTTTAAAGCTGAGGAAACTGAAGTTTTCGTCGGTTAAATATATTTTTCTTGAGTCACACAACCTGTTAGTGGCAGTGCCAAGGGTTGACCTAGTGGAGTGGAGTGAGCTCTTTGCTCCTGTCACTTCAAACCACTTTCTGTATTACCTGGGAAATGTTTGAGTAATATAGCCAGTGGATTGTGGGAATATTTTGCTAGAAAATACCATCATGGGCCGACGCGGTGGCTCACACCTGTAATCCTAGCACTCTGGGAGGCTGAGGTGGGAGGATTGTTTGAGGTCAGGAGTTCGAGACCAGCCTGAGCAAGAGTGAGACCCCATCTCTACTAAAAATAGAAAGAAATTATATGGACAGCTAAAAATATATATAGAAAAATTAGCCGGGCATGGTGTCGCATGCCTGTAATCCCAGCTACTTGGGAAGCTGAGGCAGGAGGATTGCTTGAGCCCAGGAGTTTGAGGTTGCTGTGAGCTAGGCTGATGCCACGGCACTCTAGCCTGGGCAACAGAGTGAGACTCTGTCTCAATAAAAAAAAAATAAAAAAAGAAAATATCATCATGGAGATTGGTACCTATCGCTCAATGATGTGTGAGTATATGCATAGCTTTTCAGTTAAATTCTATTCTCTTTTACAGCAAATTATTACTGTGCCTGATTCTATGATTGGCTGTCTAGTATGGAAGCTCTAAAAGTAATAATAATAATTTCTCAGTTCTTGGGAATGTTTTTAACTGGAGTCACTCAAAATTCTTACTTCTACACTTTGTCTTGGCCTGCATACCTGGGGAACAGAGACTGTGACAGGGATGATGTTTAGAATGGGTCGGTTAACCTCGCTCTGAAACTGATCAGATAAAATGGAGAACACAGTTGTGATTGTAGAAATTTCTTTTATGTGCTTGTTACTGATCTGAGCATGTTTGTTGTGCCTTTCTGAGGTGAGCATCTGTGCTTGGGAGAACTTGGGGAACAATAGGAAAACTGGAGAGTAGTGATTTGGAGTCAGGCTCCCTTGAGCTTGAATCCTGCTCTGCCAGCTGTGCAGTCCCAGACAAGTCCCTTTACCTCTCTGAGCCTCAGTTTCTTATATTTAAAATGCTCTTAGTATTCACTTCATAAGATTGTTGTAAAGATTAGAGATTATGAATATGAAGCTCCTAACAGTGCCTGGAAAAATAGTAGATGCCCAATAAATGCAGTTGTTTGCTGTTAATAAAATAATATTTACCTTATTAAAACATCATTAATCCCTACTCTGCAGAGTGTTATTTGGTACTGAGGGATAATCAAACAAAATAAAATCAAAAGAATGTTAAATTGGCCAGGTTCGGTGTCTCATGCCTGTCATCCCAGCACTTTGGGAGGCCAAGGTGGGAGGATTGCTTGACGCCAGGAGTTTGAGATCAGCCTGGGCAACATATCAAGACCTCATCTCTACCAAAAACAAAAAATTAGCCAGGCTTGGTGGCAAATGCCTGTAGACCTAGCTACTCAGGAGGCTGAGGAAGGAGAATCACTTGAGCTCAGGAGTTTGAAGTTGCAGTGAGCTATGATCCTGCCACTGCACTGGGCAATAGAGTGAGACCCCATCTCTAAAAAAAATAATAATAATGATAATTATGTTGACTAAACATACTCAGGTAAAGGGACTCAAGCTTCACATGGCTATTTTTGGCTATATATTAGTGCAAATGTCTTCCCATGGAGAGATGCAAAAAGACATTCTTACCAGACCAAGGATGGCTGCTCCGATCCCAATGAGAGGGCTGACAGAAATAATAACCAAGGTCAATTTCCAACCCCTGTAAAATCCCAACAGGAACCCAAAGATGATCGTGGTCATGCGCTGAATGAAAATGGCCATTTGGTCACCTATGGCATCATTGATCTTATTAATATCACTAGAAACAAGAAAGACGTTGGTCACTAAAACTGAATTTGGTCATTCAAGTGTATTGCTGAAAAATCTTCAGTCTTTCCCTTTTAAACATTCCCATTTCCATATCTCCATCACCCTTGGGTAATATAACAGCCTCTCAAATCTTGGAAAATTTGCTGCACCTTAGGATGTTATCAGGCCTTTCTCCTCATAGCCAATCAAGTTTGTTCTTAACCCAGCTTTCCCGGCTGGTATCCACTCGATGCTGATAAAGGATTTTGAAAACCATCTTTTCTTTTTCTTTCGTATAGCTAATATCTTTGGGCTGTTTGAAGAGCCCTTCTTTCCTTCTTCATGCCTAATTTTTTCAGCCTCCAGGTTCCATTCACATACCCTCTCATTCATAAAGCTTGCATAAGCCCCCAGGAAGGAGTACATGCCTCCCTTCCTCCCTATGTTCACACAGCAATATGTGTGCATGTGCGTGTGTAATTATTGCATTCTGCTTGTTGGCAGTATAGAACAGTGATTAAGAGCACAGAACCTGGAGCTAGACTCTCTGAATTTGTATACAAACTCTTCTTGGGCAAGTTACTTAACCTTTTTGTGCCTCAGTTTCCACATCTGTAAAATGGGGATAGTAACAGAACCTTATTATTTATTTGCTTGCTCTTCTTACTCTTCCTATTAGGCTGTAAGTTCCTTAAGAGCAGGAATGCAAGGCAAATGCTCCAGAATATCGATTCAATGTATACATTAAATTCATATTCCTGAGAACATTCCCTTAATCTCTTGTCCGGATGGAGCAAATAGGGCTTGGGAATTAACAGCAAGAATGGACCTAAGACATTAGCCAGAGATTAGACAATTATATGGAGCAAAGTTAAGTAACTGTTCCAGGTCACAGTAAGCAAGGGGCAGAATAAGTGCTGGAATCCAGCGGTCCCGACTTTCAGTCTGCTTTACCTTCACTGAAGTGAAGACAGTGACTGATCTCAATTCAATAGGGTTCAACTGATTCTAATTACTCTTATTCAGAAGTTCTGGGAGGCTATTAATGATTCAAACTAATATGCAGGTGTAAACTGAATTTAAATACAGTTTTTTAGTTTTAATATATCTCAAACCATATTTGGATTTTGTTTGTTTGTTTTTCTGTATAGAAGTTGCCTCCGCAGACATAGCAAGATAATTATTTTTACCTGTATGGCCTTTCCTTACATATATGCAGATTGTGACATCCCTCAATTTCTCCTTCTGAGACCAAACAATGCTTTTAACTCTCCTCTATAATATTTCATTTCTAATATTTTTATCAAAGCCCACAAACCAAATTGCAGTATTTTGGCTTTCAATTTTTAATGGTCATATTTGGTAAGGCCTTTGAAAAAGCGATGCTACCTATGAAAGTCTGACTTAAGAGACCAAATGTATCAAAAATAACTGGAAATGTTTAAAAATTGTTATATAATTCAGAAACAAGAGTTTTATTATCCAAAAATTGCATATTAAAATATTGTCCTTCCAGCTACTTACTCCGAGAATCTTGTACTCAGCTCTCCCACTGAATTGCAGTCAAACCATCCTATTTCCATTCTCATTATTCTTCTAAAGTAAATTTTTCTCATTTTGTGTATCTGACGAGCGGCAGCAGTTACCCAGAAGCATATCTGGAAATGGACAGAGGAATGTTTAGCATAGCAGTGTTACAAATATTTGCCAATTTCTCCTTCTCT
This sequence comes from Lemur catta, assembly GCF_020740605.2. NCBI lineage: Eukaryota > Metazoa > Chordata > Mammalia > Primates > Lemuridae > Lemur > Lemur catta. Next base: position 56,463,912 of record NC_059135.1, on the reverse strand, counting down.
TCTGAAAAGAAAATACTTCCCATACAACAGCTGAGAAAAAAAGGGAAATGATCTACAAAATGCCTCTTCTTGGGAACTAAGTTGTGAGCTCCAGCATCTGCTGCTAAAAGTGGAGGCAAGAGCAACTTTGGACAAGGTAGCCAGAGATTTGAGCTTGAATCCAGCTCTAACACTTAGTAGGCCCACAACTTTTGAACTTCACCCTAGTGAGTTTCTTTTCTTCATGTGTAAAATAAGGCACCCCAAATAAGACAACATTGATTTTAAATCACCATTTTTTCATGCCTCCCCATTCTCTCATGTCCTCCTGACATACAACTGTAGTTCTTAGGGCTTCTGAATAGCTTAAAGGGTGACAACACTTTGCATTTCATTGCAACACCTTTGAACCCAAATGTTCATCTATAAATAAATGGAGGAGCTACTAACTTGAATATATCCCAAAATAAGTACTGCGACAGCGATTCCAGCATAGTAACTGGCAAATTTGATCATTTCACTTTCAATGTTCAGCAACCTTCAAAAGAAGGAAAAAATGTTAAGACTTACAAGTAGGATCAAGCTCCCAGCGATTACATTTGTGGGTACAAAAGGGTTTAAAATATATATATTATGGAGTAAGACATTTTATCTATGCAGAATTATAATCCAGCCAACCAAATCCCCTAAGTAGACCTCATGGACAGGCACAGCAAATAAGTCTGTGCCCTTCATTTTTACAGGCAGAGAAGCAAGGACTGGGGAGTAGTTAACCAGTTGTTGGAAGCTGGGGACTCTACATGTCAGCCCAGTGCTTGGTCCACTTTGGCGCCTTTCACTCATACTCATCATGCAGCCATAGAGCAATAATAGCTAAGAAAGGTTTTCCAAAACAAGACAGGCTGTCTGAAAAGACACTGGTAGAAGGATGTGTGCTGTAAATCAGGAGGCTTACTGCTAACTTTCTAGGAATCTAAGCCAGGTTTTTTGGTTTTTTTTTTTAACTTTTAAAGAACAGAGATTTATTTCTTACAGTTCTGAAGGCTGGGAAACCCAAGGTGGAGGGCTTGAATATGGTGGGGGCCTTTGTGCTTTGTCATCCACGGTGAAAGGGCGAGAAAATGAGAGAGCAGTTGGGGGTGGGGGAGAAGAGGAGGAGGAGGAGTAGTCACTGTTGACTCTGGTAGGTTGAGTTTCAAGGTTAGTTCCTTCTGGAGATTTTTATCTGGGAACATGGTCTGGCCAAACAGAGCCTCCAACTCTTCATACTGTTCTTGAGTGAATGTGGTATGTCCTTGGTGTTTCTTCGATATTGTGGGCCTACCTGGATCCTGTGGTAACATCAAGTTCATGCTGGAATCATTCATGTTGATAAAAGGGTCTGGCTGGGGAATCTCTGGGGCCATTTTGTTCATCGGGGTTTTTGAAATCTGTCAGGAATTCCCCTGGAATGCCCATTTGCAATCCTGCTTGGTGTGTCTCTCTAGATTTCCAGAGAGACACACTAAGCTGGCTTTTTAACTTCTCTGTCGCAGAGTGACACTGTGAAAAATGTGCCTGTTACCTTCCCATGGGAGAGAAAAAGCGCTTTATTAGCTCCATCTTTCTGCTCACTGCAGCCTGTGAAGCTTCATTCAGCAGAGCAATTTCTGACATTGAAGCCAAAGGAACTTGAGGGGAATAGCAAGAAAGCTCTTTGGCATTTTTCCCGGCAGAACTACCATGTTGCAGCACAGGGTTTGGGATTGGCAGGGCCAAGGAGAGGAAGAAAAAGTATTCTGAAATTGCTTTCAGGAAATATGCAATTCTATAATTAGAGAATTAACATATTGGTTGATGACAATCCTGATCCTTGGGGACAGACTGAATGATACAGAGTCTATTTCTTTAAAAAATTGAAACGCAGCATCTTTAGCACGGATGCTCTCATCCCATGTCCTTTCTGATATCAAGCCTTCCTTTTGTGACTTGAGCTTGAATTATTTTCTCCCTCTACTGAACTCAGATCACATATCACAATATAACTCATTCAATACAGAAAAAACTATTTCTGCACAACAGGTTTAATTGTCATCTTGCACTGTTAGACAATATCTTTACTGAGTGTATTTATATTTGTTTGGATAGTGGATTGCAAGCTACTTGAGGGCAAGAGCCGGGCTTATGCTGCTTGGTCACACTGCCCAAAGTCTAGTACAAGACTTTATCTTGTGACCAGTTGTAGTCAATAAATGTTTCTTGATTTTGATTTGACTTTCAAAATACTAATTAGGAAAGGAAATAACTGCCATGGTCAATGCCTCCAACAATCTCAAGATCAGCTAAAATGTCTTGTGCTCACCACATTCCCAGTCTTTTATGAGGACTAAGGGGAACCCTGAGAATGAACCAGACCTAGAAAAATCATAAACTTATGTACAAGTATCCACAATCAGTGGCTCTTATAAAAGCTAAGTGTCTCTGTATAAAGAATATAATATAGAAAAGTCTTCTAATGTGTACCTGAGTCAATGTTTTCAGTTTTCAGCTTGTGTGATAAAATTTGGGTGGTGTCCAAAACCAGAAAACTATGAGCATTTGCCAAAAAATTTTACTTAAAGAACAGTGGTACCAGAGGCTGAGAAGGGGAGGGGGGAGGGAGGAATGGGGAGAGGTACAAAGTTACGGTTAGATTGGAGGAGTAAGTTCTAGTGTTCCCTTGCACGGTAGGGTGACTAGACTTAACAGTAATATATCATATATTTCAAAATAAGTGGAAGAGAGGATTTTGAATGTTCTCATCACAAAGAAGTGATAAATATCTGAGGCGACAGATGTGCTAATTACCTTAATTTGATTATTATACATTGTATGCATGTATCAAAACATCACACTGCACCCCATAAATATGTACAATTATTAAGTGCCAGTGAAAAACGTAACAATAAATAAATAATTTTACTTAAATTTCCAGTGGTGAATTCATTCTACAAACACATTAAGCAGAAGCGAGGAAGTGTCTGTCATAAAAAAATGCCAGTTAACAAACAAACATGCAGATTGGGCACCAAACCAGCTTTGGGATTTCCTAGAGCAAAGTTCAGGAGAGTTCTGTCACCGATGGATATGTGTAGTTTATGATTCTTTTCATTCCTGAGGGGGCTGTAAAATGAATGGTTAGCTCATTTCTATTTTATTCCGAGAGAAGGTTATCAAGGCTGTAGAGACTACTTGAGAACAAGACAAACCTATCAGAAAACCCAATAGGAAAGAAAAGAGCAGGCCTGGCTTGGTGCTCTTGACTGCACATCAAGCTCTTCATTGTCTGCATGGCAGAGTCCTCTTGTGATCATAAAACCGTGCACAGGAGTCTATGAAGCATGCGGGTGATTTGGGCCACATAATGGCATCTTTTTTTTTTTTAAACCAAGACTCACATGAATGTATTTAAATGAATTAAGATTCTCCTGACTCATTTGTTGAATAGTGAAGAGGGGAGAGAGATGACAGAGGAAAAGGTAAGAGATGCTTTAGAAATTATTGTGATACGAGGACTCTTTCTTTGCTTTTTTTCTTTATACTTTGCTTTTTAAGAAAAACAAAAGCACCGTAAAATTGTAACACTCAATTTACACATCAAAGCCGGGCACGGTGGCTCACGCCTGTAATCCTAGCACTCTGGGAGGCCGAGGCAGGAGGATCCTTTGAGCTCAGGAGTTTGATACCAGCCTGAGCAAGAGTGAGACCCCGTCTCTACTAAAAATAGAAAGAAATGATTTGGACGGCTAAAAATATATATACAAAAAAATTAGCCGGGCATGGTGGCACATGCCTGTAGTCCCAGCTACTCGGGAGGCTGAGGCAGGAGGATTGCTTAAGCCCAGGAGTTTGAGGTGCTGTGAGCTAGGCTGATGCCACGGCACTCACTCTAGCCCGGGCAACAGAGTGAGACTCTGTCTCAAAAAAAAAAAATTTACACATCAAGGTTGTGAATTTACTAAGACCGTAGGTTTTTCATTTAAAATAGTGAGGAGTTCTTTATAGCAAGGTGTATTGCTTAATAAGAAATTTTCTTTTTCATGGTTCTCAAGCATTGCAGGCCCTGTAGCAGTTTTGCAGTGAACATCAGTGTCTGAGTGCCATAAGGTGGCAGAAATGTGTCCATGACCTAGTTTCAGAACAGTGGAGCCTCTGTATTCCTTAATGCATAGGACATTTACCCGTGCACAAATGATTTATCATTGAGTAAAACTGGTTTATAGAATATTCATGCATTATGGTAGAATACTATAAGAATGGCTAGGTTTTCATTTCAGAGAATCCATGATCATTTTTGACTCCTAGGAAGTTTTTTTTTTTTTGGCTTGTGTGTTTGTTTTTAATTAAACTTTTTATTTTGAAATAAGTGCATAATCACATGCAGTTGTGAGAAATAACACAGCAAGATTTTGTATACCCTTTATCCAGTTTTCTGCCAATGGTAATTTCTTGCAAAACTAAAGGACAATATCACAGCCAGGATATTGACACTGATATAATCAAGATCAGAACAAGATCAGAACATTCTCTTCGCTGCAAAGCTCCCTCATGTTGCTCTTTTAACCCTGCACATGCTACATACGTCCACCCAATCTCCATCTCCTCCTTAGCCCCTGGCCACCAACAATATGTCCTTAATTGCTACAGTTCTGTCATTTCACAAATGTTATATAAATATAACCATACAGTATGTATCCTTTTGGGATTGGCTTTTCTCCAATCAGCATAATTCTTTCAAATTTCATCATCAGTAGTTCTTTCCTTTTATTGCTAAGTAGAATTCCATATATAGATGTATCACAGTTTGTTTAATCACTCACCCATTGGAGGATATCTGGGTTGTTTTGTCTATTACAAATAAAGTTGCCATAAACATCTGTGTATAGGTTTTTATGTGAAATAAGTTTTCATTTCTCTGGGATAAAGACCCAAGAGTAGAATTGCTGGATCCTGTGGTAGTTGCATGTTTAGTTTTTTTTTTTTTAATTGCCAAACTGTTTTCTAGAGTAGCTGTAACATTGTTCGAATGGTATGAGTGACCCAGTTTCTCCATATCCTCATCAACATTTTTTATTTTAGTCATTCTGATAGGTGTATAGTGATGCCTCATTTTGATTTTAGTTTGCATCTCCCTAACCACTAATGTTGCTAAACATTTTTCATGTGCTTATTTGCCATCTTCATATCCTTAATGAAATGTTTGTTCTTGTCTTTTTCACATCTTCCAATTAGAATTTGTTGTTTTGAGTTTTGAGAATTCTTTATACATTCTAGATCCCAGTCCTTTGTTGGATATATTTGCAAATATGTTTCTCCCAGTATGTGACCTGTCTTTTCATTCTCTTAACAGAGAATGCAACTTTTTGCAGAGCAAAAGTTTTTAATTTTAATGAAGTCCAATTTATCAATTTTTCCTTTTATGCATTATGCTTTTGGTGTCAAGTCTAAGAGCTGTTTGTCCAACCCTAGGACTAAAAATGGTCTCTGACATATTCCTCTAAAAGTTTACAGTTTTATCTTTTTACATGTAAGTCCATGATCCATGTAAGCTAATTTTTATATAGTTTCATTTTTTTGCCTATGGATGTTCAATTGCTGCAGCACAGTTTGATAAAAAGTTTATCTTTCCCCCTTGAATTGTTTTTTCATTTTTGTCAAAAACTAGTTGGCTGTCTTTGTGTGGGTCTGTTTCTGAGTCCTCAATTCTGTCCCATTGATCTGCATGTCTTGGGAGGCTGAGGCAGGAGGATCCCTTGAGACCCGGACTTGGAGGTTGCAATGAGCTAGGATGACACCACTGAGGGCAACAGAGTGAGACTCATGTCTCAAAAAAAAAAAAAAAAAAGATTTGGGTTGAATGAGTAAATGAATGAAAGCCCCTAAAAGTAGACAATATTATGGAAGAGTGTAAAAAGTGACTTAGAAGGACTTATTCATATTCTGGAATCAAACCTGTAGAAAATTTCAAAAATGAAAGTGAAAAATATGAATTCATCTGGGGGAGCCATTCCAAGTATCTTTCCAGGCAGGATGTGCCCTGCCCGATTTTCAAACCTGAGTGTGTAGGTTCGTACGTGCAAATGAGCTTGTTCCATACCTGAGGCAGCATGAGGCAGGCTGCGAAGTCCGAGCTATGACAGTGAGTCAGCCCTGAGTACAGTACACACTCACTGATTACAAGGCAGCCTGTCAGGCTTATCACAAAGACAGTAGTGGCATAGTGACTGTGCCTGTCTGAGTTCTGGCTACATCTGTCTGCATGGCCGCCTCTGTTCTCAGCAGCACTTTTCCACAGAAACTCAACTACTGACTGAGACCAGTGGCCCCTGCTCCAAATGACGCAGCGCAGCATGCTCATGAAATGCCCACTGCAGAGAGAAAGCTTAGGATCAAGTGGGTCACAACCACGGCCACAAAGCCAAGGGGCAGAAGGGAGTTAGTGAAAACAAACAAGAAAAGGAAATCTTGGTGCTGAGACTCAAGTAGGATTCATGAGTCACCTCCTCAGTAGCATTAAATATTGGTAGAATCATACTCAAGCCCATATCAGTAAAGAAAGTCCTATGATTTTGGTGACGTATTTGATGAGAGGTTTTCAATCCTGTTTCTGTTAAGATTTTAAAACCTGATAAGATGGAAAGAAACTGAAGACACAGTAATTTCTAGAAATAAGGGTAAATTTATGATTCTGTTCTCTCTGTGTTAGACACAACCTCAGTTCAGCCAATGAAATGCCCTTTACACATTTTGAATTACAATTTAAGATGTGAGCAAAAAAAGTAATAAATTCTTTTTTTAAAAAAGCAGCCTACCCACAACGTGTTCCATTTGTTATGTTCTGGTTGAGGGAGCTGTTGGTCCATACTATGGTATTATTCACACACGCTTTTCCTGGAATCTTGAGTTCTTGTAATTCAGTGTCATAGTCAATAAAAACATCCATCATTGTGCCCAAAATGAGTAGCGTTCCTGGCTGGGCTATTCCATGGAGAAATGCACATAAACTTCCCGCAAACATCAGCCAAATTTCAGTCGATGAAGAAAACCGAAACTTAAAAAACAAAGAGTTCAGAAATCATCCATGGGTGAAAAGCAGGAGAGGCAGGAGGACTATTCAATTTTAGTTATTAGGTTCTGATACATAGTACTCAACACACATTTTATGGAAATCATCTTAATTGAGCAGTAGTTCACACTAATTATATTGAAACAAACTGTACATCAAATATCTAAAACATTAGACTCTTACATTGTTAGATCATACTCTGAATTCATTCCTTCTACCTCAGGAGTCGACTATAGTTTTTAATTACTCATCCATAACTCAAGGGGAAAATAACCACTGTCACTGATGCCATTGTCAAGTAGACACAATGTGTGGGGCATTCAGCAACAGCATAAACTGGCTCCCAGAATAATGACAATGAATAGTGCCTATTTGTGCCTAGAAATGCCTCCATCCTGAGCAAATTTGGGGTAAATACCTATACCATGGAATTTCTAAAGATTTGTCATAAGAATAAGTATATATAATATGATTATTATGATGATTTTCCTTACAAAAATGAAAATTATGGGCTTAGTGATTATTTTCCAGGACAGGATTTGTGTGTTTAATCAGCAACATATTTCTAATAGTTATTCAATGTGTTATCACACAGGCAAAGCTATGACTGAAAAAGTGATCACTGTAGTTAAAAACTTGCCAATAGGACTAAAGATTTAATACTTCCTCCATGATCTAAGCAATTCACAGTTGCACATCTGATGCCAAAAATCAGCACAGTTTTATTACCAATTGAAAGAAGCCAACTCGAATGCCATCATCTTTCTTCTCATCTTGTAACCTGAGGAGAAAAACAAAGATTTAAAAACCATCCTTTCCAAAACAATGAGAAATTTTCCCCAGGTGGTGATTTTATGAGTTATTCCTTAGTAAGAAAGAAAGTCCTCGCTGGCTGGGAAATTCTGGCCAAATCCTGTATTTTAAAAGTAAGCATTTATTTTCTAGTCCCTCTTCTAGAGATTTCAGTATAGCTATATCTCAGGTTCAGTCGAAATTCACTGAGGTTTTTTCTGAGAAGTAAGTAGAGATAGTAAAAAGTCCTCTGTACTCTCAGTTATACCAACAAATAACTATTTGTCCTCAGCCATGACCCTCACTATTGTGCCTATACGTCCTCGTACGTTGAAGTGGTTGGATTAGCTGACTTTAAAGCTTCCTTATAGCACTTAAAACTTTTACATCTCCATTAAATAGAGTTGATATGATGGGAAATTCAAGAACACACCCATACTTCCCATAAAATCATATTTCCTATTCATTTCTCATAAGGTTGTGTTTAACCACCTTTGACCTCTTCAACTTCAGGGATCTACACTTCACCTGAGTCACCCATTCCATGGATACACCCTGGACCCTACTGTCACCAGGAACTACTGACTGACTCGTTTAGCTCCATTGCACTCCGTGACTGCCCATACATCTTGTTTTCTCACTTCCTTCCTCATTCCACACCTATTTATTTGTCAACCCCAACTGAGAGCTGCAGTCCCTTAAATCCTTCATTTCCTTCCATCTATAAACCCCTTCAAGATCTGCTTCCTTTCCCATGCACCCCAGGCCCCACTGCCCGGCATTTGGAGCACACTGTCATTATCATCATCTTCAATCCTTTTCCCCAAATCCACCCTTGTAAACTCCATCTCTGCATCCATCCAGCTATTTGCCCCTGTCCTCCTTAAGCTGGGCTGCTGGAGACAAGCTCACCACCTTGTGAACACACGCGGTACCTGGCACTCAGCTGCACTAAGCTTCCCTGCCAGCCTGCGATGGTATCCCAAGTCCTTTCTGAGACACTGCCCAGTGGTCAGGTTAGCCCTCTGACCTGTCTCCTCCTCCCGCATTCCAGCTGTCAACAAGCCAGTTGCCCAGCCTCTTGCCGATCTGTGTCCATGACCTCTGGGTGGAGCCTGCTAGACCCTCTGCCTGGAACGCTGTCTTTTCAGATATGCACAGGGGCAGCTCCCTCGTCACCTTTAGACCTTCCCTCAAAGTCACCTTCTCGACAGGGCCTTCCCCTGGCCAAAGTCTTTAAAATTTCAACTTTCCCTGTACACACACACCATTTTGTATCTCCATTTCTATGTTTACTTTTTCTTCTTAGAAAGAAAGTGCTTGATTATCACCAGCTACCATGCTATGCTTTGTGTTTATTAACATTTCTGGTGTTTATTATCTCTCCCTAACTAAAATATAAGCTCCTCAAAGGCAGAGATCGTTGCCTATTTTGTTCTTTTCTGCACCCTCAGCCACCTGTAATAGTGCCTGACACCTAACAGGCACTCAGTCCATATTTGTGAAATGAATGAACAAGTGAATGAATGAATAAGTGAGTGAACATGTGCTCTCCAGCCCAAGGCACAACGCTGTCCTTCCTCCCTCTACAGGGCGTCCCCGTCCCCCTCAGCAGCTCTGGCAAACTTCGGCTGAGATCTTCTCACTCTGCAGTCACCTCCTCTAAAAACAAAACAACTCGCTCAACTTCCTACTCACCCTCTCCTTGCCTTACGTCTATATTCACACCCATTTTCTCCTTCCCACCCAGTGAGAAAAGGGAGGTTCTTAGAGGCCCAGGCTGACCCTCCCACTCCTAGCCCAGAGCTAATCTTACCACTCCTAATGCCCCCCTCTGCTGGGAAATACTTAAAATTTCTTAAATATCTTCAACCCCTCCCTTTACACCACCTCCAGTTAAGGAATTTACCTGAGCCTCCTTTCTGTCTTCTAAATTAGACCTGTCTAATCCTGCCTTTATACCAAAGTGTGATTAGCTGACATTTGTTCTATATGAGAATTTAAACTCTTTAGCTAAAGAGAAATATCTAATAATTACATTTTAGGTTTCTACTATTTGCCTATGGCAAGAATTTGGGGTTCAGGGACCACCGTGGTGCCCATGAAATCATACTTTTTTTCAACTTTTCCTCTGTCCACTTAGGTCAGGAATTTTTTAGTGTTTCTGAACACACAGGGGAGATCTGGACCTAATCCAGAAGGGATATTCCAAAAGTTTTGAAAAATCAAATTATAAGAATGTTTTAAAAAGAGAAAAAGAATGGATTATATATACCATTTTATAGGAGATGCAATGTGCATGAAAATATTCTCTGCTTTGTGCCTCTTATGGGATTATTATGTGGTCATTCTAGAAAAGATGCTGCATTGTTGAAATCACTTACCTTGTATTCTTATCATTATTATCTGTCAGGATAAAAACAATGCAAAAAGCAGTTATAATAATGACAAAATGCAACACAGTCACTAACAAGTTTGCTCTGGAAAAACATTCCTGTAAATTACTTTTATTTATGGAACATTACGAAATGATTATTTTATCTTTTCTTTTCTTGTTCATTCTCTCTGTCTAAATTTATGCACACATACATACAAGAAGACATTGTTTCAGGTTCAAGACTGCTGCTTTGACTACATTTCTGGGCTTTTCTCCAGGACATGAAATATTTGTATCTTCTGAATATCAGATGGAGACCAACATGTTTAAATTAGCTGAAGATCTGGTTTTTTGAACGACAAAATAAAATAAATATTTATTTATTGTTTGGTTCTTTAGAAGCATCAGAATTCATCTATTTAAAACATAGACCACAAATTAACTAGACAATAACATATCACTGACACTTCCATGCCAGTAGAAGCCACAGGATTGAGCTACGTGTTATTTTCTCCTCTTCCCCAGATCAGAGCAGAGGAAGAGTAGGAGGTGACAGCTGGGGTTCAGGGCCACAGATGTAGGGAAGCCACAGGGGGGGAAACTCCAGGATGCTTTGTCACCCATCACCATGGGATAGCACATCCTGGTTCCCCTGGCATTTTAAGTTAATTTTCTTTAAGTAAGAGTAAAGAGGCATTATAATGTAGATAGAGAGCAATATCTCAAGCTTGGAATCAAACAGAACTAGATTAGAATTATGGTTCCATTCATTACTACTGGTGTGACATTTTAAAACTTGAATAAATTTTAAAAATTTTATCCAAGTCTCAGTTTCTTCATCTGTAAAACACAAAATCATAGGATTAAAAAATAATAATAGGCCAGCACAGTGGCTCACACCTGTAACCCCAGCACTTAGGGAGGCTGAGGTTGGAGGATCGCTTGAGCCCAGGAGTTCAAGACCAGCCTGGACAACATAGCAAGATCCCATCTCTACAAAAAATAGAAAACTTAGCTGGGCATGGTGGTGCACACCTATTGTCGCAGCTACTCTGAGGCTGAGGCAGGAGGATCGCTTGAGCCCAGGAGTTTGAGGTTGCAATGAGCTATGATGATGCCATTGCACTCTAGCCTAGGTGACCCTGTCTCAAATAATAATAATAATCGTATAGCTCAGGACCACCTGTGCTCACAACATGCCAGATACTAGTGCTATAGGCCTCTTGTACATGATCTCATTCTGGCCAGCAGAATCTAGGTACAGCTCCTCCTAAGGAGCAGGGCTCACTAAATGATTGCCGTCACTACTAAAATCAATAATAACAATACACAAATAAAGTTAATAATAGCCACTGCTGGAACAGCCCTACTCTATCTAGGAAAGAAGTATTTATGGAAGCTGCTTTCACTCACCCACACTTTGTGTGCCTACCTGGTGCTTTCAGATGTGACATTACATGGATTCTAGGGAGAACCACACAGTCAGTCGTGTGTAAGAATCATGCCCAACGATAGTTCTACATATTGTTGCTGATTTTTTCTGCTCCTCAGAACTTCACTAGCTTGTTTCACTTTTGTTTTCACCTCTCCTTGTATAAGAAACAGTGAGAGAAAAAGGCCACTTACATGATTTGTCTGACTCAAAGCCACAGTTTTCCTCTAATTTCTTCACACTTTGAAGAATTACTGAATCAGACATGGTAATTGCAATCTGCAGCCAACAACCCTATAAAATAAAATAAAATAAAATAAAAATCATTGCAATTATTTCTTCTCTCTTCCTTGGCCAAAGTAGGCAAATGGAAAAACAATTTGGTTCAAGAAATAACCTTCACTAATCAATCCCAGACAAAGGCAGGTTTTTAAATCAGTTAATAACTCCAAGAATTAGCTCAATTATTAGGAAATATAAGGTGAAACTATTGAAAATGGTTTCCTCTAGGTCAGTGGTCCCCAACCTTTTTGGCCTCTGGGACCGGTTTCATGGAAGACAATTTTTCCACAGACAGGGCTGGGGGTGGGCAAGCAGGCTCAAGCAGTGATGGGCATGGCCTGGTTCCTAACAGGCTGGGGACCAGGAGTTGGGGGACTGCAGCTGTAGATTGGGGGGTGAGTGGTTGTTTTTATTTATTTGTTCTTTCTGCTTTTCTGTGCTTTATTAATTATTTTTTGTGAGTAAACATAAAAACCACGAGAAGGGCAAACCAACTGTTGAAAATCTTGAGTCATCGTAGTTGATGAACGACACCCAAATACTGTTGGGTAGCTGTCAGTGCTCGTTTGTGAATGCAGCCTCAAGATAAGGCAAGTCCAGCTTGGATCAAGGGAACAGAGGAGAGACATTTTCTGAATAAAATATAAATGTCTGTAGAGTTATGGTTAGTCTTACAGTAGAAAAATCAGTTAATAGGGGGTGCAGGATTAGAATTCCAGGACATAGATTTGTTTACTTATGTTTATTATTTTTTATCTTTAATTGTTATGGGTACATATTATATATCTTTATAGGGTACATGTGATGTTTTGATACAGGCATGCAATGTGAATTAATCAAATCAGGGTAATTGGAGTATCCATCACCTCAGGCATTTATCATTTCTTTGTGTTAGGAACATTCCAATTTCACTCTTTTAGTTAAAGTATACCCTAGTTTATCATTGATTATAGTCACTTTGTTGTGCTATCAAATATTGTTCATTGTATCTAACTATATTTTTGTACCCATTAACCATCCTCACTTATCCCCACCCCCCCGTTATCCTTTCCAGTCTCTGGAAACCATCATTCTACTCTCTGTCTCCATGAGATCAATTGTTTTTAATATTTAGCTCCCACATATGAGTGAAAACGTGAGATTTGTCTTTCTGTGCTTGGCTTATTTCACTTAACATAAAGTTCTCCAGTTCCATCCATGTTGTTGCAAATGGCAGGATTTCATTTTTTGTGGCCATATAACATTCCATTGTATACATGTACCACAATTTCTTTATCCATTCATCCACTGATAGACACTTAGGTTGATTCCAAATCTTGGCTATTGTGAATACTGTTCTAATAAACACCAGGGTGCAGATATCTTTTCAACATACTGATTTCCCTTCCTTTGGATATATACTCAGCAGTGGGCTTGCTGGGTCATACAGTAGTTCTATTTTTAGGTTTTTGAGGAACCTCCATACTGTTCTCCATAGTAGTTGCACTAATTTACATTCCCACCCATGGTGTATGAGGGTTCCCCTTTCTCCACATCCTCACCAGCATTCATTATTGCCTGTCTTTTTGACAAAAACCTTTTTAACTGGGGTGAGATGATATCTCATTGTAGTTTTCATTTGCGTTTCTCTGATGACTAATGATGTTGAGCATTTTTTTCATATGCCTATTGGCCATTTGTATGTCTTGCTTTGAAAAATGTCTATTCAGATCTTTTGCTCATTTTTTAATCGGATTATTTGATTTCTTATTGAGTTGTTGGAGCCCCTTGTATATTATACTAGCTATTAATCCCTTGTCAGATGGGTAGTTTGCAAATATTTTCTCCCACTCTGTGTAGGTTGTCTCTTCACTTGGTTTATTGCTTCCTTTGCTGTGCAAAAGTTTTCAGCTTGATATGATCCCATTTCTCCAGTTTTGCCTTGGGTGCCTATGCTTCAGCGATATTACTCAAGAAATCATTGCCTAGACCAATGTCCTGAAGTGTTTCCCCCTGTTTTCTTTTGGTAGTTTCATAGTTTTAAGTCTTTAACCCATTCTGATTTGATTTTGTATATGGCAAGAGATAAGGGTCTCATTTCACTCTTCTACATATGGATATCTAGTAGTCCCAGCACCATTTATTATTCTCTGATAGGCTTCTGAATTCCTTCTCCGCATTGTCTTTAAGTTCATCGAGCTTCTTCAGGACAGCTATTTTGAATTCTCCGTCTGAAAGGTTACACATCTCCATCACTCCAGGATTGTTCACTGGTACCTTATTTAGTTCATTTGGTGATGTCATATTTTCCTGGGTGCTCTTGATGCTTGTGGATGTTCATCAATGTCTGAGCACCGACAAGTTAGGAATTCATTTTAATCCTTGCAGTGTGGACTTGTTTGAACCCATCCTTCTTGACAAGCCTTTCCAGATACTCAAAGAGAATTGAGGGGAATCGTGTGTTGTGATCTAAACCTCTGGTCACTGCAGCTATATCAGCACTGGGGGTGCCCTGAGCCCAGTAATCCTGTGACTCTCGCAGACTCCTGGTGGTACCGCCTTGGTGGACTTGGGTAAGATATGGGAGAATTCCCTGGATTATCAGACAAAGTCTCTCTCTTCCCTCCCTCTCTGTGCTTGGCTACAGGAGTTGGGGGAGGAATGACATGGGCACTTCCTCTTAGCCACCAGTGCCAAGTCACACCTGAAGCCAGCCCAGTCTCATTCAAAGCCCATGGTGACTGTTGCCTGGCTACTTCTGATGTTTCTTTAGTCAGTAGGTGGGTGAATCCTGCCAGGACTGGGTCCTTCCCTTCAGGGCAGCATGTTTCCTTCTTGCCCAGGGTGGATCCAAAAATGCTTTCTAGGAACTAAGGCCTGGACTCGGGGCTTCAGGAGTTTGCTTGGTACTTTATTTTACTGTGTCTGAAGTGGTATCCAAGTTCCAAAACAAAGTCCTCTGAACTCTTCCCTTTCCAGTCCCCAAATGGAAGATGACTCCCTGAGCCCCACCACCTATATAGTTGGGAGATTGGGGGGTGACACCAGCACTGCATTGGCCACCACCACTGGTGTCTCACTGGGTCACATGCACCCCAAGGCCACTGGCTCTGAGCCAGCACAATCACAGGAATTGCCCAAGGATTGCAGTCGTTTTGGCCTGACTGCCTAAAGGATTTAGTGCAGGCCCCAGGTTGCTTTTTGTCAGCCTGTAGTAAGGCAAGCCAGAACTTGGGTTTCAGGACAGAGGATTTCCTTCTGGCCGGGCTGGTCTAAATGCTCCCTCTATGGGCACCAGCAGAATTCTGTTCCCCTGTGCCAGGGAGGCCCCGAGTTTCAATGCAAAGTCCCACAGTCACTTCACTCTCCCTCTCCAAGGCACAGAGATTCTCTCTCCACTCAGTACGCTGGCAGGCACAGCCAGGGGATGGGGAAGGGGTGGCACAGGCAATGCAAGACTATCTTTTCTGCCCTCTTCAGTGCCTCTTTCCTTGATATAATGTTAAAACCAGGGAGTTTGATCGCTCACCTGATTTTTGGCTCTTCTAAAGGTGCTTACTTGAGTGGATAGTTGTGAATTTGGTGTTTGTGCAGAGGGACGATGGCTGGAGATTTCTATTCAGCCATCTTGCTTTACCCCCTCTCAAGACATAGACTTTAGATTCAGCATAGAGTTTATGCTTCACTTTCTCTGCTTCAAACATGTAGCAATGATAAATAACATGGTTTGTGGGGTTTTTTTTTTAACAGATACTTGAATAAATAATAATAAATATCTTCATGAACCAGAAAGAGAAGTACCAAAAAGTAAGCAGAGCCCAGAAGCAGGTGGTATTTTCACCTCAAGATCTGGATGCAGACAGGGATATAAGATGCTAGCTCCTGAGAGGACTCTAAGTGCCCCACACCAAACAGGGGAAGAGACTACCTCTCTGCTTGGAGCCAGGGGCTAACAGGGGCCTCCTGTACTGCTGAGAAGACCCTGCGGAAACTGCCGCCCATAATTGCCTGGGGAGTTATTTTTGTATGATGAAATGCAGACCATTGAGGTTATATGAAGAGACAGTGATATATATAACATAAATATACACACATAAAATATGTACAGATAAGAGAGGAAGATGGAGTTATGAAAAGCCTCTAAACTCATCTAATTGAAATCCCAGAAGAAGAGACTAGAGAACGACAGAGACGTGATACTTAAAGAGATAATTGCTAAGAATTTTCTAGAAGCAATGATTTGATTTCTCAGATTGTAAGCAGACTCCAAATACTGATCAGGATAAGCAAAAATCAATCAAAACTTGGATACATTACATGGAAATACAGTCGTCCCTCAGTACACTCAGGAGATTAGTTCCAGGACCCCCGAATAAACCAAAATCCACAAGTACTCAATAGGAAAAGTTGGCCCTCCCTTCACATCCCAAGAATACTGTATTTTCCCTCTGCAACTGGCTGAAAAAAAAAATCCACACATAAGTAGACCCACACCGTTTAAACCTGTGTCGTTCAAGGGTCAACTGTAGTAAAGCATCAAGAAGAAACAAAAGCGATCTTAAAAACTATGAAAGGGGGAAATACATTATCCAAATGGAAATAACACACTGACAGCAGTTTTCTCATCAGCAAAAGAATCTAGAAGGCAATGGAGTTGTATCTTCAAAGTGCTGAGGAAAATAATATTTGATATAGAAGTTTATACTGAGCCAAAGATCATTCAGCACATTTCCAGATTTTCAAAGCTAAGAAGGTTTGCCACTCACAGACCTGCCTGAAACAACTGTTAGAGGATGTTCCTTAGCAAGAAAAAAAGAGAATCCAGAAGGGATTCATGAAAGAGAAAAACAAGTGTAAACCCAAGAATTAACAAAATATATCAGTACAATCAAATAATGATATTAGGTATAACTTTTTCTATTTCAAAAGGGAAAAAACTTTACATAATATTAATAAAATAGGGTGTTCTATGTGTAGACAAACCATGTGAAGTTCATTGTCATGAAAATCTGTGAACCTTGTTTTAAAATTATGATTAAATATATATTAGATTAAATCAAATGAAAATGCCAATATTCAACCATTTCTTACTCACAAAAAGAAACTAAAAAAGGTGGAATAAACAAAGTTTTAAAATTATAAGCAAATAATATAAGTAACTTTATAGTAGTAAATTTGAAAACCAGGATAAGATTCATTTTCTGGAAAAATGTAAATTGTCAAAATTTATTCAGAAAGTAGTAGGAAACAAAAATTAATGGCTATTAAAAATGTTGAGTCAATATTCAAAACATTTCCACCCCAACAAATAATAGGACTAGATAATATTACAGGCAAATTTTACCCAAACTTCAAAGAACAGGTAATGTGAATCTTATATAAATGTTTTTGTTGAAAAGCAAAATAGGAAAAGCTACCCAATTTAAATAAGTAAATATAATCTTGACATCAAAACAAAAACAAACAAGGATGTTATAAAAAAGGTTTATAATGACTTTAGAAAACAGATTTTTACAATGTTAAATAGGATATGTTAAGTATAAATCAGCAGCTTATGAAAAAATAATGAAGCAATGTTGATCCCAGGAATGCAATGATTATGTAAGGTCAAAAAATTTGTTCATCTTCATAGGTGCAGAAAACTATTCAATAAAAATTAATATCCATTTCTGATTTTGGAAAGCCTATAAAATTAGAAAAATCATTATTTTGCAACCTCAGTGAATAAACTTTGGGCAATGATCAGCAACAAATACTAAAACCACTCATTGAAATACTGGCAAAGATTAAACACCCAGGAGTACAAAGCGTTTTGAAGATGCAGAGGGAACAACCCTCCCCCGCACAGATAGCGACAGTGTAAATTGACCCGGCTCCGTGGCTCGCCGGGGTCCTAGCGATGGAAAGGCGGCCGCAGCGGCCGCCTGACCCCTGCGGCGGCAGGGGACGGGGTCTGCCGCCTTCTCCTGGAGGGCAGCGGCGACAACGCGCCGGGAGGAGGCCCGCGACCGCAGGGACCGCGCCCCGGGGGAGGGGAGTCGGGGGCGGAGCGCGGACTCGGAGGCGGCCGGGCAGGCGGAAGCCCGGCAGCCCGGCAGGGGCGGGGGCGGAAGTGCAGGGAGGGCGACCGAAAAGAAGCCGGCTAGGAAACCGGGACCGCGCGCGGGTCACCCGGCGGTGAGCGGCTGCTGAGCTTCAGCCAGACCCTGGTGACTTGGGCCCGGGCGCCAGCGAGATGTCTCTGTCCACCGCCAACCCCTTCGAGCAAGACGTGGAAAAAGCCACGAATGAGTACAATACTACAGAAGATTGGAGTCTGATGGACATATGTGATAAAGTTGGAAGCACTCCTTAATGGAGCAAAAGATTGCCTCAAAGCCATGGTGAAAAGGGTAAATCATAAGGTTCCTCATGTTGCTCTGCAGGCATTTTCTTGGGGCTAGTGTGGCGAACTGTGGAAAGATATTTCATTTCGAAGTATGTTCCTGTGATTTTGCAACAGAAGTACGTGCTGTGATTAAAAGTAAGGCTCATCCTAAAGTATGTGAAAAATTGAAAGCTTTAATGGTGGAGTGGTCAGAAGAATTTCAGAAGGACCCTCAGTTTATCAGTTTATCTTTTTTTTTTTTTTTTTTTTTGAAGACAGAGTCTCACTCTGTTGTCTGAGCTAGAGTGCCCTGGCTCACAGCAACCTTAAACTCCTTGGTTCAAGCGACCCTCCTGCCTCAGCCTCCTGAGTAGCTGGGACTACAGGAGCGAGCCGCCACATCCGGCTAATTTTTTCTATTTTTAGTAGAGATGGGGGCTCACTCTTGCTCAGGCTGGTCACAAACTCCTGAGCTCAAGCAGTCCTCCCCATCTCAGCCTCCCAGAGTGCTAGGATTACAAGCGTGAGTCACTGCGCCTGGCCAGGACCCTCAGTTTAGTTTAATGTCTGCAACTAGTAAATCTGTTAAAGAAGAAGGAATTACTTTTCCTCCAGTAGGTTCTCAGACTGTCTCAGCTGCTGCCAAGAATGATACATCCCTGAACAAAAACAAAGATGAAGACATAGCTAAAGCTATTGAATTATCATTGCAAAAGCAGAAACAGCAACACACGGAAACAAAATCCTTATATCTATCTGCAGAAATTCAGTTAAATAATAAGGTTGCATGGAAAGTGAGAGCTTTATATGACTTTGAAGCCGTTGAGGACAATGATCTCACCTTCAAACATGGCGAAATTGTTATTGTTTTGGATGACAGTGATGCCAATTGGTGGAAAGAAGAAAATCACAGAGGAATAGGACTCTTCCCATCCAATTTTGTAACAACTAATTTAAACATAGAATCTGAGGCAGCAGCTGTGGACAAATTGAATGTAATTGATGATGATGTGGAGGAAATTAAGAAATCAGAGCCTAATGAGGATAAGATGGATAGAGCCCTGCAGGTACTCCAGAGTATAGATCCAGCAGATTCAAAACCAGACTCCCGAGACCTCTTAGACTTAGAAGATATCTGCCAGCAGATGGGTCTAATGATAGATAAAAAAAACTTGAAAAGATTGACAGGAAGCATTCAGAACTGTCTGAATTGAATGTAAAAGTCTTGGAAGCTCTGGAACTATATAACAAATTGATGAATGAAGCACCAGTACATTCAGTCTATTCAAAACTCCATCCTCCACCACATTATCCACCTACATCATCTGGGGTTCCAATGCAGACATATTCAGTTCAGCCACATAGTGGAAATTATATGGGTCAAAGCATTCACCAAGTAACTATTGCCCAGAGCTATAGCCTAGGACCAGATCAAATTGGTCCACTGAGATCTCTGCACCCAAATGTGAATTGCTCTGTGACAGCACAGCCTGCTCAAACTCATTTAAGCACTGGACAAGGCACTGTTTCTGATCCTACTTACATGAACCAGAATTCTACCTTTCAATCAGCTACTAGTACAACTGCTCACAGACAGCAAATGGGGATGTCTGTGAATATGTCATCTTACCAGAACACTACCTCCAATTTCCCACACGTGGCAAGCTTTCCCCTGGCAGTTCCAGTTCACTCAGTTGTACAGCAGCAAACAAATTACCATCAAAAGCCTCTCATTTAGAAACAAACCAAGCATTTTCTTGAAAGCCTTCCTAAGTGTATTAATCAACCCATATGATTCTAACCTGAAAATACTGAAAGAAAACTTTTTTCCTCTCAACTCAAAAGGACCATGAATAAATTAAAACACAAAAACCCATCTTACTCTACAAGGCCATAAAAGTTGTTTTTTTTTTTTTTTTTCAGTCCAATGTGTTTGAAGTCAGTCTTTTAATCAGAGGCAGCTTAAAGATGCTTCCAGTAAGTTGTGTCTTACTTTCGAATCTCTCTACATAAATCTGGATACCCAATAAGTAGCCTTATGATGCTAAACAGTATGAGATAGGAATGTAAAAATTTTACCTTAAAGCAACCACTGTTTCCCCCTAAAATGTCATGATAACAGCACTGAGGAACTTTGGATATTTTTTTCAGTTTCCCACACACTATTCTTTTAAAAGGCAAACATCTTTTTATGTAAGCGTTTAGCTTGCCAACATATTTCCTTTTGGCTCCTTAAATTGCAGTTGTGTTTGCAGTATTGTCAGTTTTGCTCTCAGTGTTATGTTGAGTAATAATTAGCATGTAATTGTCTACAGAAGAAGCAAAAGCAATTTGGAAGGAGCAAAAATGTGTTATTAGCAGTGAAGACCATGTAAATCAGATGTGTGATAAAGCATTTAGCCAGTCCCCCAAACAGTCATGCCAACAGTGGGCTAAGGAATGTCCCACAAAACATTTTCATCCCCTGGGGAAAAACATTTCCTTTCCTGGTATTTAGAATTGCCATTAATGACTTTTTCAAGTGACTTTGGACATTCTCTAATGGCCATATGGTCCATTTGTTTTTCTTCCTGCACTGTGGTGTGTGCAGAGATGCTGAATTTCCTTTTTATGGATTTTATGTCAATTTGAACCATTCCTAATAATTTGATGTGATATATACCAAGCATGAGTGTGTTTTTAGTGATGTGTTGGCTTTTTTGTCTTTGTTTTGAGAATGTGTTATTTCTTTAAAGAAGTGATTCAAGTACCATCGCAAAGCTGTCAGCATACCAAGCTGTTGAAAAAATTGGCCATTTCTTTCAGAGGTAATGCTTAGCCTGTGGAATAATAGTGAGTGGTGACTTGATAGAAGTTTGTGGATTGATCGGAATGCTATGGAGGCAGTTTGTCTGACGCCAACATTTTAATTAGTTTATAGTGCTAATAGATTCCACATACTGTGGGAGTTAGGTAGTAAACCAATAGGGATTGTTTTCTCTCCTAAAAATTTGCACACTACTTCATCTTCTACCAACTTTTTATATAACACATAATAAAAAATGCAAATACATGCGGGTATAGATACATGATATTTAGACTGGGAAAAACAATGAACATAGTTTAGTTTTTAAAAATTTACTTGCATAGAAGCAAGATTTCTATATTTGTTTTTTAAAGAAAAAACACTCTTTCTACTAAGAATCCATTTAAAAACAATTCTGGAAATTTTGTCATTTATGTACAGAAATTTGATTGTGAGTATGTTCCTTTTTCAAAGAGACTTTACCCTGAAACAAAACAATCTATATGATACTTGGTCTGCATTTAAAAAGGAAAACAAGCAGTATTTGAAAGCCTAATTTCTGCCATTGTCTTATTTCAGATATGAGTAACTGAAAAGAAAGTTTTAACCATTAATGCCTTGTTTTCTGTTTTTCATCCAGTATTTTCCATTCATGTGAATTCAACTCTATACTTACAAAAAAGTATTCCAAAATGGCACCTTATTTTTTGGAAACAAATCATCTGTTCTTTAAAAAATAAAATAAAAAGAATCCAAAGCTGCTCTTGATAATAATTAATATTCAATGTTCACATATGTGTGGAAAACCTTACATTTTTTCCTCCCAAACTATATTTAATAAATTTATTGTAATGATTGGGTAAGAAAAAAAAAAGAGAGAGAATGTAAATTGAATGACTTCGTAAAGCAATACTCCAGGCCCCAGGATATCCTATTCTAGAATTTTCCTTAATAATTTAATAGTTAACACTGAAATGACATTTAAGACGTGCCAGGCACTGTTCTAAATGCTTTACATATGTTATCCCTTAAATCCTTCCAACAGCCTCCTGAGATGAGTACTATTACTATCCCCATTTTCCACATAAGGGCACTAAAGTATGACGGGATTAAGTCACAAGCTTAAAAGCACAGGTTAGTAAGGGATAGAGCCAAGTTTCAAACTCAGAAGATGCATGCGGAGATAAGTGTAAGCATCATTTCTATTGAAACAAAAAACATGAAGCAAATATAAATGAACAAGAGAATGACTTGATAACTTATGGAATAGACATGCAATGAAATATTACCCAGCTGTTAAAATCGGTGAATTGGTATGGATAAATCTCAACAAGCATAAATTTAAACAAACAAGAGGAAAGTTTTACAGTGATACTGTTATGATCCCATTCATATAAAATTTTCTACCTGCAAATCAATATTTATAATGTTCATGGATATTCAGATATAATATAGAAATATAAAGACTTGCCTGAAAATAATAAGCACTGGATTAATGATAGCATTTATTTCTAAGGGAAAAAAAGATAAACGAGACTGGGGAGGGGTTCAGAGCAGCTCTAAGCTATATCTGTGCATTTTATTTATTCATTTATTTACTTATTTATGAGACAGAGTCTCACTCTGTTGCCCGGGGCCAGAGTGCCCTGGCGTCAACCTCGCCCACAGCAACCTCAAATTCCTGGGCTCAAGCGATCTTCATGCCTCAGCCTCCCGAGTAGCTGGGACTACAGGCATGCGCCACCATGCCCGGCTAATTTTTTGTTTCTATTTTTAGTTGCCCAGGTAATATTTTTTTTAATTTTTAGTAGAGACGGAATCTTGCTCTTGCTTAGGCTGGTCTCAAATTCCTGAGCTCAAGCGATACTCACACCTCGGCCTCCCAGAGTGCTAGGATTACAGGTGTGAGCCACCACTCTTGGCCTTATCTGAACATTTTAATTTCTTAAAAAGCAAAAAAAGTTTTAGCGGGTATGGCATAATGTTTAAGATATGATAAAGTTGGAAGGAGGTAACTCAGTGTTCATTAAGTTTTTCTCTACAATTTTAAAATATTTTACGACAAAAAATATTTTTTTACAAACCCTGGTGGAATCTTTTTAAATTAAAAATTTAGGGTAGTTTTAGTTTAATAGAAAAATTATGAAGATAGTACAGAGTTCCCATGTACCCCACACACAGTTGTTAACATCTTATATTAGTTTGCTACATTTGTTACAATTAATGAGCCAATACTGATACATGATTAGTGCATAATTTATTCGAATTCCCTTAGTTTTCACCTAATTGCTTTTTCTGTTCCAGTATCCCATCTAGGATACAAAATTTACCACATTAAGTTGTCATATCTCCTTAGGCAACTTTTGGCTGTGACAATTTTGCATACTCTCCTTGTTTTTGATGACTTTGACAATTTCATGGAGTATTTTTATTTTCTTATTTTTTATTTTTATTTTTATTTATTTATTTATTTATTTATTTATTTATTTATTTATTTATTTTGAGACAGAGTCTCACTCTGTTGCCCGGGCTAGAGTGAGTGCCATGGTGTCAGCCTAGCTCACAGCAACCTCAAACTCCTGGGCTCAAGCAATCCTACTGCCTCAGCCTCCCGAGTAGCTGGGACTACAGGCATGCACCACCATGCCCGGCTCATTTTTTCTATATATTTTTAGTTGTCCAGCTAATTTCTTTCTATTTTTGGTAGAGACAGGGTCTCACTCTTGCTCAGGCTGGTCTCGAACTCCTGAGCTCAAATGATCCTCCTGCCTTGGCCTCCCAGAGTGCTAGGATTACAGACGTGAGCCACCTCACCCAGCCTTCATGGAGTATTGATCACTTATTTTGTAGATTGTTTGTAACTGGGATTTGTCTGATGTCTTTCTAATGATTAGGCAGGGGTTATATATTAATATGATGACTTAAATTTCACGGTTGAAACCGCAATTAGTTTTGCACCAACCAAATATTTGGGGAGGAAGATCACAGAAGTAAAGTACTGTTCTTGTTATATCATCTCAAGAATACATGTTTTCAACATGATTTATAAAAATAAATTTAAAAAAATAAAATCTTAAAAAGTAGTTAGAAATATTACTTAATTAAGTAGTTTATGATGTCAGTCAAAATTACTAAAAAAATCAGATTCAAAATTCTTTTGTTCAGCAACAAAATTTGTTCACTATAACAGCAATACATTCAGAGACTGTAATATTTGCTGGTTACATAGTTTTTGAGGTTTTTAACCAAGGTATTTTTTTGAAAAAGGAAAGAGACTCTTTAATAATGAAAAACTAATAAAACGCCATTTAACCACAGTTGTGATATTTCATTTCCTAATTTTAAAATATAACATTTTAAAGATTCAGTGCCCAATTGGTTTTTTTCCTGGCTTAGCTCACCATTTAAAAAGGTCTCTTTCCACAGTTGTGCAAATATTTAGTAGTATTTAGAAGACAGTGGTGTGATGTCTTGCCCAAGAACTTTGGAGTCTCACAGATCCTAATGCTGCCTGTTGCTTCACTCTGTGTAGCTGGATGTGTTTTTTTAACCACCCTCCAGGTCCTGATTTCTCCATCTTTCATGCCAGAGAGTGGTCGTGACGGTGGTAACATCCACCTTGCAGGATTGTTGTGAAAGTGAAATGAAACTGCATCTGTACAGCAGCTAGCACAAAGGGGGAAAGCAGCTCAAGTTCTCTTTGCCCTTTAAGCTTAGAGATCAAATCCCTGCTGTCAGATACCCCACCCGCCCACCCTTCCACACTGAGCCCAGGGGAATACTGACCCACCAACCTGTTTTCTTTACTTTCCTTCTCTGGCTCCCTGGCAATTCCATACATTAGGTTTCACTTGCTTACATTTTGCTTCTTTCTGAACACCCTTACCAATGATTTTTGTGATTTTTCAAGATCTTTCAGAAAAATCTGTCTTCCAATAAACTTAAAGGAAGGTAGGAGTTAAAAGTATAAAACTGAGATTTCTAAGCAGTGGTTGGCAGACTTCGGCCACCTAATCATGGAATCCCCCAAGAATTCTTAATCATCCACACCAACACTAGCGTCCCTCTCTGCTAAATGACATGTGGTCTATAACCTGCACATGACATGTGCTTCCGTTTAACTATCCAGAGTTGAAGTTTTCCTTTGATAAAATTTGTAATCTTATCAACACAGACACACACATTAGAGGACAGTCTCCCGACCACTGCTGGTAAACACATCAAAGATTTCCTACTTTAGGACACTAACAAGGGCATTCTGGAAGACCACTGTGGGGTGGAGTGGGTGGGCAGACAGAAGCATCTGGATGGTTGCCTGAGAACCTGGGTCGTTGACAGACTTCAGAAAGGGGCTGTAAGAACAGCACCGCAAAGGGCTTGAGGCCGTCAAGGAGGAGACACGATGTTCTAGAAGCCATGTCAGGAGCAAATCAAACATCCCGAGTGTACAAAATGTCAGTGCCCACCACTGGCCATCACAAGGCTGCCGGTGTGACTCGGTGGAGACACCAGCCCGGAGCAGCCAAGGAACGGGCTGACCGTCACCAACAGCCGGAACCACACCAGTGACAACCGGCTATCGGTATCACAGGAGAGTTGAAGAAAAAGAAAAGAAAGGAAAACTAAAGGAAAAGAAATGTGTCATTGTTGAGAAAAGGCCTCGCAGGAGCCGGAATCCTTCTGGGCTGAAGGAGACTACTACAGTCCTATTCTTGTAAATGCAGTTTTATTGTAAGGAACACAGTCCCACCCATTCGTTTCCTATAGTCTTTGACTGCTTTTGTGTTACAACAGCAGCATCGAGTAGCTGTGACAGAGACTCCATGGCCCTTTCTCTCCCCAGTGCCTGAGATATTTCTGTCTAGCTCTTTACAGAAAATGCTGACCCCTGTACTGTGAGGTCAGTCCAGGACAGCCTGAAGCCCAGGAAGAAATCTTTGGGGACCTGATTCACCCAACCTGAAAGTCGTGTGACGCACCAGCCCCCCAACCAGTCCTCCCCTCAGGGAGCTTATGGTGCAGCAGGAGAGGCAGACGGTGCCTAAGACCTGAGGAGCGGGATGGCTGTGAGTAAAGGGGAGGCATGGCCTTGTCCCGGGCCCCTGGCCGAGGAGCTGCCTTGTCTAGAGAGCCCGGAGGGCTATGGAGCGAGCACTTGGCAGGAGACCTTGAAGGTGTGAACAAGTTAGCCCAGGGAAGAGAAGAGGGAAGAGTATTCCAGGCGGGGAAGAGCCCACACAAAGGCCCAGACCTGAGAGACGGGACAGCAGGGCGGAGGACAGAGGACGGCCAGTGAGTCGGGGAAGGTGGATGGGGCACCTCTGACACTGTGGCTGGTTGATTCCTCGGGGCCTTGTGATCCTCACTCTGGGGCCCTGGGACCCTCTCCCAAGGGCAATGGGAAGCTAATAGAGGCTTTTAGACAAGAAAAGAATGTGATCAAATTTATATTTAAAAAACAATTACTTTGATAAGACTTGGGACTTGGGAGCCCACAGCCAGGTAGACTAGGAACTCGGTTTGGGAAGGACAGAAACCCCACCAGACCAGGCAGCGGAGCACCCTGGTTTATCAAGGCCAGGGTAGGTCCTAGGTTTTGCATTTTCTCTGGGGAAATGTGTTCTGCTTTCCATTTAATTTTCTCCTAGATACTATTTTTGAAACACATTGCTCTTGTCTAGAATTCAGGAGGAAGAGGTTTTTCTACAACCAGGCCAAGACGGTAAGAAGAATTAAATGCCCTAAAAGCCCTTGAGGGGCTGGGGACAGTGAGGGAACCAGGCCGGGCTCAGGAGTGGAGAGGCCTCCCCCGACCCCCACATCACACTGGGAATATTCTGAGCATGTGGGGGTCCCTCCGTGGGTTTTCTCTTGTGAAGTCTTGCACTTTAGTTATTATCAAACCCAACAGATGATTTCTTTCTCCCAAAGATCATCAGAGGAGGAAAAAGACATTAATTTATGCTAAGAAGCAAGAAAAATAGGACAGCATTTCCTCACAGAGAAGCCCGTTGTGGGTTGATGGCGTGTGTCAAGACTGTGGGAGACGCTGTGGGGATGAGGGGGTAGAACCAAGTGGGGCCCCTACAGCCCTGAGGGAGTAGATAAACGGAGAAGGGAGATAAATACACGGGGATCCTCACTGGACACGAGAGGGTCCTTTCTTCACTGTCACAGCCGAGATAGAGGATGAAAGAACTGCTTATGAAGAAAATAGAATTTAACTCCAAGGTGAAATGTCACAGCTATTCTTTGTCTTTAAATGCATAGTTCTTTCAACTTCACAAAGCAAAGCATTAACTCCAATACTTGAATCTTGCAATGAAACTCTCGTGACATCTTTTAACAACCACAGAATGGGCAACATTTTTCCTAAATAACTTCCTAGTCCACTTTCAGCATTCATTAGCAAACATCTGTCACCATTACTCCTGGTACTAGGACACGTAGATTATTCAAGGGCCTTACAATCTAGCCTGGGGAGTAGCCTGTAAGTAGCAGCTCCTGGGCAGTGAGAGGAGGTTTCAGAGGTAACCACAGAGCTGCAGCGCGCAGGAGGGAACGAGTGTGCACCGGGGAGCAGGGAGGGGTTTGGCTGCACGCAGAAAAGACCCACTACTCCACAACAGCCCGTAAACAAGTTACCACTTTAAACATCTATGAATAACCACTACTAGACCCTAACATTAAAAAGTTTTAGGAAAAACCATTATAATTTGTCTCTGGCATGTCTAAAAAGCTGTTCCTCCCTCAAAACGTTTAGAAATACTGCCTTTTATGCCTAGTGCCAAATGTGAATGACATTTGATCTCTATGCTCATGCCATTAGCAACATGTGATTCCTGTAGGCTTTGGGAAACCTAAAAACTGAAATCAGGCCGGGCGCGGTGGCTCACGCCTGTAATCCTAGCACTCTGGGAGGCCAAGGCAGGAGTTGGAGACCAGCCTCAGCAAGAGCGAGACCCTGTCTCTACTAAAAATAGAAAGAAATTATCTGGCCAAGTAAAATATATATATAGAAAAAATTAGCCGGGCATGGTGGCGAATGCCTGTAATCCCAGCTACTCGGGAGGCTGAGGCAGTAGGATTGCTTAAGCCCAGGAGTCTGAGGTTGCTGTGAGCTAGGCTGACGCCATGGCACTCTAGCCCAGGCAACAGAGTGAGACTCTGCCTCAAAAATAAATAAATAAATAAATAAAAATTAAAAATAAATAAATAAATAAAAACTGAAATCAGATTCTAGAAACACAATTTTCTCCCTCTAAACATGCATCCAGAGCTCACAATTTTAATATCTGTATTTTTGAAAACTAGGAGAATGAAGAAATGAGTGTGGTGCTGGAGAAAAGATAAAGTCAGTGCAGTCCTGTATGTAAAAACAAAATCAAAATCTCAGGGCCACCCCCCAACTCCTTATGCAACAGTGAAGGTGAAGGCCTCAGGCACCTGTGAAGAGCTGGCCCCACCGATCTTCATTAAGGAAATTTCTCACACTCCTGCCGTAAAAGACATACAAATTACACCTATGTCTAGCACCTAAAACTAAAGTATGTTTGGTCTCACACTAATAATGAATTGCAAGTTTATTTTTGCAGATCACAAAAAGGTAACAGAACTGTAGACACAGAATCGGACATTCTTCCACCTACCCAGGGACATCCACTTCCCTTTTTCTCTTCTCACATTCTCCCCATTTCAAGTAAAATGTACATTTCCTGGGCTTCACAAGAATGTAACAATTTTACCTCATCTGCAACCCCCATCCCCGCCCCTTTCTTTTTCCTTTTCTCTATGTCTTTAAAATGATTAAGGTTCCAACTTCCCCTTCAGAAAAACAGCCACAGCTTTGTGTGCGGTTCTGGGCATGTCCTCAACTTTGACTTAATAAATCTTTATTGATTGACTTTTTTGCCTCAGTCACTTATTTGGGATGACATGTATCAAACCAGCCTTCCAGAGTAGAATTTGTGATTATCACTGCAAACAGAATTGTGCTTTCATAAAGCTGAATTAAAAAAGAAGCACACTGGTATTTTTACTTTGGGCAAATTATTCAGTCTTTTCACCCATTTGCACCACACACCCATGTACAACACACACACACTCAAGAGACTTAATGCATAAAATAGCATTGTTATCAACGTGACAGCCACCAAGAGTCATATGTATTGTATACAATATTATGAAATAATTAATGCATTTTGTAAGTGTCTATCCAAGCTTTGCAGCATTGTTTATCACACAAGAGGCCAGTCTTTGGTAAATCAGAAACACAACACCCCACAAACTAAGACTCAACGGGACTAGGGAATGGACTTGCAGAACATAGTCCTCAAATGCTGTAGACAGGTACAAGTCACTTACCTGTGGACGTGAATTCAAGGAAGCCAGAAGAAACTATGGACTCTTCTTTAGAGTCAAAGGGCTTTACAACCTTTTCCAACCTCGGTTTTCATCATTCTAAAGTGTTGAGCAGAATTCAAGCTTTGTCCAGAACATTATCTATTTGCTTAAGAGTCAATGCCCTGAAGGCCAGCCTAAGCACAGTTCAGTGACATCTGAGGGACATACTCAAAGCAATAACCTGTGAACTAAAATAAAATCGTAAGGCTCCCCACCACCGGCTGACTGAATAGATTCCCCCCTTTGGCCAAGGGGATATCCTAAAACTAAATTGCCTGCCAGGAGGAGGGACGTCCAACATGCCTCGCCATGCCCCCCTCCCTTCTTGGGGAGATCCTTTGTAACCCATTAACAGGCCTAAGAGGATGCAAGACAAACCTGCAGGCCCTCAATTTATACAACACATATACGTCTGGTGGCTTGTCTCTGATTAACAGACCTCCTTATCTTAAACCATTCCAAGCCTTTAGACAAAGCTTCATGTCTTTAGCCAATTACAAGTCAAAGAATCTTTAAACCCACCTATAACCTGTAAGTCCCCCGTTTTGAGATGGCCCACCTTTTAGGGCCAAACCAATGTATGCCTCCCACATATTGACTTATGACTTTACCTGTAACCCCTGTCTCCCTGAAATGTATAAAACCAAACTGTAACCCAACCACAGCAAGTCAACACTTGCTCAAGGTTTCTTGGGCGTGGCTCTGGGTCATGGTCCTCAAATTTGGCTCAGAATAAATTTCTATAAAATTTATTTTATAGAGTTTGGCTTCTTTTCCGTTGACAAATCCCAACACAGAGTGTACTCAGGAAACCCTCTGAGGGTGGCAACAGGCTTTGGAAAGTGCTGAGTCACTTTGGAAGGAGGGGCAAAATGAGCACTGTGTGCCCTGGGAGCCCTGGGATCCTGGCTGTGCCCAACTCTTCTGTTCACAGGCCCTTAGTTTTGAAAAGTTACTTAAAGACAAAGACAAAAATGCCTTTAAGCTTTCCCCCTCAATATAAAAGATAACTCTCAGAAAATTCTCAGTTGCAGGGCCTGATGTTCCTGTCCTAGGCCTAGAGTTCTGTGGAGACAAATAACCTGAAAGAGCACCTGAAATAGCCTTTGCTCCAAACTCTGAGTGCATAGATGACCCTTGAACTCCGGCTTGAACTATCAGTAAACTCAGGCTCTGGCCACCAGATGAAGCTCTGTATGAGCAGAGGTTAACAATTTTTGTTAAAGTTCCAAATGGACAGAATCTCAAATCAAAATAAGCACAAAGAGCTTCTCCAATGGCTTTGTGCCACCCACACCTCTTCCCCTTCCTTCTTGTTAATCTGTACATTTTTGTCCAAATGCTCTTATGTTTTCTCTCTCTCCCGGCCTGAGCGAACCCTTTCCTAAGTGCACCTCATTATGGCCTTCAGACGTGAATAATAACAGCCAACACTGGTCAAGCCCTGGTTAGGTGCCTGGCCCACCTGCAAAGTTTTTCTTATGTCACCTTATTTGGGCTTCTCAACAGTTTTAGGAGTTAGGTGCTATCATCAGCATTTCCATTTTATAGTTGAGGAAGCTGAGGCACAGAGAGGTTAGATAATCCACCCAATGTGTTACAACTAGTAGGTAAAAAGTGACAGACCAGTCTATGCTAACCTTCTACCCTGTGCTTGAAGTGCGGCTGATAGGCCAGTGCTTCTCAGTTTGCAAAAAATAAACTATAAGATCAAATTTTCTCAATTTTCCATTTCTCTGCCATACATTTTCCTTTAAATTTCAGCATCCACTACTTTTTCCCTACTAGAATCTATGTATAAGATGGTTTATGACTTAGCTTTTTATGACATAGCTTATAAAGCCAAAGATTATAACATATAATTTTGTATGTTATTTTATTTGTATGTTAAAATCTCAATATATCAAGGTTAACAAAGAAAAGCAAGATTTCTAGATGTTTCCCTAGAAGCCCTGGGATGGGTTGACTTCTGAGGTGACATAAATGTGCTAATATTGGGTTTGGCGCCAATTAGGACCCAGGAAAAACAACTTTGCTTCACACAAAACCAAAAAGACAGCAGAGCTGTGAGGTTGTAGCTTTCATCGGGAAGTGATTCTCAATAGAATTTTGATATCTTTGTTGTGCTGAGTTATTGACAACAGCCGAAATAAAAATGCTCAGGAGAAAACTGTGAACTCTGAACTAGACATGAGCTGCTCAGAGGTTCTAGGGTCCTAAGACTTCCCTTCTGGTGGCGCGTAGACTAGGGGAAGGTAAGCATGGCATTTTAGAGCTAGAAACAACTTGAAGATATTTTATCCAATAACCTCATCTTAAGATGGAGGTTACTGTAGACCAGTTTGAACCATGTTTTAAAATTAGAAAAAAATGCCTCAGAGAGGGCTGCAAATCAAAGGTAGAATTTAGCCAACAGTTGTTTTAAAACCATACTGAGGATTATTCTAGGCACTATAGAAGGGGCAAAAGAAGTGGCCATTACTTTATTCTTTGAATCCTTCAAAAACTAATAATTGAGCATCTTTTATTTGCAAGTCACTATGCCAGGTGTTATGCTGGTTACCAAGCTATACACATTACAGTTCGTGTCCTTGAGAGGATTTAAACCTTAAAGGGAAGATAAAGCTTAGCACATAAAGCAAGTAAGAGTAAAACAAGCTAGAACAAATGTTACAATATCCAATGCAGATCTTAAGTATTAAAAAAAAAAATGACACATTAGCATGGACAGGTGTCATCAGGGGATGATTCTTGGAGGTGGGAGGATTTGAATTACACCTCAAAGTATGACCAGGGCATAAACACAGCGTGAGTGAGTCTGTAGAACACACATGGGCAACACTGAAAAGAGCAAGATGGCGACCGAGAGAAGAGGCTGGCTGTTGGCAAACAGTGGCAGGTAAGTGTGCTTAGGTAGGTGAAGACAGGCAAACGAGGGCTTTCGGTGCTGGTAGGCCAAGTTCACACAGTCTGAGATTGGAGCTTCGTCTTGCACGTGTACAACAACCACAGCCCCTTTTTACTTGGTTATTGGCACTCAGAAAAGCCACATAACGTGTGAAAAGGCAGCGTGAGTCAGTTATCACAATATAATTGGCTGTGATTTTTGTGGCTTGGAGAGTATCAGACAGAAAAATGTCTAGATTAGAACTTCTTTGCTAGCTTTTGTGTTCTAAAGCAAGCTGAATGGAACGGTAAAATTTCTGTCATTTAGTTCACCGCAGAGGGAGGCAGAATGGTATAGTGAGAAGAACACAGGTTTATGAAGTCACAAAAGAACTGGCTTCATGTCCTAGTTCTGCCACTCACTTGCTAGCTGATTTAGTTAAGGTAATGATACTTGCTAATTATTTCTCCCTCATATTAAGTCCAATAGACCTCGAGAAGGGGAAGTGAGTGGCAGGGGAGGGTGCTCTCTCTGTTCCATGTAGTCATTCAGGGACACAGGCTGACAGAGGATCTGCCATCCTCAACCCTTGGCTTTCAAGGCCTCGTTGGACATTAACATGTAGCCATCCCACAGGGGAAGAGAAAATACGGACTACTATGTGTGGACAGTTTCCATGGTCCAACCTTGGAAGTGGTATTCCTTCCTTCTGTCCGTATTCCCTCGGGCAGGACTCTGTCACATGGCCACATCTAACTGCAGGGGAGACTGGGAAATGAGGTCTGGCTCTGTGCCCAGGAGGTTTGGTTCAAAGCTAGCCAATCTCAAGAAATGGGCTTCGGAATCACAAAGTCACTTAGTAGCTATATGACTTGGGGCAAGTTATTTAATCTCCATTAGCCTCAGTTTCTTCGTCTGTAAAATAGAAGTGGGACTATCACCCTCACAGCGTGACGAGGCCTGGCTGAACTTCCCTGTGCCGTAGACTCTGGGCAAATGTGAAGCTGGTGGGACAGCGTTTTGGATGTGGAGGCAGAGCAGGCTCTCCCCCAGCACGAGTGCCACCAACCAGTGGACCCGACGCCCAGGGATTATACTCTAAGATGGAAGTTTTAGTTCTGAGCCTGAGATTTTAATCTATCTATCTGTATGTGGATGTACACCCCAGACCTAACATCCCCCAAGCCACTGATTAGGGCCTCCTTAATCACATTGTATAGGCATGGGTATGGCTGGCTCTGCCCTAAAAAAGTAACATGTTTTAAGATTGCTTTTCTCCTATTTTAATTTTAATAGATTTAGGGGAACAAGTTGAATTGTATCACATGTATATATTGTGCAGTGGTGGAGTCTGGGGTTTTGGTATAGTCATCACCTGAGTAGTGTATACTTTACTCCATAAGTAATTTTTTATCCATCACCATCCCCCCACCCTCCTGAGATTTTTAAAATAAACTTCCTTAGTCTCATTCTGTCTGGTCAAGGTGTTCCCATGAGGCTGGATAAGTTATCAACAGTCCTCAACTAGAAGCCATTCCCAATAAGTCAACGATACCCAAAAAAGATTTGTCTGGGTACAGTGGCTTATGCCTGTAATCCCAGCACTTTGGGAGGCTGAGGCAGGAGGATCGCTTGAGGCCAGGCATTCAAGGCTGCAGTGAGCTATAATTGCATCACTGCACTCTGGCCTGGCTACAGAGTAAGACTCTCTCTCTAAAAAAAATTTACCCTATGTTTGTACAGGGCTAATTCTATATTAGGGTAGTAGGATAACACTGTGAACCAATAACCTGTGCATTTTTCCTCTTCCACTTGCTCTTATCCTGGGATTCTCCCCCAAGTAGGCATTTAGGTGAATCTTGTGTCTTTTTATATCTACCAAAATTAGTATATTTCTAATTTTGTTATGTAGACATGTAAAAAAGACAAGAAGTACATGAAAATATAGAAGTGATGACCTGTAGGTTATAAAAATGTGAACATGGGTGATTTTTATTTTCTTCCTTGTGCTTTTCTGCATCTTCTAAATTGTATACAATAGGAATAAACTATTTTGGGGAAATATACAGGTTATTAAATAAAAATAATAAAGAGTATGCCAAAAGGTAATGCCTATAAGGATGCTTAATAAAATTTATACTACTAATGATTTTTAAAAATACATTTAGAGCATCTGGGCGTTCTCCAAATATTAGCTGTGGTTCAATCATTACTTTTCTGCCTGGAAGGCTCTGACTTCTGCAGACAGAATGGGGCCCTCCTCTGGACAGCACAGGCAAAGTTTCTGTGTCTTCAAAGCCTTTGTCTGCATTACAATCCTGGTTTATCCTAAGGCAAACCAGCCCAGTGTGGTGCCTGAACTGCTCAGTGGTGTAGCCTAATGTCCTAAGCCTGCAGGTAGATCCATCCCACACCAGCCTTCCACTCCTGGGCCCACTTCTACCAAAAGCCAGTTCTTGGCTGAGCAGTCTTGGGGATCCCCTTGGGCTCAGAGCGCAGTGTGTCCCAATCCTGTACCATGTCTGGACAAGGCTCCTGGAACTTGTCCACGGCCCACCGGTTTGCACTCAGAATAAAGTAGCAGACACATGCCACATTTCATTATGGTCTTCAAATCATGCTTCCTTTAAGATGATCTTGAGGACAAATGTTAGAAATAGTGAGTTGAGTAGCCTCAATATATTTTTAGACGTTTTATGCTCCCTTTGTAGAATTACTAGCACCAAATAAGACTGTTTAATTACAGTCTTAGCCAGTTGTCCTTTATAATTACCTAAAAGAAATACATTGATCTCCAAGCTATATATCATCTGCAGCACTCAGTTCTCAGTCAGATTTCTATTTTTCTTTTCCCTCTCTAACGAGGAAAACCAACACAAAAATAGAGACTCCATTCATGAGCACATTTTCCCTCATATTATTGAATGTAGTGGTTCTCATCTTTCCCTGAAGGCTCATCGTTGTGCATACAGTTATAAAAAGTGTGAGGGAACATCAGTGATTGCAGAATGGAAAGGAATAGGTGAAATACATAAAGAAGAGCAGAATTAGAGAGAATTCTGTTACAGAACCAAAGTCCTAAATAAGTAGTTGTGCCTACAGTGTTGAATACTCATTTGAACTGTCAGATGAATTTGTTTATCACTGGAGAGTGGCACATCT
Source organism: Lemur catta (assembly GCF_020740605.2). Lineage (NCBI taxonomy): Eukaryota > Metazoa > Chordata > Mammalia > Primates > Lemuridae > Lemur > Lemur catta. The sequence goes on along the minus strand of NC_059135.1, from coordinate 56,428,383 downwards.
GCCTGAGGCTTTGGGCAGATTGGGTTTTCATATCTCGGCTTTCACCAGGACTCCTCCCTTCATAAAGTACTCTATCAGTCTTGGAAACTAGTCTTTTGTTGAGGTGGAAGAGGAGGTGGTCAGAAGTGTGCTTGTCAAGCATAGCTCACAGTGACCTATGCCAAGTGGTTATAAATAAGGTGTGGGTGCGTCTACTGCTCCCTAGCTTAAAGCAAGGCCATTCATACTGAATGTAACATACCTAGGTAATAAGGAACCAGTTTTACTGAATTAGTCAAACATGTCTTTGCATAACAATCTAATACCCTCATGAAATCAAGATCCTGTTTTCCATATAAGCCTTTCAATCCAGGGAGATGTTGGTAAACTAATATGCTTAGCTTTAAAGGGGGAAAAAATGAAAACAGACACATTATTTTTATTGCTATGTTGTAAATGGCTGTTCAGGGCTTCCCAGTTCCACCCTTGCTGTCTCTGGTTACTCCTTAAGACACCAGGAAACTTCAATTGTGAAACACTGCTCTGAAGCAGTGAGCCACCTAGACCTGAGTCACTAATGCTTTGCTTCTCACTGACACTTGTCTAGGCACACATTTGAGAAGGTCACAATTTTAAACAACAATGGTTAAGAGCAGTTAACTATTGGGACCCTAGTCTTGAGCACCAAACCTCAAACTGAGGTAGGACATAAAGGTCTTGCATCCAAGTCCAACCTGCATCTGACTCTGATAGACATGTTGAGGTGGCTGCCACGACACTAGGGACCCTGTCCCAGTTCGGTTCAGGAGTTTCAGTAGATCCCATGTCAGAGTGTACACTTACCTCTCCCAGGGTGCGGCCAGGCACCCTTACCTTTAGACCACAGCCCACTCCACACCAGTTGACTTGCCATAGGCTCACAAGACTCTTTATTGAGTATGGCAGGGTGGTCTCCTGCCTTCTCAGGAATTCATTTCAGCACCTCACATGTCCCTTATGGGTATGTGCTAACGACAGCCACTAGTTCTTTCTTTTTTCTTCTTGATTGTTGTATATATCTTTATTTTTAGTACACCTTAGTGTGTGTGTGGATGTAGATATAGATATAGACAGATATCAAGTCAGATGTCAAGAAATTATCTCTTAAGGGTGTTGGTGGTATACTGGTGAGCATAGCTGCCTTCCAAGAAATTATCTCTTTCTGCTTCTTTGCCACGTGATGTTTACCACATGGTGCTTATCAATGACAAATTCCATAACCATAACCTCAACAATAACAACGTATGCTTGACAGGCTCTAGGCTAGTGCTTTCTACATATTAATTTATTTAATCTCTCCAATGTAATGATTCATCTCTCTAGTTAATGAGAAAACTGGGATTCAGAGAGGAGGTTAAATAATTTACTTGTCCAAAGACACACACATGCTAAGTAGGATTTAAGCTCAAGTCTATCAGATTCCAAACTCATACCCTCTCCACAAAGTCAAGTTGCTTCATAAAGATTTTTTTTGTTTGTTTTTGAGACAGAGTCTTGCTCTGTTGCCCAGGTTAGAGTTCCGCGGCATCAGCCTAGCTCACAGCAACCTCAGACTCCTGGACTCAAGGGATTCTCCTGCATCAGCCTCCCGAGTATCTGGAACTACAGGCGTGTGCCACCACACCTGGCTAATTTTTTCTATTATTAGTAGAGATGGGGTCTTGCTGTAGCTCAGGCTGGTCTCAAACTCCTGAGCTCAAGCGATTCTCCCATCTCGGCCTCCCAGAGTGCTAGGGTTACAGGCGTGAGCCATTGCGTCCGGCCCTTCTTAAAGATCTTTACCAATTGCCTTAATATACCTTGTCTGGCAGTCACTGTTTGCTATTAGTACTTTCTTCCTTACTAACAAAAGCCTAAGTTTGTACAGGTTTGGGGCAGACATATATTCTGGAAGGTGGGCTCCGGCTCCAGTTCCAGCTCCAAAGTCTAAATCAGTCATGGTCATTCCATTTCCCTTCTCCTTTTGAAGGAACAGAGTTAGACATGTGACTCAGTTCTGTTCAGTGAAATAGAAGAAGAAACTCTGCTGTGGTCCTTCTGGGAAATAGTTTTTTCCTGAAGAAAAGATGGAGTTTTAACAAGAGAAATTCTTTTGCCCTTACATTTTTCCCTGTTTCAACACTCACGTGTGCAAATATGATATCAAGAGATGCAACAGCCATGAGGTGACACAGCAAACAATGAAGACCCACATGCTGAGGATGGCAGGGTGGAAAGACAGAAAGAACCTGGGCCTTGAAGTTATGACTGAACCACTGACTCAATCCTGACCAAATACCACCCGATTTTATGTAATGTGAAATAATTACTTTTACTACTTAAACTATCATAATTGAGATAGTCTTTCATATGCAGCTGAATATATGCCAATTGATATCCATTAATTCCTAGATAGCTTCAGAAATTAAACTGCATTATTATTTTGCAAGAAGGCATAGGCAAACACACACACACACATACAATTTCATATCTTCCAAAGATTTTGTCATAGGGAATTTAGAAAATCACCAAGAAAGTATGAAAAGCAAAATAGGAAGTCCAACTAAGGTAACTAAGAAAAGGAATGAACAGGCTGGGCGCGGCGGCTCATGCCTATAATTCTAGCACTTTGGGAGGTCGAGGCAGGCGGATCATTTGAGCTCAGGAGTTTGAGACCAACCTGAGCAAGAGTGAGACCCCGTCTCTATTAAAAATAGAAAGAAATTATATGGACAACTAAAAATATATAGAAAAAATGAGCCAGGCATGCTGGCGCATGCCTGTAGTCCCAGCTACTCGGGAGGCTGAGGCAGGAGAATCGCTTGAGCCCAGGAGTTTGAGGTTGCTGTGAGCTAGGCTGTGCCACAGCTCTAGTCCGGGCAACAGAGTGAGACTCTGTCTCCAAAAAAAAAAAGGAAAAAACAGTCCAACTAAGTGACTCTTGAATGACTCATCTCAAATCTTCATTCCAATGGCTTCTCTGAGTGATCTCCCACCTCAGTGATTATCAACTTCCCTCTCCTCCCTCCCCCGGATTCCTGATGTGTCACTGCCAATTCCAATTCTCTGTTAGAGTACTAAGCTTTTCTCTCTTCCACACCTCTACTTCCTGGAACCCTTATCTCATTATCAGTCTTACACAATATCTACACCTGATTCAGCCAGCCCTTTGGAGTGACAAACATTCCATCCTAGAACCATGGTCGGATCTGTCTGTAACCTCACTGAGAAGTGCCTGGTGCTGGTAAACACTGCTGTGAGTTTCTAGAAACCTTCACTGGCCACATTTTGACACTATGCCAAGGTTGAGCTGGATCCTCCAACCCCTGCTGAAATCCCTGCAGCTACTTACAGCCTAGAAAAAAAAGTAAACAATAGAGCTCAAACTGGTCCTTTAAACAGCTCACAGTTAAGGAAGCTGTGCTGAATGGTTTGGTGGGCACTGACATGGAGGTGTGCATGTGGTTTTCTATTAGTGAGATCAGAAGCAAGCATGGTATCATTGGCTGTAATGTTTAAAACCAACCTTTAACATCTGATTATTATTTGGTTTATTATTTGAGTGTTCTTGGACCATGTGTAATCAGATTGCTATCTGATTACAGATAATGTAAAATAATGTATGGAAAAAATTCTATACATTTTTCATGCATAAAACCCCTGATATCTCCTACTATATCCTAAATTCCCAAACATTCATATTAAAATTTTTCATTTTAAAATAAAGGTAAATTTTACAGCAGTGCTAAGTTTGTACATCCTTCCTCATAATCTCCAGTGCTTCTTCTCAATCATCACGTTTAAATCTCTAAGCTCCTAAATTCCTTATAACTCTCAACTCTGAAACCCACTTCCTCTTTTTTTCACGCTCCCTATGGATTCATATTTTTTACTTCCCTTGCCAGGGCCTGCAACTGTGCTTTTTTTACATAGTTGTCAGATTTTATTTTAACTCCAGTGTCCTTTGCTCTCATTTTTATTTTATTCACATCATCATAACATTTCTGATGAATTCCTCCTACAAACCTATGGCCTTTTGAACTTCTTAAACAATCCAATGTGTCTAGCTTCCTTCTTCATTGGAAACTCCTGGTTCCTCTTGGCCTTAGCTCATCTTGGCATCCAATTCTTCCTTTCTAGAGCACAATCTTCGGAAAGCAGCCCACATGTCCTGCTAATACACGGGGGAAAAAGAACAAGGAAAAGTAGCGTTCACTGTCATCACTGAAATGTGGGCAGATGCCCACGAAACACTTAATGCTCACTACCCCTTGGGAAGAAGCAGATCAGGAGTACTTCTGCTACCTAGTCCATTCATTTTTTCATTTAACAAATATTTTTTGACCAATTATTGCTGACTTGGCAACTTGCTAGGCACTATGGATAAAGATGATGAGCAAAACACCATGAGAGGTGGCCTCATGAAGCTTATAGTCCAAAGGAGAACCAGTAATAAACAAATAAACAACCATAGACATGATGAAAAAAGTGGCAGGTCTAATGGGAAACAGTTCAAGAGGCAATGGAAGAGTTAAGCAGAGGGGTCTAACTTAGAGTGAGGATTTAGAGAAGGCTGTCCTAAGGAAGGGATGCTAAAGGAGCTGGCCAGGAAAAGGGTGGGAGAAGGAGTACAACTGAGGGAAAGTAGCTCATACAAAAGCCCTAAGGCAGGTGAGAGCTTGGAGTAACTGCAAGAAGCCCACTGCGGCTGAAGAGTGCTGAGAAAGGCGGAGAGCAGCATGGCTTGTGGCTGGACAGGTGGTGGCTGATCATGCAGGACCTTAAGAGCCACATTATGAGTTTTAATTCAGCAGAAGAGTAATGTGATCTAATTTGCATTTTGTAATATTCACTCTGATTGTGGGGTGGTTTGAGTGGAGCAAGCTTGGAAGCAGAGAAACAGGTAGAAGCCTGTTGGAGTGATCCAAGCAAAATTTGCTGTGGCAACTTATCTTACAGTGCTGGTGGTGCACTTGGCAAGAAATGGCTACTTTCAAGAAATATGTACAGGATTTATTATTACTTATTAATTACTAAAATTAATAGGATCTGGGGATCACAAGGAGTGGAGAGTCAAGGACAACTCCAAAATTCTTAAACAACTGGATAGGTAGAAGTATTATTTAGTAAGATGGAGAAGAACTGAGGAGAAAAATAATTGCAAAAGTAAAAACTAAGTGTTCAGTTTTTAAATATGTTTATTTTAAAATATTGTGAGATAGCTAAGCAGAAATGTGGAGTAGCAGTTGGGTCTGGAACTCAGCAAGTAACTCTGGACTAGATGTATTAATTTTGGATTCATTGGAGTATCTACAATATTTATGGTCTTGGGAGAATATAAAGTCTCCTAGAACAGTATAGCATGAGAAGAAATTCTACAGTTGATCCCTGAAGAACTCCATCATTTAGGGCTGGGCCAAAAGAGGGGTAATCAGCAAAAGAAACTAAAAATTCGCTTCTAGAAAAGTAGAATGAAACCAAAAGAGCTTCTAGAAATGAATTCTGGAAGGTAAGATTTTAGATAGTCTATCTTTTTAGCATACCAGACAGCCAGACATTGAGCCAGGAGAAAAAAACAACAACCCACCATTGTCCTCCACATCATCAAAGAAGGACGTATGCTGGACAGTAGAGGTTAAATTAATAGTATTTGGATCAATCTACTATCCAACTGGAGATATACAAAAGAAATTTAAACATCATTCAAATGGCTTGGTAACATCACTAAAGATGGCAGAGTAGGGACCTTAAGGGGACTGTGCCTCCCCAGAAAACACCAAAAAAATCTGAGATCACCCTCATTGGAACTCTAGAAGATGGGAAAAAGGTTTACAGCAACCAAGAGAACATTTAGCCAGGATAATGATCACTAGGACTAACTTTGTGGAATTTTAACTTACCTTTTCCCCACCCAGCTCCTTGGTGTGACAATGGCCTTGAACTTGGCAGCCTTTCCCAGTGTGAAACACGGTCCTGAAGGGAATGGAAAAAGCCTTGTTCCCAAGGAATCACATTTGTTTTGGCCTGTCAAGAACTGATACAATGGGCCTGCCTTTGTATTGCCTAACCTGGAACTCTCTCAGGGTGGAGGTCATTTTTCAAAAACATTCAAAGGCAAATGAACAAGCTGCTGCCACCTGAGACAAAAGTCAAGAATTAAGGTAAACCATAGACATAGCAAAAGCTGGGTAGGAAAAACTGGGAAGTGAAATTCTTTGGGAAATAAGGGCTTCTTCGAAAAGCTCCTGTGTATACCAGGGAATCTAGAAAGCCCCATGCAAGCCCAAGGCAGGATGATTGCTCAGAGGAGACCAGAGGAGACCATAAGCTCTCGCCTCTAGCTAATCTGGAGGCTCAGCGTAGGCAGGAAGTGAAGACTAATTTATACTTGTAAATGGCCTGGCTAAGCATTGAGGGGTGTCCAGGTGTCCAACACAGAGCCTCTGCAAAGACCTGGGGACTATTTTTCTTTTTTATCTTTCTTTCTAGTTCCTTTCTTTCTTTTTTTGGGTGGGGGGGGGTCAAGTATTTAGGTAAATCTTGGTCAAATAACTGGCTGAATATTGAACTAATAAAAAGTAGAGACTTCAGTGATCAACAAAGAATACATTGTTTACAAAAATAGCTTAGGAAAGTCACTAAACAAAAAACTACAACCCACAGCAAGGAAAGACAACAAATTCTAGAGTGAGAGAAGAGTTTGATTTTAGAGTTATCACATCATAATATTCAAAATTTCCAGTTTTCAACTAAAAATTACAAAGCATGCACATATGCAAGAAAATATGACCCAATCTGAGGAAAAAAAGAAATGAACAGAGACTGTCCATAAGGAAACCCAGACATTGGGCTTACTAGAAAAAAATCTTTAAATCAACTGTCTATAAAATGCTTAAGAACTAAAGAAAATAATGGACAAAAAAACTAAAGGAAACCAGAACACTGTCTCAACAAATGAAGAATATCAATTCAAAAAATAGAAATTATAAAAGGAAACAAAATAGAAATTTTGGAAGTAAAAAGTTTGATAACAGAAATAAAAAGTTGAGCCATAGGGATTCAACAGCATATTTGAGCAGACAGAAGAATCAGCAAACTTAAAGATAGGTCAAATGAAATTATTCAATCTGGAAAGAAAGAAAAAAAAATGAAGAAAAATGAACAGAGAGTAGGTGACTTGTGAGACACCATCAAACATACCAACATATGCATAATGTGAGTTGCAGGAGAGAAGAGAAAGGGACAGAAAGAATATTTGAAAAACTAGAGACTGTTGTATCCACAGATGTAGATGTTGAACAATTTGCTGTTGTTCTTTTGGTTTGCACTAGAAGGCAAAAAAAAAAAAAAAAAAAAATCCCTGTACTTTCTGTCTGTCTTTGTGGTGGCCCAGGTTGAATTGGGGAGTGCATCTGGAACCCAAGAAATATTGAGTATTCAGATTGGGAAAAAGGTTAACACAATCTTTCTTGTTTTTTTGAAAAAGAAAAAGTGAAGGCTGAGAACTTTCCAAATTTGAAGAATGATGTGAATCTATACATCTAAAAGGCTCAACCAATTCTAATAAGGACAAATGCAAAGAGGTCCACACTGAGACACACTATAAGTATATAAACATTGAAAGACAAAGACAAAGAGAGAATCTTGAAAACACCAAGAGAGAAGCGATTCATTGCATACAAGGGATTCCCAAGCAAATTAACAGCTGATTTCTCTGCAGAAACCATGGAGGCCAGAAGGCATGAGATAACATTTAAAGTGCTGACAAAAAGAACCTGTCAACTAAGAAGCCTATATTTGGCAAAACTATCCTTCAGAAATGAAGGCAAAATTAAGATATGCCAAGAGAAACAAAAGCTGAGAGAGTTTGTTGCTGGAAGAACTGCCCTATGTAAATGCCCAGGACCAGATAGCTTCTCTGATGAATACTACTAAACGTTTAAAGAGTTAATTCCAATCCTTCTCAAATTCTTTGAAACAATAAAAGAGGAAGGAATACTTCTTAATTCATTTTATGAGATCAGCATTACCCTGATACCAAAGCCAAAGACACCACAAGAAAAGAAAACTATACATCAATATCCCTTAGGAAGATAAATGCAAAATTGCCAACAAAATGCTAGCAAAACTGAATGCAGCAGCATATGAAAAGTATTAGATGTCATGATCAACTGGGATTTATGCCAGGAATGTATGGGTGGTTCAACACACAAAAATCAGCATAACAAATCACCCTAATAAAATGAAGGGGGGAAAAAATCACATAATCATCTCAACAGATGTAGAGAAAAAGCATTTAACAAAATCTAACACCTTTTTATAATTTAAAAAAACAGGAAAAGAAATGAACCTCCTCAACATGATAAAGGACATTATGAAAACTCCACAGCTAACGTTATTCTCAGTGGTGAAACTTTTCCTTAAGATGAGGAACAAGACAAGCATGCCCTCTTTACCACTTCTATTCAACATTGTACTGGAAATTATAGCCAGGACAATTAGGCAAGGAAGAAAAAAAAAATTGGAAAGGAAGACATAAAATTATCTTTATTTCTAAATGTCAAGATCCTATACATAGAAAACCCAAAAGACTCCACAAAAAGAATTATTATCATTAAGAGAGAAGTGTAGCAAAGTTGCAGAAAACAAAAGCAACATGTAAAAATCAATTTTAGGGCAGGCATGGTGTCTCACCCCTATAATTCTAGCATTTTGGGAGGCCAAGGTAGGAGAATCACTTGAGGGTAGGAGTTCAAGACCAGCCTGAGCAACGCTGTCTCTACAGAAAAATAGAAAAATTAGTCAGGCGTAATGGCACACATCTGTAGTCCCAACTATTTGGGAGGCCGAGACAGGAGGATCACTTGATCCTGGGGGTTTGAGGTTGCAGTGAGCTACGATGATTCCACTGCACTCTAGCCAGGGCAGCAGAGCAAGACCCTGTCTCAAAAAAAAAGTTATATTTGTATACACTAGTAATGACCAATCTAAGATGAAAATTTAAAAACAATTCCATTTATGAAAGCACCAAAAATAAAAACAGTTAGGAATAAATATAGGAAATACAAGACTTGTACACTAAAAACTACAAATTATTGCTGAAAGAAATTAAATAAGGCACAAATAAATAGAAAGACACTCTGTGTTCATGGATTGTAAAACGTAATATTGTTAAGATGGAAATACTCCCCCAAAGTGATCCCCAGACTCAATACAATCCCTATCAAAACCCCAACACTCTTCATTGTTTTCAGAAATGGAAATAAAGCTGAACCTAAAGTTCATACGGAATTTCAATAACCAAAACCATTTTGAAAAACAACAAAGTTTACAAACTCACACTCCCTGTTTTTAAAACTTTCTACAGAGCTACAGTAATCACGAAAGTGTGTTACTGGCACAAGGAAGGACATATAGATCAAAGTAATAAAATAAACTCACACAGTTATGGTCAACTGATTTTGACAAGGGTACCAAGACCATTCAATGGGGAAAGAATAGTCTTTTCAGCAAACGGTGCTGGGACAAGTGGACATCTACAAGTGAAAAAAAAATAAAACTGGACCCCTACCTCACACTATCTATAAAATTTAAATCAAAATAGATCAAAGACCTAAGTGTAAGTGATAAAACTTTAAAACTCAGAAGAAAACATATGGGCAAATCTTTATGACCTCAACTTGGCAATGGTTTCTTAAATATAACACCAATACCACAAGCAATAAAAAAAAACAAACAGAAAAACTGAACTTCATCAAAATTCAAAATTTTTGCATCAAAAGACACTATTAGGCCAGGCATGGTGGCTCACGCCTGTAATCCTAGCTCTCTGGGAGGCCGAGGTGGGTGGATTGTTTGAGCTCAGGAGTTCGACACCAGCCTGAGCAAGAGCGAGACACAGTATCTACTAAAAAATAGAAAGAAATTAGCTGGACAACTAAAAATATATATACATAAAAAATTAGCCGGGCATGGTGGCACATGCCTGTAGTCCCAGCTACTTGGGAGGCTGAGGCAGGAGGATTGCTTGAGCACAGGAGTTTGAGGTTGCTGTGAGCTAGGCTGACGCCACCGAACTCTAGCCTGTCTCAAAAAAAAGAAAAAAAGAAAAAAAGAAAAAAAGACACTATTAAAAGAATGAAAATGCAACCTACAGAATGAAAGAAAATATTTGTAAATCAAATATCTGATAAGGATCTAGTATCTAGAATATATACAGAACACTTACAACTCAACAACAAAAAGACAAACATTCCAACTAAAACCTAAGCAAAAGACTTGAGTAGGCATTTCTCCAAAGAAGATATATGTACAACCAGTTTGCACATGAAAAGATGCTCAGCATCATTAACCATTAGGGAAATGCCAATCCAAACCATAATAAGATACACTTCACACCCACAAGGTGATGAAGATAAGATGGCCAAAATAAAAAAAGTACATAATAACAAGTGTTGACAAAGATATGGAGAAATTGAAACCCTCATACATTGCTGGAGGGAATGTAAAACTGTACAGCCACTATGGTCAAACGTTAAGATTATCACTTACCATGTTTGATAATTATTTTAAAAAATTACTGGGGCTGTTATGTTAAAAACTTGATAGCAATGATCAAATAATTTTTCGACTCCTTGCAAATGTAAAACACTGTCTTTGCCAAGGGAATCATATTTGCTTTTTTATTATTCAAGCACATAAACAGTTGCTTATGCAGAATAAATGAGGGCTTTTACTGCCAAGGAAATTGAGAAATGATATTTTGTATCCTTAGAATCCATATTAAATGACCAGTTGATTAGAAAAGACTAATAAACCACCCACAGATATACTCAGTTGTCAAGTGGTCTCAGTGTCATTTTTCATCAAAGGACCTTGTAATAACAAAGTATAAAAATAAGCATCTGCTATGTAAGCTGGTATGAGTTAGCTTTTGCTATATAACTCACTACCCCAAAACTTCATGGTTTAAAATAACAATTATTTTATTTTCTGAAGGAAGGGGAAAAAGCAGTGTCTTTTCCTCACCCATCACAAGGTTCATGGCTGAGACACCTGCAACAAAGACCTGTTAACAAGAGAAAAAGCATACAAACTTTTAATAAAACTTTTACATGACATGGGAACCTTCAGAAATGAAGACTCCAAGACCCAGGGAAAACTGTGTACTTTCATGGACAGTCATGCAGAAGTGTGATAAATGGTAATAAATCCAAGGGAACTTAGCAAGCTCTTGTTCGTTCAGGAACTTGCTAAGGCCTGTCGTTCAGATTCTTCTTGGCCCCTCCGTATAAGGCAAGAACCCTCTGGAATGAGGGTCTTATGAACCACTTTCAGGGAAGGTAGGTCAGAGGATTCCTTTATGGCCTACTTCAGAAGAGGAAGGCAGGAGAAGGTCATAGAATGACCTTCCTGCTTCTGCAGTTTTCTTAATTTCTTCCAGCCTAAAATATTAAATGTAACAAGGTGTCATGTTTTGGAGTATCATGTTCTGAGCCCCGACACTGACAATTCTATGGGTTAAGACTTAAGGTGGGCCCAAGTGGGGATCTCGCTGGAGGGTCACACATGTGGTTGAAAACATCTGGCAAATCAACTGGGGCTGGCTGGTCTGCGGTGGCCTTGCTGGTGGTTTGGTGCTGGCTGTTGGCTGTGCCCCAGGTCTCTAGCACCCCCCCACCCCACACTTCTGAATATCATGGCAGTGTTCCAAGAGGCCAAACCCCAACGTCCTTTTTAAAGCATGTGCTTGTATCATGTCTGTTGATGTCCCATTGTCCAAAACAAGTCACATAGCCAAAACCAGAGTCAATGTGGGAAGAGACTACACACAAGGACATGGATATAGGGAGGCTTGCCCATTACTGAAACAATCCATGTAAACATGCTTAAATGGTACAAATTTTAGGAATTCATCCTAAGGAAACAATTAGATGTACAGAAAGATGTTCATTCAAAGATGTTCTTCAAAGCATTATTCATAATAATGAAAAATTAGAAACACTCTAAATGCCCAATTATAAAAGCAAGTTCATATGATGGAATGTACCACAATGATTTTTTAAAAATTACTGAATAAAAGTATATTTATTGATATCAAGAAGTGGGAAAGGCTTATGGTGATTTTTCTAGAAAGCAGCCTACAATACATACAATATTTTTATTAAAAAATATATGTAGACACACAGATGTATATTGTAGAGGGGAAAAAAGAGTAAACGGATATACTCTAAATTGTAATAGTGATTAAGAGCATAATAATATGGACTCTGAAGCAAGATAGACCTGGGTCTGAATAACTAGGTAAGTTTGATCCGTTACTTAATCCTTCTGAGTCTCAGTTTTTTCAACTATAAATTAGAGCAGGAACAACAGCACAGGATTGTTGGGCTGATTAAATAAAATAGTGCTTGTAGAGTAGTGCTTGGCAACCTAAATTAATGATTATTAGTATTAACAAATCTGATTTGTTAAATGAGGATTAATTTTTCTTCTATTTTTCCCTCTTTCTTCTTTGATGAGACTAAATGACTTTTATTTAATAACAAAACTAATTAAAAAGAACAGCAAAAAACATTTCTTGGAATTATTGGCTCCAGGGATTTTGTTTAAAGGTTAAACAAGCCCCATATATATGGACTGAGCCAAAACCACGGTCCTGCAGCCCTGATTCAGCAAAGAAAAGAGGATCTCCTCCCTTCGGAGAGGAGTTGGAAAAACAGTACCCCCACCACCACCGCCCCTGCACTGAGAAGCTGCCAGTCAGGAAGTGCCCCTGGTACACTGTGAAGATGAAGTACAAAGTTCACGTGGGGCATTTACTTAACAAATGCCTTGCTATCACACAGAGTGCTACTGCTGGCTGGGAAGTTAACCAATACTAGGCTGGATCTACTTAACTACGGGCCATTTTCTACAGCCAACCAATTTCAACAAGGTAGTTATAGCAATATGTTCTTTATTTTTGGTAGATTTCATCAACCACATTGCCATTCCCAGAACAAGATGTGCAAGGGAGGAAAGATTTCTCTCCTTACCCATCACAAGTTTCATGGCTGAGGCCCCTATAACAAAAGACAGATTAAGAGGAGAAAAGTATGCAAATTTATTTAATGTATGTTTTATGTAATATGAGAGCCTTTAGAAATGAAGACCCCAAGACCCTGTGTATTTTTATGCTTAGGTTTGATGAAGAGTGAATAGCTGTATAGAAGTGTGATTGGACAAAGGGGCTATTCTTTAATGGTAATGAACTGGGGGGAACTTAGCAAAGCCTGTTTGTTCAAATTTTTCTCTGACCCTGTGTCTTCAGAGACAGGGACATTCTTTTCCTCCAGGTATAGGGAAGGCACCTCTGGAATGAGGGTTTTATGACCTACCTAAGGGAAGGTCAGCTACATTGTGTGGCATGTTTCCCGGGAGAAATGGCAAGAGCAAGGTGAAAGTGACCATTCTGCCTCTGCTGTTTTCTCAAATGCTAAAGTTTGTATTTGGGAGTAGCATGTCCTGAACCTCATCAGATGTTTTGCACTCAAATTAGTTTATGGGCAATTTGCTTTCAAACTAATATAATAATTCACATTTTATAATAAAGTAAGCAACCATCATAAACTCAAGTTTACTTAATTGTATTCAAGCAAGGAAGGATATATGGGTTTAAAACCATCAACTGTTGGAGACATTGCAAGCTTATTGAGGGCCAAGTTAGTGTCTGTCTTTCCTATAACACCTGACAAAGTGTTTTGCATAAGATCACCCTGGGGCCCAGCTGGTTTTGTGGCTGAATATCCAAACACAATAGAATTGACATTTGGGTGGGGGTGCTGCCTTGCAAATACAGGCTCATCTCCCTAACCATAGGAAAATATTTGATGCATTTTACAAAATAGTAATGAGGTATCTCATTTTTTTAATACCAGATGGCAAAGGAGCAGGGAAAATTTGAATGGATACTTAGAAGTGTAAGGAGCTGACAGCAAAACTATACCTTCCATTGAGTGGGCAGCCTATTCTTAACAAGACATTCATCCCAGGCACAGGTGTGGGACCTAAAGTTAATCTCATTGTGTCCCCCTCCTCCCCTCCAATGCTTTAATTCAGTTTTGAACTTTAATTCAGGAGAACGTTAATTTTAAAAATATATCAAAATCAGTCTTTCTCTTTAATTTACTTAATTTCTTTTAAAATACATACATATTTATAAAATATTTTCTATAAATAATAAAGTGTAGTCATATCATGTTTTAAACTTTTTATAATAGAATATTTAAAACATACATAAAAGCAGACAGAACAGGATCATAAACAGCCGTGTACCCAGCACCAGCCCCACCACCAACCCACGGCTCATCCTGCCCTGTCCACACCCTCATCCATTCCTATTTTGAACCAATTCCTAGACATCATATATTTCATTCATTACTATTTAGGTTAAATAGGTAACTAATTGACCTAAAAGATAAGGACTCTTTTGTAAATAGCCATAATACTATCATCACATCTGAAAAATTGATAATAATTATTTAATATCAAGTATCCGTTATTTAAATTTAAAATTGTCTCATAAGAATTGTCATAAATGGATTTGTTGTTGTTTTAAAGCTTGTTCCTTTGCATCAGGATTCATATAAAGTCCACTTATTGCAATTGGCCATTATATTTTTTGTCTTATTTAATCAATAGATTCCCTCACCATTTTGTGTGTGATTTATTTTTGTTGAACAAATCAAGTTGTTTGTCCTTTAGATTTCCCCATTGATTTACTGATCACACTCCCAGAGTATAGTTTATCTTGTTTATCTCTGTTTTTATTTCTGTATTTCCTGTAAATTGGCAATTGGATTTAAAGGCTCTGTTAGATTCAGGGGTTTTTTTGTGTGTGTGTTGGGTTTATTTTTGTTTTGTTTTTTGCAAGGAGAAGACAGGACTTTTTCCTTGCTGACATTGTGCTGGATTCTATCATTTTCTGTGCAGTCTTTTTAAAATATCTTTTCCTTTTTCTCTTGCCTCATCCTCACCTTTGTTTTGCCTACACCTATTTCCAAGTTACCCATATTAACATCACTGTGCATATCCCTCCATATTTTTCTCCACGCTTGCTTAAATATCTTTACACATGCACACAGAGAGATTCCCTGTTTGCTTCACAAAAATGAAGTCATGGAAAGCCTTCCAAGTCAAGTAGTAGAGCTCTAATTTGTTCTATTTAATGGCTGCAAATAATACTCCAGTGTGGGCATGTGCCACAATTTACTCAGCTACCCCACCACTAGGGGGCACTTGCTTTGCTACCAGCTCTTTTTGCCACATCCTGTTTATACACACTTGTACACTGGCTTTATTTTTATAAGATAGATTGCTAAGAGTGGGATTTCTGGGTCAAAAGTGGTATGTATTTTTTATTTCAATAGATGTTTCTGAATAGCTTTCCAAAAAGTCTGTAGCAATTTACACAACCATCAGCAAAGGATGAGATCACCGTTTCCCCACAATCTAAAACAGTCTCAAGGAGCCAGCAAGGAGCAAGGGTTATTTAAGGAGAGGGAAAAGCTCTCTGAGATTCCTTAATGAGCAATCAATGAACTAATGGTGAATGATCCCTCAGTAGGAAAGGCCCTATCTTGTTCATCTTTGTATCTCTTCAGTCAAATCGGCCTGGCACAGAAGCAACAGTTCAGAATACCTCAAAACAGGGTCTGCAGACAACACTCTCTAATTGCTGAGAGTTACCTCCAACTCCTCCCCACCTCCTGGATCCCAGCGAATCCTTTCTGGCTAGTACTTGCATGTTACATAACCAGATGTACCTAGCATCTGCTCTTAACTTCATTTGATATGTTACCCATGTCAGTTAAGATTCTGGGAAAAAAGAAGCTGCCTGGGATTGAAAAGAACCAGGAAACTTAGCAAGAGAATCATGCTTAAGCCAGGGAAATTTTTCGTCTTAATGCTCTGCATAAGATGGTTATACCAAAAGGAGTACCCACCTCCCTCCCTCTGTGGGAGTCACCTTTTCTTTCTAAGCCTCCACCCTTCTTTCTCGAAAGTGTCCAGGTTGCCGGGAATCCCCAGTGTTTCTGGTCATTCGTTACCTCCATTCTCACCCATCTTCTCTCTTGTTCTATCTACCTTTCCAGAACAATAACCCCCAATATAATACTCCTCACCCCACTTTCCAACACAGGACCTTCTGTTTGAGTAAGTTAAAAGCATGTGTGTTCTGCAAACACAAAAAATCTTTCTTCAAAGACGCTACCCAACGTTCCCATGACTCAGTCTCTAGTTATTAGTATATCTAAGGACCTGACAGTGTAGGGAAACAAAAGATTAGCCCAGCTTCATCTTACAGTTGAGAGAGTCATGAAAAGCCAAATGAGAAACTAAGCTCCCAGTTTTGACCAAGCCTAGCAACACAGAAGCTGCTTGCATGTCAAAGGCATTATTGGTGTAAAAAGGGGACAAGGGGACAGATTGTCCATAGTGGAAATTAGAGAACTGTCTGTTGACAAAGGGAGGGGAAAGAAAATACAAAATACACTTTTTAAAACATGAAGTCGTTATGCTAATTCATAGTCATTCAGGGAAACACTCTCCACTGACAGTAACCTAGGAGAGGGGATTTTGTTATTATGCCAGGAAGGAAGAGGTCCCCATGCGTGCTCCATAACCAGCCTTACCCACCTGGCCAGCCTTACAAGGGTGACATCAGACATACTCCAGGAGCTGCATCCACCACAGCCTGCAGTGCTGGGGTAAGTAATTTCCTCTGTTCGACTCCCATTTTAGAATTATCTGTGACTTAGACCATCCCCAGAACGGTGCAGTTGCAAGAAGCCTGGTGTATGTTGTCTGAGACAGCCTTGGATGTGGGTATTCTTGGTATTGGTGTTTGGAAAAGGGTGGAGAGGACACTCTTGGGCAGAAATAAGGGGAGCATATGGATTTAGAAGAAAAAGAAGGAAAGCCATATCTTAGCTATTTTGTCTATGGTGGTAGCTAGCCTTACCTCTATATACTTATAGGCTGCTTATCAACATTAAAATAAAATTCACATTGCAACCTTTTGTTGTAAAAAGGAACTAGGAAAAAAATCAAAGGGGAATTTTTTGGTTCTGAATTCTTTTTTTTTTTTTTTTTTTTACATCACCTTTGATGACCAGAAGTTCAATATAGGGAGAGTTCGGAACAAAGTAGTACCTTCAAAGGTTGCATATTAAAGAGGTGGAATGAAAGGCAACTTAGCACTTAAGATGTGAAATGTGGATATGGGTATGGTCTGGATAAGATACTGCTAACCAATGATTTCATTAACTGATCACCTAAATGGGACCATTTGACGAAGGGAGGGAACATTCTAACCCTGGTGCCAATACACTGAAACTGAACCCTGAAGTTGGGCCCACTAGAATGGAGGGACACACCAGACGGTTGGCAAGAACTCTAATTCCCAACATGCAACTCAGTCTAAACCTCTGATTTTTTAAAAATTCTATTTGGGGAGTTTTTAAACAGGGCTACACTAGGCAAGAATATTAAGTAAGAAAAACTTACTATTGCTATAACCTTTGCCCTTTTCCCTTCAACACTCTATGACCAACCACGTGCCTGAGGCTCTCTCCACCTCTCACAACAACCTGCAAGCAGGAAGGTTCCAATATTAATTATTTATGTGGATTTAAGCAATGTATTATTTTTCTAAGAGGTTTTATATTTAAGCCTTACTTTTTTGACTTGGGGAATGTTAAAAGGGGAAAAAGTATATTTGGGCACTCTAAATGTTTACCTGAGTAAATTTCAGTCTTGGTTTTTTATGCCTTTGCAGAAAAAAGATCCCTCACTTAATTCAAAGAGTGATAGCAGTGTCTGGACTCTACCTAGACAGGTATGTTCATTCATATGCTCACCCCACCTGAACCATACATAATAACTGCATTTTTCTTTCTTTCTTTCTTTTTTTTTTTTTTTTTTTTGAGACAGAGTCTCGCTTTGTTGCCCGGGCTAGAGTGAGTGCCATGGCGTCAGCCTCGCTCACAGCAACCTCAAACTCCTGGGCTTAAGCGATCCTACTGCCTCAGCCTCCCGAGTAGCTGGGACTACAGGCATGCGCCACTATGCCCAGCTAATTTTTCCTATATAGATTTTTAGTTGGCCATATAATTTCTTTCTATTTTTAGTAGAGACGGGGTCTCGCTCTTGCTCAGGCTGGTCTCGAATTCCTGACCTCAAGCTATCCACCCGCCTCGGCCTCCCAGAGTGTTAGGATTACAGGCGTGAGCCACCGCGCCCAGCCATAACTGCATTTTTCAAAGAAGGAACTCAGAGTCTGGGAAATTCAAGGAGTATGGCAATAAACTAATATACAAGAAAATGACAATAAAAAAATTAGTGAAGTGGAGTTTGTATGTGTCTGTGTGACTAAATGGGGTCATAGCAGTCTGGAGAGGGGACTTTAGCACCATCCCTTCCCGCCTCACCTGCAGTCTCAGTACTCTCCATTTCAGTCCCAGGATAGGCCAGGTCAGCTGTGACAAACTCTGAAACAGACCAGCTATGGGAGGAGAGGAGGTATCCTTTCCTATTCTCACTGATCTCAGTTCCAGAGGCCACTTTGGTAAGCTCTCCTTGTCACACCTTAAAGCACAAATTAAGACCCATAAATAATTCCAAAACCTCGTTTCATTAAACTGCTTTGATCTCCTTCCTCAACAATCTTAAATAAATGGCCAAATGAATCTCAGAGACTGATTTCTCCTACTTACTCCATTAGAAGAGAGGGAGTACCAAATAAACAAAGGCAGGTTAAGAGGAAGAAAAAAAAACCTGGAGATCATGAACAACAATCATAATCTGAAAATTAAATTATTAAAACAATGCAGCAGGTGGTTTACAAAATGCTTCCAGATTACATTATTTCAGCTGCTGGACTTGGTCAAGAGATCGTACTCACAGTAAGATGAATGTCATTGGGCATTTTTAAGTCCTTTCTAAAAGTTGCTAAACTTAATTTACTAAAGATGCTGCTGATTCCTCCAGCTTCTTGGCTTCTTTCATCCACTGAAGAGAGACTTAGTCATCACTGCGTTTCACAGTGGGTGTGACTCACAGGGCAAGGAGAGCAGCTGAGGACTCCTCACACGTATAGGACTCAGAGCTCCACGGAAGCCCAAGCACCTCGACTGCGAGAGGCCCAGCGTGGCCAGGGTGGCACAACCTTCCTTCCTCCGTGCACACAGCAAGATTGCCATTGGCCGTGTGAGTCCACCAGCAGCTTCTGTGTCCCACTTGTCTTTAATAAGGTAACTGATGACTGAGTTTTGTCATTTATTCTTTCATGTATCAAGTCAATCTAAAATTTCTTTCATTTTCCTCACTCTTATAGAAGGAATCCTCAAGTCTTTCAGCTGTGGTCAACTGTCGCTTTTTTTTTTTTTTAATGTAATATATTAGAAGGTAGTGATGGGAGCCTTTCTGTCCATCTCACCCCCAAAATCTCAGTGTGACCTGGGATCTTGCCTTAAATTCCTCCAGGTCTCTCTTTGAATGTCCCTTAGCTCCGTAGAGTCACAATTAAACTTGTTATTCTCTCCGCGCCTATTTGACACCATCTGTGAATGTTATGGTTAATTGGAAACTGGAGAGGGAAGTGCTCCAAAAAGCACAGGAATCTTAGATGAGTTTCTTACTGGAGCAACAGATTTGCCACCAACTGCAGGTCTGATCCGTTTGCCTACCTGCTCTACCAGTGTCATCAGATGTCAGTGTATGTGGACTTGCACACACTAAACTGGTGAGGAAAATGCCCTGTAGGTCATAAGGAAGCAGGGAAATTCTCCACTGCACATTTGATCCCTGGATCCTGGGGTGACAGCAAAAAATGTGCTTCAGATATTTACTCCCCGTTCTATGATCCACTGGTTTGGTATTTCAAATGGTGGTATGGTTCTCTCTCTCGGTGACTTGATTGTTCACAGGTAGGGGCAAAACTTAAAGAAAGCACGTTTTTAAATTAAAAATTTAGGTGTGTACAAATGGCTCTGAAATGTCCTGCTACATTGTTAACCCAAGGGGGGGATTATGTTTTGTTTATCTTAATATCTCTTGGCATATATTAGGTGCTCTAAAAATATCCTTGGCTAGATACTGCTTAAAATGAAAGTTAAATGTTATATCATCTTTGCATTGCATTTTATAAGATGACTTTTTTCTTTCTTTTTTTTTTTTTGAGACGGAGTCTTGCTCTATTGCTCAGGCTAGAGTGCCGTGGCATCAGCCTAGCTCACAGCAACCTCAAACTCCTGGGCTAAGCGATCATTCTGCCTCAGCCTCCCAAGTAGCTGGGACTACAGGCATTCACCACCATGCCCAGCTAATTTTTTCTATTTTTAGTTGCCTAGTTAATTTCTTTCTATTTTTAGTAGAGATGAGTCTTGCTCTTGCTGAGGCTGATCTCAAGCTCCTGAGCTCAAGCGATCCTCCCTCCTCGGCCTCCCAGAGTGTTAGGATTACAGGCGTGAGCCACTGCACCCAGCCGCATTTTTTAAGATTTAAAAGGGGTGCTCAAATTTTAGACCAAATCTCAATGTTTAAATACAAGGAAAAAAATCACTACCTCATACATTTCAAATGGGGGATATAGGAATTGGTTTTAAAATCCTTATAACAAATGTTACTTGCTTAAGCAACGGCGCTTAAAAACTCAAACCTTTTCTTCTGCTCACAGACAACTATGGCTGAAAGAAACATACCAAAGGTTGGAACACACTTTTTAGCATCTATACATATATTCTCTCTCTGTTGTAAGCTTTCCTTAAAGCCTTGTGACTACAAGCTACAATTCCACCCAACATAGAATCTTTTCTGGCTAGCAGTTTTTATTCAGTGACCATAAATAGAGTCACTATGGCTTTCCCAATAATTCTTACCCTGCCAAACTGTCAGGAAACATATTGGCAAATGATAATTATGAATGCTATGGTGAATTATAGTTTAAAAGATTTGTGGGAAGACAAAAGAAAAATCAGAGATACTTTTATCCTTAAAACTAAAAATGTAAACTATACATGTGGCAGGTCTTCCCTGCCTAAGGTGTTCTACCTGCTCTGGGACGGAGAGCGGCTGTGGGGGAAGGGTGGCTGCACGAGTGAGCAGAGGAAGCACACACTTCTCCCTGCCTCACTGTCGCACTACGCAAAGCACAGCCTGGCTACCAAGGGCTGCCTCCCTCCTTCAGGGAAGCAGGATTGAAGAGAAATGTGACTAACCAGGGGAGGAGCTGCTTCTTCAGCCCATTGACAGGGGGAATTCATCCTCCCTTGAGGAATACCGTCTCAATAATATCATCAGCATCATAATCATTATAGTTATTATTTAATCAGACTCTCGAAAGAACATCTGTTGCTTAATGCAAGGACATTTCATGTAGGGTTCCTTGGCTCCATTTTTTTTTTTTATAATTTCTGATTTCTGGGTGCCAGCTTGAACATTTTTTCCACAGAAACATAATTCTTTAGTCATACGAGTTAGTTTGTATCATTAGGTTCCAATGCTTATTTTCCTTAAAGTGCAGCACTAATCTCTAAAAGGCCACTTGGGTTAAGAAGAAACAGAGCTTTATTATTTCAAGGAAGAGGTAAAAATGAAAAGGAACTTTGTATAAGTTAACCAGATTTATAATATTTAAATGTACAAAGGGCATACACGTTCAGCTGCTTTCAGTATTAAGACAGCTTGTGCAAGAGAACTCCAGAAGAGAATATTTTAGAAAGTTGTTGCACAGTGCTGTTTGATGTATTTTGGTAAACAACATAGTTGTTGATTCAACTTAGGCCACCATTGCAACAGATTGGAAGTAAATAAAGATTCTACAAACACCTATCAGTGTGGTTGATTAGCTTTAGTATTGCTTTCTAAAAGGAAACCCTCGTGAAGTTATGAGGAAATAAAATCTAGTGGGCTAGGAGGAACTATCTGGAAAGCACTCTACATTTCTTCTAAAAAGCATATCTTACAATAACATTGAGACATTTTCTGTTCCTTTTCTTTTTAACTGTCATCATTTATTTTTAAAGAGCAGAGGAAGGTAAATAAGAGAAGTGAAATCAAAAAATCTTATTCAGGCCGGGCGCGGTGGCTCACGCCTGTAATTCTAGCACTCTGGAAGGCCGAGGAGGGCAGATCGTTTAAGCTCAGGAGTTCGAGACCAACCCGAGCAAGAACAAGACCCCATCTCTACTAAGAAAAAAAATAGAAAGAAATTAGCTGGACAACTAAAAATATATAGAAAAAATTAGCCGGGCATGGTGGCACATGCCTGTAGTCCCAGCTACTCGGGAGGCTGAGGCAGTAGGATCGCTTAAGCCCAGGAGTTTGAGGTTGCTGTGAGCTAGGCTGATGCCACGGCACTCTAGCCTGAGCAACAGAGTGAGACTCTGTCTCAAAAAAAAAAAAAAAAAAATCTTATTCAAAACTGTTTTACAATGAAAAGAAACCCAGTAAGAGAAAGTTAAAAGAAGCAGAGTGAGCAAGGACCAAGTTGCAATATTTTCCCACAGCTTCTGGCAGGCAGTTACTATCAAGCATTCTGGCAGATGAAAGAGAAAATTAGTTCTCCTCTTTTGGTTTCTTTTGAATCTTTGTGGCATGGTAGAACATTTTTTGATAAAGTGTTTTTTATTCCTGCTCTCCACTGATAATGTGTTCATCTCTTTGCAGTTCTTCCTTCTCTTTTCACACAGTTTCGGAGATCAGAGTTTAGTTCTGGCCACTATCTGGCAAATGACCTTGGTTATGATACCTACCCTACACTACACCAAAAATATTTTGACAGTTAAATGAGATAAGTATTTTTTTTTTTTTTTTTTGAGACAAAGTCTCACTCTGTTGCCCAGGTTAGAGTGCCATGGCATCAACTTAGCTCACAGCAACCTCAAACTCCTGGGCTCAAGCGATCCTCCTGCCTCAGGCTCCTAAGTAGCTGGGACTACAGGCTCGCGCCACCATGCTGGGCAAATTTTTTCTATTTTTAGTAGAGACAGAAAGTGTTTTTTGCTCAGGCTGATTTTGAACTCCTGACCTCAAGTGATCCTTCCGCCTCAGCCTCCCAGAGTGCTAGGATTACATGCATAAGCCACTGCACCCAGCCAATGAGATAAGTATTACAGGAACACTTCTCAAAACTTTTTGAAGTTACCAAAATTGGAAGCATGAGTATTACGTTATTATAATTACTATTATAATCTTGCCCCAATGAGTCAGAAGTGTCAAAGACTAACCGATTACCAACAGAAGCCTGGAGCTAGAATGGAGACTTCCTTATTCCCTTCCTCTCTTCCTTCTTTCCTGCCACCACATTTACTGAACATCGGCTCAATGCCAAGTATCATGTGAAGGAAGCACGGGGGATGCAGAGAGGAGTACGCAAGGCCCAGGCTCCCAGAGTTGAGTGGGAATGCAGGCGGCAGTGATGGAACCACAGTGGGCTGGGTGTCAGTCCCAGAATCACCACTACATTTATATCTTCAGCCAATTACACCGAGTTTCTGAATTTTTTCATCATCTATAAAATGAAGATAATTTTACAGTAAGGTTTAAATAAGATAAGTATTTATAGATCCTAGGTAAGCATTCAACAAACCGTAGCAGTTGCTACCACTCCTGCCTGACTTGGTCAACAGGAATCCAAAGGACCACGGATTTTCTAAGAGTGCATTCTGAATTCTGTAGAGTCAGTCGGCCACCCAGCTGAAGGGCACCCCCAGAAGAGTTTGTAGTGGTCCAGACTCAAAAGGCTCAGCCAGAATGCAGGCCTCACAAATTCTGTGAGTGCTAATTTGGTAATTTCTAAATTCACAATAGTGTCATACATGACTTTGGCTTTGTTCACTGCCTCTTATCCTCCTGATGACAAAAAGACTTTTTTAAAAAAAATTATAGAAATTAATGCTTGCTGCAGCAGGATATGAATAATTTTTATAAGGAACAAAACTTTTGTGTTAAGGCCATAAAAAAATAAATTCTCATCAATGTGATACTACCAAGGAACCAATGACTACATTTCCAGAGAAGTAGTTCTGGAAGCTATGAAGTTCTAGATTCACCGTGACAAGGAGGCTATAGACCAGTGGTTCTCAACTGGGGCGATTTTGTCCCCCCAGGGGACATTTGGCAACGTCTAGAGACATATTTCATTGTCACAACTGGGGGAGGGGTGCTACTGGCATCTAGTGGGTAGAGGCCTGGGTTGCTGCTAAAACATGCTACAGTACACAGGACTGACCCCACAACAAATGATTATCTGGCCCAAAATATCAAAAGTACTACAGTTGATGGGAGGGGTGAAGAGGGGTTGGGTAAATTCATACCTAACAGGTACAGTGCACACTATCTGGGTGATGGACACACTTAAAACTTTGACTCAAACTGTACAAAAAGCAATTCATGTAACCAAAATGTTTGTACCCCCATAATATTCTGAAAATTTTTTTTAAAAGTACTAAAGATAAGAGCAACACAAAGTCAAAGTGATTGATCTTGCCATTAAAGGTAACAAGGTCCTTCCCATGTAGCAGGCATGGAGTCACTTCATTTTACCAGGTACCTCCAACGTAGATGTTGTATCTCTAAGGTACAGGTAGGAAAATGGAGACTCAGAAAAGATAAGTAATTTGACCAAAGGCCCTCTGATGGTAGTGAAACTGGGATGGGAACTCGATCTGGCTGCTTCTGAGGTCTGGGCTCCTAACACTGCCCTCCTCCCTTGAGCCAAGCAGTCTGTTGTGAGATCAATTGGAAGACACAGCAGGTAGGCAAACAACGCAAGCTACTAAGGTCATTGCCCTGATTCTCTGAACTGTTGGGACTGGGCAGCCACGCAAAAGTGACCACAGCTGGCAGAGTGTGGTTGAAGCAGCCCTGTTAGTGGCTGTTACTCATTTACCCTCAGTGTCAAGGAAACAACTGGCCATCAGCTGGCTTCTGTGTACAGGTCATGCCCCTAGTGGCTCTAACCAGAGGCTGTGGTATCTTGTCTAAAATGCCATTAGAGGTCAAAGACATGTGTTGGTTTGTTATTTAGTCCAGTGATTTAGAGGAATGTGAACCTTAGGAATTAAAGAAGAACCAACATTTCTGGACAATAATATTTGGGGTAACGACAGGCTTTACAAAATTCTAGGGCAGGGTTAGCAGTCCCTAGGATTCAACCTACAGGCCTGAATGACCCTCAGCCAGAGCTGTGCTTAATGAGGACAACACATTTTAATTGAGCCCATCCTTTCTTCTTTTCTTTTTGTTTTCAACCCTTTCCCCTCCCTAAGTTGAGCCCATCCTTAACAATTAAAAAGCTCCTCTCTGTTTGCTTGTCACAAGAGGGAAATGGATTTGGTTAGGTAAGGAGGAGATTGAGGGAGATGTGGAAAGGATGGGAGAGAAGAGGGATCCAACTGCTTTGGTTTAAGCTTTTGTTTTTCTCCAGAGGTTGTGGAGGTGAGCTTACCAAAGAGTAGAAGACAGGCAACTTGGTATCCAAGATTACCAGACTCCAAAATCCTGGGGTTCTTACCTATTTTGTGCATGGAACCCAAAACAATCCAATGAAGCATTTTCTCAGAAAAAAAGAATTCTTTATTCCTTATTTTCCTTTGCCAAAGTTTTAACTTTTTATTTTGACATAATTTCAAACTTACTGAAAAGTTAAAAGAATAGTACAATCCAGATTCTTTAAGTGTTAACATTTTACCACATTTGAAGTCTCATTCTCATTTTATTTAAAATAAGAAAATGGAAACTAAGTTGGGAATATTTTCTTAGGGGCAATGTCAAAATGGTCTCCTTTTCCCGACTGAAGATAATTGGGAGTCTGACAGAACAATTACAATTGAACTATTCTTTCTAATAGATTTGGAACCTATTCTGCTCTTGAATTTCGTGAAGTAGCAAGAGGTAAGATTTTGCCATGAGAGTCTATCTTTCAGATGGATGAATTAATTCACTCAAAAAAGTAATGTCATCACTGCACACGACTTCAGCTGCCCACGTCAACCCTACAACCCTGTTAGCTCTGCGGTGGCTCTCCTCTGTCTTACATTTAATTTCTCTGAATATTACTTGGTTAGTTTTTGCATTTCTTGAGAGGGGCAGTTAATCATTTCAGTGGCCATTTTCCCAACAAACAACTAAATAAGAGTTATCGTTTCTTTAACTTTCTATTTATCCACTCAAATGCATTAAAATATTTCGAATTCATCAATCCTGGGTTGTAATGCCTTGAGGGTTCTAATTTGAATTTTCTTTCTAATTTTGAACACTCAGGATACCATTTTCTTTTATTGCACAGGAAAGGAGTGTCCCTGTCACATACAGGGAAAAAAAAGAATGCTCCTTTGGGTGTTAGTCCTCCTAATCCTCTGTGGTTTTCTGTGGAATTATAAAAGACAACTAAAGATTACAGACATCACTGATAAGTACATCTTTATCACTGGGTGTGACTCGGGCTTTGGAAACTTGGCAGCTAGAACTTTTGATAAAAAAGGATTTCGTGTAATTGCTGCCTGTCTGACCGAATCAGGATCAACAGCTTTGAAGGCAGAAACCTCAGAGAGACTTCACACTGTGCTGCTGGATGTAACTAACGCAGAACATGTCAAGAGGACCGCCCAGTGGGTGAAGAACCATGTTGGGGAAAAAGGTGAGAGATATGGAAGTGGGGAGGATGGGGGGAGTGGATGGAGAAGTAACTGAAGCTAAATAAATGATCTTTCGAGAAAACATCTCCTGAATGCCAGCTGTGTGCTTGTCTAATCTTAGGATAGCTTCTGGGTAGTTCCAAGTGCAGGCTGTCTGTGTGCACGAGAAACACAGCTCAAGTTATCCTCAGTCTTAAGTCCCAGTGGGTGAATTTAGAGCTGAGAGGAAAGTACCGACTTTCTCATCTTTTCTCATGAAGTGGTACTCTAGTCACAGACAGGGGAAAAAAAAACAAAACTTGGGACTAAAATTTACAGAAGAATATGGAGGCAATGACCAAATTGCCATCTGGTTACCTCGGACCCACTTGTCACTACAAAATTGTTCTAGAGCTCACACATTTTAAATGTACATGGTAGAAAATGGCCTGAGAATTTGAGTATAAGTGTCTTAGAGAGTTACAGTAGAGTAGAGAGCCATTGGGTGCTCATTCTGCAATAGATTATGCTAAAATCCAAATGATCGCAGATTTTTGTTGGCTTTGAATGAAGTTTGAAATATTCTTTTTTTGTTTGTTTTTTTGGAGACAGAGTCTCGCTCTGTTGCCCTGGCTAGAGTGCCGTGGCATCAGCCTAGCTCACAGCAACCTCAAACTCCTGGGCTTAAGCAATCCTTCTGCCTCAGCCTCCCGAGTAGCTGGGACTACAGACATGTGCCACCATGCCCGACTAATTTTTTCTATGTATTTTTTGTTGTCCAGCTAATTTCTTTCTATTTTTAGTAGAGACAGGGTCTCACTCTTGCTCAGGCCGGTCTCGAACTCCTGACCTCGAGCAATCCTCCCACCTCAGCCTCCCAGAGTGCTAGGATTACAGGTGTGAGCCACCACACCCGGCCTGAAATATTCTCATGGATTAAGATATTGGGGTCCTCAAAGGTAGAAAAAATGTATGTGATTTTTCTCTAATACATCTTCAACATATATTTGAAACTCTGAAGCTCAAAAGCAGTGATTTGATAAGGTTCCAGACAATTTTTAATGCTTGAATTCCAAACACCTTTAACAATATTGAATGTCTCCCATCATAAAACAAGCCAAGTGAATGACTGAATTTTTTTTACCAAAAATGAACATGAAGTAGATTGATATCACTCTTTGTCCACGTAGAACATTTCATAAGTATTCTCTGGTCTTGATATCAAGCAAGGTAGGAAAAACAGACCAATTTACTCTGTATCTGAGATTAAAATGTAGAAAGATTCACTCAGAGAGTATCAGTATTTGACACTTGGAACCAGCAATAGAGTAATGATGAGACCTTCAATTATTTCAATGTAGCCTCCCACTTTCTCTGCTATACTCCCAAAACTGCAAAGAATTTCAGAGTAGGAATGTAAGTACAAGGAGGAAAAGGCACCATTTTGTAGAGCAGGGGCTGTATTTTCAGCAAAGATGCCAAATAAGCACCAGCTTTTACCATGCCTCCTTTCCTTCCTCTCTGTCCTAGGTCTCTGGGGCCTGATCAATAACGCTGGTGTTGTCGGCGTGCTGGCCCCCACAGACTGGCTGACAGTGGAGGACTACAGAGAACCTATTGAAGTGAACCTGTTTGGACTCATCAGTGTGACATTAAATATGCTTCCCTTGGTCAAAAAAGCTCGAGGGAGGGTTATCAATGTCTCCAGCATCGGGGGTCGGCTTGCATTCAGTGGTGGGGGATATAGCCCATCCAAATATGCAGTAGAAGGCTTCAATGACTGCTTAAGGTAAAGCAAATTAATTGACTTATTAGAAAATAATAGCTACCAACACTTATTGAATGCTTATGTACTGGAGACTAGTTAGTACTTTATTCCCAATTTATAGGTGATACCACTAAGAGAGATTAAGTAACTTGCCCAAGGTCATCCAACTGATAAGTGACAGAACTCAGATTTGAACCCAAGTCTATCTAACTCTTTTTTTACTTTTCACATTAATGAGTGATGCTGATAGTGACAGTGAATTTATATTCAACTGCTCAGTGTGGCAAAGAGTTAGGGAATCATATGAAGAGGCTAAATCAGGGTAGGTCTCTCCATTGGTGTTACTGTCAGCTGCAGATGCAGTAGTATCAGTTACTCAATACCTGCTCCATGCAGTCTGTCTGAGTTTTACAGCTGCATTCAATGAGAGAGACGGGGCGTGGCGGGTGGAGTGTGATTAATCCATCTTACCTGGAACCAGAACTTACAACTAACTATCAGTTCAAAGTCTCTAAATTGCAAGCGGTTCTCTCAGTCAACGTTCTGGTAGGAAACAGTGGCACATTAGCCTTGGGTAAAGGAAACAGAGTTTGCTTAAAGGACTATTTCCAAACATGTGGGAAGTTTTTAGGGAAATCCCAAAGGATAGTGTAGAATCGAGGGGCTAATGACAGCAGAGGCCTTTTTATCCACAGGACTGAAAAGACGAGGAGACAGGGCAGTTTCCAGATCCTGGAGACATAGAGGCTATTGACTTCAGTTGAGGGGTAAAATAACCAGTGTTGACACCACAGGAGGAGAACTAGCCGGACTTCTTCTCCTCTCTCCTCCTGATCTCCCACTGGCACTTCCAGTCGACTGTACCTTCTATAGTTGACAGAAGCCAGAGTATAGTTAATTCAGGTCAGCCTCCCAGGATGAGGTGCAGGCAGAAGGGTGGAGAAAGGGACTGGAGATGCAAACAGAGACACTCCGCTGAGTGGTGCTGCGATAGGCAAGAGAGAAGAAAACATTAGATATAGTCTTTCATCCATTTGCTTTTTCAACTAGTATTTGTGGAAGGCATGTGTTAGAGTTTATGATCTATGTCTTGGATCTAGGTTTACCATACTTTTTTATTTTTTTACTTTACTCTTTAAAACTTTTATTAAGGATTAGGTTTATAAAGATAGAACAACTCTGTTTTGCCATTTAAACAGGTTCCCAAGTTTGATTCTCCAAGGAAATAAACACAATGATATTGGAACAATGCTTCCAAATCATGCACGTGCATTTGAATCACCTGGGGATCTTGTTAACAGGCAGATTTTGATTGAGTGGGTTTGGCTGGGGTGGGGCATGAGATTCTGCATTTCTAACAAGTTCCCAGGTGCTACCCATGATCCAGAGATCAAGCTTTGGTCATAGAGAACCTCTTTTAGTCCCTTGGTTGACCTTTGGTTCCACTCTACAAGCAGCAGTATCATAATAAAATTTTAGTATACAGACTTAGACATTTGCTCACTTTTAAAAGAGATTTCAACTCAAGGCTTTGTGTGATTTGCAATGCAGCTATATCATGCCTAAGAGTAATCAATCAAGAGTGTTTATTTCGTTATGAATCATGGAACTAGTATTTGAAAGGTATTACGCATGTAGACCACGAGCCAGTGGCAGCTCCAGAATTTCTATATATAGGAAGGTTTAAGGGCAGCAGTTGGTTTTAGAGAGGGTTGGGATTCTTTAAAGCTGTATTTGCCCAGCAAACATATTGATTTCATACTGGTTTAACTTACCTAGTAAGCTTAGATGGGGTTAAAGCCACTTGTCCATAGATTGTGTGTTATTTTCATGAGTGGGTGAGGAGACAAGTCATCCAAAATACCCTCTTGACACTGCTACTTCCAAGATCCAAAGGAGATCAGACAACAGGTGAACAAAATATGATTAAGTTGGAAAATAATCTTTTTTATTTTAATGCAAGTGACATACCTTTTGAAATCTTTTTAGGCCAAGCTAATCTGCCTTTTTAGTAAAATATATTTCAAACTACACAATAGTTATGTTGCTAGAAAGCAGAATCTAAGGTAAATTAAATCATATTTTAAGTTCACTAACAGAGCTTTTTAAAAAATCTTATGGTGAAGACTTCTATAAAATGAATAATTACTTCCGTATATATTCCTGGTAGAAATATAAACTGAATTTAGGCAATGATTATTCATACTGATCTGCAGTATGGACAGTCCCTGACTTACAATGGTTCTACATGATTTTTTTACTCTACAATGCTGTGAAAGTGAGACACATTCTGTAGACGTCATTTTGAATTTTGATCTTTTTCTGGGCTAGCGATTTGTGGTAAGATACTCTCTCATGCTACTGGGCCGAGGCAGCAAACCACAGCTCGCAGTTAGCCATGAGATCACTCTACCTCGATGTGCTGTGTTGCCACATGATTTTGCCCAACTGTAGGCTAATGTAACTGTTCTGAACACATTTAAGGCTTATGCAAATGTTCTGAACACTATGATGTTCAGTAGGTTAAATGTATTATTAATAAGTGCATTTTCAACTTACAATATGCTCCACTTTTGATGGGTTTATCAGGATGTAACCCCATCTGAAGTCGAGGAGCATCTGTTCATTGGTTTGCTTTAAAGAAAGGTGCGCCATGATTCCTCAAAAAACTTGATGTTCGGTAAATGAGCAGACTTTTGGTTTTCTGCAGTGACATGATGAAAAAGCTTGCTCAGCAGCATAGGGAGCAGGTTAGTCACATCTGGGATTGTCACATTGTGTCCTTCAGCATAACCTCATTTGTGCTGCAATCTCCTCGCATTGCTAGAATGGGGTCAACTTGTCCATACAGGCCAGTCATAAGTCCATTCCGCCATAAGGAACTTTAGGTACTAAGAAGAAACCTGCCTTTAACCTGAATGCTCATCAAGTCAATGACGAGAGGATGGCTTAGGGAGAACACTGGCCTAGGAGTGGGTCCACCCACATTCCTCCTCTGTCCTGCCATTAACCCAGCCCTCACTTCACCACCCTGAATTTTAGTTTCCTCATCTGCAAAATGAGAGGTTAGAACAAGATGCTTCTTTCCAATATGTCCAATTCTGTGATTGCATGAAAAGATTCATGAGAAAATAGTCATCCAAATAGCAAACATTCTCTAAACAAACCTGGATTAAACATCTTCAATGGGTTCTTTTCACAGACGGGACATGAAAGCTTTTGGTGTGCACGTCTCATGCATCGAACCTGGATTGTTCAAAACAGAATTGTCAGATCCAATAAAGACAACTGAAAGAAAACTCGCCATTTGGAAGCATCTGTCTCCAGATATCAAACAGCAATATGGAGAAGATTACATTGAAAAAAGTGAGTTTCTGGGCCAATACAATGTGCTTTGGGATTCATTGTCCTAGGCAGCAGGAAGGAGGTTCAAACAAAACTGAAAAATCAAGGTTCCCAGAGTAATATACCAATAGGGAGCTTAAATATGGATCTGGGATCCCTATTAATTTCAGGGTCATCTCTTGCTTCTCTGAGTGTTTATAAACATTTACTGAGCATTTACTAAGTGCCAAGTTCTATGCTAAGTGTCTTATGAATTGTATCATTTACTCCTCAAAAACTGTTGTAGTAGTGAGTAGAAGCTCAGAAAGGTGAAATGTGCTACCCAAAGTTATATAACTCTCCCTGGTCATACCAGGACCTGAACCCAGGCAGACTGACTCTAGAGCCCAAGGTCTTCATCTCTGCACATACCTCCTGCTTTTTGTTGTTGTTGTTGTTTTTGAGACAGAGTCTCCCTCTGTTGCCCCGGCTAGAGTGCCATGGCATCAGCCTAGCTCACAGCAACCTCAAACTCCTGGACTCAAGTGATCCTTCTGCCTCAGCCTCCGAACAGCTGGGACTACAGGCATGCGCCACCATGCCCAGCTAATTTTCTATATATATTTTTAGCTGTCCATATAATTTCTTTCTATTTTTAGTAGAGATGTGGTCTCCCTCTTGCTCAGGCTAGTCTTTAACTCCTGAGCTCAAACAATCCACCCGCCTCGGCCTCCCAGAGTGCTAGGATTACAGGTGCAAGCCACCGTGCCCAGCCCCTCCTGTTTTTGTTAAGCACCAACTACTCACTCAGCATCGTTCAAAAATCTTTGGAGGTTAAAAAAGGAAGCCAGGAGTGGTGGCTCACCCCTGTCATCCCAGCACTTTGAGAGGCTAAAGTGGGAGGAATGCTTAAGTTCAGGAGTTCAAGACCAGCCTGGACAACATAGCAAGACTTCCATCTCTAAAAAGATAAGAAAAAATTAGCTGGATATAGTGGAACATGCATACAGTCCCAGCTACTTGAGAAGCTGAGGCAGGAGGATCGCTTGAGCCCAGGAGTTTGAGGCTGCAGTGAGCTGTGATCATGCCACTGCATTCCAGTCTGGGTGACAGAGCAGGACCTTGTCTCTTTAAAAAAGAGAGAGAGATAATTCAGCCTCTGACTCTTAATTAATTTACAATCTAGTTGACAACAAAAAGTAACCAAGTGAGACTGTGAGACACACAAGAAAACTGATCCTTTACTTCAGTGTAACCCAACAGTCCAGAAGTGGTGCTAGAAGCGTTGCTGGTTAAGAAGCCTTACTGGGACAGATCAGGTTTGAATAAGGCCTAAAGGACAGGGAGGAATTATTTGGGTGGAAATTTTCTGGAGCAGGAACCCTTGGACGGGAAGAAGGAAGGAGAGGTAACATAAATTAAGAGATTGAGTCAGTGATGGAAGAATAATAACAAAGGTTACATAATTATGACTAACATATAGTAACAATTACTAGGTACTTATCACCATTCTAAGTGCTTTCCGTGAACTCTTTCATTTAAAATCCCCAAATAAACTCTAGGAAGTAGATAGTATTATCATCTTCATTTTATAGAAATAGAGGCACAGAGAAATAACTTACCTGACATCGCACAGCTAGCAAATGAAAGAACTAAATTTGAACCCAGGCAGCCTAACTGCCATTTATTCTTGGCCACTGCACTATAATGTGAACAAAGCATTAAGGACTTTGGTCAAACTTCCTGCATCAGAGCTCTCCGTCCACTGCAAACTTCCTGGCCCTGTTAAAGTTTACTTGATATTCCTCAAACACTTACTGAACTCCTGCTTTGAGTTGAGCAGGGTCCCACCTAACTATGTGTCACTCTGTCCCTCCAAACTATGATCCTGCATTGTCATCGGTGGACTTGAAAAGATAGTCAACTACGGCAAGGTTCAAGGTCATGAGTTTTCAAGGTAGAGCTAACAGCTAAGTCAGATCCACCTGGGGAGGCTTTTAAAATGATGGACTCACCACTATACTCCAAACACACACTCACTTATACACACACACACACACACACACACACACAGAGGTACAGACATTATATATATCAACTAAAATGTCTGGTTTGACAAATCTCTTAATGCTAACATGTTACTGTAGCTTTAGAACCATTGCCATTAAATGCCCTAATTCTCACTAACTCTGAAGGTTCTAATTCAGTACTAAGACTGAACTTAACCTTTCAGACTTAATACTTCAGAAACAAAATTCCTCATTTAAAAGAACTTTCTCTGTTTGATATTGACATTGATACTTTTTAAATACCTGTGAATATATTACCAACTTCCATCTCAAATTATTTTTGACTTGGTCCCTGGTTCAGGTGTTCTGTCTCAGAGATACCAAAAGGCACTGAGCCCAGTTTTATACTGGTTCTTCTTATTAGTGTTTTCCTAGTCAACAGTTGGAGATCCGCCAAATTCACAGCCCCAAAGTAGACCACAAATTATTAAGGTCACTTTTTCTCCAGTTCCCAGACTGAAGTCTAAAATATTCATAAAGACTTACTAGATTCTTTGAACAACTTGTAGCTAGTGGGGCCTGAAGTTGAAAGAAAGAACGAAAATTATAGATTTTCTCTTACAAAGACAAAACTCAGGTATGTTTTAAGAGTATATGAGAATCATATGGTAGTTCTACTTTGAATTTTGGGGGGAACCTCCATACTATTTTCCACAACAGCTGCACTAATTTACATTCCCACCAACAGTGTGCAAGGGTTTCCTTTGCTCCACATCCTTGTCAACATTTGTTATCTTTTGTCTTTTTGATAGTAGCCATTCTAACAGGTGTAAGATGATATCTCATTGTGGTTTCGATTTGCGTTTCCCTGATGATTAATGATGTTGAGCATCTTTTTTCATATACTTGTTGGTAATTTGTGTGTCTTCTTTTGAAAAATGTCTATTCAGACCTTTTTCCATTTTTTAATCAGGTATTTATTTTCTTGCTATTGAGTTGTTTGAGTAACTTATATATTTTGGATATTAACCCCTTATCAGATAACAGCTTGCAATTATTTTCTCCCACTCTATAGGTTGTCTCTTCACCCTTTTAACTGTTTCCTTTGCTGTACAGAAGCTTTTTAGTTTGATGTAATCCCATTTGTCTATTTTGGCTTTTGTCACCTGTGCTTTTGGGGGTCATATCAAAAAAATCATTGTCCAGACTAATATCAAGAAGTTTTCCCCTCTGTTTTCTGCTAATAGTTTTATACTTTGAGGTCTTACATTTAAGTTTTTAATCCATTTTGATTTGATTTTTATATATGGTATGAGATAAAGGTCTAATTTCATTCTTCTGCATGTGGATATCCAGTTTTCCCAATAGCATTTATTGAAGGGGCTGAGGTCCTAAACCATTACCAATCCCTTGCAAAATATCTGCCTCTGTAAAGGTATCTTGGCTTATTACTCAATCACTTTATCTGCATGAGAACCGAGATATTTCAAGCTTCCTGAGTCAGGGCATTTGGGGATGCTTCTCTCTTTATTCACAGAACCGTAGAGGCATATGGTATATGAGTGCACCCTCACATCCACACATGCACACACAGGCATAAGCACACATCCATATCCATGTTTTCTACAAACACAGTGATCCCCTGAAACAAATTAGAAGTAAAACCTGTAACTTTCCAGGATCAGGGGCCTCATGGGCTTTATGTAGAATCTTTCTCTCACTGTTTTAAAGCAGTACTTCTCAAAGTTTGAACCAGCAGCATCTGGAAACTGGTTAGAAATGCAAATTTTGGGGCCCCATCTCACACCCACTGAGCCAGAAACTCTGGAGGTGGAACCCAGCAATCTGAGTTTTAACAAGTGGTTGCCCACCCAAGCTTGAGAGAGTCTGCTGACCACCCAAGCTGGTCTACAGAAAGTGCTGCTGCATCCTTTTCTGAGGAATAGATAGAAAACTATCATGATGGTCCTCTATTAAAATGGCATATTCAAAATAAATTCCCTCACATACACCCTTTGCTTTGCACCCTAGCCTCCCACTCTGCTTTTCTTCCCCCCCCCCCCCAAAGAGTAAAAGTGCTTTTGTCTCTTTTTATAGGTTTCAGTAAACTGAAAGTCAACACTACATACTTTTTCAATGCGGACCTCTCTCTCGTGGTAGAGTGCATGGACCATGCTCTAACAAGTCTCTTCCCTAAGACTCGTTATGCTGTTGGAAAAGATGCCAAGATTTTCTGGATACCTTTGTCTCACATGCCAACAGTTTTGCAAGACTTTTTATTGCTGAAACAGAAAACTCAACTGGCTAATCCCAAGGCAGTGTGACTCAGCTGACCACAAATGCCTGCTCCAGGCTATGAGATTGGCTGATTTCAAGAACTCATCTCCTTTTCAGTCCCATTCCTTGCCTAATCCAACCTGGACTCATTGACATCATCCTTCTTTTGATAGAAGAAGAGGTCCCATGATCACTGGTGATGTCCCAGTGTTCCTTCTCAAGCCTTTTTTCAAAAGAAGGGCCAGGATGAACATCACCTAGGCAAGTCCTGCCCAATATGTAGACTTCATCTGCTTGACATGATGTAAGGGAAACTCAAAGACTTCCCCATCCAAGGCGATCTCCACCACTGCCTGCCCCATGCTTAGAGTCCCCAGCATTTAGAATAACTCCTGGATGTTAAATACTGTCCCTTTTCAAAACATTAAGAGATAAGTAGAATATTTTCATAAGTAGCTTAGACACGCTCTGTTATCTTGCTGAGAATAAGACTCCAAGGACTGGAGCTCTGTTCTGTAGAGATGGGGTTTTGCTATGTTGCCCAGGCTGATCTTGAAATGCTGGCCTCAAGTGATCCTCTGCATTGGCCTCCCAAAGTGCTAGGATTACGGGCGTGGGCCGCCATGCCCAGCCCCCTGGAGCTCTGTTCTGATTACCTTTGGTGGGGACAAGAAAAGGAAGAGCAATAAAGCCTTATGTGACACCGGTATAAGCTAAAGGGAGCAGAAAAACACTAGGTAGAACTGCAAGGGAAGAAAAAGATAGGAAAAGAAATAGGAGGACTGCAAAAAAGAATATATATATGAAAATGGAGAGACTTCAAGACAAGCCTTCCTATTCTAGGGGACGCTATGGAGCAGCGATCTCCAACTTTTTCCGCACTGGAACCGGTTTCGTGGAAGACATGAGGGAGGGTGGGAGTGGAGCTCAGGCGGTGACGTGAGCAATGGGGAGCTGAGTGGCTATAAACACAGATAAACCTTCGCTAGCTCACCTGCCGCTCACCTCCTGCTCTGCAGCCCGCTGCCCCCCTTCCTAAGTTTCATGGAAGACAATTTTTCCACGGAAAGGGTTGGAGGGAGGGTCGGGGGAGGCAGTGTTCGGGCAGTGATGGCGGGTTCCTAACAGGCCACGGACCAGCGGTGGAGACCCGGGGATTGGGGACCGCAGCTATAGAGGATAAATACCTTACTCAAAGCTACAGTGAACAGTGATGCACACAGTTTTTTGGTGGAAAGATGTAATAACAGAGTAACTAATCATTCCAAAAAAAGAAAAATGTAGAATATTTAGTTGATTCCAGTGATTGTAAAAGTCACAGGACCCAGAATATGTGGCACAACTTACACCTGAGATGGTTGGAAATCCTGCGTTTGAATGTCTCTGATGCCCCATGAAAATATGGAGCTAAATTAAAACGCTCTCTTTAGCCTACATTTACAGTGAGATTAGATCCACGTCTTGTTCTTTTTTCTTTTCTTTTTTTTTAATGCGTCGGGGGCGGGGGGTGTCTTCCAGTTAGGACTGAAAACCTGCTAGACAAATTGTAAAAAAGCTGTAACACTCCACGTCTTTTTTATATTCGTGGTTTCAGATTGGATTGACTCTGGGCCCACACTCCATCCAAAGAAGCAGTTCCCTAAATAGATGTTTCCCCAGATTCTAGCAGCCAGTACTGCTAGCAAAGATTGGTTAAATATTTACAGGAAGAAGGCTGGAGGGGCAAAATTCAACATTTTTTGCAGAATAATGTGGTATAAAAAGAGCCAGAGAGATGATGTAGTGCACATGTGAACACACACACACTTAATGTATTGTGAAGAAAATATTTAATATCTGCTGCTTGAAACCATGTCCACTTGAAGGTATCAGTAGTTCCATTCATGTTCATTCACCTTTCTGGACACATCTGCTCAGAGGTAACTTCCTCCTTCCAAGTGTATCACGTATTGATGATTGAAAAATCAAGTTACCAATGGTGTCAGTCTACCTAGACATATGTTTCATAATTTTGAGAGAAGATGTGCTCATTGTTTTTGCATGAAAATGAAAAAAGTCACAGCAAGAATGAGACAGAAGAATCCTCAGGCAAAGTGAGCTACGCTACTGTCACTACCTACCTGTGAAGCCATCCCCTTCTTGGTCCTGGCACCAGGGGGAGTTCACCCGTGGATCTGGCTACAGTTAACCATCTTACAGCCTATCCTTGGAGCTGACGCTCATCAGTGTTGTTTGCTGGGGCACCTCTTTCTCATCTTGGCTTCATTTTCACTGCTTTGGAATTTATGACAAGCTGCCCCCTGACTTTCCAGAGCTCCTGGGACTGCCAAGACTTTTAGAATCTGAATAAACCTTCTTTGCTGAACTTCCACCATTCCAGTCATATTGTTGGGCCTACCTAATTGTATTATTTCCTTTATTTTGCCTAGACCTGAGTTCTTTGTTCATTCTTTCACATAGCTACAACTTGGTGACTCCCTGTTTCATCCAATCAAAAAATTCTCTCCTTAAAACAAAATGTGGCCAAGCATGGTAATTGCTCCAAAATAAAACCAAATATATTCATCCAAGCAACTTTAAAAGGTTTTTTTGTTTGTTTGTTTGTTTTTTGAGACAGAGTGTCACTCTGTTGCCCGGGCTAGAGTGCCATGGCGTCAGCCTAGTTCACAGCAACCTCAAACTCCTGGGCTCAAGGAATCCTTTTGCCTCAGCCTCCCAAGTAGCTGGGATTACAGGCATGTGCCACCATGCCCGGCTAATTTTTTCTATATATATATTTTTTAGTTGTCCATATAATTTCTTTCTATTTTTAGTAGAGACGGGGGTCTCACTCTTGCTCAGGCTGGTCTCGAACTCCTGACCTTGAGCGATCCACCCGCCTCGGCCTCCCAGAGTGCTAGGATTACAGGCATGAGCCACTGCTCCCAGCCTAAAAGGTTTTTCAACTAAATGAGAAGGAGGGTTATTTGGAAGCATTGAGGTGTTAAGTCTCAACAAAGGCACAAGATTGGGAGGGAAGGAGGGAGGGACACCAGGAAGTCACTGCTTCAGGCATCCCAGGCATGGGTTCCTGCACTTCTCTCCATGTTGCTATCACTTATTCTCTGTGCCCTTGGGAAAATATCTATCAAATTTTTATCTATAAATATTTGAGGAAGCATATTATGAATATGTTGGGCATTCCTCTAAGTTCTAGCCTATAGTAAGGATTTGAGTCTGATCCCTTCCTTCAGAGTTTTTCGGGTAAAATCCAAAGGCTGAGGTCAATATTCAGGACACCCTAGAGAGGACCTTCTCTAGGAATCCACAGCCAAGATGAACTGAGATGTTGTCTTCTACTACATCTAGCTTGAAGGCTTCTTCCTCACTTAGTTTGGAGGGACCAGGAGAATTTTCAAAATCTTCCCTCTAACCTGATCTAAAATTCCACTGTGTTCTCTTTGGCTCTATCTGGGTGTTCATAAGATATTCAAATCTAGAATTTTTATCTCCCACACCCCATCTATCCTTTCCCCCCGTCCCGCACCAGCTGCTGTCAATTTTATGTCCTACAGAGACCTCGGGTCCATCTACCTCTCTTTGTCTCCAGTGCAATCACCAGTTCAAGCTACCAACAGCCATCTCATCTCAACTATAGCATATTCACCCTTGTGTGCCTTCAGCAATTTCTTCTCACTGCAGTCAGAATTGCTCAGAATTGAAATCTGATCATTCTACTCTTCTCCCTACCACTGCTTTCTTAAACCCTTCAATATATTCCCATTGCACTTTGGCTAAAGACTAAAAGGCATGACACGAGCCCAGTTGCCCCAGCACTCCTCCCTGGCCTCATTTCAGACCACTGTTTTCTTCACTTTGCTACCTCGGCACCTTCCGCTTCCTCCTCCCTAGCAAGTTCCCATCCTGGCTGATTGTCTAGATTGCTCATCCTGCAGCTCTCACCACGACCTCAGGGAAGCCCATACGGTTTTAAACTCTGCCACCACCTTCGCATCCCAAGTAGGTTCCCATCTTGTACGCTTGCTCTGAGCCCTGTGATTTGCTTCAAGAATCTCATTACGGCTTTAACTATATCTTTGTGTGGTTAATGAGTTAATATTTGTCTCCTGTATCAGATTGTAAGCTTCATGAAATCAGGAACAATGACACTTTGCTTATCTTTGTATTCTCTTACCTAGCATATTGCTGGCACATAGATCAGCATTTGATGAATATTTGTGGAATGAATGCAGAAATCAGTCTACATTAGCCTTTCTACTAAGGGGCAATCTGTTACCGAAGATCAAGCTTGCCAACCCCATTAGTTGTGCTATCCACATGTCAATTCACAGTTAGTTCCAATTCACAGGAAGTTCCAGAACTTCTAAGTACTTCCTGAAGGCTCCCTAGCTCTGGTCCTACTCTCAGCCTCCCCTCAGAGACTGGTCAGTGTTGCCATAGTGATTCCCCATAACCAGTGGGTCCAGAGACAAGGAGCTTATCGCCATGTTAAGCCATCCTGGGTCCAGTGGTCACAGAACAAAAAGAACATCAGAAATCATTTAGTCCATTTCTCTGCCTGTTGGCAGGACATGTCTAAACCATCCAAGCTGAAGAGAATCTCTCCTATTTAAAACCTCTCCAGAAACACCATAACTTTTGTGAGCAGCCCAGACTGATATTTAATGAGGAAAACTTCTAGAAAACTTCTAAGACAGATGATCAATTTTGGCTCTTCTCCACACTATTAATCCCAATAGTTCTCAAGAACACGAGAGATCACAGTTTATAAGGACAAAGTTAGCCAACAGTTTTGTGACTTTTTGCATGTTGAAAAATAAGACAATTCTGTTGATATTCCTAACACTACCATTCTTCCTTAACTCTGTGATTCATTTTCAGAAAGGAAACATGAGTAATTTCCATTGTAAAATAGCCAGGGCTTTAATGCAGATTCTGGTTTAGCAGAGTGTCCAAGCTCTTTTTGGCATATATCACCTGCTCAAGAAAGAGCCAGATCGTAGCCCTTGCCTGATTGGTCCCTGGAAATAGCACTGCAGCCTGAAATAGGGCAGGCCAGGGGAATAGAACATTCTGTCACATTCTACAACTGGCAACTGTCCTGAACTGTTCCATTTCATTTCCTTTTGAGAAGTTGGAAATAGAAAGGATTCTGCTCTGGATACATAGCATAAATTCTCAGCAAAAACCATCCAGTCTCATATGTAGGCAAAATATTTACTTTTAGCCCTCTGGGTCTGTTTTTCCCTCCTAGATATGGCAACTATAACTTGAATATGATGCCACCCAGTAAATGCTGGTGCCTGGATTATAAACCAGGTAGTCCAAACAACCTGGCTTCCCATAGGTCTGATAGGAAACATAGTAGTAATGGTTATTTAATACTGAGGCTAGGTCAGGTTCCTATTGAATTTTCCTGTATGTTACATGAATCATTTTGTCTAACCCTAACCACATCTCAGTTGGGTGTGTTTTTTACAAATAGGGAAATGAAGTCACAGACAAGTGGGCAATTTGTCCAAGGTTGTACTGCTAGTGAACGTGGGCCAGGGTTCACACTCAGACAGCCTGTTGGAGCCCATGCTCAGAACCACTGTGCTACATTATAAAGAATCTGAGTCTTACAGAATATTTCTCTAAACTTTGATTCTGATTCTACAAAAACAAGACCTTTACTAAATTAATCCGACATTAGTCTTGCCTAGCCAATAATAATTACGCACAAGTGTGATGTGTAATTTTGAGTAATATACAAAGATATACTCTTTTGTTTTCCTGTATTTTCTCTAAATTTTTCTCACTTATAAAATAACAAAAGCATTTATACTTCATTCTTCAGATTCTTGAAGTTTTCTAACTAGATTTCTGGATTTTCTTTCCTTCCCTTCCCACACCACTCCCCCCCCCCTTTTTTCTTGTTTTGTTGTTGCGGGTTTTATCTGTTGTTAGTTGTTTTAGGAATTTAATTGCAATCACCTTTTTCTAATCTCAATAAAGGTCTTAGATCAACTGTCCTGACCCAACACCAATACTTGGAATCCTTCAGCTTTTGAGATCAGAAAAAAGAAAAAGGACAGAAGACGAGGGTCCCACAAGTATTATGTTTCCCGATGGCTGCATTTTTTCCAACAAATAATGGGGCAAACTGTCCTAGTCACTGTGGCAAGGGCTAGTCCTGGGAACACTAATGAGAGAAATGAGGGGATCTTAGGCAGAATGAGGTCAGGGCCTCCCAGCACCACCATGCTGCAATCTCAGAGAATACTGGTAAGTGACTGGACTTTCTGCTTTGGCTGGAAGAGGTCATATAGCCCCGCGTCTGTCTCCCAGACACACTTCCACTAAGAACATGCCCAATATGACAAGTTTCTGCTCCAATACCACTGAAGAATGGAAGGTCACCACCTTCTAATTACCTTGTTGATTAGCTCTTGTTACTTGAACATTCTTTATAATTTTTGACCCAAGATCTATAGGGGAGGGGAGAAGGGTAGATAGGGCCGTTGTTCTGCTGCCATCATGATAATAATGATTCACATTCATGGAGCCTTTAAAACGAGCCAGAGTCTACCCAGAGTGCCAGCTATGTGTTTTCTCATGAGGTGTTTTCTCATGAGCTGTAAAGACAGCTTTTACACCGCAGGTATTCCTATTGTCTCATTTTACCAATAAGGACCCTAATATCCAAGCTTCAGAGATAGATGAAATCTCTAATTATCTAAAATTCCTAAATTCCCACTTGGAAGAAAATGCTAGTTCTCAAAAATAAATAAATAAGAAAAGAAAAATTAGACAATGGATTTTAAAACCCCAAATTCTTCTTTAAAGTTCTTTCTGGAAGTCTGGAGCCCTTCTAAATGAGAAATTCTAAAACTCCGAGTGCTGGAAGCGTAAGACAAGCCTCCTGGCCAGTGACCCAGGCCTTCAGCGCCTGGAGGGGGAGGGGGGGCGGCGTGCGCAGGCTCTTCTCAGTGTCCCACTCACTCTCCACCCCCTGCCGCGAGCACCCCTCTAACAAGTGCTTTCTTTCATGAGCAGAAATACAAACAGGTATCTCCATGCTTTATAAATGTCAGTGTTCATTCGGAATGAAATAAATAAAAGTATTCTGGTCAGAAAACCCTCCAAGCATACAAGTCTTCTTTGGAATCCCGACCCCCTCCCTCTGGCCACTCTTTCACCTCCAAAGTGGAATGGAATCTGATCTGAGTTCTGTCCCCGAGAGAAGTATTTGTATCATTGATTTAGGTGAAGACAAAGGTGGGTTTATTAACCCACCAGGGGAACACATGAGAAAGCAGAATCTGGATCTAAAATGCGTCTGCAAGTTCCAACCATGCGCTAACAAGATGGAATGATGTAGGGAAAGACGCAAGGTTCTACTGTGGTTCCAAAAAAAGCAAGCATGGGATTCAGAGCTACGCTGTGAAAATAACTGAGGTATTGTACGCAATAATCAGCTCAAAGTGAGTCAACAGTGTGATGTAACCATGTGATGTA
Organism: Lemur catta; assembly: GCF_020740605.2. Classification (NCBI taxonomy): domain Eukaryota; kingdom Metazoa; phylum Chordata; class Mammalia; order Primates; family Lemuridae; genus Lemur; species Lemur catta. The sequence goes on along the minus strand of NC_059135.1, from coordinate 56,384,848 downwards.
ACTACCACCCCTTTCCCCCAATAAGGAACAAAAAGTAAATGGTGCCATATATGAATGTGAAAATGAAATAGTTGTCTTTCTGTGCCTGGTTTATTTCACTTAAAATAATGTCGTCCAGATCTATCCATGAATATGTACAATTATTATGTATCAATAAAAAAATAAAAAATAAAGTAAATGGTGCTTTGACCTTGGCTTAAGGTTTAAATTGACAGCATATAGAGTAGGGATAGTGATGGCTATGTCTACTCCCAGCTGCTCGGAGCACTGGTAAAATTCGCCTTCACTGTCGGGAACCCCACCCTGTATGGCCACAGGCGTTCTGGACTGGGCCGCAGCAGATCAGGCTGTCTGAAGACCAGGTGAGATGGAGAAGTGGGGGTGGTTTACTGGAAAGAAGAGGCTGTGGGGAGACAGGAATTGAACTCATATCAGAGAGCACAGAATGGTAGGGCCAGGGTCGTGGGTGGAAGTTACAGAGTTCAAGTTCAGCACCCCATGAGGACGGTTTTTGCACCAGCAGGAGTTTGACTGAGGGGAGCCACCATTGCAGGCAAGCCCAGGAAGCACAGCCCTTAGGGAAGGGCTGCCAGAGTAGGGGTTCGAGAAATATGAGGCTGAGCTTGCTGACTTGGTTGACATTTGAGGGCTCTCAAAGCCTTCAGATGCTATGATTGGGGACAGGGGCTTTCGTCAGATATGGCCCATACCAGTACATAGACAGCAAAGCATTTCTAGTTTCTAAAGTCTGAGGAAACAACAAGCTAAATGTCTTTCACTCCAGTTCTCACGAGGCATGAAATTTTATTTCTTCAAGACTTGGAAGACTGCCTTAGCCTCTGACAAGGGTAAAGGAGACAGGTGCTGAATGAGGAAGAAAGAGACATCAAGATGAACTTAAGTTAAACTTCAGACCTTGCCCAGCGGCAGACCCTGGGCTAGTACAGGAAAAAGGAGGCTGGGAGGATTCTTGGAGCAACCTGGACATCCTTAGCTAGTTTAGCTATGTGTGTGTAGTTATCAGCAACACGTGCTGACTTGTTCAAATAGGTGTTATAAATGGATGTGGTATAAACAGGGTAATCAAACTCTGCAAAGGTATACAGTGAGCACTTAGTCTTCCTCTCGCCAGAACTCTAGTCCCCAGCCAGGTTTTGTCCCGTCTCCTTTCTGAGATGTGTAGCTAAAGATGTGTACATAACCTCATCGCACACTTTTTTACACAAATGGTAGCAGAGCTAGACTCTGCACACTTTTCTTTATTTTGGTCTATAACATGTTCAAATTTTAATAAACAAAAGACTAGAAACCCCCCAAAATAATGTTCACAGTTGTCCTTTTCAAATCTGGCCCACCTTAGGCAATAGATGGCTGTGATTCCATCAGTTTTACTTCTTCAGTGCTTGACTTAACAAACCAACATATTGTCAACCTAAATAACAAACAGAGGAAGGCTCTCTAAAAGAAAATGATGTTTTCCTTGAGGGTAGGGCTCTGTGATGGGAATACAAGTGCCATAAAAAACTGTGTGCATATTCAGGAAGGGAAAGGAAGGCAAAGGTCTCTAAAGGAAATAAGGAGGATTACATAATTGTTTTGAAGTCATTATTCTAGGCTTCAAAGATCAGTAACAAGGGTAATGCCAGTCCGAGGTTGGGCAGGCAGTTAGTTGCTGGACAGATGTCCTTACAGAAGTATTTTTTTTTATAAGGTTGCAATGGCCTTTGTGCAAGGTTGCGGTTTTTGTGGCATCTTTTGTGATAGTTTTTTTTTTTTTTAATCAGGTATACAAGCAAGAGAACCCTCTCTTCATAGCCTTCATATTTCTATTTGTCAGGGTTTTGTTTTAACGCAAGTGACTCCATTTTGATTCTCACACCTTCACAATATAAAGTCATTAAATATTAATAATGATGCTGTTGTTCTTTCATTAAATACATCTTGAAATTAGTATTCCCTATACTCTGGTTTCCTGTCTAATTTAGTACAGCAATTACCCTGTATAAAATAAGAAAGGAGATAATTGTGTTGATTGTAAGCAATTCTTACAGAGCATAATGTCATTTATCAACAATAGCAGTTACAAGTGGAATCACCAATCCATTAATAAATTATTCTAACAGGAAGTTGCTCCTCCATGTAAAGTTAATTAATTCTTTTAGGAAACTATTTAGAAAATGTTACATTTCCCTGGTAATTAATGTCTAATTCCCAAAGAGTGTTTGATTCACTGAGAGTCAATTCCACGACATCAACAGTCAGGGCTTCTAAAAGTGAGACATTGATTGAAACTTTCCTTTTATTTCTTTATTTTTTAAACCTGTTCTTTCTGTTTTGTAGATGAGTACCCAGAGATCCACTTACTTCACTATTGGTAAAAAGTAGCAAATGAGGCATTCACAAAGTTGCCCTGTCCGATTCTAAAAGCTAAACCTCTTTGACGGTTCCCTGTTAAGTAAACCACTTCCCTGCTGTGGGGAAATGGAGTCGTCATGTTGATTATTACCTTGAAATGACAGAAGGGAGCTGTTATGGGTTGAAATCTATCCCTCCCACAAAAAACAAAGCAAAACAAATAAATGTTGGGGTCGTGACCCCCAGGACCTCAGGATGTGACCTTATTTGGACACAGCATCTTTACAGAGGTAATCAAGTCAGAATGAGGTCATTGGGGTGGGTTCTAATCCAATATGACTGATGTCCTTATAAAAAAGGGGAAATTTGGACACAGAGACACATAGAAGGACAATGATGCAAAGAGACACAGGGAGGAGACAGCCATCTACACACCAAGGAGAGAGACCTGGAGCAGATCCTTCTCTCAGCCCTCAAAGGAACCAGCTCTGCCACCACCTTGATTTCTGACTTTTACCCTCCAGATGTGTGAGACAATAAATTGCTGTTGTTTAAGCCACTCAGTTTGTGGCCCTTTATTACAAGAGCCCTGTGACATTAATGTGGCTTTGGTTTGGCAGGACCATGGAGTGAAATCAACCCTCAGAAGCTCACCTAGCTTTTGAGGCTTCTTTCCCAAATGAGAACTTTTTATTTATTTATTTATTTATTTATTTATTTATTTATTTATTTATTTATTTATTTATTTATTTTTGAGACAGAGTCTCACTCTGTTGCTCGGGCTAGAGTGCCATGGTGTCAGCCTAGCTCACAGCAACCTCAAACTCCTGGGCTCAAGCAATCCTTCTGCCTCAGCCTCCTGAGTAGCTGGGACTACAGGCATGTGCCACCATGCCTGGCTAATTTTTTCTATATATGTATTTAGTTGTCCATATAATTTCTTTTCTATTTTTAGTAGAGACGGGGTCTCGTTCTTGCTCAGGCTGGTTTCAAACTCCTGAGCTCAAACGATCCTCCCACCTCAGCCTCCCAGAGTGCTAGGATTACAGGTGTGAGCCACCACTCCTGGCCAAGAACTTTTTTAACTGTGAGAAATCTGTCTAGAAGTGCTTCATAGGTGATCAAGAACAAAGACTCATTAATTGAGCTGCTGGAGTCAGAGCCCAGCTCTGCCCTTTGCATGGGCTTGACTATTGCCAAATTACTTAATGTCTCTAAAGCTTAGTTTCTTCATCTGTAGAATGGGCATAAGAAGAGTACCTACTGCAGACAGTCTTAAGAATTAGCCAAGTGAATGCATGTCAAAGCACTGCATGGTGCTTAATAAATCTTAGCTGTTATCATCCACTTTGTTGGCACTTTTCAAAGTAGCTTAGCTTAGGTTCACGGCAAACACACTAACAGATCGGCTCCCCTGATCTGTTATTTGAATGGATTGGCTGAAACAAGGACAAGAGCAATATTCTGACTTTTGTTCTTCCTTATTTTATAAGTTAGTGTGACAAGAAAGGATTGGGTCCACAGTGGGACGATCAGAATGATGAAAGGGAGAAAAACCAAGACCTGTGAGGGGAAAAAAAACAGCCACACAAAATATCCATTCGTCACCATTTTCTCAGCACTTGCTCAGCAGAGAGTCCAACCTGAGGTGCTGTGACTACAGATGAACAGCCGAAAATGGAGGTTGGCCTGGCAACGCCTTGAGTTACCAGAGGGATGTTTCTGTCCAGAGGGGCAGAGCTGCCAGGCCCACCTCATAGTTTCTAAGACATTACCACCAGGTCATTTCAAAGAAAAGAGAACACAGGCCCTGAAAGATGGGGAGACTTAAACACTATGTCAGATTCCGGACAGAGCAAGACTGAGATAAGAAGAAATGAGCTTCCTCTTGTAAGAAAGAGGAGAGTTCTGTTACACAGCAGGAAGACTGACCAGAATAGAGAACTAAGGGCCCAACATCCTCACCCCTGAAGAGTTGCAGAAATGTTGAACAACTGTTAAGTAGCAGTGTTCATTGTGTGTTAATTGGTTAATTATTAATTAAACTGTGTTCGTTGTTTTGCATGGATGGTTACCTGGTTTAGTCTTCCCACAACAGCCTTGCAAGATGGTTGTGAAAGAGAGCAGAGCTCAGACAGGACACAACTCACCTGGCATCTCAGAGCTAGCGGGTAGCAGTTGGGACCACCGGTCTTTACTCCAGACAGCCCCCTAGAGGCAGCCGCCAGCAACAGATTCTGCTAAGGGCCCTTCTTGCTTTGTGATTATATATTTTTAGAACCTCCAAGCCACAGCAATGAGTTTTGTCTTTTATCAGTGAAGTCTATTCAGTTGGTCATGTGAGGTTTGGAACTATGAAAACTACCATTATCAAAAATAACGGCCGGGCACAGTGGCTCACGCCTGTAATCCTAGCACTTTGGGAGGCCGAGGTGGGTGGATCGCTTGAGGTCAGGAGTTCGAGACCAGCCTGAGCAAGAGCAAGACCCCGTCTCTACTAAAAATAGAAAGAAATTATCTGGCCAACTAAACTATATATAGAAAAAAAAAATTAGCCGGGCATGGTGGCACATGCCTGTAGTCCCAGCTACTCGGGAGGCTGAGGCAGTAGGATCGCTTAAGCCCAGGAGTTTGAGGTTGCTGTGAGCTAGGCTGATGCCACGGCACTCACTCTAGCCCGGGCAACAAAGCGACACTCTGTCTCAAAAAAATAAATAAATAAAATAACTACCACAATCAGCTTGGTGAAAGAACAGGTTCTCCTGCAAAATCTTTGGTGAATTTGGGTCTGGTGTTGATTGCTTTTGTTGTACTATAAACTTGCAGAAATCCTTGCTTCCGCCCTGGGTAATGACAGGAGCATTTCCCCTTGTACTTTTCTGGCACCGTGTAATGAAATGCAGTGGCAACCGCAGGAAATACTGTGGTCAGGTTTTGAACTTCAGCTATCACCCTGGGCCTGAACACTGCGACAAGGGTACCGTGGAATAAAAAAAGGGTGGTGGTGACATAATGGAGAGGTCCTGGTCCTTCTTTAGGTGACAAAGAAGCCTAGGCATGACATGAGAAACACTATTGGAGGAAGACTGGACCTGACTTATGGCTCGTGGTTGCAGATGTTTCTACTTAAACCCAAACTAGAAGACCAGGGCATCCCCGCCAGATGCCCGTGGCTCCCAGAAGCAGTCCGCTGGGGAGGGGACGCAAGAGGATGCCTGCCCTTGTGAGAACTGGTATGTTTCCTAGACTTAGCATTTTATTTGGCTCCAAGCTGGGTGACAAGCTTATCCTGAGCACCTTCTGTTTTCAGAGCCACGTAGAGATTGCATAAGATCTCTACATCTCATCCCCAGATGGTTAAGCCAGCGATTGCTCTTCCATTTCAGCAGGAAGTGAAGTAAGACCACTGTACTTCTGTAAATTGCCAAGGAAGCTTGCAACAGGTACATTAGGAACCCAGAGTAAGTCAATACAGAAAGAAAATGTGAATGAATAATAGCAGAAAGATGTATCATCTATTGGATACATTTTATGTGAATGTGTGTGCTATATGCATTATCTGATATCATCTTCTCAACAACCTCATGTGGCCATGACGATGCCTTATTTTAAAGATGGAAATGACCCTTCTGAGTTGTCCAAAATTAAAGTGAAAGTCAAGTCTGTGGTCTCCACACACGCCAGGCATTGGCGACCGACCACTCCATAACCTTGCGTGAGGTGAGGCAGTGTCCCGGCCGGGGGTGCGTCCATCTGGGAGCAAGCAGGGAGCCCTCAGTAGCTGGGTGAAGGGAACACAGGCTCTAAAGAGAAACCCAAAAGGGGCATCACGCTAAGTCTTCAATTTTCGTCTGACACTGCTACCATACTCTAGAATACTTGATTTGCCAGAATGGAACAGAACGGCACGATTTGCCTAGCCGCAACTCTGTCGCATTTAGCAAAGCAGGAATTGCCCTACAAATAAAAATGCCTCGGCCCTTCAATAGCCAGGTTTTCTGATAGAGCAACCACCCCAAGACTAAGCACTAGAAGAAGGTTTCCTCACCCTCCCCTCCCTACCTCCCGTCCTCTCCCCTCCTTTTTCTTACCTTCTCTCTTTTTCTTTTTCTCTTCTCTGTTAGTTGTATTCTTGAGCTAAGCTGGGAGAGGCAGCCTTTGAGGGGCATGAGATTGGTCTTTCCAGCCTTGCCCTGGAGAAGGAGGCTGAGGGGGCAGGGAGGGCTGGGGCTGGGGTGATGAGTGGGGACTGGGGATCGTAGAGGGATGGAGAGACGCGGTGGGGGGGGGAGTCCTCTTTCTGAGTTGGAATCCTTCTGCTGACCAGAGTTATACACGTGATAGCTGGAGATGGCCAACAGTCTTGTGAGTATACAGAACTTAACACTGAGCCAGTAAAACCCAAAGCTTTTACTGCACTCTGATCGTGCAGATGAAAACGGCATTGCTCTGAGCTCAGTCGTTAGCAGAGGAAGGTGAGCATCGTGGGCTGTTTGTACTTGTCTCTACAGAACAGGGAGTCATCCTAAAGAACTAAATGGATCTTCAATGCTAGAAAGGTTGGGGCGGTTGAGATCGTGCCGGCCTTGACTTAACAAGCCCGCTTTTCCAGACCTCATGAGAGCCTCGCCCCCCTCCAGATGTCTTGACTTGTGTCTCTAACTCATTGACTGCTGAGTGCCCCATGTCTCACACTGGATTGCAAAGGGGAATTTATGTTTTATAATTTTTTATGTAAAATATACCAGTTGCTCAGATTCCAGGTAATAACCATTGAAGGAATTTATTATTCTAAATGTTTTATTTCAAGATGGGGTTATCTGCACAATGACTCATCCCTTTGACAAGTACACTTTCTTGAGGCTCCTCTAATTAGGTACGTGGAGGTTGTGGTTATAGAGACAGCCCCCAAGTTGCACACAACCCTGGTTCCAGCCTTCCTGCCCCTCCCCACCCTCCCCTTGGCTTGGGGGAAATCTGGGGTCTCTTAAGAATCCATAAGTTAAGAAGACAAAAAGAAAGAAGTTGAGAAAATCAAGAATAACTTGGGACCGCATTTTTGACCCCCTCTGTGCTGGGAGTGGGAGTCCCAGAGCTCTGGCTCCCAGTGAGCAGGCCCCGTGGTGAAGTCACGAGTTCGAACGTCACAGAGGACCTGCTGTGGGGCTGGTCTCATGACTTAACTAGCTCTGTCCCTGGGGCGTGTTATTTAATCTCAGGTTATTTTACTGAGTGAGATTGGGACCTGACAGGGCCAGCCCCTGGGGTCATTGTTGAGAACTAGCTGGGAGAGTGCATTAGAGTGTGAGCTCCGTCAGGTCGGGGACGTTTGGTTCACTGGTGCTGTAACTCTAGCGCCCACACCTTTGTTCTTGGTGCTCAAACCTGTGCTGAGCAGACGGTGTAGGTGAGCCACTCAGCACAGGGCTGGAGCCCGTGCTCCTAGCAGCACGGCTGATGCACCTCTGCCAGAGATGCTCCCCGCACTCTGCTTCCATCCCCATCTGGACGTGGAGTCCTTGCATGGAGCCCTTATGCAGATGCATGCGGGGGTCCGTGGGGTTGTGGTGGCAGCTAGAATGTTGGTGCCTGGAGCCCCTGATGTTGGTGCTCTGACTGTGAATGGATCCTGCCGAGGGCAGGCCAGGCCAGGCCCAGGCGGGAGGCCGGCTGAGGGATTTCACAGAGCAGGGGTCCTGGACGCTTGAGGAGAAGCCACCGGGTGCTGGCGAAGGCGTGCATGGGGGAGTTGGCGGGAAGCCAGAGATACAACGTGCTTTGTTTCAGAAACTTTCCCAGGACCAGCCCTGTACCCAGGAGACGAGGACGTTCTCATTTTCTTTTTGCTTTTTCTCCTCTCTCCGGATTGGGTGACCTTCTATCACCAAATCACCATACCAAGCCTACTATAGTTTTACAGCAGGGCCACATTTTGGATTCAATGGGCTCTTGCTAGCTGGAAAGAGATCTGAACCACCAGTTGACACGTCGTTCCTATGAGAAATTCATTCTCAATTCCAGACAGATGATTAATGGCCCAGGTCTCAGAGTGAAACTCATTCTGTGCCCTGTCCTGGAATCCAGACAAATTGGGGCTTGTTTTGGTATTTGGGGGTGCAGGAGAGTGTGGAGCCCTGTTTGCATAATAAAGACCTCACAGGGCTCCCCACAAGGCAAGTTAAGGTGTTACCAAGATAATCAGTTTTTCCCCAAAAGATGGGTTTCTTTCCTGTTACGTGTCACAAAGCCCATATATGAAACCGAAAGTGGGTGTTGAGCAGGTCAGGCTTTACTTAACTGGCCAGGGAATGCAGTCGGGGCACAGCTCACAGATCAGCTTCTCACTGTGTGAGAGGGGAGGGGGTTAGAATACGAGATTTCCTTTTTTTTTTTTTTTTTTTTGAAGCCGGTCTCGCTCTGTCACGTGGGCTAGCGTGCAGTGGCATCACCATAGCTCACTGCAACCTCAAACTCCTGGGCTCAAGTGACCCTCCTGCCTCAGTCTCCCAAGTAGCTGGGACTACAGGCGTGTGCCACCATGCCAGGCTAATTTTTCTATTTTTTTTTTTTAGTAGAGATAGGGTCTCACTCTTGCTCAGGCTGGTCTCAAACTCCTGACCTCGAGTGATCGTCCCGCCTCGGCCTCCTAGAGTGCTAGGATTACAGGCGTGAGCCACCACGCCTGGCCTAGGATTTCTTTTAATGAAGGGCTTGGGTATTAAAAGCCATTATAATCAATATTGTTAAAATGTCCATAATGCCCAAAGTGATTTAGAGATTCAGTGCAATTCCCATCAAAATACTAATGTCTTTTTTCACAGAATTAGAAAAAAAAAAAATCCTAAATTTCATACGGAATAAAAAAATAGCCTGAATAGTCAAAGCAATTCTAAGCAAAAAGAACAAATCTGGACCCATCACATTACCCAACTTCAAATTATACTACAAGGCTGTAATAAGGAAAACAGCATGGTACTGGTATGTAAATAGACACATAGATCAATGCAACAGAATAGAAAACCCAAAAATATAGCCATATACCTACAACCAACTGATCTTTGAGAAAGCAGACAAAAGCATACACTGGGGAAAGGACACCCTATTCAACAAATGGTGCTGGAAAAATTGGAGAGCCACATGCAGAAGAATGAAACTGGATGTCTATCTCTCACCATACACAAAAAATAACTCAAGATGGATTAAGGTCTTAAATGTAAGACGTGACACCATAAAAATTCTAGAAGAAAACTTAGGACAAATTCTTCTGGACATTGACCTAGGCAAAAAATTTATGACTAAAACCCCAAAAACAAATACAACAAAAACAAAAATAAATAAATGGGATTTAAACTAAAAAGTTTCTGCACAGTAAAAGAAATGATCACAGTAAATAGACAACTTACAGAATGGGAGAAAATATTCACAAACTATACTTTGGACAAAGGACTAATATGCAGAATCTACAAGAAACTCAAACAAATTGGCAAGAAAAAAACAAATAACCCCATTGAAAAGTGGGTAAAAGACAGGAACAGACATCTTTCGAAAGAAGATACACAAATGGCCAATAAACATGAAAAAATGCTCAACATCACTAATCATCAGGGAACTGCAAATTAAAACCACAGTGAGATACCACCTCACTCTGGTCAGAATGGCCATTATTAAAAAAAAAAATAGATGGTGCGGATGTGGTAAAAAGGGAACACTTATACACTGTTTGTGGGAATGTAAATTAGTACAACTTCTATGGAAAACAGTATGGAGATTCCTCAAAGAACTAAAAGTAGACCTACCATTCGATCCAGCAATCCCACTACTGGGTATCTACTCAAAGGGAAAAGAAGTCATTTATATTAAAAAGATACAGGCACTTCTATGTTTATTGCAGCAAAATTCACAGTTGCAAAGATATGGAATCAACCTAAGTGCCCATTAACGGATGAATGGATAAAGAAAATGAATTATATATGAACCATAACATACTACTCAGCCATAAAAAGAATGAAATGCCTTTTGCAGCAACTTGGATGGAACTGGTGACCATATCCTAAGTGAAGTACCTCAGGAACAGAAAAACATACTGCATGTACTCATTTATAACTGGGAGCTGAATGATGGGGACACACAGTCATACACGGTGGTATAGGGGACTTTGGAGACGCACAAGTGGGGAGGGTGGGAGGAGGGGGAAGGATCAAAATTTCCCTATCGGGTACAATGTGCACTATTTGGGTGACAGGTACACTAAAAGCCCTGACTTAATCACCAAACAACTCATTCACATATCAAAAAACCACCTGTGCCCCCTAAATCTATTGAAATAAAAAATAAAACCAAAAACAGTACGGTTGGGCACGGTGGCTCACACCTGTAATCCTAGCACTCTGGGAGGCCAAGGAGGGTGAATCGTTTGAGCTCAGGAGTTTGAGACCAGCCTGAGCAACAGCGAGACCCCATCTCTACTAAAAATAGAAAGAAATTAGCTGGACAACTAAAAATATATAGAAAAAATTAGCCAGGCATGGTGGCTCATGCCTGTAGTCCCAGCTACTCGGGAGGCTGAGGCAGGAGGATTGCTTGAGCCCAGGAGTTTGAGGTTGCTGTGAGCTAGGCTGATGCCACGGCACTCTAGCCAGGGCAAAAGAGCGAGACTCTGTCTCAAAAAAAAAAAAAAAAAAAAAAAAAAAACACAAAAAACCCCAGTAATATTGAGAAAGAAGAGCAGCTATTTCCATGAATATTTAGAATAGTAGTTCTCAGCCCTGGCTGTGCATTAAATTCACCCAAGGAGTTTTTAAAAACATAGATGGCTCTTCCATTTCCCTGCTACTTTGTAAATGATGCTAGTCATGGCTATTGATTGAGGGTGTACTTTATGCCAGGCCTGTACTCTTTACACACCTTTTCACATTGGACTCTTACAACCAACCTCCCTATTTTACAGAAGCAGCAGTGAGGCTCAGAGGATGAACAGCAGGAGGATGGCCTACCCCCTTTGCTGAAAGGAGCTGGCTGGGAAACTGTCCTCTTGGCAAATGACCGTCACTAGGGGAAGCTAGTTATCTGAGGAACAGGACCAGCTACCCTTCCTCCCTGGACAGCATCAGCCACACACAGCATTAAGGGCTGGCCATATTGACAGCCACGTGGGACTGTGACATCTGCTAGTTTCTGGAGACCTGTTTGTTTTCTTTCCTAAAGCTTATTCCAGAATGTCATGGACACAAACAAAATGAATGCAGAGGCTCACTGATTTCCAAACAAATTGCTCTGCATTCATTTCCAGGAAGGAGTGGCACAGCACTGTGGTGACTGAGAGCAATCAAAGCCCTGAGCTGCCTACACAGCAAAATACAGTTGATTTATGAGCAGGGCTTACGAAGCACACAGGAGACATCTGATAAAATACACTTTTATTAGAAATTTTTCAGCAGCATCATTTCCAGTTGCTTTTCTAATCAAAGTACATTTCAAAGTACTCAAAATATGAGCAAAAAATATTTTGAGAACTCAGGAATAAAATAATCAGTAGTACATGTTTCATTCATCCATCCGTCCATCCATTCATTCATTGTTTAGCCAATGTGCAATATTAGCACAGAGAACCAGGGAAGCTACTTGCTATGGAAATTGTATATTCCTGCCACGGTTCCTGTTGTGGAGACTATAGCAACTATTCAAGAGAAGAGCTGGGCTGCACAGTACATTCCGATACAAATGCACAGGTTTAGCCAAAGGACCTAAAAAATAGGCTCAATAAGAACGGCTTCCCTTTCGTGTTCAACTTAGGAAATAAATAGTCATTATAATGATATTTTCACACATAGAAACAAGAACCCAGCTGAGGCTTTGTTCAACTGGTATTTGTTTTGCACCTTACTTTATGAAGACACAGATTTGGTTTTAGTAATTTAGATACGGAGATCCAGTTACCAGGGTAGGTGACCACCTGAGATGCCAGGCAAGGGCAGAAATTGCTCTGGGGTCCATCAAGAGAAGGAGATCATTCGATTAAATACAAACTCTACGCAGGACACTTGCACTTAATGACATGGGATTTCCTCACAGACATTACAGATAAAAATGTTGACTTGGCAGCTAGTGAGAACACATATGAAATGGAGTATTCTGGTTTAACACCACAAATGTGCAGAAAGGTGAAAATGAATTGCTTTTTCTACCTTCTGTATTGTCTGAGGTGTCTACAGTCAAATCAAGGTATCCATGCAACACAGTAGCCTCTATCAATATACCTATGAATCGAGTTGACATGTAATATTGAATATTAATTAAGTGCTCGTGTAAAAATGGACCCAACAGTGAGGCCCGGATTCCTTTCCTGGATCATTTTATAGGAAATATTAGTGGTGCCTCTTCTTTAGACATGGCTACAGGCCCCAAGTCAATTCCTTTCCTCATCAGATCATTTACTATAATGATCACCAACCAAATCAGTAGACACTGTTATTAGCAAATTCAGTAAGTGATAATCTTTCCAAAATTTACAAATGTACAATGTATTTATAGCATTACCTTCAGACAGTCTCAGTGCAAAGATATACATATAGTACATCATGATAATTGTTTGTAAAAATATGAGATGGCATAAGTAAAAAAAAAAAAAGGCACACATTTCCAACTATAAGCAAACAGGGAAAAAAATATATATTTTTATAAAGTACTGAATGTTAACTTTTTTTTCATCTGTTTGTAAAAAATATATGTGCAAAAGTGTGTTTCTAATTATTCCCTAAGTAGCTGGCATAGCTATACCTCAGAGTCTTCTTTAACGAGATTTGCGGTGTCTTTAAAAGTGTCTTCTGTTGCAGTATAGGTGGGAGTTGGGTTTCTTTTTGGAGAAGCTTTAGCAGGGAGAGAAGGTGATGGAGGTGGGGCCGCAGCAACGCTGTCTTTTGGCGAGTTCTCCATCTAAGACCACAACAACACAGGAATCAGCCATTTATTCCCCCAACATGACCAGAGACAGTTTTTCATGAAGAAGACTAATTGTGGTTCATCTGCTCAGAAAAATCTAAGTGTGTCTCCAATCTAGCCAAGCAAATGATTTCTATGAAAGAATGTCTGTGCTAAGAAAAGTTGTTAAAAATTACCTCTGCATAGATTGGATTTTCAAAGTTGGTACTTTGTTTAGGTTTTCGTTTGAAGATATTCCATTTTGTCGCCTAAATGAAAAGGGGAAAACAAAAAAATTTTCAGTAATGGAATGTTTTGTGGGTTTCTTTCCCCCTGTGTAGATTTTAAAAATTTCTTCTCACTGAAGGATAAAGCAATTTGGGACCTGGGACCATGTGATTTGACCCATGTGGTAGGCTGGTCCCCGAACAGCAGTAACTGAAACTCTCTGGGCTCTTTTCACCTAAAAATACTTCCTCGATTTGGATTTTTTTTTTTTTTTTGAGACGGAGTCTCACTCTGTCGCCTGGGCTAGAGTGTAGTGGCATCATCATAACTCACTGCAACCTCAAACTCCTGGGCTCAAGCAGTTTGTTCTCCTGCCTCAGCCTCCCGAGTATCTGGGACTATAGGTAAGCTCGGCTAATTTTTTTCTATTTTTAGTAGAGAAGGAGCCATGCCCTTGCTCAGGCTGGTCTCGAACTCCTGACCTCAAGCGATCCTCCCGCCTCAGCCCTCCAAGTGCTAAGACTACAGGCGTGAGCCACCACGCCCGGCCCTTGATTTGGAATTTATAGTTCACAGAATCTGTGCCACAGTATCTACAAGCTTCAACCAGCAGATCACTCTGACTACCTTAGTACAAAGAGGACAAATAAAACAGAGACGCGCAAGATGCATCTGGAGAAAAAGAAGTTTCTAGGGCTGCCTGAAAACTGGGAGGAAAAGCCAAATAGTAACTCTGCTTTTCTAAAGTAATGTCTTAACCTTTGGCCAACTCGGGAGTATCCTTTCTCCCTTCATCACTTCCTTTCTATAATCATAATAATAGTGATAACAAAAGCAACTAACATTTACTGAATGCTTACTCTGTGTCAGGAATTATTCTAAGGGTGTTACAGGTTTCTGACGGCGATTTCTTAACAACCCTTTGAGGTAGGTACAATTATTACCCCTATTTTACACATGCTGAGTCACAGTGAGATGAATAACTGCCTAAATTGTAGGCAGAAGAGCAGGCAGTGACTCCTCAGGGGACTCAGAGGCCCCTAAACCAAAGAACCCAAAGAGAATCACCCTGGACCCTGGTGTGTGCCCCCCCCCAACCCCATTACTGAAAAGTTGCCTGCAGTGCTGGCCACAGCCCTGGCTGCCGGGTAAAACCTGGCCGAAAGGAACAGACAGCTGACTCCAACAGGGAGCCGAGGTAGCCCCCGTGGGTTATGGGGTGTCCCTTACTCTCTGACAGTAGGGACAACGTGTGAAGGAGTGGGGAGCCCATGACTGCAGGAGAAGCAGAAGAAGTCACCCACTCCACTCTGACCCACATCTAAGTGAGTGCCCTCTCTGTAGCTGGTGCCACCAAGGGGAAGATGAAGACACATTCAGGCCAGAGCCCTGCCCCTGGGAGCTTTATAGTTGAGCAGGGAAGGCCAAAATTCTCAAGAATCATTGCTTCGGGATGGAATGGCTACCTGGAGTTAAGCAATTACTAAGAAGAGAAAGGGTGTGGTGACTCGTTTTTGTCTCCTTGGGAGATGTATGTCAAGTCTCCTTGGGAGATGTATGTCAACGAAACTTTTGGAAAACAATAGAACTGAGTCACAGGAGTTCATGTTCTTAACTTTTAGTCCTTTGAGCATATTTACTGATGAAAGGTACATTTGTGAGACTCATAGGCATGTTAATGTCATCCTTGCTGATCTTACCCAAGCACCTCCACTGCTTTTAAGCCACACTGGCTGTTACCTCAGTGCCCAGAAAGCAACAAACGCCGGAGGGTCCCTGGACATACCATGGAAAACAAATCTTAGAGGGTCTCAGCCTCAACTGATTTGAAAAGTAAGAGGGAGAACCCAGGTATTGCAAAGATGGAATGAGAAAGGACTACAATTGGTGAAGATCTGCTCTCCTCTGAAAAAGCCTTTCAGTGTTCATTTCGTTTCTGATGACAAATGTGCAGGTCAGAGGTTAGAGCCTCCTTACCACATTCCCCTTCCTGCTCGGCTGGGACGTGGCTCTCTCTAGTGAAGAAGATCACTAGACTTGACATGGACTGAGAAAACATGTTGAGAGTATAAAATAAATCTGGCACTGACTTGGGGTTCTCAGATTTGGGTAACCAAATATATGACACTCAAGCATTCAGTTGTCTATGGAAAATTAATCTTCAAATTCCATTTTTAATGTAGCTTTTAAAGAAAAAAATTTTAGTCCCTTAAAAAATAGGAAACTGAAAATTCCTTTCTAGACAACATTCATGTGCGTTTGTGTATGTGCAATAGAAGGAATAAGTAATAGAATGTGAAAAAGTGGACAGAGACCTTGATATAAACTCTTCTCATCAGCATCAATTTAGTTCAAATTTTATTTTAATCCAAACACGCAGAACAGGAACCAATGTCTGAGGTGGTTAATGGCTAAACATCTAATGAGACTTCCAAGTCAATCTTGAAGACACCAGTGTATTTACAGATTATGAAATTTGAGAAATAAGGTATAAAATGGGAAAATTTCTAACTACCCTTAGACTTTTGTTTCTTTATATTACTTCACAAAAGTGGTCATAGAATCTTAGAATTGAGACATTCCAGATCCTAGTGTTCTCGACGGGGAGTGTACATGTGCATGTGTGTGGGGATGGGATTTCTGGGCTCACATTGAATTGAGGGAGACATGATTGGAATTTAGTGGGCAGGAACCAGGAATACTGAAATCTCTAGCACAAACAACTGCCCCACCCAGTATGCCAGTAGTTACCCCTGTGAGGAACATTGCTAAAGACTCCTGCACTCAGAGGTAAAACAGTCTGTCCAGGATCAAACAGCTAGATCTGAAATACCTGCATACGTATGCATTAAAACTAGTGAAATATTATACATTAATACAGAGTTTTACATCAGATATATTGATTGAATTTCTCTCTGTAGACCAAATAGTCTACAAATTGCAAAAGGCCTGCAAGCATAGCAGACAAGCTCCATCTAGTGGTGTTTTTATCTTTAATCTCCAGTATTAAACAGCATGCCTGGCACATTGAAGGCAGTAACGATTAGCTGGACAATTAGATGGATGAGGAAAGGACAGATAGATGGATAAAGAGGAGGTAAATTAGTGCCATCTAGTGGTAAACATAGGTAACCACTATGAACAACATACACGTTATTAAAGGAATAAAGATGCACAGTGTAGAAAAATTGCATCACACAGACAAGGGACTTTTTCATGCATCTTTGATACAGTGAATTCTTTATTCATACTAAGTCAATCTCTCATATTAAATGTCCCTGGTCTGAAGATACTGAATCCAGAAGTCTGTCTGCTCTTCTTTAAGATGCAGTCTCCCAAGTCACAAGGAACATTATACCCAACTCAATGTTGGAATGTAGCTTTACTTGGTAGAAAGATTTTCAATCTATGATTTTTTTTTAAATTATCTTTATTAACTGCCTACACATCTTGGGATTTGTCAGCCTGTAGGGGTCTCCCCTAGTTTGTTGAGGATTAATGACAACCCAGCTGTTCCAAACTTCTTTCCAAATCTCACATCATTTCAGCAGTTAGCAACTTACCTGAGCTTCGTCAGCACCCGGGGAAGTTGGCTTTACCTCTGGAACTATCTCAGAAGGGGTTATGGGACTTCCATAATTCTTATTATCCACATTTCCAGATGCAGTCACCTGTGGACACATTGAAGGCCCTTATCCAGTTTTGAAAGAGTTCAGTAATAAATAGATTTGATATAAAGTTTGTTATCAACTCTTTGGTTCTTTTTACCACCTTTTTCTCCCAACAGACATGGCCAGGTACCATTTTTCTTGTAGGAGCCAACCCGGTAGGCCAGGACCAAACACTACTCCCACCTCCCCAAAGCCAAGAGCACCAGCCATTAAGTCATCTCATGCCTTAATCCTGGGAAGCAAACAAATCCGTCACTCATCACACTTTTATTTATTAATAACAATTTCAATTGTATTCTCTATACCCCCTTACTCCCACTGTTGATCACATTTTTGGATAAAAGATACTCTGGTTATATATTGGCAGCCAAATCCTAGAATAACAGCATAAATAATTCCCCAAACTCATTGGTGAACTGAGAATCCTATCTTTGGATCTTAATAATTTCTTTGGATATTAATAAATCTTATCTTTGAAAATTAATAATTTCATAGGCCTGCTAAAAAAGAGGTTAAATTTTTGAAACAATGGATATAATATAATTAATACTCCTTTACACATTTTTCTATAATATTCATATAATTCCCAGGTTCCCTCTTACACCCAAATTACCATGAATATATAATAAATTACAAGGTAGACAATTCACTCCCTTTCCTAAATTTTTACATTCACCACTTTATTTCTTCTCAAACTTGCATATATATTTGTATACTTGGCCTCATTTTATTTCAAGTGAAACTGTCAAATGAAATGTCATACCTGTTTCATCATGTGATTAAAGTTTTGCTATCTGGTTATCAAAGGATAAGGCAAAATGCTTTCAAGATTCAAACATCTCTGATCTTAAGAAAGCTATCTGTAAAATAAACATTTCTACCTTATATGTTAAAATGTGCCATATCTTGAGTTCAAAAGAAGTTTAGGTGTTAACAATGAAAATTATTCATTGTCACTGATGCCATAATTGTTTCGACAAAGGAGACAGGTTCACAGTGGGCAAGTACTGAGAGCAGTGCTCAGGCTACTGATGCAGACCTACTGAAAGGTTCTTTCCCTCCATCCATATTCCTATTTCATCTCCCAGCTCCTCTTAAAGATGACTAACAGACCTGCACCAAAGGATATTTAGGTATCTGTCCATCACCTTTGGAGACCTTTGTACTTTTCAGAAAAGTTTCAGAAAAGCGAGCATAGGAGGTCCTTCGTCCTTTAACCCACCTCCTATCACATTTTTGTGATACCAGTAAGAACTAGAAAGTAGACCCAGTCCCCAAAATGCCTGTATAATGTCCTAACAATCCTTCACTCATTCATTTCCCAAGTATTTATCAAGAACCTGTGGTGTGTCTCGCACTGTGTTTACCAGGCCTCTGAATGGACTCAGCTCTCTTGCTGACAGCACTCAGAATGAAAAGGCTCTTGGTCAGTGCCCCCAGCACATCTGCCAAACCTCAACAACTGCGCAACAAAGCAGGATTCTGATTGTTTTCAAGCCTTATGTCCTTTGGTCGGTCTTTTTACTGCAGATAGTGAAGCTGAGGCATGGACCACTCACTAAGCTTCCTTCCATTTGGAGGGAAGGTTAAGAGATTCTAAGAGGACATTACTCAATAGAACAAGATCCAGCAACAGCCGTAATTGAGTGATTTCTCACCTGGGTTGGCTGAACCACTTTGACAGCACTGTCTTTGGCTGTATACATTGGGTTTTCAAATATTATGGGCTGCTTCCTCCCCTCCATGACAAAGTCTTCACTCTGGCCGGGGGAGAGAGAGAGAGAGAGACCACACCATGCCAATCTGGTTCACACACAGAGAAAGGTGCCTTCTTCATGCCTGGAGGTTTGCCAGTTGCTATGTCACACTTACCAAAAAGAAAACTTGCAAAAAAAGCCAGCAAGACCCAAGGCCTCCATATGGCAAATCATTATTTAAAGTAACATAAATGCACTAATTCTGCGGTCCCCAATGCCCGGGCCGAGGCCCAGTACCTGTCCATGGCTGCGTATCACACCGCCTGAGCTCCATACCATGAAACTGGTCCCTGGTGCCAAAAAGGCTGGAGACTGCTATACTAATTCATCAGTTCAAGGAGATGGAAACATTCCTCCTATATCCAAATTCTCTACTTAATTCTCCCTTTAATATAAATAACTCACTTGGGGATTGTGTCTGGGTAACTGAGAAAAGGGTGGTGGTGGAAGAAGAAGAATAAGGAGAGAAAGAAAGAAGAAAGAATGGAAAATATTGTACTTTTGGGCAAGACAAAAAATGAGAGATTTGGGGGAGACAAAATACTGAAAGTGGTTTCTCAATACTGATTGTAGAGAGTTCTTTCTGTGCTAAGATTGTGCTAGTCCCCTCATACAGTATTTCATTTGGTCTTCACAGGAGAGTATTGTACCCATTTTACAGACAGGTACAGTGAGGGTTGGCTATCAAGCTCCAGGCCTATCATCACATACTTAGTATGTGGTAGAGCCATGGTTTGAACCAACAGTGACTCTAAAATCACTATTCCATCACTGTACACTGGTGGAAAAATATAGTTTCCCACTCCTTTTATACATACAAAAGTCATCAAATAAAAACAAAAATATCATGTTTTTCCCTACCCCAAAAAACCCATGAAACTCTTTAAGATTCCAATTAAACTTAAGATTGTTTATGATTTCAGTTCAACAATGTGGCTTAGAGCTAACGTTTTCAGACACATTTCTGCAACAAACCTAATGTTTCCTAACTTGGCCTGTGTAGTGTAGACTTCCTGCTGAAAGGCCTACTACTGTATTTCAATATTTTCTAGGTTAATTTTATTCTTTATAAAAAGTGTTTCTTTTATAAAATAGTAAAAATGACAACCTTCAAATAATCATTTTGAACCATACTCACCATTGCCATTGATCTGTCAATAGCAGACTCAGGCCCAAAACCAGATACTCCAATGTCCATGTTAACATCTGCCCCTGATCTGAAGGTCACTCCATTTCCATTTGCAGAGGGTTTGACAAGACTGCTTAAGCTGGAAGGAAGTAACCAAAACAGTGCCTTATTATTATTTGAAAAAAAAAAAAAACTTTTGCAACAGTACCCTTTCCTCCATATTGCTAAATCTTACTTAAATGAAAAGCTCAATCCCCATTCTAAATTTACACGTGTCTAACACGGTAATAAGTTCCCTTAGCTACCTGGAAACATTAATGCACATTCCTGAACGCTTGAGATCTAAGAGAAAACCCATCAGGCACTTACAGGAGTAAAGCCTGGACCACCGCACAGCCAACTCTATACTCTAGTCCGGCCTGAGAGCCCGCCAGCAGGCACAACCGTTTGGACTATAAAATGTCACTGTCATTCAGGCTTCAGAGAAGCATGCAATTAAGAAGTTGTGATTTGCAATGACTGCTTTAAATCCACACTCCTTTTTGTTTCTGAACTGCAGAATAGGTGGAGTGTGTATTGTACTTTTTTAACTTAAAAATAAAAGAAAGTTATTCACATGGTCCCGGCACACAGGCTTTGAACATCAACATTACATGTAATAAAACTGACCTTGGCAGCTTCGGCAGAGCAGGCAGAAGGGAGCCGGTTTTCCTGTAGTGGAAAAATGCTACAACTACCAGAGCTCCAATTATGATGATCAAGAGGATTGACAACAGCGTGGCCACTGCGGCTACAGAAGAGGAAGAGAAGCGAACTTATCAGTACACGAGACCAACAAACCTGGTAGAAGCCGGGCGCTAGAACCATGCACTCTTCAAAGAAGAGATTGGGTTAAATAGAAGATCTAGGACAGCATGTAGTTTAGGGGCCATGAATATTTTCAAGTTGCTCATATTCTTAAAACTTACTTGTTCCTGGAGGGATGCCTTTTGAAAAGGCGATTTCACAGTAATTTCCGGTGTAGCCATTAAGACACCTGAAAGGAAAAGGAAAATCATTCACTAGCTGTCACCTTCTTAGACTTCTACTGCAATTTTCTAAGCACATCCTGAGGTAGAGAGCTTTGATTGAATAAATTACATGTTGAACAGACACTGTATCCTGCATGACTTTTGTTTATTCTACCAAAAGATGATGAGCAGAAAGAACAGTGATCTGACTTTAGAAATTTGCTTTCAGCAGAGTAGGTGTAGTACCTACAGGGTCAGCCTCATCAAATAAACCCCTTGGTGTCTTCTCTACCTAACCTATGCAATTCTTCTTCAGAGAGGAAAAATGGAAACCATGGTTGTGTCCTTTCTTTTGTTATCCTTTCATTAAATAGTTTTTAAAGACATCTATTTATCTCTCCGTGTTAGAGCTTTCTCAGTACAGTCATCTTCTTTCCAAATCTTTAACCCCGTCAAGGGTGCCTTGTACTAACACAGCTCTGCCGACAGCTGTCCGTCCACAGTGCTGTTGTAAATTAACAATACCAGGTAAGTAGGAAAATGCTGTTGCCATTTCTATAATTCCTTACTCCCCAAATTGTGGTCCATGACTCTGTAGCATCACCCGGAGCTCGTTAGAAATGCAGAATCTCTGTGAATGAATGGGCATTTGAACCAGGCCTCCAGGAGATTCCTATGCACATTATAGCTTGAGAAGCACCACTTTAGTTCTCTATGGACTCCCCCAAGGGAGGGCAAGCTGGTTAAAATGTAAAAATTAGTGAATCGGCAAGGCTCCTATACTTGTTTTCCTGGCTACTTTAAGGACTCAAATTCCCCCAGAAGAGGCAAGGCCTACAGCTTGGACCTCAACATTCAGACTTACTTGCATTTGGGGAGGCCATTCTCATCAAAATAGCAATTTCCTCCGTACATACACCTGCATGGGGGGGGCATGGTGATGGGAAGTTCGATGGCTGCAGAAAGGGAAAGCCATGCAAGTGTTAGTCAGCCGGGCTCAGCAGAGCACCCACACCATGCAAACCCGCCCGGGGTGGGGGTAGGGGTGGGGTGGGGATGGGGGCAGACCAGCTAATTAATCTCCCTGTCAAAACGTCACCTTCCCCCTAAGTCAAATGAATTTCCTTATAGTAATAAGATCTCGGAGAGAAACATACATTTAGTGGAAAGACAGGGGCAGTTTATAGCATTCTCCCCCCGAAAAACAGTGGAGAAGTACTAGGCTCCAGAGCATATATTAATAGTTATAAGAACCAATGGTAAAAGAATTAAAGATGTTTCCATTCTCATTTGAAATCTTTAGAATTCTCCTCTGTGAACCCAGTGAAAATCAAGAGTTTAACATAGGTACATCCTGAAACTTCAGCTGAAGGCTCCAAAGCATCAGTAATTGATCAGTCCCTGGGCAGTCACATAGCTGCCTTCGTAGGCAGCTGGCTACAGATCTCAGTTTTTAAGTCCTCCAAAACTGCCCTTGCTCTGGGTCCCTGCTTCCTGCCCACCCCACACATACTCCCTGGATGTGCTTGGAGGGTCATTAGTGCTCCAAGGTCTCATACTTTGAAGATGATTAGTAAGTATTTGGCACATGTGCGTTTTATTTAAGAAGTTTGGATATCCTCCTGGCACAGTCCTTGGATTTGAGGCTTTAGCCAAAGTTCACTTTATCAGAGAGGCCTTCCCTGAACACCACTGAAAAGAGCAACTCCACCTACCCCATCCTCATCCCTCTTTCCCTGCTTTAGTTTTCTCCATAAAACTATTGCATAGTTATTGGCTTCTCTATTTATTGTGCTACTAGAATATAAGTTCAATGAGCGTAGGGGATTTGTCTGTTTTGTTCCCTTCTGTTATCTCCAGCACTTAGAACAGTGCCTAGTACATAGCTGGGTGCTCAGGAAATCGAATTAAGTGAACTAATTGGTTAATTAACTAATATATCAACCCAAGGCCCTATATGGAATGATTACCTTCATTAGTGCGCTAACTTTGGTTACAGTTCTTTTAAACAAGAATCTTAATATAATCCACTTGGCAAAAAATTTAAAGGAGAAAAGGAGTAGATGAGGTGACAACTTTGACGTCATCTCTCCTACGATGTGAAATTGCAATGAATGTCGGAATAATCTAGCTATAGCATAGAACAAATCTCAAAAGCTTGAAACTGCCATTTGTTCAAAATGTTGGAATCTTGCCACATTTCCCCAGTAGCTTTGAGATGAGTGTAGGGGTAGGGAGGAGAGGGGAAGGAAGCAGTCTTTTCTCTGAGCTCTATCTCTAAACCTGAGTTAAAGGGCTGTGCCTTGTTTAAGTGCTTGCTTCCCCTGGAGGTAGAAGATAATTTAAGCCTCTTCATTTCCCTGGCAGCTAAAACTGGGGCCCAAGGATGTGAGCCATCTAGCCTTCATCTCCCAACAACATAAGGTCCCTTTCAAAAGGTGGCCATTTTTCAGTTGTCAAAGCTCTGAAATGCTTTGACATTTCAAAACAGCAAACCTCCTCCAGCCCTCCCTCTGCGCTGTATAAGCCCCTCCCACCTCAGGCACATGTGTCTCCACCCCGGGGGACTCCAGTTACATTGAGTGCATTTGGGGTCATGGGCCTCATGGAAAATTCACTCTTTAAAATGTCTTTACAAAACCACACAACAGTAGATTTGGGAGCACTGGAGCTATATCTCTGCAATCTTAGCAAGTAATTCTCAGAATCATTGGAACAGGAGTTCTGTTTGGCCCCTGAAGCCCCACTCAGCTCTGTTTCCCACACCTCTCATCCCTCCTTCCAGCCATCCTCACTCTCTTCTATGAAGGACCCAGTGTACAGGGATTCTTCGGGCTCCTAAAGAGGCAGAGGAGCTCCCCGCAGGCCCCTGGGCTGCCCGGGCAGTGCCCCTACCTGCATCACACTCTGTGGTGCTGCCCTCTAGGAAGCTGGAGCCTTGGGGACAGGCACAGCTGTATCCTCCAGGTCTCAGCAGGCAAAGGTGGCTGCAGACCTGTTTACAAGGGTTGCGCACTGGAAAGAAGAATGGGAACAGCAGTTAGGTCCTGATGGGAGAATGCACACGCCGACCAAGGGGACACCCAACAACAGGGTGTGGCTCTGCCAGGTGACAGCAGAGCCCAGGCAGCACCCCAACACCTCTAGGCCCCATGTCACCTGGCTACTCATCCTCATTTACATTACCAACCCTGCACCCCATCAAAATGGCCCAGTCCCTTCTTCTGGCCTGCCTCCCATGTCTATACCGTTCACATTTTCTATTGGCATCACTTTTCTTCTCTACTGCCTTGGCAAGTTTGGAAAGTGGGTATCGGCCTGGTTCACTGCCTAACCTCAAAATCTAATCAGTGCTAAACAACTTGAGATGGCTCAAAACACCAGGGAGAGAACAGTCTCTTTCTTCTAACTCACTAGCTTAATAAAAGGCTACTTCCAGGGCCCCCAGACTCTGTAGGCACTGACATGGTCTTAAAAGACTTGACAAAAATTTTGAACCTCACTTTCTTGTTCTTGTAAAAATCTTATACTCATTTAAAAATTTTATTTGTGAATAATTAAAATGGCCACATGTAGCCAGTGGCTACTGTATTGGACAGTGCACTTTTGTAGCACATTTCCACCAGCACAAAAAGTTTTCTTGGATAGCGATGTCTACAGTCATTCGTGGTCCCTTATTTCTAAACCATCAGCATTGAAATCCCCCTCCCCAACCAGGGCCAGGTGTGGTGCTCACGCCTGTCATCCCAGCACTTAGGGGGGCTGAGGCTGGAGGATCGCTTGAGGCCAGGAGTTTGAGATCAGCCTGTGCAAGATATCGAGATCCTCGTCTTATAGCAAGGGACTGGGGCAGTAATTCTCAAAGTGTGGTCCCTGAACCAGCAGCAACAATATCACTTGAGAACTTGTTAGAAACAGAAATTCTTAGGCCATCTCAGCCATACTATATCAGAAATCCCACAAATGGGACCCAGAAATCCCATGCATGCTAAAATTTGAGAACTATTGGTTCAAAGTAGATGCTAATCTAGCCCAGCTGGGCTGAGGCTCTGGCCTCCATCTCCATTCTTATTTTCCAAAGGGGCCCCAGAGCATCCACTGGCTAAGAAGCCTTTGCCTAGGGGGCTGTCTCCAGACTTTCCCACAGGGGCCACAGGGGGGCCTCTCCAGGTAAATCATTCTCTCCTCTCTTGCCTTTAAAACTGCCAAGTGTGAGGGCCTCAAGAACACTTTCGCACACAAGAGCCATTATATTGGGAGGGCCTGGGATATTCTGAAGACGGGCTGGAGAGAGGTGATAAGGGAGCTACTCCCTAGAAAAGGCACTTGCCACCAGTATACTCTCCTGGGGGTGTCAGCTCTGAGTTGCAGTTTGCCAAGAATATCAGAGTATCAGTGAACACAAGAGGACCTCAGGCTGCAACCTGGACTCACATATAGGAATGGAAAGGACTTGTCAAAGGCCACATGGCCATAGAATTCAACCTGGGATTTAGGCGTACTGACCTCTGGGCCAAAACAGAAAGACGCCGAGCTTTGGGTTGGATAGAATTGAACCTAAAAACCATACTCACTCAAGTTACTAAATCTCTCTTAGCCTCAGTTTCCTTATTAGAGATGAGAATAAAATGTCTTTATAGGATTTTGCAGAAGATTAACTGAAATAACAGATGTCCAGATTAGCACTGAAGAGAGAATCTGACATACAGAACTCAGTAAAAGTCTATTTCCTTTCCTCATCGAAAACATTTCCTTTCCCTTTCACTGTGCTCCATATACTGCTGAAAGCAACCTGATGAAGCAGGACCCAAAACTAAGAAAATGAGAACAAGAGGAAGGCAGAGAAATGCATATGACTAATCATTTTATTTATTCTTTAGCATTAAAAAAATTTCTGCATTAGTAATTTTCATTAAGAAATGAGTTCTGTACATATCAGATATAAAATAAGAAAGAGTGACATACTTAATTTATACATTTCCTTTTAAAAATGGGATAGATGAAAATTGGCTAAAAGGAAAGTATTCAAAATGGTAAAAAGGCCGGGCGAGGTGGCTCACGCCTGTAATCCTAGCACTCTGGGAGGCCGAGGCGGGCAGATTATTTGAGCTCAGAAGTTCGAGACCAGCCTGAGCAAGAACGAGACCCCATCTTTACTAAAAAAATAGAAAGAAATTAGCTGAACAACTAAAAAAAAAAAAATATATATATATATATAAATTAGCCGGGCATGGTGGCGTATGCCTGTAGTCCCAGCTACTCGGGAGGCTGAGGCAGAAGGATTGCTTGAGCCCAGGAGTTTGAGGTTGCTATGAGCTAGGCTGATGCCACAGCACTCTAGCCAGGGCAACAGAGTGAGACTCTATCTCAAAATAAATAAATAAATCAATAATAATAATAATAATAAAAAGATTTCTTTTGTCCATGAAACACATTTTGTTTCTTGTTAACCCAGTGCACACTTAGCAGGGGTCTAATGCTTACTGGATCCTATGGCCTAGAAGTACATATCCACAACTCCAGACAATGAGGAGTGAAATATTTTTCTTCATATCTGCTGGCATTTTACATAATTTCATTCAACCTCCAATTTTATCTTTCTTTGCTCAGAATGGATAAAACACTCTCACCACACATATACACACACATGCACACAAACACCCACACACCCCACTTTCATGTACCAAGAGATTAGCTTATTGTTATTCACTGCATTCTCCAACAATATATCCATTATTTTGAAATAAGGTTTTCAGACAGTGAGGAACATCTTATTTCAAAGTTGGTGATTACCTGACTGATCGTATCTGAATTGATGAAAGACTCGAACTTGAGTGAGCCAGGGGTTCACTACCACCATTTTCTCTTTTCGTCCTTGCCCAAATTTATCTTGTTTCCATACTTCTCCCTTCTCCCTAGATATCCAGTATATCTGGTCTTCAAAGATGTCCAGATTGTAAGGGCGCACTGCTGCTCACCCACAGAGGAAAAACAAAACAAAACAAGGTTATTGATAAAAAAATACCCTAGCACCACTTCTATATCCAATATTATTCTGCTTGAATTATTATATAATGCCTTGAAACTCCAGGAACATTCAAGCAGACTTTCTGCACATGGGACTATGAAAGTTTGCTGCACTGGGAATCGATCAAGAGGATGGAAATTAAACCAGATGAATGCATACCGTCTGACACCCATTACAGGGCCCTAGCTCACTTTCATGCTGCTGATTCATTGCATTGGAAAACAATTTGTATGCCACAGATTTTATCTTTTCCCTTGAACATAAGATACTATCGGTCAGATAAGAAAAATGTGATATGTGCTGAATCATTACAATTCTGCAGTCTGGATAAGAAAACAAAATGTTCTTCTCCTTCTAGATGTTTCCAGTTGTACATAATAAGCTATCTAGCACAGCAAAAATGAATGTGTCCAAAAGTGGTTAGACGATACTAACATTGGTACACTGAATGCCACCTCTGTAAGGGTGATCTAACAGGAGTCTCAGTTATTTCAATATCTGCTGCTGAGATGCATTTTTTAAAATTATGTAAAAAGGACAAAAAGGGTTTAATTATTGCTGATGCATTCATATGCATTTAATTCAGCAACTGAGAGTTGGAAGGGGAGGTGGGTATCTAAAAAACTATATAAAGTGTCTTCTAAGATCAGGGTTCTTTCTCGAGAAAATGGGCAAAGAGACTAGAAATATATTAATTAATTATTTAATATATCAATTTCTAACTCATTTCTAACCTTCATATAAAACAACTCTCCTGTCAGTCCCATCGTGATTCATGGTTTCAATAACGTCCTCCTTGAAGTCACTCCAGTAGATCCGGTCGTTGTTCAAATAATCAATAGTAAGGCTAGTTGGCCAACCAAGGTCTTGAGAAATCAGGGCACGGCGAAACTTCCCATTCATCCAGGCAGATTCAATTTTAGGTTCTTCTCCCCAGTCCGTCCAATACATAAGCCTGTAACAGAAGGTTTCTTCACTGAAGCATCTTACCGCATGGGACCTCTCCACTACGGCAGAGCATGGAGCATTACCAACAGGGTAAGCAAGTGTTTTTCGAAGAGACCTGGGAGCTAAGTGGCCCCGTTTTTACACTTTATAGAAGGTAGGGAGCAAAATGGGGGAGCATGTGTGCTTTCAGTTCCTGAAAACTATACTTTCCTAACAGAAATTGGCTGAAGGATGCACATTGGAAGCCTTTAAAAGGTACATTACAAAAGCTGCTCATTCTTCAAGAGATATTATTGAAGGTCTACCGCATGAGAGGCACTGTTCTGTCTTTGGGATACATCAGAGGAAAAAACAAAGATTTCTACCCTCGTGGAGCTACTTCTAACTCTTTTTAAATGTATGCTCTGCATCCA
Source organism: Lemur catta (assembly GCF_020740605.2). Classification (NCBI taxonomy): domain Eukaryota; kingdom Metazoa; phylum Chordata; class Mammalia; order Primates; family Lemuridae; genus Lemur; species Lemur catta. Next base: position 56,356,392 of record NC_059135.1, on the reverse strand, counting down.
ATTAATAATTACTTACAGAGAAAGAGTCTATGTAAGCAAAGGTGACCTGACACTGAAGAATTACCTAGGCCAGAGATCACAACACTTGAAATACCTAAAAAGGACCAGGCAGGTAAGATAAAGGAGAAGAGCAGCCCAATTATGAATACCAGGCGATGGGGAGAGCAAGACCCCGTGGGAGAGCCCCTGCCAATGCCAGTGTTATCAGTTCCTCTGATTTTCCAAGCCAGAAATATAGATTTTCTTTTTTTTTTAATTTGAAATTTTAACTAAGAAAAAAAAAAAACACAAAAAAACAACTTGAGCCAACAGGTGTGGTGGAACAGGCCTGTAATCTCAGCTACTTGAGAGCCTGAGGCAGGAGGATCACTTAAGGCCAGGAGTTTGAGTCCAGCCTGGGCAACATAGAGAGACCTCATCTCAAAAAAAAAAAAAAAAATCAAAAAACAAACAAAAACCAGCAACAACAACAAAAAAACTTCAAGCTCTGTGTAGTCCAAGCCAACATGTCTATGGACCAAATTCAGTCCACTGGCCACCACTTTGCAGTCTCTTGTCTAAACCAATCATCAGGTGTAGACCAATCCTTAAATCCCATGGAGGAATGTTTGGATTTTAGACACACTAGGCTCTGGGAAAAACGTGGCCAAAGGCCTTTAAAGTCTTAACAGCTGGCAAATACTACCTCGTTTTGTTTTCATTAAAAATGATAGACATGGCTGGGCGTGGTGGCTTACACCTACAATCCTAGCACTTTGGGAGGCCAAGGCACAAGGATTGCTTAAGGTCAGGAGTTCAAGACTGCCTGAGCAAGAGTGAGATCCCATCTCTACAAAAAAAAAAGAAAAAGAAAAAGAAAAATTAGCTGTGTGCCTGTAGTCCCAGCTACTTGGGGGGCTGAGGCAGGAGGACTGCTTGAGCCCAGGAGTTTAAGTTTGCAGTGAGCTACAATGACATCACCAACCCAGGTGACGGAGCAAGACCTTGTGTCAAAAAAAGAAAAAAAGAAAAAGATAGACATATGAAAGAAGCCAGCCACAAATGACCACATACTGTATGATTCCATTTGTAGGAAATGTTCAGAACAGACACCTCTATAGAGACAGAGGGTAGATCAGTGGTTACTTAGGGCTGCAGAAGGGGAGACATGGGGGTTGGGGGGGGGTGGATAGGGGTACAGGGTTCTTTTTAGGGTAAAAAAATGCTCTAAAATTGATCATGGTGATAGACACAAAACTCTGAATATACTAAAAGCCATTGAATTGTACACTTTAAATGGGTAAATTGTGTGGTATGTGAATTATATTTTAGTAAAGCTGTTTTTTAAAAAAGGTAGTAAATACTCAAAACTCAAAAAAAGTACACAGAATGGGTTTTTTTGGGTTTTTTTGGTTTTTTGGCCTTGACTTTGTTCATGCTGTTTTCTGAGCTTATGAACTTTTCCCCTTTGTCTATCTCCACCCAAGACATCCTTCCAGGTGTTTCTCCAAGAAGTGGTCTCACACCTACACTGATCTATCACGTATTTTATTACCAATAGATCCCAATCCTCAGTGTTCAGTTCAAATGCTACTTTCTACACATAGCTTCCCCAGAACCCCTGCAAGGCAGTAGAACTCTCACAGTGTTTATTCAGTAGTGTCCTCATGACAATCCTCCTTTTCTACCTTACATCATAGTCAACAAAGGAACATGGTATTATTTTATCCACCTATGTAAACAGGGGATAGAAAGTTACAACTAATTAATAAGCCTGTTGTATGATTCAAATGAGTTTATATATGTAGGACACTTAGCACAGTAGCTGGCCCATAGTAAGAATATAATAAATGGTGGCTCTTTTTATTGTCATTGTTAATATTATTATAGTCATTATCGTCATCATCCTTCAGACCCAGTGGCAAATCTGATACCATAGAGACTATGAGAAGTTTCACACATCACAAACACTTTCTAAGACTTAGGGATGGCTAGCTTCTCAAATGCATCATGGAATGAGAAGGTTTTGTATGGCAGGTCTTGAGGCCTTAGGCAGTTAAACTCTTCCTATCTCATTTCTTACTTCCTCTCTCTCCCAGGACTACACTGAGCCATTCCAGAGAGAAAGGAATTTACAAAGAATCAAATGAAGATCTTCTCTGAAAAAACAGTGGAGAGATATCAGAATGTGATCATAATAAAAAGATGGGTATAAACATTAATTACAGAGGAAAAAATTAAATGGCACACAGAAAATAGTCACATCATTCATACCATAGAACACTTTGCATCTCTTTGCTTCTAAGATATTGTATAGGTTGAGGACAAGTCCACAACACAGGTTAATCTTATCAGGCAAGTATATTTCAAGTGTCATTGCTGAGTTTCTGAAGAGTATGATTTAACATATGAAATATAACAGAATCACAGTAATAATAGCTTGTAGTGTTCTATATACCAATATTGGCATATCTACAAAGGGCCATACTGGTCCTGCCCAAATAGGCGAAGTATTTGGGCTTATTCAAAATTTAAAAAATAAAGTGTCACTATTCTGAGACTACATTAATATGTAAGTACCCAGTCATTTCAGCTTAGTGATTATCCAAATAAATGTCTCAAAATATAGAGAAAAATGACAAAACTAGTTCTCATTTACACTGAGGTGATTTACAGATAAACTATAAATTGAAACATTCCTACAAATGGATAATATGTATTTATATGCATTATTTTAAATATGTGCATATTTTGGATATAAATGTTTGGCAATATGACCAAATCCCTAGCTGAATTTCAATGAATGAGTTAGTTTAAAACATCCAAATGAAAGAAAAAACAATTCTGACAAAACCTTCACTTAAAACAGTTAAATCCACAAAGTTCAGAGCTCGGATTTGACAAGGAATCCATGTAACCAGAAAGGTTCTCAGCTATGTTCTCAAAGGACTCTCTCCATCAGAAACGGTTGGTCCTAAATGATCTCAAGGGCATGTTATAATTCTTGAAACAGTCATAGATGCTATTCCAAAAAAAAAAAAATTAAGGACAATTTCAGTACAATTAGGAAAAAAATCATTAAAGACATGAAATTTTATGAGAATCCTGTAGAAATTATCTAGAACATTAAAGACTCCTTCAAGTACTTACCCTAGTTTGGGATTCACAGCAACCGCGGCTGGTTGATCCAGAGAGGAGGTAATCAGCCACTTTCTGTACCTCCCATCAAGTTTGGCCACCTCGATGCGTTGATTCTTGGCATCTGACCAGTAAATATGCCTAAATTCAGAGGGACAAGGTTAAACAACTGAAAAGTCTAGACTAGTCATTTCTGGGGAAGAGGTCTGAGGAGGAGAGCATTTTGTTTGAAAGTTCTGGCCGGTGGGACAGCTACTCAGATACCTGTCTTTGGAGCATGGGCCCCTCTCTCCTTTGGCCCAATCTCTACGGCCAAAGGGACATCTTTGGCAGGTTACACTTGGAAGAGTCAAGGATGGAGGGGACTCCTGCCCAGTCAGCCAAAGCAGCTGAGTCGGCCAGAACCAGTGAAGGTGGCAGACAGAGCAGTGAGACTGGCTCACATCTGGCACGATTATGAGATGTGCTTCTGCACTATGGGCTAGTCCTTTAAATCTGACTGCCCAAGAGTCTATTTGCTCCTCAGCAAACAGCCCCATTGGAATCAATAGGAATCTGGCATCAGCTCCAAAGATGAGTGGGAACAGCTTTTCAAAATGAACTCGGCAAGGCCATCCTGCCCTTACTTCCACATCTAAGGCTGCAGGTCTCCGTCTCTTTCAAGCAGAAAAAGTTCCATCAGTTTCTTAATTTTCTCCTTCAAAAAGGCTAAGAAAGAGGTAAAACTTCAAACAAGAAGACAGATCTGCCATTGAGTTGGTTGGCTTTCAGAAGGAAGTGTTAATGTCTGGCGTTTCAAGTTCCTGACTCCACTAACAGTTGTCTGAGGCCCTGTTTCCAGAAAATGCTGAAAGGAGTCTCCTGTTAGCCTGCAGGTGCAGTGGGACCCGGTTAACCTCTTCAGAGACACTCACGTCTTCCAGGAACACCAGACAAGTTGGTTAAAAGGTGAAAATGAATTTACACTGCAAATAAATCTCTATTCCCCAGGAGAGTCCCTGTCCCTTCCCTCTCAAATAGTTTTTCCATTATTAATTCATTTGCAAGGAATCACTTTCCCGCCAATGTCACTGCAGTGCAAAGCTCTTCCTTGAAGGCGGAGCTTAATAACTTTTCCTCATTAGTCTGCCTCTCATGCACCTACCTGATGATGACCCTATGTAAGGTTCTTACTTAGGGATCATCCAAAATGTGTGGGTCCTAGAAGGTCTGGAAGAACAGAACAGAGCTGACAACTCTATTAACTCAACCCCAAAGACTAAGCAGGAAACTTATTCCAACTATATAGCCTGCTAAAAACACAAGATGTGGATTATTCTTCCCAAAATCATTACCATAGAGAAAAATGTTTCATCTCGACTGCTTTGCTGGGAGAATTGTGAGGCCATCTCATTTATTCACAAAATGAACAGTGCTGGCACATTGAAAGTTAATTTTGGAATCCAGAACCCTATTGGCAAGAATGCTCTCCTAGATATAATAGGGAAACTTGACCTGGGTGCTTTCCTAAACTTTTCCTTGACATGCATAGAATACAGGAAGTGATAGTGTCTCCTTGACACACTGGGGTAAGTGGAGATAGCTGCTGGAGCTAGAGCCAGCGTAGGCATTGCCCAGAGGCACCAGCGGCTGAGTTATCCACATCTGGGCCCAGCTTAACTCATGTGCCATACCCAGCAGTTTGAGAACTCTAGCCAGGAAAATGGAATAGGCAAGAGGGGAATGTGCAGCAAATTTACCTTCCAACCCAGTCCACAGCTAATCCATCTGGCTGCATTATATATTTCAGTTTCAGGTCCACTTTCTGCACAAGATTATTGCTGCCGGATTCGAAGTTGGGAATGTAGGCACGCTTGATAGCACCAAATTTGGAGCCCTGCCCTCGCACAGTGTAGTACACAACACCTACGAGGGAAGACATTCAGGTCAGTTGCATGCTAAGAGCATCAGGTAATGAGGGAACTGGGGTCTAATCGGGGGAAGTACTGTTCATTTATTAACATCTCTCTCTCCTCATTGTTCTTATAATATGAATTATTCAATTATATCAATATGATCAAGCCTTAAAACCTATCATACTTGAGCTATTAGCTACAAATGCTTCAACTGATAGTGAGATTTACTTAGTCATCTCTATTTAAAAGTAATTCATTTAAATATATTTCAGCCAAGAGCTTATTTACTCTTATTAAAATCAAGTTTAGTTTCTGAAACAGAACATATAGATAAATGAGGAGAGGGCAGGGCTGTTAAGAATTTAAAATCACACTCAAGATCAATGGCAATAAAGCAGCCGTGTCGATGAGAAGCCTATTTTATGTACAGACTGAAGGAGTGTAGACCTCAGGCATTTTAAAAGCACAGGAAGACTGTGACTTTGAAGACATATATTGGGAATTTGCTGCTTTCTTAGGTAAGCACATGATTGTATTGCATGATTAAGTATGAAAATACAATAATAAATCCTACATGGGCATAGTTATTGATAGTTTGCAAAGCCTCGCACATCTATTATTTCATTCAATCTTGAAAACAACTTTCAGACGTAGGCAGATAGAACAAGATTACTACTCTTACTTTACAGATGAAAAATTGAGAATCAGAGAATTGTTGCAAAAATTTAAGCTTATAAAGCTAGTCAATGAGGAAGACAGGCATAGAAGATAAGTTTATAGTTGGAGAAGACAAGTTTTTTGACTCCTAGCACACCACATAGAGCCATGAGAGATTCAACAATAAGTATTATTCATTTTTTCCTTCATTCAACTAAATTTTTTGATCACCTACCACGTATACTGTACTAGATGTTGGGTCAGGTGCTAGACACATAGAGGTGTTCGGATTCAGTCCCTGTTTCCCAAAAGCACAAGGTTAGCAGGTAGGGAGAAAAAAATGTGGTCAATGTCACGTGTTCTTTACTAAAAGCATGTATAAAATGCTACAGGGTCAGGGGTGAGCGATCATGGAACTCTGCCAGGAGGAATTATAGATGTTTCAGAGGAGGTGACATTTGAACTGGGTCTTTGAAGTCTAAGCAGAAATTTTCCAAGTGTACAATGGGAGGTAAGAACAGGATCTACATGAGCAAAGACAAGGACATGTGAGGTGATCCAGAAAGGATAATCCCTGGAGATGGGAGGAGGTTTGGAGAGAAGTCAGGAAAGATTGGCTGGGACCCAAGGGCATGCTAATGTGTCAGGAGCATTCTGGAGAGAAGGAACTTCCTCTTCCACTCTTGCAACAAAATTCATGCATTAAAAATTGAATTCTTCAAAATTCAACATCTTAAAATTCCAGAAAGTCACTTCATGTCAATGAAAGATGCCAAAGTGTATACTCACTGAGGCCTATGCCCTCAGGATCCCAATCATAATCAACAGCCTGGATAGAGTCCTCATCTTGAAGATACTCTGAGAACCTCTCAGAGGAGAGATTGTATTTCCGAATTCGAACATTGTCAGGCAGGAGCAACAAAGGAGGGTTACCTGTAAACAAAAGAGGGGCTACTTTACCTGTTTGAATTCTACCTGAACTTTTTGTGTATACAGTAGGATATAAAATTCACAGCAAATACCCACCCCCTTTTCAAAAAACATAAGTTTTTACAGGAATCTGACTCTGTCAATCAATAAAGCTGACTTTCCCACTGAGTTGCAAAGTCCATGACTTAACATTCTTGTCTCCATTTCAAGTGGAAAACTAATATTTCTCTTAGGGATATTGTCAGTTCTTTATTCTTTGTCCTCAATGGTGGTTTAGAGCAAAGCAAGACTGAGACGCCTACATAGAGTCCTCATTTTTACTCAATTTTTCTTTCTTTAATCACTGACATTAAAACAGACAAGAACGTAGACATTCAGTCGTACACAAGAAATACAACATTTATAGCCTTACTAACAGTTTACCAGGAACGTCTCAGTCCTCACTCTTTACTGGCAGATTTTATGATTCTTTTAGCAGGTAATCAGCTCCAAGACCCAATTTATCTTCTAGTTAGTGACAAAGAAACCCAGTTTGTTCTTGATTTAAAAAAAAAATTTTTTTTTAACCTAAAGCAGCTATTCCAAGTGTTGACTCATCCCAAGATGTATTATCTAGAATTTTCTGAATTTACTTGCATAATGTCAATCAAATCCAATTTGAGTAACTTTTAAAAGTTCATTTTACATATTTCCTCTATCCTGACATTATGTTTTATATGAATATTCTAATTTATTTCAGTCAACTCCTTAGAGTTAAAAGATTTAAACATTTTTAAGTTAGCTGCTTAATTACCACACCAACTGTTCAACTTCCTTCACCCTAGTTTTCACTCACTGTCAACAATGTTTGGAGGGTAAAATATTTAAGTATGCCAGTCAAACATATGCTTTAAAAGCCCAATTTTTATGAAGAAATTGAACAGCTATTTTGTCCATTTACCTGTAATTTACAAAATAAGATGCTATTTCCTTATCAAGTTCCTTAAATTCTAGTACAAACTTCAAATTCAAAATAAAGACCTATACCTCTTAACTAGGATATGATGATTTAGAATAGACCTCTGAAATTTGGAGTATAATATTTATGACTTACATTCTTTCTCTTTTGTCATTTCTATTTAGTCTTTATTACTGCTTTTTATCAGGCCTGATTATCAGATACTGGCATTAACCTAAAATGTAAAACTAATGATTGAAGTCATAAATGCACCAGACTTCTTTCTGTCTGTGATCAGTAGCCCATGAAAACTAAAAAGGGGTATGTCAGCAGAATGTCCTTGATTTGACCCGATTCAAAATGACTGGTTTTTGTGAGCCATCGTGAACTACAGGCCTCAAACCTTGATCTCAGGGGAGTAGGAGCTAGAGGGCCTCGTAAATTTCCTCTGCTGATGACTATCCCACAGGAAACCTTTTGTTGTTTGAACCTTCTGGAGGGTGATATCTTGTCCAGTTTTTGAAGTTTTCATCAAGGTGGACAAGAGGCTAAATCCAGAAAAGTAACATCTGACTCTTGTTTTAATTCTGACATATTTGTTGGAGGACATAGCCATTGTTTTAAGCTGGCAGGGGAGGAGAGAGGAGAGACTGAATAGGTGTTGGAAGAGAAGTAGCCAGTGGGTTAAAAATAAGACTCTGAGAGTCTAAAGTTTATTTCCTGATATATCCCCAAAAGTCGATTAATCCCGACATGAACCCATCATACCTTCAGCTGCACATCGTTTTCCATATTTGTCCCCCACAGACCGGAAGCCATCAGCACAGACACACTCATAACTTCCTTTGGTATTTTTGCAGGTCTGGGAACAAATCCCAAATTGCTCACATTCATTGATGTCTGTAGGCAAAATAAAACCAAATATGCAACATCTGGTCCCATCCATACCTTAGAGACCCTGCTTCTGTTATAACCCATATTCACAAGCAATGAGGACTGAGAAGAGCGCAGATGAAAATAAGCAACGATATCAACATGTGTGGAACACTTACTAAGTTTTGGATATTTTTTCACATGCTTTTCATGTTTTTTCCTCATTTAATCTTCCCAAAAAACTCGTAAGAGGCATGGATTATTATTATTAAACCCAATGTCTCAAAGCTGGTAAGCAATGGAGACAGGATTTAAACTGAAGCATCATTGCTCTGTGTAACAGCAGGGCAAACTCGCCCTTTCAGAACACATCTGCTGTGGTGGTGTTTGGTACCACTTCCCTTCTGCTAGCTAGTCTCAGGAAGAAGACTCATCAATTTGGTTTTTCAGTGGGGTTCTTAAGCTTCCACTCCCAAATGAACTCTTATAATCATGCGGGTACAAACACATCATGAGTTAGAAACAGTAAATTCAAATAATAAAACATAATTAAAATTATACTCATCCCTTACCATCTTGATAAGCTAGTCTCCAACTTCATACTTTAGAACTCATTTATGTCTGGCATCAGTTGATGTATAATAAATATGTGTTGTTTGGCTTAAAATGAGGAAAATAAATCTTGTATTTGTTTTGTTAAAAACTTTCATCTCACACAGTGGTACAATAAGCAACCTTCATCATTCATGTCAATTCCACAGACATTACTGAACACACACTATCTGCCAAGCACTTTGCCAGGCACTGGTAAGACAGCACATATGCAGAGAAAAACAAAAGCAATTGGCATTCTTGAGTATTTTAATGACCTAGAACCCTGATTGTAGCCCCATTAAGGGAATTAAATAGTGATTTATTTAATAAAAGGGAATAGGTTAAGAACCTAAATAGTATCAGATTCTCCTAATAGGAATCGAAGGAAATATACTCTACCAAGACAGGAGTTTGTGTCAGATAGATCAGTTTTGAACCCAGCTCTACAGGAGCAGATAAATCCTCCTTCATTTAATTGGGTACAATTTTGTTCACATATATTTTCAGCACATGTTCTCTCTTTTCCTAGATCTGAAAAACACAATTATCAGCATTACAAACCAGATCAGCCACAAATGAACAGTCAAGTGGTACATCAACAGGAACACCTAGCCATGACCAACCATAGGACATCTTGAGATGACCTCTCTTCATAAACCTTTGAGAGGTTAGAGTGCACCTGGATTCTGATTTCTGCTAATGGCACAAATGTATGTAATGTTAAGCCCTTGAGGCAATTTTCCCATTATATACAGCACTGACAGGCTCACCTTCAGAGCATCCTATGGACTCTAGAACTAGGAAGCCAGACCCTCTACAACTGTTACCACCTGCTCTACTATCTTAATCTTATTATACATAGGTAGATAGACAAACAGACACAAGTATAAATAAAAGACACCGACACAGGTTACAACAAAGTTATAAATAGGAGGGAATTATAAGGTTATAAGAAGACTATAATTTGTCTAACATTCACCAATTGATTATATATATGTAAGTCAAGCGCTGGGCATGGTGCAGAGTCCTAAGTCATACAACTGCTTTTACAGCCATAAGTTGGTATACATGGAAAAGAATTTTATAATATGAATGTGTGTATCAAGGGCTTTAAAAATATTCATATTCTTTTACCCAATTATTCCGTGGTAATGAATTTTCCCTCAGGAAGGAATAAAAATATGCACTATGATTTATGTTTAAGGATTATAACATTATTTAGAATAAGAAAATTTTGAAAACAACTTGAATGTACATTTAATAATGGGGAATCAATTATATTATAGTATATTTTATCAAATCTAAGATGCCACAGATGTACCATTATTTTATGTAACACTAAAATAGAAATGTTCAGAACTCACATTATGACATATTATCAATTATAAGATGCACCTTCATTTCAGAGATGTTAAAATGTGAAAATATGTATCTTAGAAGCAATGAGGTATGATTATCTATATGATGGATTGCTATGCAATCATTAAAATTCATGATTTCAAATGATACTTTGACATGGGAAATATCTATAATAAAAGGAAGAAAAAGATTGAAAATTTTTCCATTTAGTATGAAAAATTTCTTAAATTTTTTTTAAATACTAAGAAACATTTTTTGTATATCCATACGCAAAAAAAAAGACAGCAAAAATACCCCACACTTTAAAGATTAGTTTTCTCTCAGTGATGGAATTCAAATGATCTTTACTTTCAAGTGTTCATGTGTTTTCTAGATTTTGTAACTTTCATAGTTAAAAAAAAATCAATCAATAGTTTATTTTTGTAGGGCCCATATGAATGGTCCTTGTTATCCCTGCTATTCTTTGGGTCCAGATGTTCCAGGGTAGACTTTTAACAGCTCAGAGCCTACCCTAACACTTCATTGCTCATCATTGCCCTAAGCTCTTGTCCCTACCAATATCTATACAAGCCACCTGGCTTTCATTCTTCTCATTCTTATCAGTTTGCTTCTTTTATCCTCACTCTCCATCTAGCCCCAAACCTAGGTCTTACAGAGAAGCTGACGAAGATGAACATAGTAATAGACAGTGAGTGATCAAGGGGAGAGGGATGGGAAGTGGTTATCTCCATCAAGGACTAAAGTTTCATCTACCTCTCAAATGAAATGTCTCCTAGTCACAGGCTTCTGAATATTTTAGCCAAAGAGACGGTGGTATTTCCCAGTTCAATTCTTTCAAATCAAAATAGATTTATATCTACCTGTCTTCTATACCAGTGGTCCATAACCTTTTCGGCACTACGGATTGGTGTCATGAAAAACAGTTTTCCCATGGATCGGGGTGGGATTGGGTATGGGGGCTGGAGCTCAGGCAGTGATATGTGGCCAGGTTCCTAGCAGGCCACATACCAGTTCTGGGCTGCAGCCCAGCGTGGGGGTCAGAGACCACAATTCTATACTATGCAACAAGGTGAACTTAATCACCTCTCAGAGTCTCTTAGGGCACCATGACTGTATCAGCAATGTGGTTTAAATAGACTAAAAACATTGAGTTTAAAAAGGAAAAATAACCACAAAATAAACACAAAGACATTCAATGGAATAATGCCCTGGGAGTAGACTTCAAAACTGTACATGTGAAAGCTTTATAAAGATCTAGTCCGAGTTCTTAACAACTACACATTGCTAAATAAGTCTACTCAGATTTTCTATTTGTTCTTGAGCCGGTTTCAGTGTTTTGTGCCTTTCTAAGAATTTGCCCACTTAACATAAGTTGTCTAATTTATTGCCATAAAGTTTTTCATAGTATTCCCTATTATCTTTTACATTTCTATAAGGTTGGTAGTGACGTCATCTCTACTTTGCTAAATAAATGTGACCTATTTTTATTAACCTGGACATCCTTGAGCCAGCCACATAACCTCTCTAGCTTTCGTGTGCACAATTAGACTTGGTAATCTCCTCCCGGCTCTAAAATCTACAATATGATTAAGGGTCCCAGGAACCAAAAACGTCTGGACCAAGTGCTCCCTTGAGTGAGTTATAATCTTGTGAAGCAAAAATCCTTAACAAGAATAGAAACCACATAACATTGTGGGATTCTTCCTCAAATTTGAGGAATTTCTTGTAACATTTTCATTTGAAAACAATCACCATTTTAATCCACATAACAACTGATTTCCCCAAGCCCAGATATCAGACACTGTTTATAAAAGAAATTCTCTATTTTTCATTTTATGAAGAAGGAATAAGAACTACTAGACAGAGAAACAGCAAGTCGATATATCTTTATAGTCACATAAATAATATTTGCAACCTGAGATTTGCTTTTCTTTATATCTGACTGGTGCTAGAAAAATGTTAATGTCTTTCTCTTCCTGGAAATTTGCTAAAAGAATAGATTTTAGGTGCTCTTACCACAAATAAAATAAAAATAAAACAGTAACTACGTGAGATTAAGGATATGTTAATTTGCTTGACTATAGTAATACTTCACTATGTATATCAAAACATCATGCTGTACACCTTAAATTTAAAAAAAAATCAAACATGTATCCCAAACACCACAGGGATCCTTTTGGAGAAGAAGAAGAAGAGGAAGGAAGAGGAGGAAGGAGGAAAAAAAAAGAAGGGCAAATAGATTAGCAGCACCCAAGAACTGATATTTTAAATAAGAATCTTATGCCTCAAATTATTAGCCCACATTCTTTGCTAAAACTGGGTTTAAAAAGAAAAAAAAGAAAAAAATTGTTAGCCCACAAAAGACTGAATTCCATATCACATATCCACTAAATACATGAAAAGATAAGCTACTTCCATACCCGAACTAATATCTGTGCTTATTTCCTTTAAGTAAACCTTGGTTTTAATTAAATGCCATTTGAATAAGAGTATTGTAGTTGATTTTAAACCTTTTAACTGCCACAGGCAACTAAAAGAGAAACCAGTGTTTGACCCAAGTCCAACCTGGAAATACTCCAAACTCCTGGGATCTTTCACATATCAGTCTCTGGGTGTCAGAACCCAAATCTGCCATCCAGCTTTGCAAATGCTATCATGTTCATGCTTTAAAAGTATTTAATTAAGTCACTTCATTCTGTCAATAACTCCAAGGCCCACTGAGAAGGTATATATAATAAATGGCAAACCAACTCAGCATGGCTGGTTATTCACACCCCTTTGTAACTCACGAAGGAAAAAAGTTGACAGAAAATCCTTTAGCTGCCTTAGAAAAAATTGATTAAAGCCCGAGAAGTTGAAAGCACATGGAGCCAATTAAGATGACTAAGTCAAAGGCTTCTAGAGTTTGAAGAACTCTCTCCTTTTTCCTGTGAAGAAACCAAGGCCTGGAGAGGTCACCAGTGGCACAGCTTGTGGCAGAGGGACTAGAGACCAGCTCTCCTGGCCTGGACTCACATGACTGTTCAAGTTCTACCTCTGCCATTCTGGGTGACCTCAAGCAAGTCACTTAAGATCCCTGAGCTTTATTATATAGATAGGCAAAATCAGCAACCCAGTGTGGCTAGCTTGGATAACGTCTTAGATAATGTATTTGAAAGCACTTCATGAGCCATAAATAAACTACAAAGGCCTGAGTTATTAACATGTCATTCCAACATTTCCATCAAAATATTGAGCAGAAACTATTCCTCGGTCATGTTCATCATCCTTTTCCTACACAACGTTCTCCTTCTACTTTAAAAATAAAAATAAATGTTCCTACTAAGGTCCCCTGTGGCATTCCCATTTTGATCAACTCAGAAGATTTTCCAAGTGCCAAGGATACTGCATTTGGCTTAAGATTTAAAAAATGTACAGACTAGTAAAATACGTAGCTTTAAGGTGCTATGAGACACCTGGTGAACTGGGAAGAGGGTATGCTCTGCAGTTAGGCAGACCAGAGTTCAAATTCTAACTCTACCTCTTAATGACAGTAAGACTTGGTCAATTTATTTAACCTTTAAGTCAGTTTCCTCATTTATATACTAAAAAAAGATAATAACACACCTAACTCATATGATCGTCACAAGGATGAAGTGCAATAACCCACATAGAACATCTGGCACAATGTCTGGTAGAGAATAAGTGCTCAATCACAGATAGTTATGGGCTTGACTGAAATTCAGAGCACAAAGCAAATTAAAAAGAAATATGGGTTCATTATCTACTCTATATTACTGAATACTTTAATTAGGTAAACCTGAGTTCCTACCATGAAGTATAAAAATAAGTGTTTACTTACTGCAACCCATTTCATCAGAAAAGTCACCACAGTCATTGATATCATCACATACACTGTCCTTTGGAATGCAACGCCCATTTTCACACTTAAATTCATCTTCTATACAAGGTTTAGGGGTTGGTTTTCTACCTGTAACGTAAGAACAAGTTAATGTCAAAACTTTTTCTTCTGTGAAACAAAGTGCTTTCTTCTGTGACAAAGATAGTTATTGCTTACCAAATAAACAAGTGCTTCCCAACATTTCCCAGTCTCCCTTGCAGCTGGGTTAGGACCATGTGATTGGTTCTAGCCAATGGGCTGTTGAGTTGGAAGTGTCATGTGACACTACTGGGCTGAAACATTGAATGCCCACATGCCTCGTCCATGTCTCTGACACTGCCACAGCAACCTTGGAAGCTTGGAAGCCATGTGCTCCAGGTGGCATAGTTACAAGATGGAGGAGGGTTGTGCAACCTATGTGGCCTTTATATGAGTGAGAAATAAGTCTTTGTTATGTTACACCACTGACACTTTGGGATTTATTGGTTGCAGGAGCTAGTATTAATTACTCTGAATGATAAACAAGGAAAAACTTTTCAAAGGGTAGAGTAAGAGACAATGAGGGACAATTGGACACGGGTTCTTCTCCAGAGAAGAATGATGACCTAATCAATAAATTTCCTCCACTCCCCATAGTAGGGGCCTTCACAATGGCTGCACAGGGTGGCCATATAATTTATCTCCAATCCAGTATGCTTTTGAAAGTGAAGGCAGTGCTATTAATTATTCCACCAGGACAACAAACATAAACCAGGACTGTCCTACGCCAACATGTGTCATCCTAGCCCAGTGGCACTTCAAAATTGTTACAGACTGGTGACTGCGATGTGTCTCTAATTCTTTCTTTCCATTGGGAGTGTTTATTTCTATTGTGTTGCCCAAGTTCTACCACTGTGTACTGGGGGCAGGTGGCACAGATAAAACTAGTCTATTAGTTTACAGATATCCAAACCAAGAGGAACCATATCTGGAATTGATGGAGTGAATACCGCCCATCACCCGGACATCCTAGATTTCAGTTACTGAATGGGACTTCGAGCTATATCCCTCAGGGAGGGGCTGAGGGTGTTCTGTGTGAGAGAAGAAAAGCATAAAGGGATATTTAATGACACAAGGGTATAGTGTGGAAGAAAGAATTGGTGCTCACTAAATATCCAGGCACTTCCCTGTACTTCCCAGTCTCCCTTGCAGTTAGATTGGGGCCATGTGACTAGTTCCAACCAATGGACTGTGAGCAGAAGCCATATCTGTCAATTCCCAGCCCAGGAAGTTAGAACTTCGGTGCCTCCACCACTTCTCTCTCCTCCTGTCTTGAAGACTATGTGTCTCTGATGGCATAAGCTTAGGATGGAGGATGGCTGCTTGACCTGCATCATATTTCACATGGTGAGGAAGAAACCTTTGCTGTTAAGCCATTGAAATGTTGCAGTTTGCTTACTGTGATGGCTGGCAGCGGGTCCTCTAACTAAAACCCTGTTTCCTGAAAGAATAAAAATTTACTGCTCCTTTTTTCCACTCTGAGATTTGAGTATGTGCTATAAATGCCTTGCTCCATAAAAAAAAAAAAAAGGCATTATTAGTAGGGGAAAAGGAAAGAGAACTGGTAAGGGGAAAACCTGCTCAAATTTTTAAAAAATGTTTTATTTCTGGGTTTTCATCCTTTTGTGCTATACCTCAAATAAGCATATTAACAATGCTATGGCCACAGATTCATCTCTATCAATAATAATTAATAATAATTGGGTACAAACTTGAATGCTGCAGTAGTGTCAATGTACTTCCTAACACAGTAATATCTTTTTGGGGGGGAAAGTAATTGGAGGGAAGGGAAATAAATTTCCTCACTGACATTTTTCTAGGCAAATTAAATTGCCCAGAATATTGATCAACTCTCCTCTTCAATGGATAGACTTTAAAATATTCTCAACATACAGGAAAAGCACAGATAGCTTAATACCTAAAATATTAAATGCAGCCAGTTTGAAATTTCTATCTTAAACTAATTTATCATTTTTCTCTTCTGGGAAATAAACTTTCATTTTCAAGAAGGATATTCGATAAGCTCTGTTAACACCATTGCTGTCTTACTCAACATGATTTTTGCAATTGGGCATCAAGCAGGAATATCTATTCACATGCCTAGATAAGCAATTAGCAAGTCTAGTCTGAATAATGACCAAACCTCATCTTGGAGAACAAACCATTCATTTGTCAAGTGTGACTCAACCAGTATTAAGTGTTTGTTCTCACTGTCTTATAAAAAAGGAAGGGGAAAAAGCATAGTAAATGTTTATACAAAGACTGAAAAAGTAAGGGATGCGACAACATTTCCACCCAAATGAGATAGGAAGAAGTGGATGGGGTTGTATCTGAGTAGAGCATGTGTTTTTATGGTCTTGTAAACAGTTATGTCAACAGACATCTGCAGTCATGGGTCCAACGCAAGCCTCTGTAGAACAAACTGAAATCCCAGCAGTACATTCTGCAAACTGCAGACAATTGGGGGCCTTCATTTTTCCGTCTCCCTTTTGACTTTTACTTACAGTGCTCTTCTTTCTCATCGGTTCCATCTCCACAGTCATCCAAACCGTTGCACACCTCATGGCTGTAAATACAGCGATTGTTGTCACACCGGAAACGGCCTGGTGATTCACAGGGAACACTTGCTGAAAGGAAAGACAGGAAAATGAAATTAGAAATTAAGAGTAGAATGTAAGTGTCAATATCTGAAATACTCCTAGGCTTGCTTCATTCATTCATTCGTTCACTCATTTGATTGATCAATCAACAGATACATCTTGAATATCTCATATACACCACTGCACTGTGGTAGGTACTAGATATGATGGGAAACAAAGTTCCTTATCCTCGTGGAACTTTCATTGTAGCAGAGAAACAGACTTTACAAATTAACCATTTATAGCTGTGAAGCACCTACTGGGGGGATCTGATATACATCAGGGGAGGAAGGGTTGGAAGAGGCTTCCTATGGATTCTGAGTTAGAAAGGCAGGTTTCTGGACCTCAC
Source organism: Lemur catta (assembly GCF_020740605.2). Lineage (NCBI taxonomy): Eukaryota > Metazoa > Chordata > Mammalia > Primates > Lemuridae > Lemur > Lemur catta. The sequence goes on along the minus strand of NC_059135.1, from coordinate 56,339,123 downwards.
TGCGGCTGCAGTGAGGAGGACAATGGGCGCCATGAGGCTAGAGAGGCTGGCAGGACTATACATGGCCTTTGGGGTTGATTAGTGTGAAACATCAGATCCCAGGGCTGGCTCTTGGAAATATTGTTAATAGAACTACTACTGTAAGAATTATTTGCCATGAAAGCCCAGCACAACGTTATAAAACAGTGTTGGTCATTTCTTAACATGGCTGTGTCCCTGACTCTCCAAAGTTTATTTTTACTAGCTATGGGCATTTTATCTTATGGACAGAAGCAACTTCCTAAGTATTTCTTCGAAACTTAAATATGCCTAAGATATTTTTCAAGATTCATTAAGTTAAAAACAAAACAACAAGACTAGTTCCTAACAAGTAAAGAGGTGGCAAGAAAAATGTTGGGATGCCACAGTGAATATATACTGTGCACTAATTCAAGTTCTCTGGGAAGGAAGGGGAATACTCTGACCTATCATTTTCATGAGTCAAGTCTCTGGGCTAAAAATGAGTAGTGATGAATCTCGGAAAGGGAATGCAAAAGGCAATGTGAACTTCGGAAGCAAGTCAGACTGGGAGCTAAGAGTTTCAGCAGCATTGTTTCTAGAGGCCCCTTCTCCTGTGTTGAAGGCTTGTACTTATATAAAATCTTTAAGCCTTAGTTTGTATCAGAATCACCTGAAGGGCTCACTAATGCATAGATTGCTGGGCCCACTGCCAGAAATTCAGACTGGGTAGATCTAGGGTGCGGCCCATGAATTTGCATTTCCAACATGTTCCCAAAGGATACCAGTATTCCTAGTCCACTGAGAATATTGCACCAGAGTTTCTCCAGTGACTCAAAGCATATAGCAAAATGATTGAAACAAACTATTTTCTTTCACTTTGTCAAAATCAGTAGTTCTTGACCAGGGGACTAAACTAAAAAGCTAAGGAGTTTTTTAAAAATACATATGCACAGGCCCCATCCTTGGAGACTCTGCTTCTTTAAGTCTAACCATAGGGTGAGACCAGGGCATGTGATTGAGACACTCCTCCCCCACTGATTCTGACGTGTACCCACATTGAGATTCACTGGCTTAAAAAATAAATATGCATCATTCAACAAGAGGCAGTTAGATGGCCTTAAATTATGATGTTAAAGAGAAGTGACTTTAAAGATTAAGTCAGTCTTACAATTTTCTGACAGTGTTCCAGGAAGCTCTAGGGGTTTGGACAGGAGACTTCGAGGGAAACCAAAAGTAGGACGGAGCAGGACGGGTACAACCTCCTCCATACTCCTCCTTGGGCTTCAACCACCGTAGACCTGCCCCTATGTATGCACACCGGGTTTCCAAGCAAGATTTCTCTAGAATAAACTGTTTTCTAAGGCTATAAAATATTTAAAACCATGGCGGTTTGCCCAACCTTCTCAAATTACAGAGAAAGAACTGAAGCGGGAAGACCAAGTAAAACCACAACAATGCTAATAATTCAAAAATTACACAACTGCCCCCAGGATTACTTGCTGTATGTAAGAAACACTGAGACTATGCCAGACAACATGCTCCCATTCACTCCATTTCTCTTCCTCTTACAGCACAGATGAAGTTCTTCATCAGAACCATCGCCACAGTCGTCATCGCCATCACATTTCCAAAACGGCTGGACACAGACATGGTTTTTACATTGAAACATAGTAGCCTGGCAGTACGCACCGTTGGGAAAGCGAGTGGCTGTTGTGGGGGGAGAGACACATTCAAATTATTGTGCAAATTGACTAGTGTTGGAAAGCTTTCTGGCTATTTCTCCTTTGGCTCCTGCCATTACAGGCTGCTCTTCCTTATTCATCAGGATGTACTGCGGCCTTAACCTTTCTGAGGGTGTGATGGACTATGTCTTAAGAACAGTTGTCCAGGCTCAGCTTCTCAATGACATGAATCATCCCATGGACAGCACTGGACTTTGTCTCTGCAAGCAAGTGCAACTCTTCAGCTGTGGCAGGACTGAATTTACCCACACACATTCATAGAGTCTCTTTGAAACCAGGTTTTAAGACGTGGCAACCACACCATCAACAATAACCATCATGGATAATCATCAACAGTTAATTTTTCAGTGATTCATAAAGACCAAAATTTGAGTGATCATATTACCTTTACATTTTTAATAATTTTTGTATGCCATCATGTCATTCTGAAAATTTTTAATGCCATAAATTCAACATGTTCTAATACCCAACCCAAGTTCTTTATACTAGCTTATATATGGCTTGAATATTCTTTTTTGTGACCCGAAATATTTTTCATCCAATTAATGATTTGTATATTAGCTGATGATATATAAATACTTTTGTTAGCTTGGACTACTTAATACATTCTCTGTTTAAAATACTGTTAACGAAATTGTACTTGGATGACCATCGTGAAATACATGGATGTGATGACTCAGACCCCAGGTGAACTGATAATTATCAATGGATGCCAAACAGAAAATACCTGTGGCCCTTTAATCTAAGAAGTGGTAGCTGACTAGTGTCCAAATTACTATATCTATACTTTCAGGTAAGCAGCACTACAGGTGTCTAGGGACTTACGACAATTAGCTTCATCAGAGGCATCGAGGCAGTCAGCATTTCCATCACATTTGAATTGGTCGGGCACACAGTGTCCACTCGTACACTGAAAATATTCAGGATGGCAGGTCCTCATCTCTGAAGAGAAAAGACTGTCATTCCTGGAAGGCTTTGTCATTTTCAGACAGGTATTAGGTATCTGGAGTATAGTGAGTGGCCCATCACATTCCTATCTGTGCCCTATGGCTGGTTCACAGTTTGTGGTTAGCAAAGGAACAAACCCTGAAAACTCACACTTTCCCCACTCAACACACGGAGATGAAGTACCTATCTCCCCTCTAGTAAATAATATCCAGCTCTTAAGCTTTTCCTCAGAAATCAGAATTCCCCAATTTTTAATGTTTGCTGATTTTCCTCAGACCCAACACTTAATCTGTAAGGAGCTATAAAAATCACTTGGGGTTTAGGATTCCTATCCCAATGCTCGGACCTCTACCCCCGGGAGCTAGAGTAGTGTATTTCTTAGGGCGACTTTCTGTGGAATGGCAGGAAGATCAATGTCTTCATTTGTTCACAAGGCCAATGCAAATTAAAGTCTGCTCCTAAGAAATGTTGACATTAAAATCAGATTTTTAAAAGTTCCTCACTATTTACCCCTATTATGATTGATCTAGAATTGCTGGGAGTTAAGAATAAAGCATAGAAAATACACAGCAGAAGATACTGTGTTATGTGAAGGCTATCTATCATAAAAATTACATGAATATAATTTTACTGTAAAGAATTGTATAAACACTAATTTGAAGTCCCCATTCAGTCACAGTACAAGACTCTACGGTAAGCTTCTCAGAAAACTCTGATAGTTACCACAGTCCCGCTCATCCGAGTTGTCCCCACAGTCGTTGTTATGGTCACAGAGCCAACGAGAGGGAATGCATTCATGATTGGCACACTGAAACTCACTCTCCGTGCACTGCCGGGGGACTGGAAAAGAAAAACACCAAGCCATCAGTGTGCACCAGGAATCAAACACTGGAGACACCTTTACCAGCTGGCCAAAGAGCCCTCAGTGGCCAATGCACTCCTGTGTCCCAAGCCCCAGAGCTGTGCTTGGATAGATCATTCGTCCTCCAAAACTAGACCTTCAACCTTAATTGAGTCTGTAACGAATGGCCTTTATTATAAGATTTGTCCAAAGGTGATTTGGTCTTAAATTAAGATAATTCTTTTTCTTCTTTTTTTTTTTTTGTGCCCCTCTCCCCGCTTCCCTTAAGATAATTTATTTCAAAAAATTCTAGATAACCTCTTATAGGATTCAACATGAACCTTTCCTTATAAAAAATAAAATGCCAATTGGATTACACTTTTGTGTAAGATGTTCTTAGCTGACTGATATTTGCAGGTATAATCAGCATCCTAATTCTCTCAATTGCTTAAAGCAAATGGTGATCACTTCTTACTTCCAAAAGGTAACTTAAGTTAGAAGAGATTTCATATTAGTCCATTGGAAATTGACACATAGCATGAGTCAATGATAAATGCTCAGGGCAGGACTTCATTAAAGTTGTTTCCAAAACACACCCAATTATTCAGGACTGTCCATCTGGTTTGATGTGATCTGGACCTTTGGCTTCCTTTCCTCAAGCTCCCTGTCCAATGCTTTGTAGTCAGCCCCCTTCAACTGGGAGAAAGGAATCAAAGCTGTCCTGTTATTTAACCATTAGCCCTCCTAAAATAATCAGCTAGTCCAGGAAGGATAATCATCCAAACACAAGTTCTCTCTTCTGCTATTAAGGTCATTTTGGGGAAAGAGCTGAAGAATCAGGGTCTTTGGGTCTTTGATCCTGATTTTCTATTTCTATTCTATTTCTCTTACTATATTTGTCCTTTATTGTGAGTCACATCAAGTTCTTTTTGGGAAAAAAATTGTGTGTAAACAAATTCAATACACAAAAGATATGCTTCTGTAAATATTTTCTTCCCAGAGCTCGATTTTAAGCATCTGAGAAGAAAATGACTATGTCTTTAGTGGAAGAGAAAGCAGAAATGTACCAACCAGCAGAAAGAGTCCAAAGAGCTGTCATCTTGCCCACCAAGGATGAATAGCATAGACAGTTGAACTACGTACAAACAGCAAATGTCAAAGCTCTGGTGACACATGAGGATCATAGAACTCTGAACACTCACCACAGCCTTCCTCATCCGAGTTATCTCCACAGTCATTTTGCCCATCACATTTCCAGCGAAGAGGGATGCAGTGGTGATTTTTACAGCGGAAATCCCCTGAAGGATGGCATGTCACGTCCTCTGCAAAGCAGTCATTGCAAAGACTTCATAACCCAATGGTCAAGAAATGCACAAAGTGGCACTGGCTTCCTTGTGAGACAGTCTGAGAATTATGTCACCACATTCCTGAAGCTCCCAGAGAGAGGAATGCCAGAAAGATTCATTGCCAATATTCCTAACCTACCTTATTGCTTGAAACTAGATTCATTCCCTTCTGTAGAAACTGTTCAAAAAATGAATTGGTATCTGATTTGTAATTTGCAACAAAGGCCTGGGAAGATAGGCTAAATTGATGTCACAACAAATACAATATCTCTATCACATTGTCTTCAGTGGATTAGACTCAGTGTTATTAAAATAACCCATCATCTTCCTTGTCTCTCTTCCAATTAAACCCAACACACACACACACTCACATTTTGGTTTTAAGTTCGAGTATATGCCTGATCTTGACAAATTCCATATTTAGTCTTTTGTCCCTAAAATCTTCCCACGTTGTCAGAGGGACTACGGCTATCCAATAGATGATATGGAAAGTTGGAAAGACATTCAGAATATGAAAATTCCCAAATAACAAATAGTCTGATTTAGAAATATCCTTTTTAGAGACAGATACCAAGTCTTTTCTCTACCTCCCTTATGCCAATTTCAATCAATCTATAAGATTAGACAAACAATTTAAACTTGTCAAGTATGAATAAGAACTTTATGTTTGGGAGAAATTACACAAGTTTCTAACATCTTAACAGTGTCTTCCTCAACTATAGCATCCTTTGGGGTGGAATGTCATTGAAGATGATATAAATTAAATTCCCCCAATAACCCTGAAAAATGCTACAAAAATATAACATGTTATTAGAAGAATTAACAAAAGGGTTTTTTGTTTTTTTACAGAAGTAAACAAAGAAAAGACGACATAGGAAAGCAAGTCCACTCTCCTCTCTCATTTAATAGTCTGCTTGTCATTCCCCCACCCCCTGCAGCCCTCCTACCGCAGCCTTGCTCATCACTGTTGTCCCTGCAGTCATCGACACCATTGCACAGGGCAGACTTGGGAACACAGCGGTAATTTGTTCGACAGCTGAATTCTGTAATGTTGTTGCAGCGATAGGCAGGGCTCACTGAAAAGTGAGCAAAAAAATGAAAAAAACAGAAAAGTCAGAACTGAAGGCATCAGAAGGTACTGCAGTTGTCACATCTTGTCATACCGAGGACATGGTGCTGACAAGTAACAATTACCCTGTTACCAGTTAAATTGACTCTGGCAACACGTATCTGTGTTAGATGTGATCTGTTTACCATGAGCAGAAAAACAGAGTCCTGAGCCTCCTTACTATCTCAGCACCACTCACGTGTTTTGCAGTATAACTTTGTCGGGGGAGAAAGGATTGGATTTGAAGTAAAAAGCCTGGGGCTGAAGTGTTAGTGTTGCCACTAAATAGTAATGGGACCATCCACTTAATGGGAGCCTCAATTTCCTTGTCAGCAAAATGGAAATTGGTTAGTAACCACCTTCCCTACCTCATAATGTTTCTCTGAGGCTCAAATAACAAAGCACTAGATATACAAAATGTACGTTCCTGGCATCATATTATGGACGGTTAGACATTTCGTGTCTCAGAAGGAGGTATTCGCCACTTCTGAAACAGGGTCTGGTTCAACCTGCCAGCCATACAGCTACACTTTGCATTGCAATGCCAGAGTTTGCAGAGAGAGCCAGGAGAGAGCATCCCATGGGGCTGAAGCAGGGGACTCTACGTCCTCTCTCAATCCACATGAAGGTTCTCCATGTCTCCCTGCCCCGGTCATGCCTTGTCCCTCCCACAAGAACTTACTGCATTCGTGAATGGGCTCGTCCGAGTAGTCTCCACAGTCATTGTCTACATCACACTTCCAGTCCTGAGGGATACAGCGGCCGTTGGCACATCTGAACTGGCCTGGCCGGCAGGTCCTGCTGGCACAGTGGGAACTGTCTTCATCTGAGTTATCCCCGCAGTCGTTCATTGAGTCACACTGCCAGTATTCTGGGATGCAGCGTTTGTTGGCACACTGCCATTCATTGGACTCACACTTGTGATTCTCTGCAAGCAGGGACATTTGGTTATCAGCTTCGAAGCCATCCAGAATAGAAGGCCCTAATTTATGCTGATGAATCCTGGAGAACTTGACTGTAATTTATTTTAGGGGACTTCGGACCTAATGTGCTTATTATCAACCAGTACTACTACGTGGGCAGGTATTCCTTTCATTATTACTGTCTCCCAAATTCTTAAGTATCTTTTTCTTGCATACATAATTGAGGGATAAGGATTAAATCCCCTGTTCTGTTAAATACACCTTGTCCTGTCCCTGTTCCCCTGTTGGACCTGGTTTTCAAACTTTGTGTTTATTGCTGTTGTTGATATATGGTTTTTAGTTTGGAGGGTTTTTTGGGGGGGTGCCTTTTAAAATGGAAACATAAATCAGTATTACAGCTGAGAGTCCTTGTGTAAAATGGGGTTGGGAAACCCTCACTTCATCCTCAGTGTTAGCTCTTAAGGAGGATTCAATGCCTAGCACAAGGTGAAGAACCACCAATACAGACAACTTATGATCTACTTCAACCATCTGCCTTGTAAAGACCTTAGGATTTTTAAAACAATTTATAAAAAAGGAGATAGAGGGGACCATGAGTTTTCTCCTAGGACTTTGAACTTGTTTCTGGTTTATGACAGTCAGGAAATCCCCCCTCAGAATCGTGATGGTTCACAATGAGACAGAAGTGGGCAAAGGAGGCATAAAGCAATTCAACACACCACAGAGAAAAGGGTCTTCATCAGAGCCATCGGGGCAATCTTGGCGAGCATTGCACAGCGTCTGCGGGCTGGTACAGTTGCCATCCTTGCACTGGAACTGGCCCTGTCGGCAGTAGCGCTGCGGGCAAAGGATCATTTCATCAGAGCCATCCGAGCAGTCTCTGTGTCCATCACATTTCCACCAGATAGGAATACACCTGCACAGAGAAAATAGAGCACTTTCTAGCAAAGCGTGGTGCGGGCGGGGGGAAGACAGCTATCTGAGGAGAAGAAGTCAACACAGAATTCCAAGTAATGGCATGAGTTCTCTCATGACCCTAGAAGAGGACCAATTCAATCTCAATTACTGTGGTGTATTTTCAGAGAAAACATAATTTGATGAGATGGAACAGGTTTGCTAAGACCGAAATACATACTTAAAATATGTGTTGAGTATGATGATTAAATTCCTTCTACAACAAACAATGGAGTTGGTATTTTGAGCTGTGGTTCTAGAAGCAGTGATTGGTTGAGATTGTCTGCAGGGTGATATTATCAAAGACATACGGGTATTGGTTGGGAAACTAGAGGGCACTAACAATTTTTGAGTGCCTATGTCATGATAGGTGCATGTTAGATTCTTAATCTCCGATATTCCATCACCACAATAATCTACCTTGCATCTCAGATGCTATGATCTAGTAACGTCTCTCTCCATCCCACTCTCTGACTCAGTTCCCGAAGTCTTTAATGGCCTGTGGACATGGTTAGAGAAATAATCTGTGGCCATGTTTCATAGCAGAGACAGATGCTCAAAAATGGACTTGAACGTGAAACCCTAGATCTTCTGGCACGGGTAACTAGGGAGGTAGGCTCCCATAGGTGTGGAAAAGACAGTGAAATTCCATCACTCCTAAGGGCTAGTTTTCAGTACACACATATATACTCTGGCCCTGACACTCAGGACAATTTATTAGAAGAAAAACATAGTTTGTTTCCTCTCTATGGATGCTTGCAAAAATAGGACTGACAGTTTTGTTAACAAATTCCTTCTATTTTTTTTTTTTTTTTTTTTTTGAGACAGAGTCTCGCTTCGTTGCCCAGGCTAGAATGAGTGCCGTGGCGTCAGCCTAGCTCACAGCAACCTCAGACTCCTCGGCTTAAGGGATCCTACTGCCTCAGCCTCCCCAGTAGCTGGGACTACAGGCATGCACCACCATGCCCGGCTAATTTTTTCTATATAGATTTTTAGTTGGCCATATAATTTCTTTCTATTTTTAGTAGAGAGGGGGTCTCGCTCTTGCTCAGGCTGGTCTCGAACTCCTGACCTCGAGCAATCCACCCGCCTCGGCCTCCCAGAGTGCTAGGATTACAGGCGTGAGCCACCGCGCTCGGCCATAAATTCCTTCTATTCATGGAAAGAATTATCTAAAATTGGAGATTGACAATCTTGATGTGTTCCACATGAACTGAATTAATTAATCCAAAATCTTGGTTCATTAGAAAACTCCCATCCCCTGGAGCCTTGAAGTTCAACATCTGTCCAAGGGATAAAAAGGCCCTGGGGAGAAGGAAAAGAGAGCCTCACTTTTCATTGTTAGCACACAGGAACTGGGTGCTGGAGCACGTGGGCTGGCAGTAGCTGCTGCCTCTCAGAGGGAGGGTGTGGAAGTCATCTGGACACTCGCAGGTGAAGCCTTCTCCTCCTGCTTTGATGAGGCAGAGATGAGAACAGCCACCATTGTTGGTACCACAAGGATTGTCCACTGGTGAAAAAGAAAGAAAATATGTATTCATTTGCTTAAAAGGAGTATCAAGCACAGATTAGCTGATTACCCACCTTGGCATGATGATCATCACCTCTTAGTGAAAAATAAAAATAATTATCCAAGTTTTATGCTTTTTCTAAAAGCTCATAAATGGGACAGATGAGAGTGCTATATAAACAACAACCTTATGCTTTGAGAAAACTCATTTATGTGCTACCAGAAGTGAGGCACATCCACTGGTGTTTTTGACTAAAAAACATGTGTATCTTAAAGTCCTGGGAAAGCAGGCAGTAAACTTAGCTTACATTTATGTGCCCAGAATCTAAGTGAAAGTTTTTGTTTCCAGCAGATGCTATATTCATCCCCTCATTCTAAGGATACAGGAAACAGAAGTTTGGCCAAGATTAATAGGAATAGATAAACTAAGTAACACCTTTACTCATTTTCTGGGTCAACACTTAGAGGTGAAGATTAACTTGAACTTCTAATGATATGAGGAATATTAATGTCCAGAAAGAAATACTAGACATCTCTATTTTACTAATTCTCATTTTTCCTTACTCCCAGGTTTACCATGTTTTAGCCAAACACCACAGCAAAGCAGACCCACAAAAGCCAGTCTATCCCCAACACACACTCCAGACCTTTGCTAGATTATCTCTAAGTTTCTAACATGGCTTTCATTGCATGAACAGGAATATAAGTTCACAAACAAATAAAATTAGATTCTCCAACTTATGAGACACTAAAATGCATTACTCTCGATGTTATTATCTTCTAGAAGTTGAGAATAACATCTATTTGATATATAATGCAATGTCATACACAAATAGACATTTAATAGATGTTTTATAATGACTGTAATTTTCTTTTAAAGCAGATTGATCTTGGTATTAAGAAATGATTATTAATTTCTTAGGTGTCATAATTGCATTATGGTTATATAAGGAAATGCCCTTAGTTTTCAAAGGTGCTTTCCTAAGTCTTTAGGGCTGAAATGTCATATTTTTAACATACTTTAAAACACCTCAGTCTTCCCACCAAAATGGATAAAGTAAACATGACAACATAAAAAGTGTTAAATCTTATCAAAAACAAAAACAAAAAAACCCCACAGATTGATCTTTAAGAACAGGGTAAGATTTAAGAAAGAGTTCTAAGTAGTCTTTCCAGGGTATGGGGAATAAATTCTAAAGATATTTGCATACTCTCAACTCTCAGCATGTGTTTTAGAGAAAACACTAACAAGTAACAACAAACCCTTTGTAAATAACAATATCCATGCTTATAGAGACAAGAATGACATGCACATAACCTGAGGCAATGGTGCCAGTCTCCTCAATCATCCACTCACCAATTGGCTGCCTGTAGGGATGGTACACATGGATATCAAATGGTCTATGTGTTGTGTTCACCAGCATCATCCTATTTGATCCATCGTATTTGTTTCCCTTTTCAACTGTCCTTGTATTCCAATCTGTCCAGTAAATAGTGTCTTCAAAAATGGTAACAGCAAAGGGGTGAGGCAGTGTCCCATCATACACCGTGTGTCGATGGTGGCCCTCCAAATCGGAGTACCTGTGGCAGTAGGAAGAAATAGTCACTCGATGAAGAAGACAACCCCTCTCCTCTAATGACTTTCAGGACAAATGAATGAACAAATCAATAAATAAAATTCTACCTCCTAGAGATAACTGAAGTTCAGTTCCTCCCCAAAACTCTTAGTCTTTAATTAAAACAAAACCTAAACTTAAAGGATTTATTTTAACTGAACAAAAGATGCAAAAGTTGAAAGGGTGCTCAAAATGCATAGGAGTAGCCACAGGAGTTTCAACAATATCTAATTCCTAACCACAGCTGCTTTCCTGCAGATGCAGCTAGTATGGCTGTTGTAGGTTTATAAGCGCTTATGCTGATGTTCTCCAATAAGCACCCTTCTGAAATCCTGGGGTGAACACCATTCTTGTTTCCTAAGTCACTGGAATAAAGCAGAGGATAGCAATATAGAGCTGGAATTCCAACTTCTCATGAAGATTTCAGGAGAGAAGCTATTCTAGGATAGGTGGGTTCTCAGTACAACCTGAGGGGAACACAACTTACAGGCCTGCAGAGAGTTAACTTTGCATACACCAGCAGCATGTTTATTATTAGTCATGCCATGGGCACTATTAATGAACATTTTTCCAGATGAATAAACCTCCAGGGAAGGTTCTCTGATTTCAAGACGATACAGAACATCCACAGCCAAATTTCCAAGTCCTAATGTCTCATTACTACGAGTCTATGTCAGAAGTCATTTCTAAAATACTGACATTTTAATATTTAAAAGTTTTGGAACATAACCTAAAACTCAAACAAGAGGTAGAATGAGCTAGCAACTAAGAAACTTGATAATGTTAGCTATGTGATGTTAAAAATATTTCCCAAAATATCATAATTTATGGTAACTTATAGAAGCCATAGGAAAATGTGAAGACCTGCTTGGCCTCTGTTGCTAAGAATGCACGTAAATGACCAGAACTTAGTCACCAACTGTCTTTTTTAAAATCATAGACCAGAAAGTAGTCCTGAGACCTTCCCTTCCAGTCCTTGCATGATCTGTGTAGAGATCTCAGACACCTCTATGATTATATTTTGTCAAGAGTAGAACCACAGGCACAGCTCTAATGATATGTCGGTGCATCCCAAGATGTATAAGGAAGCAGTTGGATGCTCTATAAAAATGTATTGCTTTATGTATTCTGTGCAATATTTTTTTTTTAATTTTTTTTGAGACAGAGTCTCGCTCTTTTGCCCTGGCTGGAGTGCCGTGGCGTCAGCCTAGCTCACAGCAACCTCAAACTCCTGGGCGTAAGCAATCCTACTGCCTCAACCTCCCGAGTAGCTGGGACTACAGGCATGTGCCACCATGCCCAGCTAATTTTTTTCTATATATATTTTTAGCTGTCCAAATCATTTCTTTCTATTTTTAGTAGAGACAGAGTCTCACTCTTGCTCAGGCTGGTCTCGAACTCCTGAGCTCAAACGATCCGCCCACCTCGGCCTCCCAGAGTGCTAGGATTACAGGTGTGAGCCACCGTGCCCAGCCTGTGAAATATATTTCTGAATGCATTGCTACCTCTCCAAGAGGAGGTCAAGTCAACATGGGTACATGAATATCAAAGGATCATTCATTCCCAGGTCACAGTGCCCAATATTATGATTTTACTTTTAGACTGAAACTTAACTGCCTGAATTTTAGAATCCAGCTATGCAAATAATCTGGGTCAGATCTTATCAATAAGTGAACAGAATATTAAGCAGCTAGAAAATTTTCTTGCTTCTAATGCTTTCAAAAACACTGTCTATATGTACACTGTCCATTTCAGTTAAACCTACTAAGCTTTCAAAACCAAAAATAGTCTACAAGACTCAAAGGACAATGCAAGTCCAAAGAGGAAGTTGTTGAAGCTTCTTTAAACATCTTGATAATTCTGATACAAGATGAAATTGTATGGGAAGCTAACTCAGCTCTTTGATACTCCTTTCAAGAGAGGATACACATATTGGGGAAGGACTGAGGGTCTCACTATTAGTGTATCACATTACAATGATACAAATAAACTAATTTGTAATATTCTGCTGATTCTGACAAAAGTTGGTCTCTACCCTAAGAGTGAGTTTGTATCTCCTATGGTAAATTCTGCAGTGAGAATGCTAAGGGCTACCTTAGTATATCAAATGAACCAATTCAACAAAAGAGAGTTAACCATGTCTGCTATGAACACAGGAAGAAAGAGTACTAGCATTGTGTGCCAGGTATTCGTTCTTTCTCAGTGGCATGTTCCAAAAAAGTATAGGGTTAGAGAACTTCAAAACTTTCTACGGTGACTTTGGCAGAAAAAATAAGTGTAATAAAATGACAGAATTTCTAAAAGCCTTTGAAATAGTTCTACTGAATTAATGGTACTTCTATGCCTTTGAACACAATAGGCTGTACCTAGATACGTATTCATAAATGCTTCCCAGAAGACATTACTATGGTCCAATTAAGCCATAACTAGCAATGCCCCAAAATAAACATGTACTGGTTGATTAATAAAGTATATTATCATTTTTACAATGACTTTTTCATTGAATAGTATATTTAACATACTTTAAAAAATTATCCTATCGCCAGAAAGATGTGAATGCATTATCATATTGAATTTATGCAAACAGACTCTACTGCTTCATAAAACACTACCTTGTACTTAATCATAGATGCACCAAAATATTTTAGGGAAATTCTTACCAACACTTTTGCTATTTTCTTTTTCTCAAACACTAAAATCTATTAATCATATATTTGGGAAGGGAGAATGAAGTAAAGAGATAAGAAAATTAAGATGAGTTGACCAATAAGCTGACTACCATAGGGAAGAGATTATTAGCCCCATTTTCTAGATGAAAAAAATAATAAGTGAAAGCACCAGGCGATACCCCGATCTGTATGACTTTAAAATTCACACTCTCTCTATATTGCACCATATCATGCAGCCCAGGACTTTTAGTTAGGAGTGACTTTGGAGTGACTTCCAGTACACAGGCCAGTTAGAAGACGCATGGGACTAATACACTGGAAGCATGAGCCCTGAAGTTTGGAGTAAACAGCTACCCGTTTTTTTATTCTTTTCTCTGTACGTACTCGATGTAACCCAGGTGGGCATCTGTCCAGTACAGTAGATCATTGGTGTAATCAATGGTGATGCCATTGGGCCACGCTATTTTGGTCGAGATAATCACAGACTTATTGGTTCCATCCATGCCTATTCTCGCAATGTATGCGCGGCGAGTCCAGTCTGCCCAGTAGACGTACCTGTTGGAGCAAACACGAAGGGTCAGTCCCTGATGCCCAAAGAAGTCAGTAGCCAAAAGACACAACTTTTCTCTATTTAAAGAAATGGAGTTTACATTCTACAGAGACTCTCAGAAAGGAAAGAGAACTAATAGGAAGTAATCTAAAAGAGAAAGGGGGACAATGTACAGAAAATGCTCAAGAATGAACATGATTAACTGTGGCTTTGACATGGAAAGTCCACTAAAGAAGTGGGTTTTTTGAAACCACAGTTTTCTTTGTATGCAGCCGAAACACCGTGACTTAAAAAGTGAAAAGGTATGTCACAGCAAAGACAGCAGAATAGCTGATGCATATCATCTGAGGAAGCCAGGCTTTTACCCATTACACTAAACCATTTACCAGGGAGGAAAAGCACCCCTGAGATAGCTACATGAACAGTATAAGGGCACGAAAGAAAAGCCCAGGATCACAGAGAGACAATACCCATATTGGGGGTGAAGAGCAATTCCTCTGGGACGATCAAAGCAGAAGGTGTTGTTGGCATCCACGCAGTGGCGGGCCAGGCTGCGGCGGTGTTGACCATTGAGGTCAGAGACAAAGAGGCCATCCAGGTAGGCATCCAACCAATAGAGCTTTCTAAAATGGAGAGCCAGGAGTTACCAACATGGTCACTCTGTGAAATGGTACATGTTTAGCCACCCTATTTCCTATCCACACTACATTGAGAATCACACAGACACCTTTCCCCAGGCAGGGGAAACAGGGAGTTAGCTTTCCTGCAACAAGGCAACAGAGGATGCAGGAGTGGGTGCTGCAATCCCCACTTAAAGGTGCTGTCACCTAGGAAATTCTGGGGCCACACCTCACACCAGGAGTCTGGTTTTACTTTCTTCATGCAGCATAAAGAATCCTCTCCAGGCAATGCAAAAACTTAGAGGAACAGGGAAGCAGAAATGAGTCTCATGAATTTCAGTTTAAATGGTGGAGTCAAGAAACAGATTTATCTAAGTGTCTCATTGAGACTGCCCAAAGGAATTCTGAATTATGACATCCTTAAGGTAAAGAGAAAGCCCCCATCCCTGGCTCTGTCAGACAAGGCTGTCAAAGTGAGTTTCTTACCCTGTGACATGTTTTACTGAAACTTAAGAAATTTTAGAAATATATTAGAATCTGTTAGACACTCCTACCTCAAGGATATTTCAGTTCTAAATATATTGCTATTCAATAAAATCCATTTATTTTCTATAAGGCAACTGTTCTTAACCTCAGGTCCTTATTTGACATCAGGGAAGCCTGTGAACCCTCTAAAACTAATATATAATTGTGAGAGTGTAAATATATAAGTGCTGTTATCCAGCAAGGGATCCCTGGGTTCCACCAGAGTCTTAAAGTATCCATAACTTTACAAAGGGTTCAATGCCCCTATAATTAGACGGTCATGTAGGATCTGATAATCGATTCCAACTGGAAGGAGAATGATTTCCCTTCTGAAAGGCTTGAATGTCTCTCTGCAAGAGGTGAGCCCTGATCCAACCATGCTGGGCATCTGAATATTTAGCTGTCAGGACAGTAGCATTATTCCAGGCCTGAGGAGGAGGGAATGAGTACGCACAAACGTACACGCCCTGCCAGTGAATTCACTTGAGTAAATCTTGAGTAATTAGATGGCTACAAACTTAGATTCCATCGCTGTAGAGGCTAAGAATAGCAGCAATAATAGTAGCTATGTATTAACCACTTACTAAATGCCAGGCCCTAGACAAAGGACTTATTTTGTTTTGTTGAGACAGAATCTCATTCTGTTGCCCCAAGTACAGTGTAGTGGTGTCATCATAGCTCAATGCAGCCTCAAACTCCTGGGCTTGGAGGATTCTTCTGCTTCAGCCTTCTGAGTAGCTGGGACTTAAGGTGCTTGCCAAAATTTCTGACTAATTTTTCTTTCTTTCTTTCTTTTTTTTTTTTTAGAGATAGGGTCTCACTGTATTGCCCAGGCTGGTCTTGAACTCCTGGCCTCAAGTGATCCTCCCACCTTGGCTTCCAGAGTGCTAGGATTACAAGCGTGAGCCACCATGCGCGGCCTCAGGAAGAAGTTTTGAATGACTGAATGCACCAGTGAATGCATGAGTCATCGCTCAATATCATCTCTAGTTACCTGAGGGGAGGAGTAACGGAGCTCTTTCCTCCCCTGTGATGCCTCTCTCCATAAAAAGAATACCATAAATTGTATAAATAACTAGATTTAAGTTCTATGGTATCCCATCTGAGTATTAAATACAAAGCAGAAAAAAAGCATGCAGAAGCATTAAGTGCACCCGCATATTAACCCAAGTTGAAAAGAATTAATTTCCTATCAAGATGAAATCATGGTTCCAATTTTCTTTTTTTAACTTTTAAAAAGCTCATCAGTGTTTTCTTACCTGGCAACCCAGTCTACAGCCAGACTTTCTGCTCCTGGTAGTCTGTGGCTTATGATTGTCTCCCTGCTTGTCTTATTCAGAAACATTCTCTCAATGACTTTCCTCTCTGCATCAATCCAGTACAATCTCTTTTCTACTCGGTCAAAATCTAGTGCCACAGCATTGCCCAGTCCTTGCAAAATGAGGGAGTAAGAGTAGCCATCTGTAGTTAGGTTTCTCAAATAGTAACGGTTGCTGAATATGAGATAGGGCCTGATGTTACTGTTCTGCCGGCAGGTCTTTCCATCTGGTTCTCGGATGTAGCCTGGGCCACACTTACAGATGTAGGAGCCTATTACATTCTCACACTTCTGGCTACAGACAAAGGGCGTCTCCTTGCATTCATCAATATCAACACAAGTCCGCTTGTCAGACATAAGCTTATAACCAGGACGACAGGAACAATAGAAACTGGTGAGCGTGTCTGTGCAGTTGTGATCACAGCCACTGATTGAAGGGTCATTGCATTCGTTAATGCCTGTGGGTAAAAGGCAGTTATTAGAGAGCCTAAAATATCAGCAACCCACCCACCATAATGGTGGAAGTCAATATTGCTACTGAACAGTGCCAATTCTTAATGACTCATGCTAAAAGAAAACAGACAATGGTGATTTCCAAAGGCTGGAGATTATTCAGAAGTCTCTATTTTTCAAGTTCCTCTCTTCACCGGTGGTTTTAACAACTAATACAGGAGAGTGGAGAAAGTAGAGGAGAAGAAAAGAGCCTAGCCAGTGTGCTGGTAAAACAGGCCTTTGAGGGAAAAGAAAATGCTCTGCTTTGTAGCATTTTCCATCTCAGTGGTGTGACAATTCACACCATGGCCTATCTCAAGCTTCCAGAGTGACATCACTGAACACAGAGCTGCAAAGAGATGCACACATTTGCCTCTCTCCAGATGGCATGAGCTCAACACCAGGTGCAATACAACACTAGGTGAGCCTCTGGCTGGTCCTCAGACACATGGCCAAGCTCACCCAAAACTACCTACAGTAGGAAGAGAGCAGCTCTTATTAATTCTCTACTCAGCAAGGAGCAATAGGTTAAACATTACCTCATGCACTGCAAAATCCATGATCCAAATATCAGGCCTACTTCTGCCACCAGTTTACACTTCATTTCACATCTATGGGCTACAGTCTTATTATTTGCAAAAGGAAGAGAGTTTATAAGATCACTAGGAATCCTTCTGGTCGTAAGAGTGGAGGTTTAGTAGGTTTGAAAGAAACCTAATGAGATCAGTTTCTCTCCAAACTAAAATTTTAAATTTGAATTATGTACAAGTAAGAATTTAATTCCTATAGTTTAGATAAAGCAAAAGTAAAACCTAATGAAAATCTATTTTAATTAGGACTAAATATAAGAAAGTTCTCTATAATTTTTTATAAATGAATAGTATAAGTAATCATATTATTTTTCTTAATTTATTTATTGTTTTTGAAACTTTGGTAGAAAATTATGGAAGTTTTCCTTGTAGTAGAGCAAATAACCAGTTTTTGCATGATTTTTTAAACATTATACATAGACATTCCTTTCTCTAAATTTCCATAGCATTGTCTGTCTGAGTTTCTCTGTCTAGCATTTGATTTTTAATGTTGTTTCATGGAAGTCTGATCTTTCCTATAAGAACAGAAACCACCATGCACTTCTGGGTCAATTAGGCAAATACATTTAATGGTTCCTGATGACAGGGAACCAGTGGAATAAATGAAAACATTTGGTCTCTCACTCAAGTACTTAAATTTTTATTATAGAGACAATGACAACATACATGAAATAATGGTGGCAAGGATTAAACACCACAAAGCATGAATTGCCAATATTACGGAGGTCAAGACGGTGCTAAGCAAACAGTACATGTATTATAAATTCACGACTGCTTGCCTTGTGGTGATGGGGGTGAGAGAGAGATTAAAACTCTCCCATTCAATCACCCAAGAAAGAAAATGAAGAACAGGTTAAGGAGTCCTAGCAGAGGGAGGCTTCGGGCAACAAGTCATCCCAAGGATTCAAAGGGAATCAGTGCCGTTCTCTAGATTCTTGGGCACCTTATTTGGCAATGATGTTAAATGATGACCTGAATATTTGTTCACCTTTTGTTCTCTCTAGTGACAGACTAACCAACGAATTAGTCCAAAAATGTTTGCATATCTACCTGATATACCAAAAAATCCTTGCCTTTTGCTATACCAGCAATAGTAATTTTCTGGTAACTCTCAAGTTAGAAGACAGATGGGGAAGTCTTGGTAAGTGGTAAAGGGTTGAGGATCCATATTGAGTCTCCCCTTTTTCCTTTTCCCAAATCTTCCGTTATACTCACCACAGCCTTTCTCGTCGCTGTTGTCCAAACAGTCGTCTAGGTGGTTGCAGAGTTTCCCCATCTCGATGCAGCGCCCGTTGTCGCACTTGAACTGATGAGGGGGGCACGTGGCTTCTGGGGTGTGACACAAGTGCTCCAGCTCATCAGAGCCATCCCCACAGTCATTGTCATCATCACAGACAAAGTCCTGAGAAATGCAGCGCCCGTTCTGACAGGTGAACTGCTGCGCTTGGCAGGTCGGGTATGAGCAGTCCCTCTCATCGCTGTAGTCACCGCAGTCGTTGCGCCGGTCACACCTGTGTTGGGAGACCCAGTACCACTCTTGGGGAGGTTGACAACAAACCTCAACTATCCCCCACTTGGCCTTCGCTTCCTTCTCTATCCAGCTGGATGCCAGGTCAACCATTTCAATAACAAGATTACCAGTGTCCTTAGTCCTCTCTCCCCCAGAATCTACACCTACCCCACTAATCCCAAACTCTAGAAGAATTCAACATTTAGCATTCCACACAACTTTCCCAGGTCCTGGTGCTACCATTAGAAATGTGCTAGAGCTACTAGAAATAATTGCACTCATATTTTCCCCTAGCTGATAAACTAATTAAATACAACTTGGGCAATTTTGGTGTACATCAGATCTCTTCATCAGTTAATGAGACAGCTTAGGCACTAGCCATATCCTAGGTAACCATATGATAGAAGTGTCCATACCCAAGTGGAAACTCACAGGGTGAGTGCTTTATATTAGAAATGATAAGATTATTCCTTGTGTCCTCTAACAACACATATCTTCCATTGGAATAATGTTTGTACTGGCAGTCTTATTCCATCTTTCATTATAATATTCCTGCCATCTGTTGTGAGTTATGGTGATGGGAAGGAGGGCAAACTAGTAGATTAGCATGGAATATTGGCAAAGGAAGGAGGCATGTTACAGTATTAGAAGCTATCTTAGGACCCAACATTCCCAAGCATCATCAGGACAATACAGTTCCCTGAAATTCTGTGAGCCAAACTGGTCTTTCTTCTCTACATCATTCCAAGATCCCATAAATAAAACTCAGGATGAATCAAGGGTGTCCTGCTGACAGGAACAAAACTCATCTTAAGTATAAAAGAATCTTGGCTAAAGACGGACAAAGCTTGGATGAGGATGGACAAGCATTAACTTGACAATTCATGGAACAATTTACCATAGAGGGCGTACCAGTGGGACACAGAGCATTACAACATGTTAAGGCACCAAAGGTGAGACCTACACCAGGTCTCACCAGCACTGCCATCCCTAAACCCAGGGCATTGTCAACATGACGTACACCAAAATATGTGCACATAACTGTAAACAAAGCTATGGTCAAAGCAAGCTGGTTCAGCCCCATTCAGTCTCCTGGGAGCTATTTAACTCATTTCCAAAAGATTTGAGACTCCAATGCTTTCCTTACTCTAATTTAGATCCAGCCCAAAAGGGAAAAAAAGTCAATTAGGCAAGGAAATCACCAAACTTTCAGGCACAATTGCATGGCAGTATTGCAGAGAATTGCTCGCCACTCAGTCTTATCACCCATGTTTTTTTTTTTTAGCAGCATCAGTAATGAGCCAAGAGAAAAAAGTCAACAGGAAAAATGATCTCCTGTCCCACTGAACCAAATGGGGGAGCACACGTTCTGCCAAGCAAGCAAGAGGACACGCGCTAACAGCACACTTAGTGGAGGCTGGTGGCCACTTCAGACACACAGAATTTGGGTATTTAAAACCCTATAGGTCAGGTTTCCACACAAACAGTATTTTTTTTCCCTCTTCTGCCATAGCCCTTGGCAAAAGCAATGCGGAAAGCTCAGGGGAAAAGAAGAAAAGAAGAGAGAGAGAGAGAGAGAGAGAGAGAGAAAGGGAGGGAGGAAAGGAAAAAAAAGAAAAGAAAAGAGAAGATGAATGACGTCAGTAAAAGTCTGGTCAGGCAGGGGTAAGGCAGCTCTGAGATCATAGTAATGATGAAGGCAGAACTCAGAAAGCTCAGAAAGGGAGTAATGAGATCTAACCTAGAGTCTGATCAAAATTAAGACCAGGTCTAGCTCCTAGAGTCTATGCCTAGGTTTTCAGAATATATTGATATCTAAGATTAATGGTTTCAACTATTTACTGAATTCAGAAAAACTAAATAGAAGTATAACATGATAGAACACTTGAGCAGGTAGGGAGAAAACATACATAAAGGATTATTCACTTTCACTACAAAAATATAAATCTACAGCTCACATCCATATCAGTTAAACATAGACAAAGCGTATTCAAACGCAACTTCAGTATGCAAGGAGACAGCCCCAGCTCCTGGGCATCTTTGGACTGTCAGTGCACAAACTACCTCTCTGCCCTGTCTACTCGGGCCTCATCAGGTCATGAGTCACTCCACAGAGGACATTTTCTTGGTAACATTTTAATCTTTGATCACTTCTTTAATCTTTAAACTTCTTTAATCACTGTCCTTTTTTGGTCGTAATGCTGAGTCCCTGCTCCTTTTGCAGCCTTCATAGAACACGACTTAGCCTCCCCTTCCTTCCTCAGGACCACACCACAATCACCCAGTTCTACACCACACTGTATTCCAGTGGTACCTCAGCACCTGCTCTTGGGCTGCCTGCCCCTAAAGTAAATAGCCCAGCATCTTCTGCTCTGCTCTTGCGCTTGCTTCATACTTTCTCTTCCCATCTTCTTTGCTGGCAAGCCGTAGCTGACAGGTCCTATTGCTCTCAGCGTGCCTGTGGGTCCTTTGACAGTCCTTGGCACATGCGATATCTCTTCTTAGCTTCAGTTTCACGTGTCCAAATGCCCAAGACATACTTTCACCTAAGAAGTCCTACTACATCGAATTCATCTCCCACCTGCAGAAAACTTCTTTCTGAGCTCCCCTAATTTTGTGAATGCTCTTACTATTTTTCCAGTCCAGCAGGATTGAAACTTATAGATCATTCTCCTTCTCTGTCTCCCTCTATATCCAAACATTTATAAAGTCAAGGTGAGAAGCTGGGGCATTAACAAAGTATAGAAACCATTTGAAGTGGTCCATTTGAAGAAAGAGGTAAGGAATCAAACAGCAGAACATTGCAGGAGAGCTCTCTCAAACTGGCAGCCTGTGAGCTGAATCTGCTAGACTCACACAGTGCTTAAGAAATTTTAAAACTTGTTGCCAGCATTTAAAATCATAATATTTCATATCAAAATCCACATTTCCAACTTCTCTCAAAAAACAGAGCACCAGAACATCTGGCTCTCCTGCATGATACTGAACAACGCTTGCATCCTTCACTGGAACATATGTCTCAGTTCACCCCACCTGCCTCTCCCTGTTGTCTCCTTGACCCTGAGCCTAAGCTCTATTTATCATCATGCTTGAACTGCTGCTTTTCTTATAGCAGAGACAGGCAAATGGAGTATTTCTTGTACCCATGTCTCTACTCCAAATGGAAAACTAAGAAGGTCACCAGCTTAAGAAAGAATTTTCTTATATGCAGCCCACTCTACCCACCTTCCTGGCCCTCTGTGTAAGGAGGCCACCCGATGCCTTCCATAGGCCCGAGGCGTTTGTGTCTTCTCGGGCCCCTTCCTCCATAAAAAATATTAAGAATTATATTGAATGACTACATTGGTATAAAGCCAGATATATTAATACTATACATTAAAATACTTCCTTTGACCTAAAAGTTCTTTTTTTTTTTTTTTTTGCTTTTGATTTTAAAAGAAATCCAAACATTTTCGTAGGCCACCAGAAGCATCATGGGCCCTAGGCACTGCGGCCACTGTGCCTAACAGATAAGTCAGACCTGCCCGCATGGACCATTCACCTGAAGGAGCGCGGGATGCACAGTCCGTAACTACAGGTGAACTCGTTTTCAGAGCAGGACCTCCGCGTGCAGTTCTGACGCTCATCGTAGGCGTCGGAACAGTCCGCGTCGCCGTCACAGACCCAAGCTTGGGGAATGCATTTCCTGGCCGGAGGTCTGCTATTCGCACAGAAAAACTCGGAACTCGAGCAGTTCTGATTCTCTGAAACCAAAGCACACAAGAATCAAAAACCATATGAGGGCTCAGTGTAGCAGTCAATTCTCTTGCTTTATGTTATTTAACATTCTGAGGGATAAAAGGAAATGAAAGGAAAATGGGTAAACAAATCACATTGCTATAGTCATAACAGATCATAATAAAAATGCCTCGCAAAAGTTCCATTTTAATTGCTTTGGACCTATGCTTTTTCAAAGTGAGAAATCAACATAATAAAACACCTCATTTAGCTTTCCATAAAATTAATGTACGATCATATTTTTTCTCTCTAGAGCTTCAGAAAACTACTCCCATTTTGTTAATTGGATACCAAATGCCCTATATTTTGGTAACATTTTTTAGTTTACAAAGTCTAATCACACAAGCACAACGTGAGAAAGGTATTTTTATGTCAATTCTACAGATGAGAAAACTGAAGCTCAAAATGGCTAGATGGCTGAAAGTTAAAGAATTAGAAGGAGAAAGAGCTAGGGCTTCAAACCTGGCTCTTTTCCCTCTAAATTTAGTGCTTTTTCAACTACATTATAGCTACCACTCCAAGCAGAATTAGGGTAGATAGGAGAGGCATATGTCAACAAGAGTTGTCAGAAACCATGATACTATGAGGAAAGAGATGAGATGCTGACATAGAATCATTAATGCCCACAGAAGAATAAGAAAAGCTATTTTATCCAATCTCATAGGAGACAAAAGAAGGAGGGATGTCTTGGTAAGAGGAGGTGGAAGAAACGAACATAATATGAACCACATATGTGCAACCATTACCCATCCATTTCAGTGGATAGAGCATATGCAGCACTATGGACCACCACCAAGTCACAACACATGAGGCTACCATCAAATGCAAACATTGGGAGCCATTGATTTTATTGTCCTACCATGGAATGACTCTTTTAAGACAACTTAGCTAAGAATTCCATACTCCTTTGGTAATGGAAATGGTGTTCCATAATCCACTGAAGAGGAATAACAACCCCCCATAACAGCTTTAAGGTGACAGATGAAACTGGACACAGTTAACTGTTTCACTGTTAAAGCTACTATTAAAGGTGAGCAACCACGTTCTCTTTATTTATTCTTGAAATGTAGGACATTTCCATTAGCCAAACACAGAAGAAAGGAAGCAAATATAAAGTCATTTTTTATCATTCTAAAGCATTTAACTGGATGATATCAAACAATTCCAGAGAGAAGAAATAAAAGTGACATTCTGCCAGTGTCCATTCAATTACAGAGCTATCTTCAATCAGACTCTCCAAACACAGAAAAACAACTGTACTATGTTTCCCTGGAATGTGACTCTGTAGAGGAATTCATCAGCCTCGCTTACCACATTGGTGTCTTCCATCCTCATCACTCATATCCCCACAGTCATTATCACCATCACAGATCCAGTCTCTTGGGATGCACCTCCCACCATCACACTTGAACTCATCGCTTACGCAGGTTCGCTCAGGGTGCGCTGAAAAGATAAAACGCACACTCAGTGAGAAGAGTGGTTTGCAGTCCAGGAATCTGGAAAGAAGCTGGCCATACATGGGTTGTCTAGAAAACTAGAGACAGAGCATTACCTAGCTGTACACAAGGGCAGGTCCTCCAGTGAGACTCGTACCAGTGACCCATGATTGGAGGTAAAATTAGTTGACTGACTGTGCAAAGCCTTAATTATTTTTGGTGACTGGGATGAGATTCAATATTCCCTTACATTGGGTATGGGAGAGAAATAACAGTCTTTTCCCCAGGGATGATATAAATTACCTACTATTTCACATGTTTCTATTTTATTAATAAAATCTACTTTTCATCCCAAACCATTTTGTTTCGTACAACCATCTCCACTTTCAACACACTATACAATTTACCTATTTGCTGCCTGTCTCCCCTTATTAGAATATTTAGCTCCATGTGGACAGAGATCTTTGTCTCACTCACTGATGCAGCCCCAAAGTGCCTAGAACATACCTGTTTAATAAGTATTTATTGAATTAAAGTAAGTCACTCTTCTACTTCAAATTAGCCATCACTGATCCAAATCCTTTAATCTTAACCCCACATGTTCCTATTTAACTAATCAAGTTGTCATAGGCCCCAAAACCCAGGGTTCCCTCAAATTAGCCCAAGACAAAAGCAAATTTAATCGTAGCTGTTAAAGACATAGCACAACGATACCAGTAAGGAGAAAGAGGCCCTTTCAGAAGCTGGAATGAAAGGTGTGTACATTGAGCCAGACTTTTTGAAGAGACATATCCCCGTCGACACAGAAGAACCACTTATAGAAATCTAGTCTATAAGAATCTTCCCACATATGCACAAAGAGGTTTCTAAAAGGATGTTCATTCCAGCATTATTTTTCATAGTGAAAAAATGGAAACAATCTAAATGTCCAATAGTTAGGAAAAGGATAAAAACACACAGAACATCCATATTTTAGATGCAGTTGGCAGAGCATTTGGCAGTGCAAAGGAATGAGGTAGGACTGTATTTTCTGACATGCTGATAAGATGTTATTAAGCTAAAAAAATGGGGGGGGGCTAATTGCAGAAAAATATGTACAATAAGGTTGCATTTGTGTTTTTAAAAACTATATATCACAATATATAGCTAAAGGTAAGGAGAATTCACATCCATCCTTAATTCTGATTATCTTTGAGGAGTAAGGGAATTGGAAAAGGATGAAGAAATGTGAATTTTACATTTTTGTATACATCTTATTCCTTTAAAATATACTTCTGTGGGCCAGGCATGGTGGCTCACACCTGTAATCCTAGCACTTTGGCAAGCGAGGTGAGAGGATTGCTTGAGGCCAGGAGTTCAAGACTAACCTGAGCAAGAATGTGAACCTGTTTCTACAAAAAAAAAAAAATAGGAAAATTAGCCAGACATGGTGGCACACGCCTGTAGTCCCAGCTACTCAGGAGGTTGAGGCAAGAGGATCACTTGAGCCTAGGAGTTTGAGGTTGTGGTGAGCTATGATGACACCACTGCACTCTAGCTTGGGCGACAAAGCCAGACCCTGTCTCAAATACACACACACACACACACACACACACACACACACATACACACAGACTTGCACATGTTATTGCTTGAATTACTACCATGCAAATGTATTCATATATAGGTTCCCTGTTTATTTTTATTTAAATATGTCAGGCAATTGGTTCTAATTGCTATTAATATGACTTTGGTTGCCATGGAGAAGTTTGGAAATTTGTATTCATTCTTTGTATGTTTAAACCAATAATTCATTTATTTGAACGGATCTCTCACACTATTCTACTCACTTCACAGTTATTATTTCCTTTACACACCCTCAAAACTCTATGTGCCATTTGCTTTCTACAAAACTTTCGGTTTGGGGAAAAAGAACCTAATGGAGAGCTCTAAATACCACTCTCCAACTATTAGCCCCAGAATTTAAACCTGAGGAAAAACAGGAATAGAAAACAGTTTGACTTCAGCTATAAAACTAGAATAATGGTCCTAAGAAAATATTCCTAAAATAAAACATTTTATATATGATGACATTTACAGCAGCAATATTTATAATAGAGGAATAAAATAAAAGCAACCTAATGCTTAATAATAGAGGCAGTTAACTCAATGATAATGTAACCACTCACTGGAATATTGTAGTCATTAAAAAGGAATATGAAGACTACATAACAAGGGTGAACAAACTTCTTAACTAGATAGTAAATATTTTAGGCTTACAGGCCATAATTCTCTGTTGCACCTACTTGACATTTCAGCAAAGCAGCCATAGACGATACGTGGCTGCATTCTAATAAAATTTTACCTATAAAGGTGGGCAATTGGCCCACAGCCATAATTTTCTGACCCCTACCGAGCAATATGATTTATTGACAGATAAAAAAAATCAATGAAGAAAATCGTACCTTTATATTTTTACAATAATGTAAAAAAGTGTGCATGGATATGTGAGAGCTGTCCAGAAAGTATCCAGCCATGTAACCATTCTCATTATATTAACAATGGCTGTATACTTTCCAGACTGCCCTAGCAGATTAGAATTTGCAAAAGCAAAGAGCAGCCTCCAAATACAAACGGGGCACAACTGCATCCAGGAATATAACAAAAGGGTTCCTGGAACTTCTTGGGAAGCTCAGATGGCCATGGGATTTCACTTCATAAGCTGGCACAGAGACAACAGAAAGAGGAGGGGTGCCCGTAATATGCCGGTTCTCCGTGTATGTGATGATTCCAATCACTTTCGCATCCTCCAATAGTCTTACAACTCAGACAAATACAGAAATTCCAACTGAGAGTCAACTAACATCAGCCAGCCACTGTATTGGCTGTATCACCAACATAATATCTTTTCATCAGCATCAATCAGCAACTTCCATATCCTGATCAGCTTCCCACACAGCACCCTGCACTAACAGGTCTTTAATAAATGTCTGCTGAGTGGTTTCAGCAACCCAGCTGAGAGCTGGGGCAGTGAGTGCAACACTAATCTGCATTTGAAGTGGTTGGAAGAGACTGAGCTTGTGTAGCTGCATCATAATGCTTTCCATGCTTGCTTATTCTCTTACCGCAAGAGGCAGGTTCGTCAGACCCATCAGAACAATCTCTTTCTTGATCACAGACCCAGAAGTGAGGAATACAGCGCCCAGATGTGCACTGGAACTCATTGCTCCTGCACGTGTGCATGTCTGCAGGTGAGAAAGAAGATAAAATCCATGAACAAAACACACAGTCTGTCCTCCTCAGTCTTAACAATCTATCTGCCTGTATCTCCGAACTAGATAATAGTCACCAAAGAGAGGAAGAGTGAGGCTGGAAAATGGACTTTTGTGTGAACTTTCTGTGGGGAGGGAGGAATACAGGAGCAAGAAGGAAGGCAATACTGCCCCAATTCCAGGAATTTTTTCTGGATTCAAGAAATCCAAAAAATAAAATGTTATTTGTTAGAAATACTGAAGAACTATCATTATGATAAATGAAATCACAAATTATGTATAAGTAGTCTTGGTTTTATTTTTCCCACTATAATATAAAATTAAATAAATAAATTATATTGAAATAATAATTAAAAGCAAAAACAATAGTACGACCATATCTGAGCACACCTCACACACAACTTTTTAGCCATGTTAGACCGTGATTCTAGAGAGGTAGCAAAGTTTTCCTCTTATTCATCCTTATAATATGGTACTTTTATTTGAGCAAATGGGGGACTCTGCTTATGTTTGAACATTGATTCTTTCCTCAAGTAACCTTAGGGAGCTCTGGTCATATGTATTTTCTAAATTGTTACACAGGTACAAACCTGAATCAAGTCTTGTAATTATTCTGGTCTCTAAGGCTCTCCTGTTCTGGCTCACGGTACCTGATGATTTGCCAGGGGGAAATGGATAGGGAAGCAGAGGTCCCTGAAAGGTCTGCAATAACTCCAATCTGCCTAACCCTATCTCATCGCTGCAACCTGAATTCTGCTTCCTCACGCTGCGGTTATTACAACGGATTCCTCTTCTTGGACTGTAGCCTGGCCTGGTGACAAATTATTGCCGTGCCATTTGGTTTCCTTGGGAGGGGACCAGTGATCAGAGTTTAATTACATATATCCCTAACAGGGAAGAGCAATTACTAAATTCTTAACTTATCCATCTATTTACACTAATAGTCTCAAAATTATCAAGCTTAATAAAGGCCTTTTCATTTGAGCTATAAATATAGGAAATTGTCTGAATAAACCAAATAAAGGTTTCTTAAATTTTTCAGTTCCTAATGGCTACTACAATGATATTAGGAGTAAATTATAAGGGCTTAAAGCAGATTCTGCCTAGAGTCCAAGAAGATAAAAGTGCATCAGCGTGAGAAGTGACTCTCTGAGTGTAGCAGATCTCTGGAAGAAATATTTGGGGTCTGGGGATTCCAGCCAGGGAACAGAGAGAGGGAGCTTCTCATAACCCTGCAGTCACATCCTAAAGCAATTGCCTGCTGCATCTACTTACAAGGTCAATTTGAGATGACAATTGAAATTAGCCCAAATACCCATGCTATATATCTGTGTTAGCTCAAGACGTGCATCTCTGGCATGACTGAAAGAGAGGCAGTTTTATCTTACTCACTGCAATAAGTAGGGTTTTCATCACTCATATCTCCACAGTCATTGTCTCCGTCACACAAGTAAAGGCGAGGAATACAAATATTTGTACCCTGACATTTTGTGTATCCAGGCTGGCAAGTGCGATCAGCTTGAAAAAGACAACAAGATAATCATTGAGAACATATCCACCAAATATGTATGGCAAACAATGTCCGTGCTAACAAATCTATTGCAGAACTCAAAGCCCTGGAAGGGAGGCATTTTCAGAGATAGATCCTGCTATCAGTGAGGCAGGATCCAGGACCTACAGATTCTACAGCAAAAAGAGATGTTTCCAACTGATACAGGGGGTGGGGGGAGATGGGGGCTGCTTTGTAACTTAATCATCTGATTTCATTAATTAATGATAACAATAAGAGTCCCAACTCTTGGGTAAATTAACTGGCATGTCCACACAATGGACTAATATGTGGCTGCTAAAGGAATAAAGAAGATCTCTATATATTGATAAGTAATGACAGTATTATCTCCAGGATATATGGTAAATGGTAAGAAAGCAAGATTCAAAACACTAAGTTATGTTTTGTGTAAGAAAAAGGATGATATGAGTGCGTGTACAAGTGTGTGTATGTGTGTAGCGAGAGGGAAAGAGACAGAAGTTTATATTAAAAACAATGGAAATAAACGAATAAAATTGTTACCCCTCTAGACAGACTGAGAAGAGCATGGAGGGAACAGAGAGGAGAGGAAAAGATGAAAGACTTCTGCAAACGCACCTGTTGTATAGGGTTTTTTTTTTATTCTTTTTCCTCTTCTTTTCTTTTCACCTGTTTTCTATTCCTCCTTTCTAACAAAAACCCAAATGCCTTTTGGAGGAATTATCTCCCACTATGATGTGGCCCTTGTAGGTTGGTAACCCACAAGTCCTGCCCTCCTACTTCAGAAATTGAAAGAGTCCTGGAACCCTCTGCTGCAGGTGCTCCCTATCAACATTCTGGAACAGACCAGGGGCAGGCATGTGACCTAGGATATGTACTTCTGTTGTATAGTTTTAACTTTGGAACCATGAACATTATTTTGTACAAATAAAAATCAATGAAATAAAAATGGAAAAAAATTATAATTGGAAAAAGTAACAAATGAAGGCAACTGTATATCAAGTTGATAGCATAACCCTACAGAGAAAAAAATTCAAATGTCTTTAAAATCTGTATTTTGACTGCATATCTCTAGGGGGACATAATTTAAAAACAAGAACCTTGCATTGAGTATTATTAATAGTGTTATCTGTGTGGTTATAATAATTTAAAATTATTACAGGCATTTTGAAATTACTGTAGAATAAAACAAATAAGTAACTGTGGTAATGTCATTAGGACCCAAAATTTTAAGCATGAGAAGAGATGTGATTATAAAATCTAAAAAGTAAATAACCTGTAATCTTAAATTTAAATCAGAAATATCAATGTAAATTTATTTTTTCTTTAAAAACTGTATTTTCTAGCTCTAACCATTGGGAAAGGCCTAGAATTAATGAAAGTCAGATAGGAATGAGCACCCGACACTGTAATTTCTAAATACCACAAAACGAGGTCTTCTTGGATGAGTGGCTAAGTCCACTCTTTTGTTTTCCCAAGATGCTAAGGTACAAATCCCAGAAAGTTTGGAAAAATCAATTAATTAAAAAGCTATTTACCAGAAAAACTAAAGAGAAAAACGATTTTGATCAACACAGTATTATATAGCTTTTTGCACAACAAACATTAACCACAATGCATTTATACAACCATTTTTGTCAGTAACTATTGCTAAGCCTTTAAAATAATCAAAAATTTTATCAGGGGAATTTTTTAATCTAGCAGATATACAAGCCAAGGACAAAATACTCAAGGTTAAAATATTCAATGGTTGTATAGATCCATCAGTTTAAAGGAATAATTCAAATGTTAGGTAGAGTTGTTTGTAAAACCATTTAGTAGAATATATTAAAAGAAAATTGATATTTTAGAGGAATATTTAATTTAAAGCCTTTGTTTGTATACAAAAATTTTATCTCCCATGATCTAAGACTTCAGACCCAAAAGCACAACAAGCATTTGAGATAAACTTACGGCAGTTTTTCTCATCTGAGGTGTTATTGTCGTGGCAGTTGTCTCTGCCATCGCAGACAAACGCAAGAGGTATGCACCTCCTGTTACTGCAAGCAAATTCTGTGGTGGCGTTACAGTCCCTGAACAGGCACCCTTCCTCGTCACTGCCGTCACCACAGTCATTGTAGTAATCACAGCGATAATGGTATTGGACACATCGCCCATTGGCACAGGTGAAGGCAGTCGGCGAGCAGGTGTGAAGTGCTAAGAAAAGGAAAAAATATTGAAAAATCCCCCTTCATTAAAGCATTATCCTAACTTCTAAAAAGATAGAATTAAATAAAATGGACACTTTGTGTTTACCTTTCCAGACAAAAACGGTTGCAAATCGGACTGCATGCAAAGTGAGATAACACTTTGAATTAGTTTGATTAAGCAAAATATGTTCATACCTTCTTTAAATAAATGAAGTATTTAAGCAGAAATCAGTCACTCTGCTTCTCTATAATCTCAGTTTCTCTCAATCACAGAAAAACATGCAAATACAGTTTTAATTGGAGAAAATAAAAACTCCTGGCTCCTGTAGCTGTCTGTTGGAAAAAGGTAACTAAACTCAGAATTCCCTGAGTCCACTGTGCTTTACTCACTCCATCCAGATGGAAGCTGAGGATTGGAAGGCTAAGTAACTTTCCCAGGGCTATACAGACTGTAAATGGAATAACTAGGAGTTTAATCCAGTGCTTTAGTTCTTAACCACTACAGAGATAATTTAACAGAAATGCAGGCCAGGGTGCAGTGGCTCATGCCTGTAATCCTAGCACTCTGGGAGGCTGCGGCAGAAGACTCCCATGAGGCCAGGAGTTTGAGACTGCAGTGAGCTATGATGATGCCACTGCACTCTACCCAGGGCGACAGAGCAAGATGTTAAAGAAAAAAATGCAGTTTGGATTATCAGGGTAAATGTTTTTCAGCTCTAATAAGATGCTTAGGCACAAATTTCAAGCCCATTTACACACAGCAGGACCTGTACTAAACACATGGCATAAAGATGTCATTAGCTCCTCACAAAAGTGCCGAGCCCAACTCACCACAGACACGTTCCACCTCGTCACTGCCATCACCACAGTCATCGTCGCCATCACATTTCCACTCTTCCACGATGCAGTGCCCGTTGGCACAGGTGAAATAGGATTCACTGCATCGTGCGCCATTGTCCACAATGCAGTGCTTATTGTTGTTGGCCAGATACCAGTTGCCCTCGTGTGGACACTGGCACTCGGCACCATTTGGACCTGAAGAAAAGTAAGCCCAGAAGAAGCAAAAGATTAGCATAGCAATCATTACATTGTCTCCTCTAGAATAACACCTGCAATGGCTTCTGCGTTAAATGCCAAGACAAGCCACGGAAATTCTGTCCATTAACCTTTAAACTATGTTCTGAGTCATTTTCCTATCAAGAAAAGTAACCACCAATTTCTAACAAATGTTCTAATTCACTCTAATCTTTAAACAACTATTTCTCATCTGAAATAGCAACGAATTTCTCTTCTCAGCAAAATTTGCAAATCAATAATATCAAAAGGCACATCTTCCCATGAATTTACTGTAAAATACACCACGATACACAC
This sequence comes from Lemur catta, assembly GCF_020740605.2. Lineage (NCBI taxonomy): Eukaryota > Metazoa > Chordata > Mammalia > Primates > Lemuridae > Lemur > Lemur catta. Next base: position 56,306,309 of record NC_059135.1, on the reverse strand, counting down.
AAGATCACAACTTCAGATATCACTGGAAATATTTCAAGCTATAAATAATACCTCCTAAGCAGAAAAGTTAAACTCCTTTCTAAGGAAGGTAAGCTCATTGACAGAATTCCTACTCAACTCATGAAGAGAGGCAGACAAATCTCTCATCTTGCTTTATACAACCACCAAGGAGGAATTTTAAATGCCTTCATAAAAGGCTCTATATTGAATAGAATAGAAATCTGTCAAAGCCTTCCTCTCAAAATACAACCCCGTATCTATTTCATAAATTATCCGGAAAACAAGGAGGATTTGGATTTCTTTCCTCCTGTTAGAACCGAATATTCCTTCAGCCTTCCTTACCAGTCATTGATTGCCAAGATCATCATTTTCCACGTTTTAATCTTCACGGTCAATGCCTTACCTGGTGCACAGATGTGGCTGCAGCCCCCATTAAACCGATCACAAGGATTGCTGCACTGCTGTTGCTTGTTCTTCACAACAACGCTGATACCCGTAGGCGGGGCGGAAAACTTCATGGTCATTGCAGTCTGACCTGACCCATCATATTTGTTAGCTCGGTACATTTTTTTTGTGACCAACTGAGTCCAGTAAATATACTGGCCATAGAGAGCCAAGCCTAAACTATAATAAGCTGTGCTGACAATGACTTCGCGCTGCGTGCCTGTTAGAGTGCTGCGTTCAATCCTCTGCCTAAAATAAAAAATATTTTAAAAAAGGCTAAAATCTAGAATGAATAAGTTTCTCAACTGGCAGCCCAATCCTGGGCCTAACCATTGCTTTATACGACAGCTAGAAATGTTTCTTCTGGTGATGAGAGGGCTTGTTTGCTTATCAAATAATGGCATATATAAATCATTGACCTCCAAATATTAATGGTAATCCTACAAAAGAAACCAGGTTGACATTAGAAATCGGAGAACATTATGAAATGATCCATGTAATGCACGGAACTCAGTGTCGGGCACATAGTAGACTCTCTATAAATGTTAATTACCTTTCCATTTCACTCCCTTAGTAACTTTTTGGATATGACATTTATTGGGTAACTAGAGGTGTTTGCCTAGAATGACCCCAATTTAGAAACAAAGTATCACTGCTTTGTTTCAAATGAGAGAACAACAAAGAGATCAGGATGTTAGGTGCACAGCATCACAAGACCAAAATTATGGGGAAATAAGCAAGAAAAGTTAAGATTCCTGACATGTAGACACCAACCATAATTTTTTAAAAAAATCCCTTAGGATGACTGGAATGTGCGACATTCTGGCATTACTTGGAAAAGTTACATACAAAATTAGAGTTGACAAAAGAAAAAATATTAAGAAATTTGCTGAGAAGCTTGCTTGAGAAGAGTCTATTTAAAAAGATAACCAAAAAAGACTACAGAAAAGCATTTTTCAAAAGACATTGAATGCTAAAGCTCAGAAAAAACTTAATATCAGTGTGCATTTAAAAGTCATTCAGGCCAGATGCAATGGCTTACTCCTGTAATTCCAGCACTTTGGGAGGCCAAAGCAAAAGGATCAACTGAGGCAAGATTGAGACCAGCCTGGACAACATAGTGAGACCTCATCTCTGTTAAATTAATTAAAAATAAACATAATTAGCTGAGCATGGTGGCGTGTGCCTGTAGTCCCAGCTACTCAAGAGGCCAAAGCCAGACGATTGCTTGAGCCCAGGAACTGGAGGTTGCAGTGAATTATGATTGTGCCACTGCACTCTAGCGTGGATAACACAGTGAGACCCTGTCTCTTAAAAATATAAATAAAAATGAATAAAACTCATTCAAATTTTATGGTAGTTACCTAGGTCCTGCAGACTATAAATTGGGTAATTACAGTTGTAATCTTTTTTTTTTTTTTTTTGGAGACAGAGTCTTGCTCTTTTGCCTGGGCTACAGTGCCGTAGCATCAGCCTAGCTCACAGCAACCTCAAACTCCTGGGTTCAAGCAATTCTCTGCCTCAGCCTCCCGAGTAGCTAGGACTACAAGCATGCACCACCATGCCTGGCTAATTTTTTCTATATATTTTTAGTTGTCCAGCTAATTTCTATCTATTTTTAGTAGAGACGGGGTCTCACTCTTGCTCAGGCTGGTCTCAAACTCCTGAGCTCAAACGATCCACCCGCCTCGGCCTCCCAGAGTGCTAGGATTACAGGCGTGAGCCACTGTGCCTGTCCTACATTTGTAATTATAAATTGAGTAAATGCATTTGTAATTATGGTTAAAATTATAAATGTACTTAGTAATGCATCTTTAGATGTCTTTCAGTTCATAATTATTCAATTTATGATATAGATAAATTTTGACAGGTATGTTCACCAAGCAAGAATATAATATAGTTCCTAAAACTGTGATTCTACATTTTAGCAAAGTCTATCTGGCATATTATATTTTCATTACATTACGCAAATCCCTCTTCTTTGGAAATGGGAGGAAAACGCTTCTCATCAACATCTACATGAGTAATCAAAGACACATACCGACCAAAATCCACCCAGTAAAGAAGGCCCTCCTCATAGTCCAGGGTCAGTGCACTGGGCCACATCAGGCTGCTGTTCACAATCGGTACCCGGAAGTTTCCTCCCAGTGTGGCTCTCTCAATTTTGGCATTAATCTGCCAGTCAGACCAGTACAGGTGCCTAGCCATAAAAGAGGAATCATATTTAATTCACCACAATGAAGCTCACAGACCTCATTACTTAAAAAAAAAAAAAAAAAACGGCAGCATGCTTTAATTGCAAATTGCCATTAATAAGGCAAAAGAAACCCTACTCCATTCCCACCCACACAACTGGCCCAAAACGGATTTACTGAGCCAGAGTGACGTATGTACTGCACCCTCCTTCCCAGGTAAAATCACTCAATACTCTTTCACCCTTGAATCTATAGCCATAGTTTTATACACCCATAAAACATTGTCTATGAACATAAAATAATTTCAGGCCCCATTCTTTCCAGAAATAAGCAGACAGAAATACAATAAAGAAGATGATGGCATACCCTCGGCAGGGATCTAGCGCAATTGCTCTTGGTTTTGAAGCACGGGCTATCACAGTCCGCTTAGTCCCATCTTCAGCCATGGAATTAACCGTCCGGTTGGTGTAGTCAGTATAATAAACTCTTCTATTGATCCAGTCAAAGGCAATGCCACCAGCAGTTCCTATATCTGGACACACACCAGCAGACACACACAACACACACGCAAAGGCATTAGAGTCTCAATATGCAGTCATCTGTGTGTGCTGACTCCATTGTCTCTATTTCTAAGACAAGCAGCACCTGGAGTGCACTTACCTGAAGCAATGACAGTTGGGGTATGCGTCTCTGAAGACAGGCTGACATAGGAAATCTGGCCACGGTCAAGGTTTACATTTTTTGTGAAGTAGATTCTATCATTTATGCTGTCATAGTCTAAAGTCATGATAGTTCTTCCCACATTTATTGCTTGGAAAGGTGGGATATGGTTTTCAGGGTCCAAATGTATGCTTCTCAAGGAATCAGCCAAGGCAAAGACAAGGAAATTTTCTGTTGAAATGGTGCAGCTCTTGCCATCACTTTCCAGAGTTCCAAAGGCACAGCCACATTTTGGGGTGTGCAGTCCGGGTAGAGCAAAGCAGAAATGGGAACATCCACCATTATTTTCCAAGCAAGGATTGTTGTTGACCTCTGCTGGTGACCGGGGTTGGACTTGTTTGTCAAAGACGGTCACATCTCTTAGCCAGTCGATATTGTCTCTTATCACTATTGGTGCTTCTGTGTTCTCTGGTTCCTTGCTAGCTTGGAAGATTTTCTTCAAATTCCTATCCACCCATATGATATAATTTCCAAAAACAGTGATGCCATAAGGAGTTGGGTAATGACTGCCATAACGAATCATTTCAGATTCCTGTCCATCAAAATGAATTCTTGAGATCATATCTAAAGAATCATCAACCCAATAAACGTAGCCATTGCTATGGTCCACTGCCAAGCCCCGTGGTGTGACAATGCCCTCTGACACAAGCACAGTTCTATTGGTACAGTCAAGAAAAGAACGTTCAATCTTTGGCTTTTGCCCATAGTCAGCCCAGAAGAGGTATCTGTTCTTGGGGTCTACGACAATATGCCTAGGCATATCCACTGTGACTCTAAGGAGAACACGGCGGTAGGTAGTGTTGATCCGAAGAACTTCTATTAACGTTTCAGACACAAAGGCATTGGTGAAATAAAGATTTCCTACAGGAAAATGAAAGAACATGCTAATGAATGGAAAACCAAGAAGAAAAAAGGGGATACCTTTTGAAATTCAGAACAAAATATGTAAGGTTGAAGTTTGGTTTCTATACTTTGTCTTTTCCAAGATGATAAATAAATGCCTCAGTTTAGGCTTAGATAAATAGTCTTAGGAACGAAAGAGATTGCTTCTTCAAATTTAGACAGAATGTGCCTATCTTCAACTTTTAAAGTAGATTACAATTCATAGCAAATCTCATAGCCCATGTTCTACTGAAATATTTTCCAGAATGTCCTTCCTCTTCTACCTGAAGCACTGAATGTCTACTCCAAAGACTCTAAATATACATTACCATAGCATAACTTGATGAAAGTAGCAAAGAGGGAGAGCTAGCACAATCTCACACTGCAGTGATGTTATCAAATGCTCTTTGTGTTTAAGATTAACATGAGGTTCTTCTCTAGTCTTTCTAAGACAAGACATTCTAGACATTTTCATTCTGTGGACTTTCTAAAAGTCACCAAAACAAAAGTCCATTTCCCTTTGGGCATGATAGCACAATATAAATGCTAGACTACAAAGATAATGGTATGAAAATGGTATACTGAATAGAGACTGATCCAAAATTATTCATTCCATGTAGTTGAAAGTCTGTTGTTGAACTATCAATACTGCTACCAAGGCCTACATATTTTGTTCCTATATCTGACTCAAAACACCTCTAGAGAAATCAGGCCAATATGAAATGTTACTGATACATTTTTTTCATAACTTAATTCTACTTGCTACATATATATATGCATATATATATACACATACACACACATAGAGAGAGCACTATATATATACACATATATATATTCATTTCCAACCCTTTAATTCAGGGTTGGCAAACATTTTGTGTAAAGGCCCAGAGAGTAAATATTTTAGGCTTTGCAGACCATATGTTTTCTTTCATAAGTACCCAACTCTGCCATTGTAATATGAAAGCAGCCATAGACAGTACATAAACAAAAGGGCATAGCTGTGATCCAATAAAATTTTATTTACAAAAATAGGCAATGGGCTGCCTTTGACCCACAGGTCATAGTGTGCTGACCTCTGCTTTATCTATACCCTCAGAAATAGTAAATGTGTAATCAGGAATGGGGTTTGGAAATCCAATTAAAGCCTTATTTAACCATACTACCATATTTACATTTTGCAATAATAAACTCTTATTACAATATCTAGATTTCATAATACATGTTAATATTTCTAAGAGATGCCTACTTACCAAGCCTGATAACATACAATAACTATTTTATATAGAATTAGATTACATTCCAAAAATTATAATACATTTTTCTCCCAATGTGTCATTAAAAATGAGTGGTAGTTCAAGCTTGTGTCCATGAATCAATATAACTAAGTTAATGCAGTATTGGGTCAGGCATTTCACTATAACTACTGATAGAGAAAGTGTGCCTATCTAAGAGTAGAAAGAAAATCCACAAAATTTAATATTTTTAGCTATTTTTGCCTGTAGTTTTCATTATGTTAATAATAGAAGAAAATGATTAATCAGTTATGAATTTGTCAATGAAACACTTTATCATCTATTCAATAGATACATGGCTTAATCTAAATGTACAATTCAAATTATCTTAAATGATCTCAATAATTGTCTAGAAAAACAAATCTGTGACACATGTAGTTAGGTTAAACTTTCTAGCATAAAATAAGGCAACAGAGATGCAAACACAATAAAATCACTATACAGCTTACGTACCTGCTACCCAATCCACTGCAATACCCCGTACTCCATTTTCTCCTATCCCATTTGTGACGACGTTTGTCAAAGATGATCCATCTGGTTTAATTCTACGAATTGCATTATCAGACGTAACATACACACTAAAATCACACCAGTAAATAAAGCCAGAAGACACATCAACATCCACATGCAGTGCATTTCGTCCTGGAACAATTAAGGAAAGATCATTAAATAATGCTCTGGCTGGAACTAGAACTTTCATATGTCTGAACTTCCTCTGAAACCCTCATTCCCAACCCCCTGCTCTGACCATCTTCCCATTACAAAATAAAACTCTTTTTCTTCCCAGATGCAATGAGCACACTACCACCCAGATCCTGGTTTCTAAATACCATTTCCCACAATAAGGAGCTCTGGCTCCTGGGAGAAATGGTTGATTGTAGGTTTGGGCTGGGAAGGTGCCAAGTGAGCATGGAACAGCTTGTGTACAAAGAAGCAAGGAAGCACTCAAACACGGATGTGAACGAGTCAGAAGTATACAGGCGGCCAAATGAAGAGGCTCTCCCTGGCCAAATGGATCAATTGGAACACCAAAAGAGCAATTGATTGTAACATACTGAATTTGAAAAATAAAAACTTTGAGTCCACAATAATAAATTTTCTTAAAAGATAAACTGGGGAAAAAAAGAGAGTTTTCCCTTATAAAAGAATATTATCTAATAAATGCAGAAGGAATGATAGAATAAGAAAATCACCATTTTGCAACCCCCAATTAAAGAATCATTTCAGACAAGGATTATCAATGGCTGCTAAAACCAGTGGATAAAGGTGCTTGGGAAGCAAGATATTTTCAGGACCAAAGTGTGACTCCACAGATTTCATACAAATTAAAAAAGGGAAAAATATACCTTTAAAAAGCAAGGATTTAGCAGTGACCACCTTAACCAAGTGATCAAACTCAAACATCACTAAGAGCAGGACAAGCTGACATTATGTACCTTCTGATAAGATTCTGTATCAAGTACATAGCATCATCACCTATGAAGTATTCTTGCCAAATGTGTTTAACCTTTATCTAACAAACAACTCGCCCTAACTTCCATTTCATGGGAAATGCAGGGTATAAACCGAAAGGTTGAATGACACCGTGAGGAAATACTCAAAGTCTCAGCGCGGGAGTCTAAGAGACAACAGGTCTGCCTCTTTGAAACATCGCTGTCATAACAAAAAGCTAGGGGTGACTACTCCAGATTAGAAGAAACTAAAGAGATGTTCCCAATACAACGCATGGATCCTGATTAGATCTTGGCTAGAACAAAACAACAACTAACTGAAACATTCTGAGACCAACTGGAGAAATATGAATATGAATATTAGATAATAATGCCCTTCGGAGCTGTGTACTAAAGTATGAAGGGGTAAAGTGTCATGATATCTGAAACTCATTTCCAAAAATTCATAAAAAATAAGTGTGTATGTATACACAGATTGAGAGCTAAAATATAGCAAAATGTTAGCAATTATCAAATCTTGGTGAAGAGTATAAAAATGCTTGCTGTACCTTTCAACTTTTCCAGGTTTGAAAATTTTTCAAATAAAAAGTTGGGAGGAAAAAAACACTGAATTTTTAATATCTTTACAAAATGATAACTTAGATCCATAACTTTTTAGATATGGAAAAATAAACATGAGTAATGAGTACATGTAAATATTCATATGCCCATCAAGCAGGAGCACGTATGGTGCTAGAAGCCGACTCCTTTCTCCAGATTCATTTCTGACTCTTCTGACCATCCCTTCCATCCCTTCAATACCTTCATCCTTTTTTCTTTCCTTTCTGCTTCCTTCCTTCCTTCCTTCCTTTCTCTCTCTCTCTTTCTGTTTCTTTCTTTCTTTCTTTCTCTGTCTTTAGCCTGTGACATATTCGTTGTGATGCTAGAAAACTCTTAGTTCCTCTTAGGGTAACATATACCTAAAAACCTTGGTTCACCTAGGAGGCAAGTTATCATTTTATATACTCACAGTTCATAAGCATAAAGTGCTGCACAAATATGATTATTAATGAGACACCAATACTATGAATTCTTTTACTTCAATTCACCAAATATGGACTATGTCATTACTATATTAACTAGTAGTACACCTTCCACCCTACATCTCCACTGAACAGTCAGAACACAGTTCTTTTGAACACCAGCTCTGTTAACACTTCTTGCAAACTCATGCCACATTCTATATTGCTCAAGGTCTGTGCTTCTCAGTGTGGTCTGTGGGCCAGCAACATCACCCTGGGAATTTGTTATAATAGAAAGGCAGATTCTCTAGCCCTAGCCCAGACTACTAAATGAGAAAAATCTGGGGATGGGACCGCTAGCTGTGCTGTAATGACCCTTCCAGGTGATTAGGATGCACACTAAAGTTTGAGAACCACTGTAAGCTGAGCCAGTTGATTTAAAGACAAAGACAAGCCTCATTATTTGCTGAAGTCAAACATGAAGAAATGCTTTCATGACACAAAGGATTTCAACTTAGCACCAGCTGGAGTCAAATCTCACTTTTATTGGAGTTGGCATACCTTCACCTGCCACTGGCACCATGGCTTCTGAATGATCTGACACTGTCAAGCTAAAGCCTCTGATTGCAGACAGCTTTGAAACAACAATGAAAGAGTTATATGGAGAGCAGGTCCGATGATCAGGATTGAGTTTAAATCCAGTGGCACAGGCGCAGGAGAACAATCCCCCTGGTACAGGCAGGCAAATCTGCTGACAGGCATTCATGTTGTTGCTACAGCCATTTGAGGATTCGGCAGCATCTAAATGAAACCAAAAATCAGTTTGTAACTTTTGACCCTACCTACTTGCCACTCCATCTCAAATTTTTAAAATTTGGTTGCCAAATAATTCATTACAAAAATTAATAACAAACATTTCATAGCTGAGTTAACAAACTAAAAACTATATTAGAGAGACTAGAGCCTATACAATAACACTTAACAGTATTAAAACAGTACCCTAACTATTTTATAATAGAGAATGGGGCTTCAGTTGTTTTTGTTCTGAAAATCATGCAAGGATTAGGGAGGTCAGTATACAAATCTGTTCATTTTTGCCCTCTTGACCTATGCACTTAAAATTATATCACTCTAATTACATGATCAACAATGTGATAGGCATTTGTTTTAAAGTATATAAAATAAGAATATTCTTTATAAGAATAAAGATACTAATTTTTATAACATGCCTTTTTTCACATGCAATAAAAATAAATACCAAGTGACAAATCTAGGTTATAGGACAGGAAACAAATTGATAATCTTTGGTTGGAGACTAAAAGTTGTAAAATATGTCAACACTGTAAAAAAAATAATTCCTATATCATAATGCTAATTTAAGGGGGTAAAGCAAAAGTTAGATCATCTTTGAAAGAATAACATGGTGAAATAGGCAACATCCAAAAGTATTCCTTTTAAGATTAAAAAATCCTATCCTGTTAGCACACGTCCAGCAGATACTTCCTGAACATTTACTCTGTACCAGGCACTATTCCTGTTCAAGACAGACAAAATGCCTGCCTGTATGCAGGTTATATTCTAATAAGCAACATAGACAACAAACAAACAAGTAGATCATATGTCAGGGAGTGCTATAAAGCAAAAGCAAAGTTAGGAATTAAAGTGCTGGGAAAAGAAAGAAAATAAACTTACTCTGAATCTGGCCTTTCTGATGCCAGATCAGCCTTTGACACTTAATCTTGCTTAAGATGTGGTTATTGTTTTCAAAACTATTTTGGGTAATTTCAATTTGTATGCATGTGTGTGTACATGGGACTGTGTGTGGGCGTGTGCTTACAGATGTAAGTGTGTAGCTGTGTGAATGTGCATTACACATCCATGAATGTGTTTCAGTGACAAATACTTACTGCGTCTGTGATAAACTCGAAGTCCCCTCAGATTTGGAACATTGTCTCTCAAGACTATTTTGTTGGCCCCAGTAGCCTTCTCAACTCTTTCAATGACCTCGAACTGTGCATCAGCATAATAAAGGAAGGAACCAAAGACTGCAATTCCCCGGGGGTGGGAAAGTTGGTGTACCAGGATCATTCGACCTGTTCCATCCACATTTCCTCTTTCAATCTAAAGAATCAGAAGTTTCATTAGTTTTACTGATTTGTAGTGAAAGAAGAGAACACTTTAAAACTAATATTCTCCTAATTATAATACCTCACATTTACATATCACTCCTTCCTTTACAGAGATTTTTCTGTACCTATTCTCTGATTTGATAGTCACAACTACACGGAGAAAATATTATGCCCCTATCACTGATAAGGAAGATAGAGCTCAAGTCAGTCGGTCGACTTACTCAGGTGGCATGGTGAAGACAAAGGAACTAAACCACTAGTCCCTGCATGTGATAGTCTCAGCAAGGATATACTTAAACGTGTGAGTGTAGCCCCATTACACAGGAGCTGACTGACCCTGAGTTTAACATCCTGACTAACAATTTCTGTAATGAGGATAGGAAAGATGCCCCACACAATCACAGAAGACAGCAAGGCTGGAAGTGGGCCAAGGATGGCGCTGTTATATTAGAACAGGTAACAAACTTTAGTCCAAATGACTTCAGTAAACTAGAAAAGAGTTCACAAGAATAAAGTTCCTGAAGGAAATGACAAGTAGTCTTCTTCTGGAAGGAGAACAAAATGTAGATGTAGCTGGTTTAATTTCACTCCAAAAACCCATCTCAAGTGCCCCCTCTGTGCCAGCATCTGAGCTGCGTACTGGTGAAAGAGACAAGCGAGGTTTGGCATCACGCCTCCCTCGACAAGGGAACCCAGCGGTTACAAGAGCGTGTTATGCCCCAGAAACTGACCGAAGTTCCAGAAGGCTAGGGCACAGGGAAATGAGCTTGGAGGGGAGCTGCCGAAGGAGGGGTGACCAGGACCAGTTAAACTGTGCATGTGCTATAAAGAACTGGACTTCAACTAGAGCGAGATTTGCTCAAGGGAGAGAAGTTATCAGAGAAACGGCAATAAAACATTGGTACATGGTGCCAAGTAAGATTGTTCAAGAACCACTGCCAGACAACTGAGAACACTCAGTATCAATCACACAAGCTCAGCAGTAAAGACCAAAATACTGAAAGGGTGCTCATACCACTCCTGTTCCAGTGACTGCCCAGTAGACTTTCTGCTCCTCAATGTCAAGGGTAATAAACTCCAGGTGTTCAAGGTTCCCAGTGAAGAGAATTTTTAAAGATGTGCCATCCATGTTAGCACTTGCGATCTTGGCAGGAACCCCACTGTCAGTTCCTTGGTCTGACCAGTACAGTTTCCTACAACCATGAGAAACATCAGCATTTAACAAAACAGAAGGTGGATTAGAGTGAATGACATTTATAAGGTAAACATTTAAACAAAAATTTGTGGCCGGGCACGGTGGCTCATGCCTGTAATCCTAGCCCTCTGGGAGGCCGAGGGGGGTGGATCGCTAGAGGTTAGGAGTTTGAGACCAGCCTGAGTGAGACCCTGTATCTACTAAAAATAAAAATAAATTATCTGGACAACTAAAAATGTATATAGAAAAATTGGCCAGGCATGGTGGCACATGCCTGTAGTCCCAGCTACTTGGGAGGCTGAGGCAGGAGGATCGCTTAAGCCCAGGAGTTTGAGGTTGTTGTGAGCTGGGCTGACGCCACGGCACTCACTCTAGTCCGGGCAACAAAGTGAGACTCTGTCTCAAAAAAAAAAAAAAAAAAATTGTATTTCTTGTCTTCAAGATGCTTCTCATCCAATACACAAAGTCTGAAACATCAATGCCTTATTGCATACAGTGTGGAGGAGAACTTAACCAGTGTTCTGTCAACATCTATTTCCTAGTTATTATTGGGGTAGAGGCCATTTTAAATGGTGTCTAAACAAGAAGCTCAGGTTTCCACTGGCGACTGAATCTCTAGTTTGGTCAGACATGTAGGAAACATGTGACAAAGAATAAGCCTACAGCAACATCTTTAGAGAATCGCATATTCTGATTACACTGGGAAGGCCAAAGCCAATGCGAAAAGTTGTCAAGTACCTCCTTGTTCACTTATCAGACCTCTTATTTAATTCTTCTCCAAATCACCATCAACCACAAGACCTGCTGCTTAATGACCTAACCTGATTTCTGTGATGAAAAATGCAGAGTTTTGAAAACGAATGCAGAAAGTAGGAGAAATAATGAGTAACAAACACTTCACTAAGAGAGAGATATCCCATTAGCAAGCTGACAGGGGATATGTATGACTTATTTTTTTCTTTCTATTTCAAAGTGATACCAATGAACTGTACTCAATACATATGTACACATGAACCATAAATCACCGCACAGCATTGCCCAGTCCACGATATATGAAAATTCATTAAAATGTACAAAGGGCTGCTTTCCATTTCCACTGAAGATATAACTTCTAGACTTGAAGACAAGTTTTAATTCCTTTTGATCTCCCCTCCTGCTACAGCTTCAATAGACAATCATTCTACTCTCTTTTCTCAAAAGTCCTCAAACTCCTTAATTCAAATAGTCTTTATTCACATACCTCTTCCACCACCAAATCAACACACTCCTCCCATGAACTTCATCTTCAACTCTAAACTTCTCTGCCTCTAAGTTCTCAAACTTTGAAATTCTTTGCTTTGACCAAAGTCTCCCATCTCTTCCTTGCTCCAATTTTATTTTTCCTATTAAACTTGTTCTTTGCCCTTAAATGCTGCCTGAGCTCCCAAACCACCAATCCCTCTATATCTGGACATCATACCATATGTAACCATTTCAATAATATTCTTATTTATTCCTTTGGGCTCCCACTGTGCATAACTTGCTAATCTCCAACCCTGAGTTCCTGCCATGTTTTTTCTTTCTCCTCTCCCATTCCAGGCAACAAAGTGTTTGCTGCACATAGCACAAAACTCATGTGAATTCTGAGTTCACTGAAAAGGTAAGCTCCCTAATCTTAGCTGAGCATTCTCATCCCCAGCTGACTTTATATAATGTTCCCCAAATCGGCTCATTCAAGTTATTCCTATTCTTCATAAATTTCTAATTCTTTCTCCATAACTTTCACACTCAATCAATTATTTGCTCATCATTGATCTTTCATCTGCTCCTAAAAATATGCTCAGATTTCCCTATTCTAAAAGGTATTTTTCTGTTACATTTTGATCTACAAGTTTATATTTCCTTAACTTTTCAATTAAAAGAGTAGTCACATTTCATCATCTTCCTTTCACTCTTTAACTTCTTCTATCTCTACTGAACATCTTCGCTCAAATGTCACCAGAGACTCTATAATTGTCTCAGTCCCTTATTAGTGATCATCTACAGAGATACTTTTCTGCAGCAACTGGTTCCCTAGCATTGATCAAGGCTTTCTCAAGACTTTCTCTCTGCTGAGCATCCAAGACATTATATATACAAGTCTCTGTCCTGTTTCTCCTCCTACCTCCTCTGACAAAATTCTAAGCTCTTCATTTGCCTCCCAGCCTAATGGGGCTGCTCTTAGTTACTTGAACAACCCCTTATTTTTCTACCCCTTTGCTCTTGACTTTCCTACCATCGTATCATGGGTGGTATCTTCAAAGCCAGCTCTACCTTGTGAAATTCTATGTATGCTTTAAGATCCAGTCCAAATGACATCACTTCCACCAAGCTGAAAAGTCTTCTCTCTGCAGCACTATCATCCCAATTTTTTTAGACTCCCTTATAGCTCTTAAGCATATATGAACCTGGACTATTGTTAGTCATACCTAGGTTTTACCCTTTTTACTAAGGTATAAATTCTTGAGGTTACAAACTGGATCTTTAATCATCATTGTATCCACCCCCTAAATTGCCCACTGTGGCTCCATTAAAAAGAATACTTCCACATGCCAAAATCAATGTCTACCTCTTCTTTCTGGGTAAAAAGCTGGACTGCAAGTCCTTCCTTGCAATTAGTTGTGGTCATGTGACTGAATTCTAGCTTAAGCAATGTGAGCAGATGTGATGTGGACTATTTTTAGGCCTGGCCCCATGAAAACTTCCCAGCAAATTCCTGAATGCTCTTCCCTTTACCACTCAAAATATGTTGACACTCAGAATGAGCTCAGAAGCCTCCTACTGAAGATAGCAGAGCCCCCATCAGCCTGGGTCCCCAAATGACTATGTAGAGTAAAACTTCCTCCCATCCTCTGGCCAAACCCTATACCCATATGAAAGACAAATAAAAATTTCTATTTTCTTTGAGCCATTACATATTTTCGAGTTTATTTGCTTCAACAGTTAACCTATCTTAACTAATACACCACCCAACAACAGGTGCACAATAAAGAAATGTCTTTGATGAATGAAAAATGAATAGTGGGCAACCTTAAGTTTCAAAAGTGGAACTTTAAATCTAAGATGTTCCTTCTTCTAGAAAGAATAACTGAAAACTAGGACAAGCCAGCAAGAATAGAATGGAACTTTTGCTTTGTGTACCCTTTAAGAATTGGATTTGGTTTGCATGTCATCCTTATTTAAAGCAGAGAGCTCATAAAAATTACTCCTTCAATTCCCTTCCAAGCCTAAGAATCTAATGATTTTCAAGCAGAAAGTCAAAATCCGCCTGGAATGACATGACAATCTCTTAAAAAAAAAAAAATGAATGCTCTTATTTTATAATTTATTATTCTGGTTTATAATACAGTATAGTAGTTCAACAAAATGAATAGCTGATCAAACAGACCAGAGGACGCTAGCCTATATCCATTAAGACCATTTTCTCCTAACTGGCTCCCTGCTTCTTGCCTCTCTCCACTCGAATCCTGACCAATCTTTCTGAGATACAGATTTGGTTTTATTATTCCATTCCTCAAAATTCCCTGCTGGCTCCATATTACTCCAATGAATAAAGTCCAACTCCTCAGCATGACATTAAAGATCCTCCATGATTTGTCCCCAAATGACCTTAGCTGCTATATCTCCCATCTTGTCAACTGCGCCTACTCAGAGCCTCTGGTTCGGGTCCTCTCCACAGTCTTCACAGTCATGCTCAACACCACCACGCTTCTATTCCCTCACTGCTCCCTTGGCCTCCAGTACCACTCCCTGGTTCCAACCCATTCTCCACCTACTGGACGTCTTCTCATCCTTCAAGGTTTATCTGCAAATGTTATATCCTCCCTAAGAGCTTCCTGTGTCTTTTCAACATCAGAATATAATGTCCATTCTTATAATTTTGTTTTTGAGATACAGTTGCTCTGTCACCCAGGTTGGAGTGCAGTGGTGTCATTGTAGCTTATTGCAACACCAAAATCCTGGGCTCAAGCGATTCTCCTGCCTCAGTCTCCCAAGTAGCCAGGACCATAGGCATGTGCCACCACAAATGGCTAAGTTTTTAATATTTTGTAGAGATGGGGTCTCACTATGTTGCCCAGGCTAGTCTCAAACTTCTGGCCTCAAGCAATCCTCCCAACTCAGCCTACCAAAGTGCTCGTATTACAGCTGAGAGCCACCGCACATGGCCTCATTCTTATAATTCTATTTTAAATTCCCTGAAATTCTAGCTTGTTTGGGATTAAATTTAAGTCCAGTGTTATTACACTGAAGAACATAAAGCAAGATGCAAATTATATCTTTCACATTAAATACAGCTCAGAGCTATTTCTCTTTCTCACTGAGATTGATATTTTACAAATGTTGACATGTGAAATAAGAAAATGTCCTAAGCTTGAAATCTTCCATTGTATCAGATCATGGCATTAACAAGAACGGTGCTGCATAGAAGACACATGCCACTACGAACACTCACCCACGAACAGGATCAACAGTTATGCCAACTGGAGAGCCAGCTCCAAGAGTTGTTCCATCATTGGTGATCAGTGTCTTTCTGTACCTGATATTTCCCCGGAGTGTTGTGACCTATAGCATAAAATCACTTATTAGAATTGACTTTCATAATGGGGAAACAAAGAAAGCTGAGGTGAAGGTGAATTTACATACACAACAAATTCCAAAGCACGATTAGGGATGAATGAGAGGGAGTTTGCATGAGATGCAGATAATCTCTAATTGCATTTCGAGGCTATGAGGAAATCAGCTCAATACAAAATAAGAGTAAGAAAAGCAAAATCACCTCCCAAATTCCTACTTTCAATTCAGCTAAAATTTCAGGAGAGAAGAATTTTACAGATAAAACAAAGATTCAAACAGATATACATACAGAACCACTGCCTGAAGAAACCGCAAAAAATGCCCCCAGATAAAGCTAAGAGAAAACCCCCAGAAGACAAATGGGAACCCCTTAGCCTTCCTGCACCCCACCCGCTAGGCCACAGCACTCAGAGGCCCCATCACTGCCAACACAGTTCATCAAAACCGTACAAATTCACTCAGGGTTACAGCGCATTTTGCTCCAAGTCAACAACCTGAGTTGTTGACACATGAGTTGAAATCTCCTTCTGCCAGGTCCTGACTGTATGTGTCCTGAGGCAACTAAAGTCACCTCTCTAAACTTAAGTTTTTTTGTCAGTACAGTGTGGGTGATAGTGGTGCCTTCTGCCTAGAGCTCACAGGATTAAAAGGTAATACAGAGAAAGCACTTAGCACAGCACCCAGCACAACTGTGCTCAATAAATGTCTCCCTTTTTTTTT
Organism: Lemur catta; assembly: GCF_020740605.2. Lineage (NCBI taxonomy): Eukaryota > Metazoa > Chordata > Mammalia > Primates > Lemuridae > Lemur > Lemur catta. The sequence goes on along the minus strand of NC_059135.1, from coordinate 56,289,684 downwards.
ATTGGTCACTTACTATGTCTCGGACATCAGACTAAGCATTGTTGTGTTTAATCCTCACAAATAATTCTGTGACGTGGACACCATTACTATGTCTGTATTACAGATGATGAAAAACAGGCCTAGAGAGGTTTACGGCTTTCCCAATTATCTATTTGTAATTATTATTATAATAATCACAGTGTTAACAGAACCCTGATACAGCACATAGAAATATGGTTTATTGGACAAGGGGCAAGTTTTTTTATAGGAATGAGGCTATTTTAATATGCTCCTGAGACAAAGACACAAATAATAGGATATCAGAAAAAGGCCTGTTCATTTGCATTAAGGTTTATCTATAAAATTACAGTTCAATGCAAATAGATTATTTGTGTATCTGTGTCTGTGTTTCTCTCTCTCTCTCATACACACATATACAACCTTCTTCTCTACATATTCTCTCTAAATTTTTCTCTCTCATGCCTGTCTGGTACCTTTTTTTTTTTTTTTTTTTTTTGAGACCGAGTCTGGCTCTGCTGACCCAAGTAGAGAGCAGTGGTGTCATCCCAGCTCACTACAACCTCAAAGTTCTGGGTTCAAGAGATCCTCCCCTGCCTCAGCCTCCCAAATGGGACTACAGGCGCTTGCCATGACGCCAGCTAATTTTTCTGTTTTTTCAGTAGAGCCAGGGTCTCTCTCACTCTTGCTCAGACTGGTTTTGAACTCCTGAGCTCAAGTGATCCTCCTGCCTCAGCCTCCCAGAGTGCTAGGATTACAGGCACGAGCCACCACACCCAGCCTTTCTGACACCTTTCACTCCCACTTGGAATAAGATAATTTTTCTTTTTTTGATTTGCCTCTTTCTGCTACAAGCTTTCTCCTTTTCCTAGGCCTAAGGATCTCTTTGGTTGAAACGAAAGTTCCTTTCCTTGTTTTCTGGAATGTATTAAGCTCTTGCTGTCACACAGCCACTCAGCAAGCTTCACATTTCAGCTACAAAATTCCTTTTAGTGAATGGGCACACAGCTACCCCTAGTGGAAAACAATTTCTTCAATGTTTCTCTTTTATTTTAAAGTGTATTTTATTTTCAAGGAATTAAATGTGAATTATTCTTACGCTGGAAGTAATATTATACAGGAAAACAGTGAGTGGACACTATTCCTATTTTCTTAATTAATCTAAAAATCACCTGGAAGAATTGTCTACAATTTATATCACCTAGTAGAAAAACCAATAAAAACATTAAGAGGACAATTTACCCTTGGATCATTATTTCCATAGGTCTTTTATGGATATTCTAAATATACTGATAATTTGAGGGAAATAGTGCTCTGTATTTAAAGGACACCACAGTACGATGTACTTTTACTGACTGAGCTACTAATCCCATTTTATAGATAAGAAAGCAGAGGCTCCGAGAAGTTAAGTAATTTGTCCAAGGTCAAGTAGCTCATGAGTGTAGAAAATACAAAATACAATGCTGTCTGCAGTCACAAAATGCATTTCCATATTTCAGGGACTTTATTCAAGTGTTTTTCTCTGCCTGGGATACCTTTTCCCTACTTATTCATCTGGCAGAAATAAATACAGCTATCCCCCCTTATCCATGGGAGATATGTCCCAAGACCACCCGGGGATGCCTGAAACCTCAGATAGTACTGAAGAACTAACTCTGTATATACTGTTTTTTCCCCGTACATACACACCTATGATCAACTTTTTTTTGTTTTTTGTTTTTTTTTTCTGAGACAGAGTCTTGCTTTGTTGCCCAGGCTAGACTGAGTGCCGTGCCGTCAGCCTAGCTCACAGCAACATCAAACTCCCGGGCTTAAGTGATCCTACTGCCTCAGCCTCCCAGGTAGCTGGGACTAAAGGCATGTGCCACCATGCCTGGCTAATTTTTCTATATATATTTTAGTTGGCCAGATAATTTCTTTCTATTTTTAGTAGAGACGGGGTCTCGCTCTTGCTCAGGCTGGTCTCGAACTCCTGACCTCGAGCGATCCACCTGCCTCGGCCTCCCAGAATGCTAGGATTACAGGCGTGAGCCACCGCGCCCGGCCTATGATCAAGTTTAATTCATAAACAATAACCAATCATAAAATAGAACAAGGATAATACACTGTAACAAAAGTTATGTGAATGTGGTCTCTCTCTCTCTCTCTCTTTCTCAAAATATCTTATTGTACTGTATTTTCAGGCCACAATTGACTGCAGGTAACTGAAACCTCAGACAGCAAAACCCTCAGATAAGGGGGGACTTATTAGTCACCCTTCAAGACTCTGCTCACAAATACCCACTAGTGGGAAGCCTGCATTCTCAACCTTCCCTCATTTTTACCTCTGCCCCAAATCACTAGCACTTTCTAGGCACTGCTCTTACCATTCTTATCACACTGGAGCACAGGTATTTGTTTATGTGTCTGTCTCTCAGATCTGTGAGCGACTTAAAGGTAGAAATGCGTTTTACTCATCTTTGAATATCCAGGACCAACCATGGGACTGATCCATAGAAAGCATTTACTGGTGCTTGTTAAATGAAGGAATAAAATGAGCAGACACAAAGCCAGGTCTTTGAGCTCGAAATATAATTATCTTTTCTCTGTACGACACTGTATTGAGGCACAAATGCAGACTGGTGGCTTATGTGCTTAAAGTGGCCTTACCAGTACATACCCGTATATACATGCTCAGTTAGTTTCCACCTGGCTGCCTTTTTACTGTACCCAACACTGACGGGAAGACATGTTTTCTAATTTTGAAAACTATCAAGTTAAAACAAAAAAAACCCATTTACCAAGCAAGAGACTAAGAGACAGTATAAGAACATACTAACTGTCATTTGGAATTAAGATTGCTTTGCACTGAGAGAGATGTGAGTTTGGTATTAAAAAGGTCTTAGGCAGCAACTATTGCCTATCTTTTGATGGGAGGATGATATTTTTAGTTGAAATTATGAAAAATATCTTCTGCCCCTGTCAAAGAGGGTCAAAGCAGTCTGGATCATCGGAGTTGCAGTTTATAACAGAGCAAAGAGGGAACACTGTCCAAGAATCAGGGCAGTGAAGCCGACCACTTAAGCCAATTTCTTAGCTTCTGTGGGCCTGTTTCTTACATAAAAAAATAAGGGCTTGAACCAGATCAGCCTTCAAGGGTCCCCTAGTGTTAACACCTGACAATTCTACCTAGTTTGAGATATTCGGTGAGTTAGCATTTGTGCATCTTGCAAATTCCCTCTCATTGTGAGTAGGCTATTCAGGAATGTTGTGAAGATGAAATGGCGTCTTGTTTGCGAAAGACCCTTATAAAGCACCTGTTCCAGTGTGAGCTCCTCCTGTAGAAACCACTCTAAATCAGCCACCAGGCTTCTGTGTGCCTTCTTCATCTTCAGGATCTGTCTGAATGTCCCAAAGAACAGCCAGCTTATGTGCTGGTGCCCACCTAAAGCAGTGGATTGTCACTCTGCAGGGCTTTACTAACTGTCCCTCTCACAAAACCCTCTCCTTGCTTTAGGAGGTTTCACTTTCAAAATTACTATGAATTAATAATCCCTTACATGTTTTATCCTTGTCCCATAGTGGAGCAAACCCATATTAATCAAGTTACTTCTGATTTACTTACACCATGTGATTTCATACTTGCATCTCATCTAGAATTTCTTCTCGGAATTAGAGAAAAAAGAACACTTATCTCAAAGAGGAGAGTATCAACGAAATTAGAATCATGTTTCTACTTTCTGTTTCACTGTTAGAAAAACTATACTGGAGTCATAAAAAGATTTCCATCTAAGAACAGAGGTAACTTATAAATTTGGTTGAGAACTGAAATAATGATTAGATGAGGAAAAATAATGAAAATTCCCTGCCTACCATAATCTTCCCTTCATGTTGAATACCTTACATAATTTCTTACTTATCTTCCTATGTATTATTTTATAAATTACCTAAAATACTTTTGTAGTATTTTTGTAGTTTTATAGGAACAAGGTGGTATAGATAATGAGGAGGCAACAAAATAAGGCAGCAGCAAGTTTCAAGAATTCATTTTTAAGGTGGTTTTCCTTCTTAGCTTTAGACACCTTGATAGTTAACACTAACATCTCTTACCTTCTGCTTCTTGCTCAAAAATAATCCCGAAATCCGTGAGAGCATTTACTGAGAATAGGTTTTATATGAATCTGAAACCAGCGTGTGTGTAAATAGTATTATGGAATCGTTACCTCGATTGACTGAGTTCCGCGGTTGGTGGAATAAAGATTTCTTGATACCCAATCTAAGGCCAGGCTTGTAGAAGACCCCAACATAGATACAGAAGAAAACTCGGTCCTGTTGGTGCCGTCTGTCTTCACTCTGTGAATTTCACCCTGGGAAGAAAGACAGGAGGTGAGGTGCTTCAAGATCACAGCTTCTGCATAAAAGCACTTGCTTCGTGGTGGCTACCGCCAGCTGCTGCGTTTCTTTAGCAAACAAAGGTTCAGCACTGTTGGGTAGGCTCAACGTGCATGATGCTAACGCCAACAACATTTTAAAAACACTGATTTCTAAGTGTGTCACAGGAATACACAAGGCTTACCATTCAGGCTACCTTTGGTATTGACTACAGAGATATTTCTTAACAACCACAGGCATAAGAATCATTAAAAAAAAAAAAAACCCAAGTCACAGATGTGGATCAGAAGCCAGGAGTATATATATATATACATATACGTATATATATATATTTTTTTTTTTTTTTTTGAGACAGAGTCTCGCTTTGTTGCCCAGGCTAGAGTGAGTGCCGTGGTGTCAGCCTAGCTCACAGCAGCCAGGAGTATATTTTGCAGAAGGGTGACAAACATCAAACACAAAAATCTTTCCTTTCTTCCTCATTTATATTCTCCTTGCCCTTTCCTCATCGCTGGAAGGGGGAAGAAAAGGTCCCAAGGGAAGGGAATTGGAGAAGTGTTTATTCTTACCCTGGAGGCAGATTCTGAACAAAGCCCAGCAGCCACATCAAATGCTTTCCTGGAATTCCCTTAGGGACCTACTACTATTGTCTTGCATTATGGTCATTTTCAAGTTAGTCTGGTATTTTCTATTAGCTTAAAACTCATCTTGGGCAAGCTTTGTGACTGCTGCTTCTTGGCATGTATTCTGCAGTTAGGAGCAGGGAGTTCCGTGCAGGGCAAATTACAGGCACTAATTACATACTTGCTGAATGAATAAATAATACAAATAGCTTAAGTTTGTTTATTGTTCTAAAACTAAAGAGTTTTTTGATCTTTGCTCCAGGCCAAGTTCACATTTACATCCCTCACTGGATCAAAAAACATTTCTGGACTATTTCCCTGTTACCCCTCCAACAAAAGTTTGTTTATAAGAGGGTATCAGTGCAGACAGGCTCTTCAAGAATAAATTATATACTTCGATGTTATTCAGAACTTACTGGATTCTCAACCCAATAGATGAATTGCTCTGCTTCATCAAAGTCAACATCATAACCATTCTGTATCCCTGCTATGGGGACCATGGCATCATTGCTCTTCACATCAGGATTAAGGGAGATTCCAAAAATTATACGCTGTCTTACAGTTATTAGGAAAGGTTGATCATCTGTGAAAGTAGCAGAATGTCAGTCAAAATTGTATCCCACTATTCCAAGACATTTAGAGTAAAGGAAGGTAGTAGATTGTTACCATTGTACAGGCTGAAATGCCATTGCAGCCTTGTAGTGATAAATACATGTATAGTAGATATTTCATCAGGCAATCATGGGTCTTCCATAGGGTTTTAGTGGGTTGCTGAGTCACAAGACCTCCAACCCCACATACGATACTGTCTGGATTTTTCCAAGGCAGATTGGCATTTATCTTACTTTTCATCAATTCTCTACTTACACGGATATACCATCCATGTTTGCTAAACTTCACAGTCAGGAAGTTCTTCCATTTCTACACACAGGCAAACCTCACTAATACTGAACTCGACGAAAGGAGAGTTGGGTTTTGCAAAAAAAAAGGAAAAAACTGAAAGAAAACTTTTAGACTATTCTTGGTGTACAGCAGTTTACTAGTTTTAAACACATTCAGAAAATAAACAACACCATAAAGCATTGCCTAGAAACTTTAATAAATAAATACAATTTATAATCCCATCAATTGTTATTTAACTAGTGTCTGTCTTCCTCACTAGATTATCCCATTAACATTAGTGTTAGCAGAGCAGAGAAATAAACAGACTATAGCCAGGAATGAGAGATCAATGTAGTAATTAAAGGGAAACATCTATGAACAACCCCCCTAGCCTAGGTCATCCTTAAGTCATAACTGACCTGCACTGCACCCTTTCTTGGAATAGGCCAAGGAGTGTTTTCTTCTTATTTTGTACATAATCACTGAAGCAAGCACCTTGGTCCCTTAGACTGAGTCAGAAACCTATATTGTATTTGATGTTATTTTAGGGGGTGCTGAGGAGATGTTTGACTCAAGTTTTGTTTATTTGGTTCTGGCATTATGGGGAACATATTTTCTGAAGAATAAAAATCATGTCTCATACAGAGAAAGCTCTCAGTTTAAAATTGTATAACATAAAATTAGAAAAATGTAGAAATATCTCATAATCCCTTATTCCAACTGTAACCACTGTTGGCATTTGTCTGTGTTTTCTTCCACTTTTTGACTGCATGTTTTTACAAAGCTGATATTGGACAATTCTGCTTTTTCCCTTAACTGTCTCATACAAGCACTTCCAATTATATTCCAGACACATAGTACACAACATTTTAAAGGCTATTGAACAATTAAATCAAGTAAAATGTTTGCATCTATAAATGTTAAAAACTCTTCTAAACTTCTTGTTGGGAAAAAATGTGTAACCTTTTTTTAGTTAGCGTATATTGGCACTCAGTTACCTAACTGGTGCTCAGAATTCAACTGGGAAATACTGGAAAAGTTCCACCTGAGTGAATTCAAGCCATGGAAAAACCACTAGTGGAATTATTTGTGAAACAACAAAAGATACTATTTAGAATTTATACTTATCAATCATCATCAGATAGTAATATTGATTACAGCAATCCCCAATGCACAGTTCAATAATCTTTCAGCAGTGAATGAATGCTTTGTATCCAAAACGTCTATAATCCAGTATAATCTTCTCCTGAAAGACTCTAAGGACATACTAAATTAAACAATGTCAACAAAGATTAGGTTCATAATAAGTCTCTGAGGAAGAATGGCAAATGCCAATCCCTTTGTAAGCATTACAAATAATTAAAATCTTTCATCATGAAAGTATCATTGCACAACATTACATGCTGATGGAATTTGATTTTCAGTAAGCCTATGTCTGCATAATCTGTAAACAGTATAAATTTCTTGGATTCAGTATATATTTCCCATTTGAAAACTAAATTTCCCTCTAGATTAGGACTCTATTATCTCTTAATTTCGGAATATGGTGTCATTAAACATTTCATTTTAACTTGCCTACAGGTATTTTTATCAGCATCAAAACACATTCAATCTTTTTCACTGAGAAATGAAAGAAACTTGAGTTTAGAGTTCTTTCTAGATTTTTGAGCAATGAAGAATGATTTTTAAGAAGGGTCTATTATACACAAATACACACTCCGAAAGAAATAGCATCTTTTCCTTCCTTTCTTACTCCCTAAAGTACTTAGTATAATTCTCCGCATGCTCTACAATTGACTCAGTAAAATGTCTCTAGGATGGAATGACGATTAAATTGCTCAAATAACCACAAAATATCTCATACAGAGACAGCTCTCCTTAAAGTATCACATGGTCATAGCAAAGTCAGAAGACCCAGGCCAGAACACTCATCACTGACTACTGGTTATGAGAATAAAAATAAGACAATGGACATGAAAAAATGAAGCCACACACAAATATTGAGAACTTTTTGTGGAACTTCCCACTACAATAGCTGGTCAGCAATGTCTAACTGCAGCCAGGTGAAAGAAAACATGAGGCACAGATTGTCTAGTGACATGCACAGACAACATTAGTTCCGCATACAGAAACTATGTTACAACTGAGGCACTCAATCAAACCACCCCACACGCACACCTTCCACAGACACGTGCACAATCAAAAGGAACACAGTACGCGCTCAGTCGCGAGTGGGTTTAGCGTTTTCGCTGCTTGGCACAAACTATGACAAGCTCCATCTTCGGAGCACACTGAAGGAGTGTACTGTACCTCTCAAGCAGTTCACAGAATCATGAGAGAGCTTCCATCCTGAAGGACAAGCGCAGGAGTAAAAATTAGGCCCCTGTGAGGAAAGCAGGCACAGATGGCTGCAGTGGGCTGAGGCACATGGATTCACGGCTATATGAGAAAGAGAAGAGGAGTAAGCACTGGTGAACGGAAAATCTCCTGGGTTAAAATTAAAACGGAGTCATGCTGTTAGCGTCCTCCCGGAAGCCCACAGTATTTGGAGACTCAAGTACTTTAAGTCATCTCCATTGTTTTCTTTTGTTTTGTCTTCCTTAAACTACTTTACCCAGCCCTAGCATTATGCTTTCAGCATACAATTCCTAAGAGGCACAAGAGAGAGGAACGACTTACCCAAGGTCACAGATCAATCCAGTCTATAACTGGATTATGAACAAACAGCCACTGAGTAATCTGGAATTTAGTAATAGAAATATGATGCTAAATAGTATGTCTCCTTGTCTGACCTAAAAGAGGTCTTTTTGCATTAAATGAAAGTTGTGTGTTTGCTGTGTGACCTTGACATTTACCTCGTGTTGCCCAGGTTTGGGTTAGATAATAATCTTTTATTTTTCTACTGATGACATCTCCATGTGTCTGTGCTCCTTGAAAAGAGGGACCCTGTACGCATGCTCTTAACATCCCCTTAACATGTTCACAGGGTATTCCCTAGATCCTATGTATTCTTATTAGTCCCTTCATTCATCCACAAATTATTAAGTATTCACTACATATTAAACACCCTGCTAAGCACAGAGGATGCTATAAAAGTGGAGTATATACTCTAGCAAAAAGAGACAGAACTACACTCATAAAGAGAGAGAGAGAGAGAGAGTCTGATTTCAGGACCCGAGGGTAAAGAGCAAAAGAATTATGAGGGGTAGCTATTTTAGGTTAGGCAGTTTCAGGAGGGACTCTCTGAGAAAGTGACATTTGGGCAGAATCCTAAATGCCATGAAGGAGAGACTCATGCAGAGATCTGGAAAAGAGATGTTCTAGACAGAGGGAAGAGCCAATACAGAAGTTCAGAGGTGCCCGGTGTGTTTCCAGACCACAGTGAAGTCCAATGCAGTGGGAATAACAGGGAAGTAGAAGGAGCCAGATTCTGAAGTGTGATAAAAGATGATAGGAGGGTTTTGAGTAGAGAGGACTAAGGGAAGATTAAGTGATTTACCGCTCCCTTCCACTAGAAAGTACACTACTAAGGCCAAATCTTTACATCACCACACCACACACTTTAGGATGGCTCAGGGGGCCCATAGCAGAGCACCTACAGGGTAATGGTGCATAATAAATGAGTCCTAAAAATAAGCTGTTTTAAACCACAGAGTGGTAGCAATAGGAGCATCTAAGGTACTATCTGGTCTATACTATATTTGTCAACTGAGGAAATTGAGACTCAGAAAAGTCAGAGGCAGTGGCCAACTGCTGAAGAAAATGACAAAATGCAGATGTGCTATTGTTACATCCAAGGTTTGCTTTCCATGGTAAATAAAAGTAATGGCAATGTTAGGACTGGGGAAAGGCTGGAGTAGGGCAGTAAGGGGAAAAGGAAAATTTATTCCCAAACAAACGAATTTGCAATAGTGTGCACTTAGCATTCCCAGAATAAATGTTTCCAAGCTATTCCCAGGCAGGAAATATCTCTGTATCACTTACAACTTGGCTGTTTCGAAGGATGAACCGCAACAATCCCAAGGGGCCGGTAGACATTGTACATTACAACTGACTGGTTGCCCCCATGCCACTTGTTGGCTTGCATAACCTTTTGAGTAGTACCGTGAGTCCAGTACACGAAATCCTCGAAGAGAGTTAGGGCATAGGAATGCCGCAGAACCTGCGAGGCAGAATGCAACACTGAGCCCTCACCCGGAAATAGAAGCCAAGGTGGACCCAGTCAAAGAGGATGTCTGCTTGAGAAGATGATTTCCTTTAGCATGTCATTATTTAATAAAAACACAGGGAAGTCACTGTGTAAGAAAGTGGCAAAAATTTTCCCATTGTCCTATATCCCATGATTGCACTCAAAGTACTTTCACATACACCTGTCATTTACTCTTCATGTTTACCCTGGTAATTGGGCATCCATTTTACAAACGAAAAACTGCAGCACAGAAAGTAAGGTGCCGTATCTGCATCACCTATTAGTCAGAGGTTAGATGCAACTAGAGAACTTAGTTAGAGGTTCCTCATCCCGCCAAGCCCCAGCTCACACCCCATTCCAACCGCTCCTTGTCCAAGGCTGTTCCAACCCTTTTGTTCTGCCACTCTCTGATTCACACCAATCTGTTACAGTTTAGGTGCTTATTTCCTGAAGGTAGGGAGGCCCTCCCAGGGTCTCTTCAAGTCCCAGGAACTATAAACAATGTCAATTTTAAATCAAAGTCAACAACAGCTCTTCGGTAAAATGCACATTTTCTGCATTTTCCCATTTAACTTGTGAACATAAATTCAACAGAACTTACTGAATAAAAAAAATTAAATGTATATTTTGCTTAATGCAATCTTTAAAGGTACAGAAGCAACAGAATCACATCTACAGCTCAACCAAATCACACAACCTATAATATTAATCCTTCCTGGACATGACACAATCTGACCAGGAACTGGAATAAAAATATTTATTTTTCTATTAGTAATAGAGGATAGGTGGCCCCTCACTGTTGTTGGTATTTCCTAGATTGACCTGATAATGTCTATGACACAAAAATTAATTTCTTAGCTCTCTTGATACTCATCTACTTTCTACCTATCCACTACTGTAGTTTTCGTTTTCTTTTTTTTTTTTATTTCTTGAGACATAGTCTCACTCTGTTGCCTGGGCTAGAGTGCTGCGGCATCAGCCTAGCTCACAGCAACCTCAAACTCCTGGGCTCAAGCGATCCTTCTGCCTCAGCCTCCCAAGTAGCTGGGACTACAGGCATGCGCCACCATGCCCAGCTAATTTTTTCTATATATTTTTAGTTGTCCAGCTAATTTCTTTCTATTTTCAGTAGAGACAGGGTCTCGCTCTTGCTCAGGCTGGTCTCAACTCCTGACCTCGAGCAATCCTCCTGCCTTGGCATCCCAGAGTGCTAGGAGTAGTTTTCATTTGGTTGTCCTCACTACCAACTTACCAAATTACTGGCCATCACCTGCCTCCGATGGTGTCCATTATAATCACAAAAGTCTATGTAATCAAGATGGGCATCCATGAAGTAGAGCAGTCTGTTGGGGTAGTCAATAGTCAAGCCACTGGGCCAGTAGATCTTGTCATGGACAATGACAGTTCGTGAAGTGCCATCCATGCTGGCTCGCTCAATATGAGGGTGTTGGCCCCAGTCAGACCAGAACAATACATGTTCACTGTGAAAAGAAAGGAATTACCAATTGCAGGGGACATATTTCAATATGAAAAATGCTGTCACTTTAAATAATACAACATCCTGTTTATGATCTGCTTAAAATAAATCATCCCCAATTCAGAATATCCACATAGACTTTATTATTTCTTCTGAGTGTCACAAAGTAAAATTGTAATCATAATGCAATCACAAGCTATCTGGATGTTTTTAGAATGTTCATAAAACATGCAGTACATTATGACACTCAAATTTCTCAATGCCAATTCATATTTGTGTACAACCGACAAATAGTTGATCAAGAAAAATCCTTCTGTCCTTGTTTGTCTAAGCTGTCATGTTTTAGATAAGGGAATCAATTTATTCTTCATTAGAGATTCACCATAAATTTCACTGGTATGTAATACTTTACAGTAGCTAGAATCCAGCATCACATTCAACATAACTTGCCCAATTTACCAGCCTGCAGAAAAGAATCTAAGTTATAGAATCTAAGCAAATTCCCACATTATAACCATGCCAAGACAACATAATTTTAAAAATTAAAAAAAAAAGTCTTACTTCATTCTGGGATCTAATGCTAGTCCCCTTGGATTTGTTATGTTTTTACTAATCAGCACAGTCCTGTGGCTCCCATCAATTTTAGAGACTTCAATTGTTTCCAGGGCATAGTCTGTCCAGTAAAGATTACGACCTACCCAATCTACTGCAAGAGTTTCAGTCAGGACAACACTACTGTCAAATACCTAAAGACAAAAGTGAATAAAGGGTGAATTCTAAAGAGAATAAATGAAAGCAAACATGGAAATTATATGAAAATCTAGAGTAAGCTATTGAACTTGTCTGATAATTAATTATAGGGATTAGGAAATTTTGTCTTCCCATGTAGCTAGCATACAGTAGCATTTTCTGGGAAAAGTAAACAAGATTTTGTAGCATTGAATATTCTAAGATAACTCTATTGTTGGATTAGTGTGTGGTTTCATTTTGGTTTCAAAAGTTTTTGCAATTAAACAAAAACTCTATCCAGTCATTAAGCTGGCAATCTTATGTAACTTTATAGTGTGTTTGCATGCCAAGAAAACTATCTTTATTGATTAAGCATCAACAATTACAAAATAAAGTTGTAAGAAGCAGAGGAAACATAACTAGCAGGGGTCCAGAAACTGAAACTTGAGAGATGGATTTAGAACTATAACTAAATTAAAGGTAAGAAAAGCAACGCCTTCACTCTTCTGCATTTTCTTCTGCTCGCATCCACTAGAAAAAACTGCAAAAGGGACCTCAGAGACATTGTGAAGTCTCTGCATCAAATGACCGGCAATTCAGAATCATGAATCTGCCTTCAGAGGCCACTCTTCTCTAAAACACCTATAAACTAGGAGTGATGAACATCCAGGCCTCTTGGACATAACGTGGTCCAGAAGAAGATACGAGAACTACCCAGGATGAGACAGGGCCCTCTCTCACTGGTGAATAACAGCAAATAGACCCAAGACAGGGGAACTACTCAGGATCAAAGGTCAGCAGAAATGTACTTACTACTCTTCTGTCCGTTCCATTTTGAAATGCACTCCAGGTTTTACGCTGATTCGCGTCAGACCAAAAGATACGACCACTAACTGAATCAAAATCCACTGCTATAATGTGAGAACCATCCTGGACCAATGGATAGATGTTGTGGACATGGGAGGTAATATTGTCGGCAACAATTTTGTTCTGACTTGCCACAAGTAACAGCAGACTTTCAGATCCTGTCCAAGAACAAAATGCAAAAATGTCAATGATTCTGGGAGAAAACACAATTAAAGCATTTCTGAAATATTCAGAGGGGGCAGGGTTCGGGGGAAGCCCCATAAGAATGATTGTAATCACTTCGTTCTTAACCCTAATAGGTAGCTGATTTTCATGAGTATTTAAAATAGACTTCCTTTCTTGAATTATACTTCAATACGTGTCTAAATGCCAGTTTGTAGTGAACTATACTTATATTCTTCCTTTCACTATGTTTTTATGCTTTGCATATCTTCCTTACTACACTGTAGGCTTCTTGACAGCAGTTTTCCCTGAGGCACTCGACTGTGTCACAGAGTTCTAATTATCTCCCAATATTCCCTCTCCTTATTTTCTTTTCAGTAATAAAGCATGCCACATTTTAGCTTGGCACATGGCCCACCAGCTAGAGACACTTCTCTGCCTCCATTAAAGCTTGGTGTGACCACATGACTAAGTTCTGACCAGTAGGATGTGAGTAGAAATTAAATTCCAGGTCACATTCTTAAAAGGAAGCTTCTTGCCGTCCACTTTCTATTTCCCTTTCCTACTTTCTGAGAGAAAGCAAAGACCAGAGTAACAGTGATGGATCCCTTGATGGAAGCCACGTGAGAAGGGTAACAGACCAGCTCTATCCCCTGGACTAACATCCAGACTCCTACTTATAAAAAAAAAAAAAAAAAAAAAAACTTGCTATTTTGTTTTAGCCTCCTTTATTTGGTTACTTTGAAAGCAGCCAAAGCAATATCCTAATACATAATATAATCACTTTCATATAGTAGAAATTGAATTCATTAAGCATTATGTAAAGATGATTAAATATAATATAGAAATCATTTTTAAATAATATATAATGAAAACCATTTTGATATTATTTTAAATAACAAAAATATCATCTTCTACCTATACATATTTTAACCTCTATTCTCTGAAATACACCAACCTCTTAATATATATTACCTCATTTCATCTTCACAAGAAATTGAGGATTAAGGAGGTTGCATAACCTGTCCAGGATTCAAATCGATCTGACTCCTAATAAACATTGTCAAATGCCTACATGGGACATTTGATCTTAAGCTCTGGTGTGTGCTGTTAAACTGGCTGGGGTTAGTTCACTTTCAAGTTCATTAATTACCTGTAACTTTGCAAGTCCTCCCGTCACTTTCTAACATGTACTCCTTATCACATGAGCATCGGAAAGAACCTCTCATATTGTAACAGTGCTGGCTACAAGAGCCCGGAATATTACATTCATCTATGTCTTCACAGGTCTTAGAATCATTGGCAAGTACGTATCCCAATGGACATACACATTTAGCCCCAAAGGGCTCTTGAACACACTGATGAGTACAACCACCATTGAAATGTGAACAGCTGTCCTCATCTAGAAAAAAGAAAGGGAATAGTGAAAAGAAAAAGTCAAGAACCTTTGCTTCTTTGATGCACTCTGATGTAATGTTTATCATGTAGACTTGTGCCACCTTCAGTGTGATGCCCAGACAAGAGCTAAGAGCAGCATTCACTTGGATGAGTTCCACAGGCTGTTCAGTGCCTGTTCTGACTGGCCTGAGGATTTACCATCCTTCATATCCATTAGACTTGGACCACCTTCTTCACTACAACCCGCTAGTATAACTCCATTTAGTGCAATGAGGAAACCTTGATGAAATATTGTTGACATTAAGAAACAAAATTTTCATTGATAAAGCATGCTTCTCACTTGCTTACTCTGAAATTCTTGAAAGATGTGACAAACATCTAAGAGAAAAGGCTAGAAGATCTATGAAACTGAATAAATGGAAGGGGAAAGGTAATTAGAACATTAAAGGGCACAGATCCACTAACATACCGTCATGCCTTACTTTCAGAGCCAAAATAGCAATGCCTGATGCCACCCAAAGACAGTTCACACAGCTGGGGAGGAAAATACCCTATTTCCATGCGTACCCTAACTTATTTATAAGAGTCATCATACAGAACATGCACTACAAGGGGAAGTAAATCAAAATAGTTAGGACATTTTCAGAACAAACATAACACATATGAAATCGTAAGAATCTAAAATACTTCACAATCATACCTGGCTGGGGTTCATCTGAGAGTGAGCATTGATTAAAGAGGAAAGAAAGAAAGGACAGTAATTAGGATTACATGCCAATCACAGCATTTTAATCACAGCAAACACAAATCCCTAGACTTCATTTGTTTTGTGGCAAGTTCAGATTGAAATTAGAAAATATTAAAGTTAGAAAAATTAATGAGCACATTACCAACAAAACCAAATTTAATCTGACAATCTAATGGCCTCATTTTTCTAAACAATGACATAAAAAGAAGTAAAAAAAACACATAATCAAGTGCAAAGGATTTAATGAGAAGTATTATCCAGTGGTGATTTATTTGAGTTCAATTATGGTTATCCCTACACAGATTTGAACGCATAGAGGAACTGAAATTCCTTCCTAAAAAGCTATACAGTGACTGTGACAATGTTTATACACACGAGGCTACTGCTCAAAATGAGTTTATAGCCATTAAACTACGGTCAGGAAACTTACTGCAAAGTGGGGACTCATCTGTCCCATTGGGGCAGTCAAAGACGTTGTTACACACTGCACTCAGATTCACACAGATGTTATGGCCGGGACACTGCCACTGCCAACTGAGACAGTGAAAGGCCTCAGTAGGGCAGTCCTTCTCATCACTCCTATCCCCGCAGTCATTGTCCTCATCACAGAGCCACTCCTTGTAGATGCAGTTTCCATTGTCACAGAGGAAATGAGTTGAAGGGCAGGTCTTGGGGACACAGCCATTGTGCTCATCAGACCCGGAGGGGCAGTCTGAAATCCTATCACACTCCCAGGTGTTTGGGATGCATGAACCATCTTCTTGGCACTGAAATTCATCAGAGTGGCACATCCCAGGAGGTCTGGTTGCTAGAATAAAAGCATGGGAAAAATGAGCTTGTGAGTGCAATTAAGAATTCCTTTTAGAGCCTAAAGTCAGAGGAAATGACTTCGGATCAATAGTAGGTTTATAATAATGACTATGACAAAATTAATATTGAAGGCTAAAATAATATAGGTTCTTCTCCTATATTGTGGTACATAGAAATATTTCTATGTGGCTAACTAGTAGACAATACCCAATTTGAGAATATTTTGTAATTCAGGCTGTCCTTCCCCCAGTTTGTCTGAGTTAGAGAAAATTTGCGCTGATATCAAGACTGGTAAAAATGACAGGGCTCCTTTGTCTGAAACATGCTGGGGATGTGGTACTTACGACAGCCTGCCTCATCAGAGTTGTCACTGCAGTCAAAAACACCATCACAGCGATTTATGTAGCGAATACATTTATGCCCATTCGCACACTTGAATTGAGAAGCAGTGCAGTTTAATACTAAGAATGAAACAGAAAAGCATCAGAAATTAGCTCAGGGAAAAAATGACTAGACATTGAGATTTTTCTAAACATCATGAATAAAAACAAAGCAATGTACTTACCACAACCAACCTCATCGGATCCATCAGCACAGTCCTTATCCCCATCACAGACAAGAGATAAGTGAATACATCGATGGTCAGGGCAAGTAAACTGACTAGGTTGGCATGTCTCTGTCCATTCTAATGTCATCCAAAAACAAAACCAAACAAGTTTATTTCCTGTTCAATGTGTACCAGAGCCAAACAGAAAAAGGCTAAGTAGCTACATAAGTTATCTCAGTTGTACATGTGTTCAAAATTCTTTTAAAACAACCACATCGTCAAAGTCAGCCCAGCAAGAAAACAAACCTAGGATAGTTTTTCGAATCAGGAATAAAAAGATTACAGGGCAGAGTCAGAAACTGTGATTATACCTTGAAAAATAGACTACATTTAGAAAGTGAGGATCATGTGTTTTGACTGGGACTGACTACATCTCATGAATACTATGAAGTCCATGACTCTAGACCAAAACCAAGCAGGCGGCACGACCCACATGCCTAGGAGAAACCGCATGTAGACAGATAACAAAGACTGGATTTAATCCAAACTGTATACAGAACAATTCTAAAAACCAGGGTCCTACCTTGCTGTTAAGACCACAACCTTGGACTCAGAAGTGCTGTCTGCCCCATCCGCAACATGAAGTTATATTAAATAAAGACTACAGCATTGGAGTCAGAAGTGCTGGCTGCCCCATCCGCAACACGAAGTTACATTAGAGGCTTATAGAATGTGAAAAATAGAAGGGATCTTGGAAGGAATCTTCGAGATCATCTATCCCAGAAGGAAGTAACTTGCCTAGTCATGCAACTAGGGCTAGAACTTAGTCCAAGGAACTTTGTTCCACCTTAAACTATTATTGAATATTGAATACATGAAAATAAACAACCACCTAAAGGAAATCAGAACTGGTAGCAAGATGAAAAGCAGGTCGGTAAGATTAATGGAAATTTTAGTTTTCTGTGCCTCTTTATTCTGTCACCTTTTTGCCTGCATCAAATGAAAAGAAAAACCAATAGCCAAGTGACTGGATGTTTGTATATTTTTAAAAAAATTGTTTTAAGTATCTGAATAGATTGCTGAGGGATTTTTGGTTTTTCAGTTTCTATCTGGATGGTTGGCATCAGAGACAGTTCTTGTTTTGCTTCCATAGAACTCCATATTTGCAGGAGGGCTCTAAGAGCCCCATGTGCAGGCACATGTCTATTGACACAGAGACTGACAGGTGGAATAGAAGGGCCTAAAATGCAATGAAAATTGAGTGAGCCTTAGAAGAAAGATTATATGGCCATTTGGTTGTTCAGATCTATTTACTAGGCTGATCAAACAAGAGACACCAGTTCAAAACTTACGGCAGTTCTTCTCGTCAGATCCATCCCCACAATCATTGTCTGTGTCGCAGAGCCAGTCCCTTGGGATACACTCGTTATTATCACAGGTGTAGTAGGACTCAGGGCAGGAAAACGGTTCTTCTGTGGGGCAGTTCTGCTCATCACTGCCATCCACACAGTCGTTGCGCTTGTCACAGCGCCAGTGTTGAGGGATGCACCCTCCTCCATGGCCACAGGAGAACGCCGAAGGTGAACAGGTATGATCTACAACAGCAACAAACTAGTCATGAAGCCATTTGTTTTTACAGCCTTTTTAAGCCTTGGAAAGGCCCAATTCTTTTCTTTTTTCAGTGGGAGCATTACACAAAATAAGGAGAAATGTGCATCAAGTGATGCCATCATCTTCATCAACATCATCATTATTGCCTGACATTTATTTAGCATTGATCGTATATCAGGCACTTTTCTAAATCCTCACAAGAACACTAATGAAGTACATATAATTATCTATATTTTACAGATAAGGAAATTGAGGCTCTGAGAGATTGAACAATCTGCCTAAGATTCAAGCTGTAACTGGAGTGATTCTAAATCTCACCTTTAACTTCTAAGCTGTATTTCCCTCCAATCACAATTTCAAGTCCAGACTACAGAAAATTTGAAAATGTGTCATATTAAAAACACAAATAGATAAAATATTCAGGTAAAAATATGTGTTCTTAGAAACAAGAAGAAAATATATAAAAAGTTGGAAATTTTAGAAATTTCAGAAAAATGTACAAGTGGGCCTTTCATCTTTCAAATCTGTTATTCTTCTTTCTCTATAAAAAGACATGTATGATCACTATTAATCTCACCTTGATAGAGATTTCTGAGATTTCAACTGTCCTCTACCTTTATTTTTTTAAATATTAATGTAATACTTTTGCCTTCTGCAACAGCATTTAGTAGGCCTCAAACTTTATAGACCTGATTACCATGAAAAGAAGAATGTAAAGGTTAAGACTATCATTTCACCCTTAATTTATTTTACTCCAAAATGCGGAAAAAAATGAATCTAACACAGGAGATTTTCAAAGGCTATGACTGCAAGTACCTATTCTGTGATACTATTTTCTCAGATACTAAAGACTATGTCCAATTTATTTTGATTCGACTTTTTAAGGAGCTTGCCAACACATAATGACTGCATTGTTCCAAACATCCAATGTTAAAAAGATACTTTGTTGAAGATAGTCTACATCGATGCTAGAAACCATCTGTACCATTATGAACGGAATTTATTGCTTAGCTTCCTA
This sequence comes from Lemur catta, assembly GCF_020740605.2. Lineage (NCBI taxonomy): Eukaryota > Metazoa > Chordata > Mammalia > Primates > Lemuridae > Lemur > Lemur catta. The sequence goes on along the minus strand of NC_059135.1, from coordinate 56,270,258 downwards.
AAAGCCTTTGGAGTACCTGTTAAGAATCTAAAATTCTAAAAGATATTTTTTCTATAAGAATAATCCAAGCTTTTATTTATTCTTTTAAAAGACCACCAATAGAACTCTATCCATTCCAGAAAATATCTCCAGTGCATAGCTACTTACTAAGTGTGTTACACTGAAGCTCATCACTGTTATCATGACAGTCATCGTATCCATCACAGCGGTAGTAACTGGGGACGCATCTGCCATTGTTACAAGAGAAGGAAAATGAGCCACACCCCTCCGTGGGTGGCTCATTGGTTGCGTCCCCCTCGCATGTCAAGTGATTAGAAGCCAGCCTCATTCCATAGGGGCACCCACACACTCGCTGGAAATTCGGCACCGGGAAGCAGAAGTGGCTGCAGTCACCATTGGGATGGGTGGGTTGATTGCAGGAGTTAGAGCCTGCAAAAGCAAAGCACCAAGGTAGTAAATTATGTACCTTCCCACGAGGTTGATCACAGGTTTGATTTGTGAAGAAAGACAAATGGAAAAAAACATTTTTCAGACCCAATACTAAAAAGTAGCTTCCTCTTAGAAATCAACCTGCCAAACATAACATTCCATTTAGATACAGTCGTAAAATGTGTTTTTCCCTGACAACGCTTTTAGGGTTAGCGGTGTTGAACAGAGATTTAGAGTCTTACACTATTATTACATTACGTGGGAAAAAGAATATAAGACTACCAGAAGCTATAACAAATAAGTACTTAAAGAGAAGAAGAGCCACTATATCAAATAAATACATCCATATAAAAAAAAACTTGGTAATCCCACTCACCAATCTGGATGTTGACATCGTATGATTTCACATGCAGTGGATGAGTGATGCCACTTCGGATAACTGTGACATCTCCACCATCTGCTTTCCTGACTTGAACAATAGCATCCAGTCTCCAATCAGTAAAAAATACATGCTCTAAGAAGAAACAAGGGTGATGAGTATTTTCAGTTGCAACTCATTTATAAATAAATCACTTGGGAAAATGCAATAGGTTTGTGGTGCTTTTTGCAAATGTGAGAATCTTATCCCATAGATATCTCCAATATGTTTCTATAACCATTTTCCATAACATGATACTCTCTAGAAATGCTCTTTGGAAGCCCATATTTTAATAATACCAGCGTTCAAGTTCAGGCAAGCATATATGGAGTTTCACAGTGGCATTTAGTAACAATTAGGTTTAGTCTTCCATAGGTAGTAATAAAAATAAGAATCTTAGGATTCTTCTATAGAGTATGAGATGAGACCTCGTAAGTCTGAGCTCTTATCTCAACTGAAGAATTAACCTGTTGAGTGCTCTCAGGCAAATACTTAACTGTTTGAAGGAAATAGACTAAATCATCTCCAAGATCCCTTCCAGGAAAAACATTCCATATCCTACATCTTAATGAGAACACAAATTTTTTTAATACTCAACTTTAATGAGAAGTTATTGAGAAGGAAAATTATATGTCTAGTCCAAAAAGGAACTTTCAGTATATGATTGGGGATCAATAAAAAATGTCAACACTAGTGTACATACACCTACAACCACACTAATGTTCATGCTTCTCAAAATGGTAAGAGAGAGGCAATGTAAGATTTAAAACAGCAAAAATTTAATCATGTCCACTTTACACTAATGACTGAAACAGGGAAGTAATGGATTTTCTCTTTAACAATAGTTTAACTAACTAGAAATCACAATTAGTCCGAAAATGCTTAAGATGTCACAAATTTTATCATTAGACTGGTTGTCCTTATCTGTGGTCTAATCAATGACTACTCAATAATTGGACTCACTATATCTTATCTCTACAGACTGGCAATCTCAGTTCCACTACTCATGAAGGTCTCTTAATATACTTAAATAGATAAGGACTTCAGTAAAAGTTTCTGTCCTATGTGTTACACACAGATCTAGCCCTTCAGTAAAAAGGTGCATAATTTCTATGGTGTTGCACAATAAAAGAACTTTCCACAAGAAATTCACAATGAAAGGCAGAGTTGAAAGAAACTTACTATTACAATCATTATTATTGTTATCATTATTATTATTATTATTATTATTATTATTATTATTATTGTTAGGGGAATGCTGTGTTGCTCTCAGGGATATGCATTCAATTTTTTTTTCATACTGATGAAACCAAAGCGTACTGAAACTGCATTTTTGTTCAATCCCAAAACATTCCAGCACAGAGTACAGAAAATTTAACATTCTTATAATGTTTCTTGTTTGTTTGTTTGTTTGTTTGAGACAGAGTCTCACTTTGTTGCCCGGGCTAGAGTGAGTGCTGTAGCATCAGCCTAGCTCACAGCAACCTCAAACTCCTGGGCTTAAGTGATCCTACTGCCTCAGCCTCCCGAGTAGCTGGGACTACAGGCATGCACCACCATGCCCAGCTAATTTTTTGTATATATATATTTTGGTTGGCCAGATAATTTTTATTTCTATTTTTAGTAGAGACGGGGTCTCGCTCAGGCTGGTCTCGATCTCCTGACCTCGAGCGATCCACCCGCCTCGGCCTCCCAGAAGGCTAGGATTACAGGCGTGAGCCACCGCGCCCGGCCCTTATAATGTTTCTATGTGACAGCAAATAGCATGTGTCTGACATCATTAGTGAAAAGGGAGTAAATGCGTGGGAGAGGGAAGAGTATTTATAATTAACTCATCAAAAATCTCAGAAGAGCATTTTAAAAACATTTTTAAATACCACACACTCCTCCACAGATAAACAGATAGCAGGATGGAATATGCAGTATTCTTACTAACTATTCATTCCACACTCGATGTGTATGAGAACATCTTTGATTTATACTCAATGTCTAGCTTTTTTTTAAAGTACTATGCTAATAATCAAAGTAGGAGGTTTCAACCAGGGACACAACTAGCATAGACATAGGTCCTTTGGTAGCCCTATACAAAAAGTGATCCCTCTAACTGGACTAATTATGGTTTACCAAGCAAAACAGTCTCTCCTCACCCTCTTGTCCTGGCACTTTTATGTAGCATACAAGCTACCCAACCATTCACAGAGACCCCATTTCCAAGCCTAAACAAACCACTTGTTTCATGGTGCCAGGCTACATTCTTATTCCCAGCAACTCAAACTCACAGTGGTATGCCTATACTTAAAGGGAAAGCAAACACTGGCTGTGATCATGTGACTGCAGCTTCCCAGAATTCCACGTTTCCCAGCAATCTTTACTAGTAGCATGAAATTATTTAGAAAGGTTGTTGAAAAAACAATTATGTCTTGCTGTTCTTCATAAGCCATAACCTAACACTTTCTGTATAACAAAGATGGTGACAGTAATCCAATATTTTAACTAAAAGGCTTCAATGGTCATTAGTGAATATATACTTGATTAATATGCATAACCATTTTTATACAAGGTTTCTGATGGGATTCTTGGGCACACCAGAGAACAATAAAATGATACAATAGTTACTATAAACAGCTCTTGCTATTTTATTCTTGAAAATGAAGGCAATAATTTACTATTTCTTCATGTGATACGTATATAACTGAGTACTCGGGATGTTGAATTGTGTATGTGTAATCTACAAAGTGCTAGACCCATGTAAATTTTCAATAGTATTATCTAAATGTGTTCAAAAGAAAAACAACACTCTAAAAGTGAAATACTCCATCAACCAACACAATGTTTTGTCTATATATAACAGCACCATTTTAATATTTTTTATTTTAAAGTGACTAGCTTTTCTGAAATTGTGAGAATGCCAAATGAGGATGTTTACTATTGCAACTTGCAAAGTATAAAAACAACACATATTGTTATTGCTTCAAAACATACCTTTAAAGACCGTAAGTCCAAATGGATGTGTCATCTGCGGTATGTGGCCCAGTCTTTTTCTATCTAAACCATCAAAGTTGCTGTGCTCAATTCTATCAAAAAAGGCATCTATCCAGTACAATCGTGAAGCACTAAAACAATAAAACAGTTATCTGTTATCCACAAATTCGCACAGCATCTTTTACACTGAAGGCATTCAAAAACTGTAGGCTCAGTTGACACATTTAATTTAAAAAGTTTTTTTTTAACTTAACATATATTCATTACAAATTTAACAGCTTTATGCCCCCCCAGAAAGATACAGCTACTTTCATGATGTGGCTTTCAATTGTCTTTGCAAACTTGAAATGTTGCTGTATCTGAGTTAGGAATTTTATTTATCTCCTTGTGAAATCAACAAATTAAGAAAAATATTGGTAGTAATTTATGTTTAAAAGATTAAATACATTTCTTCTCTTTTTCTCTCCCATAAATTATTTTGCCATTATCATATTTATAAGCTTATTTACCCTATTCCTTTTCCTATATTCCTAGATAAATCACCAAGTTCTTGAGAACTATATCTTATACTGTAAAAATTCTCCCAAAGTACACATAAGCAACTGTGTATTTGTTGATTGACTCCACAGATTGACTATACTCAAGACATACAGCCTGCCTTTCATCAAATCTGTGCGGTACTTCTAATGGGGTTTGGGACCCACCTCCTTCAGCTTGACTTAACCCTGTCATTCTGCTTCCTCTAGTAATTTCTTCAGAGTATTCATAAATGCATTAGCTTTCATCCCAGCAGTAGCTGGCCAACTATATTTGTGTTCTTTGTATAAAAATAACATTCAACATCCTTCTCCCATCAATAGTTAATGATTAAAAAATTTCTGAGGGCAAGCATACCAGTTTCCTTCCTCCATCATATAACCCAACCTGTCCTATGTGTGTTCCACAGTAAGAGGGAACTCAGGAATACAGATGGTTCCTGCTTACCCCCAGTCGATGGCCAAGCCATTGGGCCATCCAAGAGTAGTGTTTACTATAGGCAAAAGATGAGATCCATCACTCCATGCTCTCATAATTTTAGCAGGACGGAACCAATCAGTGAAGAATATATACCTAGAAAAAGAGGTAATAAATCAAGGATGTTAGCTTTAAGACAAATGACATGACGTAGAGAGATTTAGCACAAACACAGATTCTCTAGAGAGTGCAATTAATTTCATTTTTTGTGTTTGCTATTGAGCTTAGCAAAATTAGTATACATATAACTGATCTAATTCTCAGTTAAAAGTTCCGTTATCAACATGCAACCAAAGTCACAAATACAAATGGCATTAAAATGGGCATCCAGAGCAGAGAACCACTGTCCTAGACTTTAGGACCTAAAACCATTTTCACCCAATAGATTATTTAGAAAGACACAATTCAGGTTACATATTAAATATTCCATGTTGTTGAAATCAAATAATAAACCATGAGCAAGAAAACAGATTTTAATCTCTCTCTTTCTCTCTGGATTAAACAATATCTTCCCAAGATATTTTTTTACATTCTGAGGAGTGAGAAAAAGCTAAGAATCAAAATTAATCTTTTCCAAAATGTAACTTTCTGAAATGTAATTACATCACTTCAAATGAATGAGTCATTAGGAAAGGAATTTAACAGCTTTTTGAAACCAAACGCCAAAGATTTGGGTTAAGATAAATTCATTAGAAAATCAACTGTTTAACTCTCTATAGGGCAACAGAATTTCTTATCAATAATGTCATCAGTTTTAAAATATGTTTTTTTAATTCATGTTACAAAGAGCAGACACTCTAGAGGCTTAAAAAGACTGTGTCAGGCACACAGGCATTAGAGTCAGGCCTGCATTTGAATACTGACTGTTTCTTAATAGTTTTGGGCCCATCCACAGTTACTTCACCTCACGGAGACTCAGATTCATTATCTCGAAAATGGGTATTATACATACCTCCTTCACAAACTAGTTTTGGGAGTAGATGAGATTATATATGTAAAGTGCTCACTATGTGCTCTGAGTGAATCGGGCTTCAGTGAATTACTAGCCATCTTTTTAGTTATTCCATTCAAATACAATCTCATAGCTCAGATTTGTTCTAAACAAGCATGTTAGCTATTAAACATATTTAAATACAAAATGTAAGAACCAAAAAAGAATACTATGAACTGTGTCATCTTTTCTTATCTGGCCCCACCAATTATAGAATGGTAGGACAGGAAACTTTTTGGTCTGAAAAACTTTTTTCTCTGAAAAGTACTGAATGATTAAGCAAGTTTTGCTAAACTTTCTATCAATACATTAAAGCAGGGAAAGAATTTGAGTCCTTCCCTGCTAAATCTGTATCATATTGTTTGGTTCTCTAAAATTGTGGAGAAACACACACACACAGACACACATACACACATCAGTGAAGACTAGGAAAATCAAAACTTAGAAGAAAGTCTTTTTTTATTATTATTTTTTTTATCCCTCTCCCCTAGAATAAAGTTTTTTGAAAAAGATAAAGTGATTACTCAAGTTTATCATAAAGGGATAAAATCTACGGTGATTTCAAGTTATACAGTTCAATCTTATATCTGCTGAACTCATCACTTTTCAGTGACTGTAAAAGACAAAAACATTTCAAGTTCTTAGGAAAACATGAACACACTTACCCAGCAAGAGGATGAACGACGACTGATCGTGGGTTATTTAAATACCGAACTATTGTGCGTCTCCATTTATCCCCTAGCTTCATGACACTGACAGTCCTGAACTGAGAGTCTGCCCAATAGAGATTCCTTGAAATCCAGTCGAAGGCCAAGCTTTCAACAGTTTGCACCCTGTTAGCTACCAGAGTTTCTCTTCCTATAAGTTAATATAGGGACATGGTTTCAACTAAGCATTTTTATATGACATACATTTTCCTACTACTGTATATTTAAAGTTTGTAGCTGAGTTAAGAGCATATTTCAGCAATATGTGGAAATCTTTTTTAAAAAATTGTGAACTGCTGAGCAACAGCATGAGATAAACCTAGAATCTATCCATTCCCCAAACTTTGAATTTCAAAGAATAGATATAATGCTGATAACTAGGACCAGGAGTGGTATGGCCCAGATTTACTCCCTTGTTCAACCTTCCAGAAGAAGATTTCTCATTGCGGAACATCTGAAGAGGAGATACCCGAGTTCACCTACTACTACCCAGAGACGGCTCTGATAAGCTGACACTGCCAGGTACGACCGGAGGGCAACCCTGAGGTATCACTGCCCAACCCTCTCATCAACAGCCACAAAGTTGCCAAGTTTGGAAAAAACCAGCAAAGATACCAGAAAGGAAATCAGAACTGGGTACAGGAGAAGATCAGTCTCCTCTTTTTGAAATTCTTATGTCTTTCTCCTCTTTTTTTCTTTTTTTCATTAAAAGAAAATCTGAATCAAAATAAACAATCACACCTCTCTTACAGTTGGAAAAAAATTCTAGTGCTTTTTCCATTCATTTATTCAGAAAATTGTGAAAAGAGCCTTTGGAAGACAAGCAGAAACAAAAAGAGTAGCAGCAAAAACTCAAGGAGCTAAAAGCCAAGGCCATGCAGAAGGGCCTCCTGGCCACAAGTGAAATTAAGAAATCTGGCAGAAAGTAAGCTGTTCCTCGTACCTGAGGCGATGGTGGCCCTGGATCTCTATTTAAACATCTATATTACCTGCCATGACGTCTTTTGCCACCTATAGCTAAACTGAAGTATTGTCTTGGAGCCTATTGTACATTTAAGAATAAGCTTCTGTTGAAAAAAAAAAAAGTCATACAGTGGCTCATCATCTCTTTAGTTGTCTTCACTCAGCCATTCCTACCTTAGCTGTGAATTAAAGTAAAACTAGCACAGACAGAAAAAGAAGAAAAAAGGGAAAAAAGAAAATTGTGAAAAGAACGTCCTCTATGTACTAGACAATCTACTACATATTTAGAAAACATAATATTTCTAATAGTATTAATAAGTATAGCTTATATTAAATGAGCACTTACTATGAGCCAGAAACTGGACCAAGTACTTTACATGGATTCATCCATCCTCACAGTCACTCAATGGAGTAGGCATTATTATTGTCCCTATTTTACAGATGAGGGAACTGAGTCAAAGAAAAGTAAAGCATCTAGGAAGAAGTGTGGACACTGCCCTCAATGTAATTTATATAATGAGGTAGTGAGAGAGGAGGAGGCCATTAGGCCAAGTGACAAAAGTGAAAGAGTGATGAGTGCTAGGATGGAGGTTGCATGAATGGTATGACAGCGTAGACTCCCTGTGCCACACATGGCAAAGTGGAGGTGAGAGGTGGACAGGGAGACAGACTGAGAACTGCACATGTTCTGGAAGCATGGCTGGAGGTTAATGAGTCAATGAAAGAAGACAAATCAGAGAGAGTAGTTCACAGTGACCACCAGGTGACAGGGGCACCAAGGAAGGGGTGAGTGGTCACGCTTTTCCCTTAAGGCATGTTAGAAATGGGATGGAGGTGCCCACGTAGACATACAGAAGGAGGAGAGAATCAATGTTGGACACCAGAGTGACAGTTATTTATAGGACAGGCGAAGGAAAAAAGACTTCCAGGGAGTACTAGAAAACATGGTCAAGAAACAGAAAGAAATCCAGCAATGTGCTGTCATGGAAGAAGATATTTTTGAGAAGAAGATGACCAAAGTGCCAAAGACAAGGCCTGAAAAGCATTATTTAGCTCAGCAACAAAGAGACTGGAGGTGACTGGGATGGGAGGGTGTCAGTGAGGTGGCAGGTGGATTGCAAAGAGGTGAAGAATCAGCAAGAAGCACAGGAGAGGGGACAGGAAAGTGCAGATCAATCTTTCAAGGAGCTTGTCCACTAAAGGAAGGAGAGAGAGGTTGTCACTAGAGAGGAACACGAGTGGAGGGTGGGTTGCATTTTTTTTAAGATGGGAGAGACTTTAGCACACCTGATGACAGGGAAAAGTCAGCACAAGAAGAGAAGTTGGAAAAGAAAAGGGATAATTGATGGAAAACGATTCCCTACGGCTTTGTTCATAATCTTGTCTTTAATTTGATTGCTGACAACTCATTTTCTGCATATACTGTGTACTCATTTGAGAAACGGAACAATGTAATGCCTCCCTCACCACAGCATGGCGAGTTTAACCACTGACTATAAGAATGTTTTAAAAGGTAACTTGCTTAGCATGTGGACTTGAAATTCATCAAGAAGATGACGAGAATTGCGATCCACAGAACAGATCAGAGCTGACCTGTGGCAGCACCTACAGGAGACTTAGCCTGTGTGCAGCTGAGAAACCAAATACTGCCTCTTGCTGAGAACTAAGCTTTACTGGACTTCTCCAAGCTCCGTGGACCTAATTCTCCTCAAAAAAGATAAATTCTGGTTCAATAGCAGATTGACCCACCACACATGTTTATCTCCTCTTCCTCCCAACCTCTACTTACATGATAGTAAAAGAAGAGCAGATGAGCAATTTCCACAAAGGCGTAAGGGACTGGAGGAGTGGTAACTCTCTAACGGGGGTGGGGAGAACACCGCAAACGAAGCACCAGCAGAGGGGAGACACACACCCACACACGCAGCAGCCTCAGCACGTTCACGCCCAGAGGCAGCTGGTTCTGAGAAAGGCCGGGGTGAGGGACTGAGGGGCTTAGTTAAAAGTCAGAATAAAGAGCAAACCCCCAGGTCATTCCCAGATCCTGAGCATCATGTCACTCCCCTCTGTCTATCTCCTCTAAGGGACCAGAGATGATCTTCTCTGGAGGAACTGAAGCAGAAAGGCTGTGGGCTCAGGGCACAGTGCATAACCGAGAACTGAGATGGACACAGGACTGTGTAGAGGGGGGTCGCATGACCACTGAACAGAAGAGCCCTCAGCTCCTTTGCATTGGCCCCGCTCTCAGAACATAGACAGCCAGCTCCCCGCATCTTGCCCCCTACCTGAAGAAGGAGAATGGAGGCATCTGCTAAGCAGAAATTGAATCTCCAGAAACGACTCACTGGCACCGGGCAGCTCTCCAACAACAAAGCCGCCAACCACCTCAAGGGCTGCAGCTGATGAGGCCCACCCACCGTACAGACCTTCCAGTCAGGTTTTTGTAGCCTCACCCTCAGTACCAAGCAAGGGTCACAAACATTTGGAGAAAGCTTCCATCACAAAAGAGAAAGTTGAAAATAAACCAAAAGGAAAAAGGAATTGAAAGAAAACAGACACAAAGTTTTTTTTAATGTAATTAATATCTTCAGAGAAATAAGGTATTGAATTTATGAAATAAGAATAGGTTATTATGAAAAAAGGAATAATTAGAGAACAAAAAGCTCTTCAAAATTGAAAATAATGTAAACTGAATTAAAAATTGAATAGAAAGGCTGAAAACTAAAGCGCAAAATAATCTCACAGAAAGTAGAACAAAATGGTAAAGATTAAAACTAGAGGATGCCATGAGTTGTCATGAATTTTAAAAAATTTTTATTTAGAAAAGATAAGAAAAAATAGGTGATTCATCTAACATTTAACTTTAAGAATTACAGAAACAGAGAATAGGCAAAAAAAAACCGAGGCATGAAAATTTCCCAGAATAGGACATAAATCTCAAGATTAAAGGGATAACAAAAAAATCCTAAAAGTATCTAGAGGAAAATGAAAACAAAACAGCAATAATAGCAACCCAAAAAAGCTCATACACATAGAAATGGTACTCAGAATGACACTGGATGCTAGAACTCGCTGGAGCAATGTTTTCAAATTTGAGGTAAATTAATTCTGCAATTTAAAACTTTATACCCAGCCAAACAGTCAAGATGGAGAACAAAACAAAATACTTTCAGACATTCAAAGACTCAAAATATATACCACCCTACTTACCCTTCTTAGGAAGCTATTAATATTATATGATGTGTTTCAGCAAATGAAGAAATAAATCTAGAAAGAGAAATAAACGGCCTGCCACAGGCAGGAGATGCAGCACAGGAAGGTGGCAAAGGGAAGTCTGAAGACAAGACTTGTGCACTGAGTCCAGAGAGAAACAAGTCCCAATTAGAACAGGTGACAGAGGTCTTGGAAGGGGAAAAATTATAGGTCATTTGCTGCCTTTAAGTAGGCATTTGATAGATTTGTTGGAGCATTTGGGGAAAGTATATCGTATTTATATAGAAAAGTAACTAAATGAATATGAGGCAATTGTTAATTCCAGAAAAAAAATCAAAAATTGTCAAGAAATGTCGTATAGAATACTACTTGGCTAAGCAGTGACCAATATTTATATTTATATTATATTAATAATATAAACACCTAGTATTAATTTAATCAAAAATTGCAATCTAGCTTTTTAGGGAGAATAGGGAGAGGGAAGGAGGAGTTGGGGGAGAGGAAGGAACATAAGAGAACAAAATGCTCATCTATAATAAGGAAGTAAACGTCTAAAATGATAACTTAAGAAATAGTATAAACGAAGCATTTAGAAATGTGGAGACAAACAATAGAAGAAACAACTAAGAGAATGGTAAGCAGTGAGCTCCGGAGAGCAGGTCTGTGTTGGGGGAGACCAAAGGGAAGTAATATGGTTTTTTATTGATAGCAGCTATAATGATAGCTAACATTTACTGAATAGTTACTATTTTCCAGGCATTATTCTAGGTGCTTTACCTGTACTAGCCTAAAATTCCCTCAATGACCTATGAGCTATGTATTAATATTACCTGGATTATTATTCCCATTTTACAGATTAGGAAATTGAGGCATAAAGAAATTAGATAACTTGCCCAAGGTTACACAGCTAGATATTGTAGTAAGCCAGGATTGAAAACCAGGCAATCTAGCTCCTAAGCAGGCCCTCTTGGTTGCTATGTTATATTGCCTACCAATTTCATTATTATTCCAAGCCCATCAGTGGCATTTAGGCAGTTCAGCATCCCGAAGGAGAGGTCATCCCATGGAATCAATCTGGCTGCTTGAGTGTGCAGAACAGCTTCTACTCAATTAATCTATTAATGGCTTCCATACACTTCACATTCCTTTTATGTTAATATTTGTCATCATTAAAATAATCCTGATTTATAACTTATTTAGAAGATAAAGAAAAGTTTGTTTTAACTTACTTCATAAAAAAAGCAATAGGTTACTTTTCCCAATCTAAAAGTATTTAGGAAGCTTAGTAAAGACTGCTTAAGAAGTGGATATAAAGTTTTACTGAGGAAATTGTTAGTATTATTATTGAAAATAGGTAAAACAAGCCCCCCACACACACACACACAGTCTCTCTCTCTCTTTCCCTCTCTCTCTTACCTGTGCCGTCAATCTTCTGTTTAAAAATCATGTGTTTTGATATATCTGAATAAAAGATAGTGCTATTCTGGGCATCAAAATCAATCCCAACAAAGTTAGAAGGACTCCCGGTCACTGGAACCATGACATCTTCCTGAGTAGACAAGGTGAATGGGATCCCACGAATAGCCGATTGGGATGAAAAGATCAGGAAGCTCCGAATAGCTGTAGGAAGATGGACACAGCACAGTCAGCTACAGCATGGTTCTTGTCCTCCCCACAAACTCCAGAGAAATCACTTAGACATCCATAAAGCAAACTTTACAACTGTGAAATATAATTCTGAAACATAAAAAATAAATGAGTGGAAAACATAGTTGGACATAATGGAGGGGAGGAAAAAGATAAGTAATTATAAGGGTGACACAGTATTAGAATCTTCTTCCTACAAATTTATCTCTAACATTTATAGAAAAAAATGATGTCCCTGTGCTTAATTTCTAAAATAGTATTAACTAAACTCCACTGCAATTCCATCAAAATTCTCAACTTAGATTAACTTTTGTATAAAGATCTACACCAAGAATCCTATGGCAGTTTTTGAGGTATCAAGAGCAGGAAGAGGAGAAGAATTAACAGCAACCAGAAATAGAAAGAGATAAAGGAGTGAAAGAAGGGAAGGGAGGGGAGGAATGAATGTCAGGAAATCAAAAAGATAGAGGAGGGATGCCCAAGACAAAGGTAAAAATTGCAGGAAATAATTTAAAAGCAAAATTGTTTGACTATGTACTCTTGCTATAATAGTTATAAGTACATGGTTATTCTTCAAATGAGCCTGATTTTTCTGAATCTGAGATTACCTAACAAAGTAAAAAAATCTGTGTGCGTTAAAATAAGTTAGAATAATACTAAGCCAGAAACAGTAACATTTGGGGAGCAAAAATTTGTCAAAGGCATAAAAATGAGAGGAGTAGAAGTGAAAAGAAGAGAAACAAATATTGTAGGAGTGCATCTCATCATCAGCTGGGGTCCAGGCAACGGCCTGAGTAGGAATAGATGTGTAGGCAACCAAAGAGGAAGAAAGGAAACTTCAAGGGAAGAATGAAACCAGGAGCACAGAGGCAGATAGACATAAAGAAAGTTTGAACTGAAAGGTGAAAAACTAGATGAGGAATTGAGCCACCAAAACGCTCAGGAGTTTCCTTTGGAATATAGCACAAAAACCAGTTGGGATTAAGATGTGATTACCTGTCCGAAAGGGGCATGAGTTGTGGTCTAGGAGAAATCAGAAACCATGAGAAGTACAGCCCTTTCCTCCAAAGTTAAGGCTAACATTGAAAGTGAAAAAGGTATACATAGTATAGAAAAGAGCTCAAAATTCAATCATATAGAATTTCGAGATCATAGTTAATAGGGGAAACGGTTTCAGGAAACAAAGGGGAAAGGGAGTCAAGAAAACCCTCGATGTAGAATTAAAGGAAAGTCCTAAAGGACAGAAATTTACATCTTCAAACACAGCTTCGAATATAAAGGAAGTGGTGCCTACCAAGAACACACCCATGGGCTACAGAAAGCTTATTTGCTGTGAAGATGTCAGACAGGGAGCTGGCCCAGTCCAAGAGCAGCAGTTAGTCTGGGTAAAGGAAAGAACACAAACACACCTGTGCTGCCTGTCAAAAAAGTCCAAAACATTTCTTACCAACGCAGTGGCGCCCATCTGTGTCCAGCTGGAAGCCAAATGTGCACTTGCAGCGGTAACCCAAACCATCATTATCCGTTCTGTGGCTGAGGACACAGATCTGCTCACAGCCCCCATTGAGATCGTTACATGGATTATTAACTGGAGGAAAAAATGCACAGGGATAAATTGCAATTAGAAATGTATAGGCCAAGCACGGTGGCTCACGCCTGTAATCCTAGCACTCTGGGAGGCCGAGGCAGGAGGATTGCTTCAGCTCAGAAGTTCGAGAACAGCCTGAGCCAGAGCAAGATCCTGTCTCTAGTACAAACAGAAAAAATTAGCCAGGCATGATGGCACACTCCTGTAGTCCCCGTTACTCAGGAGGCTGAGGCAGGAGAATTGTTTGAGCCCAAGAGTTTCAACCTGCAGTAAGCTACGATTGTGCCACTGCACTCCAGCCTGGGTGACAGAGTTCTTTTTTTTTTTTTTAAGAAATAAGTTTTTAAACAAGACATAGAGTAATGGATTTGCAACTCGCTGGAGACACCACTACTAGTTACTACTGTGTACATCCACATCTGCCTGCACCAACCCTCCCAGTTTCACTGCTACTCTCCCATCCACTCTCAAACTGATGGCAGTAAAAACCGGGACTCCTACAACTAGATAACTATGGAGTTCTTTCTCCCCAATAATAAGTAAATATTACTCACTGAATGCTTACTTTGTAAATAAGCCAACTTAACAACCAATAGCTCTAAGAAGTCAGTATTACTCTCCCAGTTTTACAGAAGAAGAAATGAAGGCTTCAAAGGTTAGACAACTTTCCCAAGATTATTCAGCAGCTAAATGGCTAAAGTAGGATTCAAATCCGGATCTAATTCCAAAATTATACATGTCTGCAATGCAAACCAGTTTATACTTCCAAAAGCCACCCTCAAAGTAGTGACCTCAGGAAGCTCACTGTACACTGCACACAAGGCTGCCACAGCTAAAAATTTTATATCTGCTTTTGAAATTGTTTTCTTAGCCTTTCAAATATTCTTTACAATATTCTCTTCACCTTCTCAGGTGGATTGACCTGGGAAAACAACAGACATATCATTCTGAGCCAAACAACAGAAATAGTAATTCGGATGATTTAACTGAGTAAGGGCAGGTATGAATTTAGTAGCTTGTGAATTAAGTCTAAAAACTATTTCAAATAGGCCAGGCACGGTGGCTCATGCCTGTAATCCTAGCACTTTGGAAGGCCAAGATGGGAGGAGCACTTGAGGCCAGAAGTTTGAGACCAGCCTGGGCAACAGCAAGACACCCCCAGCCCACCTCATCTCTACAAAAAATAAAAAAATTAGGCGGGTGTGATGGTGTGCGCCTGTACTCCCAGCTACTCGGGAGGCTGAGACAAACAGATCATTTAAACCCAGGAAATTGAGGTTGAGGATGCCACTGCACTATACCCCAGGCAACAGAGTGACCTTCTGTCTCAAAAAGAAAAAAAAAAAAAAAACCATAGTCTTCTCCATCCTAAACAGATCCATCACTTAACATGAACATTTTAAAGCAAATCTGTCTTTCTCTAAATTACTGCTCACCAATATTAAGCTTTCTACCAATATAATCTAGTTTATCTTATTTCTTTTCTTTGATCTACAAGGAAATACAGAAAAGAGCCATATGCAGTCCAGATATATGTGTCAAAGCTTAATCTATAACCTGGAAACATAAATAAAACTTATTATAAAATAACAGAAGACTAAATAGTGTCTGAATCTAAATATTTCTTTTCTCTAATAAGAGACCAGCCAGAGAGACATCAAACCCAGTTGGCATGTGATAGACCTAACAGAAACCAAAGGACAAGTACCCTATATATGCAACAGAGAAGGAAAAAAATGGCTCTGATACTACCTAAAATGAGCACTTAGACATCTCATTTTCTTCTATTGGCCCTCAGTTTCCTTAACTATAATATCAGAAGTTTGAAATAGAAGATTTTTTATCAGTAGAATGAGGATAGGTATTTTGGTTTGGTTTGTTTGCTGCTATACCCCCAGCATCTAGACAAGACCTGGGACATTGCAGGTACCAATAAATATCTGCTAAATAGGTCTCTAAAATCCTCTAGTTTTGGCATTTTAACTCTGAAATACATCCATTTCTCCAGAGTCTCAATGATCTGTAGAGCCAATTTCAGAGAGTTTAACGTTCTAGATAACCCTTCGTATATTTGAGAACACCATCCAAATTTCATGAGATCCCTCATTATTAACTTCCATAACTTTAAGAAAATCTTTCTATTAATATTAATACCAAGTCTGGTAACAAGCACGGTTCCCACTGTTCTGAGGCTTACCATAGGGCTGTTTGAGGACATGGTAAACGGTCACTCCATAGGGCCTCAGGGAAGAGCGGTAGTACACTTGTGGGTTGGTATCCATGAATTTATTCGCCTTCATCACTGCCATCTTTGTCCAATCAGTAAAGAACACATGACCTTCAAACAAACTTATTCCAAAGGGATGAGGAGCAAGTGAGCCTCCATGAACTACTGTCTTCCTGTTACAAAAGATATGGATATATTATTCAATTTTTTGTTTGTTTTGCTTTGTTATGATTAAAGGTATAGTTAGTTCAAGTAAATGCTGAAAAAGCTAAATAATTTCTTGCTACAAATATATTAAATAGAATATATGCAAATGCATGTGTATTTCCATCTACATTTAATAGAAGAATTTTCATGTTGTCTCTTGAAAAAGACCCTAGAGAGTTAAATTCCAGTCCTAGTCCCAGTACTTCAGTTTGTCCTAGACCTTTCTGGAAATTACTGTTTTCTCATTTGCTCTTCATTCCTTTAAGGTTGCTCCACATATAAAAGCCTAAGCTGTGAAATAGAGTTTTGAACTTCATGGGTGAAAGAGCGTAACAAGGGTTTGGAAATCTGGTTTTCCGGAAATGCCTTCAACAATTACTTCCCACTGTGCCACTGACCACCTCTCAGCAATTAGGGAGTAGGACAGTGAGTGGTAGAGAGTTCAACCCACAGCGAACACCCAGATCAGTTCCTGATGTCACTGTGAGGAGACCAAAAGGCAGTGCTACCACTCTTATGTATCTGCTTGATGAAACTGTCAACTGATCATACTGGTAGTGGAAGCGCAGAGTGCCCAGAGCTACTTACACTGGAAGAAAATAGAAGTAAAAGGCACTAAGCAAGGGCAAGAAATCAACGACACCTGCCATGACTACAGCCACATGGACAATGATTCCATTAAACACACAAATACAGTGACATAGAGGATGGTTCATGAGGAAAAAACTCTTATTTTCTTTCTTTTGGCATAATAAAAAAGGTCTCAAGGAAAAATCTCAGCAGCCCCTGAAAACTAAAAAGCACAACAGAGCTCTGAGAAAAGACTTGAAGATACTAAAGCTGAGAAACACATTGACGGGGAAAAAACAAAGAAACCTAAGGTGGCCAGTTAGTGCACACTTTGAAACACTCAATAATGGCATGGTACATTAAGATTAGAGAATGGTTTTCTTTTTCAGTTAGTAAATTCCAGAATCCTGAATGCCACCTGCTGGCAAAGCAAGAGGCAATGACTTCATGATTTCAGCTTAACTCCTGAGCTTTAATACTTCTTTGAAGTTTCTTCACAGCCAGCAAACCACTCAAATCTTTCTGACACTACACTGATTTTTATCTTTTATGCTTTGCTTTAACCTTAGCATAAAAATACTGAGGCTATATAATATAATGCCAAAATACCCCACTGAAAGAGAAAAAAAATTAGGCAATTTCGCAATTGTTTTATATGACTTATACGATGGACTAAATTTTTAAGACAATTAATTCATATTCATATGGAAACCAGTTTCATTGACAGAAATCATAGTATTAATACCCAATCACTTCATTTAACCAAGCAGAGATTGCTCTAAGGATATATAATCCAGTAACAAACTGTGATATCATCCTTACAAAATAGAGATACAAGAGAAAACAAAACTATAATATTGTTTTCATTGAGAAAATAATAAGATTAAGTCATTTAGAAAAATTAAATTGGCCAGCTTATTTGCTGAATCCATAAAGAGTAGTTTTTCCTGGTCAAAATTTGAAGGACGTGTTTTACCCAATTTTTGAAAATACCAAAAGGAGAGGATCTAAAATAGTTAACTAATTGGTAGTTAGCTCTAATCACCCTAAGAAGATGAAGAAAAAACTATGCCGTATTCTACATTGAAATACTGTTATTTAAGTACCTTTGAAGTATGCTAGGTAAAAATACAATACAAAGAATTTCTACCTGAAATTTGAAATATGTAAGAGTAGAGTAAAATCCAATTAATTCCCAGTGGATAACATCAAATACATAATAAAACTTATTTTATTTATTGGGGTAAAGTTAGAAAACTAAAAGGCAAAGTGGTCTTGAGAAATAAAGCATAAAGGACCTAGAGAAAAATAGATTCAGGAGTGAAAGAAAATAATGTGCTTCATCTGGAACTGGAGACGGGGTTGGAGAGGAGAAATCAAAGAACGAACACTTGAGGTAATGTTTAATGAGTGTCATTACAGAACTCAAGAAAAGTTTAAACTCAGAGCAGGTCACTTCATGCAAATGTCAATACGATGGTCATTTCAAGCTATCATGTCAACCAGCAAAGTGATATTTTACTTTTGGTCCTTTAGTATCCCTCTCCATTTTATGCACTTTCCCCCAAACGTATAAAGCCATAAAACATAGTTCATACCTCTGAATGCCATCATAAGTTACGGTTTCAATGTAATCAAACCGAGAGTCGACCCAGTAAACACGCTGTGCTATCATATCCAGAGTTATACCGGCGGGCCATCCCAGCTTTGTTTTCACCAAGTCTTTACGGTTGCTGCCATCCATGAAAGCCCTTTCCAGCTTAGGTTCCCCAGAAAGGCTCCCCCAATCAGAGAAAAATAAATAACTACAGAAGAAAAACAAAAGATGAAAGAATCTGTTATTTTACAAGTTTACCTGGAAAATATTTTTTTTTTTATAAATAGTATGTTTGGATCAATGGAAATTTTCTCCAGCTGATTAGAGGACTCTGGGGGTATAAAACAACAGGGAAATTAAAAAGTATTTTTAAAAAAACAGAGACTGTGAGGGCAAATCAGGAAAGTCAACAATAACAAACAGCAACTATTAGAATGCACTAACATGGTGGAAACATTCATATTCCGTCGGCTGTGGTGGTGCATCCCTGTGGTTCCAACTACTCAGGAGGTTGAGGCAGGAGCACCTGAGTTGGAGGCCAGCCTGGGCAACATAGCAAGACCCTATCTTAAAAACACAAATTCATATTCACATCCTGAACTTTTCCTGTGTTCCCTTTATCTGTCTTTTGCTTCCTCTTTTTTTTTTTTTTTTTTTCTTTTGAGACAGAGTCTCACTTTGTCAGCCTGGCTATACAGCAGTGGCATCATCATAGTTCACTGCAACCCCAAACTCCTGAGCTCAAGCAATCTTCCCACCTCAGCCTCCCAGAGTGCTAGTATTACGGGCATGAGCTACTGTGCCTGGCTGCTTCTCTTTTTCACACCCATGGAAACTTACAAATATCTTTTAACATAAGCTATGAAGCCATTTCCCTCCTCAACTTTCCATTCTGAGGCACAGCCCAGAGAACATCACCATCATTTTCAAGGAAGAACAGCTGATACAATGAAGTAGAACTGAATAATCATCATTCACCAAAACTAAAGAAGCCTAAAGTACGTTCAAGGGTCCTAAGATCCAACTGTGAAATTCTAGAAGAAAGCTAAGTCTCCTATAACTCTTCTCAAATGTGGCAAACAGGAAAATTTGCATTTAAACTTAAAGAAGAGCACTATACTAGTTATGCTGGGTTGATTCACACCAAACAACTTGTAACAAGATATTGGCATTGATATCTCAACCCTAGTCTGTAACAAGAAAGCACTGAAAGGAATCATTCTAACTTCCATTCCCCTCCTTAAAAAACTTTACTGCTAATTAATGTTACAGTGCTCATCTTAATAACAGTGAAACATGTAATGTTTTGTTGTAATAATATTATTAGATTGAGTCAGAACATAGAATCCAATCTCTTGGCTAGGCAAATGTGGCAAACACTAAATAAAATTCATATCCCAAAAACATCAAGTATTTTTAGCACACCAGTAGTTGTGTTTGGATTACATATTCTCAAATGCAATTATATTTAACCAACTCCTTAAAAGCTTCTACTGCCAGGCGTGGTAGCTCCCACCTGTAATCCCAGCACTTTGGGAGGCTGAGACAGGAAGATCACTTGAGACCAGCAGTTGGAGACCAGCCTGGGCAACATAGGGAGACCCTGTCTCTACAAAAATTTAAAAATTAGCCAGGCACAGTGGTACATGCCTATAATACTAGCTACTTGGGAGGCTAAGGCAGGAGGATTGCTTGAGCCCAGGAGTTTGAGCCTGCAGGGAGCTATCATTGTGCCACTGTACTCCAGCCTGGGCAACAGAGCGAAACCCTGCCTCAAAATTAATGAATTAATTAACTAATTAAAGCTTCTATGAATAAGGATATAAAATAAATATGGGTTCTAAAATACAAAGCCTAAAAGAAATCAGAATTAACCTTTAATCAATCCTATGGTCAATATATAGGGGCAGAGAGAAAACTAAAAATACAGGAATCAGTATGTTTTCACATCACTTACCCAACAGTTGGGTCCAGGGCAAGTCCTCTAGGATGCCCCAAGTTTTCAGTTATAAGGGTAACCCGGTAGCTTCCATCCAAATTTGCCATATCTATGCGGTTGACCTTGGTCTCCACCAGATAGAGCTTATCGTTAACCCAGTCCACAGCCAGGTTCTCCGGAGAGTCAACAGAAACATTCAGAACTTCTTGGATATTTAAACCATTAATGTCAACTGAAAAAACCTGAAAGAAAAACCAAAATTATTATACTTCTTAAGCATAACTAACTGTGTGGTTTGTTTTGATTTTTAGCTGTAATCAAATCAGAATTGCTAATAATCCAAATTCTCAACTTTTAGAAATTTTACACAAGTTATCATTTAACTAAATTAGAATTTTATTTACGGGACAAGAAAATGTAAGAGGAAGAAATAAATAAAATTCCTTAATTCTTTAAGCATCTCTAAAATTTGTTTCAAAAATCTCCATTGCATTTCTCAAAGTTGAAGTTAAATCAATCACACTTTCCAAATAAGACAGTGTAATAAAATTTTGGCTGTTAAACAACATCCTGTCGATATTTGTTATTCAATCCTCAATTACAGTTCCATTTAGAAGACGCAGGTAAAAATCTGATTTTTATCACCCAGGAAAGCAGAATACTTTTACATTTTAAAATGATCAAGTTTCAAAAATTACTACCAAATATCTATCCAGTTTTGAAAGAATGTCTACTATTTCTTTTAATTAAGCTTTTGGACTCCATTTCGAATAAAATTAAAAGTTGCTCAAGGCTAATCCATATAATAGACTGCTTTGTTTAATGGGTCACATGAAATAGTATAGCATGGAAAAGGTGCTGATTAACATAAAATATCTCAAGGGCCTTTTTTGTTAGAAAACAAAGGAACTTTCCCCTCTACTCCCCCAAAAAATGAAAAACTATCAACACTTTGTGCTTGGGGTTCTATTCAGTTCCCAAGCTACACTCCTGAAATCTCTATTTACCTTATCTCGAACGGTGTCTGTCCAAAAGACTCGGTGCAGGCGATAGTGGAAATCCACACCCACAGCCACTCCACGATTCTGAGACTCTACTAGGTTCCGGAAGCTCCTTCCATGAATATCACCAATTAGCAAATCCCGACCATTGGAGAAGATCATGGAGGCCTCGCCAACTAAACGTGAAGGAGGAAGGTGTTACCAGTCCTTAGAGTGGGCAAGGATGGTGAAGTATCTTACAACTGATATGCTTGCTGCTTTTTCCAATGCTATCTTCTATGTTATCTTGCCTGATTTTAACATGTTAAAACCTCTGGGGCAGGCAGATAGCTATCATTCTACACATTTTACAAAAGACAAATTGAGGCACAAAAGATGCTCAACGAGGTGTTCAAAAATCACACAGTAAGCTAAGAAGAGTTTGGCAAGAATTCGAGTCCTGACTGCCAGTCCAGTACTTTCAATGACATTGAGGAGAATACATCAGGTATTTTCAAGACTCCTTGATGACACGGGCACCTTACCTCCATGTGCAACTTTAGACTCTGTTAAACAGAGAACACATTTAAAACACGGCAATGGTGGTTCCACATCTGCTCTGTCTATATACTCACAAGTATGCAAAATGACACAGGAATAAAGTTATCTATTCAGTCTTATTTGCAATAGCAAAAGATAAGAAATGATATAAAAGTCCATCCATAGGGGACTAGTTAAATAAATTACAAATACCTGAAAACTGGAATATTATGCCATTATTTAAAAAGAACTAAGGAAGAGCTTTATATACTGATATGGAAAGCTCTTGAAAATATATTAAGTGACATTAGCAAGATGTAGAACTGTGCATATAGTTTACTACCACATATGTAAAAATAGTGTTAAATATATATATTTGTACATTCTTATTTATGCATTTAAAAATCTCTAGAATTGAAATAAAGAAACAGCAATTATCCATGAGAAAGAGGAAGTGGAAACCAAGCAGAGGGGAACAGGAATGGAGGGAGACATTTTACTATATATCTTCTTATAATCTAAAATTTTTCAACATATGACTCTATTACCTATTCAAAAATAAATAAAATGAATTGTTAAAAATCAACTATACAGTTAGTACACAGCAAAGCAGGTATTTCTATGTGAAAACAACTAGAAAATGGGCCATTCATCAATCATGGGAGCAGTTAAGTTTCAGTAGGCACCAAAGGCACTTCAAAATCAAGTGTGAAATAAAAATTGGAAAAAAGGAGTTAAATTGAGCCCTTCTTACCCAGAAATCCACAATTACAAAATGCTTTGGAGAGCTCATCTTTTTTTTAGTAGATTTTCCCTATAAATTTTCTCTATTGCAGTACCCTTAGATTGATTCCAACAGAATACCCAGAATGAGGGCATTCACACAAATTTTAATACAAATTTAGCATGTGTGTTTTGAAACACCCCTAAGTTTTGCAGGAACAATGCCAAAATTATTTCTATAGATGGTTGTCACCTAGTTTTATGGTAGGTAAATTAATCAAAAGTTAAATGACCAAGTCAGTCAAATGTGGGCGTAACATTTGTTTCACAATTAAATATGAAGGACGTAATAGCTTAGGCCAAAGCAAATAAGCAACCCATAAAAAATATTAATAGTGGTCACCATTAATACACAAATTGGTCCTTAATAATCAAAGTATGAAATTAATGTTGATCCATTCTCCCTGGCAGCAGGGACCATTCCTGATTTGTGATGATAAAACCCTGCCACCAGCATAAATGCTGATTAATTCTTTTGTCATCAGCTATGGAAGGAAGATATTAGAATTTACCGTTCAGAGGTAGAGGTGTCCAAAATTTACTCACAGGAATAATTAGCTTTACAATTCCGCTCATGCTCCAAGATATATCCTTCTTCACAGAGGCACCGGTGATGGCCAAGTCGGTTTTCACACTTCTGGTCACAAATTCCCCATATCTGGCAATCATCAAACTCTGCCACATGGGAAATACACATTTTTATGTATTTTATGTATTTCATGTTTACCAGCATTTCTTGGCAATGACAAAGGTCCTGGATAAGATGGCCAGGAATATGCTGTTGTTAATGTCTAAATAAGCACCCTCTGGAAATAGGCCCAGGCTCTAGGCATATGATAAAAAATAGGAGTTCAGAACAGCCATCTTCGGTCAAGGGAAAAGAGCATTTAAATCATATTTTTAAATCTACATGAAGGATAACTTTACAGAAGATTGCACAACACTGCTTGAATTCATAGTCTTGTGGTATTGCATTTCATTTATTAATGTTGGCTTACAAAATAAATGAATTTTGGTGTAAATCTTCCCTTTAACACTGTGCTTTCCAATATGGAAGCCACTAATGCCTTGTGCCTACCTAAATGTATATGTAGATTAATCAAAATAAAATAAAATTAATAAGTCAGTTTCCCAGTCACACTTGCCACAGTTCAAGTGCTCAATAGCCACATATGTCTAGTGGTTACCATATTGGAGAGCGAAGATATAGAACATTTACACCACTGCAGAAAGTTCCACTGGACAGCACTATCTCAGAATAAAGTAAGACTTGCCTTATACTCAGGCCCTCAAGAAGGCATAAGTCTGACTGCAATAAAGTGTTTGGAAAGATCTATTTGCCCAGTTGTCTTTCCTCTGATGTCAAAAAATCATAAGCAAAATTAAGTTGAAATTATTTTCAAGACATGAAAAATTTCCTCTCTTCTACTTATTATTCATTCATTAATAAGTGTTTATTGAAAGTCCCTTACATGGCATGGCATTTCATTGTCACACAGTTCTACTGTGTGAAAAAGAGTTTCAATATAATTGATATAAACAATATAACATGGTGGGTGGAGAGAACACAATATATAAAAAGGGTCTTTCTTAAAGACTGTAAGGCTTAAGGGGTGCAGAAATTGACCTATCCTTGGTACACTGATCCAAGTCCACATCTACTCTCCATCATCCCTACCCAGCTCTCTTCCCTGGGAGGATGGCACAACACTGCGTGAATTCATAATTATACATCTAAACCAACAGGGTTCCCATGCCCTCTGGCTTCAGGAAATTTTTCAGTAGATTATAATTTCTGAAACCATTGCACCCAAGTCTAGAATTCTCCAGACTTCTAGAGTTTGATTACATTTGCAGCAACGGTCAGAGTTTTGAATTGGGTTCGGCCATCCCTGCTAGGTGGGCCCACCATGCCATGACTCCCCAACTAGAAAAGCCCAAGAAGATTCTGGGATCAAACTAATGGTTTCAGTTTTGCCTCCAGGCCAAACATAACATGAGCCAACATATCTTTCTTTGTGACTAATCAAAGAAAAACAGTCTAATCTGGACATGATCAGGTAAAAGGCCATGTGGGTATAAACTGCACTCGTTGATGAAATCTCTTCTGTGCCCTCACCTCAGCCCTGAGAAAGCTGCACCTAAGGCTTCGCCTCAGTAGGGATGGAAGTACAGGACATTCTCCCTCAAACACGCAGAATGTCATGACCTCATTTTGAATGCAAGCTCCATGAGACTATATCCAAGGGTATGGAGTAACTCTGGGAGCAGGAGTTTTGATGTCAACCAGAAGGAAATTAAGGGTGGAAAAGTCATAACTAGGAATTCTTAGACACAAATGCCCTTCCTATCACCTGTGCTACAAGTGCTTTAAAGATCAGAATGAATACATAAAATCACTGTCATTTGTAATGACCGAATAAGATTGTATCCTTTAGATCACTATGGAGAAAAATGAAGACTTATTAATATCCATCATCAGCCAAAGTGAAGACAAGAAAAATGAAAGTGGAATTGAGGATTTTTATGAAAGTAGAAAAGATAGTAGAAACTATATCAAACACTGAAACACTGCTTTATAATCCCTCTTTCACTCCAATACCTTTACCCATTTTTCTTTCCTTTTTATTCTTTGTCTCCTCCTACCAACAAATACTGCAAAACTCCCTTTTAGCTTAGATGCCCTTGGACACCCTCTGATCCATCTGGCTGTGTGAAACCCACCAAGCTGAATGACCTCCCTGCCCTCACTCTGCACCCGATGTCATTCTGTCAACAAACAGCATGTCCTGTCAATCAGAAACAATGCGCCTGGTAAACTGCTTCAGCATGCTGCAGAGGTTCCACCGCCAGGTCAAGACTACCAGAGGCAGATGAATGGTAGAAAGACAAAGATTTCATGTCAGGATTATTCAGTGCTATTCCTCATTACCACCCAGGTGTTCCCTGTGGAGCCCCGTCTTAGATAACAAATGTTGCATAGGCTTGGAATACCTGAAGCCTCTGGAAGGAGTCAGCCGTGCAGAGGGTTACATTCATGCAGAGAGCATTTTTTGAATTGAAATGTTTGAGAGAGCAAACCAAAACAATTCCCCCTAAAATTTCTGCTCAGCTGAAACAAGAGTAACTGGTTTCATAATGTCATGTATTTAAGTTCTCTTTACAAAGACAGAAAAACATAGATTTCTTCGAAACAAATGTGAAATAAATGTTAACCCAGCTTCAAAACTCAGGAGCAAATGACACATTCTTGAAGGACAGGGAAGGTCACAGAAAAGGTCTTTGCAGGTGGCAGGGAGCCTCACATTCACAAAGGCCCTCAAATGTAGACTTTTGAGATAATCTCCAAGTGAGGTTGTCGGTGCTAAAGCCCCAGAAACATACTGTGGGGATTGAAAGGAGATGTCATTGTGGAACTTAAAACTAGTCCCCAATATTGGACCACACTACTTCCAATGTGATATAAGTCGAATGTTTTTCTACATCCTGAAATTATCTTTTGTATAATATTGCAATTTTCTGTATTACATTCATTAATAGGTTCAATGTAAAATTTTACAAATCAAGAACTTTGTTATGACAGCCTTTCACTTCTTAAGGAAGCGGCAAAAAATTGAAGTGGCCTGAACCTCTGACATTTAAGAAGCCCCAGACACTTGGAAATATAACATATACTGGAAAAGATGGAAAATGTGCTATCTGGGATTAAGGGTGGGAAAAAAGACAGAGAACAAGTTGCAGGGCATCACAAGACTGAACTAGGAATTCTGAAAGAACACATCACTTTTACTGAAAAGACTTCATAGCCTGTCAAGTTTCAACTGCAAGACAGCTCGGCCCCAACTCCTCTTTAGGCTTAAGAAAGGAAAAAGAGAGAAAAGCTGATGTAATACTGAGAATGTGGCTTCTGGTATTTCCCTTGGAATTCCTTTTCTGCTAAGAGAAAAAGGAAATGCCTAGAGAACTAAAAGGCTAGAGATAGGATTGGCAGCTGGGTGGCAGTAAAGGGGGACAGAGGAGGCTGACATTTGCCAAAGACAAAGAGGCAGCCTCACACCCACAGAGGAGCACCAGCCTTTGCAGGGACGCCAGGAAGCACAGACAGGGACTCCAAAAGTCAGAGCCCAGCAAGTAAGGACATTTGTGTGAAAAGTATTAGTAATTGACCTGAGTGCATCCCTAAGGTAATGATAATCATAATAACAATAATAAAACACAAAAAGTGTCCTGCAATCTAATGTTAGTTGCAGATCATAACACTTTGTTTATAAAATATTTTGAAATGATTAGAAATTTGGAAGCTGTCTTAAATAATTCAAAGTTCTCTCTCAGTCTCCAGGATTTCTCAGGCTGACTTGTATCTTGATCTTAACATACCTTGTCAAATACAGTTACTTAAGAGGAGCAATGACATCATGGGCAAATTTTAGGATATGGTCCTGATGTTAAAAAACCTAAAATTACCTACTTGGAACACCATAAGGACAACCTCGATTGGACTGCTTTATCAGGATATAAAAATCCAGTTTTTCTTGGCATATGACAGGTACTGAATCCCACTATTATAGTTCTCCAAGAATTCCTAGTTTAATTTGCAAACCAGAATTTATTTCTGGTACCAAAATGTTTTTCTGGCTATGAGTAGTTATTAAGATCATCTATATTTGTATCTAAAGTATAGATATGCTGGAAGCCCATGAGCTAAGACTAAGGACTGAATAACTTCATTAGGTTTATCCAAATTCAATACTTTTTGCCAAATTATATTAATATTTTAGAAATTATTTCAGAAGAAATACTTTTCTGAAAATATGTCTTAGGCATGTGATGTTTGGTTTTTATCCAAATTTCTAAGGAATAGCAAAAGAATACAAATATTCTGGGAAAATTCTGAATCATCTATAGAAATCCATAGATGACTACCAAACAAATTTTAATGAATAGTTTCAATTTCCTCCCAGATGCTTTTTCCCAACACTAAGAAAAACAGTTTTTGTGAAACCTCTGTGATCACTTTCTGTTAATACGTTTGTTGTTTGTGTACTAAAAATCAGAAAGAAGAAAAAAGAAATCAGAACATTAAAAATTCACTGTTCAAATTCTAAGAAAATGAAAACTGATGATACTTGACCATGTCTAATTCTCCCTTGGTAAGGCCCCATCCTCATCACAGTGGGAAGTAAAGCTGGCACCAGAATCAAAAATCTCCCAGTGGGAGAAATCATTTTTTAAGTTAAAATGTGGGGAAATATTTGTTGCACTGGAGTCTAGTTCAATACCAGCCACCAGCTGGCAGAATCATGATAAAAAATTTGCTTGTCTTGAATGTTAGTTCCAAGTAGAGGTAAAAACCAGTGGAATGAACAGCCAGCACAACACAGGCAAGGACCCACTAGTGTAGTCACCCAAGCAGTGACCTGGTGATCCTCCACTGTGCCAGGTGGAACTCTTTAGTTGCTGCATCCTGCAGACGTTTGTGCATCCTGGAGAAGAGGCCAGGGGAGCAGAGTAGAGGTGCTCCATGGGTTCAAAGCAGCAGCTATCTACTAACCTCATGGAAGTCTTTGGTATTTAGTAACCAGTGTGGCTGTAACGACCCTGATTCCAAATACTTAAAAAGAAAACACAAAATGATGACTTCCATAATCAGGTTGTGGATAGGCTCCGCATAGCTGGTCAACTCACACATCACAGAACCACTCTTTTGCCTTGTGCACCACACAAAAGCTCTTCAGAGTTAAAATTTCACATTTTCCAAGTTTTCTGTGAGGACTATGTTGCTCTTTATTAGGCCAGACCGTCACTCCTATCCCGTAAGTGCACACTCTTTGATGTCACAGATCACAGAACCCATCAATGCACGTGATGAAAGACCAGAAGCCCCACCAGTCACTTACCAACACAAGTACGGCTGTCATTGCGGTTGATGATAAAACCTGGAGGACAAAAACACGCCCCTCCATATGGTGTCTTGTGGCACTGGTGCTCACAGTTCAAGGTAGAACACATACTAATACCTAAACAGAGAAAAGAACTCTGTTAAATGAATGGTGACCTCTGGACAGGATTGGTTTCCCTAATAGCTTTTTTTTCCATAAGTAAAAGCTGTGTAGGCATGTAGCAGAGGTACAGAAAAATCTGTCACCATTCAAACCTCACTGCAATATTACGCAATAAAAGCTCAACCCATATTTTAGAAAAGAAAAAGAAAACTCCTTTCCAAAGTTATAACTCTGTGAAAGTATAAGTCATTGTAAGTATTATTTATGAAAAAAAAAATCAGGTCATAGGTCTGTGTTTGTGTCTACATAATAAAAGGGCTAAGAACTCCCAAGTGACTGGCCCAAGAATATACCCTAAAAGTGTTAACTGTGGTTAGCTTCAAGTGACGGCATTTCAGGTGACTATACTTTTTTATTTCTGCTAATTTTTATTTTCTAAATTTTGTGCTATGACTACATGTCTCTTGTTAATTTTTCAAGCTTTTCTAAAAGGGCTCCCAAAGAAATGGGGAGGGAGGAGGAATGCCATACTAGTCTCTGCATATTTAAATATTATGTTCAAGTTTTGTCAAGGAAACAAAAAATAACCTTGGGGACACAGTTACATGGGCACTTCCAGGCAACCACTACGCTAGTCAGAGAGTACACTACTAATGAAATCAGGGTCGTAAATTGTATTCCCTTACAGGATAGTCAGTTGTCCACAGAATTGATGGAATGATGGTGGGGGAATATTTTGAAGCCATAAAAAAAGAAAAAAAATCTAATTCTAGTCAGTTTCCTTATAAATGAGTGTGGTCAGGCAAGACATCATCAAATAACACTGTTCATGGCTACTTCAATTTCATCACTGGAGAATAACTCAAAAGTACATAACTCAGGAACCAGAAGCATTTTTTTTTTAAGTATTGCCAGACAAGACCTTTTTGCATAAGTATAAGCCAGGGAATAAAATCTCTGGAACGCCTTTAGAACCATCAAAATTGCCAATGAAATAATTCTCCCTGTGTGTGTATCGGAGGTGGGGGCGTGGGAGGGTTGCCACAAATTTTTAAGCTCCTTCCATCAGGAGATGGAGTCTACTTCTTCAATCCATTCCCGGCCTGGCCAGGTGATTTGCTTTGGCCAATACAACGTTAGCAAACATAACATAACAGAGCCTTAGAAGTGCTTGAGCACTAGGGTTTGCCTTTGCTACCACTGTGCAAACAAGCCAGGGCTGGCCCAAGCTTTTATTGCAACATCCTGACATGTGAGTGAGCTGGTAGGGGCCAGAGGAACTATCTAGCCAACCCACAGAACTGTGAGAAACAGTAAATGTTTGTAGGTTTAAACCACTAACTCTTGAGGTAGTTTGTTATGCAAATGTCAACTGATAAAACACTGTATTTGAGAATCTGTTCTAGAAAACAGAAATATCTGTATCTGAAAGCTACCCAGATTTCCATACTCACCACAGTATCTTCCAGTAGTGGTACTATTTTCGTCTTCTCCTCTCGGACAATCTGAAACCCCATCACAAACTTTATAAATAGAGATGCATTGCCCGGACTCTGGACAAACCCAATGTCTTGGGGGACATTTGTGAAAATGATGAGGGTTGCTTTCTGTGGAGGGATAAAAAGAGAGAGAAAGGGAGAGTTACAGGCCGTGTGAGAGGTAGAGCCAGCTCTGTTTTAATCAATGGTTAAGAGAGGATATAGACCAAGTAGGCAATAGAAATCTACAAATGACTTACATTTTAAAATAAACTAGTAGTTTCTAACCCTACCTTTATCCTTTTATTGAGAGTCTAAGGAGTAGCACAATGGAATTATTCCAGTCTTTCTGGGAGGCAGCCCTCAGCCAGGTAATAAGAGTAAGAAGCAGATATAGGCCTGAATGGTCAACAAACTAGATTCATAACCCTATAGGAGAAGATTCGGTTATCTAAATCCTGAATTATAGGAGTAGAACCATAACGATAACTCCAGGACACCTGAGTTTGTGTTTGGGTTGTTTGATTTGTTTTGTTTATTTAGTGAAATGTCAATAGTTTATGAAAAACCATAACCCAAATATAGGAAGACTACTTCCTGGAACACCAAAACATAAAACCAGTGGAACAAGCATCTCCCTTGTTCTATCTGGAATTGGAACGGCGAAGGCAACCTTCTTTAGGGTGTGGGTGTCAGTGACTCCTGAACTGCTGGTGGTATTGCTGGTGGTATCAGCAGTGTGAAGGGGTGGATATTGCTGGCAATTTCCTTCTCAGAATCTTTAAACACTTCCCTGGATGGTAGCCTCTCCTACACCTACCAATCCCTAGCTCCATCCCATTTGTTCCCAATGTGGCCTCTCTTTCACCACTGCATGTCAGTGACTCATTTGAAAATCAAAATAAAATTTAAAAGAAGACAAAATAAAACCAAAAAAAAAAAAAAACCTGAACTGTTACCAAAGTTCCAAGTCATTTTTAAAGGTTATAAGATCTAAGACAAATCACACTTTCCCCTATTTTTCCTTATTGCCCAGCCTGTTGCTCTTATATAGGTAAATCCAATTAAAATAGGCAGTCTTAAAGGGGGAATGTCAGAGTGGGATACAGATGGGGGATGGTCCTACCTATTTTGCCTTAACAATACATTAATCTATAACATATTTGAGTTCGGAATCTTTTTAGGAAGAGCTAGTAGAATAACCTCTTTCGTCCTCACTCACTAAGTGCCTAAACAACTCCTTAAACTAAAGCCAATCTGGAGGCTTGCTTGTCACACAAAATTTCTGAAAAGGAAAGGAGGAAAAGCAAGTCCTGGAAAACACTTTAAGAAAACACTTTTCGGCCGGGTGCAGTGGCTCACACCTGTAATCCTAGCACTCTGGGAGGCCGAGGCGGGTGGATTGCTCGAGGTCAGGAGTTCGAGACCAGCCTTAGCGAGACCCCGTCTCTACTAAAAATAGAAATATAGGCCGGGCGCGGTGGCTCACGCCTGTAATCCTAGCACTCTGGGAGGCCGAGGCGGGCGGATCGTTTGAGCTCAGGAGTTCGAGACCAGCCTGAGCAAGAGCGAGACCCCGTCTCTACTAAAAATAGAAAGAAATTATCTGGCCAACTAAAAATATATATACATAAAAATTAGCCCGGCATGGTGGCGCATGTCTGTAGTCCCAGCTACTCGGGAGGCTGAGGCAGTAGGATCGCTTAAGCCCAGGAGTGTGAGGTTGCTGTGAGCTAGGCTGACGCCACGGCACTCACTCTAGCCCGGGCAATAAAGTGAGGCTCTGTCTCAAAAAAATAAAAATAAAATAAAATAAAAAT
Source organism: Lemur catta (assembly GCF_020740605.2). NCBI lineage: Eukaryota > Metazoa > Chordata > Mammalia > Primates > Lemuridae > Lemur > Lemur catta. Next base: position 56,238,163 of record NC_059135.1, on the reverse strand, counting down.
AAAAATAGAAATAAATTATCTGGACAACTAAAAATATATATATAGAAAAAATTAGCCGGGCATGGTGGTGCATGCCTGTAGTCCCAGCTACTCAGGAGGCTGAGGCAGGAGGATCGCTTAAGCCCAGGAGTTTGAGGTTGCTGTGAGCTAGGCTGATGCCATGGCACTCACTCTAGCCCAGGCAACAAAGTGAGACTCTGTCTCAAAAAAAAAAAAAAAAGAAAACACTTTTGAATAGGAATCTCTTCCCCTCCTTACCACATCCGTCTTCATCTCCACCGTCTCTGCAGTCGCTGTCTCCGTCACAGACCCAATTTTGATGAATGCATTCGCCATTGGAGCAAGTGAACTGGTTCCCACTGCAGGTCTGATAGTCTGGAAGGAAACAACAGCTGCACTCCAAAGACACAAATGACTTGGAAAAAATCAAAGTGTGCACCTTACTGCCCAAACAGAGCTCCTAGAAACTGAACTTTCTATGTCAATTTAATCCCTTATGTATCTTGACAAAAATGACAAAAGGAAGAAGAGAAAGAGAAAGAGGAGGAGAGGATAACAGCAGCTTTAGGTCCAAGAAATGAACTCAGGTGTCAGTCTCTGTTTCTCAAGATTAAAAACAAAATGGTATGCAATAGGTTGACACAGAAAAGAGGTTGCAGACTGAATAAAGATGCTACAGACATGCCGATGGCCAACATTCTCTTCTTTTACTACAAGCACTGTAATTGCTAATCTAGGACCAAATGATTCTGAGTCAGCCATTCCACAATGTCATATTCTCTTTAATACAGTTACTGAAATAAGCCCAGGTTCCAGAATGGAAATGGCATGGCTCACAGAAAATTGGGGTGATATAGAAAATATTTAACACCACCCTAAGGCATGGGCGTGAACCAATCAAAACAGGTGTGGACAAAAATGACACATTCCAGTAAATAAAGGAACACAAAAAGCTGCCAACTTACCGGAATTAGTAAAATCCTCATGGAGTCTTCTAACTTTACACATTCCAAAAAAATGAGTCGAGAGGTGGCAACAATAAGAGATGCAGACAGCATTGCATGCAACAGCATGGAAGTAAAAGTAGGGTCAGTGAAGAAGTGGAGGTGACAAAAGCCACCTATGTCACACTGGAACTTCCCTGACTCTTCAACTTTAATGTGGTAGGAGTTTCAAAGAGGAGAGTTAGACCCACTGCTGCTAGGGACCCTCCTTTCCCTTTCAAGCCACTCTCTCACTTAGCTATCAAAGTTACCAGACCCATTCCTGAGATATAGGTAATTTGAGAGTCCAGTGATAGAATATACTCTGTACCCTAAGGAAAGAATGCACACTGTCCATCAGCAACTTTTCAACTCTGCACAAATTCTTGGAAGATAAAAGAGCCCAGGTCCAGCAACACCACAAAGGCTCATGTCATAGCCCCTAAATGATCTTCTGGCTCCATCTGCCATCAAGCATAGTAACTCTTTTCTTTGAAAAAAGTGGTACATTGGTGGGAAAACAAAAACAAAAACATTCCTAACAACATGACCTAGCATAAAGAAATCACCGTACTGCAAGAATGTTCATCACTTCCGTCTTCACAGTCAGGCTCATGGTCGCAGACATAGCCCTTTGGGATACATTCTCCATTGTCACATGGAAACTCGTTGTGCAAACATACCTCAGCTGGGACACAAGGTTAAGAAGGGAAAGAAAAGAGAGAATTTAACTCCATTGTAGCCATTTAATCTTATAGGAAGACTCTATCTCAAGTTTAAAGAGATTCTGATTAGGCAGTGGTGTGCTGGTACATATTTAAAGATCAATCCTCCTGGAACAAAAAGGCCCTAGTCTGCAGTGTATGCCAGTTTTCATGGTGTAAGTTCTATCACCAGTGGCTCACTTGAAATTACCAATGTGAATTCGCTGAACATGAACTTGGGAACAGATGTGTATAATTGGCTCTCCCAAGCCAGTATAAACCAGTTTCAGCACACCACCACCCATCTCATGCACATTACTTACTGCAATTTTCTTCATCAGAGTAGTCCCTGCAATCAACTATCCAGTCACACCTCTGACTAATGTTATAGCAGGCTCCATTGTCACAGGTACGCTGCTCACATACTGGGTATTCTATTTTTAAAAAAAAAAGAACAGAACAGAAATAGCAAACAAACTTTAAATTTCCTTCAGCAAACATTTCTTGGGTAACTACTATATGCTAGGCACTAAATGCTGAGCATATATTGGTACACAACAGGGACATGCATGGTCCCTGGCCTGATGGAGATTACAGTTGGATAGGGGACAGAGTCAGTAATCAAATAATGACACAAATGGCAAATTACAAACTGGGTTAAGTGTGAATGTGGAAAGTACACAGGGCTGTGAAACTGAACAGAGGACTTGGGGGTCAGGGAAGTCTCCCCTGAAGAAGTGACTTTTGAGCTGACAGCTGAAGAAGAGAAAGAATTTAATTCAATTCAGGATGGAACCTTCGTTTACATAACACAAAGAACATCCCAGGAAACTAAGGTCCCACCATACATGCTTTGGGAAATGAAGGGCTGTGTCCTTAGAAGGAAGAAAACAGGCCTGGAGGTCAGGGGACCTGGGCCTGAGTCCAGGGGTGCCACTCAGCAGCTATTTACTCTGACTCGAGCTGCTTGTTCTATGTCACCACCTCCTTAGCCACACATTTGGATAATCTGCTGCACAGGGTAGAGGGGCCTAATAAAGTACTTTGAAAAGCATAGTGTGCTCTACAAGCACACATTATTGTTGCCACATTATATACATATGGACATCTCACTGCTCTTATCTGGACATGGTTTTCTAAAGGGAAATCAAGATGTCCCTTACAGGAATAACATACTGTCTCTCCCTTCTCTGCGCTTCCTCAGACTCAGAACACGTGTCCCTCATGACTCCTAACTGTAGGCTTTATTCTATTGGCTGTTTATCTGTTTCCCCCATGGCATAGTGGAAGCCCCTGAGATCAGAGATCCTGTCTCACTCATTTTAGAATCCCCAACACGTCATACAGGGACTGGGACGTTACTCACTGTGCTCAAGAAATGTTCAATATAGCTATTAAGTCATTAAATCACAAGTGAATATTTTAATTCATTCAGCTTTTAAAAATATTCTGAACTTCTGCTTTTTATGGTCTTTGAATACCCTCCTTCTTACAAGTGTGATATATTCCTTGGTGTGACTATCTTTTTCAATAAAGATTGTTTTCATAGTGATTCTCAAATTGTCTTCAGATTTCTTTTTTAACCAAGGAAAAGGTATGTCTTACTTAAGATTTCAAAGATCAGACAGCACAGTCCCACTTTGAGGCTCAATTTTGCATTCAAGAACCCAATTTGAGATTTTACAGAATATAAAGATACTTAAGATAATTCTTTGCATAATCTCAGTCTTTTCAAGTAGAAGCAGTACACAAAATTCTTGTGCCATGTTGACACTCACACATTTAAAAAGATGGACTCTCAAATGATCTTTTTCTATTTTTTTGTGTACTAAAGGAATAAGCCTAAATCTCCTCATCTGCAGAAGTTCAAAACCAGTCTGTGAAGTGTCCTTTAATATCCAAATGGCTAAAAGTTACATATAGTCAATCATATATTAAAATGGACGGTATTTTTAAATAGCTGACTAAAATTTTAAATTTTTTCTGAACTTTATTTTTGAATAGTCCAAAAATAAGCCAGTGCTTAGGGTTGTTGCTATCTTTTCACCATTGAGATGATATGCCTTACAAAAGTACCTTCAAATTGGTCACACAACTCTGTTTATTAATTCCTCCTTCAAGAGATGCAAAAGGCCAGGTGAGGCCAGCCAGCAATTCCCTCCCCCTGTGTGCTGGACACCTATTAAAGTCAGCCTATCATCTAGCCTTTTAACAGTAGCAAGTAGGAGAAAAAAGAAAAAAAATCATAGAAAAATCCAGCTCTTTGCAACAGATAAGCTACCTTTAAGGAGGAAAATTTATTTGGGCTTGAATCGTGATAATCTCATTTAAGGTGAGTATCCACTGACATGACTAAAAGTTTACTGGCATGGTTCATTCCTCCAACAAACAACAAGGACAGCTTGATGTCATCAGAGAGGGTATTGTGATGGCCAGAGGTCAGCGGTTCAACACTTGGAATGACGAATGAACAGCTTTCTTGTCTCCATCCACACTGATAATGAATCTCCCTCACTCACCAGAGGACCCCCCTCAGCCCCTGCACACCTCTGATCTTTTCTGTGCACGTTTAACCTGAGGTGTGTACTCACAGGAAAGATCACACGGAGCTCCGCTAAATACTGAAAACATTCAGAAATCTGTTTCCACGTGGTTCTCCCCCTATGGAGACCAACACAGAACAGGTTCAAATTGTTCACACTGAGCAAAGGAAATGAATGCACTCGATTTCTCTTGCTAAAGATGTTAATTAATGAGTTTCAATCTACCCCCCGAAAACAGGAAGGCACAATCCTTTGAGCTTCCAATTGGGAGATATCTAAAATCGTATTTTTTGGTATATTTGCTTGGCAAGCCTGAGTCTAACCCTAACAATGTTTTCCCATTGAGCAAATCAATCATGTGGTTGAAATGTCCTGCAGGCCTTTAAGTATAGGGAAAGTGCAATATGGGAAGAGACCATATACCAGAACACCAAGAAAACGCTTCCTTCTGAGCTTTGTTTTAGTGGAAGATCAACAAATATATATTAACTAAGCCCCAGACCTTTGAGGTTTATCTAAAACAAAAATGTGAGAATACCCTTCCTCATGCCACTCTTTCCTTATCCCTTCTTTATTTTTTCACAGTTCCAAATGATATATGTTCAGGTTTGTTCCATTGGGAGCTGCTCCGAAATATGCATACAAGATTTTAAAAAATTTTTTTTCCTGCTAATGATTTGGTTTGGAGCAAGAAAGTTTCATGCTATAGTTCTGTTTACATTATCAGGGAGGAAGGTGTAGAAAGTAGTTGGAGGACTTTGTAGACCTCCCAGAATAGAAATCATTTCCAGCATTGTAAATACAAATATAAGACACTATTCTTTATTGTTTTGATATGAAGACTGTAAATACGTTTTATTCTCACAATTTGACAAAATGGCCAAAATGAACATAGAAATGAAGACAAATTATTATAGAGAAAGAGAAGGCATCTCAAAGGTAGTTTAAGAAACTTAAGCCAATATTGGAAAAAATAAAACAAGAAGTTACTAATACCAAGTTGAGCCCAGAAACCTGGAACTTTTCAAGGTCTTTAGAGTCATCTTTTGTAAGTTACTCTATATTACTCACTCTGGCTCCAAGACAGGTTAATCCAGTCAAAGCAATGATTGCCCAGAAAAAGTTTACTGCCAGAAAAAGTTTACGAGTTTGGCCACCAGCACTTTCTTGTGAGTCCTACTCACAAAGTTAAGGAAGCAGTAATCATCATCATCATTATCAATGACATATATTGAATACTATGTGCCAGAACATGTCAAAGTACTCAATATGTATAAAATCATTTCATTCTTATCACAATCCCAAGAGGTAGATACCACGATTACTCCCATTTCATAGATGAAGAGCCTGAGGCACAGAGAGGCTAAGGAATTTGAAAGAGGTCACTCAACTGGTAAAGTTGAATAGCCAGAAAACAAATTCAAGCACTCTGGCTCCACAACCCATGTTGTTAACCATTACAATAGATATAACTACCAGTTACAGGCTTCAGACTGAGTAATAGGAAGAAGTGAAAAATTACACAAGAATGAAATTGAATGAAATGGGACAAGAAAAATTTTAAAAGAGTATGAAAAGAAAACAAGTAACCCAAGGGAGGGGAAAAAAGGGTTTCTTTCTTCCAGTCAGTTTCCCATCCACTTTCAGAAGTAGGGAGAAGTGAAGCCAACTCTAGGTTCCCACAATTTATGACATATTCTACAAAGGACTTTGATATAATCTAGGAATTCTAGGAAATCCTATGCTAGCAAACATAGCTTTCCAGAAGGAGTACCAGAACAAACAGGACAGTCAATACCAAAAACCAGACCATAAAGTAGCAGGGACCACCCCATTCCTCACACCCCCACCCCTGTTCAATTTCAAGTCCCTGAAGCGGCTGCCACCATGGACTAGCTCCGAGAGACAGTGGTAATATGTAAGAGAACAACAGAGGAGTGTTTCCTGCCTCTTTCCAAAAATAATTTGAAGTGGCTTTAATAAAAAGCTATACATAATCAGATTTATAAAATGGAAATAGAAATTCAGCACCTTGGAAAGAGAAAGAAAATATGGTCACCCCTCCAAGGGCTAGTAGAATCAAACTAACCTCAAGTTTGGTCTGAGCAGCTTTCTGGAAGCCAAAGCCAAAAGGGGAAACATGTTATGTTACCTAGTTTTCCTTACCCCTCTCCCTTTTGTACTAGCTGGGTCTTAAGCCCCAAATTCCTATCTGGTCTCTCTCTGCAGTGACCAGATCTTAGACCTAAATTAAAAATGTGCCTAATGGACAAATAAATAGATAAGTAAGTAAAGAAAAAGAAATGGGCCTGATGGAGACCAGCCGACCAGGCACATTCCTAATGGAAGGCTGCACCAAGGATTCTAGGTCTATAGCACCTCTGTCTTCCCATATGCAGGGCTAGTCCCAAAAACAGCAGGAGAGGTATCATAGTTCTAAATTCCAAAAAAATAATAATAATAAATCTCATACAAGCTCTAATACAAAAGTGACTGAGCAACTAGAAGGAAAAATGTGCATGAAATGTTCCAAGGCATAGTGCAAAGAAGTAAAATGCCTTCTTGTGGGTGAACAGATGGTTATAATGTGCACCTTATCTAGTGGTACTGGTTCTAACTAGGAGTTATGGGGCCACGTGTTTGCATTTAGGGCCACACAACACCTTGGTCCCCTTCCCCTCTCTTCCTTAGGGTTATTCCCAGAGAACCCCCTGGGCAGAACAAGCTGGCAAAATCTAAGCAAAGAGACAGGAAGACAAGCTGCACCCCAGGATTATGAGAGTGGCCACTTCCCAATCACTAGAAATGGTGTGGCTCAGCCCCTCTGCCGGACACCTGGCCCCAGGTCATTTGAATACTTATCAGCAAAGCACTGCTGGGTGAATGTCAGTCTGCTAGGAACCAGTTATTCTACAGAGTGCTGCCTTCCTGGCAGTTAGAATTCCATTCTATTCAACATACATTTATTGAAATCTGACTTCCTAGATATTGTGCTAAGAATGGAATAAGAAGGAAAACAAAATTACAAGTGAAGTAGAAATTCCCACAGCTTTTTCTTAAACAATTCAAAAATAATTACTGCACACCTATAGATGTGCTAGGTACTAAATATAAAGCAATGAAATGAAATCCCTGCTCTCATGAAACTTATATTCTGTGTGGAAGAGGGGCAAGACAGATGTTAAAGTAAATGTCCCATAGGAAAAAATGTTACAAAAATAGAGCAGAGCAAAATAATAAAGAGTGACAGCAGGGAGCAGTTCCGTGATAGGGTGATATCTGAAGAACAACTATTAGGTTTAGCCAAATGGCAGTCATTGAAGGTTTTCAGGGGATTTGTGGAGAGGAAGGACTGTTTTCAGAGGGTTCAAGAAAGAAAGGAGGAGAGTAAATGACAACAGTCTTTAAAGAGAACTCTGTGAAACTTCAATATAAAAGGGAGCCGAGTAACTAATAGCCGACAGAGATCTTTTTAAAGATGGTGGATATTTATAATACGCTTGGATGATGGAGACTAAATAAAAGAGATTTTTCTCTCTTTCCTGCAGATCTCAGGGCTCTGAATCTCATCTCAGTCGTGGGAATCCTACAAAGGTCTGGGTTGTGACATGTCAGATGGGGTCCTTGGAGGGTCTCCCATTGCTTCTTTCTGTCTTCAAGTAGGAAGAGGAGAGTAGAGGCAAGGCCCATCGGGCAGCTTAAACGTGGAGCTGCATGTGAAGAACATGTTCTTCGTGAGCCCCCACGGCCATAATATGACGTTAGCCATCTTCTGTATTCCCCTCGAACTGCTCCCCCGGTTGGAGGTTCAGCAGTTAGAGATATAAAGGAAAATGTTTAAATTCTAAAGAACAGAAAGTCAATAGAAATAAAACTTCAGGGACAAAGCAGGCCCAGTTGCAAGCAGACCAAATACTGCTGATTACCAGCAAGAAAGCCTTCATTGTAACAGGGATTTGACCCTTTATTCGACATTCCTAAGTAACAAAAGAGAAGTGCTGCAAATCAACGATAATTAGCAATAGTTTTACTCCCACCAAAATCATTCTAACAGGGTAGTCAATAAAACAAAATAATCTTTTTACTTCACAGGGAAAAAAAAGCTGTACTATTTTTGAGCAACTGAAAGTCACTTCAATATATTAATTGAATGACCCATAATTGGGGCATTGTTCCGATGTTTATCTTAGACTCTGCATGAGTGGTTTTTCCTTGATGCTAATCCCATTAGAAGTAAAATGGACTGCAGTTTTGAATCTCTCTGTTCCTTAAAAAAAAAAATTAATTGACAAGCTGTTTAATATCAGGTGCTGTTTTATAGATGGCCAGATTGAATAATGAAATAACTTAGGAAAAAAATGAGCTTTTACTTGTTTCACAAGTTTTTAAAATATATATGTATATATATTCAGAAATATTTCTTAAGCTGTAGAATACCCAAAAATACCTTATGCACATAAGGACACAGCAGACAAAAAGACTAAATCCAATAAGAATCTGTCACAATATATCTCAAAAATAATCTTTTCATTGGGACCTTAATACCCTTGCCTCCCTCACCATCTCGTCCATTCTCTCACCTCCTCTCTCCCTGCCTCCTTGAGAGGACTCTTACACACCACTCTTTGTTCTGTAAAGGAATGCCTGGAATGGACACAAGGTGCTCTGTCTTAGAGCTCAATGTCTTGATTTTAGAAGCTTGAAAGGGTAGAGAGTATAACCCAGGCATCTGGTCCAACAGGCCAGACTACAAACTACAGGGTCAAGCTCCCTGATCCAAATATTGGGAAGAAAAAAATAAAGTCCTTCTTTGGAGCTTTTCCGACATCTATTACTATATTTAGATGGTTTCCAGGTGCCTAATATATTAAGACCCATTCCTATAGACAACCTGATTTCTGAGAAACAGGAAAACAAAAGTCGCATTCATAGGCTGATTCTAAGTTTGTCCACAAGTAATGATTTCCATGCAACACGACTTTGGAAACAATAGGAGAAAGTGTCATGTCTCATGAAGGTGATTTCTGGCCAAGCCTCACTTAATCCTTGATCATGTGGAAACAGTCTCATTTAAAGCAACTAACAACAGCTGCTAATGTATCTAAAGTGACATTTAAAATAGCTAAGTACCACTATAACTAAATGGATCTCAGCAATGATCATCAATGGCTGCTAATATCACAAAGAAACAGCTAGATATTATGTGCCTACTAATAGAAATATGCTTTATATGAAAAGTATTCTTGCCACCCCTGTTCCCCCTCCCAACTAAAGAGGGGTAGGATGATTTTACTCCCAAAGGACATTTGACAATGTCTGGAGACTTTGTTACAACTGGAAAGTGCTTCTGGCGTCTAGTGGATAGAGGCCAAGGATACTGTTAGACATTCTACAATGCACAAGACAGCCTCCCCGCTACAAGAAAGAATTGTCCAGCCCCAAATGTCATTGGTGGCAAAGTTGAAAACCACTCTCTAGATCTAGCTACTAATTTCCAGGAAATACAGAAGACAGAACATGTTAAAGGACATCAGGGGATACAATGAGCAAAATCCAGACTATAGGAAATTAAAAGATGAGCAAACTGGGTTGTTATTTTGTTTTGTTTTTGTTTTAAACATAAATTCTACTTTATTATTAATCAAATCACTGAAAAGAGGAGTTTGGAAATGAGACGCATTAGAGGAGATCATGGGTAAAAGATCCCAAGAGTTCTTACGGATCAGCACAGGATGGAGAAATGGAGGAGGGGCTGGCTTAAGTGGTAGCACCCCAAAAGGACAGTGTGTGACAAGTAGGTAGGTGCCTCAACTGATAAATGCCACAAAGCTCAAGGGCTACTACAATAAGCATTTCTTGCTCATATGAATTCCAGCGTGGGTTTTGTTTTGTTTTGAGACAGGGTCTCACTCTGTTGCCTGGGCTAGAGTGCAGTGGCATCATCATGTCTTACTGCAACCTCAGACTCCTGGGCTCAAGTAATCCTCCTGCTTCAGCCTCCTGAGTAGCTAGGGCTACAGGTGCACACCACTACACCTGTCTAATTTTTTCTATTTTCAGTAGAGACGGGGTCTCACTCTTGCTCAGGCTGGTCTCAAACTCCTGACCTCAAGTAGTCCTCTGGACTCAAGCGATCCTCCAGCCTTGGCCTCCCAAAGTGGTAGGATTACAGTGTGAGTGCGCCCAGCCCAGTTTTTTTGACAAATAAATTGTAAGGGGTAAAGCATAAAAAAATTTGTTTTTTAAATCTTACAAATTGAAAGGCTTAAGAGACAAATCAACTAACTCAAACATAAAGATTTTATTTGGATTTTGATTTAAATAATCAAACTATAAAAAATGATAACAAGACAATTGGGGAATTTTAAAAAGTGACTGGATATCTGATTTTTTTTAATTTATTTATTATTTTTTGAGACAGAGTCTCACTCTGTTGCCCCGGCTAGAGTGAGTGCCATAGCATCAGCCTAGCTCACAGCAACCTCAAACTCCTGGGCTCAAGCAGTCCTTCTGCCTCAGCTTCCCGAGTAGCTGGGACTACAGGCATGTGCCACCATGCCTGGCTAATTTTTTCTATATATATTTTTAGCTGTCCATATAATTTCTTTCTATTTTTAGTAGAGACGGGGTCTCGCTCTTGCTCAGGCTGGTCTCGAACTCCTGACCTCGAGCGATCCTCCCGCCTCGGCCTCCCAGAGTGCTAAGATTACAGGCATGAACCACCTCGCCTGGCCAATATCTGATTATTTTTTAAAAGTTTTTAAATTTCCAGGTGTGATAATGATATTGTGATTATGTTTTAGACTTTATATTTTAGAGATAAATACTAAAATACTACAGATGAAATTATACAATGTTTAAGAACTATTTCAAAATAATGGGGGGAGAGTAAAGGGATGTAGGTAAAACAAAATTAGCTATGAGTTGATAATTGATATAACTGAACAGTGAGTATAAAGGCGTTCCCTACACAATTCACTCTGCTTCTGTATATGTTAAAAACTTCCATAATAAAAAGCTTTAAGTAATAATATTTAAAAATAATGAAACAGGGTTAGGCAAAAATACTTTATAAACTTCCATTACTGGAGAGGCACGGTGGCCCACACCTGTGATCCCAGCACTTTGGGAAGATCGCTTGAGGCCAGGAGTTCCAGATCAGTCTGAGCAAGACCCATCTGCAAAAAACAGAAAAATTAGCTGGGTGTCATGGCAAGTGCCTGTAGTCCCAGCTACTCAGGAGGTTAAGACAGGAGGATTGCTTGAGCCCAGGAGTTTGAGGTTGCAGTGAGCTATGATGACGTCACTGTAAAAAAAAATCTTCCATTGCTATAGAAAAGTATTTTGAGAGCATCACATATACTTTAGAACTAGATTAAAATCTTGGCTTTTCCACTGTTGCTTCTTGGTAATCTCTACAATCTCTGTGAAGAAGAGATGGTCACCACACTTACCTAGCAGCACTGATTGGAGAAGTGCCTAAGACAGTGATTGGTGTTGGGTGAATGGTAATTCCCTTTCCCACTTTCACAAGAGCTTTAAACAAAGCTTGAAACAAAGAGGGAAAACAAAATGCGCATCCCCACACCCCATGCTGCATACTGGCACTTTCTAAGGACTTTGATCCAGGCCATTCATTTCCTTCTTGTATGTATCTGGCTGGGAGCAGAGCAAAGCACTAACAAGGAAGTATGAAGATTCTTTTCTTAATTTCCTCTGTTTTTGAGATTTGTTTTTCACCCTCTGCCATAAATAAAACATAGCAGTAAGTAAACAAGGTAGAAGGAAATAAGAAAGGCTGTCTCGTTGCAAAATCCCTAACATGTGTGACATTCATTTAGGGCCACAATGTGCCCTGAAGGGATCATGACTTGTATGATTCCAGAAGCAATGAGCTAGAAATCTGGCTCTCTTTCCTTAATGAACTCTTATTTCACTGATTACTTGTACCTAAAAAAAATTTTAATAAAAAAAATGATTAAAAATTCCCGCCCAAATGATCTATGTAGCTAGCTCACTTCCTTTCCTTCATTCCCTTTTATAACAGCTACTTGCATGCTTGTATCTTGCCAGGTTTTTTTCCGGAAGACCCGTTGGCAAAGTTGTGAGGCAGTTGTACTAGTGACTTTAGACTTGGCTGCAGGGTGTTCACATGGAAAAAATCCAAACAGTCTGTTTCAGCTGCCTTTCTTTTTTCCCAAAGTAGCATTTCCTTCAGTCCCATTGCATTTGCAATAAAGTGCTCATTTTTATCCACTTGTAAATAAGGGATAAAGACACAGACTGTTGGCTGGTGGAACAGGCCTCTGTAGCTCTCTTAAACTTGCACAAGGTAGGACTTTTCCCTTCTGTAAATAAAGTCCTTCATGAAGAGCAATCACCACCCTTGGAACCAGAAGACGGATTAAGCCCTAGCTCTGCCCTACAACCTTGAAGTCACTCTACTCTTTGAAGTTTTAGGTTCTTTATTTATAAGAGAGTATAATAATGCCTACCTTATTGTTCTCATTGACGAACCTAAGAGAAGCAACTAGAATTTATACAATGCTCTGAAATTTAGAAAATGCTACAAAATATAAGATATGATTTATTATTAATCAAAAATGTTTTCCTTTTGAGACCAGCCTGAGCAAGATCGAGACCCCGTCTCTACTAAAAATAGAAAGAAATTCTATGGACAGCTAAAATATACACAGAAAAATTAGCCGGGCATGATGGCGCATGCCTATAGTTCCAGCTACTAGGGAGGTTGAGGCAGGAGGATTGCTTGAGCCCAGGAGTTTGAGGTTGCTGTGAGCTAGGCTGAGACTCTGTCTCAAAAAAAAATATTTTCTTCATTTGCCTCAGTGAATGAGGAACCTACTGTTTGCTTTACAAAGACTAAACAGAGAATCCTTGACTTGTGAACTTGCTATTTTGTGGCATCCAGACACACACTATCATCTCTGAACTTGCCAGTGTTGAGTCTCAATTCTCTACATAATTTCCAAAGTGAAGGAAAAACAAATTGGAGACATCATAATCTCTTTCAAAAGTGAACAGTTGGCCGGGTGCGGTGGCTCACGCCTGTAATCCTAGCACTCTGGGAGGCTGAGGCGAGTGGATCACTCGAGGTCAGGAGTTCGAGACCAGCCTGAGCAAGAGCGAGACCCTGTCTCTACTAAAAATAGGAAGAAATTATCTGGCCAACTAAAATATATATAGGAAAAAAAAAAAATTAGCCAGGCATGGTGGCGCATGCCTGTAGTCCCAGCTACTTGGGAGGCTGAGGCAGTAGGATCGCTTAAGCCCAGGAGTTTGAGGTTGCTGTGAGCTAGGCTGATGCCACGGCACTCACTCTAGCCAGGGCAACAAAGTGACACTCTGTCTCAAAAAAAAAAAAAAAAAAGTGAACAGTTAAGATGGAAATTATACCAAAACAACTGTATCAAGAACTCTGCTAGCGAATGGGAGACAAAGAAAAATAGCACAGACTCTTCTCTCAAAGAAAAATAACATGCAAGGGGAGAAAGCATTGGAGGAAAATGTCATTTTTAAAAATGTGCCATGTAATGGCAGTATGGCTACAGTGTGACTCTGGGCCTGTTTAGGCACAGATCTTTCCTTCTCCCACATACAAGTATCTCTTCAATTAACAGTACAGTCTGAACAGTAGAGTAAATAGGAAAAATTTGTTCATCATAACCAATTTATGTTAGCTCCTACCCTGGGCATGGCACCATACTGGGAAGTTTATCAACATTTACAGAAGAAGTATTTTCATCAAAAAGAACAGAATATACCATTTGCCTCAAAGGAAAGAATTTAAGGATAGCCCAGAGAACTAAAATTAAAGCAGAATTATCAAACAGTAGAGGAGGTGTCCCATGACAACAGACTAAAACTTAAATCTCCAGTTGGAAACATAATAACTGAAAAGTTTATGATCAAGGTTTCTAAGGTACACAAAATCTGTTAACCAATTATTAGAATACTGGAATAACTCCTTGAAGTTTGAAATATAAATTTAAGAGGAAAAAAAGTACAGTCATGCACTGTATAATCGATATTTTGGTCAACGATGAACCACATATACAACAGTGGTCCGTCCCATAAGATTATAATACAATATCTTTTCTATACCTTTTCTATGTTTAGATATGTTTAGATACGCAAATACTTACATCGAGTTTCAATTGCCCATGGTATTCAGTACAATAACATGCTGTTTCGGTTTTGTAGCCTAAGAGCAATAGGCTGCACCATATAGCCCAGGTATGTAGTAGTAGGCTACACCATCTAGTTTGTGTAAGTACACTCTATAATGTCGCACAACAAAATTGCCTAAGAACAAGTCCCCATCATTAAGCAATGAATGTACCTCTATGAGGCACATAGTAAAGTTATAAAGTATAGTATGCTAAAAGAAGTGTCAGGAAAAAAAATGAATTAAAAACAAGGCAGTCCTAGATAAATTCATAAATGATAGATATATAAGAGCTTTTAAGAGACACTGTGTATGTCTGAGATTAAAGACAAAATTAGGCCAGCCAGAGTGGCTCACATCTGTAATTCCAGTATCTCAGGAAGCTGAGGCAGGAAGATTACTTGAGACCAGGAGTTCAAGACCAGCCTGAGCAACATAGCAAGATCCCTTCCCTACAAAAAAAAAAATTCTTAATTAGGTGGGCATGGTGGCACACACCTGTAGTCCCAGCTACTCAGGAGGCTGAGGCAAGAGGATCTCTTGAGCCCAGGAATTGGAGGTTACAGTGAGCTATGATTGTGCCACTGCACTCCATTTGGGCAACAAAGTGAGACCTTGTCTCAAAAAATAAAATTAAAAAAAGATAGAAATACATGGACTATAGCAGCAGTCCCCAACTTTTTTGGCACCAGGGACTGGTTTCATGGAAGACAATTCTTCAACAGGCCGAGGGTGAGGAGGTGGGGTGTCATGGGTTGCGGGGAGGTGGTGCAGAGCTCAGGTGGTGATATGGGCCCATTTCCTAACAGGCCACAGACAGCTACTAGGCCACAGTCTGGGATTTAGGGACTGCAGGACTATAGGACTGACCCAGCCAACTAATTCGTATATTCTTGTTAAACCTATTAAACCTCAAGACAGACTAATTACTCTTTACGTGTTTGCTAGTACGTAATGTACCATGATTCTACTTTCTTATTTCGGTAAGGTAATATTTATACATTATACATGGAGTATTGAGACTAATATGCCTTATCTTGTGATGCACAGTTAAAAACTGATACAATATGCTGCCATTAGAGGGAAAGCCATTTTCAAAGTGTAACAGTTTTCCAAAGGTAATCTGGAAAATGTTGAGTCCACAAGAGCAGAAAAACTAATGAGAAATTTGACCTACAAACTTACCATAGCAGTGTAATAAAAGTTAAAATTGACCAAACTGGATTTCATATTCAATATATTCAATAATCTTTTTGGATTCTATGTTAATGTTAAAGTTTCTTACTTCAGAAGTACAGAAACTTGATGTGCTGAGGCAGAACACACTTACAATGTCTCATTAAAAATAGACTCCTATCAGAACATCACCCCTAATCCACAAAAGAATCTGCCAAGAGATTTCAATAACAAGAGGTGTATTGTAGGCATTTCTGTCCATCAACAAATCTAACAAATTGATTAAAATGCCAAAGGGACAAGGGTGAAACCAAATACAGTGCAAAGACTGAAACAGACTCACGGCAGTCTTTCTCGTCAGTTCCATCTGAGCAGTCTCTGACGTGGTCACACCTGTATTCTTTTGGGATACACTGACCGTCAGAGCATGTCATTTGATGACTCGAGCATGTTGTCCCAGCTATGAAAGAGAAAAATATTACTTAATTCATAATTACTGGCAGACACAGACTAATCTATTGACATTTACCAAATATTAATGAGGATATTGGAAAGCATAAAGTTCATGGGAACACACGGTCAAATACCCAGCTGCCACCAAGCTGAGCTTACAATGCCAAAGTATAATATTATCAAAATGTCCACAGAATACCATCAATACTCAAGCACGTTAGTGTAGACAATTACATTATCAACATGTGTTAAGAGTGCAATATATATTGGAAAGCTGTGGATGAGTGAAATAAAAATTTTGCAGATACAGGTATTAACCGTAAGGTTCCCCTCATTGAAATCCTTACATAATCAAGAAGGAAATATACCAAGTGGTTAAGAGCGGAGTGGTGGGAATACGAGTAATTTAATTTTTTCTATATAGTTTCCTATAGTATACAAACTGTCTACACTGACCATGTGTCAATTTTATAAACAGAAAAAAAAATTTTTAAGCTAACTTGATTTTATCCTATGTTGATTCGTATAGGTGAAAACACAGCATCAGCAGTTTATTAAGTTTGCCTCTGGATAAAACAGATGAAATCAAATGAATTGATGCCCACAAGCATGATGTAAAATCCATTTTATAAATCTGAGGCAAAAATTACCATGACATAGTAACATTATCTTATCATGGGATTTTTTAGAACATGTCCACATAAAAAGAAAAGCATTTGGGGAAAATATGATCCTATAAAAAAGAATATAATCCTCTAATGGAAGAAAAAAGTTTTCCCTTGAATTTTTATAGAGCTTCCTACATTTCTACATAGTAAAGATATTTAGGTTCAGCAAAACTTGGTTTTCTGATAAAATTAGATGTCTGTTAAGGGATGTGTCATCAGAATTTAGCAAGAAAAGCCTTCTTAAAAGACAGGTAGACAATGATAGCTTTAGAGCTGGTACTTGAAAATTCAAATATATAAAGATTATTGTGTGATAAGATGTAAAAAATATTAACCATAATTACTATCCTTCTCCATGCTTAATTGATTATATCTTTCTTGTCACTTTGTTCCTTCCTTCTGTTTAATAAAATGATTCCATTTTGAATGTGTCATGTAATTCTTGAACAGCAAACTAAATTTTTCTAGTCAGCCTATTTCTGACATGTTGACGATATGATTTCATATTTTCCCCTAGTACCTTATATCTGTGGCTTAAATTTTACTTATATTAATAAAGGCAGAATAAATAGATTTTTCTAGAAGGCATTTAAATGTCTGAATTCTGCCCATAGCAGAGATGAAATTTTATCTGAATAAGGTTAAAAATATTAATACTTCCTCATTGAATTTCCATATAATTTATTTAAGTATATATTGCCAATTTCCACACAAAATTAAAGAACTTTCTTTTATTCCTGAAAAGGCAACTCATGAGTAGTTTTAAACAAAATAAGAAAAGAAATGAAATCAGGTGCCAGTATTATTTCAACTACCTCAGCTTTCTTCTTAAAGCCAAGCCCAAATAATTCTTTATTTTGTGCTTAAGATTTCAAAGAGTTTATGAAGGAGCAATTAAAAACTCATTGAAACATAGATAAAGAATAAATTAAGATTATATAGTCCTATCAGCCAATCTAATGCTGGGATCCATTTATTCATTCATTACACAAACATCTATTGAAGGCCTACTATGTACCACAGAGTACACCAACGTGGGAATCTTAAAGATGAAAAAGGCACAATCCCCACCTTCAAGGAGCAAACAGTCTTCTGGGGGAGACTTTAAGAAATAATTAGAAAACACGCATGAAAGTGGATTATAGACACCCAGGAATTATAGAAACATCAAAGAGAGGTGCCTAATTCACTCTGGGATAAGAGTATGGACAGGACAGTTTACTTGACGGGGTGACACCTCGCTGCGTCTTAGAGGAGAAGTAGCAGCCAGGGAGGCCAAAAGGAAAGGATTGTCCGGCAGCAAGCAGCGAGCATTCGGGCAGCATGCCTAGAGGCAGGAGGCTGGGACACAGCATGGTATGCCCAAGGGAACTGTAAGGACTGCTGTGCCCCAAAGGGACACTTCCAGGCAGGAAAGGAAAGTGACAGACATGGGGGGGAAGCACCAGCCACATCTTGGAGGCCACTGTAAACCGTGTTAGGTACTTGGAACTTTCTCCTGGAGGTGACAGAGAGCTACCCAAGGCTCTGAGACAGATCAGCCTAGGTGTCTGGGAGAGCCCCGGGAGGTGCAGGATGAGCCAGGGAGGCTAGTCCAGATGAGGGATGTTGGCACCAGATAAGGGATGCTGGCAGTGGGAGCATAAACGGAAAAGAAGGGATGACCTTTGGAAATGTTTATATTGCAAATAGGCAGGAGTTGGTGATTAAATGTGAGCAGCGAAGAAGAGGAAAGAATCAAGAACGATTTCCAAGTTTCTAGGCTGGGTGCCTGGGGGATTGTGACATCCTTCTCATGCTAATTTATTATATCTTTCATGTCACTTGCAGCAGTCTCTCTTTTTCATCTAATAAAATACTTTCATTATGAAATATGTTTTATGAAATTCTAGTTCAACAAGTAAAAGCCTCAATCTGCCTATTTGTGATAGTTTGAGACTGATTTTGGATTTTCTGCCAATACCTTATGGTGGGATAAATGCTATTTCTATTAATAAGGTAAAACATGTAGACAAGCAAATGTAGAAGGAAGAGCCAGTGCAAGGGGGAAGATGATTATTTTCAATTGGAGCACCTTGAGTTTTAGGCACCTTGGAGATGTCTCTTGTATATTCAGCTGCCAACAGGTGAATACAACAGGCAGCTGAATACACAAGACTGAGTGAGGGCAAGAAATCTGGGTTCTAAGCATAGACTTGAGTCTCATCAGCCCACAGGTGACTGAAATCATGGGAATGGCAAGATTATCCTGAGAGAGTGTACTGCTCAGGCCAGGGTTCTGAGCAACACCAACACTCAAGGGCTGAGTAGAAGAAGAAAATAGAATGGAATGACTAAAGCAGTTAAGAAGAGAGCAGGGACACTTGGGAGTCACGGTGGAAGGAAGAGTAGTGTCAGAGAGGAGGGGGTGATCACCAGAGTCAAGTGCAAAAGAAAGGTCCATCCAGTAAAATGAGGAACGAAAAGTGCCCATCGGGTTTGGCAATCAGCAGTTCTCTGGTGACCTTGAAGAGCACAGTGGTAGCATATTTTGTCTGTAGTTAAAGGATATCTAATAAAGAATTTTTATTATTAAAAATTCAGAATTGCCTTATGAAATCCATACTCATTTAAAATGGTACGTAACATTGCTGTTAAATGACTATTATAAACTTATCTCCAGTCTCTTTTCCCAAACAGTTGCTCTTAGTAGTACCACCATTAGCCACAGGATCATTTCTAATAATAATAAGCTCTGCTTTCTTCCCACTCTGTGTGGGAAGTAAGGGAAAATGCAACCAAAGCAGCCTATCTAACCAAAATATGAATAACCCGTCATTCATGCATTCAGAATCTACTTATTAAGAACCTACTCACCACTGGACAGAATGCCAGGCATTGGGGATGCAAAGCTGAATAAAGCAGTCACTGCTCTCCAGAGACTCACAATCTAGCCCCATTCTGTTCCGCCTGAGCACCTGCTTTCTGCAGGTCACCCTAGGACCTTTGAGAGCCCAGCCAGAAAGATTTCCTAGAAAGAAGGATTTCTTCCTGCCCCCTACTGTGGCTGGCACTTTTCCTTCCTCCCCTCAGTACTTCTGAACCACCACCCCCATCTCCCTCTTCCAGATGTGGCCATCCCCTTTTGTCACTCCACCTCAAATCCTGACTCATAACTGGACCTGATCTGGATATGCCATGCCCCTGTGTGGCCTGTCCACGTCTTCCTCAGGACTGCCATTTGTCGCCATCAACACCCTCCACAGCCCTACATAGCTGGCTGGTTTCCCCTTAACCACCTTTCCCCAACGATCACCATCCCTCTGTTGCTGGCAGACCCCACAGCCATCCTTGATGGCTATTTAATTACACAGACTTTACTGTAGATTTAAACCAAAGCCAAATTCACGGGCATTTTGAAAATTTCTATTGTCTTAGCATCCATTGGCCCAACTGAACAGACTTCATACTCTATATTGAACTCAAAAGTCCTGAGCTAAATTCCCAGTCTTTTACAAACACATCTAAGACCCACTTGAAGGCCATGGAATTTCCACTGTCAGCATCTAAAGACTAAATGAGTTTCCATATGAAGCACCGTCAAAAACATCTGTTTCTAGGCCGGGCACAGTGGCTCATGCCTGTAATCCTAGCAATCTGGGAGGCTGAGGCGGGTGGATCATTTGAGCTCAGGAGTTCGAGACCAGCCTCAGCAAGAGTGAGACCCCGTCTCTACTAAAAATAGAAAGAAATTAGCTGGACAACTAAAAATATATAGAAAAAATTAGCCGGGCTTAAGTGGTACATGCCTGTAGTCCCAACTACTCAGGAGGCTGAGGCAGGAGGATTGCTTGAGCCCAGGAGTTTGAGGTTGCTGTGAGCTAAGCTGATGCCATGGCACTCTAGCCTGGGCAACAGAGTGAGACTCTGTCTCAAAAAAAAAAAAAAAATGCCTGTTTCTTCTTTGATCTTGGTGGACAATGACTATGTGAAAATGCTAATAGGATCTCGGCTAACATCTTAAAACTGGCTCAGAGTGATGATAAATGTCCATAATCTGTCTAACATGTGTTTAATGAAGCAGAGTGTGGTGAGGCTCAAAGATGAATGGCACACGGGTCAGAGTCAGACTCTTCCAGAGGGCAGCTGGGGTCCAGAGCCCGACCCATTCATTCCAGCCTGGTATCTTCTCTCCAGCATCTACCTGGGTCCACCTGGGTTCAGCCTAGAGTTGTGGAAAGGTTTTTGGAGGTCGGATTTTTTTTGTTTGTTTGGGTTTTGCTTTTATATATTTTAAAAACAAACATGGGGGAAGGATATTGATATTCTCTCTTTTAGATGTTCAAAGGTGCATTGTGGGGATGTAAAATTCAAGACAGTAGCAGCTTTTATGCAATAAAGAAAAGTCAGTAGGATAAATTTGGCAAAGCAGAAAAGTGGGGAAAACTTGGATAAGGTGATTGAGCTGGGAATTAATCAACCCTACAACAATCCTACAGTCAGCCTTCTTATGATGTGAGATAATAAATCTCCTTTTCGTTTAACTGTTTTGAGTTGTGTTTTTTTCTTTCTTTGCAGCCAAAAACATCCACATTGATACAAGAATGATTTTAAATTATACAAAAATCCTTAACAGAGAATGCAATGGAATGATACACATGATAGACAAATTGCTCACTCATGTCATCTCATGTTTACCCAAGATTGCTGTCTTACCTAAAATTATTTTTAAAAGCATTAAAACACTCCTGGAGAAAGGCGAGAGAAGGGATGGGACTGGGTCAGAATATAAAAAGAATGAATGAATGAATGAATGAATGAATAAAATACTCTTTTCTAGATTGATCCCAAAGAAATTAGAATCTAAGGGTTTCTTCCAGGTTACTGTCCCAGACCCCCTCAATGTCCAGGAATGTAGCAGTTGCCAAGGTCCACTTCATTGCTACCATTTTCTTTCTGGCTACAGTTCATCCTATGGTGGATGTAGAAGAAGTCACTGAAGTTAACAACCAAGAATGCTTCCAAGAGACCTACCTACTTCCACTCAATCAGAAAGAGGAGAGTCTAATTAGTACTGGGATGGAAGGGGTGAAAGGTGTGAATGCAAAATATACAAGAGCAGAAGGATTCATCCAACTGCCAACCACACAAATGAAGATCCCCCACTTTTACATACAATCAATGTTTTGTTTCTTTCTTGAGTATAACATAATCTACATTAAAGACTGGGAACCTATCCCATTTCCAAATTGCTGGGGTATATTTATATTTCTTCAGTACATTCACACTTTCAATATCATCCAACCCCTAAACAAGATTACTGGCATAGATAGGCTCCCTTGTCGTTTAAGGCCCCACTCTGCATTTATAAAGAATCATCCCATTGTGTGTAACTTGTCTGTGACAGGTGAGGTTTTAGGTGTCTCCAAACACTTACGGCAATTCTGACGTTCATCTGAGCCATCGTCACAGTCCTGATCTTCATCACATACCCAGGAGTCAGGGATACAACTCCCACCACTCTGACATTTGAAGTAGCCCGCATGGCAGGATGTAGGCGCTAAAAGAAACCAAAAAAGAACTCATTGTGGCAAGCATTCACCCCATTATACCAGCAAGCAATGCTTGTTTCAGAAGAATGTATGTCAACTCCTGCTCAATTTATTTGAAGGGAAATAGTAAACAACCCTTATACTAGTCTATAGACTTAACCAGAGTTTACTGCCAAATAACTTCAGCAACGGTATCATAACAAACTGATAATCCAAAGCAATATAAAAACAGAGAATAAAACAAACAGCCCAAACACACATACATACAAATTTACAACAAAAATATAAAATTAAAATTTTAACGTAAGTAAAAATTAACCATGAGTTACTGTCAAATTATTTTTTTGTAATAACTGATAGTGAAGCATCATGATGAACTGGAAAATCCATGAGATTTAGAAAAGAAGACCCAGAAACAAATAATTATTATTTCCATAATTTGCTAGCTTTAGGATCTTTGGCAGTTTCTCTGAACCTCAATGCATGCATCACAAAATGAGGACTACACTTATCTCATGGTTTGTTGTAAAAAATAAGTTAAATAACAAATGTGAAAGTGCCATGTAATGTTAGTTGCTATCACTATTGTCATTGGTATTATTGTTGTGATTAATGTTATAGGTCAATAAAATGTAAAACAGGGAATAATCTCCGAAGAGTTATTGGTATAACTGTTCATTTATTCCTTTATCCCAGAATTCTTGCCTTTTTGCTCCTATTGTTTAACCAAAAATGAACTCAATGAGCCCTAAGGAAGCAAATAGATAGCACGTGATCATGTCTCTACAAATGTAGCTACTCCCTGGCTCAAAGCGCTCCACAAACTAGCAGCATCTGCATCAACTGGAAGCTAGTAGAAATGCAGAATCTAGGGTCACACCTCAAACATATGGTAAGAATCCAGATGATCCATTTGTGCATGAAAGCTTTAGAAGCACCGTACAGGACCTATTCCTTACCCAGTCACCCACTTTCAAATGCATCATCATCTAAACAATACACCCAAGCTTCACTGTTCTGGTGTGCCATGTGATGGCCAAGAATACAAAATGAAATTAATTTTTTTCAGCTGCTTTCTGGTGTTTGGATGATAACCCTCCTCTGTTCACGTATCAGAATGAGTACAATTATGATGGTATGATTGATCACCGATGGCAAGTCGGGAAAAGCAATGGACTTAGGGCTGGGATTTGTGCATGGACTCACCAACTGTGAGGCCTTTAATAAATGACTTAACTTCTCTACATCTCAGTTTCTGAATCTGAAACCTACCTCAGAATATTGATAAAAGAACAAAATGAACGAATGTATGTGAAAGTGATTTTATAATTAGTTAAATCTTGTTTGTTCTTGGTGGTGCACAAAACTTATAGAATGAGTATCAGAAATAGAAGCTTCAGAAAATTGCACCAAATTTGTTTACATATCATTTATTTCATATCAAAGTCATGGTCAAGGGATAAGGGTGAAACAGAAACTGATGTGAATTTAACCCCTATCTCAGAAGGAGTTAAAACAACTACTAACACCATCAGTTCTGTATTCAACCACACAGATCTCAAAAGACTTGGGCACAGGCCTGGATCTAGCCCTAAAGGGGCAGCTCTTCTCTTTGTTACAGCTGAAATCACCACGAAACACTTATGTCCTTCAAAATAGAGCTTAGCCTGTCCCCTCCTCACTTACGGCAGCCACTTTCATCCGAGTCATCCAAGCAGTCATTGGTCCCATCACACCTCCAGGCTGCCGGGATACAATTTCCATTTCCACAGCGAAACTGCTGACTGTTACATCCTGTAACAAGCAATAGAAAGACATTCAAAAAAAATGCCACAGAAATTTCACAAATTTTTTATAAAAATGAAAAATTATTTGACTAAGTAATCAAAGGAATGAAAATTATTTATAAAATTAGGAAAACATTTTCATAATAATACTACAAAAATATTTGTTTGAGCTAAGTGACATGGCTTATGCCTAACACTTTGGGAGGCTGAAGTGGGAGGATCACTTGAGGCCAGGAGTTCAAGACCAGCCTGGCAACATAGAGAGACCCTGTCTCCACAAAAAAAAAAGAAAAATTTAAAAATTAGCCAGGCATGATAGCACACGCCTGTAATCCCAGCAACTCAGGAGGCTGAAGTGGGAGGATCACTTGAACACAAGAGTTCAAGGCTGCAGTGAGCTTTGACACCGCTCTGGGGCAACAGAGCAAGAACTCATCTCTTCAAAAAAAAATGTGTTTGGAAGTCTGCAGGAAGAAGATTATTTTCATACAAAGTTGATTAGAGTGTACCTTGAGGTAACCGATTTGGAAAGCAATTTGACATGTATCTTGCTTTTTTAAAATGTTTATTCTTTGACTTAGTACTTTTACTTCTAGGGGTTTTTTCCCTAAGGAATTAGCCAGAGAACTAGACAAAGATGTATGTAGTACAAAAATTTTTATCACAGCATTATTTATAGTAAAGGAAACTGCAAACCTCCTAAATGTCCAATAATAAGAAAAGGGTCAAATTTTCTTATATCTATATATTGACATACCAGGAACTTAAGAAAATGCGTATGCAGAAATTCTAAATATTTGGAGAAATATTTATAATATAATGTAACAAAGACAAGGATGCAAATTTTTACTTAACAACATAGGCAAAAAAGAAAGAGAAGTGTAAAAAAAAAACCAGAATGTTAACAGTGGTTATCTCTGATTAATAACATCATGAGTAACTTTTCATTTGCTTGACTGTGCTTTTTTGAGTTCCCCACCCTGTATTTGTTTGAAGTGACTTCTTATTACTAAGTCCTATATAGCAAGTTATGGCCCTTCATTCTTAGATTCAGACCAATATTTTGGCTTTTATTTTTTGAAACTAATTTCTAAGTTACCAGATCTTTAAGCTCATCTCTGCAAACAAATTTTTTCAAACAAAAGAGTCAAAAAGAAAAAAATCTCTGCAGCCAACCAGAGTGTACAAACTTGGCATCAAAGGTTGCCACATTCCCAAGTGGCAGTGATATCCCCTAGTGATACTATAAGGAGAATAAACTTCAACAAGTTCATTTCATTGCACAAATATATCCTGTGATTTTCCTGGGTCTCCCGAGGGGACTAATTTGGCAGTTGGAAATCCTCCAAGCTCCCCCAAATATCTGGCCAGTGACCTTCCCAAGCATTATGTGCCAAGTAGGAAATTTTTTAAAAGAGAGAGGCCAATACCAGCCCAACTTGGAGAAGACTCAAAATTATTCTTTCACAAACCCAAGAATAAAGGAGCAATTTTCGGGGTTGGAAGAATAATTGCATTTTCCCCATGGATTTAAGCACTTTTTGGCTAATTAACCCCAAATTAGGTAAATATACAAATCAATTACCTACTCCTAAAATAAATAAACAATATGCTATCCTGACTTATGTAAATGCAGGCATATCAACAGCATGACATAAACATAGTTAAGTGATCTATTCCTAGGGTATATAGGCTATTTTGTTCACGGAATGTTCAAATCTGATTGTCTGGTAGTGACATCCTGATTTATAATGTATGCTGCAAATGGTCAGAAGCTTCCCTTGGCTAAATGGTGGTACCGAGTGGTACAGGAGTATGTACACCCAAATACCTTCTATAGACTAATGCATGATGGTGGTTGGTGGTGCAGGTCTGGGGTTGGTGGTGCAGGTCTCTTATCAACTACCTTTAAAACACAACAACCTCCCTTGCAAAAATGCCCCTAAGGAATGTACAAATTCACTCTGGAATCCCAGAACTTCTCATTGGATTTCGTTCTACAAAGCAATATTTCCATGGGAGATTAGGGGCTTTGGAGGTTTAGCTATTAACACAACATATAGTAAATCACTTTTATCAATTAGGTCTATTGTTAGTAATCCAACGTAATACATTTATTAGTTCAGTACATGTGTCTCTCTTAGTTTCTAATAATTTCTGGCTGAAAAATTATAACAATCATAAAGAACAGACCACTTACAGAGTTTCATGTTGCTATGGGAAAAAGAAAAGCATAAACTTAGAAACTGAGTATTTAGAAGAAAATTCTCAGAACAATATACTGCCTGCTTTGAAAATATGCATACTTAATGCTATTTCTTAAGCAACTTTTATTACAAGTCAAATTGAGGGGTTTTTTTGTTTTTGCTAAAAACCAGTTAAACACATCATGAAAAGCACAAAATATAGAGACTCAAAAGTCATTTTTTAAAACACTTCAAAGTCAATTGTTTAAAATCATACAAAAAAATGAAACTGATGGGGAAATGTTGCAATTAAGTAACATTTTATAGGTAGTGATTTTCACATTTGATCTCCCAATCACTCCATTATCTAAAGTAATATATCAAATTCAATGTACTCAATTTATCAACAGATCCATGATAATTCATTTGTCAAAATCACCTTTTCAATAGTAACTTCCATGCCTGTTATAACTCCCAGATGACTATTGTTTGGAAATATCTCTCCAGAAAAAACAAACTGATACTTTATCATTGCTGGGTGACCTACCAGCAATTAGCCAAAATGCTTCACTGGAGTCAAAAGCTTGTCATTCATTCTGTTATAAAGAGAATATGCGTTGTTTCAAAACAAACTGCTAGCGAAAAGGTCTAGGTTAGATCTGATAATGATTGCAGGTGCCCCTGACTTCAACGGGTCTATATGCACTTTATTTTCTGTTTTAAGCAAGTAGCCTTTACTTAAAAGCCCTCCAAAGGTTACTGGATATTATCTGTGCTTTATTGTTTAATTATTTGAAGAAAAACAAAAAAAAATGGGGGGATAATTTCATACAGTGGAGCCACCTACCTACAGAATTCAAGGGAGGAAAAAAATGTAGATTTTTCTCCCTTTTGTAGAACAAGCTTTAAAACTTTGTTCAACAGTGTCTCTAAACACCCATAGTCAACCAATCCAGTTTTACCCAACAGGTAATATGGCAAACAATCACTTATATAACTTAAAACATTTTTCCTCTAATAAAAAACAAGGAGGAAAACATAATAATCCATACTGAAATAAAAACCTTTTGTTAAGAACCAGCCAGTTATTGAAAAGGAACCATCAGAACCACCTCTCCCCACCACTAGCCCCTGCCTTTCCCATGAATCAGAATAGATGGTGCAAAGATGAAAAAAAATACCATCCTGTTTTGCCAACATTAGCTCATTTAATCCTCATAACAACCCTATGAGACAGATACCATTATTCTGAACATTTTATAAATAAAGAAATTGAGGCACAGAGCAGTTCAGTAACTTGCCCAACATCCAATAGCAAATATGTGTAAAGCAAAGATTTGAAGCCGACAGAGCTAGTTCCAGCATCCGTGCTTATTGACCACTGCTCTGTTCCCTTTGGCCAAAAAATAAAAATGTTTATTCCACTAAACGCAAGAATGAATGTAAAAATTTGATTCTTTTCCAAAGCTGCTATAACATTAATTGAGTCCATTAATTGGGTTGGTATGGAATCCATATAGCTCACGTACTGGAGTCAGAGAAGAAAGAGTAGTCTACTTGTGGAAAATTCTTGGGTTTAGGAAAAATTGCAACAATCAAAAGCAACAGAAAATTTTAAAGAAAGGGTTTCGATCTCCTCAGGAAAATGTATATTAAGGCATAGGAATAAACTTGTTTTCCAACCTTATAGAGTCCAGGGCTAGGGGGACCAAAAAAAAAAAGAGTAATCCTTTCTTCAGAGTCATATCCCAAGCTTTCTGGTGTAAGTGTTGGACTAAGAATGTGTTAAGATAAGATACTAGAGTAACAGCGCCCAGAGGAGGGAAGAAGTCCTTTGTTTGTTTTCCAGAGCAGGGAATATCACTGAACTGAGAACATCCCATTTATAGCCTCTGGCACAGCGCTGGGCACTCGTGGGATGGCTAATGCACATACGAGTACATCAGGTAAGGAAGATTCTTCTTTGTAAAACTCAGTCTCTTGAGAGCATTATATATCAGAGATATATAAAACTACCAGAGCAAACGAGACTTTAAATAGGAATTTATAATCTCAAATCCATAGACAGAAAAATGAAACCTGGAATAATTTGAAATAAGAGCAATATGTAGGAGTCTTAAAAAAAAAACACAAAGAGAAAAATGTTGAATCATATTAATAAGTTTCATTCTTTTACCCTTTCCTTATAAAAGTTTCTTTTCCCTTCCATGAATTCTCTTCTTAGAAGAGAAAGGCAAGTGGTAGTCAATGGAACATTGTCCAAAGTTAACAGAGTAAGGTAATTTCTATGGCAAATCCTATTTCCCTGCTAGATCCTCTTAATACATACTAGTCCTTCCAAACACTTGGTCTACCTGAGAAGGTACATGTGCTCCTTTTAAAAATGTGTACAACTAAATCACATTTTAATAGTCCTACCTTCACTGAACTCAGAAAAACAAATTTAAGAGGCAATTCCTTAATTTATCCATAATTTTTGCTTCACTTTTTTCTGTACTTAATTTCAATTACTTTGGCATTGATAAATATGCTTCTGATATTTATGGTGTATTGTCATGTAGATACATCATTTAAGTACAACTGAAAAACAAATGACAAAAAAAATATGATGATTCACTAAAACCACAAAAAAATTCTTAACCACTATGAGCAAAACATTGTCTAGGGTTTGCAGAAGAAAAAAGAAAGATAAGATATGATCTTTTTACTCAGAGCTTACAAGTTTATTGGGGGCAAAAGTTATTTACACATTATAAATTAAATACTCATGCAACAAGAATATTTGCTATTGAGCACCTATTATTCATTAGACAATACATAAAGCCTTACATCCATGGGATCTTCTTAGAACTATAAGAAGTGAGATTTATACTTACATAATAGAGGGGAAACTGAGCCTCAGTGACATTAACCAACTTTCCCCAGGGCCACAAAGGTAGAAAATGTCAAAGTCTGATTGAGACCCAAGGCCTGTGTGATTCTATTCTCTTCATCATCCCACTTCCCACAAAACAAATGATAGCTTTTATTCACCTAGAACCTGCCTGCGGTATTTTAAATGTCTTCCATGCATTCTCTTGCTTATCCTCACAACAACCTTGTGCAATAATATTAACAGCCCCATTTCATAGATGAGGAAAATGAGACTTGACCAAATCTCACAGCTAGTAGGTAGTGAAGCAGGGATTCACCCTTATGCAATCTGACTCCAAAGCTGGTTCCAAATAGGCAGAAAAAAATATTGAATTATATTAATACCAGTTTCATTCTTTTATCCTTTCCTTATAAGAGTTTCTTTTCCCTTCCATGAATTCTCTTCTTAGAAGAGAAAGGCAAGTGGTAGTCAATGGTACACTGTCCAAAGATAACAGAGTAAGGTAATTTCTATGGCAAATCCTGTTTCCCTGCTAGATCCTCTTTATATTACACATACTGGTCTTTCCAAGTACTTGGTCTACCTGAGAAGATACAACTGGCCTTGTGGGGAAAAAGTAACACTGTAAACTGGAGTGATCAGAGAAGTATTCATGAAGAAGAATAGGGCTACACTAGGTCTTTGTGGATGAGCAGGATTTATGTGGGTGAACGGGGGGACCAGGCTTTGTGTGTAGGGATGAAGCAACTGGAAAGAAGCCCAGCATGAGTGTCTAATGACCAGGCCTCCATGGTCCAAGCAGAGGAAACCTCTTAGAGCATGGTAGACAACAAGGCTAGGAAGATGGAGGAAAAAGAGCCTTGAGTGCCAAGCAAGAGTGACAATATCAAATGGGTGTGAGAGTGATCACTTGTGCCAATAACTGTGTTAAAACTAAAGGTTGTTCTGGACAGGTGCAAGCTTGAACTAGCACACATGCTTTGGCCATGAGAAAAGCTTGGAGCTCACTTTAATCCCTAGAACCTCCCCCAGAGCAGAAGCCCAGTGAGCAGGCTGGTGGGTGGTTCACCAAGAGGCTGCTAGCAGAGACGGATCTCACCTTGCCCACAGTCTCTTACATCCCACTTATGTTCCAGTGAGCACCTGCCTGCCTACAACCAGGCTGTCAATCAGCACTAGAGCATTATAAACA
The DNA here is from genome assembly GCF_020740605.2 of Lemur catta. Lineage (NCBI taxonomy): Eukaryota > Metazoa > Chordata > Mammalia > Primates > Lemuridae > Lemur > Lemur catta. The sequence continues at coordinate 56,207,879 of NC_059135.1, read as the reverse complement.
AAGCCACACATTTCTCAGAGGTTCTTGAGAAGATGCCATTAGCATTTAGGGTGGGACAATTACTCATCTTGGAACTGTCCAGGACAAAGTGCCCCACCACTGTGAAAACAAAAAACACTTCCATACATGTGCAAATACCCCTTGAGAGTGGCAGTACCACCCTCAGGAGAAAACAACATAGAATCTCTAAGCAGCTCGGACTGTCAGAGCTCAAAGCATCTTAACCCACATGAAAGAGATCATCTAAGAAAAACCCCTATAATAAATCCTTTCCTTCTAAAGATAATAAAATTTCTTAAACAGCAATCTGACTCCTTCTCACCCATCAATAAGAAGACCGGGGATTGGGCAATATCACGCTGCAGCTGCTGGTACCAACAGCTTGAACTCCCCTGGGAGTGTGATAAAGAATCTAAGTTCCAGGGAGGCCTGCTTCACCCTGGAATGCTCCACACTGCGTCCATGGGCTTACCCGTCCAAGGGGAGGGAGGCCACTCCAGAAAAAAACAACTGAACATCTAAAATTCTCGAGCAGTTCTTCATTAATGCAAAGGATCATTACCCCGGAAAACAAATTCATAAACACATCTGTTTATGGTGCAGCGTTTTCCCATCTGGTTAATTATCAGAGAAAAAAAATAATTTCTTCAAAATGTCCTCTCCCCACACCCTACCGTATGCACTCACAAAAAATAAAAATATAAATTGGCAGTCACTTAAGTGCCCAAAACGTTCCAAAGAATCTCCAAGTTTTTACCAAGAACACTCAGCAATGAAAACTTCCTGCTAGCCAGAAATGAAACACTGAAACTGCATTTGTAGTACTCTTTTCTGTACTTCCCCCACATAATTCACACAGTGGTTTCTCTACCAGCTAGGACTGAGGTTCCTATAGAGGTACTCCCCTATACAACGAGGAAAACTAAGCCCAAGACCTTCTCTCCTGCCCTCCCCTACCCCTACTAGGAACTAACTGGTTATTTATATTTTTAATGGCAAAAAAGCTACACTTACAGGATGTTGAAAACAATAGTATCCAAGCAGGAGAAAATTTAAGATAGTCTGTCTGCCTGGGTAAATAAGTACCCAATGAATCAAACTACTTAAGAGTAAAATGCCCTTCAGCACCTAATGATTTAATATACCCTGTAAAAAACTATAAATCACCCCCCATTTAAGAACTGATTTCCAATCCCAATCACCCAAAGGATTCCTATATATGGCTTCCTGATTAGCAGTATAAATTATTGGAAAATGGTTGAATGGAGTCAAACACTAAAAATTAAATTGACACTCATGAGAAACAAGTGGTTACACACATCTCCAGGAAGGCAGCTTTCCAGCCTAAGGCTTTTAAATGGTGTGACAGACCAGCTCTCAATGTAAAGACAGTATTTATAGACAGCATCAAGCCAGGGTTTTTCTGATTAATTACGACCAAATGTTGAACCATAAATCAAACTGATACGGATGTGTTAACGTTGCAAGCATCACTTTTATTTTGGTCATCTTAATAATTAGATTAGACTACCAGCTTATCAGATGAACAATAGCTTGATACTGTAAATTATTACAAAAGCAGCAGGAATAGAAATTGACTCTCAATTGGTGGATTTGGTAATTCACCATAGTCATAGGCTAAATTAACTACTAAATGGATCTTCTTGACTGAATCATATAAACACCTTGCTATTTCTTCTCCCTAATTCCATGTTATTTAGTTCTTGACTATCACAATACTTACAACAAGCTCTAAAGACATGAAAAGAGGGAGAATAGGCAGACATAGAGAGGGAGAAAAAGAAAAAAGGATAGAGAGGAAGAGAGAGAGCTAAAAGGTCAGCTGTCAAGGTTAACAATCAGTGTCCAAGACACTAAATTTAATGAGACCTCGTATCTGGCACCCTATCCTTTGTTTAAAGGAAGGCACTTAAACACCTGGCATCTTGCACCTTAACTTCACTTTGGTACAAACTGGCAACTCATCCTTATTTAGCTGTGGCCCAAATCCAGACTGAACCACTATGTAATTGCTAAACGAACCAGTTTATTAGCCACCAATTTGCTAGGAACTAAATAACCTCTCATTCTAAATGTGTACATTCTCAGAAAAGTAGAGATTACTTTACAGCCAATGCTTCAACATCATTAAGCAACTCTGATGACGACTCTGATCAGGAATGTTTATGATTATGGTAATGGTGGGGATCATTACATTGTTACTCACACAAACAGCAAGCTTTGTCAACAGTTCATTTGTTAAATGTACAATTGAGGTGCATACACATGCATGACTCAACCTTGATTATTTAGTTATGGGCATGTATGGCTTCTGCTAACAAAGTAAGAATTTTCTTAAACTATTAAGAAATACTGTGCAGCAAGAATGCCAAAAGATTTCCAACAATAAGTTTAAAAGCATTTTCTTGGGCAATAAGTACTGATAATTAATCATCTAGTAAACTGAAGTCAACCTTTTTAATAAAAATGTATTATATCATTCCCATTTTTAAAAATTGGTTTTGTTGATGTTTTACACAATATTTTTATATTTTTTCCTTTCTAGTGACAAGTTATGCCTTGCCTGTGAGCTCCTAAGGGCAGGAATGAAGACCTCTATATTCCCAGTGCCTGTCACAGTATCCCCTAGAATCCAGTTGACTCTTAATAAATGAACAATATATGATGTTAGAATGTATGTGTAAAGCCAAGATGATTTCCAAAAGACGATAAAGAGATCTTGATGATTTGTGAACTTACATAATGAATCCTGCTTACTTAGAGCCATTATTTCTTTCAATCTAATCAACAATTCAACAATTCTCTTTAAAGCTGTCCTACATGGGCGGCCAGTGAGACTCTAGGAAGTGAATACATCCTTCGGAGCCTATTTGTATGTTCAGGTCATTCTCTGCTAATTCAGTTAAGGGCAGGACCTCTAAAACATTGCATTTATATCCAGAATTACTCTGGAGCAAGGACTACTCTGCACCAAAAAATGGGGGAAAGGGGAGATGCTACAAGAGTACATCTGATTCCACAAGTCAAAACTTGTAATTTTTATTATAATCAGTTTGCTAACATAGCATAATAATGATTTTAACTTCCCTATACAGAGGCAAAGGTAAAAGTGATTTTGTTAACTTGTGAATCTATAAAATAGGACCTCTCATATTTGCAAAGACTCTCGTGGTAGACTGATATTAAATTTCCTGTGTCTTCTCTACTACATTGATTTTAACAAACTAAACAAAAGAATTTCAGAATATGCCTGACCAGCAGGTTATCTATTGCACCAGGAGTCCTTTGGCCCTGGTTTGTTATGCCTGGGCTCAAATGGCATTTATAGGTCTCCAAATCACTTCCAGGCTCTATAAATGTCATCACTTCGTGTTATCATGTGATTGTGATGACCTGAAACAACTCCATAGCTTATTGACACAGAATCAACAATATTGTATTGTCACCAACTGAATCTATGTGCAATGAAGTGATATTCAGATTTCTGCCCATATATGGTGAATGTATAATGTCCCAATATTAATAGCAGCTTAAATAAAATTATAAATTTCTCTGCAATGATTGTCAGAAACAGAAAAAGAAAAGGTAGAGTGTATTTCCTAAGATTTTGCCTAATCTGTGTTTTAAGTACCATAAGTATTGGCTTTGGTACAGAATGTAAAAACAGAAAAAAAGAAAAGAAATTTTGAAAAAAACTACAATAAGTAATTAAAATGAAAATCTATTGTCACTATTATGAATTTTTAACCATGCATTAAAATAGAATCTTAGAAATTTAATGCTGGAAAAAAAGTAATGGCTTCATAGTAATAAAATATACCAGAAAATACAGACAATAAAATCTCTACTAACTGACACACAAATAATTAAAACCATTTGCTTACTGGAATTTTGTTTATATCACACTTTTTAAAAAGGCAATTAAAGAAAATAAACTGGTATTAGAGATTTAGTCAAAAATGAAGTTTTCAGTGGCCATCTCAATTCTGGAATTGAGTAATACTTACAGTTTGAATTAGCTAATGGAAGAATGAGCTGATACTTAGAATATGGGTCCGTGAGCATCATAATAATTTTTTTCTTTTTCTTTTTATAGAATTGTAATAATTAAATAAAATTTAAATTAAATTCAGTACGCACTTCAGATTTTTCAATAAGGGCTAAAATAAGAAGATATCAATGGAAAAAATACTAGCCTAAGAGCCAAGAGACACATGGCTTTCAACCCTGGCAATAGCAATGACTCTGTCCCTATATCATTCCAAACAGTTCCATGAGAGCAAGAATTGTTCATCTTATGCACTATTGAACCTTCACTCAATAAATATTTGTTATTTAACTGACTTGGCTTCATGAATTTGGATTTAAACTGATACAGTACACAGTTTTCTCACCTACTAAATTTCTGAGCTGCAAAAACTCAGGTTATGATGAGGATTAAAGAGGTCCCTGTAAACCACTAGCACCATGCCTGAAGCATAGCCCTCCCTCCAGGCATTAACACCCTTCGTCCAACTCTGACATCTGAATTGTTCCCCTCCCATCTGACAGACAACTTTCAAAATCTAAGCCACCTTGCTTGGCAGGAGGCTCAGCACTGAAAGCAAAGACTCCGGCAGTTGCCTTACCTCCTGCCCATGAACAAAGTATCCACTGGCCCAGTGTTGGATCAAGGGCAAGATTTATTCTACGAAACACAGGTCAAGCCGGAGCCAAACCAAGCCTACCACCAATTTCCTATTTTCTTATTTATGTATTTTTCTATTGTCCTACGACGAGCATTTTTATTATTTTGTCTATTATAAATCACTCTATCTCAGGTGATCTTCTAGAGTTTTATGTGAAATACTGTAAGTATATAATTCCAACAACAAAAAAATTGGTGATAAATATAAAGGCTTTCCCAGAGTGGACCTCAAATCATTACACTCCACATTAAACTTAGACATGATTTTCTTTCTGTAATCATAAAGGGATTCCTATTGACCTCAGCTCATGCCCTGACATAAGGTATGGACTTGAGGACATAAAGAAATTCATGATTTTATTCAACTGAAACTAAGTTAAAAAGTTTTTCATTTAGAAAGTTCAGAGATTCTCCAGCTCCTGGGTTTAAGAGAATTAAATTTCAAATTCTTCCTAAAAGCATTAAAAATATTCATTATCCTAGTTCTCTAAACTTTCTCTCATATAATAGAAAAATGCAACAAATGCAAAAATATTCTTTGACTAAAATAATGTGATAATGCCCTTACAATACATTCAAAGGAAAACTTTATTATCTCAAGTTACCTTACTTCTGGTTGAATGAGAATAGATTTCCGTAAACTTAGACATCCAGCCCCTCCAAAGGAAGGCATGAAATATCCAGTTGCCATGACCCCACCTTTATGCTTACCTGGTAAGGAAACAGAGAGATCTTACCACCCTCCTAAGTATTCTCCACTGCACACAGCAAACACTTCAAACTCAATTTAGTCTAACAAACATGTATTGAAGGGTCATCCATTCATCTTTGCTCTCTTAGAGAGGCAAAATAACAATTATCAGGAAACAAGGAAACAAGCTCTCTTCCCCACAACATTTTGGTTGTCTTCAAGCAAGCCAATACAACCATTCCATCTCCTTCCTAGAAACCAAGAAACTAAAGTAAGCCAGTTTTTTTCTGAGAAGAGTTATGTTCACTCTGTTTACTACGAACACTCAACACCTCACTAATGTTGTTAGGTAAAGTTACAAACAGGGAAAAGCAACTTAAACTTAAAAGGCTGCTCTGATAGCCCAGGAATGAGGTGATTAGAGCCTTATCTATTAAATGTTCCCACCTCCACCTCATTTCCCCAACCCCTGTCTAAAAATCCTTTCCTTCTCTCTCCCTTGGCTCTCCACAACATAGCCAGGGTGTTCATCATGGCTCCTGAGCCTGACCCCCAAACTGCTCCCAGGTGAGCGTATTCACAGGCAGGGTTAAGTGATTTTTAAAGCCTTCCATGGGTATTTGCACTTTCAGCAGAAAAATAGGAAGCCCTCAAAGGAATGAATTTTCTAATTGTGGCATTTGAGGCATTCCTAATGCCCAAATACCTTCCTCACCGGCTTGATGGAGCAGACTGTAGGGCAACAGAGTATCTTATCAGGGCTCCTACTATCGTGCCACACAGGTTGTGGTACATGTACAAGGCCATCTTTATTGATGCCAGAAACCTCATCAGCAGTGCGATAGCATTTTTCCATAAAAGCACAGGCCAGTTGAAAATATAGTCAAAGGACTTTCCAAGAGAATTTGGTGACACCTCTGGATCAGTGTAATGTGTTTTAGATTCACATGGACTGAAGAAAAAGGCCCTAAGGAAATACTGAAAAAGCAATGACCCAAGGGCCTCAAAAGAATCAACTAACAAATGAACATGATTTATTGAAACACTGTAGTTGGGGTTCTTTCATAAACTGAAACCCCTTACTCTACTATTTGGAACTCAAGGAACTCCTTCTACTGGAAATACAAGATTCACCATTTCCACCCAAAGTGGAATATGTGTATGTATGCATGTACACTCACACACATGTACACATATACACAAGGAAGCCCAGTGTTACCAGGCCTACTGACCAAGGAATGGGCTTGATATTCACTCCTAAAGGAGCACTTTTTAGAGTGCTCATTTGGCCATGCATTTGTTCACCATCACTGGATTAACTCAAGATATTTCAGTAAATTTGCCCCCTGTCCCTTCAACTGCTGCTACATATGAAATCATTATTTCTTCAAGTATAAGAGTATTTTCCTTCTTCCATTCAGCCCAGCATGACTAAAAGCCAACAGCTTTTCCATAGAAGGTTAAGAGACAAAGTCTGAGTAAGCAGATGTCTGCATACTACAGATAATTTACTATACAAGAACAGTAGGGCCAGGAAGGCAAAGAGGATGGGAAAACTGCTTAGAAGTCAAGCAACTTTCCAGAGTTAAGTCCCTGTAGTCGTATGCCCTGGGTTCAAACCATAGCTCCACCTCTTACTAACTCTGGCAGTTATTTTAATTTCTGTGCCTCAGTTTCCTCATTTAAAAATGGAGATAATAAGAGCTCCTTCTTATAACATTAATGTGAAGATAGAGTGAGGACCATGGGCCTGGCACATCATAGCTATTGTTACTACTTTGGGGCAAGTATTTTCTGATCCTTTAAACTCTAAATATTGTCTCCCTTTAAACAGTTATTTTTCTGTTTCATATATTACATATTTGCTCACACTTTAGCTCTTCTATATTCATAATCTCCAGCTCAATTTGAGAACCTTTTTAAGTAACCTAATTATAATGATAGCTTATTCCCCAAAAAGCTGATTTAATACAGAAATTTGAGTAATATTACTAACTTGTCACTTTCATTTTAAATTATACTGTCTTCTTAACTATATATCACATATAACTGAAGTTCACAAAAGGAAAACATATCTATATTCAAAATAAAACTGAAGTAGAAAAATAGAACTTAGGCCAGGCATTGTGACTCGCATCTGTAATCCCAGGATTTTGGGAGTCCGAGATGGGAGCATCACTTGAGGCCAGGAGTTCAAGACTAGCTTGGGCAACATAGTAAGACTTCGTCTCCACAAAAAATTTAAAAATTAGCTGGGCAAGGTGACACGCGCCTATGGTCCCACCTACTTGGGAGGCTGAGACAGGAGGATCACTGGGGCCCAAGAGTTCCAGCCTAGGTAACAAAATGAGACCCCATCTCTACTAAAAAAGAAAAAAAAGTAAAATGGAACTCGGTTCACACATTCTATGCACTTTCAAAAACATACCACTACTTAGTGAAATAAATTAACTCTTTGCTAGATTATTTCTCTGGCTGATAATATAATAGCTCTGTTTTTAAGACATTTTCAACATTCACATTTCAAGGGTGTTTAAAAAGTTTAGTAATAATAAAAAAGAATTTATGTTCAACTAAATAGCATTAACTGGTTGCCTAAACACAACTATCTTAATGCAAAGAAGTTGATAGTGACAATATTTATTGAATCACTCAGTTAATATGGAATTCCTAAACCCTGATATTAGTGTCTATAATTTAAGAGTTGTCCTCACTTCTCCCTGCTAAGTTTGGGAATTCTTTCTGAATTGATGACATTTTGAAAAACACCAACCATGGAGGAAACATAGAGACCACTTCTCACAAAAGGAAAAGTCCCACAAGGTTTTCAAAATGTAGGCTGTTAATAATATCATCACCCTTGAGTAAAGGGATTCCAATATGAAGAAACCTAGAGAATAAGCAATATTTCTAATCTCAAAATCAGGCTCAAGAATGCATCTATATGGTATACATCTATACTATAAAAGGTCAAAGGTTAAGAGGCCTTAACGTCAAATTCCAGCATTCTTTTGGTGCATGCTATGTACCTACAATTTCCTTCCTATTTCTTGGAGTCATTTAGGACAAATTTTATCCTTCTGCTGTGACAGTCCCTCAAATATCTGAGAAGAGAGCTAACGATGTTCCCCCTACTCTTTTATGCTCCAAAAGAAACATCCCCAGTCTTCCCATCATTCCCCCATAACATTGTTTCCAGTTCTCTCATCATTCTTGTTTCTCTCCTCCAAACTTACTTCACATTTTCTATGTCTCTCCAAAAATGTGGTACTCAAAGCTGAATAAAAGATGCCCAGTGTCACCTGAACATGGATGGCCAGGACCAGCGGTAGTATACAGTCACATTCACCTCCCCCTTCCTCTGCAGTAACAGAATCCCAGTTTTATTCAGGTAAACAATGTATTCAGCTACAAAGCTGCATTTCCCAAACTTCAGCTACATGTGGTTATGCGACTTACTAAGTCTTGGTTGATGAGATCAAATGCAAGCAGTAGTGTCATGTAGGGCTTCTATGAAGTCTCTTTTTTTTTTCTTTTTTTTTTGAGACAGGGTCCTCCTCTGTCTCCCCAGCTAGAGTGCAGCGGCATCATCATAGCTCACTGCAACCTCAAACTCCTGGTCTCAAGCGATCCTCCCACCTCGGCCTCCCAGCGTGCTAGGATTACAAGTGTAAGCCACCGCACCCACCCTGAAGTCTCCTTTAGAGAGACAAAACACGCCCTTCTTTCTCCTCCAATCCCACCATCTGGCATGGAGAAGGAATGGCTATGGCAGTAGCAGCCATTTGGGTCAATGAGGTGACTTTAGGAAAGGAAGCCACCAGCAGAGGATACTGGGGCAGGAATATAGGTGCCTGGGTTGCTAATGATCCTATGGAGTACACAACCAGCCTTCTACTGCTGGTTAGGTAAGAGAGAAATAAGCGTTTATCTTGTTCAAGCCAAATGAAATTCTCTTTGCAACAGCAGGCCAGAGTAGAGCATGCCTATTGTCTCCCCTAAGTGATGGAGTTGCTTTACTATAACTCATGTTGTTCTTTTAACTTTCCATTAAACAAAGATTTCTTGAGTTCCTGCTTATGCATGGCACTATGCCAGACACAGGAGACTAGAGGAGGCAGGCATGACTCTTAGCATCAGTGGTCCTATTGTAGAGAAAGAGATAAAATATATACATAAATAATTATAATTCATGGTACGATGATAAGTGCTGTTCAGATAACATGTAGCGGAGATCAAGAAAGGCCCTACAGAGGAAGGGATATTTAAGGAACAACTATGTGGGTCTAAGGAAAGGGGCTGCCTCCCAGAGGGAACAGACTGGAACTAGCACAGAGGTAGGAAAATGCAAGGCATGTCCAAGAAAGAGGCCCAGGTTCTTGATCCAATGTCACTGACACATGTCTTCAAATTACAAGACCATGCTTGAGGCAGATTCCCTTTTATGTGAAGTAAAAAAAACAAATTTGCAAGATTTATGACACCCTTTAAAGCCACTGAGTGCCTCCCTGGAGTCAATTCAATTCCCCAGGCATTTATGGGGCACCAATTCAATTCCCCAGGCATTTATGGGGCACCGACTGTTTTTCCATCAAATGAAAGTTTCTCCCAATCCACAAAGCTAATATTAAACAAATGTCATCAAACATTTTCCATCTTTTAAAAACCACTTGGAGGTGACAACTTGCCAATGTTCTCCTGCACTGGCAAAAATGTTTCCAGGAGCTGTAGCCTGATATTTAAAGAACTATAAATGCACAAAGGAAATGTAGTTTTCCTTTTCCTCTTATAATTGATTAATTTATTAAATTGAGTGCATATACTCAGTAAAAGTTACAGAATCAAGCAAATAAAGCATGTAGAAATAATGGAGCATTAGAGTTAAGTATGCAAGGCCTTGAGCCAAACTTCCTACTCTGCCTCAGTTTGCTCACTGGTAAAAAGGGGACAGTAATACTATCCACCCCCCTGGGCTGTCACAGGGACTGAATGCTATAGTTAGGGTGACTGTACACCAGGGATATAGGAAGTTTCAGTAAACAACAGTTCTTTTTTTTTTTTTTGAGACAGAGTCTCACTCCGTTGCCCGGGCTAGAGTGAGTGCCGTGGCGTCAGCCTTGCTCACAGCAACCTCAAACTCCTGGGCTCAAGAGATCCTCCTGCCTCAGCCTCCCGAGTAGCTGGGACTACAGGCATGAGCCACCATGCCCAGCTAATTTTTTCTATATACATATATATATATATATATATATATTTTTTTTTTTTTTTTAGCTGTCCAAATCATTTCTTTCTATTTTTTTAGTAGAGACGGGGTCTCGCTCTTGCTCAGGCTGGTCTCGAACTCCTGAGCTCAAACGATCCGCCCGCCTCGGCCTCCCATAGTGCTGGGATTACAGGCGTGAGCCACCGTGCCTGGCCAACAACAGTTCTTATAACCAGTGTGATCCCTTCCTGCCTCTCTGTTCACTTCCTATCAACCAAGACAGGCCCTCAACAGAGGTACTACTGGCATTTGGGCCTGGACAATTCTTTGTAGTGTGGGACTGTCCTGGGTATTGCAACGGGTTTAGCATTCCTGTCCTCTGCCCTCTAAAAGCTAGTAGTGAAACTGAGGCATTGTGACAACCAAAAATGCCCCTACACATTTCCAGATGCTCCTTAAGGGAGCTGAACCAACTAGGAATCAATGAACTAAACAAAAGAAAATGTCACATACCATTGACCCAGACAGTCAATATGTTAGAACTTTTTCAGACAGGAAGATTTAAGAATATACCATTGAGTCTTTGTGAATGTAACATATGTACATTGAAAAGACATGTCTAATATTCCTATAAATAAAACAAATCAACTTGTAAAACAAATAAATGAGAATTATCAAAAACATCAACACATAAAAGCTTTCTCCACATTCCGTGGTGACTCTCACCCCTTCTCATCACCTCCAGGTGCACGAGTTTAGTTCGACCCTCATCAGGGGTCACCCAGATAATTCCAGTAATCCCTGACTTCACGGGCTGATCTGCTTTTCCTCATTGCAGCAAGTATTATCTTTATAAAATGAAAGTCTGATCATCGTGCTCCCCAGCTTACATTTCTTCAAAGGCATGAAACTTCTTAGCTTGACATACAAAATCCTCTACCACCCACTCTCCCAGCTCCATCTCCCACAACACAGCTTCCTTCAAGACTCCAGTGGCAAATCTGTGCCATCTTCCCCGGCTCCCTCAGGCCTCCCTAACTCCACCATTCCCTCTGCCACGCTCCCAAGCCTCTGTGATGGCACCTCTCGCCCTGCGGCACAATTGTTTATTTACATGTCTTATTCATCTTTGTAAAACCAGTTATTGATAAAATAGGCTTTTGGTAAATGTTTGTGGAACAAACACATTAGTGATCACTTTAACCATGATTATTAACCAAATCTAGAGTGATAGCTTTCTCACCTATTGAACTTCTCACTGACTTTTCTCTAGTTTCATTCAATAATAAGGAACTCTTATAAGAGAAATAACTCTTCATCGACTGTGATTCTAACATGTTCTGCCCAAAACCTCTCACAAAATCAATTAGAGTGCACCCTTCCCTATGGAGCTCCTTCTCCTTGACCAGAAGACGCACCTGACCTCTGTGCTTCCATCATTCTTGTTCTCAGAGTTACAGACACATCATCAGTGAGCTCTGCATAAAACCGAGTTTACAGGAAGCATGTACACAGAGCACATAAAATGGAAACACCAGGTCCACTGAGAAGTTTGAACTTCTCAGCAACTTGACATTTGGATCTGTGCCTTCAAGACCAGAGAGGTGAAGGCCCAAACTTCTTGGGGGTAGAGAGGAAGGTTACAAGGCCTGTCTTCTAGCATTTCCTTGTCTGGTAGTTTCATCTCCTTAAAAAAGCTGTATTTTTCCCCAGCAATTTCTATGGATAGAGAATTTGACAAGTGGTTTCTTTATTTCAAAAAGCCACAGCATGGTGGCTGCTCTGCTGTACTGACCTAACCACAAGCTAGTCAACTATGAAAGATTTAGTGCCAGGTTCCCTGTGGGGCCAAATGTTTACAGAATGCTCACCAAGTGCCAAGACCTTGAATGTTCACAGTGTCCTTTAAATATTCCCAGGAACCTGTGAGGTAGAATTTACTAACACCTGTTGTATAGTCCAGGAAACTGAAACTCAAGAGAAGTCAAGCGGCCCAGAGGTACACATCTGGAAAGCAGCGAGCTAACTCTCCAAACTCCAATTCCAGGCTGTCCCAGAACCAGAAAGGGTTCCAAAGGTTAAGGATGTCCAGGGTAGACCCTGCTGGGCTGTCCTTGGGCAAGTGGGGAAGGGGCAATGAGGCATGGCCAGGAAGTTTCTATATAGTAGGAAGAGCCCAGAGTTTTTGGCTTGGCAGCCAAAGGTTTAAATTTGCATCCCTGGCTTCAGCTCATTCCCATAATTTAAGCTACCTTTTATACCTTAAAGGAAACTGTAGGAATTTTCTCATTATAAAATGTGATTTTAGCATAGAATTTTTACAAATATGTAAATATTTCTTAATACTGACTCCTCAAAAGTTATTTGAGAGGCCAAATATTCCTTCCTGAGGCAGTCCTAAACAACCCTATATAACCCGTCCTATAATGCAAATCCTCAGAAAGTACAATGGCATTATTTGAGGGTATGGGATAAAGTTTTGTAATGTTCCAGCTCACATTTCACTGGAGACCAGGACATGATAAAGTCATGTAAGCAGGGAAGAGATTTTTCAATTATAAAGATTCTAAAAAGTAACAACATTTTAATTATATATGAGATTTTTAAAATGCAATCAAGCTTTACAGATGAATCCAGTCAATAGATCTCAGTATTTTGTTAAATTCCCTCTAAACACAACATGTAACATATCCATTAAACTTCATTTTTAGCTAAGAGCCAAACCTTGTTTCATTTTATTATATCCCTCATCAAGTCTTAACTTAGAAAAAAGAAAGAAAACAAAACATTAAATGGCAATAACAAAAGCTTATCCTAGAATGCGTTTCAGAATTACTTACCACCCCTATTCTCCCTTAGTGTTACTCTGTACACACTTACTTATTAAGGTTCACTTCCCTAAATCATTCTTTCAAAATGTGCTGAGATGAGGGAGCAAAGGTGTCCTTAAGCCTGACTTTTCCTTAAAACCATATATTAAAAGTTACCCTGGTGTGTAACTTTCAAACTAAAACTGGCTTGTTATTAAGAGTAAGGGTGATGGAGGGGAGGAGAAGGAGAAAATCTCTAATTTGTCATCAATAAAATAAATAGCCTTTAATCTTAACAGTACAATTTACTGTTTTAGTCATTTATTTACAAAATTGATGGAAATTGTTAACAAGGAGTTAATTGATTTAAGTCACCTGATTACTACAGTTAATTAACCACACTGACTTAATCTTCTTTGAAAACATCAACTAATCATTTCCCAGGTGTCAAGGGGTAAATCGTTAAATAAAAAATAAACCTCTGTCCTCCTCTTCAAGGGAGATTTCTTGAGTGTGTTTTCTCTGTAGACTCCAATCTAGCAACAAGCCAAGTTTGGAGAAATTTTTTTCTTGTATACTCAAAGAGCTGCCATCTTTCCAAGGTTTTTTTCCCTCCATTATAATAAAGGAAAGGCAGTTTGCAGCCTTACCCTTCCTGTCATTTTGAATTACTTCAAAAATCAGCAAGACATACTTTTTGAATAAAAATGAACAAATGAAAAGCAATTGAGACTTTCATCTGGGAAAGTGAGTTTTCAAAAAAGAAACTTAAAAAACACTTTATTGGGAGGGTGTGACTACAAAGGAATAACACAGGAGAGTTTTTGGGGGGTGATTGAACTGTTCTAATCCTGATTGTGGTGGTGGTTACACAAATATATACATGTATTAAAATTTACAGAAATGCACACACACACACACACCCCCCTTTTAGCCTATGTTAATTTTTAAAATAAAGCACTTCATCAATGCCAATACTCAAAACCCACCCCTGTGAGAACTCTAAAATCTTATTCTCTTTTTTACAGATAGAAAAGTTAAGGCCAACCACTTGCCCCTGCCTCAAAAGAAAAATGGGAGTGGTTAAAAAAAAAAGTACTGTTAGAGAAGATCAGAAATATATCCTATGTGTCTCTTTTTGATCCAGTTCTCAATTAGTAGAACCACTACTTCCCTTAAAAAACAATAAAGCCCATTGTCTTTGATCTACCAATGAGCCCATAGAGCAAGAAGGCCCTGGAGGAAACCAAAATCCCAGGTCACAGTGACAAGTCACACTTAGACCTCATAAAGGGATAGAGTACTAGGGCTTTAATAAAACTCCATCCTTCTTCCCTTCCCTTTCTCATTCCTTCAATCACTGCAAAATGCTTGAAAAATAAATCTGGATTACAGTGGGATTTTCTTGCACATATTCACAATCAGCAACAATTATTAAAGACCCTTTTGATTTCCTTTACAGGGAAGTGAAAATGTTCAATACAATATGATCCTTCTTAGCTCAAGTCCCTCTTGGTGCCATGTTCTCTCCTGCCTGCACTGTTGAGTTTAATTATTTACAGCAAGAAGCATCTAACTTTCACTGTCTTCTAGTTAGTACATTCAATCTTTAAACCATGTATCTTGTTTTTCACTAGAATCTCAGTATTGAATGATTACTTAGCAAATTCTTTCAACACCTCACTGCACCAAATATTAGGGAAGAAGTAAATTTGTATGTCAGAAGTGACCTGGAAAAAGAATTCAGAATTTTGGTACATAAAAATTAACCATTTAGCAATTCACTTGGGACATGTGTGTATTTTATTTTATTCATTTGCAATTTCTTTTTACATTATACACTAACTTAAAAAAAACAGAGCCAGGCACCATGGCGTGTGCCTCTAGACCCAGTTACTCTGGAGGCTGAAGCAGGAGGATCGCTTGAGCCCTGAAGCCTAAGCAACATAGCAAGACCCTGTCTCTACAAAAAATAAAAAAATTATCCAGACATGGTGGTGTGGGCCTATAGTCCCAGCTACTCAGGAGGCTGAAGCAGGAAGATCACTTGAGCCCAGGAGTTTGAGGTTGCAGTGAGCTATGATGACGTCACTGCACTCTAGCCTAGGTGACAGAATAAGGCCTTGACTCAAAAAATAAAATTCAATGTAATTTAATTTAATTTTAAAATAACAGTAATCCTTATGGTATAGAAAAATTATAGCTGCCATGTACATTCAAATCTAAGAGCCTCTTCTCAAACTTACTAGGCCTCGATAAATCCCTAAGGAATGATTGATAGAGCCTTACAACTTTGTTGCTTTTGAGGCCAACCTCTCCATTTGTTCTAACAAACCTAATTCAATCAAGCTAACTAGAGGGAAGAAAGCCACACTAGAGGGTTAGAAGTACTATCTTTGAGGCCCACTTAACACATCACAGGAGAAACTCCCCATAAAACCATCCTAAGAAAAAGTATAAGCACTAATATCTTTTTTTGCCAGAAAAGGAAGTTGGTTTCTTCTACAAACATTTACTGTGCATTATTATCTCAACTAACTTATTAATACTTTGCAAGAGTAAACATTTCCGCATTGTAACTGGAATTTCAGAGGGAAACAATGTCTTACTCTGAAGAAATGGCTTCCATGAAGACAGAGCAGACATCTTTGGCCACACTGAGAGATACTTTGGGGCCAAGAGACCTTTAAGCACACCCACCACACAGGAAGTATCTTCTTCATCTCTGCAAGAACAGTATCTTCTGGGATATAAAGAAACTCAGCTCTCATTTGGTTGTTCATTATTTTCTTCAAGTACTTAAAAAGAACTTGGGAATTTTTCCATCAACATTAAGCAACAACAACGTTTAAAAAAAAAAAATCTATATATCACTTCCCTCCCTGATGGGAAGTTAGAAGAGAATTCTCTGATTAGGTAACAGTCCTTTGAATTAAAACACATGTAATTATAGAGAAAAGAATGTTCCCAGATAATGGAACGGCAGTATAGGAGAAACCCTGCAGGCAAGAATCAGGAATACTAAAAAGGGAAGACTAGGTTAAAGTTGAAATGTACCCTGTTCAACGCTAAGCTGTTTTGGACAGAACTATGTCAAGGGAACCTCTCTACACTTTGTAGTACCTAGTTACATCAGGCCTGAAGCATGACAAGGCCTCAATCAACACGTATTAAATGAATGAATGAACTGCCAAAAGTAGTACAAAAATGTCCAAGAGTTGGGCTGCAAATGTACCAGCCTCTAAAATGAAGTCACTTCATCACAGTGAACCATTAAATGAGGCTTTGTTTGATTATGTTCAGAGGAACTATCTTCTGCTTGCTCCTACCTAACCACAGTAACAACATGTAAAAATGAGGGCTCTGGGTGCAAACCTTAGGTTCTGCCACTTAGTAACTGAATGGCTTTGTGCAAATTACCTCACCTGTCTTTGCCTTGGTCCTTTGTCCATAAAATTCGCACTGTTAAAGAAGTAGGTAAACTAATATCTGTAAAGCACTTAGGCCAATGCCAGGTACACAGAAAGCGCTGAGAAAAATTCAGTCATTATATTTAAACTCATTCCCCCAACTTCTCTACCCACCCACCATAGAATACAGTCATTCCCCTGTCTATAACCTATTTGTAACATATGGAGTCCTAAAAAGAATGGGGACTAAGATGAGAAAGGCTGTGCCCAGGGGACAAGTGGCCATGGGCATTTTTCAGCAGTCTGGGGCCCTCTTTGGTTGGCCCCATTTTTCCTTCATTCATCAGGAACAAGACCCATGAATGTCTTGACTTGACATGTGATGTTCTTTCCACCATAGTCCAAGCCGCCTCCCTGAGTTGGGAAACCACTCCCCTCTTCAAAGAGGGCCTTTTGTCTGATCCAGGCTGTTTTCACTGTGCCATGGGCTCAGACAGCTTTCTTTTGTGCTCTGTTTAAATACAGAATGACAGTCCACTAACATCAGGGCTAAAAACTTTGGCTTATCTTTTTGTAAAAGCTACTGTATCAAATCTGTCCTAAAAATACCAGAATGACCCATTCTGTATGTACAGGGGAATTCTCACAGGGTAACCAAGTGTTTGGGATGGAAGTTAAAAAGACTGATGCAGAATCAGCTACTCTCAAACGCACTGAGAATCACCAGTGGGGCGGGGGAGGGGGGACTGAGGTGGAGAAAAGGGGGAAATCAAATGGAGAGAAACAGCGTTGCTAAGCCGCTTGCTTTGATAGAGACAGCAATTTTCTTTTTTCTACATCAGGACTTTGACGGGGCCTCCAGAAGCCTTGGGGAATTAAGGGCTGGCAGTTCCAGGGCCATGGTGATGAGCTGAGGATGCCCCTTCTTAGCACCCATGGTGGCATCTATCCATTCATTCATTCAACTTTATTTATTTAGCCCTATTCTGGACACTAAGGATAAAGCAATGAATAAGAGATGAAAATCTCTGCCCTCATGGAATTTACATCTTAGGGAAAAGAAGACAATAAGTAAATAAACAAACAACTAATTAAGTTATATGCCTTATGTCAGATAGTGATAAGTGCAGCGGAGAAAGTAAATTAGGAAAGAGGAAATCAGGAAAGAATCAGAGAAAGCCACACTGAGGAGGTGACCTACGAGCCAAGACCTGCAGGAGGTGAGGCAGTAAGTCATGCATGATCTCAGGAGGGAGAAGGCTCAGGCACAGACCTGAAAGTGCTCACTGTGTTGGGGGAAGCAAGGATGTCATGGTGGCTGGAGCACAGTGAGCGGAGAGAGGAGGAGATGAGGTCAGGGGGGTAATATGGAGGACAGATGGTTAAGATCTTATAGACCATTGTGAGGACTTGAACTTGGACTCCTCATGAGATAGGAAGCAGTGGTACACCTGGACATGCAACACTTCAACTCCCCTTCAAGGTAGGACCTGCTGCAAGGAAGAACTTTCTTCCTGCATTCAGCTCCCTTGGGGTCTGCCTCAGCTATAGAAAGCCACCTATCCAAAGTCATGTCCTTCCCAGAGCAGGCCAAATCCAGTGACTAAGCAAGGCCATTTCAGTCTGACACAGGACACTCTGATAGGCAACTCTTGCTCCAGAGCTTCCACAGGGTTGACCGAGGCTTTGTCAAGTTCAACTTTTTCTTCTGCCCATTCTCCCTTTCCCTTCACGAGCATTGATCTTAATAAATATCTTGTACTCCAAGTTCCACCTCTGTGTTTGTTTCTGGACAACCCAACTTGTGTGTGACAGAGACCACGAGAGCTTCTGGAGCAGAATGCCATGATCTGACTGATGCTCTAAATGGGTTGCTACACCTCCTGTGTTGAGAACAGACAAAAGAGGGACAGAGGGAAGCAGGGTGACCACTAAGGAAGCCATTGCAATAATCCAGGCAAGAGACAGTGGTCACTTGAATCAGTGTGGCAGAGGTGAAGATGATGAAAAGTGATTGGACTCTAGATATATTTTAAAGATCAAAACAATTAGATTTTTGGATGAATGAGACATCGGGTAGAAAAGAAAAAGAAAAGTCAAAACAAAACCCAAGGTTTGGAGCCTAAGCAAGGATGGAGCAGCCATTTACTGAGATGAAGAACTCCACAGGGAAAGGTTTGGGGCGTTCTTGAAGACCAGTTCAATTTTGGACATGTCAAGTCTGAGATTACTATTGGACAGCCAGGTGGATATATGGGTATGGAGTTTAGGGTAGTGGTCTGGATTAGATTCATAAATCTGAAAGTTGTCAGCATACAGATGGTACATATGGAGTCCTCAAAAGAATGGGGACTGAAATGAGAAAGGCTGTGCCCAGGAGACAAGTGGCGACCATGGGCATTTTTCAGCAGTTTGGGGCCCTCTTTGGTTTGGCCCATTTTTCCTTCATTCCTCAAGAACAAGACCCGCAAATGTCCTGACTTGACATATGATGCTCTTTCCACCAGTCAATGCCACCTCCCTGAGTAGGGAAACCACTCCCCTCTTCAAAGAGAGCCGTGAGTCGGGAGGAGGCCACCAAGGAAGTAGAGTAGCTAGAGATTCAGCAGCAAGCATGAGATCCCAAGGAGATACCAAGGAAAGGCCAGAAGGAAGGAAACCTGGGGAATTTGTTTCTTGGAAACCTAATTAAGTGTTTGATGGAGTACGACAGGATACACTGTGTCTGGAGCTGCTAATCAGTTAAATAAGACCAGGGCTGAGAATGGATCGCTGGATATAACAGCACGGAGGCCAACAGTTACTTTGACAAAAGAATTATCTGTCAGGGATGGGGCAAAAATCTGAATGGCATGGATTTGAGGAAACCTGGAGAGAAATTACAGTGGATATAGATGAATTTTAGTCAAAGAATTTTACTGTAAAGAGGAACAGAAAAAGTAGGGTAAAAGCTAGAAAGGTATGTGGGGAAAGGAGAGAATTTTGTAAAGGCGCTTGCTGAGAGGTGAGAGGGAATGGGATCAAGGACATGAATGAACTGGTTGGAGTATGGAAAGTGCTTCCAGAGCAGCAAGAGGACAGATAGACTGTATAGAGTGAAGTGCAAGTGATGATAGCTGAGTTATGGGAGCTTGTGGAGCTCTCTTCTGGTTGCTTCTATTTTCACATTTATAAAAAGCAAATTCAACATCTGAGCTGGTGATGTCAGAGGTTTGAGGAAAGAGAAGATGTAAGGAAAGCGAATGGAGTAGCTAGGAAGCAAGTCCTAAGCTTGAGATTAGCTGCATGAATTTAAAGCGAGACTAGTCAGCATAGTTTTGTGTTTTTCTACTGCTGTGTTTAGCTACAGAGATGCAGACATGGAGAATTACAGTTAACCAGCAATGGGGTTTTGCAGAGCACAACAGAGCAAGATAAAGGAGCCAGGCTGCTGAGGGTGTATGCAAGGAAGTGATATTAATGACGGGCCATACAATATAACCTGAGAAAGTAAATACAGGAGGTATTTGAAGGTAGTGAAGAGGTAGTAGGATCAATGAACTGTAAGTCCCAGTGAGGTCAAAAAGGAGCTGGGGTTAGAATATAGTTTTCCAATTCTCCCATTCCAACCATGGAATTGATGGCTCTGTTGGGATGCTCTCAGATGAATTCCTGACTTAGGTGAGAAAGGATTAGACCTCCAACAGTTGCTCACCTCAGTGAATCTAAGGTTCTCAGGGTTGAAGGAAGGGCTTCAAGAGTGTCCAGGGAAAGAGCAAAGAATACAATTAAGACTCAAACAGTGACACATATAGGGAGGGATTAAGGACCTGTCATACTGGCCAGGAAAGGAGATGGGCAGGAATGGGGCCAGAATTTCATATCACACTCAGACATAGTAGTTTTCCTTTTTGTTGTAGCTACCTTGTAACACTCTCATCCAAAAGAAAAACTAGATCTGACAGAATTTGCTGAACTGCCACTGAAGGAATGTGCAATGGCAAGTCAGTTCATCTCTAAGTCCCAGTTTACAAACTAAAAAGTAAAAGGGGTTACCTAGATCAGTTGTTCCCAAATTGTCTGACCCTTAGAATCACCTGGAAACTCTCAAAAATAGAGATTCCCATACCTCTGATTTAGTAAGTATGGGTGTTGACCTAAGACTCTATTTTTAAATCTTCCCTGCTGATTTTGATGATATGATGATATGCTAAGTTTGGGGAGCTAGCTAACTTCCATCTAGGGTCCTTGCAAATTACAATATTTTGTAAATTATTGTGATAAGATAATGCTGTTGAGAATATAACTGGAACCTTCTCAAAGTTGAATTGATGGTCAAGGAAACATGTAGCCCCATTTGCCCTGGCAGCCATATTACAACCATATGGAAAGCCAGACTGAAAACGAAGGTGAACCCTACATGGGAGCAGGGTCAGGGAAAACAAAAAGAAAGGGAACTGGAGCCCTGACTGCACCTCACCTGAACCCCACTCTGCCTCAGGATTTTCTACTTACATGAGCCAATAAATACCCTTTATTGTTTAAGCCAAATTGAGCTGGGTTTTCTGTTTCTTGTTTCTTGCAACAAAAAGTGTCCTCCACACCCTTCCCTATGTCAAAATTAAACCAGTGTGGAAAGTACATGTTAGCATTTTTCTCCTTCCCTTTAATGAAATTAAAATGTGGGTAAGATTGCCATATTTCAGATAAAATACTTCCATTCTTAAATACAACTTTATTTAAGGATCTCCCTATGAAATAAAGGATTTTGATTTTTTCAGCCTTTACTCAGAAAAGTTTCCCCTTGTTAATGAGACAAAAACCAAAGAATCGGGCCCAAAGTGACATGCAAATGTGTGACACTATAAGATAGGGTGTTTTTATTTGGGAATTCAAGAAAGTCTGGCATAATAGAATTGTAGCTACTTTTTTCTCTTTTTCAGGTTTCCTCAACATTCGTTGAGCCCTCAAAAGTAGACATGTTGTTACTTAATGTGAATAAGTAGATCAGTGAGGAAAGGCTTATTTTTAAAGTTACAAGGAATCTTCATGTGTTATTGGCTGATGGTATATAAACTTAAAGGAGACGTTGGGTATTGCTTACAAATTTGGATCTCAAGGTCTGGACAATAAACAAGCCATTGTATCCATGGTAACAGTGGTTTAACTTTTCAATGCACAGAATGGTAATTACATTTCCTCCTTTCATTCATTTCTCACTGTTTGCAATAACCTTGGGGTCAGGCATGACCTGAGGACTAATGACCAAAAGTACTGAGATTTCAACGTGAAACTTCAAATTGTCTAATCTGTCATTTTCTGGGAGACACTTGTGTTTCCGTGCATTGTGTTTCAGTGCTGTCCTAAATCAGAAGTGCCCTAATAGGAAAATTAACCATCTTAGGCTAGGCGCACGATGGCTCACGCCTGTAATTCTAGCACTCTGGGAGGCCCAGTTGGGAGGATTGCTTGAGCTCTGGAGCTCAAGACCAGCCTGAGCAAGAGCAAGACTCCATCTCTATTAACAATAGAAAAAATGAGCCAGGCAAGGTGGTGCACGCCTACAGTCCCAGCTACTCGAGAGGCTGAGGCAGGAGGATCGCTTGAGCCCAGGAGTTTGCGGTTACTGTGAGTTAGGCTGATACCACCACACTCTAGCCCAGAAGACAGAGAGACTCTGTCTCAAAAAAAGGAAAGAAAGAAAACAAAAAGAAATAAAGATGAACAAAGTAACCATCAGCATAAAGTGCATATATTTGGCATTTCTGAATTAATTCAGTAAGGTGTGAAAGATACCTATGTTACCATTTATGGAAGAAGTCCCTAGGAGAAGCGCTAGGGACTCATACATAGGCACCAAGATGTGTTCTGTCTCCATAGAAGCATCTTAACCCATCTCCAAACTCTTCACTCTTTCTCTCTACCCCATCCTCACAGCCAAGGACTAGTGCTTGGAAAAGGGACAAAGTCTTAGCAACATGAACAAGGCAATGAAGTAAGTTAGAAAAGGACAAGGGCTTAATATTCATAGAAAAATCAAATCCTGGCCAGGTACAATGGCTCATGCCTGTAATCCTAGCACTCTGGGAGGCCCAAGTGGGAGGATCGCTCAAGGTCAGGAGTTCAAGACCAGCCTGAGCAAGAGCGAGACCCCATCTCTACTAAAAATGGAAAGAAATTATATGGAAAGCTAAAAATATATATAGAAAAATTAGCCGGGCATAGTGGCGCATGTCTGGAGTCCCAGCCACTCAGGAGGCTGAGGCAGGAGGATTGCTTGAGCCCAGCAGTTTGAGGTTGCTGTGAGCTAGGCTGACACCATGGCACTCTCGCCCGGGCAACAGAGTAAGACTCTGTCTCAAAAAAAAAAAAGAAAGAAAGAAAGAAAAATCAAATCCTACAATGGACTCAGGAGTTCCTATACTCTGATCTCTCAGTTCATTTTCCAGAACTTTCCTGTCTATCACAAAGGTCTGCTCCAAAGAAGAAAAACTTTAGGCTCCAAACAAATCTTCCAGAAGCCCTTCTTTCTCCTGTTCTCCTTCCAAACTTAAAAGTTGCAGTGTGATCACACAAACACAAAGCACGATATCTTTTATCTTGATGTTTCCAATACTTTTCTCCCTTCAATTCTGTGAATTAACCTAGAACTGCCAGCTCTTATGAAATTTCTATAGCCTATATTCACATATAAAATGAAAATAACATCATCACTCAATTTTATCTGATAAGGTGTAATGGACACATGTTATTTTTGCAGCCTAGCATCTGTTCACCATTCTCCTGGTAGCCTTACCCAATTTCCCTCTGGATGGGTCCATCCTGAGTACATGACCTCAAGGAAAGAGAATGTAACCCAAGCCCAAGACATGGGGACACTTCATGACCCGAGATACTCAATGGTTCTCCAAAGAGCTTATGATCTAAGCAGAGCCCATGAGATATAACTGAGACTTCTGCTGGGGAACAGTGAAGATAAAAGCTTTTGCTCTTTCCTAGTAGACATGACACATTAGGATGTGGCTCCAGAGCCGCTGACAGCCGTTTTACAACACCAAAGAACAGGTTTAAGAATGGAGTCATCTCAGAGCTGCTGGTATCTGACTATTTCTGCCTAGAAAAAAAAGGGAATCTCAACCTAATGTCTGTGTCTTTTCAACTATGTATTTCAATAAATTTCCTTTTTGGCTTCAGCCAATTTAACTTAGATTTCTGTCAGTTACAAACCTGAGTCCTGAATACTATGTAAAGTTATTACAGCCTCTAAAAGGATATACCAACATGCACAGGTACATCACTCACAGAACTACTTTGAAGAAGATACCAAGATATGACAATATCTTCCTCCCCTCAAATTTGGAAAGTCAAATTCTTGAAGACGGTAATAATGATGGATATAAACCTACATGAGACATCAGAGTCTTCTAAGCATTTCACAGTCATTGCTTCATTTAACCTGCATAACCACCCTGTGAGGTTAGATATGTGCCCATTTTACAGATAAGAAAACTGACCCACAGCACGCAGAGGATGTAGTACTGGTTTTCCCAGATAATAAATGGCAGAGCTTGGAACTAAACCCAGATCCTCTAACTCCAAAATCTCAAGCTCGTCCCACTTTGTCTCTGATGCTGTAATTGTCAAGAAATTACTCAGAGGCCGGGCATGGTGGCTCACACCTGTAATCCTAGTACTCTGGGAGGCCAAGGTGGGAGGATCGCTTGAGCTCAGGAGTTCGAGACCAGCCTGTGCAAGAGCAAGACCCCATCTCTACTAAAAATAGAAAAAATTAGCTGGGCAACTAAAAATAGAAAAATTAGCTGGGCATCATCACTCGTGCCTACAGTCCCAGCTACTCAAGAGGCTGGGGCAGAAGGGTCACTTGAGCCCAGGAGTTTGAGGTTGCCGTGAGCTAGACTGACACCAGGGCACTATAGCCAGGGCAACAGAGCAAGACTCTGTCTCAAAAAAAAAAAGAAATTACTTAGGAAACACTTGCGTTGGAAACATATGAAGCACCAAAGAAATGTTCTTGATATTTTAAAGCTACCAACCAGATCATTTCTGAAGCATCCCAAAACTCTGTACTAAAACATGTCAAATATTTTTAATGCTAGTGAAATCCTGGGCAGGGTTATTAGGAACTAGTGAATGACTATCTCAGAATCTTAAAGGCAAAACTGCAGTCCCTTTTAATTGTGAAATCTAGACTCCTCTTTTCAGTTCTCATCCTCCTTAATCTTTCTGTAGTATCGTTACTATTGACTCACCAGGACACTGTAGACACTTAATATTTATGGAAAAAAATAAAATAAATGTGGAATATATCACAGTGGTAACAATTTTTAAAAATTCCTACAGGCAGCCGGTTAGCTCAGTTGGTTAGAGCGTGGTGCTAATAAAAATTCAAGATCATAAAGTTAGTAAGATATGATATAACCATTGAGTTATACCAAAGAAGAATCCATCAAACTCATTTTCCTCATACTAGAATGGGGCTTCATAGTTAATACATTTTTAGTTGCTCTATATTCATGCAGTTAACCTTGAGAATCCCTTTCCTATCAATTCAACAATCTTGTGTAAGCACTGTCTACTTTCAACTTACCCTAGCTAGTATGACTTAATAGAAATCCCAAAGCCAATATGACAATGTGCTTGCTTCTATTCACACAGGAAATACATCTAGGTTCTTGATATTATTATTTTAAAATGATAAAAAATTTTAATTAAAAGAATTTAAAAACCTGTCAGTGTTCTTAGAGTGGCTGCCTAAAGAACATGGACAACAATTAACCATGACCTAATAATTACCTCGAATAAGACTAAAAACCTATTAGCCTGAACAAGATCGAGAGAGACCCCGTCTCTACTAAAAAAAATAGAAAGAAATTGTGTGGACAACTAAAAATACACAGAAAAAGTTAGCTGGGCATGGTGGTGCATGCCCGTAGTCCCAGCTACTCGGGAGGCTGAGGCAGAAGGATTGCTTGAGCCCAGGAGTTTGAGGTTGCTGTGAGCTAGGCTGATGCCATGGCACTCTAGCCAGGGCAAAAAAGTGAGACTCTGTCTCAAAAAAAAAAAGAGACTAAAAACCTAGTCCTATAACAGACTGCACTACAAAACCCAGGCCGAAAGCATTTGGTGCATGACTGTATTAACCTATCACAAGATTCCTCTTTGGCCTGGAACTGGAGATCCATCCAATTTATATTTAAAGATTTATCTATTCATCATACTGTGCCTCATCTGATAAGTCAAGATAGGCCAAAAGGAATCTAGAAATTTCCTCAACCAAAGAGGTTGGGGACATTCAGAGGACATGTATCTAAAAATGGTCAATTGCAAATTCATATCCTAGCTCTATCACAGGCCACATGCCCTTAGGCAAGGCACTTAACTCCCTTCTCTTTCACTCCTTAAATCCCCCCACCCCGACATCGCCCCCTCCTGGGCTAACTGCTTATCTGTAAAATAATGCAAGCAGACTAGTTGATAGCTAAGGTTCCCCTCTAGCTGTAAAAATTCTAAGTTTTACATACCAGGCTCATGGTGTTCATACAGGAGCCCTATAAAGACTGGCAAAGAACTTTTTCAAGCAAAGAGAGAGAAGCCAAGTCCTATGAAATAAAAGCAGCAGCGAAGTACCAGATGTGTGATGAAACAAAAATGTTTCATGTTTGTTATTGCTCCCACAATCCTGTTAAATACATAAACTTCATGTGAAGATATAATTGTCATAAAAGCAGATACTAACTCTTAAGGACATTACCGAATTTTATTGGATTAAAGAATATATCTTTGTTGGCCGGGCGAGGTGGCTTACGCCTGTAATCCTAGCACTCTGGGAGGCCCAAGCGGGAGGATCGCTCCAGGTCAGGAGTTCAAGACCAGCCTGAGCAAGAGCGAGACCCTGTCTCTACTAAAAATAGAAAGAAATTAGCTGGACAGCTAAAAATATATATAGAAAAAAATTAGCCGGGCATGGTGGCACATGCCAGTAGTCCCAGCTGCTCGGGAGGCTGAGGCAGAAGGATTGCTTAAGCTCAGGAGTTTGAGGTTGCTGTGAGCTTGATGCCACGGCACTCTAGCCCAGCCAACAGAGTGAGACTGTGTCTCAAAAAAAAAAAAAAAAAAGAATATACCTTTGTTTCAGGTCAATACTGTTTTCTCAAAAAAACCTTCTAACCACGGCCAGTCCTGGTGGCTCACGCCTGTAATCCCAGCACTTTAGGAGGCTGAGGTAAAAAAAAAAAAAAAAAAAAAAAATCACTTAAGAACAAAGTTCAAGATCAACTTGGACAACGTAGCAAGACCCTGCCTGTACAAAAAATAGAAATATTAGCTCGACATGGTGGCGTGTGCCTGTAGTCCTAGGCTGATGCATTCCAACCTGGGCTACAGAGTGAGACCCTATCTCTAAAAAAAAAAAAAAAAACCACCAAATCCTAGTTTCCCTGGGATCTGGGAATTCATCAAAGAACTATTAGTGAAAAATGCTTAAAGAAGATTTTCCTATGGACATTTGAAAATTGGAAATATGAATAGTAAGCAAAAACATGTTAGTTTCTGTGTTGATAAATATAATAAAAATAACTATTAGTTTATTTTCATTGTCTACATCATCATAAGCACTTTACATATCTTATCTCTTTATGTTCACTAAATACCATGGGATAGGGTCTCTCAATATTGCAACTGACATGATAATTAGAGACACGGTAAACAATCTGAGCTATGCAAAGTTAGATGACTTCTTCAGGCTCACACAATTAGGAAGTGGTGAAGCCATCGTTGGAATGCAGAAGCTTGACTCCAGAGTTCAGACTCTTCCAAATTTTTCTTGAAAAACATTACACAAAATATAACAAAAATGCAAATAATTTTTAACTACAGATGTGGTAAAATTCTTTTTTTTTTTTTTTTTTTTTTTTGAGACAGAGTGTCGCTTTGTTGCCCTGCCTAGAGTGAGTGCCATGGCGTCAGCCTAGCTCACAGCAACCTCAAACTCCTGGGCTTAAGCGATCGAGTAGCTGGGACTACAGGTATGCGCCACCATGCCTGGCTAATTTTTTCCATATATATTTTAGTTGGCCAGTTAATTTCTTTCTATTTTTAGTAGAGACGGGGTCTCGCTCTTGCTCAGGCTGGTCTCGAACTCCTGACCTCAAGCGATCCACCCGCCTCGGCCTCCCAGAGTGCTAGGATTACAGGCGTGAGCCACCGCGCCTGGCCCAGATGTGGTAAAATTCTTAAAAAAAAAAAAAAAAGACTATCCATAGAACAGAGTTATTTTCCAATTTCTAGTGATGCAAAGTTCACAGGGGGTCCTACCTAAAATGTGCTAATAAAGGCATTTACAATGTCATCATACTTTACTTCATATAAGTCAGGATATAATTACAACAGGAATCCACAAACAACCTCAACCTACCAGGCTAAGCATATTCAGAGAACAATAATCTAAAAATGATCTTAGGAAAACTGAAATCAAGAGACTTGGGTCCAGGTCTCAGAAACCTGAAAAGAAATTCTGACAAAACATCCACAGTTATAAAGCAGCAAGTGGATTTTATCTTAAACCATAAAGACTTGGAAAATGCCCCTCAGCATCTTTAGTAACCTCACACACAGATAGTAACTTAGGAGACATGACATTTTCAGTCCAAAAAAAGAGAAACACAAAGAGCCACATACTGTATCAGTTAAATTAAGGCCTCTAGATTTAGAATCTTTTGGGTCTGCCACTTTAACGCTAAGACGTTGGGCAAATACTTAAGCTCTGTGCCTCCATTTTTCTATCTGTAAAATAGGGATATTAAGAGTACTTACTTCAAAAGGATATTATGAAAATTAAATGAGTCATTAAGTAAAATGCTTAGAACAGGGCCTGCCACCTATATAAATATAACATTATATAAGTATATATGTTGCTATTAACATACATATTATTATATTATTATCCTAGAATAGAAGATGGATGGAATAAACTACCAAGAAGAGTAGGTACTGGTTATTTAGTGACTAAACCCTCAGCCCAGGAAAGAGAATATCTGTTCTGGCTATACAGGGACATTTGTAGATGAATCAAGGCAAGATTTCCTTTTGCCAGGCACTGACCAAAACATATAATAAATCCTATCGCTTTATTTAGGACATGAGATATACATAACCCGAAGCACTGTGCAAACTCTCCACAATAATAATAAACTTTCTGTGTTACAGACACTGAGAAAAGGTGTTCAAAGGAAGAATTGTTAACGGCCTCCCGCTGCCTCCCATCCCTTTCCAAAGATTTTTTGCAAGACCAGTGGCGTTTGTTAGCGTTTCCAAACTTCCCAGGAAGTCTAAAATGGGTGCTGCTAGGAGTTGCTGTATACTTACTAGATTCTCTCTAAGGAGCTTACGCTAAGAATTGAGGAAAGAAAGCAGATTAACCATTTGAATACATGCCACGGCCCATCCACAGGCCCTCCCCCTCTCCTCCGTAAATGGGGGCTTCCACAGTCCCCACTCGTCAACTCCAATATGTGATCCAGGAAAATCAATTTATTGCTTTGGCTAATCCTACAACAATAGGTGTTTCATTTTCATTGTAGGACAATTAGGTTGTCGGAGAGAGGGAAGGAGCAGGGGGGACTCTCCCGTCCCCACAGACAGATTAGTCCCCGCGGTGGCAGCAGCGTCCGCTCTGTCTGTCTGGTGGTCGGTCACACGCAGCTCCCGGCCGCTACCTAGCAACGCAAAGCCAGGGAGAGAGCTCGCCGGTTCTCCAGCCGCCCCTCGCCCTTCTCATTCATCTCTGGGGTCTCTCTCCCTCCCCTCCCCACCCCGTGCTCACTCGATCTCTCTCTCTAAACTCGCTCTCTCTCCCTCTCCCCGTCCCTCTCTACTTGCTTGTCTTTCCCTCTCCTCTTCCCCTCTTACTGGTTTTATTCTCTCCGCTTCTTCCTCCCTCTCTTTCCCTCGTCTCTGTTTCTGTAAAAACATAAACCCTCCGACAACGTGAGAGAAGTTTAAAGCACTTCATACCAGAAACTTTATGCATTCGAGCCCCAAAACTCTGACGGGCCCCATTCATCCACACAAAAGCCCCCCACCTCCCGGCTGGAAAGGGAAACCCTTCAAGAAAATACTCCAGTATTAACAGCCCCTCTCTCCGCCAATCCCACCTCCCAGCCTTATCTTGGCTCGTAAACGATCTGTATCATGAGATGCGGTCTCTCGGGGGTCACCGCGGGACCAAGTTTCGCCGGTGATGGGGGGGCGCCCTGGCCCGTGGCCCCGCGCGCGCACAGGGCTCTCCCCTGCGGGGCGCTGCAGGTGGACGGCTGCGCTCGGAGCAGCGCCCGGGACCCCTCAGCCCCGGACGGAGGAAATCCGTGGGAGAGAGCAGGCTGGAGACTGGAGGGGAGAACCTCATTTTCCCGGTTAGTACTGCAAGTGCTTTTCAGAAGGGTCGGGACAAACGCCCGTGGGAACAAAGAAAGAGTTCCCGTGGGGTGCGCTGTCACCGAAACCGGCGGGGCTGCTTTCTCAAGTTTGCGGCTGCTCAGTTCCCGGGCGCGCTGAGGGGCGCTGCCGCTCGCCGCTCGCGGGGCAACCTGAGCGCCCCAGCGGGAGCAGGTTCGGCGCCGCCGCCTTGCCCCGGCCCCTCCCGGGCCAGCACGCTCCCCTCCGCCATCCCGCGGATCCGACCCCGCCACGGCCCAGGAAGTTCGGCGCTCCGCGGCCGCCAGGCGCTTACCTTGGCCACTGGCCGGAGCCAGGCAGGCGGCGAGAGCCAGCAGCAGCGTGCACGCCACCGCCGCCGCCTCGCGCTCCATCCCTGCGACGGTCCCCGGCCTCGCCGTTCCTTCCCCGGGAGTGGACGCGCGTCGCGCCGCGCCGGCAGCCGTGGCTCGCTAGCGCTCCTTTAGGTGTGCGCCTCGGCCCGCTCCTAGAGGCAGAAAGCCGGCCCCCGCGCCCGAGGCATCCCGTTTTCTACCCGCGCCAGTCCCCACCCTCCAGACAGTGCGTAAAGCCCTTTAGACCCGACCGCCCCGGAACTAGCATGCGGGAATCCAGCAGGGCAGGCCCCCTGCCGCCCGGCCCGCCCCCTGAACTTTGCGGCGCGGGGAGGAGTGGGCCCTCGAGCACACGCGCGCTCACACATGCACCCTCCACACGCGCGCGCACACTCACACGTACTCATACAGGCGCACACACTCCTTACTGTCACACAAACTGCCACAGCCTCACACGCTCAAACACTCCTCAGTCACAGACGCGCGCACATGCCACAGCTACACTCGAGCACCGACACACACAGTCCCTCTCTCGCACACGTCCAGGCACACTCACACGCGCACTCTCTCGCTGCCACGCGCACGCGGACACGCGCTGCCCTCGCCTTTCCGCAGGATTTGCCCGGCACGGAAGCCGGCTAGGCGGCTGACGGGGAAATCTGCCACCGGCATCGTCTTAGAAACTAAACGAGCAGTGGAAAGGAATGGAGAGGGAGAAAAGTCGACAGTGGAGAAGAGGAAGAAAAAATAAGAACTGGAAAAGGAAAGAAAAGCAAGACAGATAAGAAAAGAAGGAAAGAGAAAGGAAGAGAAGGGACAGGAAAGAGGAAGGGGCAGGGGAAGGGCAGGGATAAAGAGCCTGCTGGAGAGATCTGTGGCCCTCACTCCTGGCCTGAACTCTCTGGGCTCCCCTGGCTTCCCCTAATAGGGTACCAGCTGCTGAGAAGGGAGGGCTGTGTTTTTACAAATTAGAGAGAGAGTTGGATCACTGGGGAGTTGTATCCTTGTTTAGCTTTTCTTAAGCATCATATCTACAGGTGTAGAGCCTCTTACAAGTTTGTTCATTTTGAAGAAAAATTAAAAGGAATGAACGTCTTCTCTGTGGTGACACTTGACCGTTTATAAGAGGGAGCAACACAAGGGGTTCGGAGAAGCCCGCGGGTCCCTTCTTCAGGGCCGCATCAGACAGGCTGGCGGGGCCCGGCCCCCAGGAGCACTGCGAGTGACCCTTACACGCGCTCCCAGCGCACCGTCCTCAGTCCGTGTGTGACACCAGAGTCCACAGAAAAAAGGAAGGTTGGTGCCACTGGGAGCCCTGTATGAGGAGGGGCTGTTTCCGGGCCCGAGGTTGTCCTGTAATCTCCTGCCCGGGCCTCGGAACCAGCTCGACGGCGGGCCTCAGGCGTCGAGTCCTGACCCAAGGAGTCTGGAGCGCTTTCCTTCAGGTGAGTGGCTCGTGGAGGCGAAGCCCTGTACGCACGTGGTCCCTGGGCAGGGCCCCGCTGCCTCCCCTCGCCTGGGGCGAGAACCTGCCAGTTACTGCCAGCCCGGTCTCCCGGGAGCACCGACCGTCTGGGGCTCCGCCGACCGCAACAGTCCAGATCGCGAAGCTTCGGTGGGCTTTAGTGGTTGGTGCAGCGTTTGGGGGGGCGGGGACAAGATAAGTGCTACTTTCCAAAGACAAAAAGAGAGAAATAGATACAGAAAGAAACAACTTAGACTTTGAAAACGTAGGGTTGTGGGAAAAGGCGGGAGAGATTTCGTGGCTTTCTTTGCGAGATTTCTGGCTTGGGAAATCTGTAGGTCTGTGCTCTGGCCAAAGTCGCAGGAACCCTGTCTCCCTGCAGTGCTCGGCGATGTGCTGCGCTGAGGCGGAGGCAGGATTGGGGACCGGAGGTGGGGAGGTTGGGGGCTGGGGAGTGAAGGGGATGACCCAGGTGGGAGGAGGGAAGGGGCGGGGGGCGCGATGCTGCCCTTCAGTCTTCGCGGGTGATTTATGCCGGTTCCAGGCGGCCGGGGCGATGGTACGAGACCGCGCCGGGGTCAGGCCGGTCCGACGCCCGCTGGGGCGGCGCTGCACAGTCAAAGAACGTCCCCGCACCTCCGAGCTACAAAGAGCCGCCGCGGGCGGTGGGGAGGCGCGCGAGCCTGGGCGGGAGGGAGGACCGAGAGTGCGGGAGGGGCTGGGCTCCTTCCTGGGCGCGCGTGGGCGCGCAGGCGCGAGCGTGTATGAGTGTGTGTGTGTGTGTGTGTGTGTGTCCTTTCACTGTAGCAGCCGGGGCTCCAAACATTCCTTTCTGCACTGAAGAGTTTTCCTCATTGTTGTTGTCTTTGTGCTCCAGTGTTGCCAACTTACTGGAATTCCTGACGTGGTTGCACAGCAGGGCTCAGGCTGACCATACTAGCCAGCTGCATTTGTGTATAGGGCCGACCCCGCTGTTAATCCCAGAATAACGCAGAAGAAGGGGGGGAAGAAGGGAGAGAGAACGGGAGGGAGGGGACACTAATGGAACTGGGTCCATCATTCTCAACACTGTGTATGTAGACTCGCACACTTTTCCACTAGAAAACCCATTTTCTCAATGCAATCCCAAATTCGTGACACTTGAAAACCCCTCCACCATGCAGGTGTTTATCTCCCACATCTATGCCTGAGAATGCCTGTTGCTAGATTTGAGGGATTAAATCATAGACCAGTATCTGGAAAAGCCCAGGTGAATTCAGCTGTGATTTAAGCCAGCACTGTTCCTCAGTAATGCAAATGGACAATTTCTTTATTTTTCACATTTCTCTCTCCAGATATGTATATAGGACTTTTCAGAGTAGTCAACCAAAAGAGACAGGGGAAAATGCTGAAAAGTGAAATTCATTCTAGTAAATGTGTGTTAATTGACTTCCTTGATATATTTTTTGCTTATTTATATTATTTTACTCATCTCAACACCAAATTACTGGAAATATTTCCAGGGAATATTTGTTCTTATCCTGAACCAACTTCCTGCAGTTGGTATTAAATTGTAAAATCTCCTTGAGTAAAATCCAACTTCAGCTTGCTGTTAATCCAACCCAGATTTTCCTCCTGAGTGCTATAGAGCCAACTGCCCCCTGAGTAGCTCCAATACAGTCTCCTAAGACCTCAAACTCAAAAGGATGGAGCCTGAACCATAAAGCTTCTACTGTCCACCCGAGGCCAAGCCAAAATTTATGCCATTCTTGACTCCTCCCTCTTTTCTTCACCCCCATATGCAATCAATCATGAAATTCTACTAACTCAAATTCCTCAATCCACTCACTTCTCTCTCATATCCTCCCACTTTTCTCAACCTCATTGTCAGTAGCCACCAACCTCTCTCACCTGACTTATAGCAAGAGCCTTATAACGGGCTCCTTGCTATCAGTTTTGTGCCCTCCCATTTTTCCATTCTGCAACCATATGATTCAAAGTGATATTTCTATGAGACTAGTGCTTCGCTTTCAAATAAAGGTCATTACCCATTAGAGGATTATGAAATCAATTTAGGACGTCAAGGCAAGAATTACATTCAAATGAAATAGAACAGAATAGAAACTAAAATAAATTTCATATGGAAAGGATATGTATTGCTTCATAAAACTACTGTTTCAGTGTGTGTGATACACTGTGTCACCATGTAAAATATATTTCTCATATGAATCTCAGTCAAAAAAAATTGAGGTATCTCACCACAAATTACTTATTAATTAAAAAAGGGGGAAAGTAACTTTAAGCAGTGAAATCTGGCAGATGTTTTAATAGGTTTTTTTTTTTAAGTATGGTAAGGTCAACAGATCAGGAAACAACTGCCATTGAATATATAGTTTATTATACTCACAGATTCCAAGAGATGGGGTACGCATCATGCCACAAGGGACCATGCAGGGAGGCAGAGGGAAAGAGAACGGTGGGGCAAGCTCCTTTACTGTGGTTTCCATGGGAAGGAACAGACAAGGCAGAGTAAGTAGGTTTAGGATTGACTGATCTGTATTTGAAAATTAGGCAGGAGGTCAAGGCAAGGTGACTGAGGCATATTAACAGGTTGTCCAGAACAAAGTACATCTGCCACATGCATGCAGGACAGATGTTAAAGCATTAAGTCTATAAAAGCTAGAAACGTGGTAAATATAACAGACACCACATTGACCAAAGAATCAAAGTTAACATAACAATCAAAGCTAATATGAGACAAATTGACATCATGTGCCTCCTGATATGACACACTCTGAAGGATATAGTAGCACTTCTGTGGTACTACTGACAAAAACACATAACCTGAATCTAATCATGAGAAAACATCAGAAAAACCAACATTTCCTCATTTTTTAGTCTGTCCAAACTGAGGAACATTCTAGTATTGAAGTATAGTATTTGAAGAATATTCTCTCTTCTCAAAAAATGGCAAGGTCATAAAAGACAAAGAAAGGCTGAGGAACCTGTTTAGAGATATGACCACTAAAAGCAGTATGTGACCCTAGGGTGGATCTTGAACTAGAAAGGACTTTATTGGGAAAATCAGATATGCCCTCATAACTCTCTTTACTTCCCTCAACCCAGCACTTGCTGCACCTGTTGAGTGCTTATGGCCTTCTCAAAGCTCTTCTCCCTCTGCAGATAGAATGATTTTTTTGCAATTATTATGTAGACCATCCCTTGTCTGATTACAACCCTTCAATAGTTTTCCAATTTTTCTGCAATAAAATCCAAAACTTTTGGCGTAGCCTACAAGCCCCTGCATGATCTGGCCCTTTACCATCTCTCAAACCTTACATGACAGTTCGGTCACACTGGCCTCCACTTGGTTCCTCAAATGTGCTTTCCCACCCTTGAAGATGAGATGAAGATACTTAAGAGAAAGAGGTAGAGATTCAGAGAGCTGCCTAAGTTCCCCACAGCTCTCCAGGTCTAGATACTAATCTAGTATATCCTTACAAAAATTCCCCTTTTGCTTGAGTGAGCTAGAGTGGATCTCTGCCCTTTGCAAAATGGAGCTAGACTGAAACCATCAAAAAGTGCCAAAAAGACATCATAAGGCATCTCACCTACTAGGCAGCCCCAGTATTTTGACACTTGTTTTTAAAATCTTAAAGCCCTCCTATTTTTTAAATAACTCTGGACTTGCCAGCTTCAGGACCAGTTTCTGAGCCACAAGTTAGCTGCACGTTCTTGGTGTGTAGCCAGGGCCAGGAAAACCACAGCAAGACCTAAAGGGACAACAGTACAGCAGCCATATTTTGCACACCAAAAATGAAGACATCAGTTACAAATATTACAAGGGAATCCTTTTGATTTGCAAGTAAAGTCACATAAAAAGTCTTGGCAAAGGTTTAAAGAAACAGATTCTAACAAGTCTCACTGACTGAAAAAAGTTAAATAAAATTAGGACTTTTCCTGAAAAGAAATTTCAGGCTTGAAGACACCGTTGCAGGAAGTCCTGGGAGTCACCTGGGGCTAAGGCAGCCACAAATGTTCCCATCAGGCCAGTACCACCGGCACTAAAGTCAAGAACCTGTGCAGGAAGACATCATAGTGCACAGTGAAGAAGGCTAGCAATACAATACCAGGGTCAAAATGGTCAGCCTCACTGTTTTTAAATTCCTCTCTCCTAAGAGCAATTTCTTCAGGTAAAGGTCAGTGGAAACACCTGGCTAGATAATGAGTCTTGAGGGCCAGAAGACCAATATGATTCCATCAGTCCCACAGTTCCTCTCTTATCTCAGAGATTGTGAAAGGGCTGGAGGTTGTAGAAAGGTAATGTGATAAGGAGTAGTATATGCACAAAGAAAACAACTATATAAAGTCAGCATCTGTATATGATCCTTCGAGTAAAAGCAATGTGGACAACTACCTCAAGTCACCATTACGTGTGAATCTAGTCTTCAGTGTTCACAGGTTTGGCGACATGCACCAGAATTCAGCCACATTCCCTGTCTAAAGAGCTAAGTCTGTCTTGTTCACCACCAAATTCCCAGAACCTGGCATAGGACCAGATACATGGCAGACCCTCAGTAAATGTCTGGTCAATGAATGAATGAAATGAAACAGCATAAACTCCGCATTTGGCTTCTGGCATTTCACCCAAGTCAGAATCTAAATATTTCACTGACCTTACAGGATACAACTTATGCTGAAAAGATCTTGAGATCTTGAGTTCCAGGAGAATCATCCTCAGGGTATCTCAGAGTTTGAATTTCTTCTGAGTAATACTTGCCTGTAGGGTCTACAACTAACTGTGCAATGTGAGTTGAAATAGAACAGTGTTTCTCTAATGTCCGTAGGGTACATTTGGCAATATTCAGAGACATTTTTGACTGTCACAACTGAGGGGTTCTACTGTCATCTAGTGGGAAGTGGCCATGGATGCTGCTAAACATCCTACAATGCACAGGACAAAAAATTATCTGCCCCCAAATTTCAATAGTGCAAGGTGAAGAAACCCTGAAATACAACAATCAAATCTTTAAGATTTTGACAATAAAATCTTTCAGTTGTATTTCAGACTTTTAGATCAAGAACAAAATCATAAAACCCATTTAAAAAAACCACTTCTGCTAAATTTCCTCTCTCCAATAACTGGACAATACAATGGCAAAGAACTATAATTCTATAGATCAAACTCCAGTCAAAAGAAACAGACAAAGATGAAGCATGCCAAAAAGCATTTTAAAATGGAGAAGGCACATGTGTGTTTCTGCGCTTCAGCGATACTTAAATACAAACCAAACAAGAAAAGTACTTCTTTCCCCTCTCCTCTCTGGTTGACCAACTGCTATTTTTAACTCAAGCCCCAGCTCAAGTGTTTCCTTTTTGATGGTAAAACCTCCTCCATCTCTCCCAGAGAGCCTCTGTCTTTTCTGTAATTCTATCCCACCAAACACTTACCTTCATTAGGATTGTCACCAGATGGAATAAATTATTTGATTACATTCATGTCTCCCCCAATAAACTTGATACTCCTTGAGGTCTTCTTTTTTAAATAACATTTTTAATTGTGGAATAGATTTACTAAAAAATTATAGAGAATTCCCATATATTCCATACCCAGTTTAGCCTATTATTAACATCTTACATTAGTATGGTATCTTTGTTATAATTAATGAGCCATAATTGATACATGATTATTAACTAGAGTCCATGGTTTATTCAGATTTCGTTAGTTTTTACCTTATGTCCTTTTTCTGGTCCAGGATCCCATCCAGGACACCACAATTACATTTAGTCATCATGTCTCCTTAGGCTCCTCTTGGCTGTGACAGTTTCTTGGATATTGCCCTTTTGTTGCTTTTTTTTTTTTTTTTTTTTTGATGACCTTGACAGCTTTGGAAAGAAGTGGTCAGGTGGTTTGTATAATGTCCCTCACTTGGGATTTGGCTAATGTTTTCTTCATTAGACTGGGCTTATAGGGTTTGGGGGCAAAATCTCAGAGATAAAGTGCCATTCTCCTTACATTGTATCAAGGGTACATATTATCAACATGACTTCTGACAAATTGATGTCAGCCTTGATCACCTGGCTGAAGTAGTGTTTGTCAGGTTTCTCCATCGAACAGTCACTCCTTTTTCTTCCTTTTCATTCTGTACCCTTTATAAGCAAGTCGCTCTGTGCAGGCCACACTTAAGAACTGGAGAGTTAGGCTCCACCTCCTTGAGAGCACAGTGAGGGAATTCCCCTGCATGGATAGATTTGTCAGTCTGTTCCCGTTTATTTATTTGTTCAATCATTTATTTATATCAATACAGAATTGTGGACATTTATTTTACTTTGAATTATATCCCAATAGTACATTATTCTGTTGCCCAAATTGTTCCCGCTTTGGCCACTGGGAGATCTTTCAGTTGGCTCCTATGTCCTTTGACACACCTTCATCATTGTGGGGTTTTAGTTTTGTTCTTTTGTTTTGTTTTTAAACACTTCCTTACTTTCTCCAGGTTCATCTTGGATATTTCCTACGCGGTCATAGAATCAGCCAAGGTCTTCCTCTTTTACTCTTCATTCTATGAAGCATGAACATAATAACCAAAATTTACTGAACATTCACTATATGCCAGACATGAGCTAAGATTCTTACATGGATATACTTACTTACTGACATCAAACAAAATTCCAGCTAAGTAGTGTAATGGAGAGACCTTGTTTGTAATGAATTGCCTGGGGAAACATTTTATCTTATAATCTTAGGATAGGAAAGCCTGCCTAAGGAAGGCTATAATCAAGAATGGAAAGGATTGTTAGTTTTGTCTATATAAAAATCAAATGATTTTTATAAGGCAAAAAACACAATGAACTGTGTTGAAAGACAAGCTGAGAAAATAGTTTTTATACCAATGACCAAAAAAGGGTTAATATTTACTCATATAGAAAAGTTCTTAGAAACTAATAAAAAAATTGAGTACCGCAGTAGAAAAATGATCTGCAGTGCTTGCTTTGGCAGCACATATACTAAAATTGGAACTATACAGAGAAGATTAGCAATTAAATAAATAAAAAAAAAAGAAGAATGATCTGCAAACACAGTTAGAGCTAACATTTATGTAGTGTTAGACCCAGTTATTAGGACAAGTTGGGACAGACAACAAAGTAAAAAAAAAAAAAAATAGACCCAGTTATTAATACTATGTGTTAGACACAGTTCAAAGTGCTTCATGAATATCATCTTATTTATCATCCTCATAGCAACCCAATGAAGTAGTTACCAAGATAACTCCTATTTTACAGATTAGAAAACTAAGCCCAAGTGTTACAGTGCTTTTAGAATTTGTATAACAGGTTTTCCGGTCCTCACCAGAAGATCCCCCCACCCCACCCCCCACTCCCCCACCCCCACCCAAAAAAAAGAAACTAAGCCCAGAGAATTTAAGTGACTTTTCCAAAGGTCACACAGCTAGTTAGTAGCAGACCTGGAATTTGAGTCTCTCAGTCTTATCAGCTCCAGGGTATCAAAGCTTGTATTTTCCCTGAAAGCAGATCCATGCTATAAAGACTTGGGTGGATGTCATTTATTTGGGAAATAATACCAAAGAGCAATAGTGAAGGACCAGATACAGTGAGATAGGGAAGGAGGAGAAACTAGATAGGAGTGCTATATTCATGGTACTTAGTTCTAAGAATGCTTCTCAGAAGTGTCCACCTGAAGATCAACCAGAAGTATTTACCCATCAGTTCCCATTCTCTATTGGTTAAGAGTTATCTTCAGGACATTAGCTTCTCTGTATCCTGGGGTATGCATGTGTGCTTATTGAGCCCACCACTGTCTACAGCAATGGAGACACTCTTGGGCAGAAAAAGAAAGTATATCCCACGGGCAACTGAAGCTTAACGCTTTCAGTCTAAGGTGAGTTGAAGCCCATATGAGGAGCCAACTTGCCAGGCAATTGTCTTCCCTTAATGTTTTGTGGTACTGTTACTAGTGGAATTGCTCCACTTAGGAATCAGGACTTCTAATCCAGCAGAGCCTAAAATGGCAGGAGTAGTAACCAAATTCCTGAGCTGATGGCGAGAGGCACCAATCTCTCTTTCACTTCTTGAAGACAGAGCTTCATATACCGCATCCTAGAGGACACCCGCAGTTTTGCTCTTGAACTGGTGATTTAAATGAGAATTTATCATTCCATTGTTTTAAGTGGCTATTTCTAATTATGAGATGTATAAAAGGACCAAGGCTTTCCAAAGTCATACACCTAGGTTTACACCTCTTTCACTATAAGTGAGTTGCTTATGAAGGCAAACACATACTCAGAATATCTGTTGATTCTAGTAAAGACAAATCACTTCTCCCTCCATATGGAAAGGGTCCAATGTAATCAACATGCCACCAAAAGGCTGGTTTTTCTATTGCTTCTCATGTCAGTGCTGAACATTTGTGCTTTTCTAGGAATTTTTCCATTTCACCCAAAATTTCAGATACAGTGCCATAAATTTTTCCATTACATGTTATCTTTTTGGAATCTACATGATTTATAGCATTATCCCTCTGGCATTTCTTTTTCTTTTACATTTCCTTTCTTTTTTTTTTTTTTTTTTGAGTCAGGGTCTCACTCTGTTGCCCAGGCTAAAAGTACAGTGGAGCGTCATGATAGCTCATTGCAACATCAAACTCCTGGGCTCAAGACATCCTCCTGCCTCAACCTCCCAAGTAGCTGGGACTACAGGCACACACCACCACGCTCAGCTAATTTTTTCATTTTTTGTGGAGACAGGGTCTTGCTATGTTACCCAGGCTGGTCTCAAACTCCTGGGCTCAAATGATCCTCCCAACTCAGCCGCCCAAGGTGCTAGGATTACAGGCATCA
The DNA here is from genome assembly GCF_020740605.2 of Lemur catta. Taxonomy (NCBI): domain Eukaryota; kingdom Metazoa; phylum Chordata; class Mammalia; order Primates; family Lemuridae; genus Lemur; species Lemur catta. The sequence goes on along the minus strand of NC_059135.1, from coordinate 56,166,989 downwards.
GCCACCGCGTCCAACCTTATCACTCTTTTCATTGCTATATTGGTTATTTGCTGCCATTTCTGTTTTATCTTTATACATATTATCAGTTTTGTTGGTCTTTTGAAAGAACCGACTTTGGGTTTGTTTTCAATCGATTACATTTTTGTTTTATATTCATTGATATCTTCTCTTTTATTATGTCCTTCTTTCTACTCACTTAGGATTTTGTATATTAAAATACTATCAAATCCATCTACATTAATTTTTTATTTCAGTCATTATATTTTCAGTTCCAGAATTTCTATTCAAATATTTTTTAAAGAGCTCAGCACTCCTGTGAAATTCTCTCATTTTGTCATCTATTTTCTTGAACATGTCAATCATGATTATTTTAAAGTCTGTACCTGATAACTCTAAGATATAGATTGTCTGTGTCTGTTATTTGTCTTTATTTTCAATCCTTTCATCCTAGGTTCTGGTATGCCCGGCAAATTTTAATTGAATAATTTACATTGAATATGAAAAACTACGTAAGCCGTGGATGATGCCATCTTCTCCAAAGAGGATTTATTTTCCTTCCAGCAGGCAGTTAGAATAGAGATCAATCCTTGACCCAATCAGAATGAGTTGTCTTAAAACTAGATTTCAGTCTTTCAGAGAGCTGAACTATTTCCTGTTCGTCCTTTCTACTCGGGTATAATCCCTCAGGTATCTCAGTAGAAAACATGGACTGCTCCTCCTCCTTCGTAGGCTCTAAACTCCAGTGTTTATCTCACCAGCATCATGACACTACTTAAAGCTCTGATTAATCCTTTTAACATCTTAGTTTCCACTTTATTTTAGTAATGTAACTTACAAATTTGAAATTCCTTGAGGCCAGGCACGGTGGCTCACATCTGCAATCCTAGCACTCTGGAAGGTCAAGGCTTGAGGATCACTTGAACTCAGGAGTTCGAGACCAGCCTGAGCAAGAGTGAGACCTCGTCTCCGTGCGCCTGTGGTGTAGTCCCAGCTACTTGGGGAAGCTGAGACAGGAGGATTTCTTGAGCCCAGGAGTTTGAGGTTGCTGTGAGCTAGGCTGATGTCATGGCATTCTAGCCCAGGCAACAGAGAAAGACTGTCCACCCCACCCCCCCAAAAAGAACCTCTTTAGTAACAAATATATGTCAAAAAAAACCCTGCTATATTTGAATATATTGCAAGACAACATTTGGATAATATATCATAGAATTTGTACATTCTATCAACATAAAGGTGACAACTTTAAAGTAATATTTCACCCTAGAAATACCCCAACCTGAAAGGCAAATCATGCTACATAGAGAAGATTTTTAAATTAGAGTAAAAATAAAATACCATGTACCATTAACAGTGTTTAGGAGAGTGGGTAACAGAGGAACATGGGTCCTCCTGCCATCTGTCCTCACTGACCATGGTAATTGTGAGTAAATTGACAGAAAACTTTTTAACCAAGTAGCTCCACAATTCATTCTTTAAAACTGATCTATTGCTTATGTGACTCTTTATAATGAAAATCCTTACTATTTCTCAAATTGGAAAACTGGAGATGCTTCATGGCACAGGTTTTAGAAAAGAGCCCTGCAAATTCTTTTCTTTTAGCACAGCCCCTTTGAGTGGGCAGATTAAGATAAGGCTATTTTCCATACCTGAGTGCCTTTGCCTCCTCTGCCTGAGTTGGCTGGTTTTCATCTGGGTTCCTGTCTTCACTCACCAGCCATGGGAAGACTTCTCCCTATTATCCCTTCTTGTTCATGTAGTTATTTCAACCAGTAATTAGACAATTGCCTCAGTTATAAAAGAAGAGAAAGGGTATTGGGACTAGAACTTTATAAATTAAAATTTAAAAAACTTTGTTTACCTCTTATAAAATCCTTATTTGTAAATTGGCTCTAATTTTCTTGCCATGTCATTTCAGTTATTAGAAATTTAAAGGGTGGCTGGGCGTGGTGCTCATGCCTGTTATCCTAGCACTTTGGGAGGCTGAGGTAGAAGGATTGCTTGAGCCCAGGAGTTCAAGACCAGCCTGGGAAACATAGGGAGACCGTGTTTCTACAAAACTTTAGCCAGGCACAGTGGTGTGCACCTGTAGTCCCATCTTGGGAGGCTGAGACAGCAGGATCACTTGAGCCCAGGAGTTCAAGGCTGTGATCATGCCACTGCACTCCAGTGAGACCCATCTCTAAAAAAGAAAAGAAAAGAAAGAAACTAATTTAAAGGTTAGCTTTTTATAAACATTAAACATTATTTTCTCTTCATAATAATGTTTTAAAAAATCATTTTCCAAAGTAGCATGTATTATGTGCACTACTCTGTTAGATGGGGTGTGGGGAGGGGTGGTGTCTATGTGTGGAGAGAGGGAGAAAGGCGCATGAGATCGAGGCCAAGACTGAGCTCTACTATGAAAGAATGGTCACTGAAACAATAAGAGTTTAGCTCCAAATGGTGGAATTTGGGATGATTTTTTTTAAAGCTTTTCTATATTGTTTAACTTATCTACAATGAATACTTGTTCTCTTTATGAAAAAAGAAAACAATTAAATTACATTTAGAGTCCATCATATAGTTTCCAAAGTTTATTTGGTCACCTATCCTACTCTTACTCTCAAGATCATTTAGGGAATTTCCTAAAGTCACCAACAAGTTGGTGAAACAGCCAGAACCCAAATACAGATATTCTGGCAGTTAAACTGGGGTTCTTAATATGTTCCTGCTGGGTTTTTTGTTTTGTTTTGTTCTGTTATTTGTTTGTTTGTTTGTTTGTTTGTTTGTTTGTTTTTGCACTGCAACGGAAATTACTGCAGAAATTGACTTTTCCAGGACCCTAAGGAAATAAAAATAAGCCCTTCCCCAAAGTCCCTGGGTTGACATTTTATGACACTATAGAGCTTCTCTTAAAAGATCCATAGGATTGACATTTTCTCCTTAAGATAACATCTTCACTTTGCTAATTTTTGTCATTTTTCTGTAAGTCACATGTAAGTCATTTAAATCTCTCCTAAGATGAAATACGGGGCACCTTGATGGAGGAAAAGGATGAAAGTATTAATTCTTTTTCCCATTAGATAATAGATTGACCCTAGTCTTCAGCAATAGACACATTATAGTGAACGCAAACCAATGTGAACAGCAAAAATATAAGTTCTGAATTTAATTCTCAATAGACTACAACTGATCTTGGCATCAGAACCCCCTTAACCCTCTTCGTCTATTTTATGGCTGTCCTGACTCCGTAATTTATAGCAACAACAAATGGTAGTCACCAAGGGCCCACACATATAGGCATGCTCTGGCCTATGATCCTTCAGAAACACACTTTTAACAGGGAATAGAAAGACTGTATTAGCAATCTCAGAATAAGCAAAGAATCTGGGGTTTTTAATACATTTGCTCAGGTGTTATATCTTTCATTCTACTTGTATGTACATTTTATATATTCGTCATAAAAAATCCTTTATTTCTTTCAGAAAAAAAATATTTTTTTTTTGAGACACAGTCTCACTCTGTTGCCTGGGCTAGAGTGCCATGGCATCAGCCTAGCTCACAGCAACCTCAAACTCCTGAGCTCAAGCAATCCTCCTGCCTCAGCCTCCTGAGTAGCTGGGATTACAGGCATGCGCCACCATGCTTGGCTAATTTTTTCTATATATTTTTAGTTGTCCATATAATTTCTTTCTATTTTTAGTAGAGACAGGTTCTCGCTTGCTCAGGCTGGTCTCGAACTCCTGAGCTCAAACAATCCGCCCGCTTTGGCCTCCCAGAATGCTAGGATTACAGGCGTGAGCCACCACGCCCAGCCCCAGAAAAAAAAATTTTTTGACAAAATTTTCATAAGGCATAAAGACATGGGTTTTCACAGAATACATAAATAAGTCCTGAAAGCAAGCTGGAAAGGACTTTTAAGATGGTTAAAGTTGTTTGGCCCTACATTTAGCCTGTATATATTTACCGACTATCTATGTGACAGGCACTGAAGTTAGAGAGACGAATAAAAATTTGCCCCCCTTTTTGAGGATTTTTGAGGATTTACCTAATAAAACAATACAGCCTGATAAATATTATAATCAATATATTCACAGAGTATTTTAGGAGCATATAGAGGGAACACTTAACTCTCCTATAGGAGGAAAAAAGAAAGATTGGAGGAAAAAAGAAAGATTGGAGAAAAAAATATCCATAAGCTGAATATTAAAAGATAAATAATTCACATGGCTGAAAATGAGGAAGGAGGAACATAATAAAAATCATTTACTTAGTGCATCATAGTTGTCAACAACCTTATGTAATAGGTATTTTGATGCATCCACAATATTTTTGCTACATATTATTTATATCCAAGTTCTTATCTTGAATCTATTTTTGGAAACCAATGTTATAGATTCCCTCAAAAAAATATTCCATTGATAAAAGTATTTACTAGATACTTAACAGATCCCAAAAAGTTAAGGTCTTAGAAAATGATAGTTCTGTAAAAGGGCAACCTAAAAACACCCTAAATATTTATACACTAGGCATATTACTTAGTCCAAAATTTCCCTACCTATTCAAGAGATTTTTTTTTTAACATTATTAGAAAACTTTGAGACTCCTAAAGCAATGGCTTTTATATATTATGGTCATTTTAGCTTCTCGCTAAATTTGGTAGATTTCCTAGACCTGGAAAAAAAATGCAATGAATGAAATGGAAAAATTATTAGAAGCATACTAACTACCAAAATCAACTCAAGAAGAAATAGAAAATCTGAATAAATCTATAACAAGTAAAAGAGATTGAATTCATAATTTAAAATCTCTCAACAAAGACAATTTCACCCTTCACTTGTGAATTCTACCAACATTTAAAGAAAAATTAACACCAATCATTCTCAAATTCTTCCAAAAAATTGAAGAGGAGAGAACATTTCCTAACTCAATCTGTGAACCTAGCATTACCCTGATACCAAATCCATCTTAAACTATAAGAAAAGGAAATTACAGGCTAATACCCCTTATGAATATAGACAGAAAAATCCTCAACAAAATAATAGCAAACTGAATTCAACATCATATTAAAAGGATTACACACCATGACCAAGTGGGATTTATCCCCAGAATGGAAGTGTGGCTTAACATACAAAAGTCAATCAATATAATAGACCACATTAATAAAATGAAGGGGGAAAAAACAACATGATCATCTAATTGATGCAGACAAAGCATTTGACAAAATTCACAAATATACTGACAAAAAAATGTAATCAAGGAGGCAAAAACTTTTACACTGAAAACTATAAAATATTGTTGAAAAAAATTAAATACAACACAAATAAATGGAAAGACATTCTGTGTTCATGGATTAGAGCACTTTTTTTTTTTTTTTGAGACAGAGTCTCGCTCTATTGCCCAGATTAGAGTGCATTGGCATAATCATAGCTCACTGAAACCTCAAACTCCTGGGCTCAAGGGATCCTATTTCCTCAGCCTCCCGAGTAGCTGAGACTGTAGGCATGCATCACCACACCTAGCTAATTTTTCTATTTTTTGTAGTGATGGAGTCTGCTATGGTGCTCAGGTTGGTCTTGAACTCCTAGAGAAGACAATATTATTAAGATAACAATACTCCCCAAAGCAATCCTCAGATTCCACGTAATCCCTATCAAAATCCCTATGACATATTTTGTAGAAATGCAAAAGCCAACCCTAAAATTCATATTGCAAGGGACCCCAAATAGTCAAAACAACCTTGAAAAAGAAGAGACTGAGGTGGGAGGATTGCTTGAGGCCAGGAGTTCAAGACCAGCCTGGGCAACATAGTGACACTCCATCTCTCAAAAAAAAATTTTTTTTAGTTAGCCGAGTGTGGTGGCATATGCGCCTGTAATCCTAGGTACTCAGGAGGCTAAGGATTGCTTGAGCCCAGAAGTTCGAAATTGTGATGGGCTATGATCACGCCACTGCACTCCAGCCTGGGCAACAGAACGAGACCTTCTGCTACATACATTAGGATGATCATATAATAGTGAATTAAAACCAGAAAATAATTGTTGGCCAGATGTGGAGAAATTATAACTTTTGTGCATTGCTGGTAGGAATGTAAAATGGTGCAGCCCCTGTGGAAAACTGTTCGGTGGTTTCTCAAAATGTGAAACATAAACTACAATACAACCTAGCAATTTAACTTCTAGGAATATATGCAAAAGAATCGAAAACAGAGACTCAAATGCTAGTACACTGAAGTTCATTTCAGTATTATTCACAATTGCCAAAAGATGGAAATAACCCATGTCCATCAACAGATGAATGGATAAAAAATTGTGGTATATTACATACATGAAATACTATTCAGCCATCAAATGAATGAAGCTCTGATACATGCTACAATGTGGATAAACCTTGAAAACATTATGCTAAGTGAAATGTCAGACACAAAAGAACAAACATGGTTGTACTTATATATAAGATATCTAGACTAGGCAATGTATAAAATATCTAGAATAGACAGAAAATAGAATGGTGGTTACCAGGGTCTGCAGGGAAGGAGAAATGGGAAATTATTGCTTAATGGGTACATAGTTTCGATTTGGGATGAGAAAAAAAATTTGAAGATGAATAGTGGTGATGATTGCACAACACTGTGAATGTACTTAATGCCACTGAATTGTATATTTTAAAATGGGAACTTTTATGTTAGGTATACTTTAACACAATCAAAACAATTCAAACAACAACAAAAAATAAAATGGAAGTCAACAATAGACAGCCAGCTTTACCCTACTTTCTTTTTGTAGAGGATCTATTTGGCAATCAACATAGACTAAAAAGTACATTCGAAACTTCTCATGTTTTTGTCCTCCTTAGGGGCTTCAGAATTTCTTGCTTTTTTCCTGCAAACTAAGACAAACCCATACTCACCCACTTTTCAAAAGCAAATGTGTAATTTAAAACATTTATACTCCAAATGAACTCAGGAGGTTTTTTGGTAAACATCCAGGTGCAAGGATGACTACCTTATCCATTAAGCTCTTTAAATGGCAATAGTATTTCAATGAGTTGACTCTGTTCATATAAAGTGGCACAAGCAAAATCCATTACTTTTGTTTATTTCTCCAAACTTCCTTGTATATAATTGAAAACTAAGAAAATAAATGAAAACTCAAGTTTTCTGATTTTTTTCAATGATGTGGGTGTGTCTTCTTTTTATTCCATATCAATTCAACAAATAACAATTGACTTGGCTATGAAATGAAAGGTTTTGTGGTAGGCATTGTAAGGGGTAGACACAAAGTTGTCTCATATGTGGTTCTTGCCTTCCAGGAACCAATAATCTTTTTTTTTTTTTTTTTTTTTTTTTGAGACAGAGTCTTGCTCTGTTGCCCGGGCTAGAGTGAGTGCCGTGGCATCAGCCTAGCTCACAGCAACCTCAAACTCCTGGGCTTAAGCGATCCTTCTGCCTCAGCCTCCCGAGTAGCTGGGACTACAGGCATGTGCCACCATGCCAGGCTAATTTTTTCTATATATATTTTTAGTTGTCCAGATAATTTTTATTTCTATTTTTAGTAGAGACGGGGTCTCGCTCAGGCTGGTCTCGAACTCCTGACCTCGAGCGATCCACCCGCCTCGGCCTCCCAGAGGGCTAGGATTACAGGCGTGAGCCACCGCGCCCAGCCATAGGAACCAATAATCTTAAAATAGAATTCAGCAAACTATGGGGCCAAATCCACCAACTGCCTGTTTTATACAGCAGACAAGCTGAGGATAGTTTTTACAATGTTATGTGATTCCAAAAAATCAAAAGATTGATATTTCATGACATATTAAAACTGTATGAAATTCAAATTTCAATGTCTCTACACATCAAATTTTATTAGAGCACAGCTACGCCTATTCGTTTACTCACTGACTGTGGCTACTTTCATGCTACAACAGCAAAGTTGAATAGTTATTATACAACAGAGACCATATAGTCCACACAGCCTGAAATATTTACCATTAGGCTGTTTACACAAAAAGCCCTGATCTAGAAGGTGAAGTGAAATGCATATGTAAATAACAGCAAATTCAGGGAGGATGCAGTAAACACCACATCAGTGACGCCCACCCTGTGCTGAGTGTTGGGGGACTACAATGAACAGAGTGATCAAAGAAGGCATCATGAAGCTGGTCCTTGAAGGATAAAGAGAGTTTCAGTAAGTGACAATTCAGAAAAGAAGATTTTAAACAAAGAGGAGAGTTTGCACAGAGAAAGAAGGAAAAGTATAAGCCAGAAAAGGCTCTGGGCATAAGACATCCCAACTCTACAGTCAAAAGGAATTATTGGGAGCAAAGAATGTAAATAGCCCAGTTGTTACTCTTTCTTTATTGCACGCTACAAATTATTAATAATTACAAACACCAAATGTTAAATATAGTACCACTTTAATTCTCACTCAACAGTATCATCTGGAATTCCATGCATTCTAAGAATTTTTAGAACGAAGCACATTGAAAATTACATAGTCTGAGAATAGGATGTACTTAGATTGGATTGGTTGATAGCCACACTATGGGTGGTTTGAATAAAATGGATATGAACCTCTATGATTTTTTTTCTTCAGATGTTCCACTTTACCCAAAAAATGCCCACCATTTTATAATCGTATTTTTTTTTTTATTTAAAAAAAATTTTTTTTTTGAGACAGAGTCTCACTCTGTTGTTCAGGCTAGAGTGCCATGGCATCAGTCTAGCTCACAGCAACCTCAAACTCCTGGGCTCAATCAATCCTCCTGCCTCAGCCTCCTGAGTAGCTGGAGCTACAGGCACACGCCACCATGCCTGGCTAATTTTTTCTATATATATATTTTAGTTGTCCAGATAATTTCTTTCTATTTTTAGTAGAGACAGGGTCTCGCTCTTGCTCAGGCTGGTCTTGAACTCCTGAACTCAAATGATCCACCTGCCTCGACCTCCCAGAGTGCTAGGATTATAATCATATTTTAGTATGTCAAGTCTGTATCTGCAGGTCTGGTGGCTTAAAAGACAGTTAATAAAAATGCGCTAGTTTCCAGAAATCCTACATGACTGCCAAAGTAGATGAACTGTGTCAGTAATCCAAAGGTCGAGAGCCGCCCCTCCAGTTTGATGGTCACAAGGTAGTCAATTTTTTACCCCTTTGCCAAGGTGTTTTTCTTAGTTAAGAACCTTCCCAGAAAATCATCTCTTAGGGAAAAAGCAAAGTTCCAAACCTTGGACCCTGAGACGATTAAGGTAACTGTTTTACTTGATAAACCATGAAGGAGGTTAGAAAAGGCAATATTTACCTCTTGCTGCTACCTTTGTGCACAGTAAGTGTACAGGGCTTCATGGGCCAGCTTGGCTGTGCAGCTCTGCCAGTGCTGGGGCTGGGCAGCACTTTACAGGGGGCCCTGCTGGTGTCACAGAAAGATGATATTTTCAACAAGTTCCTCCAGATCCTTCCAATAATAAAGCCAATGAGCCTATCACAGACAACCATCACAATCAAGAGCTACACTACCTAACTTCAAACCCCAACTCAACTACCCCAGCTTTGTAACCTTGGCAACACAACCTTGGTTTATAACCTACCTGTGACTCAGTCTCTTCATCTATGAAATGGGAATAATAATAGTGCTTACCCCATAGGTTTTTATAAGTATTAGTTATTATCAATGGCTTCAACATATAAGCCTTTAGAAAATCAAGGTACTCACTCTTCTCTTCCTGTCAGGGAGTCCTCAGTCTTCTCTAGGGTCCATTATGTTAGTGACTCCACATGTCTCACCATATAGTATAAACTTCCATTTCTGTGGACTTTCTTTCTTACCACCATTCATCCAACCCCATGGAGTCCTCTGTGAGATGTAAAAACTTCAGCCTCAGGAAAGGTCTACACTTTTAATTTGCAAGAAGGATGAACAGACTAGATGTCTATTATTAGAGTTACCTATCTATTACTGGATAGTCAAGCTAGAGGCCATCTGAATTATATTATATTGACAGCGGGGGTCTCCACAACAGAGAGTGGGACCTTACATGCTCTCAGATCTTCCAAAGGTCCCAAAATCTCTAAGCTCTTAGTGACTAAGCTGATATTCTTCTGGCTCAAAAACTAGATATGTGGCTATTTGAATAAGAATCAATGACAGAGGCCACTAACTGTTAATACTCAAAAAGTCTCATAAAAATAAAGCTAAAAAGCAGGCAGGGGAGATTTGTTGAAGAATTGTCCATAAAAAACCAACTTTTTCAAAGGAGCTTCATTAAAGATTGAGGTTTTATACTTCCTTATCAGAGATCTAATATAGCATCATTTCAAACTTCTTCAGTGAATGTGTCATTTTTTTTTCTCGACTTATGAAGTGTCAAAGATCCATTTGGGTTAATGGATTAATTCTGGTGAAAAGAGAAACCTCCCAGAAAGCAGTCTCACTTGCTTTAAAAGCTTTCTAGCACTACATCAGAATAAATTATAAATAATTTGTGCCGTTTGGGCTGCCATGAACTCAGCAACAAAAAAGAAAATGAATGCTATTTCCTGATTTCCATTTAAAAAATACAGCCAGGTCTTTGAGTTTTGAGTTTTGGGTTCCTTTGCCCTAGGAGAGATAACAGTGTTTTGTGTGTTTCCTAAACATTCTTTTGGAAAAGCCCAGCCCATCCAAGGAAATGGAGTTAAAGCTTCTATGCTTCCAAGGAAGCTTCATTCCCCTGGACTCTCAAGTATAGTTGGACCCTTGCAATACTGGCAGAGTGGAACAAGGTTTTGGGGCAGGGAAGCCTACACCAGCTTTCCCGCAGTGCTCTGGATGTGGAAGGTGGGGCTGGGCACACGGATGGACCCGAGCCTTGGGAATAACAATGAGGCTTTCCATAGCCAAACTTGTAGAAGTTAGAGATGACCTTGGTGAAGGCTACCTCTGCGGTCTACCTGGAGCCAAACAGTGAAGGACCAGGACATGACAGGGACATCAAGCAGTGGAAGGAATAGATTGACAGTGGTGACCACTATGATTCAAAGACCCAGCTCTCCCCACCATGTCCATAAGGGCAGGGTTCTTGTGCAAGCCAATGGCAGGTAGATGATTTATATTGAATTGTTTGTCAACCTTGACAAGTTGAAATTCAGAAGTAGATTCAATTTTATTTAAAAAAATCAAAACAAAATGGCAAATTGTTATGGAAAAATTCATGGCTATTATAGATTCTTTTACTCTCCCACAACATGGGAATAATAATAATAGTATCCATCCCAAAAATTATTGGTATGGCAAAATGAGATGTACTGTGTAGAGTGTAAAGAGTGCTTCACATATTTCTTATGCTATTATAGATACCCTTAGACATGGTTAGCACGGACCTGCCTTGCCTTGCTGGAGTGTTGACTAACCACTTGCCCCACCGTCATCTGTCTCTTTTGCACTCCAGTAAGTGAAGGCTCAGTTTATTGCAGCCAGCAAAAGTAGTTTTATGAATGTCAGGAAAAGGAGGCAGACCCATGGACAAGCCTCTGCTCTTTTGAAATTTACCTTCCCTCCGCACGCGGACACCCAATGCTAACATAAGACCATGGAGCAGAAGCTTCACCCCACACCAACTAAATCAGAGTCTCTGGGAGTAAGGACTCAGCAGTACTAATTTTTTAAATATCTTAGATGATTCCAATGTGCAGCCAGTGGAGAACTCTGATTTGGGGGATGCTTAGACAATATTAATAACCTCATAGGGCTGTGCAGACAGGATATTAAAGGAAGGATTTGAAGCAGGTTGAATTTTCAAACAATTATTGTAAGATTCCTGTTGGCTTTGTTATGAATTTCATTTGTAAAATATGTACCTATGAAAGGGGTTTTCTTTAGGTCAGGTCTATTCTTCTAGTCTGGGGAAATTGATTTCACCCTATTTTTGACCCACACACAAAGGATTCTTTTTTTTTTTTTTTACTCTTTTTCTTCCTTTTTTTTTTTGTTTTGTTTTTGTTTCTCTTTGTCTTGCAATTGCTTGCCAGCATAACAAAGGATTCTTAATACTTCCTTGTGGTATTTGTTTGTTTGTTTGTTTGTTTTAACATTTCTCTTACTATCCACTCTAGAGATGACCTCTGAAGTTCCCGTGACTTTTAAGCATGCTTATAGTAAATGCAGAAATCTAGCCAAACAATGTAAGAGTCTTTATTCAGCCTGAAAGCCACTGTTGTGACTCTCTCGGAAAAATTATATTGAAAGGGGTCAGTGTGGTGGCTCACACCTGTAATCCTAGCACTCTGGGAGGCCGAGGCGGAAGGATCGTTTGAGCTCAGGAGTTGGAAACCAGCCTGAGCAAGAGCAAGACCCCATCTCTACTAAAAAATAGAAAGAAATTATCTGAACAACTAAAAATATATATAGAAAAATATTAGCCAGGCATGGTGGTGCATGCCTGTAGTCCCAGCTACTCGGGAGGCTGAGGCAGGAGGATTGCTTGAGCCCAGGAGTTTGAGGTTGCTGTGAGCTAGGCTGACGCCACAGCACTCTAGCCCAGGCAACAGACCAAGACTCTGTCTCAAAAAAAAAAATTTGACTCCAAGACTAAAAAGGACAATCCTGAATTACTTAATTGATTATAGCTAATCAGATAATATAGGTAACATTTAGATGAGTGTCTAAAATATACAAATGTACTTCCCTTCTCAAAATTTTAGTAAATGTTTATAAACAATTTCTTAAAAGTAGCTAAGAGATCTCTTAATTAATGAAACTTTTTGTACTGGAAATAATCACTCTCTGATATTCCCCTCAACAATCCTCTGAGGGAGCTGTTAGTGGCTTAAATTACACAAGACGAAGCTGCTTAAGAACATTTAAACAATTCGCCCCAAGTTCCAAAAGGTAGGAATTGGCAGAACGGGGACTGACCCCAAACCTGCCTGATTTGAAGTTTACACTCTTGACCATGAAGCTCTAGGGTCCTTTTAACTTTCTGAACAACAGCACCAAAACTCGTTTGCTCCTTTAAAAGTCTTATCTCACCCAACCCAAGCCCTGCCTTAAACAGGAGTCCAAACTCAAAGACCTACAGGGGCCTGGCAGGTAACACAAATGAGTTAATATGGATCATATAGAAGAAAAAAACTCACATTGTTCCGCAGCGTGTAACTTGCCTACTGCTCAGCCTCAGCCAGTTATTGTCCTGGGAGAAGTTAATCCTAGTTCACCGGTTCTGCTAATCTTGTAACAGAAGACAGAAATTTGGATTTTTATGAGAAACACCCCAATTTTTAAATGTTGGCCATAAATGTAATTGCTTTTTAAAAAACATTACATGGGACAACACTGAGCAGGCTAAACTACGTGACCCATAGTTTGGGAGAAAAAAGGAGACATTCAATATTCCTGTCTTTTGGTTTCTGACAGACGTCAGTTGGTTTAGGTGCAAGTAAATGACTTTCTAGACAGCACAGTAAAAGAAAGGGGCAATGTCCACAAGTCCTTGTTAGGGAAAAAAAGTCAGTTCATTAATTAATCCGAGCCTTGCTTATACATATACCATGAAAGATAACCTTTGATGATCTTAAATCAGATTTTATGCCTTGATGGCAAAGGTTAGCATATAAAAATACTGTGTACCAATTACTGCAAATATAGGTATTATATGAAATTTATGACTATCTCCTTTGACAACAAATTCACTGGAGCAATTTAAAGCTAAATGAAAATCAACAAATTCCTTTATGGCAAAAGCTCTCTTATCTGCAGCTAGCCAGGGAAGCATTATCAGGTTTGGAGGTAGGTTTTTGTTTTCCCCCAGGAATGACAACTTAAATGAAAAGCCCTCAGGTTGCATTACAGCAAAAAGAAAAAAATTCCTATTTTCTAAAATCTCTCTTTAACTCTGGCTCTCAGATCTCTGAACTAGAGATAGGGATGGAATGTAGATGTGGACTGGGAGTAGTAGTGCCAGAATCTATTCAATGGATGTGCTTCTAAGCATATGACTTTTAAAAAGATGTTTCCCAATATCACTCAATGGGGAAAAGAATGTATTATTTAACCTCTGGGCCTCAAAATAAGTACTGAGCCAATACTTGTGTCTCCATTTCCTTTACACAGCCACTCACATTAGTAACTATAGTATTTTTGTTTGTCTCTTTTGTTTTTTCCTCTCAGCTACCTATAATTTTTTAAACCATAGTTGTGTTTGAAGCTTTATAACTTAAATTATTTTGGATGCATCACTGCAATTGTAAAAGCATGGCTTTCAAATAATATATACTGAAAGATTAAAAGAGTGAAAGCTAAGAACAAAAAAGCCTTGGAGACCCATTTTCCCTTTGAATTTATGTCTAATACAATAATTTCATTCTCAAGTTAAGGAAGAATCACATCCAAAAATGCAACTTTAGAAGTCATTATTTTTTGTAATGCCCAACATGGAGCTTGATACATAATGAGTAGACCATGAGTAGGAATTGCTGAATTGTATGGCAAAGATTTTGTAAAGTCTAACTATTAAACAGTATTAAGTTCAAATGTTTGCTCTTTGAATTTCTGTCTAGTTTTATCTACTCATAGGTATCTTTGGCCGCCTTCAGATGCAGAGAGCTGGAACCTAGAAGTTTTTGCGCACCTTAAATAGGGAGCCAAAGTCAGTAAATGATTATATGAACCAAATTAAAATGTTCATAAGGGTTCTTGCCACTTCTTAATGTTTCAACTATGTAAGGAGAGCATTTTTGCATTCCTAGAATCAACCTATACATTAAAAATAACTTTTTTATTCCAACCAGAAAAGGAGAGGCAAAATTGAAGGAATTGTTAATACACTTCAAAAGAATTTTTGAGCAACTCTGGATACACAGAAAAAGAATAACTTCATGTGGTGAGTTGTCATATTTTTTTTAAAAGAGGTATACAATGAATGGAAATACAGAACTCTGAGACAACTATCACTATATTTCTAGAAAGCTGACAGCTATTTTAAATATAAAATGGCCCAGATTTTCTATAATTAATTTATATTTTAAAGATCTATAAAACTGCAAGGGCTGCATTTACTCTGGTGGGCCATTAAGCATGCTGTGTTTTCCACAATGAAGCCTTAATTGAAACTTTTAAAGGTAGAAATCATGGCAAAAGATCAAAGAATGAGAACTAGGTTGTAACCTGTGGTCAGTTCTACATCAATAGCATGCAGCCGCCTCCTCCTTCTATTTCTAGATAAAAACCCATTAATTCCCACTCCCTTCTGTGCTAACATTCATTTCAAGAAAAATATGCTTGGACCTGCCTAGCACCTACATGCCACTCACACTGTGAGGAGCAGAAGTGTAGAAACACACTGAACATCTGAAATACTTCTGTTCAACTCCATGATGCATCTGGCACCTCCGCCCCTCCTCCATCCACCTATGAGGTTCTCACAAGGCCCTGAGGAGGACTTATCATTCCCTTTACTGCCTGGGGTGGAAAGAAGATCAGATAAGGGTACATAAAAAGGTTATACAGTGACCAAACAGGGTACAAGCATTTCTGACCCTGAGCTCATAGCAATAACCAGAAGCCTATAAGCCCCCTGTATTTTTCCACACAATTGGAACAAAAGATTCCCATGGGGTAGATTTGTATCTGTTACAGTCTTAAATAAATTTGCTGATTTTGGAGAAACTGAGTTTCCTGGAAGAAGTGAAAGGACCAAGGTACACGATTAAATATGACCATTCTAAAATGTGAGTCTTACCACTACTTGTTTCAATCCTGCCTTTAATGTGGATAAAACATAGAACCTCAAAGTCTTCCATATAGATGGCACCTAGCCTATATATATACTTTTAAGTATACTTTTAAAATTAAAAAGTAAAGTATATACACAATTCATTAGTTAGATGAATGTTTCACAGATTAATCCATGCAGCTAGCACCAGATCAAGAAACAAAACATCACCAACATCCCAGAAACTCTCCTCACGACCCTTTTTGTCATTCTCATTCCCAAGGGTAACTGATATTCTGACTTATAACCATGTAGATTCATTTTAGGAAATATATTTTTAACATAATTGAATTGTGTCTTTTTGTATATTTGGCTCCAGATAAAATCTGCAGGTATGTATTGGATCAACCTAGTTGTCCCAGACATTCATTATTTGACTACTTGGCTGTACTGAGTCCTACATAGTAAATACCATTTTGGAACAAAAGACCCCAGATTTAGAAGCAGGAGGATCACTTGAGCCTAGGAGTTTGAGACCAGCCTGGACAACATAGTGAGATCCCTCTCTCAAAAAACAAACAACTAAACAAATTAGTTGTGAAATCTAGAGGGAGTCGCTTCCCCATTTTGGCCCTTGAATTCCTTCTTTTTAAAAAAAGTACACTAAACAAGAAAAACTATACATTCTTTTCTGAAAAAATATGCTCATCAGAATGGAAATATTAAGGATATATACTTCCAACTGCGTATCACTTTCAATTTTATTTATATAATAATGCACCTACTTACCTTCCAAGATAAGTATTTATTAAGGCATTGCGCATGCAGTAGTATGAGCACATACAGGGTTCCTGCCCTCATACTCTTTCCAGTCTTGTTCTACCTAAGTCAAGCAAAGAAATCGATAAATGGTTAATAGTGGAGAGAAGGACCCATAGGACTAAATATATATGGTTCACTAGGTGACAATTCTCAAAGAAGCACAAACCCAGGGAAATAGAGGAGCTTACTTAACAGGACAGACTGGCCTCGCTAGAACTCCAAAGTAGAGGAAGTTGACCCTTAGTGTACTAAGCCTTAATAATCTTCACTTCTCCCCTACTCAGCGGGAACTCTTTCTCTTCCCAAAGTGCTCAGTACCCTTATCCCTCCCCATTGAAATCTGTTATTAAGATAAGTTTATTTTCATTAATGGTTACCAAGCCTGAATGTTCTCTTTCACAGAAGTATTTACACTTACCAAGACATTTTGATTTTAAGGAGGTAATCTCTAGTTATAGAATTTCACGTGTCAGAGTCAGGAGAGTAGGTCCTCTCTTACATAAGGAACAACTAAAATCATCCTTTGCAGGTAACCACGAAAGCAACCTTTTCTCTCAATATTGGTGGCCACTACTGATTGAGCACTTACTATGGGCCAACATTGTGCCAAGCCCTTTACATACATCATCTCATTTCTTTCCACAGGCAGTATCATTATCATCATTTTTATTTCACAGATGAAGAAACTGTTAGTTTCTAACCCAAGGGGACACAACAAATGGTACTAAATCCCATCTTTGCCCATCCCAAAGGCCGGTCTGACACTGGGTTTAGCAGCAGACACCAGCCAAAAGCAAAAGTAGAAACTAGAGACCAAAGTTCCCTGAGTGGACCCAGGAAAGGAACTCATTCTTCTGGGTCACGGGTGGTGAAGGTCTCAGAGGCAAGGAACAGCCCTTCCTTTTTGTGCTGCCGGCACCTTTGCCCTTCTTCCTTTGTGCTGGACCTTCAGATGCTGCAGTAATGTTTTCATGACCCTGTAAGTTAAACAGCAGCTAGCCTCTAAAGGTGCATTGAAATACTGCTCAGGAAGGCCAGCAGAAGAGCCAGCAGCCCTGACTTAAAGTTGCTCCTAGCTAAGACGTTATTGAAGCGTCTGAAGCCAAGAGGACTTCGGCTGCAAATCAAGTGAAGCTTCTGCACATCCTACCAGGACATAAAACATCCAGTGCTTACTCTCCTCTGGACAGAAGTACCCACCATTTCTCTTGTCAGAAGGCAGTGCTGCAGAGTCGCTCCAGAGGGGACTGTTATATACCATTTGTAGAATTACAAAACCCTGAGGCTTTTTGAAGGTCCATTTACTGCACAAGGGTTCTAAATACTGTGCTGAGAAAGAGAACACAGCTTGGTGACAGGTAATCCCCAGCATTTAACAGCCGGGGTATGTCTAATGGTCCCCAGGGATATGAAGCAATATTGTGAAAGTGCTTAAAACCAAATGAATTCAAAACCTAGGTATAGGTGCCCACAGTGCTTGGGATGGGAGGGGATGCTGAAACCCAACAGCAGAGTGCAACAACTCCAGAGAGTTAGGAATCATCGGCCGCCTGTTGAAGGTATATTTCAACACATCATAATCACATTGGTTTTAGAAAGATTAGTAGCATTTTGTCCAGAACTGTTTCAGTGTCAGTCCAACATAATGGAAAGGTGAATTTGGGGCTACAGAAACTCATAATAATCACAGGGATTTATTTGGGGCATCGTTGTTCAAGTCCTAAACTACTAAATATTGAAAAATAGAAATACACTCAATCCAGTTAAATAGCTCAGAAATGAATGAAATCAAACTGCATTGTTTTACTCAAATGAGGATTTTTAAAAAGTGTATTTGCAAATATTCAGCTTTATCTAATTTTATGGTATGTTTTCTCCTGCACCCTTATAAGGCTGTGGTGTGTCTTGGGGACCATGATATGGCTGTGGCTTGGCTTAAGTGGACCACCAGCTTCTAAGATTTATCAGCAAGTGTAAGATAAACAAAAGTCAGATGTATGTTCAGGATTGGTGGAGGGGTTTGGAAGGAGGAGGAGGAGAGGGGGCAGCAGAGACTTGCAGACCATCAGAGGCGAAGATGTCAGCTTCTCTGTGTTCCATTTCCTCTAATCTGGATTGGCATGTAGGACCAGATTCTTGCCTTCAGTGCCACTTTTAAAATCCTAAAAGATGAGAATATCAGAGCACTCTTCATAATCTTTTTGAAAAGGTATGATCTCAATTCAGAATGAGGCAGATCTATATTACCTCATACAAAGCAATGTCCAAGATACATTAAGTGTGCAAAAAAAGTCTCAGTGCCATTTGTATATAAAAAAGAGAAGAGCTATGTATACATAAATGCTATGTATGCATAGAGTATATCTAGGTCTAGAAGAATGCAATAGTAAGTAGAGTGAGAGGCTAAGAAGTCCCCTTATATTATACAAACTTTTGTAGTTTTACCTTGTCTCCTAGTTTAAAAGGTAATCGTAAAATAAAATGTACTAGTTTACTAAGAGAGCTAGATTTTCCAGACCAATGTTTGACCTGTGGAACTTTGAAATTTTATATAGTTAGTAGTATACAGAAATCAAGTCACCCGATTACACAACTGGTCAAGCTTAGCCCAGAATAATTTTAAAAATACAAATATCAGTCCACTTTTGTTAAAGAGTCTTCTTTTGCTATTTTCAGTCTCGTTTTCCTTCTCAAATTTTTTGAAGATTAAAATCTTCATGGTGGTGAAAGAGAAATCACAAAAGCTTTAAAAGAGAAAAATGTGTCCCATTTGTTATTAAATAAAATCATTCTCACTCTCTGGAGAGAAAATTGAAAAGCTGGAGTCATAGGAGATTTTTCTTTCCGTAACTACCTATAAATATAGATCAAGATTGACACCCAGTGGCCAAATGAAATCCTTTTTTTCCCTAACATTCCCTTTCAATGTAATTAGCCATTTTCTAAAAATTTCCCTTCATCTGTTTTAGATGGAAAAAAATTATATCTATGACTTGTTTACTGAAAGTGAACTGTGTCTTAAAGAGCCAAATTAAATTAGTAGATCTTTCTTCACACATAATCAACAGGTTTATTTCTGTATCCTCTTTGTTTGCATTTTTACTCTAATATTAAAAAGCAATTTGCCTTCAGTTGACAAAACAATGTACAGTGAGTCCTGTGGAAACTGTGACTTTAAGTGAAATGACATACAGTGGGTTCTTGAATATTGGCATTTCATTCATCGTTGTTTAATTATAATGTTGATAAGAAAAAAATTGCTTTTGTTGTATGTAGTTTTGCCCAAAGTTGTACTTTTTAAGAAGCTATAGATGACATTGAAGACTTATTGTATTCAATTTCTAGTAGAACTAATGGGACAAAATGGAATTATGTAGAAAACCTACTTAGATAACCAGGTAATTAATATATCTATAGGTTTTCCTATATCAGACAGTAAAATTACCTATTTCTGATAACTAAGCTACTCATAATAATTATACATTTTAATAATTTTAATTTTAAAGTCTTGAGGGTGATGTAATTGTTCATTAAATATGCTAGTTAGGGAACCCTATCAAAGTAAAATTTTATCTCTGTTTAAGGAAAGGTAGAAAAATCTATAAAATATATAATTTTATAGAATGAGCTCTTCTATAAGCACTTTAAAAGTTTTGTGTTAAGGTTTAGATGTGTATCATGGCATCTATTTTAAGGGTTCTAAAGAAAAAAGAAAAAAAAACTTTGATTTTGATGACATTCATATTTTATTAAACAGCAAATACATCTAACATGTTTACCAAACAGAAAAGGAGTGAATTTAAGATTTAGACAGATCGAAGTCCAAATTGTAGTCGGGTAATCATGAGCAAGTCTCTGAATTTTACTAAATTTCAATTCCCTCTCCATCGTGAGGATTAAATGAAATGCAAACTTAAAATTGTTATCATGGTACCTAGCATATATAGGTAGTAGCTATTGTTATTACCAGAATACCAGAAAAAGCAAAGTTACAAAAGTCAGAACTACATGACGGCAACATCTCTTCTTGAATCAACTTTACAGTACCTGCTTTGATACAGCCTTGGATAATCTAAAAGTATAAATAATTCAAAAAATTAAATAATACAAATAAAGTCATTTACAACTAGTTCATATTATACAATATTTTTTCTTTTTTTTTTTTTTTTGAGACAGAGTTTCCCTCTGTTGCCCGGCCTAGAGTGCCGTGGCATCAGCCTAGCTCACAGCAACCTCAAACTCCTGGGCTCAAGCAATCCTCCTGCCTCAGCCTCCCGAGTAGCTGGGACTACAGGCATGCACCACCATGCCTGGCTAATTTGTTCTATATATATTTTTAGTTGTCCATATAATTTCTTTCTATTTTTAGTAGAGACAGGATCTCATTCTTGTTCAGGCTGGTCTCAAACTCCTGAGCTCAAACAATCCACCTGCCTTGGCCTCCCAGGGTGCTAAGATTACAGGCGGGAGCCACCGCACCTGGCTTATACAATATTTTTAATGGCCTGTTTACTTTCATAATCACTTTTTTATCAAAAATTAAAATTAGATGAAATCCAAAACTCTCCAAACTCTTCGCCTTTCAGGAAAAAAAAAATTTAGTGTATACCCCATAAACATCCATATATGATTTTTATCAGTTAATTTATTTATAAATCATATATATACTATTTTACTACACATTATGTACAATTGTAAAATATGCCCCCAAAATAGAAATTTTTAAAGTGTGCAATAAATATAAATCAAAGTGGAGGCAGTTCCCTTCTACCCCTCAGTGGAGTATCTTGCACATGCCGGAAGTGGGTACCCCCTACTCTAGAGGCTGCTACCCTAACAGCTCTCTGTCTCTCACCAGGAAAG
Source organism: Lemur catta (assembly GCF_020740605.2). Taxonomy (NCBI): domain Eukaryota; kingdom Metazoa; phylum Chordata; class Mammalia; order Primates; family Lemuridae; genus Lemur; species Lemur catta. Next base: position 56,145,646 of record NC_059135.1, on the reverse strand, counting down.
GGGAGAGAGACAAACTGTGATCTGGCACAGTGGAATAAGCAAGGGCTTTGGTGAGCCCGATCCTGCATTTGAAAAACTGCTGTTCCATGTGGCTGGTGTGGCCTTGGCAAAGGTCTTAATTTTGTTTAGCCTCAGGGTCCTCTTCCATCAAAGGAGGGTGATTATCCGTAGGAAAGATGCTGTCCATAAAACACAGTGCTTGGAGCACAGTATCTTTATTACTTAGAGCCAAAAGAAGTTTCAGAGGTCAGGGAGGACACTAGGGCTACAAGGATATAGTCGCCTGGATTTTTAACCGACACAGCTGACTTCTGACAAATCCAGGACCACCTTGCTCTCTTTACTGAGCTGGTGCCTGCCTCAAAAAAATGTGCTGTCAGCTTCCCTTGGAATATCAATTCCACCATAAAATTTCCCACCCATATTGTTCCTCTGTGTGTAACCTACAGAGAGGAACAATTAATAGTTACCCATAAAACGTTGTTATTAAATGGTTTTTAAAAACCACAAAGGAAAATACATTCTATCACCAGTATTAAAAATTAAATATATTTTATTTTTAAATCTATACAATGGGGCCGGGCGTGGTGGCTCATGCCTGTAATCCTAGCACTCTGGGAGGCTGAGGCGGGTGGATCGTTTGAGCTCAGGAGTTCGAGACCAGCCTGAGCAAGAGCGAGATCCCCATCTCTACTAAAAATAGAAAGAAATTATATGGACAACTAAAAATATATATAGAACAAATTAGCCAGGCATGGTGGTGCATGCTTGTAGTCCCAGCTACTCGGGAGGCTGAGGCAGTAGGATTGCTTGAGCCCGGGAGTTTGAGGTTGCTGTGGGCTAGGCTGATGCCACGGCACTCTAGCCTGGGCAACAGAGTGAGACTTTGTCTCAAAAAATAAATAAATAAATAAAAATAAATAAATCTATACAATGGGAAAAGCTCTGGTCTAGAAGGAATGCTACCTAGATTCTAGTCCCAATTATGACATGAACAAGTCACTTGACCACTCTATATCTTATTTTCCTCATACATGAAGTGAGAATGATATTATTTGCACTTGTTACAAGGATAGTACACAATAATATGGGTTAGTGAAAGGATTCTACAAGTAACAATCATTATTACTAATGTCTCCCCCAACGACAGTAAAATTATACCCCCCCACACACACACATACTGGAAAATTCAGTATCCTCCCAACCCAAAAGACCCAAGAGATCAAGGACTACTCTACTAGGCCCCAGGTAGTCTCAACAACAAAAAGCATTGACATTTTCTGTCTTCTCTGACCCCAAGAGGGAATGGCTCAAGGCCTGGGCCCACTCTGAGCTGTTCCTTATCAGCAGCCCCAGGGCCTCTGGCCTGTAGCCAGGTGGAGAGTTTGCTCCCGCTGAGCCTTGGAATTCCAGGTAGCCAGGTCATAGCGTTTCCTATCTGACCTCCCCTTGACCTAGCCACCTGAGTCCTTACTTATGACAGCATCTGCTTTGGCTCACCTGTTTGGAGCTGTAGTCCTTACTAAAACCAATGCCTTACCAGCTAAGAACAGATGCCATGTTATGGGCCTACTGCCTTGCTGGGTATTTTGCGTACGTTATTTCCACTTCTTACAATAACCTGTGAAATGGTGATTATTAGTCCACTTTGCAGTTATGGGAACTGAGAGTCAGAGGTTAATTGGCTTCCTAAAGTCATACAGCTAAGAAGGGAAAAGGCCAATCTGGTTCCAAATCACGTGCTCTTTCTCAAACATGTCCCATTCTGATTCCCCACCTAGTTCCTGTCTAACCTACCCTCAGATTCTGGACCCTGTTTCCTTTACCCTTGCTAGGGTCCTGCCAGGAACCACTGGACTGGAATCTCCACCGTCTTGTGTGACTAGCCTTACCCACTAAATGGAGCATGTACTGGAGCATTCAGCATTGAAGCATTCAGCACGACACATGTATGCACCTGGATTCACTAATTGCCTTACAAGCTCAGATTGCTACACCCGGTAGGCCCAGGGCATCGTGTTGCATGGCCTTCTCGCACACACACTTCCATTTCTCTCCCAGATTAATCCCAGTGTCCTCCTGTTTCATGCCAACCAATGTTCCTGAGGTTCCAGCATGCTGCACATCCGAGCCTGCCTCGGTTACAACACATATAGCACCTTATTACTGCCCCAGAATGATGATTTAAGGAACTAACAAGTTATTCATTATCTTGGAAAATATCATGTTTCATTTGAATGGATAAATGTGATTCACCATTAAGGGGGAAAAAAACAACCGGCAGACATGTAGGCTTGCCTTTTAAAGACAAAGCAGTCATTTGAATTGAAAACATCTGTGAGTAGCAAAAGTCTTTTAAATCTCCGTAGATACACAGAAGAGTATCGTGGCAGAAGGGAACCCCACCACCACCACATTTCAAACTCAGGGACATTGCTATAAAGTCCCAGGAGAGGGCAATAATCCATATGAAATTCTAATGATCTCATCTTCATTCTCCAAGTCCTGAGATATGGAAAAAAGCACCAAAATCAAATTTTTATAGGCATTCGGAAAAGATATTCAGAAAAATAAACTATGAAATCCTAAGAGTGAGCTCTGTGGATCTCACGGAATAGGACTGATGCCATACATTTGTTACAAGTCACTTTGCTGTAGACTTAGAACCCTGATTTTAAAAGAAATATCCTGCACTTCTCATGCTTTCGTGAAAATAGCTATCTTTAGCTATGATCCCAATTATGTAAATCTATCAATTTAGCAAAATTCAGACCAATAGCAGAAGGTATACACAGGGCCCTAGCAAAGAGACTTCAACTCCTAGATTAAAAAATAAGATATGTTACCTGAGGCTCAAGTTAAAAAAAAAAAAAAAAAACAGATCCTATGAGGCAACTCTGCTCCAATTATTTAAACAGGTATTATCGAGGTTAGATGGGGGTAACTCCATTCTCATCACCACAGAAATATGCCAGACTCGTGCGACACCTTTGCTCTAATTAGACTTTAAGGTGTGATCACACATATTTCTCTCTCCCTGCCTGTCTGAGAACTGAACAAGTATCAAAAGTGGAATTTGTTTGAGGCAGAGTGATTCAGTGAGGCAAGGTGGGTGGGGAAAACTTCCTTTCTTACAGTGTGTTTATACTTCAATAAGTAGCTATGCTTCACTTTGTGTGGCATTGTTTTCTTCTCCATCAGAAACTGTGGTGGAGAAAACAAGGAGATGCTGTAAAAGGGGACAAACTTTCACTTATAAGATAAGTAAGTTCTGGAGATCTACCTCTCCACGTGGTGACTACAGTTAACAACACTGCATTGTGGCCGGGCGTGGTGGCTCACACCTGTAATCCTAGCACTCTGGGAGGATCGCTTGAGCTCAGAAGTTTGAGACCAGCCTGAGCAAGAGCAAGACCCTGTCTCTACTAAAAATAAAAAATATTAGCCGGTCATGGTGGCATGTGCCTTAAGTCCTGGCTACTTGGGAGGCTGAGGCAGGAGGATCGCTCGAGCCCAGGAGTTTGAGGTTGCTGTGAGCTAGGCTGAAGCTGCAGCACTCCAGCCAGGGTAAAAGAGCAATACTCTGTCTCAAAAAAAAAATTACTGTATCATACCCTTGAAATGGGTTAAGAGAGTATATCTTGAGTGTTCTTACCACACAGACACACAAAAAAGGGGTAACTATGTGATGTGATGTTGATTAGCTTGATTATGGAAATCATTTCAGAATGTATCCATATACCAAAGCATCCCCTTGTACATCTTGAATATATATAATTTTTATTTGTTAATTATACCTCAATAAAGCTGGGGGGGCAGGGAAGGAACTGTAAAGCCAAGTACTCCACCATATTCATGAGGAAAGGTAGCAAATGCCCCTGGCAGCACTTGTGTGATGGCCAAATTGCTAAGAGAATCTTAAAGAGTAGAGATCAGAAGTAATTAGTGTCAGTCCCCCAGCAAAACAGCTAGAATCTGCTCAAAACTTCAGACTTCAAAGAGGACAAAAGTTGGTTTCCACACAAGTTCCCATCAATGTTGACAGGGTCATGGATGTCACCCTGTGGTTGGGCTTTTTTCATGACTTGCTGCTGTAATGGAGATTTTCATGCTAGGGAACCACTCTGATTCTTTTTAATCTGCAATCAAGAAACATCAGGAGTCTTCTAGTTAAATATAGAAATGGGCCTTACCATTTTCCTAAGCCTCTAACAGAGATGATCTCTGCTTAATGTCATCAGAAGGGGACTCGTTCTGGGTGCACTAGGGCACAGGTAAGCATAGGTGGCATTGCCTGTTGTAATTTGATGCTGATATTTTGGTTCTTTTGTGCTCCTGTTGTCCCCTGGTTCATCGATAGAGGGGTGGGCTGAGGGAGTTGCTGAGGGATCCCACAGTTTTGCAGTCATAGGGATTCTCTTGTCCCAATCCAATGTCCCAATACATTTCTCGCCTTTTTATCTGTTGCTCATATATAACAATTGGGATAATCCATGTAAAGGGTTTATCATAGTGCTTGGCACATAACTGTTCACTAAATATTACCTATGATTTATTATTCACTTTTTTTGTCCAAGAACTGTAGCTTAGGTGCGAATCAGATCAAATCCATTAACTTTTCAAGGGAAATAACCAAGAAACTTTGATTAAAAATTCATAGTTCCACATCAAATGCCATGATAATCACAGCTTTATGTCCTTGGTTAGCAACACATGGATTGCCAAGCATGAATATTTTGACAATACACTGTGAAAGCAGCAGATACCAGGATGAAATCACTTTTGTCAAACTCAGACAAAATACATGTCTGAGATAAAAACTGTCTCCAAGGACTTTCTAAAAACCCTATTTCCTTCATATATCTCCTGCTTTGATGAGTCCTTCAAGAATCTGCTGCTTTGATAAGGTTCATCACTAGACATTCTTTAGGACTGCAGTAATTTAGATAAAATGTTCTTGGGAGAACACTTGTCCAGTAATGACATTTTCACCAATGAGTTGACAACTCTGGCTTTGAACCTCTGGAACCAGTGGACTCTGTTTCTAAGCAGTTTATGTAAATTTCTTTTTTGATAGTAAAAGCTCCCCTTCCCTGACATTTCATGCATTCCAGATCATAATCCTATTTCATTCCAGACTATAATCTGTTTTTCATTCCAGATTATAATCCTTGTTTCTATTCCCAAATAAACCCAGTGTATTTAGACATAACCTTCTCTAGTGTCTCTTTTTTTTCAAATTGACAATACTATAAAAAGATAATTCCCCAAGAAAGGTAAAATCATGCTTTTATGTGGATATAAAAATGAACATACGGACTGGGCGAGGTGGCTCACGCCTGTAATCCTAGCACTCTGGGAGGCTGAGGCGGGCAGATTGTTTGAGCTCAGGAGTTTGAGACCAGCCTGAGCAAGAGCGAGACCCCGTCTCTACTAAAAATAGAAAGAAATTATATGGACAGCTAAAAATATATATTAAAAAAATTAGCCAGGCATGATGGCACATGCCTGTAGTCCCAGCTACTCAGGAGGCTGAGGCAGGAGGATCGCTTGAGCCCAGGAGTTTGAGGTTGCTGTGAGCTAGGCTGACGCTGTGGAACTCTAGCCCAGGCAACAGAGTGAGACTCTGTCTCCAAAAAAAAAAAAAAATGAACATACGTTAAAGATTTTATTTAACTCAATGAGATAACTGGAGAGATGTTACACCTAGTTCAAAGGAGAAGTTAAAAAGCAACAATGCATATGGAATAGAGAAATGTTGAAATGAATGCACAAGTAGAGACAAAACTAGTTTCTTCCAAAGAGGGGGAAGGTAGGTAATCAAACCTCTACTGGACAGGACAGAATTTGCATGTCTATAGACAAGAATTATTTTACATTGCTATCAGTTATCTAAAATTTAAAGGATTATAAAATAGCTCCCATAGCATCATAATCAGATAACACGAAAGGGTGTCCCCTAGGCAGTGCATAGTTTTTCACTGAAGCACAAATTTTTCCCTACAGCAACTATAATTTATGCCAAATTGAGATTAAGGAATTAACAGATAGGTAACTGATACACACTGTTGTCCGAGTAAATAGTCTAAAAGAATGGTGCAAATTCCCAAAGTTCTTTCTAGGAGCTTGGCCAATAGGACTTTTCCCGGTCTCATATCATTAAAATGTCACTCCATGCCCAAGAATAGTAGTAAATACTATTAGGTGTCTAATTGTACATGTAGTTGGTTTCAGAATGATGATTCACCATTGTATTGCATGTTCCTTGAGAAGCTACAGCCCCAAACTGTTTATTTGGAACATCGCTCTATCTGCACCTAAACTTCATCGGCCTAAAGGAAAACACTGAGGCAAACAATATAAGTAGAGAGTTTATTTGGGCCAAATTTGCAGATTACAACCCAGGTATATAGATTTAAGTTGCAGTGAATATACATTCTGATTAATAGCAGTTACAAGTGAATTTTTAAAGGGAAAGAAGAGGTAGTTCCTAAGTTTTTACCAAAAATTTATATTAAAATAACATAAGCTATTGATTGGCTATGTGTTGTTCTTTGTTTCACAAATTCCAGGAACGTGAAGATAGGGAGGCTGCTAGTCAGGAAAAAAGCAGCTTTAAACAACTGCCCCTAGGGTGCGGGTACAGAAGGGGTTTGGGGTGGAGAGGGTAGGGCGTGGGGAATGACCAAAGTCCCACATTCAAGTCTTTACAAGCCTGATAAACTTTGCATACCTCACATAGATCAGACCAGTCTTTTGTTCCTCGAATCTGTGGAACTGGAAAGAAAAAGAACTCCCAGCACCATAATTGACAAAATGATAACTCTTACAGAAATTGTTCCAAGTTCAGATGAGCATTTAAAATTGCTATCTTGATTGGTAATAAAGGTCTCCTCCAGCCTCTCCTCCAGTGCCACTTGGCTTTTTTATTTCTTTTCTTTTTTTTTTTTTTTTACTCTCCCCAACCACTTGGCTTTTTTAATTTAACTTTTATTTAGTTTTATTTTATTTTATATGATTCCACCAACTGAGGTCTGACAAGTCTACAAACTAAGGTGAAGGAAGCAATAATTCCTCTCTAGCCACCAGTTACTATAATGGAGTAAACTGACATTTCTACACCTACTCATATAACTTACAGACAACCTTACAAATGGCACTCCTCCTTCCTGCTTAGCCAGATGGAGACAAGTGGAAATAAGTGCCATGGGTCTGCCTAGTAATGGGATAAGACACATAATATTTTTAAAATATTAAACTGATGCAGTTTCCCTGAGGCCTGCTATTTACTTAGCCTAGAACAAAGAAGTCAATTGAATTGCTTCATCAGCTCACAGAAGACACAATAGTCTGAAAGCAAAAGCCAAGGAAATGAGTTGCAAGTGCTTGAGAAAATAGTGATGGATTTGTTTTGAATTGCAACAGGATTTGACTTAGAAAATCTCAGGGAAAGTTTAAAGGACTAAGCGTAGAATTTTATATTAGCCATAGCAATGGTGGAATATAGAAACTAATGGCAGATTTTTACCCCCATAAGGAGGATAAAAGACCTTCTTAGGCTGGGGGAAGGAAGGAAGTTCAACTGCAAGTGAACTGCTTCCCGGCTCCCTCCTTCTTTCATCCTGGATGAAATTCAGGCAGTTCTAGACTTCCCGGTCATTCTTAGATAATAAAAAGCCCAAATGGTCACATCAAGTTGCAAACAAAGTCTCAATGTGGGAAATGAATATGTACAATCTGAAGTAATTACCAAAAACATTGAATCTGATTTGACAGTTAAACTTCTCGCCTCTTTCAACTGGGGTCTTTGTAGATAGGTAACCAAACAATGGAACACAAGCCTATTTTCCCATGCTAGGTTTCTGCCCCTTCTCTCCTATTTGCTGTCTTAGAGCTGTGTTTTCTGCCTCCTCAAAGCAGGAGGGAAGAAGGGAAAGGGGAGCTGGGAAAGGGAGAAAGTAAGTTATTACTTGTTTGGGACTGTCACCCATGAGAGGGGCTTTGCTCTGTGGTCTAGCAGATGCTTACAGTTGCCTTTTAAACTTTTGGTCCCTTTCATGAGTCCCTTCAGAAGTCTTTACTGGGAGCATTCAACTGTGTTTCTAGTCACAGAGAATGCATTTTCCTCTGGCTAGCTGCTCAGCCCTCAGCATTCCACAGTCCATTCTCTTTCTCGGTTTCCGTGACCCAGTCCAGGCTTGGACAAGATTTAAAAGAGCCCCAGGCCTGCTCTCTCCCAAGGGGCCAGTCTGGTCAAGGAAGCATGCAGGCATCATCTACTTCCACCTTGGATCAACTGGATAGTCCACATTCTTGCCTTTTACATTTTCCACTCAAAAATCACCAATCCACACCTCCTGCCCCCCAATTACATGAGGCACATATCAAGATGTCTGAGGAGCTCTTCTCACCAGGCTTTTAATTAAGAAAAGGAAGGCAAGAAGAGCTTACACCAAGAGTTCTCTTCACAGACATCCTCTATCCAATCCTCTCTTTCTATCGCCAACTCTATCCTTTAATATGAGAAAGGTTTAGAAACTTCCTCTGAAATTTTACAAATCCTGCTGGGTGATCTCACAATCACTCAGCTTAAGCTTCCAGTCACAGACTCCATTACAAGGGTCTTCTACTATTAGAGGAAATGAGGACAAATGAACAAAATAGGTTCAAGTTATAGAGGAAAAAAAGAAAGTTAAATTTTAACACATCTAAGTTTTGACTAAATTTTGACCAGCTTTATACTATTTACCCTGGGCACAATACATGCATGTGATAAGAGAGAGCCCTGAAAAACAAAGCGGGAGGGGCCTCAAAGAACCCCATGGAAACAGAAATCAACTCTCCAGCCAAGAAAGGAAAAGCAGTAGAGTGGAGAGACAATTTGGAAACCATCTGCAAAAAGGTCAGGTTTCCATCAACCTCAGAAAAAGTTGGTGTATGTCTAGTTCTGCAGTCCCAGAAAGATAGAGAACAATCTAGTCAGTCAGTTGATGGTACCGCTGGGTCTATTGCTTCAATGGAAGCAAGAGGTGAAAATATTCACAGCCAAAAAACCAAGAAAGCAGCACCAGGAGCAACAGTGGAAAGAAATGATGGTTCAACTGGAATGCACTTGAAAGAAAGTTCTGACTTACAAGATTTGCTACTGCTGGGCATCTCAGGAAATGTCAGGTAACTGGACACTGAATGCTGGGTGACAGAGTGTGCCCAGGGGATTAAGTTACCACTTATAAGAGGAATTAAGTAGTACTGTTTGCTACTAACTAAGGTAAATGGGTTGTGCAGTTTGGAGTCTCACACGAGTTCTGTGTGATGCCAGCCATTGTCATGCTTGATATGGTTCTGTTTATCAATCCTCTTAATTTAATGTCAGTGTGACAAACCCTGTTTCAGATGTCACCGTGACTGCTAGAAAAGGGGAACAATGTCAGCAGCCATACTCCATGAAAACTGGAGGAACTCATGAAAGACTACAAAATATGAGAGCATTAGTATTTTACAGTTAAGCATCACTTAACTATGGGGATACGTTCTGAGAAATGCATTGTTAGGAGTGTACTTACATAAACCTAGACAGTATAGCCTACTACACACCTAGGATATATGATATAACCTGTTGCTCCTAGGTTACAAATCTGTAGAGCACGTGACTATACTGAATACTGTAGGCAATTGCAACACAATGGTGAGTATTTGTGTATCTAAACATATCTGAAGATAGAAAAGGCACAGTAAAAGTGCAGTATTATAGTCTGATGGGACCACAGTCGTATATGTGGGTTCATCATTAACTGAAATGCCATCCTGTGGCACATGACTAATTTTTTTGCTTTCTTGTGGCTGTCTGTTACAGTAATACATGAAGGAGAATTTCCAGGGTGGTATCAGAGCAATTAAGGACTGTCACACGGCCAGGCGTGGTGGCTCACGCCTGTAATCCTAGCACTCTGGGAAGCCAAGGCCGGAGGATTGCTTGAGCTCAGGAGTTCGACACCAGCCTGAGCAAGAGCAAGACCCTGTCTCTACTATAAATAGAAAGAAATTAGCCAAACAACTAAAAATAGAAAAAATTAGCCGGGCATGATGGCGCGTGCCTGTAGTCCCAGCTACCCAGGAGGCTGAGGCAAGAGGATTGCTTGAGCCCAGGAGTTTGAGGTTGCTGTGAGCTAGGCTGATGCCACGGCACTCTAGCCTGGGCAACAGAGTGAGACTCTGTCTCAAAAAAATAAATAAAAAATAAAAACCACCAACCGTCCTTCACCATCCCTTGAATACATACACTACTGTCTTCTCTGCTTTCCTTCCCTTCTATCACCATACTCGGCCAAGTACACACACAAGCACGTACACATACATTCCTGGACATTACAATTTTCACAGAATTAATTAAGCAAATACACTTTTTTGTTGTACTTAAGATTCAGGAGCACCATCAGAGTTAATTTTATTTTTGGCTGCAAAGAGAGGCAAATCGGGAATTATTCCACAAAACTTAAGATTTTGTTTTTTCACCTTTGAGAAAAGTTTAGCAAGCTCTCTATCAACTCTTTTACATCAGCTGATTCAGTTTGTTTTAAACACAACCAGTCTTCACACTGGCCATTGTTTCATGACATACACTTATAAAAGCGATGCTTCAAGGTCAATGTTCTTTATAGCCCATGATGGAAAAGTAAAATATTTGATCAATTAACAGTAAAAGAATTCTTATCTTCTTTAAGAAACATATGTATATATATTTTGATTTTTATTTTTTAACCTTGGCATTATAATATATATATATATATACATATATATATTTTTTTTTTTTTTTTGAGACAGAGACTCACTCTTGCCCAGGCTAGAGTGCCGTGGCGTCAGCCTAGCTCACAGCAACCTCAAGCTCCTGGGTTCAAGTGATCCTCCTGCCTCAGCCTCCCAAGTAGCTGGGATTGCAGGCATGCGCCACTATGCCCGGCTAATTTTTTCTGTATATAGTTTTACTTGTCCAGCTAATTTCTTTCTATTTTTTTAGTAGAGATGGGGTCTCACTCTTGCTCAGTCTGGTCTCAAACTCCTGAGCTCAAATGATCTACCCGCCTCGGCCTCCCAGAGTGCTTGGATTACAGGTGTGAGCCACCGCGCCGGGCCAAGAAATATATTGTTAATAGCCAAGTGAACAATGATTATTGCTGAAGAAGTTGAGAAACATGTATTCACTTTGAAACATTTTTTCTTTACTCCTCACTGTTGATGGGCAACACTATATTCCTTTGAAGCTCCTCACCAGCCTTCTGACCATATTTTTGTCTGAGCTGAGAAACGTTTATTTTCATCCCTCTTTGATATGATGGATGCATACAAGTCACTCTAGTTTTTAGCAAATCCTCTTGTGTGGCTTCTTAAGTTATCATCTGCTGCTTCCTAATTACTGGTAGACTCTGAACATTTTAGGACTCTCCTTCTTGCATCTTCTTCTTGAGCAGAAGATGAAAAACACAAAAGATAAGAAAGAGGAAGGAGCCCCACACCTTGGAGGATAACTACCCTGCCCACAAATCCCTGAAAAAGGCAAAAAGAACATACCTATAATCTTTATTTAGTAAATTCAACAAACTGTTCTATGGTTGCTCTTACCAGATTATGCAAGCATAATCCAGGAATCTTAACCATGTTGCTAATTAACATGAAAAGACAATGGTAAACAGCATCGACAGTGAAAGGGTGGAAACACAAAATACTCCAAGGTTATCAAGGTTGGTTTGAAGTCACTTATCACAGGGGGATGAATCCATATCTCATAGGAAAGTTTACATTTATAAGGCTAGTTTAGAACTATAATATAAAGCAGAATGTGAATGCCATGAGAAGTTGAGAGTGGTTTGGGGATTAAAAGACTAAAAGCACATAGGTTAGAGGAGTCACAAAAGACCTCATAAAAGAAGTGGCTACACACAGACTTAAAAACAACTGCTTAAGGCTCCAAGCTTAAACAGAAATGAATGCTCAAGATTTATCAGATATTTCTGTCAGACAACAACATGGAAGAGGGAGAACAAAACAAGCACACCATATGAAAAGAAAGGAAGGAAAAAATCTCAAAAATTCAGAGGAGAGGCCAGACCTGGTGGCTCACCTGCCTGTAATCCCAACACTCTGGGAGGCTGAGGTGGGAGGATCACTGGAGGTCAGGAGTTCGAGACCAACACAAGCAAGAGTGAGACCTTGTCTCTGCTAAAAATAGAAAAAATTAGGCAGGCATGCTAGTGCTGGCCTGTAGTTCTAGCTGCCCAGGAGTTTAGTTTGAGGTTGCAGTGAGCTATGATGACCCTGATGACCCCACTGCACTCTAGCCCCAGTAACAGAGTGAGACCCTGTCTCAAAAACAACAACAACAAAAAACAATTCAGAGGAGAAGAGAGGAAGTGGGACTGGATGGAGGGAAGAAAACTTACAAAAAAGGAAGAAGTGCTATGAAAACAGATAATCCAAGAATAAGAAAGAGCTCTTGGCAATTAAAAATCTATGTATTCAAATTTTAAAAATAAAATAGAAGGGTTGGAAAAGTTAAGTCTTCCCAGAAAGTACAAAAAAGGAGAGCAGGGGAAGGGGTGCAAGATTAAAAATACAAAAGACAAGACTATCAGAAAATCAGTCCTGGTTATTGAACATGTATATGATAATTCTGAGTTCCAGGAAGGAAAAAAAGATTAAATGAAAGCAAAAAAGTGATAATCTAAGAAATGATTGAAGAAAACTAGTGTAATTGAAGGACACAACTCCATAGAAAAAAGGGACTCACCAAATGACCATGATAATTAATTTCAAAAATCTCATTCTAGGGACAGCTTTACACAATAACTGACTATTGGGGATAAAGTAAGAATTCTGTAAGTTTTCAGAAAGGAGAAGAAAAGATGACATGCAAATGAGCAGAAATGAGAATAGCCTTGAACTTCTCAATAATAACCTTATATGTAGAAGAAAAAGATCTGAAGTTTTAAAAATTTTGAAAGATAATGACTTTCTTTTCTTTTCTTTCTTTTTTTTTTTTTTTTTTTTTTTTGAGACAGAGTCTCACTCTGTTGCCTGGGCTAGAATGGATAATGACTTTCAACCTAGAATTTCAACCTAGAGTTTTATACCTGGTCAAGCTTTAGAGTAGGCTGAAAGCATTTGCAGATGCACAAAGACTAAACAGCAGTACTTTCTTTCTTAGAAAGCTAGTACGTGTCCAGCAAAATAAGCAAATGGATCAAGAAAAGGAGAAATCGTGCATCTCCAAAACCAAGTTATCTATTTAGGAATGAGTCCAAGAGTAGTCACAGGGATGACAGTTGACCTAGAGAGCAACCAGTCCAAAAAGCCCCAGAGAGAAAGCTCTGGGAGAAAGATTGCCAGGAAAATGAATAAAGTTACATCATCTGACATGCTTAGCATTTGGAAAACTATTGGGAGGAATCTGACAAGTCTCATGAAAAAAATAAGGATAAGTACTGGAAAGCATGCAAGTGAAACAAATGTGGCAATCATCAACTCCAGGAAAACCAAGCAAAAGGAGTGTAAAAGCAAGGAAATCACGATATATTATTTGGCTCAGGAGTGAAGAATATTTTTAGATTAACAGTATGACAATGTTACCAATGACTATCAGTGGAACCCAAAACTGTGATATAATTCTATTATGGTGATGGACTGTTGTTGCCTATGCAACATTCCTTCCCTCCCACTCCCACCTTCCTCCACCTGCCTTACATTCAGATATCTACCCTTTTCTGCCTGCCAATGTGCTTTAGGGGAGGCTGATCCCAACAACGCCAAGGGGTACGTCTGATTAGTCCCAATAGTGACAACCCATTCCTTTCACTTGTGATTGTTTTGGGAAAGGGCATATGACTCAAGTCTGTCGGGGGGCTTCTTAAACAGAAATGCAAGGAAGAGTCAGTGTCTTTTCTATGAATACTGTCATATGCGGAAAAGACAACTAAACTTGCTGCCATCATCTAGCAATCCTGAGAGCAGTTGGCCTGAAGACAAAGTGAACACCCCAAGAGTAACAGAGCCAAGGTCAAAGTACCTGGGCCTTGATGATCTGTGGATTATCTCTTCAGAACAATGTTAAGTGGACATACTAAATTTCCTTATTAAGCCAGTACAGAGTTTTCTATAACCCCTACGGCAAAACATTCTAACATTCTAATTGCTTTTAATTGGGGGATAGGGGTGCAGCAGTAAGGGGCATAGCCTGGTAGTAAGAGTGCTAAATGTGCATCTACCATAACAGGAAATATATAATATACTATCTAAAATTGTTAAATCAAGATAGAACACTGTAAATCCTGCAATTAGAAACACAGAGGTGGGCCAGGTGTGGAGGTTCATGTCTGTAATCCTAACACTCTGGAAGGCTGAGGCTGGAGGATTGCTTGAGGTCGGGGGTTCAAGACCAGCCTGAGAAATGAGCGAGCCCCCCCCATCTCTACTAAAAACAAAAATTAGCCAGGGGTTGTGGAATGAGCCTGTAGTCCCAGCTACTTGGAAGGCTGAGGCAGGAGGATCGCTTGAGCCCAGGAGTTTGAGGTTGCTGTGAGCGAAGTTGATGCCACAGCACTCTAGCCTGGGCAACAGAGTGAGGCTCTGTCTTAAAAACAAAGAAAAAGAAACATAGAGGTACCTTCTCCAAGAAACAGCTGAAATAATAGCAAGCCAGTGCTTCTGAGGAGTAGCACTAAGAGGCACAGAGAGATGAGGTCATACTATTTGATTGGTTTTAATTATGTGAGTAATTATTTTGATAAAAATAAATAAGCAAATAAAAACACAGAAAGTAACTTTTCAAGGTCACTGTAAAGAAAGGTCACAGGTTATATCAAAATAACTTTATTTTTTTGAGACACTGTCTCTCTCTGTCTCCCAGACTGGAGTGCAGTGGCATGATCATAACTAAATGTAGCCTCGAATTCCTGATTTCAAGAGATCCTCCTGCTTCAGCCTCCCAAGTAGCTAGGATTATAGGCATGCACCACTGCACCTGGCAAAAAAATTTATTTTAAAGCTTATACTTCTCACATGAGGAATAGTGCACACAACAAGTATTCTTATTTTGGGAAGTGGCTTTCAAGTATGTCTCATCTAAGGGGTCTGTCCCTTAGTGATTACCTTTTTTTCAGGTTCAAGAAGGCTCTGGAGCTCCTTGTTATCTCAGGGTCTTCACACAAGTTCTTCCATCTGCCAGGACAGCTCATCCCTCTTCCCACCTCCCACTCACTTCCCCCTTTTTCTAACTCCAGTCCTCCTTCAGGTCTCAGTTTTCTTCTCTAGGAAGCCTTCCTTCTCCTTGGATCATCTCCCCGTCACACTGTCTTGAAACACCCTACCACTATCACAATAGTAATCAAATCATTATTTCTGTAATTGTTTCATGTCTGTCTCTCCCCTTGGACAATAAATTCCATAGATGCACAGATTGTTTATATTTGATTCCGTTTTCTAGTACCTTGCACAATGTGTGGCATATTGTACCTGGTTACTAGTTAGTGAACAGTAGAAAACAGGGAAACAAATGATTTTTAAACATATTAAAAGATGTTTAGCTTCACTCATAAATAAAGAAATAAAAATGAAATCATCAATGAAATACTATTTTTGAAAAGTTTCAAAAATTCAATAATACACTGTGTTGGCAAAACTGAAGTGTGACAGGCATCCCTGTTGAGGATACTTAGGCTGGTGCTTTGTCTCTTTGAAACAAGCTTAGCAAAATATTTCAAAATTTAAGTGTATATACCCTTTCACCCAATAATTTCACATCTAAAATTTTGTCTCCAATTATATTAATACTTTCATTTATATGCAAAGACACACGTACAAGCACGTTCATGATTTTGTTTGAATAGAGAAGAATCCTAAAATCATATAATACAGAATCAAATAAATTATAGTACAAAGTCATGTAATAAAATATTATGCTGCAGTAAAAGGATGAGTTAGATATATATGTAATGATAAAGGATAATATCCAATACCCATAAGTGAAGAAAATAAAATGCAAAACAATGTTTATATTATTTTTCCAATTGTTGTTTTTGTTTTTAAAGATATATACATGCATATAGGATATACCTGGGAACATATAAAAGAAACTGGTATCAGAAGTTGCCTCTGGAAAATTAGGATCTAGAACAGGAGAAAGACTTTCTTTATAAAATACCTTTTTGTACTGTTCAAAGTTTTTAGCACGCCCATGAATACATTTTTAAATACAATTTGTTTAAAAATATAGTTCTTGAAGGAAAATTTTTCTAAGCAAGATGAATAGCCTTTCCACTTAGATCTTTTCCTTTAATCAATTTGTTATTATAAGTACATAAGATACTGAATTCTGATTTAGATTATTTTGAAGATGATCTCCTTAATGTACATTTATTATATTTCTCCTCTTAGAAGAAATGTTCTTAAAATATAACTAGTAAAAAATATACAGTAATAACTTTTTCTAAACAGAGAAATGTAACAAATGTCTAAGGAGATTGTAATACAGCTATAGGCCAACCCAGTCATTGAGATTCTGAAAATGTTCTGGAATTAGGGGTGATCATTACATAACTCTATGAGTATACTAAAAGCCACTAAACTGTACACTTTATTTATTTATTTTGAAACAGAGTCTCGCTCTGTTGCCCAGCCTAGAGTGCCGTGGCGTAAGCCTAGCTCACAGCAACCTCAAACTCCTGGGCTCAAGCAATCCTTCTGCCTTAGCCTCCCACAGGCGTGTGCCACCATGCCTGGCTAATTTTTTCTATATATATTTTTAGTTGTTTGGTTAATTTCTTTCTATTTTTAGTAGAGATGGGGGTCTCACTCTTGCTCAGGCTGGTCTCAAACTCCTGACCTCAAGCAATCCTCCTGCCTTGGCCTCCCAGAGTGTTAGGATTACAGGTGTGAGCCACCGCACCCATCCTAAATTGTACACTTTAAAAGGTGAATTTTATAGTATGTGAATCATATTTCAATTAAAAATTTTTTAAATAGCATGGGAGAGAAAAAAACAAGAAAAATCAGAAAAAATAGAGAGTTTTTTTTTAAATAAGATAATTAATGACTATGTATATAAGCTTGTCTCCTGTTTCTGGAACATCCTATTCAATACCCTCCCAGATCAAAGCGCATTTTGACTTTGATTCTTACAATTCAAAATCTGACTGACTATCCAAGCCCTCAGAAGAAACACTAAAACAGTACGTAGAATGTTGTCATGATTAACCTCTGGTTCACCCGTCCATTCTGTTAACTAAAAAAAAAAAAAAAATTAATGAGGTTTATACTTTGGAAAAAAGGAGAGCTTTGTTTCTCATAAAGGGTAGCAGCCTGTTGCGTAGCCATTCCAACAGGCTGGGAAGCAGAGCCCCAGCCAGAACCCAGGCACACGTGCTTCAAAAGACAGACAAAAGGAACAAGATTTTATACTGAACAGGGTGGTCATATATACATATTCAACAAGCTAGAGGAGTGTAAGGTTTTTTGGATTGGCCGGTGCCAGAGAAAGAAAGATGACCAGAGTTGAAAGGGATAAGTAAACAGGCTTTATTGGAGCGCTCTAGGGTGGGGTAACGAGTCCCAAGAGAGGGACCCGGGCGAGATTCCCAGGTCCCGGGGAAGAGAGAGAGACCTGAGAAGTTGCCCCACCCAGAAGTCTGGGTTTATATATGTTTTTTAGGGCTGGGGCTGGGAGTTTCTTTGGCGGAAGGATTTATGGCGGGGAGAGCAAGGAATTTTCCGTTGCAGTTTTAGGGCAGGTGTGGAGAAACAGGAGGGGCTGGTGGTATGGGTGGACTCCAGGAACTGTGACGGACTCCAGGCGCCGAGACCCTTGTCAGGGTAACCATCCAGGTGTGGTTATTCTTTTAACTCAGCTGGGCCTAGCAGGCATTGTTCTTGGCAGGTCTCATGGGCTTTTTCTTTTTTCCATTAGGGAGGGGAGGGATGCTCGCCACCAGCCTTACAAGGAGGAGTGATGAATATTTATGAAAAAGGGAAATTAGGGACATGTATAATTGTGCTTTATCTCTCTCCCATCCCTCCATGGGCTGAGAACTCAGTTTTAAGATGTTTTGGGGGTCCCCTTGGCCAAGAGGGATCCCTTCAGTTAGCAGAAGTCTTAGGATTTCACTTTTAGTTCACAATTCCAAGAATGCAAGAACAGATACCTCTAAACCTTTGTGTCCTAGGGTTGTCCACCTGTGACCCTGGCCCCTGTGATCTGTGGCCCCTGCTGGCTAGGAAGGAAAACGCACCTTCCCACCAGACTCCTCTTGGATGCTACCTGGCATTTTTGCACCAATGCTGTATTCCAAGGCTCCCAACAGCCCCAGGACACACTCCCGTAGGAGACAAATTAGTAATGTTATGCACCAGGAAGCCATCTACTCAGCCGGCCTAATTGGTGCCTACACTCTGCTACTGTCAGCCCACAGAGTACTCATCTCACATCCTGCCTTTTCTAGGCCAGAAACCTAGAGGAGGTAGGAACGTCTCAGAGATAGAGTTGGCATATTTTGGACATGATTATCCTTGTGCTTTCTTCTCAGGGTTTTCTCCATTTTTTTTTTGAAACAGAGTCTTACTCTGTTGCCCAGACTAGAGTGCCATGGCGTCAGCCTAGCTCACAGAAACCTCAAACTCCTGGGCTCAAGCGATCCTCCTGCCTCAGCCTCCCAAGTAGCTGGGACTACAGGCATGTGCCACCATCCCTGGCTAATTTTTTTCTATATATTTTTAGTTGTACAAATCATTTCTTTCTATTTTTAATAGAGACGGGGTCTCGCTCTTGCTCAGGCTGGTCTTGAACTCCTGACCTCAAACAATCCACCCGCCTCGGCCTCCCAGAGTCCTAGGATTACAGGCATGAGCCACTGTGCCTGGCCCAGGTTTTCCCCATTCATCTCAACTTTTACCACGCCTTCTTCCTAGCTTATGACTCAATTGATGTAATTGCCTCTAGTTTTCTGTTTACAGTCTCTCCTATTTCTTTTTTAAAAATATCCACTAATATTTATACATTCCATTTCTGATCATCCCACACACAGGCATCAAATAAACTTCTTAAAACATCTCCTCATCACTTCTTTGTTTGAAATCCTTCGGTGCATCCCCATTGCCAATTGAATGTTAATAAAATTTAACTTTTGGACCTGGTTTTAGAGCCCTCTATAATCTAGCTCCAATCTATCTTTCCAGATTTGCACAAATTCCCATTTGTTAACATACGGTACCCTCCACACACCCTAATACTGCCTATTTCTGTGCTCTTATCTATGCCTTCTCCCTAGTGTCTAATTCTCTCTTCATTGCTGCCTGTCAACATTGTTCAAGGTCTTCAAGACCTATTCTTCAAGGCCTATGTCAAGTCTTAGCTTTCCGAGAAGCCTTGATTATCTCCTGAGATTAATCTCCCTCCTTGAAACTGTGGCCACCCCCTGCTTTGTAGCACAATCACTCCTGACCTCCCAGCTCCACTCTGAACGTCAGGAGGACGTGGAGAGCCAGCCAGATGCAGACTGCAGATTGCTTCTGCACAGTGACTTCAAAACTTGCAGTTAGTTGTTACCAACATTTAAAAGTTGGGAGATTTCTCATAAAAATCTAGATTTCCTGCTTCTTTCGAAGATTCAAAAGATGTTGCCATGCTGGACCTGCACTTGTGCTTGGAATATGCTGAGGCTAAGCAGTGACCACTCCTGCAGACGGGGCCTGTGTTCTGCAGTTCACTGAAGTTCCTGTGTCTCATGGATCCTTAAACCTCACGCATACCCTGGAGACATTTGAGTTGGTGATCCCTGGGTCTGATACCTCTACAGAGTAGGGGATAGCTGAATAGATGGATGGATGAAAGGAAGGATAAGTGAGCAAACTAACCTACCATGTGGCAAAATTTGCATCCTCCATATGTTTTGGGCTGGCCAGAGAGCTCAACAGCTAAATCCTCATAGCTGCCCACTGCCCCACTCTCCTCTTTTTTTGTCCTGGTTCATGTGGAGAAAAATTCTGGTCTAAGCTAGAGTGGAGAAAAGAGATATTCCTTTTTTTTTTTTTTTTTTTTTTGAGACAGTCTCGCTCTGTTGCCTGGGCTAGAGTGAGTGCCGTGGCATCAGCCTAGCTCACAGCAACCTCAAACTCCTGGGCTCAAGAGATCCTCCTGCCTCAGCCACTCAAGTAGCTGGGACTACAGGTGCACACCACCACTCCCAGCTAATTTTTTCTAGTTTTAGTAGAAACGGAGTCTCACTCTTACTCAGGCTGGTCTCGAACTCCTGAGCTCAAGCAATCCTCCCACCTCGGCCTCCCAGAGTGCTAGGATTACAGGCGTGAGGAGATATTCCTTTTTAATAAGGACTTTCCATTTTCCCTCTCAAAACTCATAATGAGTGTGAGGTGCAGTGAAGATTAAAAAAAAAAAATCATCCTTGTGCCTCTGTGTCTGAAACTGGCAAAGTAAAAACTCAAGAGAGATGCATGTGAGCCTTTGCTTTGATGTGCTCCTTCGTGACCCATGCTGAGGCGACACATGGCTGTGGGTTTCCATTGTGAGAATAAATGTGACCTTTCTTAAACAAGGGGATTGCGGTTTTGATCAATTGAAAGGACCCCGTGGGCAGCCAGGGATCAGCATAAAGGGTGAAAGGTGAGCAATAAATATGCCAGTGCATGAACACAATTAGTTTATAAAAAAAGCCACCGAAGCAAAAGGGAACATCAGGAGTTTACAAAAGCATCTGACGTGTTCTGTGTTTTAGAGATGGATTTATGGCTAATTAACTGTCCAGAACCATTCTACCTCCTGTACATAGGAAAACATGAGCTGAGACAAAGACTGATTGATTTGAATGAGAAAGTCCTGTATTGAGAAATGAGAGTGAAAAGGAGGACGGGGGAAGGCAGTTATTTGGAATTACTGAGTTTACACAGCTTAGATGTGGGATCAGGATTTTGCAAGAGACTGGGTTTTGTTGTTGCTGCTGTTGTTCTTATTGCTATTGTTTGTGCTGTTTTTTAAGTATCTTGTAGTAAGGCTGTAGTTATATCTGTCATGAATGGGTGGCTGGACCACAAGATTTACCAGAAACTTTTGAAGTTACTGGCATTGGAATCCAAAAAAAGAAGGTATTAATCAACTCTCATTGTATAGAGATTATCACACTATCATTAGAGAGCAGCTATTAGCTTTAACAGTAATTATTTTTTCCATATTTAGAGTTTCACCAGGATTTCAGGGGGCTGAGAAACTGCCTATAATAGGAACAGGCACATTTTGAAAATGTAAATAATTTGTGTTTAATTCATTCTATGTCCTGAAATCAATCATTTTTGCCAACAGCTCCATGTGTGTGCACTTTTCTAGATTTGAAACACAGTCAAACCAAGTGTGTGTAAACCACTGATAAATACCAGTCTAATACCAAATATCTACGTTCAAAATAAGACCTGAGCACAGATAACAGCAACAGGATTCATCACCGTTGTGGTTCTCTTTCCCCCACTTTCTCTAAAGATCAATTGCTCTAACTGCATTTACCCATTTCCTCTTACTGGAGAAGCTTCTAAGAGGGGTAAGAATATAACTAGAAGAAAAAGGAGACACTCAAGTCTAAAGAGAGCGAAGACATGGCAATAGAAGATAGAGGGGTCTGCAAAAGGTGAAATGTGTTGGATGAAGTTTAAGTTGATAGAAAGTAGTTAAGATCAAAGATAAACAAACAGCTTGCTTTTTTGAAAGTGAAATACTGGATTCTAGATTCTGTCAATTAGCCAATATCAAGGTCTACAAAATATGAACTGGCTTAAACAGAATCGGTTAACATTTAGAAAAGAAACTGTTCATAATTCAGAGCAAGTTTCACAAATTAACCTCTTTTTCTTTCCTGCTAGGCTGTCACCATTGGTAGATAAGGGACAGGTCACTGATGTATGTTAGAGATTTCAGACAGTCATATGACAACATATTTCATGATAGCCTGGTAGGCAAAATGGAGACAACCAGGCAATGTGATAGATAAGACTGGCAATGTATGAGCACAGAGAATATGACTGACTTGTTCACTGCTATGTCTCCTCTATGCCTCACAGAGCATGACCTGGGCTCAAAAAATTTGTGTTGATCTTGTAAAGTTAGGTGCATTCACTGATGATTGAGGAGTAATACCTAAAGCACATTGTTTTCTGGATCTTTGTCAACAGACTTCGTTTTATTTGCCTCTACCTCCAAGGGATAGAGTAGGCACTTAATAAAATTTGACGAATGAATAAACCTGTAGTTGTTTTTCAACATTCTTACAAGTTTCTTTTCTTAGTCTTAACTTAGTCAACATTTTCATCAATGACCTGATTGAAGGTATATTTTTAAAAGGGATTACCACTTATTATAACTGCACACATACTGAAACAATGCATTCATGGAGAGATAAAATACAATGGATGAAAAAGACACAGGTCAATACTAATATAACAAAATTTAGTATCACTAAATGTATATTCAAAACATGCACAAATGAAGGATAGGAGGGCTTTCAGCTTGAAATAATTTACTTTTTAAAAAGATTTGACAGTCAGCAAGACCATCACCCTTCTGACACAACTATGAAACCTAGAAAGAATGCATGGAACACCTATTTAAGAATATTTCAGGCCGGGCGCGATGGCTCACGCCTGTAATCCTAGCACTCTGGGAGGCCGAGGCGGGTGGATTGCTTGAGGTCAGGAGTTCGAGACCAGCCTCAGCAAGAGCAAGACCCCGTGTCTACTAAAAATAGAAAGAAATTATCTGGCCAACTGAAAAATATATATAGAAAAAATTAGCCGGGCATGGTGGCGCATGCCTATAGTCCCAGCTACTGGGGAGGCTGAGGCAGGAGGATCGCTTAAGCCCAGGAGTTTGAGGTTGCTGTGAGCTAGGCTGATGCCACGGCACTCACTCTAGCCCGGGCAACACAGCGAGACTCTGTCTCAAAAAAAAAAAGAATATTTCAAAGTAAATGATAGCAGGAAGATTTTGGAAGACCAGAATTCAAAGTACCACCAAACCAGTACTGAGTTTGCCCTTTAATTCCCTCCAGTATCTCCTGGACTCAAGGCAGCCTGAAACTCAGAAGTGGGCACCCAGGTGTGGACAGAGAATGATCCAGGTGAAGCCCTCTAGTTTTGGCTCAAGGAGTATTTGGCTAACACTCACCAAGAGGAGGGCAATTCACCATTTTCCTTTCTTCACTCTTCTATCATGCCCCAGAACCCAGACAATCCCATGGCAACAGTGGCAGCAATGACGATGATGGCAACAGAGGCTGCAGGTGCCTAAAACTCTGAGGTACAGAATGTTCCTCTCCAGTCAGAGGAGCTGTGGTCTCCCAAAGTGGGGCAAACTCTTGTTGTTGCTTCTTTTCCCTCTGTCCTTCTGCCATTTCACCCTGAATGCACACAGAATCACAGAACAGTGTGGAAGACCAAGATAACTAAAAACTGAGCTTTTTCGCTAGACAGCCAAAAAGGGGAGACCCAGGAAACCCCAAAATTCTGAGGAGATCATAGAGAGGGAGGAGCCAGGAAATGCGACTCAAGAAAGTAGTTTCTGGCCGGGCGCGGTGGCTCACGCCTGGCCTAGCACTCTGGGAGGCCGAAGTGAGTGGATCATTTGAGCTCAGGAGTTTGAGAACAGCCTCAGCAAGAGCGAGACCCCGTCTCTACTAAAAAAATACAAAGAAATTAGCTGGACAACTAAAAATATATATGAAAAATTAGCTGGGCATGGTGGCGCATGCCTGTAGTCCCAGCTACTCAGGAGGCTGAGGCAGGAGGATCGCTTAAGCCCAGGAGTTTGAGGTTGCTGTGAGCTAGACTGATTCCGCGGCACTCTAGCCCAGGCAACAGAGTGAGACTCTGTCTCAAAAACAAAACAAAAAAAAGACAAAGAGAAATATAAAAAAGAAAGTAGTTTCTGGACTCCTGGGCTTATCCCTGAGGGGCACATGCATAGCTCTGACCCTTAACCGCATACCACAGACTTTGAGAACTGAAATACGGGGTACAGACTACTGCCAAGCTCCCAGACTGTACATTGGCACGGTACAGATACAGGTAGCACTGCACAGAATTTTAAAACTGAACTGGCATTAGAACAACAACCCAGAGTGGGCTGGTCAGAAATTATGGCCTGTACCCAACTGTTTATGTACTCAACGGTATGGTATGCTGTCTACTTATTCTGTGGATTACTGAAAGATGAGAGTTGAAGTCTCCAGTTGTATTAATAACTATAAATATGTCTATTGCTCCCTCTAGTTTTGTAAATGTTTGCCTAATTTATTTTAAAGCTTTGCTGTCAGGTGTGTGCACATTTAGGATTATATTATGTGGTTTTGGCAAATGGACCCCTTTTCCTTTATGTAATGTTCTCCCTCTCAGTTAGAATGGATAAAAAACAAATCTCAACTATATAATGTCTACAAGAAACTCACTTCAAATATAACATACAGGTAGGTTAAAAGTAATTGCTCTCTCCTCTCTCCTCTCCCCTCTCCCCTCAAAAAAAAAAAAAAAGTGATTGGGCAATGGGCCTGGGCATGGTGGCTCATGCCTGTAATCCCAGCACTTTGGGAAGCCAAGGTGAGAGGGTTGCTTGAGGCCAGGAGTTCAAGACCAGCCTGAGCAACATAACAAGACCCCATCTCTACAAAAAATAGCAAAATTAGCTGGGCGTGGTACCACGTATCTGTTGTCCCAGATACTCAGGAGACAGACAGGGGATCACTTGAGCCCAGGAATTCGAGGCTATACTGTGCTAGATCATGATTGTGAATAGCCACTGCACTCCAGTCTGGGTAACATAGTAAGACCCATCCTAATAAATAAATAAATAAAAGACCATGAAAGCACTAATTTAAAAAAATTTTTTTTTAAGCTGGAGGGGCTATTTAATAGCAAAGAAGAATTCAGAGCAAAAAAATTGCCAGGAATAAAAAGGGACATTATCCATAAAGAAAAAAAAGTCCATTAACCAAAAATATATAATAATCCTAAATGGGTATATACCTAACAACAAAGTTTGAAAATACATAAAGCAAAAACTAACAAAATTGGAAGGAGAAATGGACAAACCCACAATCATTGTTGAAAACTTCAACTCTCCTCTTTCAGTAGTCAATAGAACAAGTAGACAGAAAATCATCAAGAATATAGAACTGAACAACACCATTAAGGAACTGTATCTAACTGATATTTATAGAATATTCTACCCAACAAAAACATAATATGGTCTTTTCATATCCTCATGGAATATTCACCAAGATAGAGTATATACTGGGCTATAAAATAAACCTTACCCAATATAAAAGAATTGAAATATAAAAAGTTTTCTGACCATAAGAGAATTAAATTAAAAAGCAACAATAGCAAGAAAAAATTTCAAACACTTTGCAATTAAACAATCGACCTTTAAATAACCAATGAAAGAGGAAGTCTCAAGGAAAATTAGACAATGTTTTGAATTGAATGAAAATTAAAATACAACATATAAAAATTTGTGGTATACAGCTAAAGCAGTGTTTAGAGAGAAATTATACTATTACATGCTCATATTAGGAAAGAAGAAAGAACTCAGATCCATAAGATGAGCTTCCATTTTAAAAAGCTAAAAAAAGAAAAGCAAAATAAACTCAAAGCATACAACAGGAAGGAAATAATAAAGATAGCAGAAATCAATTAAGTTAAAACTAATCAAACCAAAAAAAAAAAGATGGGAAGGGAGAGGGCTAGAGACAAGCAAAAGCTAGTTCTTGTTTTTGTAGTAAGAAACAGGTCTCACTCTGTTGCCCAGGCTGGAGTGCAGTAGCTATTCACTGGTTCAGTCACGGCACACTGCAGCCTTGAACACCTGGGCTCAACTGAGCCTTCCATCTCAGCCTTGCGAGTAGCTGGGGCTACAGGCATGTACCACCACACTCAGCTCAAAAGCTAGTTCTTTCAAAGATCAATAAAATTGATCAATGACATTCTTGAAAAGGCCAAACTACAGTGATGGAAAGCAGAGTAGTAGATTCCAGGGGCTAGGGGTCACTGCAGGGTATGATTACAAAGGTGTAGCAGGATGGAGTGATAGAACTTCTTGGGGTGATAGGACTTGTTCTGTGTGCTGATTGTGGTGGTGGTTACACAAATCTATACGTGTGTTAAAACTCATAGAATTATACACTAAAAATGTTTATTTGACTATATGTTATTTTTAAAAGCTATATAAACTTTTTAAGAAGATATGACAGTTTTTGTTGACCACAGCTCAGTATATACCAAAAGAATGACTTAACCACCAAAAGAAACACCTTGAGCTGCATTAATGGAAGTATTAAATCCAGACCAAAGAAAGTTATAGACTCATCAGACTCTAAACTGTTCAGACCGCATCTGTCGTATTCTGTACTGTTTGGGACATTGATAGAAACATCAGCTGGGTAGCAGGCTGCACTGGCTCACGCCTGTAGTTCTGGCACTTTGGGAGGCTGAGGTGGGAGAACTGCTTGAGGCCAGGAGTTCAAGACCAGCCTGAGCAAAAGCGAGACCCCATCTCTACAAAAATAGAAAAATTAGCCAGGCATGGTGGCGTGCACCTGTAGTCCCTCAGGAAGCTGAGGCAGAAGGATCCCTAGAGCCCAGGAGTCTGAGGTTGCAGTGAGCTCTGATGACACCACTGCACTCTAGTCCAGGTAACAGAGCAAGACCCTGTCTCAAAAAAAAAAAAAAAAAAGAATCAATACCATCTAAAGGAAGGTGACCAAGATGGTTAGAAGATGATAGAAAGGATTGGGAATATTTAGTCTGGAGGAGAGAAGAAATGACATGATAAATCTCCTACTATATTAGAAAATTTGCACAGTAGTTTACTTAGCCTTATTCTGTATTACTTCTGAGGAAACAACTGGGTCCCCCTAGGGAGTTGTAATAAGAAGGCAAACCTTGAGTCACTGTAAAGAAAAGCTTTCTAATAATTCAAGTTGGGAATAAATAAAATGACCTGCCTAGGTAAACAGTGAGCTTCTCATCATTGGAAATCATTGAAAATGTTCAAGCAGATGTTAAATAACCATTTATCAAGGTTATTGCCATAGGGATTACTTCACTGAGTAGGAGACTAATCTATTTAACCTCTAAGGTCTCTTCCAACTCTACCTCCTGTATTCTAAGTTACAAATGATGTTGTAAATCACCCTCACCCTGTCTGTATCTCCAACTCCCTACAGTTCCTTATATTGTACCTTATATATAGGGTGCTCACAAAATCCCCATGGACTCCTTCTGACACTGACCATCCCAAAATAGCTTTCAAGGCTGCTTTAATGATTTCCAAAAAGCAACAGGGGAGAGGATGTGCAGAAGAACATGTGAAAAAACTAAAATCTGTGCTCTAAATGAATAGATAACTTTTAGCCGGGATATTTTTGGGAATTTGCCTCTGCTCTATGTTTGATGAGTTATTGTATCAGACTCAGAATGAACTATGGTGAGATTTAAGACCTATATTGACTTCCTTGATCTTAAAAATTACCAGTATGCTAAAATAAATACCCCTATTCTTTCCTGCGCTTTTCAAATCTTTGAATCTCACTCTTTATATTTTCCTCTCTAGTTTTCTCAGGATGAATTATCTAGGCCTGAACCTTTAAAATGTCTAGCTACAAATTAGGAGCAGGAGTGACTACTTAAGGTCATTATGGGCAGGATCAGGGCAGGCAGCAAGCTTAGCAGACATCAAGTTAGCAAGGGCTGAGACAACAAGCTATGGAGATAAGTTTTGTCTGGCAGGACATAAGAGTCAGGGCAACTGATTGGTATTGGGATATCTGAAGTTGGAAGGGCAATATATAAAGCAGTAGGTCAGGCACAGATTAGACAGGACATTGATCAAGGTTACATGGCACCCCAATGATTCCAAGAGAGCAAAGTTGCACTGCCCAAGTCCAAGGCCATAATGATGCCTTTCTGCATCATAGCCCACAGGCCTACCTAGTTGACTTCATTCCCTTGGTGGAGCTCTGGTTCTAAATTATTTACATTGGATGCAACTTTACTCTTTTCAGGGTGTTCATGAAGATATTATAGTTTCCTTTATCCATTCTTTTTTTTTGAGACAGAGTCTCGCTCTGTTGCCCCGGCTAGAGTGCCCTGGCATCAGCCTAGCTCACAGCAACCTCAAACTCCTCGGCTCAAGTAATCCTTCTGCCTCAGCCTCCTGAGTAGCTGGGACTACAGGCATGCACCACCATGCCCGGCAAATTTTTTTATATATATATTTTTAGGTGTCCAAATCATTTCTTTCTATTTTTAGTAGAGATGGGGGTCTCACTCTTGCTCAGGCTGGTCTCCAACTTCTGACCTCGAGTGATCCTCTCACCTCGGCCTCCCAGAGTGCTAGGTATCCATTCTTAAATTTAAATGTACTCCAGAGGAGTGTATTTGCCTTCTTTTCCCAACTGTGACCCAGGTGCAGCTCCAGGGTTTTGCTGATGTCACTCTGTAGAACAGGACTTAATACTGTATCCCTCAGTGTTGGAAAAGGGGTCCTCCTTCTCTTGGTTGATATCCAGGCCCTCTGAGGCAGAAGAAATAGGATAATTTTAAACATCAGTTAACTAATCATATATATGTGTATATTTGTGTATATTTTGCAAAAAGGAAAGAAATACATCAAAATGTCAACAGTTACTTTTCCTGAGTGGTGGGATGAAGTGGATTTTTTAAAGACTTCTCTCACTTCATCTTTTATGTTTTGTATGTGATTGTGTATTATTTTCAAGAAAAAATACAAATGCTATAAGTAAAAAAAATCTTTGTATGGTAAATTATCATTTTCAAGTTTATAAGCATAAGTTTTCTCAGTGGATTCTTTGTATATTTTGAATACAAGTAATTTATCAGATGTGTATGCAAATATTTTCTCTCAGTCTATGGCTTGTCTTTTCATCCTCTTTACAGTGTCTTTTGCAGAACAAAAGTTTTTAATTTTAATAAAGTCCAACTTATCTATTTTTTCTTTCACAGGTTGTACTTTTGGTGTTGCTTCTAAAAACTCATCACCACTAACTGATTCTCTCGTATTATTCTCTGTTATAATTTTTTTATATCAGAGAAATAATTCTCTACTATTATTTATCTCCATTTTGCAGATGAGGAAACAAAGACTTGGTTAACTAACTTGACTAAGTTCAGACATGCAGCAAGTAATAGATTTGGAACTGATTTATATTCCAATGTTCTTTTCACTGTATAATGTTGCAATGCCATCTAATCTTATTCTTCTTGCTTTTGTTTTCTTTGCCTTTCTTTGGTCTTTTATTTTTATTTATTTATTTATTTATTTTTGAGACAGAGTCTTGTTCTCTTGCCTGGGCTAGAGTGCCGTTGCTGCTAGCTCACAGCAACCTCAAACTCCTGGGCTCAAGCAATCCTCCTGCCTCAGCCTCCCGAGTAGCTGGGACTACAGGCACGCGCCACCATGCCTGGCTAATTTTTTCTATTTTTAGTTGTTTGGCTAATTTCTTTCTATTTTTAGTAGAGACGGGGTCTCGCTCTTGCTCAGGCTGGTCTCGAACTCCTGAGCTCAAGCAATCCTCCCACCTCGGCCTCCCAGGTGCTAGGATTACAGGCGTGAGCCACTGCTCCGGCCTTTTTTGTCTTTTAAAGTTGCTTTCTAAAGGCGAGCATATTTTGCCAGAAGAAATGGCAACTTCCAGAGAAAAAAAGATTAATGAAGCTAGTCCAAAATCTATCATAGCGGCATTGTTAGAAATATGCTCTAAGAGGCTGAGTGCCATACTCATGGCTATAATCCCAGCATTTTGGGAGGTTGAGGCTGGAGAATTGCTTGAGGCCAGGAGTCTGAGCCCAGCCTGGGCAACATAGTGAGACCCCTATCTTTACAAAATAAATTTAAAAACTAGCCAGACGTGGTGGTATGCTCCTATAGTCCTGGCTACTCAGGAGGCTGAGGCAGGAGGATTGCTTAAGCCCAGGAGTTCAAGGTTACAGTGATCTATGATCATGCCACTGCATTCCAGCCTGAGCAACAGAATGAGACCCTGTCTCTTAAAAAAAATGCTCTAAGGTAGCAAATGTCAAGTATTGTGGGAATCCTGGATCCCATGAAAGCATGTTATAAACACAAGGGCCTATTTCTTTAGAAATACGCATACACACATTTTCCATACAATCTTAGGGGTTCTGGAATGCTCTAGCTGCTCTCCAACATAAATATATGCAGAATTAGTTTAGCCTTTGGTCATCTGGGGAAAATATAAAATAATATAGGGAAATAATATTTATGAAAGCACCGGTGTAGATCCTTTTGTAGTTCATAAGCATAATGATCGGGTTTTCACACGCATATGTGAGATATGCCTCCCTTAAACCTTGTTACAATGTCGGCACATTATCCATCTGACATGGGGGAATAAAAAGAAAGCACCAGTGACGTTCCTATGCATAGTAGGCACTTCATAAATTCTTTGAATTTAATCCAAAATCTGATTAATTCGATTAATAGTAATTTTTGCTTTCGAGTAGAGAATCATACCCACTCTGCATATCGTCTCTATTCTAAGAATTGGCCACAAGATGTCACTATTGTTCTAAGGAAAAGCTTCAACAGCCCACATATTCCCTTCCCCCCCCTTAATTTAAAAGGACCAAGCAATACCTGTGTGGTAAGGAAAGTGTGGAGAGGGCATTACTTTTGTATCCTGAGAGCTTTATTTTTTTTAATAAATGTAATATTAACATAATTCATTACATTTGAATGTTCTACAAAAAATATTACATTAACCTAATATTTCAGAGTTGCTCTTGGTGTTAAAAAAAAAAACAAACACTCTTTGAGTTCAGAGATTTCCTTCTAACACAGAAAATCCATGGGGAGTCTCAGTCATTCATTTACTCACTAAGCAAAGATTTATTAAATATCTGCTATCAGTAGGCACCGTGGAATCACAGTGTGCCAAGAGATTTGGGCACATCTGGTCACTCTCACAATAGGTTTAGGTAGTTAGGTCCCAGCTCAGGGTAGCAATAGCACAGGGATTTGATTCAGGATCCCTGTAGAAAACCTGGTCACTCTAAACAGGCTCTTGTAGTTACTTGACCTGAAAAATGTCCTAATAATCCTATATTGTATAGCACTGCCTGGGGTGATGCCCATCCATCACCGCTAAAGTGAGTAGCAAACAGTCATCTGTAGAATGTCCACCTGGCCTGTGGCATCCTCTTTCTGGACACCAATGAAGGCACATCAACATTTACATGAACAGTTTTGTTTTATAATAGTATTTCTGAGCTATAATTCACATCCCATGAAAGTTACCCTTTTAAAACATACATACAAGTCAGTGGTTTTTGGCATTTTCAGAGAATTGTGCAATTATCACCACTATCTAACTCCAGAACATTTTTATTACTCCAAAAAGAAACCCCATACCCACTAACAGACACATCCTACTCCCACCCTTTCCCCAGCCCCTGACTACCACCAATCTACTTTCTGTCTCAGTGGATTTCCTTATTCTGGACTCATGTAAATGGAATCGTATAACATGCACTGTTTTTAAATGGCAAAGGAAAGTAATTCTGTCATGTAAGTCAATAATCCTTTTTTTTTTTTTTTTTTTTTGAGACAAGAGTCTCTCCCGGCCCCCAGGGCTAGAGTGCTGTAGCATCAGCTTAGCTCACAGCAACCTCAAACTCCTGGGCTCAAGGGATCCTCCTGCCTCAGCCTCCCCAGTAGCTGGGACTAAGCACCAACATGTGCACCACACACATCACTATGCCCATATAATTTTTCTATTTTTAGTAGAGACGGGGTCTCATTCTTGCTCAGGCTGGTCTTGAACTCCTAAGCTGAAGCAATCCTCCCGCCTCAGCCTCCCAGAGTGCTAGGATTACAGGCGTGAGCCACCACACAGGTCCATAAGTCAATAATTCTGTCAACTACCATAGCTTGACTGGGTGGGTTTCTGCTTCCAGAAAAGGACTTTGGAAGTAAGGTCTAATATGTAAATCTGTAAATCCTAATAATATAGATCATGAACTCCCTTCGGGAATTTTTTGTTCACTTGTCTTAGCAACACAGGCATTATATGTACATTTAGGGGTAAACAAAAGAATCAAAAGAAAAAATAAAAAAAGAAACAATACAGGCAAATTGAAGTGAAGTTGGCTTTACTCAGGACCAAAGTGGCTGAAATTAATCATCTTCTAAAATCATTACTTTTTAAGTATGTTCTATGAGACTGTGGAGTCTGTTTGGGTATAGTGCTTGTATCTATTATCCTATATTCTGAAGTAGGAGACAAGAAAAATGAACTACAAGCCTCTGCTAGTTTATCTGAATTAATCATTAGATAAATTCCCAAGTTCTCCACCCAGGTACACAGGGTAGAGCGAGCTAACAGTAGCTGGCCTGGTGGTGGGGAGCAGCATCCACAGAGAGAAACCGTGCCGGCCGACAGACATCTTCCTCCCACCAATCCTGCAGGATAAGTACTATTCAAATGACAAAATGAGACTCAGTGGGATTCAATAACTTAACCGAGGAAGGTTGCATCCCTGATATGTGGGATTGTTAAGTAATGGTTAAAAGCACAGAATCAGGAGCCAAGCTTTCTGGGTTCAAATCCTGATTTCTATAGCACACTACCTGTGTGAACTAGGACAAGTTCCTCAACCTCTCTGTTCTTCAAGCCACCTCTGTAAGGAAGGGATCCTAATAATACCCACCTTCTAGTGTGGTTTTCAGGTTCAAATAAGTTAATACCTAAAGTACTTAAAACAGTGCCTGGCTTATGGAAAGCCCTATATAAGTATTAACTATTACTGTTATTAAAGTCCAGGTTTGCCTGAATTTGAAGTCCTTGATCGTGCCTTTCTATGCTTACCCTGTATTCTTGCTGGTTGAAAATCCTGAGTACTTACCAGATTAAAAATGGTGACTGGGAAGGGCTGTGGCCTGAGCTGACCTGGCAGCAAAAGGTGGCCTCTCAGTCAGTGTGCAGGCCTGGTACAGCGAGTACATGGGTGGTGCCACCCTGTTCACATTCCCCACCATGTTTGCTGCATCTCGTTCCTCCATCCACTATGTGCAAATATCACCGCTCTGACATGCATTGCAATACTGTGCATTACAAGGATGGAGGAGAAGGGTTTGAAGAGCTGCAACAGCTATTATACCACTATAGAAACAGACTAATAAAGTTTCTCCATTTTCCAAAAACGAGAAGCAAATCAGGCCAATGAAGTGATAACAAGAACTAATAGACCAGGTGTGGTGGCTCATGCCTGTAATCCTAACACTCTGGGAGCCCCAGGCAGGAGGATCACTTGAGCTAAAGAGTTCAAGACCAGCCTGAGCAAGAGCAAGACCCCCGTCTCTACAACAAATAGAAAAATTAGCTGGGTGTGGTGGCACATGCCTGTAGTTTCAGCTATTCAGGAGGCTGAGGCAGGAAGATCTCCTGAGCCTAGGAGTTTGAGGTTGCTGTGAGTTATGATGACACCATTGCACTCTAGCCAGGGTGACAGAGCAAGAATCTGTCTCAAAAAAAAAAAAAAAAAATGGCCAGGAGGGTATTTCCCTGCCCATGACTCAAAGAAATAGGGGCAATTAAGCTGATTTGTGGCAACAATGATGATGTCAACAATGTCTTTATTTTAAGAGGACTAAGTGCTTTAGGTCTTAGGTCCTACAAGTCTGCCCAGATACCCAGAAGAAGGAAGTGGGAATTGGGGGGGACCTGTTCTCTAAAACACACATAAAGAAGGCAAACTTGACTTTTAGGCTTTCTTAATAAAATGTATTATCTCTATATTTGCACAACTTTCTGCTTGTCTCCCTGGAATTGTTTTAGAGAAGAATTAGTAGTCAATAAATCCCTGCTGTTTGTGACCTTGGAGCTGCCATACAGGGTTGATCACATAAGCAGAAGCTCATTAACAGCCCAATACTTACAATTTCCAGTACTTGCCATTGAGACTGTGTATTGGAAATCTCCTTTGTTTCTCTAAATACCTAGAGCATATCTCTTCTTGTCCTCAGTTTTGGCTACATGTTAGAATCTCATAGGGAGTTTAAAAAAAACCATTGGTGCCGAGGCTGTGCCCCCAGAGAGTCTGGTTCCATGGGTCTGGGATGCAGACTGGGCATCAGGAATTTCAAAGGCTTTCGAGTCATAGACAACCAAGTTTGAGAGCTGGAGCTTGGTTGACAGTCACATGGGTCTCTGGTCCTGTCTCCATTTCAGCTGTTCTAGAGGATTGCTGCCCACATTTTGAGGTCACCCTTGAGGTCCCTTCACTACTGAGTGAATTTTAATTTACTGTATGGCCCATGGCTCATATTTTATGTCAGATCATCCCAACCTGAGCCTTCAGGGCAGGTCTCCTAAGTGAGCATGAATAAATGAGAGTTACCTCTCTCACAATCTCAGCTGAAATGAACCCTGACTGATACCCAAGGGTCTTAGTCGGTTAGTACTGTAACAAATTACCATAGACTGGGTTGCTTGAACAACAAAGATTTATTTCTCACAGTTCTGGAGTCTGGGAAGTCCAAAATCAAGGTGTTGGCAGATCTGGTGTCTCCTGGGGCCCAATTCCAGGTTTGTAGACAACGTCTTCTCTTTGTATCCTCACATGATAGAGAGAGAGTGTTTGGTCCCCTCAACTTCCATAACAGCACTAATCCTACCCAAAGGCCCCACTTCACAATATCATCACATTAGGGGTTAAGATTTCAACATATGAATTGGGGGGGGGGGCAGTCATTTGGGGAACATTCAGTCCATAACACCAAGTAATAGAGATTAACTAAAGGAAGAGTTTGACTAGAAACTTAGCAAAGAAACTTGGTTCTGGTAATATGTGGATTGTTTAAAAATTATATTCAATTCTGTTGTTTTTCTTCTTAATAGACTAGGCTAGAATCATATTATTTTAGCATACGGTCCTATATAAATATGTAATGTAATTAAAGATTGTAATTTAACTGTAAAGCAGTGTATTTCCTTTTTTGCTGCCATAGAAAGATGGAAATCAAAAGGAAACTACCAACCAAAGAAAGAACATCTTATAAGATGATTGGGCCAATGAGAACGAATACTGAATTGAGCATTGAATTATTTCCATTCCACAACAGACACTTATGAAGCAGCATAGATAGATGGCTGGCACCATGCCAAGAAATGCCCCTTGGGCTGACTATCTAGTGAGGGATCAAATAGTTTCAACATACTGTGGTCAGTGCTCCACTAGAAAGGGGTGACAGAGCAGGAACCTTGAACTCAAAAGGGAGAATGGTGGTGGGCAGGGAAGTCTTCTTGTGGAGGAAATGCCTTAGCTAAGTTTTAAAAGATAAGTGTTATCCAAGTGACGTGAAATATTGGGGTTTAGGAAATAGGGCTTAATCATATTCCAGCTTCCTCTAGGTTCTGAATCAATCAAAAAATTGACCCATGGGTCAACTAGAGATCAAAATCTCAGCTTTATTGTTGTTATGCTGGCATTACTTAAGAGTGACCATGACTTTGCCAGGAGGCTGGAGTACAGTGGTGTGATCCCAGCTCACTGCAACCTTGAACTCCTGGGCTCAAGCAATACTACTGCCTTAGCCTCTGAAGCAACTGGGACAACACGATGTGCACCAACACATCCAGCTAATTTTTTTTTTTTTTTGCTAGATACAGGGGTCTCGCTGCATTGCCCAGGCTGGTCTCGAACTCTTGGCCTCAAGAAATCCTCCTGTCTCAGCCTCTCAAAGTGCTTTCTAGTCATCCTTCCTGAAATCTATGGTTATGTAAACAAAGCAGTTTGTTAAGTATGTCCAAAGTATTCATTATTATTCACCAAGTAAAGCAACTTATAGGAGTCCTTAAAGGACCTATAAGGAGAACATATTTTTATTTCTCACAAATTGTAATTGAAGAGAAACAGAACTTCTTTGCTTTTATTTGAACTCATACCAGAATCAGTTCTGAGCTGTGCAGTCTATTTGGCACACACTGATTTATGGATGCTCATATTTATAATCAATCTTGGTCCTAAAAGCTAAATGGGAGATGTCAAGACTAGCTTCTTCTAGAGCCTAGAGGCCATACAATTATACAATAGTGCAATAAAATTTTAAAACTATTGCTGCAGCATATATATATATATATGAAATATTGATCTCTATCAGCCACATGTAAATTTCTGTGGAGGGCCACCTTAGACCCAAAGGCAATCAAAGGTGCAGTAAAGTCACCTCTATTTAGAGTATGTAAAATTAGGAGCCATGAAATTTAGCTCCTTTTTCTAATTTGTACAGGGGGAAACATTCACACAGTCTTTGTGTTTATAGTAAATTTACTTAAAGTTTTGTGACATGAATGGGGTTTACATCACAATCCTACAGGTAACAAAACTGAGAATTAGTTGTTCATGCCATTTACATGACCTTCTGCCATGAAGTTGCCATTTCCACTTCTGAACCTCCCACCTGGTTTCTCAGCTCTCCTTTCCCTTTTTTCTCCCTCTTCCCTCACAATGTAAGTATCCTAAATCTATCTACATAAGTTGGCAGCATTCTGGGAAGCATTTTTCATGCTGCTTACTTTTTTATTAGTACACATAATATTATAGCTTACAAAATGGATTTTCTAAGCTTTACTAGCTATGTTATAATCAGTAGATACTAGAAATTCCAAGAAATAGACAACTTTTTTCTTCTTTGTATAACCTCTCTAATCTTTAAAATTTAACCTGATGGTTAATGTACCGAAAATAGTTCCAACATCATCAGATTGTTTTTGTGTTTTGGATTTGCATGAAAGAACAATAACAATTAAACTCATTCCATTCATAATGCTTATGTTTAATGCTGTGAGGAGTTGCACTTTTATCAGCCCATTGAGCACTGAAGCTCAATTTGAGTGTACAAATCATATTATAAGACAAAATAATAAATGTGTTGCTATGGACTGTTGATGGCGTGTTATTAAAATAACTTTGGGCACCATAGTAGATCTACTTTGGAGGCATGGGTTGAAAATGTTTATAAAAGTGTTTTATAAAAACGATTAATAATGGAATATAAATAATTATAGACATTTTCCTTGTTCCTTTTTCTACAGAAGATAAATAGGAGCTATGATGTAGATTGACTTAGATCAAGGCCATGCTATGTGTGTAGTGCAATGGCACTTCAACAGGGTTATAAATGTACTTAGTTTTGGTGGAGCAGCTGCCGCAGAAATGCCTATCATTTTGTCAGTAAAGGTCAACATATAAAGACCTTTAACATATAAAGACCTCCATTTTTAAAATGGAGGTTGGGTTAATGTTATAAATGTGAATGTAGGAGTATAACTTGATGGTCTGAAAGGTTTTGATAGGACAGGAGGGTCTATCCAGGCAGAGGGCAGCATGAAGAAAAGCACAAGGCACATACTGGGAATTGGGGCTTTAAGAGTTCAGGGTACCTGGCCATTGGTAAATAGTGAAATGTAAGGCTAGAATTCTATGGTAACCTGGCTTGCTAATGATAAGGATAAAGATAATTACAAAGAGAAATTAGCCTTTTACAGGTTAAGGAAGAGACATTAAAGGTATGGTGAATGGAACTAGGATGATGCACTTAGTAGTCATTGGTTTGTTTCTAATTTGACCAGATTGGAAGTCAACGGGGTTGTTGACATTGGGAAGAGGAGGCCTGGTTCTTCTTATTACTAATAGCATCAAAACACAGGGGCTGCAGCTACCACAAGAACTAGGTATCTTGGTAGAGAAATACAAGGTGAAAAGTACACAGCCTTCCTCTCTTCGCCATCTGACCCTTATGTACACCTCCTCTACATAACCAAAAACTTTTTATACTAAATGTCATCTCAGTCAATCTAAGCAAGAACACATTGCATTGGATGTGGTACATTAAGAAAATGAACAATTTTTTTACAGCATGGCACACTATTCTTAACAACATATGAACATATTAATTGCTGATGAGTTTAGTCACAAATTG
Organism: Lemur catta; assembly: GCF_020740605.2. Lineage (NCBI taxonomy): Eukaryota > Metazoa > Chordata > Mammalia > Primates > Lemuridae > Lemur > Lemur catta. The sequence goes on along the minus strand of NC_059135.1, from coordinate 56,107,593 downwards.
AGAATTTTTGTGTGTATTGAATTCCTTTGTCAATGATATAAGAAAACACATTTCTCAATGCTGCAACCTCTCTGATATCCAGGAATACATCCCATGGAACATCTTGTATATAAGTCATAATGTTTCATTTTATTTTGCGTAAGCTTGAAGTCTTTAAATGAATCTCACAACTTCTTTAGAGTAAGAAAACCTTCCCAGCACAGTGGCTCACACCTATGATCTTAGCATTTTGGGAGGCCAAGGCAGGAGGATCACTTGAGCTCAGGAGTTTGAGACCAGCCTGAGCAAGAGCGAGACTCCATCTCTACAAAAAATAGAAAAGTTAGCTGGACGTGGTGGTGCACACAGTAGTCCTAGCTACTTGGAAAGTTGAGGCAGGAGAATCACTTGAGCCCAGGAGTTTGAGGTTGCAGTGAGCTATGATGACACCACTGCTCTCCAGTCCAGGTAACAGAGCAAGACCATGTCTCAAAAAAAAAAAAGGGGGGGGGGGAGAAAATCTTTATTCCAACGAAGGAACTAAAGAATCAATAAATTTAACATTTCAATAAACTGATTAAGTCTTTTTAAATAGAAATTTTTGTAGTCCCATGAAAACTCTATTAGCTTTTTTCTATTTTAAAACAATGTGCAGTCAGGACTACTCAGGAATTTCTGACATTCATGTATTGACTATCTTCACATAGAAGTTAAGGAATAGATCATAGTTAAGGTATAGATCAGATACTTAAAATAGCTCAAATATAACTACTTCTCTCCTTAAAGGCTATTTGCTTAGTAGTTAGACTTGGGAATTGTTCCTAAGTGCAATAATTTTATTTTAAGATAGAAATATATTAAAAAAACACAAAAGATAACAAGTGTTGGCAAGGTTGTGGAGAAACTGGAACCCTTATACACTGTTGGTAGGAATGTAAAATGGTGCAGCCTCTATGGAAAACAATATAGAGAGGTTACTCAGAAAATTAAAAATAGAACTACCATATGATGGAACAATCCCACTTCTGGGTATATATCCAAAAGAATTGAAATCAGAATCTCAAAGAGATATCTGCACTCCCATGTTCATTGTAGCATTATTCACAATAGTCTAGATATGGCAACAACCTAAACGTCAATCAACAGATGAATAGATAAAGAAAATGTGATATATATAGTCATACATTGCTTAACAATGGGGATGTGTTTTGGGGAATTCACTGTTAGACAATTTTGTTGTTGTGTGAACATCATAGAATGTACTTACACAAACCTAGATGTTATAGCCTACTGCACACATAGGCTATATAGTATAGCCTACCGCTCCTAGGCTACAAACCTACACAGCATGTCACTGTGCTAAATACTGTAGTCAATTGTGACACAATGGTCAGTATTTGTGTATCTAAACATAGAAAAGGTAAAGTTAAAATGCAGTATTATAATCTTGAGGGACCACAATCAGTCCCATAGCATATGCGATCCATGGTTGACTGAAAAGATGTTATGCAGTGCATGACTGTACATACAATGAAACATCATTCATCCTTAAAAAAAGAAGAAAACCCTACCACATGCAACAACATGGATGGACCTGGAAGACATTATACTAAGGGAAATAAGTCACAGAGTGATAAAAACTACATGATTCCTCTTATATGAGACATCTAAAATAGTCAAATGTATAGAAGTAGACAGTAGAATGGCAGTTATCAGGAGATGGGGGAAGGAACATATGGGAAGTTGTTCAATAGGTATAAAGTTATAGTTAAGATGAGTAAGTTCCAGAGGTGTGCTGTCCAACATAGTGTTTATAGTCAGCAATAGGTATTGTGCCCTTAAAAATTTAGTAAGAAGGTAGATCTCATGACAGTATGCTTACCACAAACAAACAAAAACTACAAAGAAATACAAGGAAACTTTTGGAAGTGATAGATATGTTTATTACATTGGTGGTGGTGATGATAACACAAATGTATATTTATGTCCAAACTCCCCAAATCTTATACTTAATTATACACAAGTTTTTGTATACTAGTTATGTCTCAATTAAGCTAGGAAAAAAGAAATATATTTCAGTCAAAATTGATTATCATCTTACTGGAAAAAGAACAAAACATTTGCACTAAAGCATATTTTATGTTATGTAAATTCTAGATTTTAGATTGTTTTTAGTCTTTTTTTTTTTTTTTTTTTTTTGAGACAGAGTCTCACTCTGTTGCCCTGGCTAGAGTGCTGTGGCGTCAGCCTAGCTCACAGCAACCTCAAACTCCTGGGTTCAAGCAATCCTTCTGCCTCAGCCTCCCGAGTAGCTGGGCCTACAGGCATGTACCACCATGCCTGGCTAATTTTTTTCTATATATATTTTTAGCCATCCAGATCATTTCTTTCCATTTTTTAGTAGAGACGGGGTCTCGGTCTTGCTCAGGTTGGTCTCAAACTCCTGACCTGGAGCGATCCTTCCACCTCGGCCTCCCAGAGTGCTAGGATTACAGGCATGATCCACCAGGTCCTGCCAAGACATTTCTTATTTAACCACTTCTGTAGGTCGGAAGTCTAGGCACAGTTTTCCTGGGATCTCTGCTTTAGGATCCCACCAGGCTGCAATCCAGATGTTTCCTGGACCTACAGCCTCATGAGAGGCTCAACTGGGGGAAGATCCGCTTTCAAACTCATTCAGGTTGTTGGCAGATTTCAGTTCCTTGCACCTACAGGCTAGAGGCCTCTGGTACTAAAGTTCATATCATAGCCCCTGGCTTCTTCAAGGTAAGCAAGAGAGTCTTTCTCACTTTAGTCACCTAGTACTGAGTCTTATATAACATAACACAATCATGGGAATGACATCTTATCACCTTCACTATGTATTCTATTGGCTGGAAGCAAGTCACAGGTTCTCACCACATTCAAGGGGAGGGGATTATATAAGGGCATGACTCACTGGAGCCCGCCTTCGTATGTGTCCGCTACATATTCCTGTCTCCATCACCCTCTTCATCCTGAGAAAAACACAATAGTATCCCCAGTGTTTGCACAGAGGTTGACACGTGGGAGCTCTAAAGCTACAGTTATAAAACTTTTGGTCTCAGGATCCCATTAAAAACATTACTTATAGGCCGGGTGCAGTGGCTCACGCCTATAATCCTAGCACTCTGGGAGGCCAAGGCAGGTGGATTGCTTGAGGTCAGGAGTTCGAGACCAGCCTCAGCAAGAGCGAGACCCCATCTCTACTAAAAATAGAAAGAAATTATATGGACAACTAAAAATCTATATAGAAAAAATTAGCCGGGCATGGTGGCACATGCCTGTAGTCCCAGCTACTTGGGAGGCTGAGGCAGTAGGATCGCTTAAGCCCAGGAGTCTGAGGTTGCTGTGAGCTAGGCTGATGCCACGGCACTCACTCTAGCCTGGGCAACAAAGCGAGACTCTGTCTCAAAAACAAACAAAAAAAAAAAACCCATTACTTATAAAAAGAAACCTCTTAAAAACATTATTGACGACTCAAAAGAGCTTTTGTTTATATGGGTCATATCTACGGATATTTAATGAGATTTCTTTATTCATTTAAAAGTAATAATTCATTATTTATTAACATATATAACATTTAAAAAAATAATGTTTTCAAAAAATTGTGAGAAGAGTAACAGTGCTTTACATTTTTACAAATCTTTTTAATGTCTGGCTTAATAAAAGATAGGTGGATTCACACATATGCTTCCACATTCAATTACACATCATATAACCTCTTGGAAAACACTGTACATTTATGAGTGAATTAGAGTTAAAAAGGCAAATAATGTCTGCACATTATTATGACTATAGTTTGACCTCGTGAGTCCCCTGAAGGGATCTTGCCGACCCCCAGAGGCCCCTAGCTCACTCTTTGTGAACCATCGATTTAAAGAATTGTCATGTGTTGAGAGAAGAAAAGCAGTTTGATTCATTCAAAAAGTATTTATCGGGTCCTCTTCTGTGCCAGGCATTGCTCAAAGCGGTGAACTATTATAGATAGATCAGGTGCCTGACCTCAAGTTGTACACAAACGGGGATAGAAAGATGAGGGACAGCCGTAGTTAACATTTGAGCTGCGACTTAAGTGACAAACGGCAGGCCCTGCAGAGGTCTGGGGAAACAGCGTTCCAAACAAAGAAACGGGGCCCTCCAAAGGCTCTGAGTCTTCCTGCCTGGAGTCTCGACAGGAGGGAGGGGGGCTTAGGCCGGAGAGGTGGGCAGGGCCAAATCGGGCGGGGCCCAGGTAAGGCATTGGAAGTTTTAAGTCTCAATTTCTCGACGGTGCAAAGAAATGGTGGGAAGAATGGAATGGCTAAAGGATGTCTGTGTGGAGGCGAGGAGGGTCGCCCGTAGGTCATGCACACTGTCCTCGGCCCGGACGGCGGGGGCTCGGAGACTCCCTCCCTTCCCAATCCCTGCTTGGCGGCTCAAATCGCCTTAATGACGCGAAAGGGCCGGGGAAGCGCGCGCGCTGCCTCGCGGAAGCTTGGGTCTCGGCGCCCGCCGTACGCGTCGCGACAGAGGCGGCCCGTTGCCTTGGAGCTGGCAAGGCGCGGCTGGGCCTCCCGGCTGTGGAGAACGCCGGCCGCGGGCCTCGGTCACCATGTCAGTGCTGGACGCGCTTTGGGAGGACCGGGATGTCCGCTTCGACTTGTCGTCGCAGTGAGTTTCCAAGGTTCCCCAGGGGCCTGCAGCCCACAGAGGGCGCCGCGGCGCGAGTTCGGGGCCCGCGAGGGAGCCTGCACCCCAGCAGCTCACTGGCTGGGCCCCCGCGGCCTTAGGGAGGCCCGCGCAACAGCAAGAACGCATCTAGATACAGTTGCGGCCTCGTGCTGTCTTCGGCCCCATCCTGGCCCAAGGACCCCATCAGGAATGTGGAGCTGAATATGGCTGAGACGAGCCCGGGCTAGGGCGTCCGGTACACCCAAGTGGGCGTGGGAGTTCATTTTCGTGTGGTGGTAGGAACGTAGGGCGGGACTCGGGAAACTGGAGTTCTAAAACTAGGTCTAGAATAATGACACACCTGTGGGCCCTTGGACAAATGATTTCATCATTCTAAGCCTGAGTCTTCCTGTCTGGAAAATGAGGGAGGTGGGAGTAAGCAGTCTTCAAAATTCCTGACTATGCAAACTTTATGTTCATGCTAAGCTTTCATCTAGTTATTCATCTAAACCACCAAGGAGGAGACCTCTTTTGGAACCTCTCAAACAGGAGCTCTATTTTTAGAAAATATCATACTTTAAAAGAGAAGATGGTTAGAAATCTGCCCCAAAATCCAGGGATAAATATGCCCATTGGGATATTAAGTGATGGAAAATGTTAAAGCTAAGGTTCTTGGATTAATGGTGTGGAGCTTCTCAGCCACTTCTTATGGTTCCTTATCACTGACAGCACACTTCCTTAGATGGTAAAATGAAATAATGATGCATCTCCCAGGCTTAGCTGTAGCTGGATCTAATACTAACATGATAGTAGATCCTTTAAGAAGGTAGGGAAAGGAATTTGTAAAATTAGAAGTCATAGTTACATGTTACATACATTCAATGACTTTTCTCTGTCATTCTGGGAGGGTTTTATTTTTTTTTTTTAGTGCCCCACCTCTACCCCTCCCACCCCCTCTGGGAGAGTTTTAATCCAAACAAAAGTCCATTTCGTGAACATTTTTAGTTTATTAAATATTTATCCAGTGTTTACTATGTGCTAGTTCTGCAGTCCCCAACCCCTGGACCGCAGAGCTCAGCCCCTACCCCATGGAAAAATTGCCTTGCATGAAACTGGTCCCTGGTATTTAAAAGGTTGGAGACCGCTGTGCTAGTTACTGTGCTGATAGCTAGAGATATAAAAATAATAGGAAATGATACTCATACCCTCCCCCTATTCTAGTGCAGGAAATACACATAGACAATGGTAATAAATGTGGTAAGTACCATTCTGAGAAAATGAACAAAAAGTTGGGGACCATAGAAACAGAACAGTTTATTCTGCCTGAGGGAGGGCTCAAAGAAATAATATTTGAGTTGGTTCCTGAAGAACAACACGATGGACACGATCTTGTCAGGGTAGACAGGAGGAGAGTATTGCAGGGAGGGAAAAAAGAAAACAAAGAATTGAACAAACATTGGAAGCAGAGTCAGGGAGATAAATATAACTTCGTTGGCTAGAAGGCAGAGTCTGTGGCAGGGAGAGGTTGAAGGTGCAAACAGAAAGTTAGCCAGATTGTGAAATTTTCGGCTGAGGATTTTAGACTTCAACTTTTAGGTAGCGGGATGACATGGAAGGCTTTTAAGCAGAGAAGTGATATGGTCATGTCTGTATTTTCAATGGGTAATTGAGTTGGTTCTGTGGAGGATGTATTAGAAGGCTCTACCAGATATTTTGCTTGTTTTTTTCAACACTATAGAATGTATTCTATCAGTCAGCAAGCTATTCTTCATTCTTTATTTCCTTTTGTCTCCTGAATCTATTTATTTGTCAAGTCCTGAAGATGCTTTTCATGCAACTCTTCTTTAACCTTGCCTTCCATAGCTGCCTGATGTCCTTTCCTCTACTCAGAAACCTCTGGGGTTCTCCACTGTCCACAGGATAAGGCCTATACCTATCAGACTGGCATACAAAGTTCTCTATAATCTGGTTCCTTCTTAGTTATCCAACAGTGTTTTTCTCTGTCTCTCAATATGGTCCTTCTTCACTAGTCTTCTCACATGCCCTTATCGTTTCTTATTCCTGGTCTTTAATCATGGACTCCCCTCTATTTCCCTTTTATTTCCCCAAATCCTACCCCTCCTTCTAGTCTGGCTTACTGCAAGTGGCCCTAGTCACTCCAGGCTCCACTGATCTCTAGGTTCTTGAGGTTCTTGAAGACCTTATTTTTAAATGCATGAGCATTTGGTACAGTATCATTTATACTATTGGCTGTTTTATATGCATATGTCTCTTTTCTCCCTAGATAGATTGTAAACAGTTATAGTTGTAGTTATAAAATTAAAACCTTTATATTTATCTTAGGCAAATGAAAACAAGACCTGGAGAAGTCCTTATTGATTGTTTAGATTCAATTGAAGACACCAAAGGAAATAATGGGGATAGAGGTAAGTATATTTTTTAATACATCATATATTTTTGGTTTGATTTACAAATGTTGAATCATATTAGCTGGAGAATATATGAAATAGCATCATATATAAATATAATTGTGAGAATGGGAGAGTTAAACCCACATAAGACTTTTCTCAGACTTAAACAGAAGAAAGGATAAGTTATTAAACCTGTAGCCAGGGAACATAGGTCCTTTCTCAACTTTGGTCCTTCAATAAGTCCTGGTTCTAACATCATCATCTTTTTTTTTTTGAGTCAGAGTCTCCCTCTGCCCGGGCTAGAGTGCTATGGCGTCAGCCTAGCTCACAGCAACCTCAAACTCCTGGGTTTAAGCGATCCTACTGCCTCAGCCTCCCAAGTAGCTGGGACTACAGGCATGTGCCACCGTGCCCAGCTAATTTTTTCTATATATTTTTAGTTGTCCATATAATTTCTTTCTATTTTTAGTAGAGATGGGGTCTCACTCTTGCTCAGGCTGGTCTCAAACTCCTGGCCTCGAGTGATCCTCCCGCCTCAGCCTCCCAGAGTGCTAGGATTACAGGCGTGAGCCACCACGTCCGGCCCTAACATCACCTTTATCCAGTGTAACTATTAAGATTCCAGGAGTTGGCTGGGCATGGTGTCTCATGTCTCTAATCCTAGCACTTTCGGAGGGCAAAGCAGGAGGATCATTTGAGGCCAAGAGTTTGAGAGCTTGTTTGGAGGTTCTAGCAGGGGAGCGCAGCTACTCATATACCCTTGACTGAAGAACAGTCCTCCTCTATTGGGGAAGGTCGTCCTGTTTGAGTGCGCAGCTTCGGGAGGGACATACTTGGAACGGTGAGGGAGGAAGGGGACACCCGCCTAACCAGCCAGATCAGCTGAATCAATCCTGGTGATCAATGGGGTGACAGATGTCGCAGCCAGATGGCCCTCACATCTGAGGCCAAGAGTTTGAAACCAGCCTAAGCAACATAGAGAGACCCCATTTCTACCAAAACACCAAAACAAAACAAAACAAAAAACCTACTCTAGGAGCCCTCTTTGCAAGAGGCCTGGGTTAGTTCTGATCCTTGGATCTGTCTCCCTAAAAAAGGATATGGGGTAGTGAAACATAAGTAAGTCATAGCTGTGGTACCTAGAACCACACTTCCTTTTAAGAAATCCAGGAGTAATGCGCAATTGCCTAAGATTCACACCTACAGATGGACATGTCAAGTGCAAACTTGGTGCTGTATTTTGAAGGCTATTTGTAGGTCAAGTACTGGAAGTCCTGTGAGACTTTTCTGTCACTGAGGACCAGTACAGCTGGACTCTAGAGTCCCTCCCAAACTAAATTCCCCAAGGCTGGAACTTTAAAGTCTAGACTGCATACAGCAACTATCTATGGAGCCAGCGACCAGCAATCAGCAGGTCTTAGAAGCGTCATTATTGTTCTTCAAGGCAAAAAATTGGGAGATGAGGAGTGGCAGCTTATATCCAAAAAGTTTTTGGTGGAGGAGAGGAAGTTTTAGGAGAGAGGGACATAAACCTCTTATTAGAGGAGTAAGTGGGGAAAAGGAGCAGAACTCACTCGGATGAGGGAGATCAGTAAATCCTAGAGAAGGAACAGTAACCTGTATTGGCAGGACATGCTCACTGAAGCTTTTTGAGTGGTTGCTTGCTCGTTCACTGTTTTTGCTGGTCTGCTCTGGAGTGTTATGCAAGTAGCAGATCCTGTTATAAGCCTTTCTTTTCTGAGGGGAACCTGTCACCACCAGCTACAGGCAGATCCTGTCAATGGCTAGGGCCCGTCCTTATCGGAATGCTTAGATCACATTTCTGAAATGCTTCCTGGTGTTGAGCAGGCCCGGGTGAGAGTGGATTATGAAGATCTACTAGCAAACAAGAAATCTTAGTTTGTGCATTTGATAATTCCACTGTCAAGATGGCTGTATCAGAAATCTGAATTAACTTGAGGAAGCCAAGAGAAAACTTGGTTGTTCTCATACAGATTGGCAAGAACTCTAATGCAACAGTCCATCCACTAGTCCAAACAAAGACCATGGGTAATAGAACATTTTTCAATTCATCAAATACTTATTGAGTGCAGGATCTTATATTAGTACTTTGGAGTAGGGAGGGCAAAAAGCCTCCCTGGACAAAAATCTTTATCACAATACCTGAAATCCTACTATTAATAAAAAATAACTTTCTGTATACACAGACCTCAGAAAGCTTTGGTCAAATGAAATCTTACAGGAGTGTGCAAAGCTTCTAGTTGATAGATGATGGAAAAGGGAATCCTGCCTTCTAGCCATCTCCCCTCTCCTTTCCAGCAGTTTGAAAATGACCAAGTTAAGACATTGCCAAGTTCAGGAGCTCCTATGTTAAAACTATAAATACCCCAGAAGATTAGCACACATTTAATCCGTCTTCAACTGTAAGTACCCTGACTTGAAATTTTCAGATTAGCGTGGCACACTGAAGCCATGTGAGAACGAAACAGGGACAGCCATATTTCAGTGTTTGGGAGATTAGTAGAAACAGGGACAACTATATTTTCATGTTTGGGAGGACAGAGAGAAAAGTTCATGCCAGGAACACTTGGTTTGGAGCTGTAGGATGGGGTCCTTCAGCAGCACAGAGTCAGCATAAGAATCCTAGAGACTTGTAGGAGATATACCAAGAGCAAAAAAAAAAAAAGGTACACAGAGTTAGTCAGTGGTTTTATAAAAGAATCAATAGATGTCCTGAGCTCATATCCCAGTTATAGAGATAAAATGTTGTCTAGGTAAAATAGCATAAGAAAAACATAAACCATTGTGTCTGTAATAAAAAAAAAGTCATATAAATGAGTTTGTAAAGGATTAAGATATTTTTAAAAATAGATTTTAATGTTGTGCATGTTTACTATTTGCCAGTAACTGTCCTGAATCATTTATATAATATATAATATCATTTAATAATAATAAAAATAATATAAAAATATAAAGTAGATACTATTATATATTTTTTTTCAAATGAGGAAACTGAAGAACAGAGAGGTTATTTAACTTTTCCAAGCTCACATAGCTAAGTAATGAATCAATCTGCCTACATTGCTTTCTAAACTGCTGGGATCACAATCCCCCAAAATTTTCAATCCTCCCCAATTCCAATCCTAAACCCCACCCCCAACTTGACTGCTTCCATTGCTAATAGATCTAAGTCTGAATTTATTTATCTAGTATGGAAGAACTTCTAGCTTGTCCACAAACAACTTTTCTTGCTCATGCTGCTGTCTTCCATGTGTCCCTCCAGGTCTAGCACCCTTCTCTACCCTTTTCCCCTTGCCCTAGGAAGATGACTTCTATAGAGTACATCAAAGGGTTCCTTGTACACTCTGGCTTCCAGTTTTAAGAGCCATGGCAGAAGATCAAAGGGAGGCAGGAGCGTGAGGTCTGATATTTATTCCACTAGTTCTTTCCCAGTGAGAGGTTGACTATGTCTCTCTCCCCCCTCAAAGCAGTCAGATGCAGAGGACTGTTGTTCTTTCCAGATTTTGTTAACTTCTCCCTCCTCTTATCCTTCTGGACCTGAGGTAGTAGCAGGTCTGCTGAGTCACCTATGGTTCCTAACACCATCCATACTTTTATAATAAGGGCTTTTGCAAATAACCTCAGTTATCCTAATTTGAATGTGCCATCTGTTTTCTGTGGATCCAGAGTCTAATAGGTGCAATACCAGTCTTCTATGATCTTATGTGAACCTTACACTCCAGCCATGCTGGGTTACTTATTGTCAAACATACTCTGTGATTTTTCATAATCTCCCTTGAGAATGCTTTTCTTTTTTTAAGAACCTCCTTTTCTATCACATCTAACTCCAGTATTCATGCAGGCCTAATTTCTCTGATTTTAGATATTCTGGAGGTTTTCAGGGAGGAAAGAATATGACTTGGCTATAGATTACTCATCAGAAGAATTCTATGGCTATAATGTGTTAGAGAAATAACGTGTTAAATTTAAGTGGGTTTATTATTTCAAGATATCTCAAAGCTATCCTAATATGCTAATTGTATTGTATGTCTCCATTATACCTAGTTTACCATGCTCAGATTCATTTGACTTTTTTTTTTTCTTGAAACATCTGTAAGGGGTTACTACTGTACAGGATACACTTTGAGAAATGAAGTATCTAACTTTGTGTTTCAGTGTAAGAACATCAGTCTGATGCTGTAATGAAAAGTACAATGCTGGGCGCAGTGGCACATGCTTGTAAATCCCAGCTACTTGGGAGGCTGAGAATCACTTGAGCCTAGGAATTCAAGGCCAGCCTGGGCAACATAGTGACACCCTATCTCAAAAAGAAAGAAGAGAGAGAGGGAGAGAGAAGGCGAAGAGAAGAGAAAGAAAGAAAAAAGAGAGAGAAAAAGAAAGAAAGAAAAGTACAAAGCCTCAAAGCCTTAAATAAATAGACTTCAGCTTGGCCATAACTTCATGTGAGCAAAAAAGGTTGCTCACAGCAAAACTGGGTATATAAGTATATGGCTTTTTAAAATGAGAACTGCTAAGAGAGCACTCATGTGGCAGAGATGCGTATGTATGTGAGAGTACTTTGAAAAGCGTTGTTTCAGCCGGGCACGATGGCTCCCGTCTGTAATCCCAGTACTTTGGGAGGCCAAGGCAGGAGGATTGCTTGAGGCCAAGAGTTTGAGACCAGCCTGAGCAAAATGATGAGTCCCTATCTCTACAAAATTTTTTTAAAAATTAGCTGGTGTGGTGGCACACGCCTATAGTCCTAGCTACTCAGGAGGCTGAGGCAGGAGAAACACTTGAGCCCAGGAGTTTGAGGCTACAGTGAGGTATCATGGCGCTATTGCACTCCAGCCTGGGCAACAGAGTAAGACCCTGTCTCAGGAAGAAAAAAAAAGTGTGATTTCAATGAATGGCTTTGTAATTAGCCCATATTCATTTTCATTGTACACATATGACTTCCTGGAACCCCAGAAAGCTTCTACTAAGACAAAAATCTAGTACACAATTCTTTCATCAGTCAGTTTGAGTTAAAGCCAAGGTATTGACAGAGAATCCCTGTATCCCTTCTAAAACTGTCAGATTTTGTTTCTCTGGGATTCTGAATCATATATTGTATACCTTATATAGAGTAGATATGCACAATACATATTTTCAGTTAATAAATATAAGAACAATATCTATTAATGTTGCTGCTGACACTGGGCCAGAGGTTCCATATCTACCTCATTCAGTACTGGAAAAATAGGTCCCTACTTAAACTAACCTATTTTTTATTTGTTTGCTTTTAGGTAGACTCTTAGTAACAAATTTAAGAATTATCTGGCACTCTTTGGCATTACCCAGAGTCAATCTTTGTAAGTATCTTTGTTAGATAATTCTAAAGAAAAAATCCTTTGTCAAGTGAACTTGCATGGTGGTTTTCGATACCAGAAAGCTATACCATGAAATATGTGGAAATCTTAAATTGATTAAAAAAACTTTAGAAATCCAAGACTAGCCACAGACTACCTCATAATGCAAAAGAAATCATTATTATTTTTTAGTCAGTTCATTTTATGTCTTGGCTATATGTGAGATTAGGGCTTTGACCTTGAATGGTTTTTGTTTTTTGCTTCTCTTTAACAATGGGCTATAACTTGTTTCAAGTAATTCCAAAGAAGGAAGACCTAAACTCTAATAAAGTACAATCTTTCATTGTGTTAAATTTTGTTTCACTTATTTTTAAAAACTCTTTTAGATTATCCAGCTAGACTTATAGTAGTGCTAAAATTTTCAGTAAATAATGCTGTATAGGTTGTAGAAAAGCAAACTTCCTTTTTGTTTGTTCGAGTAGAATTGACTCTTTAGTTCTTTTGATTATTTAACTTAAATGTGTAGTTATTTCATAAAAATTTTTGAAGTTCTATATATGTTGAATTTTTAAAACTTAAAAATTCTGTATATAGGATTTTTTTAGAAAAATATTTTTCTCACTTTACTGTATCATGTTCTTTAAATTCTTGCTTTTGGATTTTAGCTATCGGTTACAACTGCATACTGAATATTACAACAAGGACTGCTAACTCTGTAAGTCTAAAAAATCTTATTGAAATACATATTTAGTAAATAAACATTAGATATTTGAGGTTGATGTTTAACTATAAATGAGAAGTTGCTTTTAAAATCTGAACTTTTAAATAAATTTGTCCTTACAGAAATTACGAGGCCAAACTGAAGCTCTTTATATACTAACAAAATGTAACACCACTCGTTTTGAATTTATATTTACAAATCTGGTTCCTGGAAGTCCTAGACTTTTTACTTCTGTGATTGCAGTACACAGGTATAGTAACACTTTATGGGTCATAGAATATTTTTAGATTATTCTATAATATAAAGGTTTAGAGGATAAAATTTAGAAGTGTGGAACTATCTTCATCTAAGATATATTGCAAATATCCTGAAGATATTTAGAAGAACACATTTCATTATCATTTAATAAGCACTTTGAAGGTATTTATAAAACACATAAAACTACTAAAGGAAGATTCATAAAAATTTCTACTGAAGATTGGATTAAATTAGCTACCAGGGTAGGTAAAGTGAAATAAAGAATTCATTCAATGTAGATAATCAAGTTGGATAATTCAATAAATTAATTTAAAAGATTGTTTTTTAGCAGTAGAAAGCATGTTTGGGTGTTTTCTCTGATGAGTTATTTTATTGTTTTGTTTTATGGATTTTTTTGTTGTTGTTTGCTAAATTCTTCTCTTTTCACTACCTCCCTTCTTTTTTTTTAAAAAAACAACCCGTAGTGCTATGATTTTCCTAAAGTTTTGCTAAGATGACAGGATATATATGTAATTATTTAATTTGTTATTTCTTTTATTACTAGTGAAGTTGAAATTATTCATGTATTTCATAGATTTTTTTTTTGGTTTTCTATTGTAAATTTCTTAATTACACCCTTATCTGTCATATATGTTGCAAAAATTACTTCTTAGGTTCCTAGTTTATTAGATTTTTAATTTTATTGATGATGTTTTGATCTACATAATGGTTTAATTTTTTTTATTGAGATACAATTCACATAACAAAATTTCACATAACATAAAATTTGCCATTTTAAAGTGTACAGTTTGGTAGTTTTAGTATATTCACAAGACTATGTAACTATTGCTACTATTCAATCCCAGAATATTTCCATCACCCCCAAAATAAACCCCATACCCATAGTAGTCATTCCGTATTACCTCCTCCCCACAGCCTCAGTAGGTTACTGAGATAAAATGTGTATATACTACAATAAAATGACAAAGTCTACAAAAAACTGTAATCATTAAAACTTATTAAAAAGAAAAATATAGCCAAGTGCAGTAGTGCCCACCCATAGCACAAGCTACTTGGGAGGCTGAGGCAGGAGAATCACTTGAGCCCAGGAGTTTGAGTCTAGCTTGGGAAATGTGGCAAGACCTTATCTCTATAAAAATTTTTTTAATTAAAAAAAAAGAAAAATATAAAAAATCTGCCATGATAATTATTCAAGTGATGTACATAAATACTAACAACTATTTTAGTAGATAAGTAAACATAACCTGAAAAACCACATTTTCAGTTTGGTCTTTTGTTCTTTTTTATAGAGCATATGAAACTTCTAAAATGTATCGTGATTTTAAATTGAGAAGTGCACTAATTCAAAACAAGCAACTAAGATTATTACCACAAGAACATGTATATGATAAAATCAATGGAGTATGGAATTTATCCAGTGATCAGGTATTGTGCAAAGAACTAGTGAACCTTTTAGGACAGAGTTTTGATAATAATTTTTCCATTCATCATTGGATTTGTATATTCATTCAACTCTAATTGTTAAAATTAGCATTATAGCTCTTGATATGAGTTAATATTCTGATTTTTATATTTGTATGGTTTTATGCCTTTTTTAGCACCTTTTGTTATGTATAGAATTTAGGGCTGAACCTTAGATATCATCTAATTCAGTCTTCCTTCACTTACAGATGAGAAACTCAAGCCCCAGATAGTTAAAGTGACCTCACATATCTAGTTCTTCCAAGAGCCATGTTCTTCCCCTTGTATTATACTGCCCTCTACCACTTGATAAACTTATGCTGATGGAGGAGAACCATGATATGGATAGTAACAGAAGCCTTCTGGTCTTTAGGGAACTAAACATATAACTCATTTGGTGACTCAAATCCATTATTTTAACTTTTCATTCACTCTTGAAATTATGACTAGTTGAAACCTGTAAGCAATTAACAGAGTAAGAAACATATCAATTTCTAAAGAAAAATTTATCCTTACTGTGTGTTACAACCTAGGTTAGACTGATAACCACTGTGGTAAAACTATATCAATAAAGAGTTTCTTGCTAGGTATTGAATCATAAGCATAAATTGTAAATAAACTTTGTTCATTTGAAAAGTTCTAGTTTTTTTTTTTTTTGTTTGTTTGTTTTTTTGAGACAGAGTCTCACTTTGTTGCCTGGGCTAGAGTGAGTGCCGTGGCATCAGCCTAGCTCACAGCAACCTTAAACTCCTGGGCTTAAGCAATCCTACTGCCTCAGCCTCCTGAGTAGCTGGGACTACAGGCATGCACCACCATGCCTGGCTTATTTTTTCTATATATATTTTTAGTTGTCCAGATAATTTATTTCTATTTTTAGTAGAGACAGGGTCTCGCTCAGGCTGGTCTCGAACTCCTGACCTCGAGCGATCCACCTGCCTTGGCCTCCCAGAGGGCTAGGATTACAGGCATGAGCCACCGCGCCCGGCCTCTAGTTTTAAACTATGATAAAGGTTCTATAAGATTTAGACAGCTCCCCACCTGAATAACTCTCTCTCATCCTTTAGGTTAGTGATTAACAAACTTTTTCTATATAAAGGGCCAGATAGTAAATACTTTAGGCTTTTTTTTTGTTTTGAGACAGAGTCTCAGTCTGTTGCCCAGGCTAGAGCTGTGACATCAGCCTAGCTCACAGCAACCTCAAACTCCTGGGCTCAAGTGACCCTTCTGCCTCAGCCACCCAAGTAGCTGGGACTACAGGCATGCACCACCATGCCCGGCTAATTTTTTCTACATACTTTTAGTTGTCCAGCTGATTTCTTTCTATTTTTAGTGGAGATGAGGTCTCGCTCTTACTCAGGCTGGTCTCGAACTCCTGAGCTGAAACCCGTCCGCCTGCCTCGGCCTCCCAGAGTGCTAGGATTACAGGCGTGAGCCACTGCACCCGGCCTAATACTTTAGGCTTTTGCAGGCCATGCAGTTTCCCCGGAAGCTACTCAGTCCTGCCATTGTAGTGTGAAACCAGCCATAGACAATATGTAAACAAGTGAGCATGAATGTGTTTCAATAAAACTTTGTTTATGGACACTGAAATTTGAATTTCACACAATATTCATGTGTCTTGTAATATTATTCTTTTGACTTTTTTCCAACCATTTAGAAATGTAAAAATTATTCTTTGTTTGTGGGCCATACAAAAAGTGGTAACAGGCCAGATTTGGCCCATGAGCTATAGTTTACACACCATTGCTTTAGATCATAGCTTAAATGTCCCTTTTTCTTTTGTATAATGATTTACATTTATTCATTATACATGACTGATACATTGAAATTTTCATTCCAAACAACTTTTAAAAAGTTTAATTTTGTTTTTAAAATATTTTTCATTGACAAAAATTGTATCTTTCTCATATGCAACATGATGCTTTGAAAGATGTATACTTTGTGGAACAACTACATCGAACTAATTAACATACACATTACCTCACATACTTATTTTTTGTGGTGAGAACACTTAAAAATCTCTCAGCAACTTTCAAAGAATATAATACATTGTTATTAACTATAGTCATCATGTTGTACAATAGATTTCTTGAATTTATTACTTCTAACTGAAATTTTGTATCCTTTGATCAACATCTCCCTAATCCTCACCCTCCAACCTTCATCTGCCCCTCACCACCTGCCCACCTTCCCAGGCCTTGGTAATCACAATTCTGCTTTCTGCTTCTATGAATTCGGTGCTTTTGGATTCCATATATAAGTGAGATCATGTGATAGATGTCACTTTCTGAAAGCTTCCTTCTGTGTGTTCCTTATGCACCTTGTACTTAACAATTACACTCCAAATTAGTACTACTCTAAAATATATAGGTTGTCTCTAAACCCACTTTAGATTGCAGGGTTTATAAGGGTAGGTGTAAAGTTACTCTGTTCATACATAGTTAGATCTTTACCACCTAACATAGCACCTGGCATTTCTGATTAATTAATTAAGGAGATATTCCAGGATTATCAGATATATCATTTTATTGCAAATAAGAATGTTATTGTCAACCTAACTTATATTTGTTGAAAAATAATATGCTCTCCTATTACTTTAAAAAGTCTTTAAGGCCAGGCGAGGTGGCTCACGCCTGTAATCCTACCACTCTGGGAGGCCGAGACGGGTGGATCACTCGAGGTCAGGAGTTCGAGACCAGCCTGAGCGAGACCCCGTCTCTACTAAAAATAGAAATAAAAATTATCTGGACAACTAAAAATATATATAGAAAAAATTAGCCGGGCATGGTGGCGCATGCCTGTAGTCCCAGCTACTCGGGAGGCTGAGGCAGAAGGATCGCTTGAGCCCAGGAGTTTGAGGTTGCTGTGAGCTAGGCTGACGCCACGGCACTCACTCTAGCCCGGGCAACAGAGCAAGACTCTGTCTCAAAAAAAAAAAAAAAAAAAGTCTTTAAGGCCGGGCGAGGTGGCTCACGCCTGTAATCCTAGCACTCTGGGAGGCCAAGGCGGGTGGATCACTCGAGGTCAGGAGTTCGAGACCAGCCTGAGCAAGAGCGAGACCCTGTCTCTACTAAAAATAGAAAGAAATTATATGGACAACTAAAAATATATACAGAAAAAATAAGCCGGGCATGGTGGCACATGCCTGTAGTCCCAGCTACTCGGGAGGCTGAGGCAGTAGGATTGCTTGAGCCCAGGAGTTTGAGGTTGCTGTGAGCTAGGCTGACACCATGGCACTCACTCTAGCCCAGGCAACAGAGTGAGACTCTGTCTCAAAAAAAAAAAAAAAAAGAATTATTCCTTATAAAGTTACACTGTATTGATTAATGGGCAGGGAATAATGGAGTTAAATTTTTTTGTTGTATAACAATTTCTTACAAGATGAGAGTGGAAGGGAAATACATAAGTAGATTTGTTTATAATTGAAGAACAAGAATAGGATGGTCATCCCAGAAGAGGGCTTTACACGTTCTGGGTTTGATTGGGAATTAATGTTTTATGCCCAATGTCATAGTATAAAATAAATTGTTCTGGATGTGTGTGTGGTGGGGTCGGGGAGAAGTGGAGGTAGAGAATGATAGATAAATTGTAGAGGCAGGTAGTTTTGGTACCATGTTATTAGGTCTTAAAGATTTTTTAGGAACATTTAGCTATCATACTGAGATAATTTTGAATAAATGTCGAGGTCTCATATAACCGGAGAACAGTTTTGCTCTATGTTAAGTGTTGAAGAACCATAACGTACATCTTGTGGATTGATGGGGGTTATTAAATGTGCCACAACTCCTTTGCCTTGACTTATCCCAGGTTTTGAATAATAATTATAGTAAGATCTAAGATTTGTAGAATGCTTACTATGTGCCAGGCACTGTGCTGAGGGCTTTATTTACATGAGTTATTTAATCAAATCTCCATTTTATATTTGACAAAATGTACCAAGAAGAAATTTCTACATGGTAGTTACTGATAGTTTAATGATTAGGCAGTCTGACTCCAGAGTCTGGACTCTCAGTCATCTAACGGTACTGCCATCCAATGAATGATGAAGTCATTAATACTCCATAATACCTAATTCTTGTATTATTTGCTATTGTAATTATAGAATTATTCTGGTATTTAGAAAATAAAGAATAGGTATCCAAACAAATGATCACTGATGTATATTTCTTTACTGTCTTTTACAGGGAAATTTAGGAACCTTTTTTATTACCAATGTGAGAATTGTATGGCACGCAAATATGAATGACAGTTTTAACGTCAGTATACCATATCTGCAAATTGTAAGTACACGCATTTTTTTTTTTTTTTTGAGACAGAGTCTCACTCTGTTGCCCGGGCTAGAGTGCCGTGGCGTCAGCCTAGTAGCTCACAGCAACCTCAAACTCCTGGGCTCAAGCGATCCTTCTGCCTCAGCCTCCCGAGTAGCTGGGACTACAGGCATGCGCCACCATGCCTGGCTACTTTTTTCTATATAGATTTTTAGCTGTCCAAATCGTTTCTTTCTATTTTTAATAGAGACGGGGGTCTCATTCTTGCTCAGGGTGGTCTCGAACTCCTGAACTCAAGCGATCCTCCCGCCTCGGCCTCCCAAAATGCTAGGATTACAGGCGTGAGCCACCGCGCCTGGCCAGTACATGCATTTTGATGACCTTTTTAAAAAGTGGAATAAATAATTTGTATTCAACAGTTAATAGTAGTTTCTAATAAGCAGTTAATTTCTGTTCAATAGAAATTTGGGGATTACATGAGTTCTCGCTCTTCTTTTTTGAGTGGCAGCAGTTATTAGCTGAGAGCATATTTTAAAGATGTAGATAAATTAATATGAAATATTCAAACATAGAAAAGATCTAATTATACTTATATTCAAGGGAAACAGCACCATCATCAACTTGCTATTAGGAGAGAAATATACTGTATTCTAAAAATTTAAGTATTTATCATACAGAGTAAGGTGTCTCTTAGATTCCATCTGAAGGCCTTGGGCTTTAAAAAGTTTTCTGTAACCTTTTCATGAGGCAAGTATATGGTGGTTCCTTGGCATGGCTTTAGCACACTGATCCACACAATTTATCCTGGCTTTCTTGCCACTTTCTACTCCAAACTCTTTTAAAAACTAGAATGAATTCATTAATTCTGTGAATGAACTGCTTTCATTGTTTTTAGATACAGAATGTAATACAAGCTGGATTTATACTACAGGTTTAGTGAAAGGAATCAAGATTATTTTTAGTGATAATACTTTTAACTTAAGTTCAATTGAAACTATTAAAATCCAAAATAAGAACTGACTACATCTGAGACCAATTTGTTTTGGAAGTAGGTAAAGATAGTTCTTTTTACTCAGCTGTTGCTATGATAAATATGTGATTCAGTGAAACAAATAGTAAACTCCAATGCACTAAAGAATTTCATTTTATATAAAGAAACTACTTACAGAATTCTAATACAAATTAGAGGAAACATAAAAATAGTTCATGAAAATCCTGTGAGGTTATCCTATGATAACTGACCTTACTGTAGAATATATAGTCTTAAGACTAAGCAGTTTTATTAATAGTTATTGAATAGATATGACATATGTGGTATCTGGAAAATGTCATTATTTTTGAAAAATAGAATTGTTGGCCAATGATAAAGATAATTCTTTGTAAAATATTCCCAAGCCTATCTTTTGCTAAATTGTTTGATTTCTGGGTTTCTTTAAAATATGTGATAATTCATTCATTCATTTGCCATATATTAAGCACCTACTCTGTGCTAGGTGCTAGAGATACAATCATGAAAATCATGAACCAGTACACAGCTCTTGCCATCAAGGAGCTTTAGTGTGGTGGAGAAAAGCAACACATTAAATAGATAGTCATAGAATCTCATAGGAAGAGAATTATCTCTGGCCATCTAAAGAAATGTAAGAATTTATAATCAAGGCTGGGAAGATGTGACAAGAGTCTATATAGGTATTTGACAAATTGGTGTTTGTATTGTTCATTGCTTTTTTTATGTTACGTTTACATGTGTTACAGCTTTCCTAACCTAACTTCTATTATGCTGAATAATTACTGAGTAGTAAACAACCTTGTGCTATTCTGTTCTTCAAATAGGATACTTTTTGTTATTTAAGAATAGAGTTGCCAAATATTGCTCTGGAATGAATTCAGCCTGTCCCAAACAACTTGCAACCTGATATCATCACAGTCTGTCACTGCAGCGGTCATATTCTAACTTCAGCTCTACACCTCAGTACCCTGACCCTACTCCTATAGATATGTATCAGATTCTTGCTGGTTTCTGTCTTATCAGCCTGTATTATCCACAGTCACCTGGTTAGATTGCATGTTGACAGCTAGAGTGCCAATGTTCTATGCTTCTTAAGTGGGATTGTGTATACTCTTGGTGGGGAATAAAGCAGTGTAGATGAAATGCCAGGTTTTCATAAAAATTACCATGAGAGCCTTCCTCTCTTTATTCTTTCTTCTCTCTTCTCAATCTCTTTCTCTCTCTCAACTTGTAATGCCCATCTATCTGGAAGTGTGATATCCCATCACTTGCCCTCCTGCCCTTCTCTGGGCTATTGGTCTGCTGGTCATAATGTTAGGTCCTATGTGGTTCTCCCCTATCCTGCTAGCAGATGCATTTTGTGTCACTTTCTACAAGCCCTACCTGCCATTTTCTATTTCTACCTTTTCCCAGGCCACTGGTATCACCACCCCATCTCCTGCTGACCAACCTTACTCTTCATGTCACATTTACCATTTGATGTGAGTTACACTTGATCTATCTCAGCCTTCCTTGATGCCCAGTGATGAATGCTCATAAACTCATTTTAAAAAAATAAATAGAATGGAGGTTCTTTAAGGATTTAGCCACCTATGATGTGAGAAACAGAAGGCACGTGTGACTTTAAAAAATTAAACTAGCCATAGGAGGCATGAAAGACACTGGTTTACCATAACTAAAAGATTGCTGGCCTTTTGTTTAAGTTCAAAGTTGATTCCCTAGAAGTGAAGAATATTTGTATCAGAGAATTTTGTACAAATTTCAGAGATGTCTTCTTTGTATAGTCTTACAAGTTTGCCACCTATTTTCAGTATGAGTCTTGGTTCATTTACTTGATATCTGTGGGAGTTTAATGAAGGAAAGAGGGAGAATTCTGTTCTCAGCAGTCCCCAACCTTTTTGGCACCAGGGACCAATTTCACAGAAGATAATTTTTCTATGGACCAGGGCTGAGGGGGGAATGGTTTAGGGATGATTTGAGTGCATTACATTTATTGTGCAGTCAAACATCTCTAGTAATGATAATCTGTGTTTGCAGCCTCTCCCCAGCACCAGCATCACTGCCTCAGTTCCACCTCAGATCATCAGGCTTTAGATTCTCATAAGGAGCGTGCAACCTAGATCTCTTGCATGTACAATTTATAGCAGGGTTTTCGCTCCTATGAGAAATCTAATGTCACTGCTGATCTGACAGGAGGCAGAGCTCAGGCAGTGATGGGAGTGATGGGGAGTGGCTGTAAATACAGATGAAGTTTCACTCCCTCACCTGCCACTCACCTCCTGCCGTGTGGCCTGGTTCCTAACAGGCCATGGACCAGTACTGGTCTGCAGCCCGGGGATTAGGGACCATAGCTTTAGACTGTGAAAAGTACTTACTGTGTAAAAGTTTAAAAACTGTTAAAGAGTCACTACTATCAATTAATAAAAACATGCATTTTTTTTCTTTTTTCTTTTATATCTAGCGTTCAATAAAGATTAGAGATTCAAAATTTGGTTTAGCTCTTGTCATAGAAAGCTCTCAGCAGGTAAGATATTTTACATTTTTATTAATCTTTCATAGATTTTTAAAACTGTGACAGTATAGATTTTTAGTTTTATTTAGATAGTAAGCAGTTTATATCTGAGAAGAATATTAGCTATAATATGAAGTTATATGAAGTGTTTGAAGTCTTACAGTAATTGTACCTATAGGAAGAATCCTGTTTGTGTTTTTTTGTTGGGCAGACATAATCATTATTGTCATTATGATCATTATTTCTGTTAATAACAGAGTCAAGTCACTGTGCTAAGGACTTGTCATGTATTATATCAATCTTTACACAGTTCTATGAGGCAGTTACTATTTTTTCCTCATTTTATAGTCAGGAATCTTGCCCGTGATCTCACAACTAGTAAGGGTGGAGGTAAGTTTGGATTCCAGGTCTGACTGATTTATAAGACTTTGAGAAACACAGATACACACACATACACTTACACACACCCTATTTGAGATTTTATATTTATAGACATAGATTATACTGTATCTAATTATAACCTCCTATGCTCCATAATGCCAGGTTTTTGAAGAAACACACTTATTTTGTTTTCTTTTTTTTTTTTTTCCTACAAAGACCCAGAAGGGAGGAAATACATTTAAATAAAGCATTTAGGCTGGTCTGATGGTAGTGGGTTATCAGGTCTTATTAACATTAGTGTTACTAAAGTTGTTATACAACTTCCGACTGCTAAATTTGACTGGCATAAAAAAAAAGTTTAAGTGCATTTTTAAGAAGTGATTTATAAAATCACTTGTCTTTTGTATTCTAAATTTAAACATGAATGTCTGCTCATTCTTTTACCCTGGTCTATAGCTGCCATTTATTGAGTGCGTACTCTGTTCCTGGCACTATACTAAGTTTCACATATATGTTTATCTTATTTAATACAACTGGATAATGATTTTATGGTTAGAAAATTGAGGCTTAGAAAGTTTAAGGAAAGTAAGTGTCTCAGTATCATACAGCTAGCAAATTAGTGGCAGAACCAGAATTGGAACACTAAAGCATGTCCTCTTAACCTAAAACATATGCTCTCACCTATTATAGCATGCTTACTTAGTTTAACACTCCTCTCCAACAACCTATCGTGGCCAAGTTTCTTTCCTAACTCTTCAAGGTAATAGCCTCAGATAGGCCATTTCCTTTCTTCTTCTGTTCCTTTTCAAGGCCTAGCTCATGAAAAACTGAGTTCCCTTGGCGTTCACAGTCTATAGTGTATTTTCAAATCTTGAAAGATCAGCTTTGATATTTACAGATGAAATGATGTTATATTTGGATATGCTTCATTTTTTTTTTTTTTTTTTGAGACAGAGTCTCACTCTGTTGCCCAGGCTAGAGTGCCGTGGTATCAACCCAGCTCACAGCAACCTCAAACTCCTGGGCTCAAGCAATCCTTCTGCCTCAGCCTCCTGAGCAGCTGGGACTACAGGCATGCACCACCATGCCTGGCTAATTTTTTCTCTATATATGTTTAGCTGTCCAAATCATTTCTTTCTAGTTTTTAGTAGAGACGGGGTCTCGCTCTTGCTCAGGCTGGTCTCGAACTACTGACCTCGAGCAATCCACCCGCCTCGGCCTCCCAGAGTGCTAAGATTACAGGCGTGAGCCACCGTGCCCAGCCCTGGATATGCTTCAAAGCAATCCTGAGAGGGGGCAGGGGTTTCAGTTGAGGGAGAGGTTACAGATGAAACAGAGTTAGCCACATGTTGCTACTTGTCAAAGCTGGATGATGGCTTCATTACAGCTCATTGTACTCTTCTAGTTTTGTATATGCTTGAAATTTTTCATAATAAAAAGTTTAATTGAAAAAAATCAACTTACATATTTTGCTCTAAAATATGGACAATTAGAGCTATGGTTTATCATATAATATAAATACTGTTTCTCAGGTGAGCTTTTTTTTATTATTATTATTTTTTTTTTTTTTTTGTAGAGTGGAGGATATGTTCTTGGCTTTAAAATAGATCCTCTGGAAAAACTACAAGAATCAGTTAAGGAAATCAATTCACTTCACAAAGTCTATTCTGCCAGTCCTATATTTGGAGTTGATTATGAGATGGAAGAAAAGGTAATTTGTTGAGTGTGTGAAATAATGTTTGCTGAATTGCTTTAATACAATCTATAAAATTCAGATATAAACACCACTGTGTACAATTTAATTTTAAACTGTGTTAAAAATGATGAATATACAGACTCTGTTCAGGTGAGCATGGCTCCTGGACCATCAGCAATTTGTGCCTACCTCCTGTCTTCTAACTAGCTGCTTCATCATTCATTCCTACCCTCCATACCTGCCCTTCTAGGTGAGCAGCCATCCAGATAAACCTCCACGTGCAAGGCTCTACTGATGTTGACAGACTTGAGTCACTTATTCTGTCAGCTGTATTGTTTTCTACTTCTGCCCCCTAGTAGCATGAACAGACTTTACAGGCCTCATGAATACCATCCTCTTCCCTGGTACCCCACAATAGAACAACTCCAGGTGTCTGCTATATTACTGTGGTCTGCATCCATGCTATTGATCAGTACCTCTGCCATACCACTTAAGAAATATTTTGAATATCATGCCCACATGCTCTTTGCTTTCCTCATGATTTCTGGTTGCTGCACCATTCCCTGCTCTCTGAGTATATTATCTCTCTTTTGGCTTTACTTGTCTCTCCAGCTGGGAAACTTGTCATCTGGTCTATCACTGCTTTCCTTACCACTCACTCCATTAGAGGTGTACTCACAGTCCATTCTGTCACCGGCACTCTTGCTGGAGGCTCTATCTCTGGTGCCTTGCTGTCTGCTCTGTCACTGGTACAGTCACTGTCCATTCTATCAGAGGTGCCCTTGCCATGGGTTCTATTGCCATTGCCCTTACTGTCCTCTATCCCAGTCCCATCACTGATCACTCTATCGCAGGCTCCCTTGCTCTTGGTTCTTTTGCTAGAACCCTCACTATGCACTCTATTGCTGGCACTCTTGCTATTTGCTCTTTCATCAGTGCCCCTGCTGGGACTCAGCATATTGAGCCATGTCACAGCCATTATCCATATCTCTCCTTCTGCTCTTGGACTACAGCATGTGACTAGAGAGGATCAGGAAGCAGACTGGGCAGCAGAGTATAAATTCAAGCCTGTTGACTTCAGTGAGGCCCTTATTGCCTAGTAATGCCCCTTGTACTAATTTTTTTCTCCCTGTCAAATTCCACATATATCCTTTTCCAGCTAAAACTTCTCTTTGGGTTGCTGACACTGTATTATACATACACTGTACGTATTTCATCGTCTCAACTGTCCTTTTCTTTTTGTCCCAACATGCTTTTCTTTCACTCTACCTTCTCTATGTAGTCCTCAGTAACATCACTTGCTCATTCACCTTCTTTCTTTTTCTAATCTTTTTTTTTTTTTTAGAAAGACGGGGGTCTCGCTGTGTTGCCCAAGCTGATCTTGAACATCTGGCCTCAAGCAATCTTCCTGCCTTGGCCTCCCAAAATACTGGGATTATAGACATGAGCCACCGTGCCTGGCCTTCATTTAGCTTAACTTGTAGTTTTTTTGGATGATACCAGATCTTTCAGCTTATCATGGGTCCAGATATTCTTGAATATTTTCATATAGATGAGCATCTGAAATGATATAAATTGAATTTCTCATTTCAGGGTTTATGTTAGTACTTTAAGTAAGTAAATAATTATATAAAATATATATATATATTTTTTATTTTTATTTTTTGAGGTAGTCTCACTCTGTTGCCTGGGCTAGAGTGCCATGGTGTGACACCTAGCTCACAGCAACCTCAAACTCCTGGGCTCAAGTGACCCTCCTGCCCCAGCCTCCTGAGTAGCTGGGACTACAGGCATGTGCCCCCATGCCTGGCTAATTTTTTGATTCTATTTTTAGTTGCTCAGCTAATATTTTATATTTTTAGTAGAGATGAGGTCTTGCTCTTGCTCAGGCTGGTCTCGAACTCCAGACTTCAAGCAATCTTCCTGCCCCGCCCTCCCAGAGTGCTAGGATTACAAGCATGAGCCACCGTGCCCGGCCAGTAAATAATTATGTAAATCAGTAAGATACAATAAGGCTTGGATGAGCATCCTCATCTTGGATGAGGCATGCCTAAAACTGGCCTCATTTTTTTCTCCAAAGAAGCATCCTGCTGATTTACTGATTGATTTACTTATGTATTTTTAGCATTGTCAAAGTCAGCTGTACTTGAAACCTCGGAGTATTCCTTCATTTTTCCCATTGCCTTATTTTACATAGTCAGTTATACCAGTCTCTTCCCTGTTCCTGTCCATTTCTTTCCATGGAATAATGTTGTAGAAGAAGCTAGGTTCTTGGAATCTGACTTTCAATCCCAGTTTCACATATAAAGTTCTTAGAGCAATAAATGAATATTTGTGATCCTAAGCAAATCTGAGCTTCAGTTTTCTCATTACAAAATGGAAATAATCTCTCACAAAGTTATTGGTCATGTCCATAAAATGCCTGGACATTTGATATGTTAGTTCCCCCACCCATTCTCTCTCTACCTTTCATTTCTTCTTCTCTTCTTTGACTCCAGTACATAGTAACAACTTGCCATAATAGCTCACTGTCTTATCTCATGTAAGTCCCTACTCAAATGCCACATCTTCAGTGTCTTCCCTGAATATTCTTATAAAATAGCAACCCCTATCCCTTTCTTGTCCCTTATTCTGGTTGCTTGCTTGCTTTCTCTCTCCCTCCCTGCTGCTTTCTCTCTCTCTCTCTCTGGTAATACTAATCAGTCTCTTACACTTTAAGTGATCTGCATGAAGTCAGGGGGTTATGTCTATTTTGTTAAACAAGCATATCTCCAGCAGTCAAAACTAGCACATAATAGGCTTTTAGTGAATATTTGTAGTTATTGGATAACTATGTTAAATATCTACTGTTTGCCAATCACTGCTCTAAGAACTTTATATGCACCATCTCATTTAATATTCCCAACAATACTATGAAGTATATTATTATTATTGTCCTTATCTCACAGTTAAGGAGCCTGAGGCTTAGATAGGTTAATTTGCTTGTACACAGTCACACAGCTCTGAAGGTGATTGAAACACTGAGGCCATCCTCAGATTTGTCACAGATGCTTTTCATAGGTTGAACCATATGGTATTTTTAATATTTTATCATTTTTGACTTATAAAAATGGCAATTTCATATGGTTCAACATAATATTTAGTTATTGTAATTGTGTCTTATCTTTCTCTCTATTCTCAGTAAATTATAAACCCTCCATGGGTAAGGGTTGGGATTTTTATACCCCTAATAGTACTAGCATAGCACCTAATATAACAAAGATACTCAAATATTTGAAAAATGAACAAATTAATAAATATCTTCACTATATTTTATCCTTTAAGAATATTCCGTATACATATACTTTTACTTTGTACAAATTCTATTTAATGACCATTTTGAGGAAAATTGAAAGTTTGCTATTTTACAAAACTTAGTTTTTGAACAATGTGAAAGCAACTCAAAGTGAGTTTATTTTCTTTAAGGATAGCTCTAGGTATTACATTAAGTATGTATAAATTTGCCATTTCAATTCTTTTGATGATATTGACCTCAGATTTAAAAGCTTGGGTTTAACTGACTAGTTTTATTACTTGTTAGTTTTTAAATAAACGAATATAAATTATATAGTGATTTTTGTAAGACAGGAATAGTTTTTGTTATCCTTTAACAGGTATTTACACTTCTCACATTTAATATTGTCTCTGATGCATTTTAACATATACTGATTGATTTTTAGCCACAGCCACTTGAAGCTCTGACAGTTGAACAAATTCAAGATGATGTAGAAATAGACGCTGATGATCACACAGATGCTTTTGTGGTGAGCATCACAAAGGAGAGCCATTAAATTTTTTATGGTTTTTGTCTGAGTCTGTTTAATTAAATAATGGTTTAAGTGTGTAAAAATGGAACTTGAGAATTTTGACAGTGTCTTAAAAGTGAATTTGAAGGTAATATTTTTAGTGAGGGAATTTTTTGGGGGTGACAATACTTTTAAATTACCAAACTGGGAAATAGTTTCAGAATACAATTATTCAGAGGATTGTAAATAATGTGAAAGGTTTTTTCATACCTTAGAATAATAGAACATGGTAAATATTATAGTCAATTAATTTAAACTCTACACCTTCCATAATTAATCTTTATAAAATGGTCTTCTTTTAATTTATAGGTATATTATTTTTAAAAGGATGTGTATTTGAACAATGAACTTTCCTATTTCCAAATTGGTATTATTTAATTAATAACCAAAATTATAATAGTGCTTTCTCCATACTGTGGTCTATGAATCTGACAGGAATATCTGTCTGGTAACAAATATTTTGAAACAAAGGTGTAAAATTAATATAAAATATTTAATTAGAAACTAGTACTATCTCAAAGTATTTGCATTTATTTTGTTTTGCCAGCATCTTCTTTTGAACCAAAAGTAGGAAAGAAGTTTTATAGTTTCTAAGTTATTCTTTTTATCTCTTTTGAATTAACAATGCTAATCAAACATTAATTACAAAGCACATTTTTTAGAGCTTAAAGCCTAATTCTTGTAGACATTAATAATGATTAACAGTGAATTCTGCTACCAGCATTGTAGTGATAGGTGAAAAACAATTAGACACACAGTTACAGAACTTGAAATACATTTAGTTACAACATTATTGTACAAATTAATTACCTATTCCTTAGCCCACTGATCTATTGGAGTATTATTTGTCCAATATGTAAAATAGAATTTTCTTTATTTTATAGGCTTATTTTGCTGATGGCAATAAGGTAAGGATATTTTACCTATAGTATATGAAAAAAAGTTTCTGTATTCCAACATTTAGCATTCACAAACTTATGTGAAACCTATTTTTTGTTTTTTTCTTCTTCTTTGCCCACCTTCTCTATTCCCATCTCATTCTCTTATCTCCCAAAAAGCAACAAGATCGGGAACCTGTATTTTCAGAAGAACTGGGGCTTGCAATAGAGAAATTGAAGGATGGATTCACCCTACAGGGACTTTGGGAAGTAATGAGTTGATCTTGAGTTGAGCTGCATTTCTTTTTAAAGATATCTCACAATTAAAGATATTAGTCACCTGCTCTAAGCCATGGAATAATTTTTATATTTAAAGCTTTTATATTTAAAGCTTTTAAGAGTTTTGTAATGATTAAGGAAAAACTAATTTAGAAAACTGCCAGTTTTCTAAAAACTATATTTAAAATTGTAATCAAAATGTACCTGGTTTGTAAATGTTTACTTTGTACCTAATACTTGTAAAATACTAGTTTTTCAGATATTAAATGACTGTATCATGTTGGGTTTAATAAAGAATTTATGCAGCACCACTTAATGTTTTGAAAGTATTATTTAAAAGGATAAGACTATTCTTACAGAATAATCAAAATACTGCTTTAATTATAAAAATCTGGTTTAAATATATTATCACATAGCTTCAAATGTAAACCAACTCTAATACAAACTACAGTCCTTAAACATGTCATTTTTAGAGGATCATTTTTGTGAAAACTAATAATTATAACTAACTCTGGTGTACATCAACCCCTCTATAAAGTTTTGGGTGCTATTTTATAAATAATTTCAATATAGTTTAGGTAAGAATACATCTTTTTTTGTAAGGAAATAGTGTTTCCTTACACTAACTTTCTCCTTGTTTATCTTTATTGAAACTTCTTTGAAATTTTCAAAAATAGGATGTTAATTTTGAAATAAGATTAGGTGACTTCTCTAGCATCATTCAGTGTTTCTGGCCACTGCTTCAGTGTAAAAAGCATTTTAAGAAGCCTTTGTCAAATAATTGATACTAGACAAAAGAGCCCTCTCTTTCTAGAGGGAATGGAGTGTGTAAAAAAATTTAAAATAAGATGCAACTATATGTACTACATAGACACATAGTACAACGGAATGATAACCTGAGTTGATTAAAAATCAATGAACAAAAGCTACAAGTGGGTTTCTTCATTTAAATGGAAAAGGATGTCTATATTTTTAAGGGATAGGGTATAATAAACCACCAATATTGGGCAGAAGAAGATTGTTTGAAGAATTGGTATAGGTCACAAATAAAATGCTGCCATAATTAAATAACTGTGTTTCAACCAAAAAAAAACTTTATAAAATTGCCAACTAGTAAGGAGTAATCTCAAATGTCATGTCATGGTGTTTGCATCTGACTCATTAATCTTTTCAAATGTTAGATGTTACATGTAGAGAGAAATGAGTCATTTATTGTTTAAGCAAGGAAGCAGCTGCTAGTTTTTTCTAGTGTGTTAAAACCTTTAGTGGCATCTATAAATGGAAAAAGAGTCAATGAGCTCTTCGTTCAGCTGTTGTTTTAGCAGCTGACAGTACCACTGAGTTCACTGTGATGTAAAATAAAAGAAAAAGTTTTACTCATGGATAGAGACATTGAAGTTTAAAAATACATAATTCCCTGAGCTGGAGGCACATTCATTCATTCAACAAATATTTATAGAGTACCCTTGAAGCTATAGGATTGAACGAAACAGACCCTGAAAAAAAAAACCCTGACTTCACGGAGCTTATGTTCTTTTGGGCATGTTTAAGAATACCAACCTTTGAAATTATAGTATTTCTACAGCCTTGCTAACAATGTGATTATGTAATAAGAGTATTTAATGAACAACTATATACCATCTATATATAAACAAAGAATCAGTTTTCTTTCAAATCATGACTTCTACATTCCATAATTAATATGTTCTATTATAAACAACAACTTATTCTGGTTATATATTCTTTTTTAAAAAAAAATCTAAGTCCTATTCTTCAAATTGTATGACTGATGTAGGACTTGCTGATTTTGCTGTGTTCTGGTGATAACATTGTTCTCATGGAGTTACATCAATTTTTTAAACTTTTATTTAATGAAAGATAATTTTCAGCACAAAATTACAGAATATCTTTAGTGATTATATTTGTGTGTGGGGGGGGGTTCTTTTCCTAGTGTTGACTTTTAACTTTTTTTTTTTCCTGGTCTTGATTCCTTTTAACCATTTGCCTTTATTTCACTTTTTCTTATTACTGTTTGCCACATCAAATCCTTACTACAGCAAGACAGGATGTGAATAAATAATTTTATAACTTAATTCAATATAGCTCTTCCACTGAAAAATACAGATAATTTAGAATGTTTTAGAAAATTAGCAGTTTCTCTGTATTTATTTCAGTTATGATGTTGGTATTATTTTAAATTTTTTCAAAAGTTTAGTCCATAAGTGAACATCTTTAAGTTTCCTACTTCTAAAAGAAAAATCTATATCCCACTGTTTTGAGTGGAAAATAAAAATTTGTATGTAATAATTATTGGAAATAGGATCTTGCTTATGAGTATTCAAATGAACTCACCTCATATTCTTGACCTCTGCATCATGAATTCAGAGAGCCAAGTAGCTTGCCACTAGAACATTTTTAGAGTGACTCATTTTTATGATTCGTTTTTCTGTTAACTCAATATTTTCTTGTAGTAGCCTTTATTAGCATATCTTCTAAAGCTTTATGTATTTTAAAGCTTTCTACTTAAATGTCTTGTTTCTTAGCTGTTTCCTTAGTGATTAAAAGTTCCAGTTGTTACTTTCAATCTATAACAGCTGCAAGAACAACTCTATCCAAACTAGTCTCCTAAATTCCCGTTGTTAGAGTTGGTATCTATATTTAGCTGGTGGGATTAAATTGCAAAGACTTCAAGCTGGGCAAAGCACACTGATCTGCCTTTTTACAGCTAGACCTGTGTGCTGCAAGGACCTAAGGCTTTCAGTGTCCTCTTCCTTACCCAGGTTACTCACAAAATGGATTCTCAGCGGGAACTCGCAGAGGAACTGCGGCTTTACCAATCCACCCTTCTTCAGGATGGTCTAAAAGATCTCCTGGATGAGAAAAAATTCATCGATTGCACCCTAAAAGCAGGTGACAGAAGTCTTCCTTGCCACAGATTGATTTTGTCAGCTTGTAGCCCTTACTTCCGTGAGTATTTTTTATCTGAAATTGATGAGCAGAAAAAAAAGGAGGTAGTGCTAGATAATGTGGATCCTGCTATACTTGATTTAATCATCAAATATCTGTACTCTGCCAGTATTGATCTCAATGATGGAAACGTACAAGATATTTTTGCACTGGCCAGCCGCTTTCAGATCCCCTCAGTGTTCACTGTCTGCGTTTCTTATCTTCAGAAAAGACTTGCTCCTGGTAATTGTCTAGCCATCCTAAGATTGGGACTACTTCTTGATTGCCCGAGACTTGCCATTTCTGCCCGTGAATTTGTGTCCGATCGCTTTGTACAGATTTGTAAGGAAGAGGACTTTATGCAACTGTCTCCCCAGGAATTGATCTCGGTCATTTCAAATGACAGCCTAAATGTAGAAAAGGAAGAAGCAGTGTTTGAGGCAGTGATGAAATGGGTGCGAACAGACAAGGAAAACAGGGTTAAAAACCTTAGTGAAGTGTTTGATTGTATCCGTTTTCGCCTTATGACAGAAAAATATTTTAAAGATCATGTTGAGAAAGATGATATAATTAAAAGCAACCCAGAACTCCAGAAAAAAGTCAAAGTTCTAAAAGATGCTTTCGCAGGCAAACTCCCAGAACCTAGCAAAAATGCAGAGAAGACTGGGGCCGGTGAGGTGAATGGTGATGTTGGTGATGAAGATTTACTTCCTGGTTACCTGAATGACATTCCCAGGCATGGAATGTTTGTCAAAGACCTCATCCTCTTGGTTAACGACACAGCTGCAGTGGCTTATGATCCCACAGAAAATGAATGCTACCTTACTGCACTGGCTGAGCAGATTCCCAGAAATCATTCCAGCATTGTTACCCAGCAAAATCAGATATACGTGGTAGGAGGACTATATGTGGATGAAGAAAATAAAGATCAACCTCTACAGTCATACTTCTTCCAAGTAAGAAAGACTATTTTTATATAAGTACAGGTATAAAGGGAAGGCTGGTTATTCATCCAGTTAGCCAATTTGTGAATTATTCAGGCTGTTTGCATTTTACTCCAACTGATGTCCTATTCTAGTCTCTTGCACTTTCATTACTTAGAGGGTTAACAGAGAAAAATATTTGATGGCTTGTTAATATTTAATAAAAGGTTTGATGAATAATGGGATTCTAATTAATGTTTAACTCATGACTTAAGATTTTCTTTATACTCTTTTACCCAAAATGCCTTATTTATAGTTGATGTTGACTGTAATCCTTCAAAGCCTAGTATTTTAGTAAAAACTAAATTCAATCTTGTACACTCTTGCCTATTAAAATTAGGTGACTGTATTTCCCTAAATGAAGTTATTTCCCTAAGTCAAAGTATACATTACAAAGAAGTAATAATTGGTCAGATTTTCTACCTTCTTCTAAGTTTCCTTGAATTGAAGTTCTTAGAGGTAGCATTTCATCCCTTATTTATGGTTACTGCCTGACATATAGTCTTGTTGAAAATAAAAAGAACTGTTGACATATTCTAAACACTTTGAATTATCTCCTAGGAAAAACTGTCTTATACCAGTGTCACTAATTCGAATTGATTGATGATATTTAGAAGTTTTTACTTAAGACGTCACATTTATTGGATCAGAGATATACTTAGACATTATTACAACTTAACAAATTTTTTTTTTTTTTGCTTCTGGGATAGTCAGGGTATTAACAATCTATTTTGTGAAACCACAGAAGTTTCAAGAAAAACAAATCCTCCTAAACTAATAGACCCTTTACAGTTTGTTTGACGGGCGTTTGTTTCATATTATCAATGTATTATACTTTATCAGTTTATGAAGGAGTCAGCTTAACTTTTATCTTCAATAATGCCAATACTGATACTTTGTAGCTTACAACTAGCTCAAAAGAGTTGGTTTAGGTCATAGCTAATCATGGCCTAGGGCTTATGGAGACTTGAATTGGAAAGGCCAAAGATAAGCAAGTGTAGAATGTCATAGCACAGTCACAGTGAGCTCGCAAAGTGGTGACATACTTTGCATTCACAAAGTAACTACTTTTAATCTGCTTTTTCTAATCTTAAAAAATGTAGTTGTAATAATACGTATTGTTTCTTAATTTTCAAAGTTCCAGTGAAGAATGTTATCATACATATTTGAATGTGGGCCAGAAAATTTCCTAAGCCCTAATTTTAAATTCAGATAAACTTCAGAAAGGGCAAAATCAATGAAAAAGGCTATAAATATATCCAGGAAGTAAAATGATATCAAACAGATAGATGACAGTTAACTAGAAATCAGATTCAAGGAAGTTATAGCCATAGAATAAATTCCCCAAAACTCCTAGAGATATTTTATATTCATATTTAATTTATTGAATATATTCATAATCCTGCCCCTTTATTGTCAAGTGTTCAGTTTAATTTTATTCTCTTCCATCCTATTATTATTACCCTTACTTTTACTGATACGGCTTCTCATTTCTGGTTCAACAAACCTGCTTGATGTTCTTTGTAGCTACAAAAACAGTTACACAAAATTGGAAGGTCAGCTCCCTGTCATTATCCATGCCTTGCTGCCTGTAAAACACAAGGCACAAACAGTAGAACAAGATGCCAGGACAAAAACACCTGACCATAAAAGAGAGTTTTGACTCACAAGAGAATATTCATATGCAAATCTCAGGCTTTTTATTTTTCTGCTAGCTCACAGGTGTTTTAGTTTAGGAGTAATTTGACATTTGATTATATGCTGTAAATATATTATGAGGATTTTTTACCTAGGTAAAAGAAGTTTTTTCCCATCCCTGTAGAATTAGTAGATTCATCACATTTTTGAAAAGGTCTTAAAGTAATCTAGGTCCAAACCTAATTTTAACAACAAGAAAACCGGAACCCAGAGAGGTTAAATAGCTTGATAGAGCTCATCTGTGGAGCCCGACAGGGGTCTACTAGAAAGTGCCCTAAGAGTAGTAATACGGGAAAGTAAACAATGCTGTACAATGTGGGAATTAAGCCCTTAGGTTTGGGATTATGATGGCTGCTGTTCCATTCTTTAAAACACTGTGGATTTAGATAGCTTGGATTTGAATACCACCTAAAAGCTCTCTGAGATTGGGCAAATTAATCTTTCTGTGCTTCAGTTTCCTCATCTGTAAAATGAGGATGATAAAAGTGCCTACTCTGGAGGACTAAATGAGATTACGTGTGTAAAACATTTAGTTCAAAGTCTGCGACAATAGTCAAAACTCCATAAATGTTCATTATTATTCCCACTGTGTTACACACCATCTTCTTTTGTTGTTGTTGAGACAGAGTGTCCCTCGGTGTCCCTGGGTAGAGTGCAGTGATGAGATTGTAGCTAACTACAAGCTCCAACTCCTGGGCTGTAAGCGATCCTTCTGCCTCAGCCTCCCCAGTAGCTGGGATTACAGGCCTGTGCCACAACACCCGGCTGGTTTTTGTTGTTTTGTGTATTTTTTTTAATTTTTGTTTTTCTTTTTTATCTGGTAGAGATGGGGTGTCACTGTGCTTAGGCTGGTGTTGAACCCCAGAGCTCCAGCGATCCTCCGGCCTTGGCCTCCCAGAGAGCTAGGATTACAGGCGTGAGCCACCACAGCCGGCCCACGCCATCTTCTTGATCAAAGAATTTTTTTCAAAAATGAAAACATAAAGGATCAAAATCTAGATGTTGAAATTAGTGAATACAAAGCTAACCATGCATGTGTGGGATTAAACCCCTCATGTCATCTAGTCTTAATTAGTGCTTTGTTTAACTGAGGTTACTAGACCAGAGATAGGCTTCCACAGATACCCCTCCCTATACCACAGCCACATATATATATCCACATCTATTCTTGGTATCCAGTGAATCTGGGTTTTATTCATTTTTCTTCTGCAATCTAGAAAGGGGCACCAGAGAGAACAAAAAATCTGCAGCTGCACTCTCTCAGAAAACAGTTTTCTTGTGCTTTGGTGTCCTAAAATGCAAAGTGGAAGATCTTAAAATTACCAATAGTAAGTGCTGAGACAGATCCCAGCCATGCAAAATCACCCACCCCGCAGCATAGGCACTAGGAGGGCCAGCTTAGGCTTGCAGAAGTGCAATAGCAACAAGCAAACCTATCTCTTAATATAAATCAAAACAATAGAGAAGGGTATGTCAAATAACTCCCAATAAATGCCTCAAGAATTCACTTTAACACCTGCTTATATCAGAAATGGTAAAGCAAAATATAGAGAACCTAAAAATTTTTTAAAGAAAAAGATTGTGTAACCTCCCAGTTGTCTGTGAACTGAGCGACAGGTCCAGCTGTCTCAGGTGCCGGCTTGGAGAACATGTTAAATATAGCATGCAGGGATCCTTCACATACTGTGACCCTCCCTGCACTGACAACTCTCTTTCCCTAGTGTCCTAAAAGTATCAGTCAGAATCCCTTGTTTCAAAGCTGAACAGGGAAACATGGAAGAAAATTTGACAAGAAACCTTACAGTTCTAACCTCTGGTGATTCTATTTTATAATACTCTTTCCTTTCTTTAAGTCTCGAAGACGTTGGTACTGTTATCTATTTTGGTATGCGAACTACATTTTCTCATTCTTGGTAATTATAAGCTAAGATTCTTTGGGATTATAGTTTCATTTTGCTTCTCAGATCTTTGACTATCTCAATGAATTCTAAACAACACACAAAATATAGCATTTTTTGGGTAAACTTGTAACTTTTTTCTAACAAGCTCCACAATTCCTCATTTTTTTTTTTTTTTAGCTTGATAACATAGCATCTGAGTGGGTTGGACTTCCACCTCTGCCTTCAGCAAGGTGTCTCTTCGGTCTGGGAGAGGTAGATGACAAAATCTACGTAGTTGCAGGCAAAGACCTTCAAACAGAGGCTTCGCTGGATTCAGTGTTATGCTATGATCCCGTGTAAGTTGGCATGATATTCCTGTTCCCTAAGCATTCAGGTATTTAAGTGCCTACAACATATTCATATTTTCATACCCTGAAATTTACTGAAAGCATATCAATTCTATCATCTAATTTTAGGGCTACAAAATGGAATGAAGTAAAAAAACTTCCTATCAAAGTCTATGGACATAATGTGATTTCACATAAGGGGATGATATATTGTCTAGGAGGAAAGACAGATGACAAGTAAGTACCTTGAATTCTCCTTATGATTTATATCCAAATGTTTTTTTTTATTAGAAGGTTTCCTTCCTCTTTTCATTTGAATCTACATACTGAAATGGGACTTGGTTCTCATCATATTTTGAAGGTAAAATTTCAAAAGTTATTGAAGGAAATTATAAACAATTTCCAAAGGAAAACTATAAAATTTAAAAGTTACTAAAGTCAATATGTGGATACCCAGCATACTATTAGGAACGAGCATAATATCTCAATCATAAGCATTCTCAAAGTGGAAATGCAGCATCTAGGAACAAAATCAAGTCTTTTATTTAGCTGATTTATAAGTGTATTTTACTACAATAAAACCAACAAGTTTCTTATTCATTTAGCCATAATATGTAGATAAAAATTTAAATGTACTCTATAATGTAGTGTTTATATCTTCTTAAACAATAATGCATGAAAATATTGCGGATTTGTACTTTACGTTCATAAGAGGGAATTTAGATAGGTCAATTTAAAACTCAAAAGTGTGGTGATTGAAAAGAAGGCAGTTATTTCTTCAGCAACATTTTACTTATTTACTACTCCCTGACAGAGGTAATATTCAAAATATTTAATAACTACTCAAAAACAGGCTCTCACTAGCACCCAGTCTCTTATGAGAAAACAAGGACAAAGTTTCACATATAAACCTAACTTGATTTCTAGGCACTTCTCAAGGAAGAGGTAATTAGGAAAGACCTCTTACAACTTAGAGAAGTGAGCTCAGAATGCTCCACAGTCAGTTAAGCTGCTGGCCAGTCTGGTAAAATGAGCATTTTCAGTTTAGATAGTTAAGAGCTAATCTCCTGCCCTTGGAAACTCTGCCTGATTTGGCTTATCATCATTTGCCCATTGTTTAATTAATAGAGATGTCCAATCCTGGAAAGGGAGCCAAAATTAAGAATTTTGAGGACACAGCAGGAAAGGAGAGTAAACTATGCAAATGTGTTAGAGGTAAAGAACTCTTTTCTGGAGTTAATAATTAATGGTTCTGGCCAGGTGTAGTGGCTTGCACCTGTAATCCCAGAACTTGGGAGGCCAAGGTGGGAGGATCACTTGAGACCAGGAGTTCAAGACTGGCCTGGGCATAATAGTGAGACCCTTTCTCTACAAAAAATAACAAAAATTAGCCAAGCATGGTGGCGTGCACCTGTAGTCCCAGCTACTCAGGAGGCTGAGACAGGAGGATTGCTTGAGCCCAGGAGTTCAAGGTTGCAAGTGGGCTGTGACGGTGCCACTGCACTTCAGCCTGGGTGACAGAGTGAGACCTCACCTCTAAAAAAATTATAATTAATGTTTCTCATTCAAATAAAATGATATATATAGCACAGAAAATGTGATTTTAAAAAGCAGTGGTTTTTATATAATCTATCCATATTTAAAGATAATATATTATGAAATTTTGATATTCTCCTTAATCCCAGCTATTCCTATCAAATTTACAGGAAGGCATATTATAATGTTATAAGCTTAACCGGTTCCAAATCTTATTTGGGATATTTTTCCTGCGTAAATGGAATGGAAAATCTCTACTGAAGAATGTTCTGACTTCAGAAACACAGGAACCCTGCCAAATGATTTAAATTGTTTCCTTCAAGTAGCATTAGTAACTAGGAAATTGATATGTCAGTAAGAAGCATACAGTTCTTGTCAGTAAGAATATATTAATCTTGAGAATATGATTAACCAAGACAACACTGCTTGATAAATGTCAAAGTCAATAACTTTGAAATGAGTCATTATCTAAAAGTAAGTGCTGAATTGCACTAGTTCCCACTAATGAATTTGAAGAACATGCTTTTTGTATAATGCTCTTATCAAGAAGTTTTCAAGGCCGGGTGCGGTGGCTCACGCCTGTAATCCTAGCACTCTGGGAGGCCGAGGCGGGAGGATGGCTAGAGGTCAGGAGTTTGGGACCAGCCTGAGCAAGAGTGAGACCCCATCCATCTCTACTAAAAATAGAAAGAAATGATCTGGACAGCTAAAAATATATACAGAAAAAATTAGCCGGGCATAGTGGTGCATGCCTGTAGTCCCAGCTACTTGGGAGGCTGAGGCAAGAAGGATTGCTTGAGCACAGGAGTTTGAGGTTGCTGTGAGCTAGGCTGATGCCACAGCACTCTAGCCCAGGCAACAGAGTGAGACTCTGTCTCAAAAAAAAAAAAAAAAAAAGAAGTTTTCAAGTTATACCCACAGTCAGTTATTAGAGGAAATGCTTCTACTCCAGATATCTGGTCTTTTATAAGATTAAGCAAAAAATTGTCCTCACAAAAAGCTGGGCTTTTTTTTTTTTTTGTATTACCAAATATATCCAGTTAATCAATTATTATTTGGAATTCTGAACTCCCATTACTAAATTATGGATAACTTTAAGGAATCATAGAAGCATACTAAGAATAATTCAGATAAGTCCAGGTTTTTCTGGCAGCATTAGCACATAAAACTCTTCTCATTACTCATCAGCTCAGATGATTAGTTTTCTAATCTATGGTCCCATATTTCTTAAAATGCTTGGGTATACTAATGACAGTGTAAAATGAAATGAGCTATCATATTAAATTTAAAATAGGTATATTTGCATTTAATCATTTTTTAAGTTGCCAGATTCATTCTTAGGATATTCACATAATACACATATTTTGTTATTATTAAAGGTTTATTTATTTATTTTTTTACTCAAATAGAGTAAAAAAAATCTTCCACTGAATTTAGTAGTATATAGGACTAAAATCTATTGTGCCTGGGCTTCTAAGCAAGTTGCCTAGAAGTAAAAGTACCCTACCTTCCAGTTACATAATTATTATAAAATAGTTTTGATCCTCACATTTGGAATTGTCCTTTGCTTAGTGGCATGTGTTCAAATTAAAAATTCTTTGGCATTTTTCTGATCCTCTGCTATACGACATTTCTTACGAGAAGCAAAGCCAAATTATTAGTGAAGATGCTTTCAGAAAAGAAAGGTTCTAAAAGGAATATCTGTTGTTTTTTACATTTACAGAAAATGTACAAACAGGGTATTTATCTTCAACCCCAAAAAAGGAGACTGGAAAGATCTGGCTCCAATGAAAACCCCTCGTTCCATGTTTGGAGTGGCAGTCCATAAAGGCAAAATTGTGATTGCAGGAGGTGTCACTGAAGATGGTCTTTCAGCCTCAGTTGAAGCTTTTGACCTTATGACTCATAAGTGAGTTGCTGTATCTTGATACAGCATATAAACCATTGTACATTTTAATTGTTAACTTTGTCTAAAAACTAAGTTTTCTAACTAGGATGGGGGGAGGAGAAGACGGAGAGCCATAGATTAAAGAGGAAGTATTTTCATGAGTTTCTTCTGCTGTTACTGGGTATTAAACTCTTCTAACACTTTGATGCATCATGTGTTTGCAGTATAGAACACATGACCCCTCAAGTTAATGTTGGCACGTTCTGTTTGTCTTTACTTGTTGTTAACTTTGTGATTTTAGTCATACAAAGGTATTACTTCTGAATAACTGTATACATGTAGATGGATATTCATGTCTCTATAGAGTTATTTGATTTGAAGTATGTTTCAAATGAAAGTTTAAGGATGAGAAGATCTTCACTTAATTTATTAATGATTGACATGTGTAAAGTATGAATGCTTCAGAAGTTCTAATTCCTTTATATTCTTTATAATTTTCTTAAAATTTTCATTTTTAAGCTTTTATTGACTTAATGTGAAAAGATATTTGAAAGATATTCTTCATATAAAATTGTTTTAATTGTTAGGCCCACACATTTGGATAAGTATATACTTTTTATACTCCTACTTTAGCAATAAAGAAAAAATTAGAGCACTATTATTACTCTTTTTAGGAACCGTGTATGCCTGATTACAAAATAGACTTTAGTATCTAAAAATCACAAGGAACTTTTGTGGAACAGGATTTAAATGATCATTAAAAATGTTTTGAAGACTATGTAATACAGGTAAACACTCATGATATAAGTGAAAGAAGTAGCACATGAAATTGTAAATATCTTCTTAGTTTTATTCATATGTATGGATGCTTGTATGTACACGCTTTTTTAAAAGATGACAAAATTACACCAAAATGTTGCTTATGATTATGTCTGGAAGGTGTGATTATGGGGATATTTGTTTTCTTGTATACCTTTCTATACTTTCCAGATTTTCTACTATGTACATATATTATTTTTATAATTAGAAAAACATGTTTAGGCTAGGCACGGTGGCTCACGCCTGTAATCCTAGCACTCTGGGAGGCCGAGGTGGGAGGATTGTTTGAGCTCAGGAGTTCAAGACCAGCCTGAGCAAGAGCGAGACCCCATTTCTACTAAAAATACAAAGAAATTAGCCAAACAACTAAAATATATACAAAAAATTAGCCGGGCATGGTGGCGCATGCCTGTAGTCCCAGCTACTCAGGAGGCTGAGGCAGTAGGATCGCTTGAGCCCAGGAGTTTGAGGTTGCTGTGAGCTAGGTTGACGCCAGGGCACTCTAGCCCGGGCAACAGAGTGAGTCTCTGTCTCAAAAAAAAAACAAAGAAAGAAAGAAAAACTATTAGGTCCACTTCAATGCCAGAGTAATATTAATAGAGAGCTACCAAAATGACTAATTCATTCTAGATTCTTGATACTTCCAACTAGTTTGATTGATTTTATCTTTAGTAGTCCTATTTTAGATAGCTGTTAACATTAAGAAGTTCCCTTGGGCCAGACGTGGTGGCTCATGCCTGTAATCCTAGCACTCAGAGAGGTTGAGGTGAGAGGATTGCTTGAGGTCAGCAGTTCAAGACCAGCCTGAGCAAGATCAAGACCCTGTCTCTATTAAAAATAGAAAGAATTAGCCAGGCATGGTGGTACATGCCTGTAGTCCCAGCTACTTGGGAGGCTGATGCAGGAGGATCGCTTGAGCCCAGGAGTTTGAGGTTGCTGTGACCTACGGTGAAGCCATGGCACTCTAGCCCGGGCAACAGAGCAACACTATGTTTCAAAAAATAAATAAATAAATAAATAAATAGTTCCTTTAAATCTTTATAAAATAGATGAAGTATAAATCATTAAAAAGAAATTTTCCATCCCTACTTTCAAAATTATCCTTATCATGTGCTTTTATTGCAAACGATTTGGAGATTTCTTGAGAAAAGTTAGAGATCAGGATTTTTAAAAATTTGTATTAGTATTCAAATAAAATCTAACACAGTAACAGGTTTGGGGTCTAGGAGCCCTACACATGCCACAAAAACCCCACTGTTTGTGACACACAGTTTGGTAACCACTGCAGAAGGTACTAACTGATGAAGCAGTCTAGGGTTGACATTCTTAAGGATTTATAGCTAATATGGTTACATCTTTCAAATTAAGGAATTTTAAAATATCTTCCAGCAGCAAACTTAATCTTCTACTTTTGGATGTCTATAAGACTTGAATTTTTAAATTACAATTTCCTGTAATTGTTTAACAAATACATTTGGCATTTCTTTTATGTTTTACATTGACTGTATTTTCAATAATACTTAGATGGGAGGTAATGACTGAATTTCCCCAAGAAAGAAGCTCCATCAGTTTGGTCAGCCTGGCTGGATCTCTGTATGCCATTGGTGGTTTTGCTATGATTCAACTGGAGTCAAAAGAGTTTGCACCCACTGAAGTCAATGACATATGGAAGTAAGTTCACTCCAATTTTCAGAACCACATATTAAATCAGATGACTGAGAACTGACAAACAATTTTGTAGTAAATAATAAGTGAGACTTTACCAACATGCAAACTACTTCTTAGTAGTAAACTAAACATTTGGAACCCATTTGAACTTTTGCACATGCTACTTACTTTATCAAGTACTGTTTTTCTAATGTGAGCTTGGGAAAGAATAGAAAAGACTGGAGATTTCCAGGGAGCAAAGAGGTTAGAATTAGCAAGAGGGTGAGATGGGAAAAGGCTGGAAGCAGTTTAGAAAAGGGATGAAATAATGAGGGCTGGGAAGGTTAAGGTTT
This sequence comes from Lemur catta, assembly GCF_020740605.2. Taxonomy (NCBI): domain Eukaryota; kingdom Metazoa; phylum Chordata; class Mammalia; order Primates; family Lemuridae; genus Lemur; species Lemur catta. Next base: position 56,063,776 of record NC_059135.1, on the reverse strand, counting down.
TTGGAAAACAGGGCCAGGTACCAAGTATAAATATACAATGATTCTTAACCCTGACTATACATTGCAATCACCTGGGATGCTTTAAAAATAAACCAGTGCCTGGGCCTTAATACAGACCAATTATATTCAGAATTTCTGGAGGTAGGGTTCTGGGTCTCTACTTCCTAAAACCTTCCCAGATGATTCTAATGTGCAGCCAGGGTTGAGACTGATGTTAAGGAACTGTGCTCTCAGTCAGCTGAAACTCACCCCAGCCACCTTAGTTCCTAAGGGTAGTCAAAAGCCACACTGCCCCAGCAGGAAAAAGTTACAAGTAGTGAAGGAAAGTACAGCATCTCTTGCTAAAAGTGCCCCTTGCATTGCTAAGAGGAACCTGAAAGAGGGATCCTCACTGATTATGGTTTGTTTTGCAATTAGGGCAGTAGTTCCCAAACTTGCCTGCACATTGGAATCACTAGGTTGCTTCAAAAAGTACTAATGCCTCTGTCCCACTCCCACTGATAGTGATTTAATTGGTCAGGGATATGGTCTGTGCTTTGGAAATTTTACAAGAGTCCCTAGATGTTTCTATATGTGCAGACAAGTTTGGGAATCACTGCTTTGGGGAAGGGGAAAAGGGGGGCATCACTATTTGCTTGGCAGTAAAATTTTAAATTTAGATACTGGTATTTTCTAATTTGGGGTAATACCTGGAGCATGATTCTCAAACTTTGGTACATATTAGAATCACTTAGGGAGTTTTAAAAAATCCTCATGCCCAAGCCACACTCCATACCAGTTAAGTCAATTTCTGGGGGTAAGACCCAGGTATTATTATCTTTGACATCGCTAGGTGGTTGTACTGTGCAATTAAGTTTCAGAACTAGTGATCTACTACAGTGGTTTCTAAAGCAGCATCAGCATCACCTGGGTACTTGTTAGAAATGCAAATTCTCAGGCCTCACCTCAGACCTGCTGAATTAGAAACTCTAGAGATGGGCCCAGCAATCTGTGTTTTAACAAGGCCTCCAGGTGACTGGGATGAGCGCCAAAATTGAGAGCCACTAATCTAGAGAAAGGTGGCTGCCTACTTGCCCTAGTGAACCTCTATCTATCCTCACATGCAAAGAGATGAAAACTCCCAGTATACCACATTCTAAACCTACAGACCCTCTTATTATGATGTGTAAAAAATTTTCCATTCTTCTATTTTTTCTTGAAATCATTCCATTATTTAGGATTGACCAAGCTGAAAGTAAAAATATAACTGCCAGAAAGCAAATATTTTTAAGCCTCATTTAACTTCAACCTCCTATTGCTTAAATATGGTCATTTTTTTCTTTAGGTCATTTAAAAATATTCTTTATCTCTTACTTTCTTGCCCTAAATTTTAGATAATTAAGATTCTTCCTTTTATTATTAGTAAAATATTTTGTCTACTTTCCTCTACATAAAAAAATCACTCAGTGCCATAATATAAGTGTTAAGAATTAAATCTGGGACATTGATGAAATTAAGTCACTGCATATCTCAGTATCAGGTAATTTTAATAATTATTTTAAATCTCATTCATTTATCTGAGAATGATTTGGGGCAGAGGTGGGGAACCTGCGGCCTTTAAGGCCACACTTAAGGACCTAGAAGGCCACATGTGGCCTTAAGGCCGCAAGTTCCCCACCCCTGATTATTTCTTACGTTAAAGATATTAAGGTGGATAAATATATTATTTATCCTCACATACCTCTGGGCTAGTTGAGGACACAGATATAGGGAAAAAATTAAAATAGAATAATTGCTATAATAAATACCATATAAAAGACTATGTGAGAAATGAAGAGAAAGGAACAAACTCTGCCTAAATAAGGTGAGAAAGGCTTCAGAGAGCAGGTAGCATTTAGGAGTTTTTCACATAAAGAACATACCAGGCACCAGGCAGAGGAGACATGTTAGGCACACATGGTAAAACAAGGGAATTCGAGTTGTTTGTATCTTTATAACCTTGAATATTCAGAGATGAAGACAATTTCTTACCTAAAGTCAAGTACAAAGTCTAAGTAGTCCTCAAACAGAACAATAAAGAGGAAGGGGAACAAATTTTTATGAAGTGACCACTATGTATCCAGTGCCATGCTAGGCACTAGTGTATAGAACAACCGAAGTCATAATTAAGGCTCCTATTAATAACAATCCCTGCCCTTCCCAGTTCTTACTCTTAAGGAATAGTCTGTTTACCTTGACTCAAAAGACCAGCCATCTTCATCAGTCCAAAGATGAATGATTAACTGCTTAGGTATCTATTACTCCTCTTCTTGGAACAATCTTTGATTCCCAGAGAAGGCTGAACTGCCTAGGCATCCAGATTAAATACTGTGGCAGTAAGTTCAGGCAAATGCTCATTCAGAGAATGTGTATTTGGGGAGGAATTCAAGTGTTATTCAATAAGGCAGATGCATCCTCTTCTGAGTAAGAACCACTGGGCTTTTTCAAAGATCCACATTTGTATAATAAATACAGGGAAACCTATAGAACTAAAGCTGCTTATTGATTACTTTTTTTTCCTCCATCAGGTATGAAGATGATAAAAAAGAATGGGCCGGGATGTTGAAGGAAATACGTTATGCTTCAGGAGCTAGTTGCCTAGCAACACGTTTAAATCTCTTCAAACTGTCTAAACTGTAAACAAGGTGATAAAACATAATAGATTGGGAGGTGGTTTGTTTGGTTAATAGGGCTTTAATTCATTGTTTTTTAAAAGCTTGTACAGAGATTCATGTAGAAATTATTCAGGAAGTTATTGTCTAAAAGGTGAGCAGTAGGTATCAAAACCTCAAAGTCATTAAATCTTCAATGTAATGATTAGAGCTTAAAAACATTTTCTAATAAGAAATTAAATATCCAGTTGAACAAATTATTTCTTTCGTCTATGTCTCACTCAATGGATTACAAGGAAGGTTCCTAAATTTGAGCTGTTTACAAATCCTTTCATTTGCATTGTTAAGGGTAACTTTATGCTCATTTTCTATTACAAATGGAACTGGAGAATTAAATATGTACATCTACATTTTTTAAAAAAATTAAAAATATCAAAAGCCTTTCCTCCTGCTTTAAGATATGACAAGAGTCCTGTGCATTGTATCAAAAATTACCTGCCATAAGATGACTTTGGAAATGCTTTATAAGGAGTTTAATAAATGGGTCTCATTTGAAGGGGAAAAGTCTCTAAGTAAAAGTAGTCAAATTCAAATGGCCTTTCTTTTTTCTCCATTATTTTTGCGACACTGGCATATTATTTGTGATTTCCAAATCAAATTATAAAACTAAAACCAAGTAAATTACAGTGTTCAAGCCATTAACTACAGCATCTGTGGCAGGAGGGTGGAGAAGCACCTTCAGGAAATGGATGGATTCTTTAAACTGCTGGGGCAGAAGCTGGGGGCTGTGGGTAATGTGAAGGAGGATATGTACTCACTGGTTTAAATTTTAGATGTATTTTCCATGAAAAAGCTCCTATTTGCTAAATTTCTGATAGCCAGAAAAGTGACTAAGTTATTGTACTTTCTGGGATGTGAGGCTTCTGTTGCCCAGGCTGGAGTGCAGTGGTGCAATCCAATAGCTCACTGCAGCCTCGAACTCCTGGGCTCAAGCGATCCTCTCACCTCAGCCTCCTAAGTAGCTGGGACAACAGGTGTACGCCACCAAACCTGGCTAATTTTTAATATTTTAAATATGTACTTCAATTAAGCCTAAGCCAAATATTAATGGAGTGAATTACATGTAGGAAACATATTTTAAAGCTGTCCTTATGATTGAAGGTACTCTGGCTACTAACTTATTTGGAACAGAGTGAATTCAGATGGTCATGGAGACAGAAGATAGCCAAGTTTCAGATGGCCATTTACCTCTACCCCTACCAGGTTGCCTGAGGGTAGTTCTCAATGGCTTTCTGCTGAGCACAAATGTATCATTCTTGGAGAAGGGGCTGAGGATTATATTCACATAGTAGGCCCTTACTATTTCTTAAATAAATGTGTTGTGAGACAAATTTAAAAAATTATTATTCCCTCAGCATGTGTAGGATCAGACCAGGTCAAGGTTGGTCCACTCGGCTATCACCCCATTCCTTTGCTTCCATTTAGAAGAAAACTCACGTCTCCTCCTATTTTCTCTTGAACCCGCCAGGCTTGCACATTCACCACTTCACCAAAATGGCTCTTTTCAAGGTACTAATAATTTTCATGTTGCTAAATTTAATGAACATTTTTTCAGTCCTCATCTTACCTGACCTGTCAGCAACTGATATAACTACTCACCTCTTCCTTCAGACGCTTTTGAGAGTTGGCTTATGCGAAGTATTACTACTGCCTTTTCTGACTTTTCTTCCTACTTCATTGGCCACCCTGCTCAGTCTCCTTTGCTGGTTCCTCTTCTTCCTCTTGATCTCTTAATGTTGAAGTGCCCTGAAACTCAGTTCTCAGAGCTCTTCTCCATTTATACTCTTCTCTAATCACATCTTAAGTGATTTTTATCTAGTCTCATGGCATTAAATACTGCTGACAACTTCCAAATTTTTATCTGGAGGCTGGACCTTTTCCCTGACCTCCAAACTCATTTCTTAAACTTTCTGTATGATAGCTCCATTTATATGTTTAAAAGGTATGACGAACTCAACATGTCTAAAACAAAGTTGTGACCTTCTCCCTATCCAGCTGCTTATCTGGCTCTTTCCACAGACTTCCCTATCTCAGTTAATGGAAATGACATCCTTTTAGTTGCTTAGGACAAAAACTTAGAATTATCTTTGACTCCTGTTTATTGCCTTTACCTTCAAAACATATCCAAAAATCTCACCATTTCTCATTACCGCCACTAGCATTATTCCTCCAAGCCACTACCCATTTCTTGCCTGGATTACTGCAACAACCTTGTCTTGGGTTTCCCTGCTTACACATGTACTACACTGCAGTCTTTCCTCATCTCAACAAGGTGGCAAAGTGATGCAATTAAAATGGAAGTTCTTACCATTCCTTGCTTGAAACCCTCCAATGGCTTCTCTTCTCACTCAGAGTAGCTATGAGGTCATGTATATTTATCTCTGTTATCTCTCACCTTTTCTCTTATTATACTCCCACCCCCTAACCACTTGTTCTGCTCCAGCCACACTGGATCCCTTGTCATTCTCAAACACACAAGGCATACTCCCATCTTCCAATATTTGTACCTAATATTTTTTAATTGAGTCAGGCCATTTAATTAAAACAAGTCCAAATATGACACTCCATGATAACTCATTTTAAATAAAAACTACAATCATGATTTGCCTTCTCTAAATATACACTCTCTCAGGTAGTCCATTCGAGCATCCTTTGTTGACAGAGCCATAGAGTTCCATTCAAAATGAGGGATCTGTAAAGTAAGTAATGCAGTTTGAATGAAAGTTTTAAAGCAACAACAAAAGACATGGCAGAAGCACTACTGGTATACATGGTATAAGCACTACATGGTATAAGCACTACTGAGCGAAGCTGTAGGAATCCTATGAAATTAGTTTATATAAGCATAGCCTGTGAATCTTTTTTGGAAGCCAAGTGTATCCTTCTTTCCAACATTGCCTGGAAAACTTTTTTCTGCCTCACAGCTTCTTTTATCCTCTTGTTCCTACAATACCAACAATGGAAATTTTTTTCTACATACCCTTTTACATTCATACACTAGTCTTTTTCTCTGATAACTCCACCTCCATACTGCCTCTCTCTTTTGTAAGATAAATATACAAACAACACATCTTCTAAAGACAATAAAAGAAATGATAATTTCTATTTCTTATTCTACAAAAAAAGATATTTTGTTTTAGGGATACTATAATGTAACTTTTTTTTAATATAAAAAAGGTAATTCTATAACTTTCATATGAAAAGGAAATATATGTATAGCCAGTATCTCTGGGCTTTTTGGAAGCTGAATTATGTGAGTATTTCATACCTGAATTACGTGATAGCCCAAAATTTCCAAATGTCGTTTTTTCATAGCAGATTTTCCTTTTATGTGAGGGATGTTTTTACAAAAAGCTTTTGAATCCAAAAATTCCAAAGCAATCCTACATAAGATAAAAATAAACATTTACTTCCAAAATCAAAATGAGAAACAGTATTATAGGCCTTTCAGGAACAAGACTGCATCTTCATAAACTAACAAGCCAAATGAATATAAATGAGTATAACAAGTTATTTTTCCACTTAAGAAATGAATAACTGATGACAAATCTCTTCATTTACACAAAAATCATGGTAAATATCTGCCTGGTTTCATCCATTTGTTTGTCTAATATATATTTATTACACACCTACTATATGTAAGGGGCACTGTGAGGGGTACAAGGATAAAACAACACAGCTTATATTGAGCAAAGAACATAAGCTGTACAGTAAGTCACTGCAATGCAGTATAGGAAGTGGCCAAGTACTATGAGAAAAGTAGAGAGGTGTGGGAGCACAAAAGAAGATACTATTTTACTTCCAGTTGAGGACAATTAGGTTAGCACTTTAGTTAGGGAGAATGCTAGGCTTTGGACAAGAGAAGAAAAGACATTAAGGCATAAAGGACAGGAAAAGCAAAAGTAAAGAGTAGAATGCATGAGATGTATAAGGAACAAATTCTACTACATTCAATTCTTCATAACTAAGTTCATTACATTACGCCCAATTTAATATTTAGAGAAAATCTAAAACTAAGACACAAATACCTTTCAGCTCCTGGTGGCAGCCTTGATCCAACTATTTGAGTATTTGATTTCCAGTGCATTTCTGGTAGTTGTCCTAAAGTTATATTATGGTTTCCATAAGGAAGAGGTTTTTTCCTTTTATCCAAGATACACTCAAAATCTTAAGGAAGTATAGAAATTAGCAGTATGAATTAGGTAAATTTTTATAGGTAAAAGTTTAAGATATATTTTAAAAATATATACATATATATGTAAACATACACACATGAAAAGAATGATGAACCTCCTTAAATATCCAACTTACTTTATATGATCTGGTCCAATGGTACCTCTCTTTGTAATCAATCAATAAAAATCAACCAGCAAGAATTACTAAACTATATTTAGCACAGGACTACACTTAGCATTGTGCTAGGCCAAATCACATTAAAAGGTTTTATTTTAATCTCCTCAAGTCTCTTGGTCACATTTGAAGAAAGATAGACCAACTCATTTGAAAACTAGTAAGGACAAAAAGATTCAAGTATTTATCCTGTCTTTCCTATATGAACTGTACATAAGGATAACTGAATAACTGATATGGGAAAGTTGTTTTTAGACAAATTTCAGCTAAAAAATATAAAAGAAATGACAGGTGTAGAATGTCACTACTCTGCCACCCCTAATCAATGATGGATTTAGGCAATGAGTGATTATTAATAGCTGCTAGAATCAGTAGGTGAAAAGCTGAGGAGGGAGGGATGAATGAATGAATCAGCTGACAACATACAAACCTACTGATGAGTCTTAATATAATAAAAGACAATCAGCATTGTGTGCCTCCTGATATGATGCAATAAGAAGTACACATCACCTATGAAGTAGTCTGGCAAAAAAAAAAAAAAACCCAAAAAACAAAAAACAACTAACCTGAAATCTAATTAAGCCTCTAGATATAATTACTGGTTTATAGGAAATACAGGGGAAACACGAGCATGTTAAATGACACCACAGGGTTGTAATCAGAAAAGTCCAGAAAGTGAAAAAAAAAAAATTGATTAAATTGTACATGAAAAAAAGGGGAGAAAGGTAGAAGGTAGAACTTAAAAAGACAAATCAACCAAATGCAATGTTCAGCTACCAATTTGAACAAATAAACTTTAAAATAAAATATAGGACAATTGGAACATAAAAGCTATGTGATATTAAGAAATTATTGCTCTCTCTTTTTTTCCTGTGGCGTCAAGGGGTCCAGTCATCATCTGTGGAGTATGTATCTTGCTCTTGTCCTGTAATCCTATGATAATCCTATCTTTTTCTCCTCAGTAAATTTCATCTCATGCTTCCCTTAAAAAAATATATTGTTAATGGCTATAGGTGTGATAATGATGGTATTGTTGTTACGCTTTTAAAGTCACCCTTATCTTTTACATATACATCCTGAAATGATATATTGTCTGTGCTTTGCTTGAAAAAGAATCAGGTGCAGCTCTGGTGAGCAGGTGTTGATAACTGTTGACTGGATGAGGATTCATTATATTATTCTACTTTTGTATATGTTTGAAATTTTTCCATAATAAAGATCTTCATAAAAGTATTTAAACCAAGAAAAAAGAAACAATGACTGAAAAGGAGGAAAGACTAGGTTAATTATCTACTTTTTACATATAAGAGAAATTGGAGAACTGAACCATCTTCAAGATAATTATGAAACATAAAATATTTAGTTCTCTCATTAAGAGAATAAATTCTGGAGCTAGAATGCCTAGTTCAAATCCTGGCTCTGTCATTTGCCAGGTAAATATAACCTTGGTCAATCAATAGCGCTTTTGGTCAGGGTTGGTGGCTCATGCCTGTTATCCAAATTTTAGGAGGCCAAGGCAGGAGGACTGGTTGAGGCCAGGAATTCAAGCACAACCTGGACAACATAGCAAGACCCTATCTCTACAAAAAATAAGAAATATTAGCCAAATGTGGTAGCGTGCACCTTTAGTCCAAGTTACTTGGGAAGCAAGGCAGACTTAAGCCCAGGAATTTGAGGTTACAATGAGTTGAATGCACCACTGCACTCCATCCTGGGTGACAGAGTGAGATCCCATCTCTAAAAAAATAATATAGTAATAATAATAATGATGTTTCTGGGCCTCAGTTTCCTCATTTATAAAACAGAATAATTTAGGGATATAAAAAATAACTTTACCATATATATACATAAAGCCCTTAAGACAGTGTCTAACACATAATAAGCAATATGTAAGTGTATCCATTATTGATGCTAAATGAAATAGCAGCATTCTTTGACAGATGTACATATGAGCAAAAATCTTACAGATTAATTAAATCATAGCATAGCATACTCATTAAATTAAATATGCAGTCACTAAAAAAGATGCAGTGTATCTGTTGGCACAAAAAAATATTCACAACATATAAAGTCACAAACTGCTATAATCTGGCCAGGTGCAGTGGCTCATGCCTATAATCCTAGCACTCTGGGAGGCTATGGCAGGAGGATCACCTGAACTCAGGAGTTCAAGACCAGCCTGAGCAAGAGTGAGACCCGCCTCTACTAAAAATAGAAAAAATTAGCCAGGCGAGGTGCTATGTGTCTGTAGTCCCAGATATTCAGGAGGCTGACGCAGAAGGATTGTTTGAGCCCAGGAATTTGAGGTTGCAGTGAGCTACGATGATGCCACTGCACTCTGGCCCAGACAATAGAGCAGGACCCGATCTCAAAAATAATAATAATAACAACACTAAGGAAGTTTGAAATATCAGAATTACCAAAATGTGGCACAGAGACACGAATAAAAACATACATCTGCACACAAACATACACAGCCTGTATGTATGTATGCAGATGTTTTTTAAACCTAAATTTAGAAAGTTCATGTTAATTCTCTTAAAATTTTATCTTTTTCATTTAAGCCCAGCACTTGGATTTAGCAATATCTTTTTAAATTTTATGTTGCCATCAACATAAGCTAGTCTACTAGCTTTATGTCATTCACAATTAAGTCAGAATGCCTTCTACAGCTAGACCACCTTAGAAACAAGATTGATCAGGTAAGCATCAAGCACAATACCTCTGGAAATCTTCAACCAGGCTGATAATCAAACTTAGTTTTTGAGATGAAGTTAAAACAATAGAATAGAGATAAGTAATTTCCCTTACTTTAGTGTACTTAGTGGCAAGGACAGAATCTTTTGAAGATCCAGAAATGTTCAGTGAATCTGACTCTGGGTTTTACATAGCACTGGCGAAAGATTAACCTTTATTTTTTTTTTTTAAGAACAGCAAAATGCTCATGCTGGGCCATGGGAACTTGGGAACTTGAGGATTCATTGTATTATTCTTTCTACTTTTGTCTGTTTGCACGTTTTCATGATAATGACTTGAAAAAAAATTCCAAAAAACTTATTTTTTTAATTCCAACTGATAAAATTATTCTATTCAAATTAGTTTGGTCTTCTGAAAGTAGCTAATAAACCTACTGATAACTTACCTACTGTGTAGTAATAAGGTGTAAGAACTGAGGCTTTTACACAATTGATTCCTCCTAGTACCTCTGCTAACATTTTATAAATCTGCTGTTGTGCTCCATTCATGCTGCCAATATCTTTAAAAATAAAAATAATTAGTACACTTAAGTTAATCGGTTTTTGAATGAAAATCATCCCAGTTCTACAAACTGAAAAATAAAGATTAATATTTCCAATAAGAGCTTCAATGTAATACCGTATGTAATGACACTAAATCCAATACAGGACAAGTTCTTTGCTCTCAACCAGAAGAGGTTTAGTGTCCCAAAAATTAAGAAATTCTTACAAATAGAAATCTCACCTAAAAAATTAAACAGGTCATGGCACTCTTGGGAACTCTGGTGTCATGTTTAGGTTTAAGAAGAATAACAATGTACTATTTAATGTCTACTTCTGAATTAAACTTTGATATCTAACCAAAAGAAAACTCAAACCTTTATTATATTGTTGACAGAAGCGGTCATGAAACCATGGAATCTGAAACTCTGGGCATTCCAAACAGACTGCTCTATTTAACTCCATAAGACGAAACTGGGCCCTCGTATTTAGAGATGAAGGTAAAACTGAAATTAATAAAATAATGGATTTGACAGCTTAGATCTAGCAAAGACAACCCATTTTTTTACATTCATTTATTAGTATATGCTTTTACTCTCATACTATCAAATCACTTCATTTGCACATAAATGCTTTATATTTTTAAATTATTACATTCAGTGGGATGATTAGAACCAATTCCTATGTTATTTTCACTAGTGAATGTTAAAACTACATTTAAAAAATACTATAAAAATTTTTTTGTTGACCTAATAGTCTATACTTAGGAATTTATACTAAGGAAACAATGATTCATGTATAACAATTCATTATATATAATAATGAGGAACTGGAAACAACCTATAACAACTGAATTTTATTATATCCATATAATGGTATATTATATAGCCAATAAAAATCATGACATCAAAAAATATTTAATGACAGGGGAAATTGTTCAAAATATAGTTAGAAAACGGCAGCATATAAAAGTGAACATATAAATAATCCAAATTTTATTTTAAAATACGGATATATAGACACACACTAAAGAGCAGGAAAAAGACCAAAAAGAAATACTCCAGAACTTTAAAAGTGGTAGTTTCACTCAGTGGTAAGATTATGGGGTAATTCTTTATTTTCTATTTAATACTTTTGTGTGTTTTCCAAATTTTTGACAACAAGCATGAATACTTTTATAAACAGAAAAAAGTTATTAACATTTAAATGCTTCAGCATAAACAGCTGAGACCTGGATATAAAGTACAAGTGAGAATTTAATAAATTAAAAGGTAGATACGTACTTTCAAGTTGAGAATCCAATCTGGCTAAGAATTTGATGTTAAAAATTGCCTTTAACAGATCTTCTGGAAAATATTCAAGTGTGGCAAAAGAGAAACCAAGAAACACTAACATTAGAGGATCCAATACACCTAAAAGAAAATTAAGATTGTAAAGTCAGGTTTTTAAAAAATGATACAAAGACAGCCTAGATAAAACTAACCTATACTGTTACAATTCAGGATAGTGCCCCACTGCTCACCTCTTGCTGTGCGGCCAGGTTCCTAAGTTTCATGGAAGATCATTTTTCCACCGGCAGGGGGAGCAGGGATGGGGCGGGTGGGAGGTGAAGGGGGACAGAGAGAGCTCAGGCAATGATGCATGGCCTCAGTCCTAATAGGCCACTGACCAGTAGTGGGCCACAGCCCAACGGTTGGGGACCGCAGCCCTGAATGATTCAATTTGTACAAAATCACACTATTATACTAAGGTTATATGAACATTTCTGTTATTATACTTTGATAAAAAGTTTTAAGAACTACCTTGAGAAGAGAAAATTCAAAACAAAAGGACAGTGGTATAAGTAAAAAGAAGTAATCCTAGTCTCTATGTATTGGTGATAATAATATTGCTCAGAATGTGTTAGGTACCATTCTAAACACTTTCCATATATTTACGCATTTAAACCTTATTTCCATACATAGTAGGAATGATTATCTCTGCTTTATAAATGATTATAAGGAAGCAAAGAGAAGTTGAATGACTTGCCTGAAAGACATAGAGTTATGAAGTGAAGAAGGGTGGGCTTTAATCCAGAAAGTCCAGCTCTGGAGCCTGGACCCCTATACCATGCTGCTCTCTGGTGATCTCAGATCTCCAGGCTGAGTGCACACATGTTTGAGGCTCAGATCTTGCCTAGCACCTCCTCCTTTACCTGTCACCCAGCAGCATGGCAGTGTCCCAGAGTATAAGGCTTGAGCTTATTTACTGATTTGCCTCATCCAAGAGACATTTCTGATGTGGGGGAAGGGGTTACCTAAAATGCCCTGCTGAAATCAATATTCTTACAAAGGACAGAAAAGGCAATATCAAATCTTTCCTTTTGTATTTTTTGGTGAGTTTATTTAATGAAGCAAGACCAAGTCATAAATGAAGTTAATAGTGATGATTTCTACCAGCAAAACTAATGCCAAAATTAATCTTTATTCAAAACAAAGACAATTACTCCATTAGTTATTTAAAATTTTATTTATTAAAGGTCTCTAAAAATTTTTCTTAGAGAATCTTTTCTAATTCTCTAAATCTTAAAAGATCAAAGCTGTACTTCTCAATCTTTTTTCTCTTATACCCTTCAGTAAAAAAAAAAAAAAAAAAAACAACTACTTTCTAAGCCTCTATTTGTAGAATGAGTAGAGAAGTACTTTCATTTCCTTCTGATTGTTGACATATGACTGAACAACCAGGAGAACATACTCTAGGTCTCAATTTCATCTTTCTACATATAGTTGCGTTTCTAAAAGGGGTGTAAATGGATGCCATGTGTGCATACATCCATACATGTATATATACAGATATATATCATAGCCCCATTTTGTGGGCTGTGACATAGTAGTATTAGACATGGTTAGATACTATCTGGCTTACAGATCCCGCAAAAAGGTAGCAAAGCATGATACTGATATAATTAATATATATACTGGTTTCATCCCAGCTTAACAAGAGATCTATATAAATAAACCCTAACGTAGAGCCTAACATCTCATGCTGGATGTGGAAGCTCTCAGCAAGTATCTTGGTAGATGACTGGGTAACTTACTCGGTAGGCACAGCAACAAGCTCTGAAGAAACTAGTCTCTAGCTGTCTCTCCAAGCTCATCTCCTACGAACTCTCCCTCACTCCATTCCTGCCACACTGAATCCACTATTTCTGGAAGAAACCAAACATGCTCTCACCTCAGGGCCCCTTAGACTTACCTTTCTTTCATCCTGTGACTCTCATCTCCAACTATCGCCATGGATCATTCCCTCACTTCCTTTAGTTCATGGTTAAATGGCATCTCCTCAAAGAGGCAGTCCCTAAATCCCTTATCCAAAATAGCACTCCCTCCCACCCCAACCCACCCCACCATGTGACATCCTACATACTCTTATCCTGCTCTACTGTTCTTGAGAGTACTTATCACCATTTGACCTTAGAGATTTGCTTACTGTTTACGCCAATCTCCCCCCACCAGAAAGTAAACTCAACAATGATAGCTTATCTGTTTTTACTTTTTCTTGTATCTCCAGTGCCTAGAAGAATACCTGAAAATAAGTACATGGTGAATGTTGACTGAAAAGGTAACAACTACTGAGCAAGATATTTCACTTCTAAAACTTCCATATCATACTGACAAGTAAGCATTGTAAGTCTGAGAAGAAAAGTCCCATAAAGCTATACTACTTGAAGGAAAAACTATACCAAATACAATTCAGGAACCAAAATAAAGGATGAAAAGGAAATAGGAAAAGTAATTTCCTGACTCTGCCATCTTCACATACTGCTTCTGCTAAGGCGAACAGTAGGAAGGACTGTTTCTAGTCTACTTTTTTCTAGTACTGAAACACTATTTAAAGAATTTTTTAAGAGATAAAAAATAATCAGTACCAGAGCAGCAACCCTTCAAACAATTCATAACCATCTATTAAGTCCCTTATGAAACATTCATTTACTTTTTAAAAATAGACTATTAAAATCAATAGAAATAATCACATAATTATGTGCCTCCAGATGTAAATATAAGGTACATATTAAATATAAGGTACACACTAAATATAAGGTACACACAGCACCACACACAAGGTATTTTTGCTGAAAATATTTAATCTGAACTTAATTAAGCATCTATACCTAACTTCTAGTTTACTGGAAATACAACCAGAATGTGGTACTATGGCCAATCTCTTTTATAAAAAATAAAGATCAAGCAAAAAAAGATGGATAAAATGATATAACCACTGAATGGTGGGTGTTTAAAAAAAGTTATCAATGACAATTTGGTGACAACTGGGAAAATCTGATTACGGACTAGGTAGTGGATGGTACTTGTTCATTTTCTTGGGTAATATCCTGTTATTGTAGTTACATAGGAGAATGTCCCTATAACCTAAAGTATATAGAGCTGAAAACTAGAAGGTTCATCATATACACACATGTGCTTGCACACACACACACACACACACACACACACACACACACTGAACAAATATGGTAAGTGTTAATCATTATTCAAGCTAGATGATAGGTATTAGAGGATTATTACGTTTCTTAGGTGTACTAACCTAACAATATTGTGGTAATATAGAAGAATGTCATTATTCTTAGGAGATGTATGCTAAAATAAGTAGGGGTGAAGGGTCACAATGCCAACAGCTTTCTGAAATGGCTCAGAAAAAAATAAGAGCAAGAGAGATAAAAGGATAAGGCAAATGTAATAAAATGTTAATATTAGTGAATCTACACAGTAAGTATACAGGTGTTCCTTGTTCAATTCTTTCTATTTTTTATACAAAGTTTAACATTTTTCTAATAGAAAAGTTTTGAAAATGGACACAAAACTTTTTTAGGTGTAGGATTCATGGCCATTATGGTTACCCTTTTAAATGAGGGTAGCTCAGAAGCAGCAAGTATCCTCTGACTTACTCATTCAATGCATTACCTAATAATATACCTACCTAAGTAAGAATTAAGGTGTTGCATACAAATTCCAAAAAATTCATCTCTTTGAGGTGGATCATAGTTCAAGATGCTGAATGGAAAAATAATAGCAAGGATTGCAAAAGGATGGATCTGTATAAAGAGAAAAAAATTTTATAATTTAAACTTCAGTAAAGCAAAACAAAAATTTAACCTAATTATTATTTTAGGTGAAGTCTTTTTCTAACATGCTTATCATTAAATAATAAATGTATCTCTGCTTATTAATTTTTCTACCCTGCTGTACTTAATTTAACCCCACCACTAATTATTAGAACTCTAAAAGTATTAATGCAGAAAAAATAAACCAGATGATCTACAAATTTATTTTTTAGGTGTAATATCCTCTTCTAGAATTCATTAATCATTAAAATAAATAGGAAATAGTATCAATAATTTCCATGCTATCAATATATTTTATAGAATAATATAATGTAATTAAAGAAGTTTATTTATAACCATCAGTATTTATTTTTCTTTCTTTCATTCACTTTTTAATTTCATCTTTCACCCACTCATCCAATACTTAATGAGTACTAGGCACTATGCTAAGCAAATAAGATAGACTTTTATTTTCATTTGTGAGAAATAATGTCTTATAAATAAAGGCCGTATTCTGATATATCTATAATAGTCATTTTGTAAATGAGTTGCTTCTCACATAATTCATAAAGCAGCATTTTAAAAGTAAGTCTCAGAAATGAATCTGTAAGAAGATACACTGACAATTTAAGAATAATGATGTCAATGGACACCTTATAATTTTTCTCAGCTTTCATGCTTATCTCACACCTTTGAATGTAATTGTTTTTAAATTGTAAAAGTAATACCAAAGCATTACAGAAAATTTTAAAAAGATGGGCATGGTAGCTCTCGCCTGAAATCCTAGCCTTGTGGGAGGACTGCTTGAGGCCAGGAGTTCGAGGCCAGCTTGAGCAAGAGCAAGAGTGAGACCTGAGACCCCATTTCTACAAAAAATAGAAAAATTAACCAGGCATAGTGGCATGCGCCTGTAGTCCCAGCTACTCGGGAGACTCAGGCAGGAGAATTGCTAGAGCCTAAGGGTTTGAAGTTGCAGTGAGCTATCGTGACACCACTGCACTCTAGCTTGAGCAACAGAGCAAGACTCTATCTCAAAAGAAAAAAACAAAAATCATTCATATTCCACTATCCTAATATAATTAGTATCCTCAAAGAATTCTGATTACTGATCTTAATGATATTACAAAGAACCAAAGGATGACTGCTGATCTCCCCAAATCTACAATGCTAGAGGAAGAAGTGGCTTTAAGAGGAGGAACAACAAATTGCTGAACCAGAAGCCAGAGTTTAATTTTTAAACTTTGAATTCTAATCCATGTTCTCAAATTGCTTATGATAAAAAATTATGCTTCTAGAAGTTGACAACTATATAAAACTAACATGTAGCATTTAAAGTTCACCTTTTCAATCTGCTGAATAACCACTGAGGCTATCCTATCAAGTAGCAAAGTACTGAGGTAGTTAGTTCTTGAAATAAAAGATGCAATCCCTGCAACATTTTTGTAATTAATTTCTTCCATCAAACGCTGTAAAGTAGCAATTGTTTCTTCAAGAAGTGACTCAGGAAGCCATTCTCCTTTGAAAGATTTAAGTTCCTCCCATAATAGATCCAAATTGTTGCTTTGTTGTAGTCTCTGATGACCATAGTGATCTAATTTTTGAAGCAGTTTCAGTTGTTTCCCAGTAATACTACCCAAATACATGTGACTGTACTGAATCCATGTTAAAACAGATGTCACAAAACCATTCAGGTCACTTAGGTTACACTGTGGTAAAACTGCTTCAATTCGGGATATCCCCACTGCATCCATATGAGGGGAAGGAATCATGGAAATAGCACGGACCAGAATGGAAATCTCACTTGGTATGACACTAATTTTCAAATAACTATAAAGGAAGAGGAAAAAATGAAAACAACAAAATTAACACATTAGCAACAAAACCAAAATATATATGTATTAAAATGTGAATACCCATTATTATTACTATAATTAATAGGTTAGGTAAGGTAGGCCTAAGATATGTTAATTTAAAAAGAGTTAGGTAAATTCAAAGACAACAGGTCCATAAAAGGTTATTAATGGAAGCCTAAGATGTTCTGAAGCACATTCCAAATTTTTTTATGCAAAAATAAAACCAGAGTCTCTGGCAAACAAAAGGTCAGTGTCAAAACAATGTTTCCAGTGCTGTTGCTGGGAAAGAACTTGGGCTCAATTTCTGATATGATATGGCATGAACCTGTATGACCTCATACAGGCCCTGTCATATACTGATCATTCAATAAAACTGGCTCCTTTCTCATTTCTGGTACATAGGAAGTCCAAGGAAACAAAAACAAATACACAAAAAACCCACAGCACATACAAGTGACACACAATTGACCCCATTCTCTACTCCTTTCCCAAATCCCCATGGTAAGAATCCCACCACCAAGACTGCAATTGTTCAAAAATAAAGAAAGGTCCGGCTGGTGGCTCATGCCTGTAATCCTAGCACTTTGGGAGGGTGAGGCATGAGGATTGCTTGAAGTCTGGAGTTTGAGACCAGCCTGAGCAACAGCAAGACCCCATGTCTACAAAAAAATCCAAAAATTAGCAGGGCGTGGTGTTGCCTGCCTGTACTCCCAGCTACTTGGGAGGCTGAGGCAGGAAGATCACTTGAGCCCAGGAGTTGGAGGTTGCAGTGAGCTAGGATGACACCATTGTACTCTGGCCAAGGAAACACAGAGAAACTGTCTCAAAAAAAAAAAAAAAAAAAGTCACTTCTTATTCCTTAGTGTAAATTTTTCTTAACCATAATGGCATATCACTTTATTATGATAAAAATCATTTTTAACTAAATGTCAATCTTTTGATTATGGCAGAGTCCCATGCCTGGTCTTTCATAAATCACAATGAGAGATCGAACTAGTAGTCAAAAATGGAGCGGAAAAAGATCAATTTGTTTGAACTTCATTTAAGTCATTATTCTGATTTATTGGTCCCAAGTAGCTGGACTACAGTGCCCACCACCATGCTTAGGTAATTTTTCTATTTTTTTAGAGGTGGGGTCCCACCATGTTGCTCAGGCTGGTCTCTAACATGGTATAAGCCACTGCACCGAGCCCATTGTTCTGATGTTTAAAATAAAAATTGTCAATGGAAAATCCCATGTTAGCCTAATGTAAGTCAATGAAAAACCAATAGCTTTGTACCTGAAATATAAATGCTATATCCATAGAAAATAAGGTAATTTTAAATTATAAAGAGAAAAATCTATATGAAAACACTTTTTCACTAACATTACCATTACATATCTTAATTTTAAAATTTCAAATTTAAAAATTTAATAAGTCTTTAAACAAGCAAGTAAGCAAGCTTAAGGACTCTAAATGAGTACTTCCAAATAAAATTTTGCCTTTTTCAGGCACCCAATCTTCTGTTATTCTATTCCTGCAGGAAAGGAGAATGGCTTGGCTATTCACCAGTTTACTGCCATTTCTCCCCTATGTAACTCAATCACCTTTACTGGCCTCATTTCCATTTCAAAATATACCAAGCAAGGGCATTAACAGAATGTGCATGTTTCCATAATGATAAGTGTCTCAACATTTTTAACAATAAACTGCCCAATTATACCTCTAAAAGTTCCAGCAACTTTGTACATAACTAAACAAAATAATATTATAGCTAGATTATAAGATGAAACACTAAACACTTATATTTTAATCTTACCTAAGCAATAATTCTCTGAGTTTCACAAAAAGCTCCTTACTTTGAAAATGTAGAAAACTCAATGCTTGAATTATCTTCAGTAACTCTATTGGTTTATAGGTATCCAAATGTTTATGTAGAACTGAAGCAATTCTAAAAAGAATGACAGAACATATAACCAGTTCATTCATTTACTTATTAAACATTTACTCTGTTGCTTTCAGGTCAGATATTCTGCTCTATGCTAAAGAAACAGTAATGAATGAGACAAGATTTTCTATTCTTGAAGAAATCTCTCAAGATGGTGCTAGAAATGTAGATAATTAATACAGAATGAAGTAAGAGCAATCAATGAAGTGTGAATGAAATAATATTTAATTATCAATAGTAAGAGGAGAGCACAGTTCACTTCCTCACTCAATAAAACAAATCCTCACAGAACAGCCATCAATGACACATCGTCTCCATAACAAAATCTTTACCAAGAGTTACTAGCAATTAAGAAAACTGATTTAATTTTCTTCCTTATATCCACCGGCTCTGAAATGGAGATGCTTAAAAGCAACGAGGAATGCTAAGAGGTAGTAAGCTGGAGGAAATGGGGCAGAAGAAATATTAAAATAAAGGAAAATACAATAGACTATAGAAAATTAAACATATATAATTATATATTTTACTTTTTAAATCTCAAGTTATCAAAAAAGCCAATATATGGCAGTAAGATTTCAAGGTAACATTGTGTTGTGAGACAATTCAAGTTCATATGGATGTTAACTGTTCTGCAGAAACTTTCCTTTTGAAAAGTAGGGTCCTTTCTTTAAGCTCTCCACTTTACTAGACTATGATGCTCTGCTTGAGTATAAAAATAGCACCAAATGAAATGAAAGATGTGATAAACAATTTTGGCATCTCTATTTTGGAAAAAAAACTAGAACATAAATAATGCCTTAAGTGTTAATTCTTTATTTCTTCAAAACAATAGCTAGATTAAATTAAAAAATTTTTTTCCTCAGGAAAAACAGCCTATTTGTGAATGACAACTAAAGTTAACACCATAAATTTCAGAAAAAACTACTTTTTAATCAGATGTGAATTTCTGCTTTCCATCTCTTCCATTGCTTCCAACACTGCCAGGGCTTGCTGGCTGGTCAGCTCCTCTGACATCAATAATATAGTTGATTTAAGTCTAGAAGCAAAGAAAAATTGAAAATTAGTTGCAAGAATTGTTTTAAATAACAGTTTTTAGGTAACAAATAGAAAAGAAATAATATAAACAAAAACTAAATACAATATATAATTCCAATTTTCTTCCCACATATTTGGAGATAATATAAAATATTACTGAATCAAAGAAAAATATATTTTCTTCAAAGTAATTAAGGCCTCAGTATAATCTAATCTTAAACTGTGTTAGAAAAATACAGATAATCTCTTAATGATTTTCAAATAAGGTTATAACGATAATAAAATACTATGACTCAGTGAAGTTATTCAGTACTAGACAACTAAGGAACTAACAATTGATATTCTAGCAATATCTCCATGTTTTAAAATTGAATAAGAACTAAGCAGGAAGTCAATAAACCTGCATATTATCAGAAATCTTACAAAATAAGCACTTGATACAACACTATAAACCAAAAATCAACAAACATGGTCCATTTTGAAGCTATCCAAAGTGGTGCAGTGATAAAAGTATCAAGATACAGTATGTCTTTTAGAATAATTTAGAAGGCAAGCCTAAAACATGCAATCTGAGGATAGCAGGATAAAATAATTGTCTATTCATACTGGATAACTCTTTGCCACTCTTTTCACCAAACTTTTCAATGTTTCAAACACAGCTTCTCCCCAGATTTTCCCCAACCACTTCAGTCTACATATTTCTCTTCTTTCTCTGTCCACAGCACTTACTAACTATATCACTAATTTTATTGCTTATTCATAAACTATGTTATGATGTTATGGTATATACATATTTCAATAATATATTTCTATCCTCTCAATTGAAACATAAATTCATTGAAGGCAGAGATTTGGTTAAATTCAACTTTTGTACTGCTTTAGGATATGATATTTTAACAGTACTTAGTGACAAAAAAATAATACAATAAAGTTTTTTAAATAATCACCTTATTTCCATCATGATATAATCTTAAGATGTGCTCTTAAATTTTTTCATGTAATTCAAAGTACTCTTAAAAAATAAAATTTTGGGCCGGGCGTGGTGGCTCACGCCTGTAATCCTAGCTCTGGGAGGCCGAGGCGGGTGGATTGCTCAAGGTCAGGAGTTCGAGACCAGCCTGAGCAAGAGTGAGACCCCGTCTCTACTAAAGATAGAAAGAAATTATCTGGCCAACTAAAAATATATATACAAAAAAATTAGCCGGGCATGGTGGCTCATGCCTGTAGTCCCAGCTACTCGGGAGGCTGAGGCAGTAGGATCGCTTAAGCCCAGGAGTCTGAGGTTGCTGTGAGCCAGGCTGATGCCACGGCACTCACTCTAGCCCGGGCAACAGAGCGAGACTCTGTCTCAAAAAAAAAAATAAATAAAATAAAATAAAATAAAATAAAATAAAATTTTGTCCATAAAGTTTTTCCTAAAAGAGTTATGATGCAAAGTAAAGATTCCTCTATTTTGTAACTCCTCAAACTCCTGCTTAACTGAATCTACTAATCATATTTCTCCCTTAGGACTACCATAATTCTTAATATTTCATACATTTATGCTACGTGGGGAAAGCTTATATTTGTGTGTAAATCCAGTCACATGGCCTAGGAAGAAAAAATCTTACCTACTAACCATACTTGTTATTAATTTAATATTTGCTCATCTTTATAACCCAAATATTTTTATTTACATCAATATCTGATAAAACTGGAAATTCTTAAAAGACAAGAGCCATATAAAATTCACTCAAATCTGACATAGGGACATATATCAAGTACATAATAAATGCGTTGATGAATGTGATGAAGACAACAAAACATAAAATGGTCCATTATTACGACAACTATGATTCTAAATATTCCGTACACATATGCTGGGTGGGGGAGTCTTATGGCTGTGTAAAAATCTAGTCACGTGGTCTAGGAAGGGAAAATAAAAACACTTATATGGTGTTCTCCCTCATCTTTTCTGTGCTGGTCCAGCACCAGGAGTTTATTGGACACCCTTCAGAATATAGCAATAGACTAAGAATTTCAGATGTAAATTATAATAAGAAAAAGAATCAAGAAGCAGAGCATAAGAGATTATTTTCCCTTCCACAGTCTAATGGGGTGATTTTTGTGCCTTTCAGAGCTGCAAGAAGACCTTAGCTTAAAGGCTCTATATATTCCCAACCAACAAAGTAAAGCATTTTAAACTGAACTTACTGTTTCTTTTCTTCAGGTCCTGCTATGGGTCCCAATGCAACAAACAATTTTACAAAGCTAGCAGGGTGATCAAACAAGGGAATCATTTCAGTTAGCCTCTTTTTAGCCATTGTAACAAACTCAAAATTATGAAACTGTAGAAACTTGTATAGACTAAGTATTTTACTGATGGAATCCAAATCAAGGTGGTTCACATTACTTAAAAATACTTTATTACACCTTTCTAACAGTGGAAGATAATTGTATTTAACATTTCGAAGAAATTGTACTGTTCTTCTTGCAATGTCGACCTCATAAGAATCTGTGGTGTCAAAAAGAAGTTCTGTTTTGTTCACTAATTGTTCCTGAAAATATCGTGATATTAAAGAAGATATGTTGACCATCAAGACAGACAAGGACCTGAAAAAGAAAAAAGATGCAAAGATTTTTATATCACCTAAGAACAATGACCAATTCTAAAACTAAATGATTAGATATGGAAAGGAAGTGGTAAAAATATTATGAGTTTTATACCACAAAATTTTTCTTTTAAATACTAGTGGGAGTTGAATTCTGATCTCCTAACAATCAATCATCCCTTTCAGACAAAAAGTACTGAAATAATATTTTGCATTGAGTGCATAAAGTACCTTTTTCTGTAGATAAAACGATATTGGTAGAGAATATTCTAGTGAAATTTACTCAGAAATCATTTTGAACCCATGAATGTAACATTAAAAGTCTCATTTTGCATTTTTAGAAGTAGACTTTTTTTTTGGCTGGGCGCAGTGGCTCACGCCTGTAATCCTAGCACTCTGGGAGGCTGAGGCGGGTGGATCGCTCAAGGTCAGGAGTTCAAGACCAGCCTGAGCAAGAGCGAGACCCCGTCTCTACTAAAAATAGAAAGAAATGATCTGGCCAACTAAAACATATATATAGAAAAAATTAGCCGGGCATGGTGGCGCATGCCTGTAGTCCCAGCTACCCGGGAGGCAGAGGCAGTAGGATCGCTTAAGCCCAGGAGTTTGAGGTTGCTGTGAGCTAGGCTGACGCCACGGCACTCACTCTAGCCCGGGCAACAAAGTGAGACTCTGCCTCAAAAAAAAAAAAGAAGAAGTAGACTTTTTTATTATTCCTTTCTCTGCATAGGTGTAATTTGCTAATAAAATTTGAGCACAATTTTTCTCACTATTGAATGATTTCATATTTTTTAATATTTCATGCTAGATTGATATTCATATACAACAAGACAGGTACTGAACAAGGGGTGGCATTTAATATTTCTTCACTCAATCAACACTTAAGGAACATAAGTCACTTTTCTAGGCACTATGGAAGACATCAAAATTACTAAGTTGTGGTGGATGCTTTCAAAAGACTATTCTTCCATAATACAACAATCGGAGAACTATACAAATACAAGAATGTACCTATAATGAATAAAGTATGAAAACAGAAAAGAAGTAAAACAGGCCGGGTGCGGTGGCTCACACCTGTAATCCTAGCACTCTGGGAGGCTGAGGTGGGTGGCTCGCTCGAGGTCAGGAGTTCGAGACCAGCCTGAGCAAGAGTGAGACCCCGTCTGTACTAAAAATAGAAAGAAATTATCTGGCCAACTAAAAATATATATATAGAAAAAATTAGCTGGGCATGGTGGCGCATGCCTGTAGTCCCAGCTACTTGGGAGGCTGAGGCAGTAGGATCGCTTAAGCCCAGGAGTTTGAGGTTGCTGTGAGCTAGGCTGACGCCACAGCACTCACTCTAGCTGGGCAACAGAGCAAGACTCTGTCTCAAAAAAAATTAAAAATTAAAAAAAAAAAGAAATAAAACAAATGTTTGGGGATAATTAGAAAACAATCTATAAAAAAGACAAAAACACAAATCTAAAACCATCTGAACCATTAGGATAGTAAGACTGTTGGTATTTTTGTTCGTTTCTGAATTTCTCCAATCTTTTCAATAAAATAAATATTTTTTGAAATCTCTAGTTGTACAGTACTTTGGCTTCTCCAGTTAAAATGTTTAATATTAATATTAATTAACATTAATTATTAAAATACTATTGCTATTTAGTTAACCATAAACCTCCAAAATTATTTTTTTAAATTGTGTATTTATTTCTAATTGCAGTTTGGAGTGGAAGAGTGTCCAAAGATTAGATTCTCAAAGGGGTCTATAAGAATTTTTAAAAGCTAAAAAAATTGCAGTGATTTTCATTGTCTCCACTTTTACAGGCTACTTTCAGGGGTGGGGTGGGGTTAAATACACATAACAAAAATTTATCATTTTAACCATTTTTAAGAGTATGTTTCAGTGGTACGGACATTCACATTGTTATGCAACCATCACCACCATCCACCTATAGAACTTTTTCACCTTCCCAAGCTGAAACTCCTTACCTATTAAACAGTAACTCCCTATCACTACTTCCCTCTGTTCCCTGCCAATGACAATCCTACTTTCTATTTCTATGAATTTGATTACTCTAGGTACCTCACACTAAGTAGAACCATACAATATTTGTCCTTTCGTGCCTAATTTATTTCACTTAGCATAAAGTCTTCTATGTTCATCCATGTTGTTACATGTGTCAAGATTTCCTTCCTTTTTAAGGCTAAATAATATTCCACTGTATGTATATACCATCTTACCTTGAACCATTTGTCCATCAATGATGGACACTTAAATTGCTTCCACCTTTGAGCCATTGTGACTAATTCTGCTATGAACACTGATGTACAAATATCTGTTTGAGTCCCAGCTTTCAATTCTTTTGAGTATATATCCTGAAATGGAATTGCTGGATCACAAGATAATTCTATGTTTAATTTTTTGAGGAACTGCCATGCTGTTTTCCACAGCAGCTGCACCATTTTATATTGCCATCAGCAACACACAAGGGTTCTAATTTCTCTATAGCCTCACCAACACACTTGTTATTTTCCATTATTGTCTTATCTTCAAACATGTAAGAACAACTAGTTTAAAAAAAAAAGGTATCAAAAACTAATCATAAGCAGTACAATCCTTTGGAATCAGAAAACTTAGGTTCAAATCTTGGCTCTCCCATTTGTTAGCAGAGAGACCTTGGGCAATTTACCTATCCTCACAAAGCCTTAGTTTCTCATGCAGAAAATGAAGGTATGCGTCAGGCACGGTGGCTCACACCTGTAATCCTAGTACTCTGGGAGGCCAAGGCGGGAGGATCGCTCAAGGTCAGGAGTTCGAGACCAGCCTGAGCAAGAATGAGACCCTGTCTCTACTAAAAATAGAAAGAAATTAGCTGGACAACTAAAAATATATAGAAAAAAGATCCCTGTAGTCCCAGCTACTCGGGAGGCTGGGACAGAAGGATTGCTTGAGCCCAGGAGTTTGAGGCTGTTGTGAGCTAGGCTGACGCCACAGTACTCTGGCCCAGGCAACAGAGCAAGACTCTGTCTCCAAAAAAAAAAAAAAAAAAGAAAATGAAGGTATAAATATTTATCTCAGAAAGATATTTGAGGATTGAGCTAAAAAGATGTTTATATTCAAATTTTTGCCCTTCTTTCAGCTCTAGATAATTGCTTTCATTTTTATTTCAGAATCCTTACCCTAGTTTTCAAACCTACCTCCATCTGCCCCATATATCCTCAGTCTTTAATTAACTCTCATTCTCAGCTCTCTTTCTACTCTTACTTCATATTATAATGGAGACCCTAAATGATATAAGAGTAATATTATCAACTTATACTGACCCTACTCCTCCACTAGTAATTAAAAGTTTCTACCATTTTACTGAGATTACCAGCACTGCTGTATTTTAAACAGTTTTCTCAGGTTCTCTTTCAATTTCAGCATTTCATGACATCAAAAATGGCCCAACCACAGCAGATACTTACAAAATGCTATCTGCACAGTAACAAAAAGCCAAGCTCAAAATATACCTTTCATCACCCTAACAAGATAATCAAATTCCTGCTATTAAAGAATTTAGCACTGTCACAGAATATAAAGTCAATATACAATCGTTTTTCTATATGCTAGCAACAAACAATTGGAAAAAGACA
Organism: Lemur catta; assembly: GCF_020740605.2. Taxonomy (NCBI): domain Eukaryota; kingdom Metazoa; phylum Chordata; class Mammalia; order Primates; family Lemuridae; genus Lemur; species Lemur catta. The sequence continues at coordinate 56,037,367 of NC_059135.1, read as the reverse complement.
TTTTTAAAAATACCGCTTCCAATAGCACCACAAAAAATAAAATATTTAGGAATAAATTAAAGATACGTAAGATCTCTATACTAAAAAGTCTTTCCTAAATAAATGAAAAGCTATACCATGTCCATACATCAGAAAACTTGATTTTAATATGACAAATATTCCCAAACTAATCTATAAATGTCATTTAATCCTTATCAAGCACTCCGGGAGGCCGAGGTGAGTGGATTGTTTGAGCTCAGGAGTTCGAGACCAGCCTGAGCAAGAGTGAGACCCCGTCTCTACTAAAAAAAATAGAAAGAAATTATATGAACAACTAAAAATATATATAGAAAAAATTAGCCAGGCATGGTGGTGCATGCCTATAGTCCTAGCTACCCAGGAGGCTGAGGCAGGAGGATCGCTTGAGCCCAGGAGTTTGAGGTTGCTGTGAGCTAGGCTGACTCCACGGCACTCTAGCCTAGGCAACAGAGTGAGACTCTGTTTCCAAAAAAAAAAGAAAGAAAGAAAGAAAAAAAAAATCCTTATCAAAACCAAAGCAGGGATTTTGGGAAATTAACAAGCTGAATCTAAAATTTATAAGGTAATGCAAAGGACCTGCAATAATAAAAATGATATTGAAAAATAAGAACCAATTTAGGCTGGGCGCGGTGGCTCATGCCTGTAATTGTAGCACTCTGGGAGGCCGAGGATGGTGGATTGTTTGAGCTCAGGAGTTCAAGACCAGCCTGAGCAAGAGTGAGACCCCGTCTCTACTAAAAATAGAAAGAAATTATATGGACAGCTAAAAATATATATAGAAAAATTAGCCGGGCATGGTGGCACATGCCATAGTCCCAGCTACTCGGGAGGCTGAGGCAGAAGGATTGCTTAAGCCCAGGAGTTTGAGGTTGCTGTGAGCTTGATGCTACGGCACTCTAGCCCAGGCAACTGAGGGAGACTCTGTCTCAAAAAAAAAAAAAAAAAAAAAAAAAAAAAAAGAACCAATTTAGATAACCTACACTATACCACCTTAAGACTTGGTATAAAGCTATAATAACTAAGAAAGAGTAGTTTTAGTGAATGTATAGATCACTGGAATAGAATAGAGAGTCCATAAAGAATTCTAAACATTATCATCATATAATTTTAGGCACAGGCACCAAAGTAATGCAACTGGGAAAGTAAAGCCCTTTTACCAAATAGTGTTGAGGCTGGGCGCAGTGGCTCACACCTGTAATCCTAGTACTTTGGGAGGCCAAAGCAGGAGGTTCACTGCAGGCCAGGAGTTCGAGACCAGCCTGAACAACATAGTGAGATCTCGTCTCTACAAAAAATAGAAAAATTAGCTGGACATGGTAGCATGCACCTGTAGTCCCAGCGACTTGGGAGACCGAGGCAGAAGGATTGCTTGACCCCAGGAGTTTGAGGTTGCTGTGAGTTATGCTAATGCCATGGCACTCTAGCCCAGGCAACAGAGTGAGACTCTGTCTGCAAAAAAAATAAATAAATAAACAAAATTGATAAACCACTAGCTACATACTAACCAGAAAGAGAAAGAAAACCCAAATAAACACAACCAGAAACGAAAAAAGAGCCATTAACAACTGATATCACAGAAATACAAAAGATCATCAGAGACCCTTTGGAACAACTATACGCTCACAGACTAGAAAACCTAGAGGAAATGGAAGAATTCCTGAAAGCATACAATCTCCCCAGATTGAACCAGGAAGAAACAGAACTCCTGAATAGACCAATAACAAGTAGCGACATTAAATCAGTAATAAAAAAAATCTCTCAACAACAAAAAGCTCAGGACTACGTGGACTCATAGCCAAATTCTACCAGATGTATGAGGAAGAATTGGTGCCAACTCTACTGAAACTGTTCCAAAAGATCGAGAAGGAGGGAATGCTCCTTAACTCATTCTATAAAGCCAGTTATCACCCTAATACCAAAGCCAGTAAAGGATGCAACAAAAAAAGAAAACTACAGTCCAATATGTCTGATGAACACAGATGCACAAATCCTCAACACATTTGCAAACCAAATCCTACAGCACATCAAAAGAAACATTCGCCATGATCACGTGGATATTATCCCAGGGATGCAATGATAGTTCAATATATACAAATCAATAAATGTTTACTGCATAAACAGAATTAAAAACAAAAACCATACGATCATCTCAATAGATGCAGAAAAAGCATTCAGTAAAATCCAGCATCCGTTCATGATAAAAACCCTCAAAAAACTTGGCATAGAAGGAATACATCTCAAATAATAAAAGCCATGTCTGACAAACCCATAGTCAACATCATACTAAATGCGGAAAAGTTGAAAGCATTCCCCCTAAGAATTGCAATAAGAGAAGGATGCCCACTTTCACTACTTCCATTCAACACTGTACTAGAAGTCCTAGCCAGAGCAAGCAGGCAAGAGAAAGAAATAAAGGGCCTCCACACTGGAAATGAGGAAATCAAATTATCTCTGTTTGCCAATGGTAACATCTTATACCTAGACAACCCTAAGAACGCCTCCAAAAAGACTCCTAGATTTGATAAATAAATTCAGCAAAGTCTCAGGTAATAAAATCAATGTTCAAAAATCAATAGCATCTCTACACACCAACAATGACCAAGCTGAGAACCAAATAAAGAACTCAGTCTCATTTACAATAGCTGCAAAAAAAATAAAATACCTAGGAATAAATTTAACCAAGGAGATGAAAGATTTTGCAAATAAGGTCAAATCTCAGACCCTTCACAGAGCTCAACAATATTGTATTATACTTTATGTATCTTATGTGTAATCCCCAGAGCAACTTTGCAAAGTAGCTATTACTATTCCTATTTTGTAGATGATAACAAACTTCCAAGAGGTTAAGTAAGTTAGCCTTACGTCACATAACTACGAGTAGCAAATCTGTATCTACATCCAAAGCCCGGGATTTTTATACCACATGGAAAGGCCCCTAAATAAATTTACCTTAAGTCCTGTATGGTTTCCAAGTTCTTATGTACAATATCAGCTATTTTTCCCATCAATGGACTAAAATACAAATGTTGATCTGCTAGGCAAGAGGAAAATACTGACAGCACGTTAACATCAAACCTATTAAAGGAAATACGTGAAAGAGGTCATTAGTATTTACTTTTACTTAAAACGTAAAATACATAGTTATAAAATAAAGGCAATCAAAAATACTAATATATTATTAATACAAATGTTTTCTAAAATGTTGATATTATAAAAGTAACAAATCATAACAGAATGTTTCTTTTTCTTTTTTTCTTCCTTTAATTTTTTTTTTTTTTTTTGAGACAGAGTCTCACTCTGTTGCCCTGGCTACAGTGCTGTGGTGTCAGCCCAGCTCACAGCAACCTCAAACTCCTAGACTCAAGGGATGCTCCTGCCTCAGCCTCCCAAGTGGCTGGAACTACAGGCGCAGACCACGATGCCCAGCTAAGTTTTTTCTATTTTTAGTAGAGACGGGGTCTCGCTCTTGCTCAGGCTGGTCCTGAACTCCTGAGCTCAAGTGATCCTCCCACCTCAGCCTCCCAGAGGGCTAGGATTACAGGCGTGAACCACTGTGCCCAATCCAAAATGTTGACTATTATAAAAGTAACAAATCATAACAGTTACAAAGTCAGATACTTCAGAAAGATTTATAAAGGGGGAAAAAAATCACTCAAAATTACTTGAATCATTTACTTATTAATTTTTTGAGGTGATAGAACAATTTTGACTCAATGTTGCATATTAACAAATATAATGCTGCTACTACAGTGGTGTAAAAAACTTCAGAATTTTTCTATAGGAAAAATGACCCAATTTCTTCAACAAGGAAATGGCAGAACAAAATAGAGGGAAGAAAAATTGTTCTACATTATAAAAGACTTTGAATTCAGTAGAAGACAAGCCTTAAGATGGTTCATAACAGCACAATATGTAATAGCAAAAAACTGAAAACAATCTCAATGTTCATCAAGAGTACAATGGATAAATTGCATATATCCATATAACAGAATACCAAACAGCAATAGAAAAGAAGAAACTACTGAATCATGGATGAAACCTTAAAATATATTGAGAGAACTAGATATAAGAGTACATACTATAGGATTCTATTTCTATAAAAACAAACTATTAGTAATTTTTGGTGTTACAGCTCAAGATCCCTTTGGAGTGAGAGGATGGACTAGAAAAAATATGAAGGGAACTAGTGATGTTTCTTGCTTTCAGTGCTGTTACATGGAAGTGATCAGTATGTGAAAATTCATCATGCTGTATACTTACGATTAGTGTAATTTTATACAATATTCTTCAATAAAATGTTTACTTAAAAAGAGAGAGAAACATAAGAGACACAGTAAGTGTGAACCTTGTCTGGATACTGATTTTTAAAAACTGCCTATAAAAAGGTCTTTACAGGACAACCGAGGAAATTTGAACACATTACCAGGTATTAGATAATACCAAGGAATTATTTTTAATTTTTTTTTTTCTTTTTTGAGACAGAGTCTCGCTATGTTGCCCAGGATGCACTTGAACTTCTGAGCTCAAGCAATCCTTCCACCTTAGCATCCTGAGTAGCCGAGACTACAGGACTGCACCACGAAGCCCAGCTGGCTATGTATTTTTTAAAAAGTCTTTCTCTCAGAGATATATACTGAGATATTTACAGATGAAATGATACCATTATTTAAAATATACTGAAGGGTGAGGAGGCAGTGGGAGGTGAAACAGATAAAACAAGACTGGCTGTATGTTGATAATTGTTGAAGCTGGATGATAGGTACATGGGAGTTTATTATATCAGTCTCTACTTTTGTAAATGTTTAAAATCTCCTATAATAAAGAATTTTTTAAAAAACTTGGATTTCAGGCCAGACATTGTGGCTTACGCCTGTAATCCTAGCATTCTAGGAGGCTGAGGCGGGAGGATTGCTCGAGGTCAGGAGTTCGAGACCACCCTGAGCAAGAGCGAGACAAAATTAGCTGGACAATTAAAAACATATACAAAAAGTTAGCCGGGCGTGGTGGCACACGCCTGTAGTCCCAGCTACTCGGGAGGTTGAGGCAGAAAGATTGCTTGAGCCCAGGAGTTTGAGGTTGCTGTGAGCTACTAAGCTGACGCCACGGCACTCTAGCCCAGGCAACAGAGTGAGACTGTGTCTCAAAAAAAAAACCTTGGATTTCAAATAAATGCTAATTATCCTTGCCATAAGCCATCATATAGTACTAATCCATAATAATCTATCCCATTTGAATCATTATAAACTATAGTTATAAAACATAAATTCATAGATATTTTGGTAAGATCATTGATTAATAGCTATTATAGTGATAAAAAATTAACCTCATAGACCATAAAGACTAAAAATTCAGAAATTAATGTTCATTCTATGACTATTAGAAATTCTTTATATGAAACATAAATTAGGGTTTAAACATTTCTATAACCTAGTATTATTTTTAAAAAGTATTGCTACAAGAAAAAAACCATATAGAACAAAGTCATTACTTTCTGAGTTATTTTTTTTTTTTTTTTTTTTTTTTTTTTTTTTTTTGAGACAGAGTCTCACTTTGTTGCCCGGGCTAGAGTGAGTGCCGTGGCATCAGCCTAGCTCACAGCAACCTCAGACTCCTGGGCTTAAGCGATCCTACTGCCTCAGCCTCCCGAGTAGCTGGGACTACAGGCATGAGCCACCATGCCCGGCTAATTTTTTTGTATATATATTTTTAGTTGGCCAGATAATTTCTTTCTATTTTTAGTAGAGACGGGGTCTCACTCTTGCTCAGGCTGGTCTCGAACTCCTGACCTCGAGCGATCCACCCGCCTCGGCCTCCCAGAGCTAGGATTACAGGCGTGAGCCACCGCGCCCGGCCTTTTCTGAGTTATTTTGAAATGAAGGAAAAGTTTAAAGAAATGTCTTACTGAGAAGTACAACTATACATTTGTAATTTAAGTATCTAATACAGTAAACAGTAAGATCCCAAAAAGTTGCATAATACACATGACATTTAATGTTGTTTTAAGAGAAATAAAATGTTATGACCTATTATCAACAATGACCAAATTCAATCCCAAAGATCAAGCAAATAACTCTTAGTGTCGGCAAAAGGAATGAGATTACTCTGCTTACCCTCAACAAAGGATAGCTACAGGTAGAGAATACAAGAATACAGTAGATGAGAAGACAGACAGATTTAGAGATTAACTGCAATCACAACTCAGATGAATGCATAATTTATAAACCCAGAGAACTGTTCTATTCCTTGCTTAATTTAATCCAGCCCATGTGTCTATAACTGTAAGAACTTATCATAGTTTAAGCTTTAAGAGCAACATACTAAAAAACCAAAAAATAAAAATATCAGAATGCTTGTTCTTCTCTGTCTACAAATAAATAGCCTGTTTGTTTCTTCTTTATCTTAATCAAGCCTTTCCTTTCTGGTCTGGGTTTCTATTTGGTTTAGAGGGAGAATTCCTCTGTAGTTTTGAAAAACCTTCTCTCTCTTATCTTGATTTTCCCTTTCCAACCTAACATTTGCCTTATTCCACTAATAATGGACCTAGGTCATCCAGAATTCCTAGGTTAAAAAATTCAAAGTTTTCAGAGATATATGAAGATTTATCAAAATGAGCTGTGATATTATCTCAGCTGTTTTATAAATAAAGAGCTTCTCATTTATACTTATAAACCTCTTTATATTCACAAGAAGAGTACCCTGAACAGATTTCCCATTTTTCTACATAATTATCAATTACAACAACATGCTGAAAATACAGCTGTGTATAGTATAGAAAATGATTAGGTCCATAGCAGTGAACCTGAAAGCTTTTTTCTTTAAAAAGCTTCTAAGTCACTTATAAGCTCTGGTCATTGCCTCTCCATAAAAACGGAGTGACAGACAAGTAGCTACAGATGCTCCTAAACAGTGTTACATGGCCTTCCTTTCTACTAAACTGGTGTCTTATTTTTTTCTTCTTCTATCATGGCTCCTGCACTTCTAGGTTTTTAGAGACAGCCAATCAATTGACAATCTTTTCTTTCTGAGGCAAAATTCTTCCAGAAAAGAAGATTCAAAAAGGCTACTCTATAAATAGCTGTGACTCTATCTTACTTACATTTTCATTAATTATATATGTGGAAAAGCACACTGTTCCCCACTCTTAAAGAGGGAATATTTGAAATACTTTCTTTTCTCTCTTTAAGAAAGAATACCCATTACACAGTAAAAAAAAATCCTTGAACTAAACTGAGTTTAAATATATTTTTTCAGTAATGCTTGATAGGCAGGCAGCAGCTCCTTGTTCTTTTCCTATTTCACTGCGCTAACCCTGATCTTAGAAGATGAACCCAGAGTACTTGCCTTTCCAGCCTTCTCCATGCTTCTGTAACTAGTGCTTCAACTAGTGGATCATGGGCCTCAACAGCAAACCTCAATAAAAACAAGAGAAAATAATTTTCCATACATGAACATATTTAAATCATTAAAAACACATGCAGGAAGAATTATAATGCAAAAGTGAACCTCAAGTTATTTTCCTCTTACATAGGCAGTACTTATTTCTGGCCCAGTCTCATTTTAGTATTCTGATTTCTTGGTACAACCGAATAGACATTTATACTTTATACCCTCTCACTCTTTTAACTGCTCCTTTCAAAATGCCTTTCACTGACCAATGAAAATATATAATAATATATTTTATGTTAAAATTAAATATAACATGCATTACTTTCTTCTGACTATAAAAATATTTTTATAAAAGAATGTAAAATATTAAAAAAAAGCTAATAGTCACCAATCACCTTGATCATTAAGATTAAGCATTCCCTTCATGAACCTCAGAGAAAAAACTTTGTAACCTAAGATCACCAAAAAAGATAAAAATCATCCTTTTTTTGTCTAACATCAATCCCCAATATAAGTCTTAAGCTCCTTTCCTATAAATGCTAATTCCCTAACAAAAATAACTTGCATCTCTAATTTGTGTAATGCTGACATCTACAACTGTTTATCCCTAGGTTAGATCATCATATGAGAAAACTGCTGTTTTTCCACCAATGAAATGAATAAACACACCAATTATGATTTTTGTGTGCTTTTTTTCCCCTTATACACTGGCTGAATCCTTTATTCAGGGAATCTAGTTCTCCTGAAGCCTGGATATCCTTGCAAACAATGTAAAATTTATTTTCTTATTGTTCAAGAAAACTTTTTGAGTTTTGAGTTCTTTGACATTGAGGAAGCCTTTTTTCATGTAACATCTATCAACAATCCATGTAATATAATTTGTGAAACACTGTTATCAAATACAAATGAGTCTACAAAATAATTTTTTTCCTTTTTATTTTTTTTAAAAGCTGTCATTGGGAAACAACCTATTGTACCAATAGGCCCTAAAAAACATACCTGCTATCAATTTAATTATGGGAACCAAGACCTTGCAAACAGGTTATCACAGACAAAATTTACTAATTGGTGACTATTATTAGGCATTAATCTGAAGTCTAATGTTTACTTAATATATCCTCATTACCTTTAGCCAACATTTTTTCTTTTTTTTTTTGAGACAGGGTCTGACTCTGTTACCCAGGCTGGAGGCCCAATCAAAACTCACTATAATCTTGAATTCCTGGGCTCAAGCAATCCTCTTGCCTCAGCCTCCACAGTAGCTGGGACTACCAGTGTGAGCCATGACACCTGGCCTAGCCAACTACATTTTTACAGAATTCCACAATAATCCAGTTTTTATATACCCAAAGTTAATCATTTCTACTTTCATGATTGATTATATTCTAATTTTTAAAACTGTAATACTACTAATAGGTATCAAAGAATATATTCCAAACATCTTTAAATTATTAAATTATCAGGAAAACTATTTACTGGGGAAGAAAACATACTATTTTTCATTTTAAAGAGATTTTCACAAAATTAAAATATAAACCATATAATCATTTCCATAAAATCTAAGAGTAAATTACTTACTGTTGTGTGATGTATAACACTTTCACTAGGGTATCATCATTCATTAATTTGAATTTATTTGCAGTTAAATTATAAAGAGTAAGAAATTGAGGATGATCTCTGACATATTCAACATTTTTTAATAAACTGGTCTTCTGCTGTTGAAGCTGCCAAAGTATATTAAATGCATATCCCACTTGTCTTTCTGAAAGTGTGGCTTTGTTTCTTTCAATAAGATCAAATATTTGCTCTTCATCTGTACACTGATTCATCTGGATAATTAATGGTTCATAACTGAAGGGTCGAAATTGAAATGCTCTCCAGGAGAATGGACAAATAGCTCTTAAACGAAGCATATCTGTAACCAATGAGTCTAGAAAAAAAGGTGTCTTTTTGAATTTATATCACAAATTTTCTTAGGTAAATAAAAACCATCTGCAACTAGTAGTCAAGTGCAATATGCTGGTATAAAAATAATTGTTTTTCCTTCATGTATTTTGCTTCCATTATGATGGCTCTAAACCATTCCAACATGCAGCTTCTGTAAAAGAATTGGTTTAACATGGTTAGGTTTATATCATTAACGTCAAATTAATTCCAAAGTTAAAATTAAAATAACAAGTTTTTTCTGCATTAACCAGAGACTTTTCTTAGTCTGAACTAGGTAGCAGGATTTGATCCAAAACTCAATGTCTAAAAAAAGGGACTTCTTTCTGCACTCATCTAAAAATGTTTATATTGTTTACATATTAAATTGACATTTATATAAAATCTTCAAATATGACCATAAAAGCAGAAGGAAAGAAAACATACAAACTCAGAACTTTTTGAATAAAGGAGTAAAATTGTTTGAAATACATAAATATATCACCTTTAAAGTTTCTAAAAAGAGTAGTTATTAATTCAGAGCCATAACTTAAAACTGTTTTTTTCAGAAGGATGGTCTCTACTATATTTGCTTTAACGATAATTTCTTGCTCCTTTCTTCTTATGCCCTAAAAGAACTCAAACAATTTAATCATTACTGGCCTTAGAAAGGATTTAAACAATAAACGAGACAAGCAAAGCACCAGTCAAGAAATATTAAGAAATCAGGTAATATTTCAAGGTATGTTGAAGCAATATATGAACCAAAGATAATTATGAAAAACAATAATTTGTTTAAAAATGTATTATAAATGCTTACATTTATACTTGAGAAGCAAAGGTTAAAAAAGCTGGAACTAAAATTATATCATCTATTAGTTCTGCAACATGTTACAATTGACAAAGAACTTTTAAAATACATTATCTCATTAAATTCTCTCAGCTAACCTTCCAGTTAGATATCATCACTTCCATTTTACTCCATTTTACAGATAAGACAACTAGGTTCAAAAAGGTTAAAAAAAACTGCTCTAGCACTACTGAAGCTGGGACTACAACCCAGTTCTTTCTACTTGAACAGCCCTAGCACATCAACAAACCAATACGTAGGAATTGTATCAGTAAAAGCATGCCTCAGACCCCTCTCTATAGCTTTGCCAAGCTGTCTGTTCACAAGCAAAAATGATGCAACTGTACTGGCTATTTTGTAGCAATCAATACAGCATCTTGACCCAAGGTGACCTGGGTCATATACCAACACAAAAAAGCCCTGTGCAAAGCAAGGTATCCTCAAGATACTATCCATCCCACAACTCAAAAGTGGAGGCCACTCAATGGTTAGAATACAAAGGTGTCGAGGCCCCAGCTGAGTGACCCTGGGGAAATTACGCAACTAAAGAAGGAGCCTTGGAACTGACTGTAAGCGAGGGACAGGTGAGTTGTAAACAGGTATAGCGCAGGGTAAACCGTGACACAGTTTGCAAGAGACAGGGATCCTCTCCGCCAGGCATATAATAAAGCCGAACAAATGAGTGAATGCGGTCACCAGACCCGGCTAGGAGTGGGCTCAAGCCAGCCCTAGTCCTCCACGCTTCAGAGAACCCAACACCCCGAAGGAGGCCTCCGTATCCCAACTGAATCCTGCGTCCGTGGCCCGAAGCCGCGCTGGGTGAGACAAGAACCGCCACCGCTAACCCGGCCCTAACTTGCCAGCAAGGTTTTCCCTCAACGCCTAGTAACTTTTCTGGAAGATCCCGGGGGAAGTCTGGTTACAAACGCTCAGAAGTCAGGGTTATTGGTCCCTAACAACAAATGTAACAGGCTCAGTTGTCTCGCTCACCCCTTTTATCCTAGGTTTTTTCAGCCTTTCCTTGAGAGACATCACCTTTCCCCACGTAGAGTCTGCCCCAACATCAGGGAAAAAATGCCGGGCGAGAGAAGCGTGCGCGGCGGCAGGCAAGCACTACATATCCCAAGAGGCGTTGCGGCGAGGTCGGCGGAATGGGCGTCCCTTACGCATTTGGGGGAATTCTGGGCTTTGCAGTTCCTCGTTGAGACAGACTAGCGCAGTATGTCTCAACCTGTTGAAGAAGACGTAAGTCCTTCAGGTCGGTGTTTCTCCACTATCTGAGGGTTTTTTCCCGGTCCTTACAGGACTGATGTTTTATAATATGAAAAAAAAAAAAAAAACCACTGAAGACCAAAAAAAAAAAAAAAAATTGAAGACCAAAAATAAATAAATATTTTTTTAATTTAGGAAAATGAAATTAAAAAGTGTAAACATGGAAATGACGCGATTTTTGTTTCTTATTATTTTCAACATATATGAAATAATTCTCTCAAGTAGCTATAAAAGTATTGAAACTCAGAGTCTCCACATATAGGAATAACATTAATTGGGTGTCGGGCAGATGTGGGGAGGGGATGGGTGTATACATTCATAATGAGCGCGATGCGCACCGTCTGGGGGATGGACACGCTTGAAGCTCTGACTGGGGGGAGGGGGCAAGGGCAATACACGTAACCTAAACTTTTGTACCCCCATAATATGCTGACATAAAAAAAAAAAAACTTTGACTCTCAATTTCTGCTCTTATGTTATGGACAGGTATCTTGTGGAGTTCAAGACCAGCCTGGGCAACAAAGCAAGACCCCATCTCTACACAAAAAAAAAAAAATAAGAAAAATTACCCAGGCATGGTGGTGCATACCTGTAGACCCAGCTACTGGGGAGGCTGAGGCAGGAGGATCACATGAGCCCAGGAGTTTGAGTCTGCAATGAGCTATGATCACATCAATGCAATCTATCCTGGGTGACAGAACAAGACCTTGTCTCAAAAATAAAAAAAAGAATTTGTGAACATATTTGTTTCCCAGGGGGGAGGGTCCCACTATGTTGCACAGGTTGGAGTGTAGTGGCTAATTACAGGCGTATTCTTAGGGCACTATAGCCTTGAACTCCTGACTTCAAGCATCCTCTCTTCTCAGCCTCCCAAGTAGCTGGGTACTACAAGTGTACACCACCATGCCTGGCTATGTGGACATATTTTAAAGCCATCACACTGTCCATTAGTTCTGCTTCATGAAGCAATACATTTCCCTTTTTACGTAAGATGGTTAACATTAGGTTTCTGTTATTTGTAAATGAGACCTCTAATACTGTCATCAAAAGACATCCATAATAAGAGTATAAATTGGAACAACCACTCTTTGTAAAAACTCTTTGGGATTACATACCAAAGCTGAATCTGCCTGTACCTTAAGATCTAGCAATTCCATTCCTAAATATATTTCCAACATATATGCAATATATGTGTTCTAATACACTAAGTACAAGAACGTTTATAGAAGCTTTATTCATAATAGCTAAAACCTGAAAACAAAAGGGTACATATCCATAATACCATTTATACAAGATTCAAAAATAGGCAAAACTAATATATACTGATGGAACTCCAAATAGAGGTTATCTTTGGTAGGGGTAGGGTGGTAAAATTAGTGGGAGGGGGGCATGAGAAAGGTTTCTAGCTTGCTGATAGTGCTTTTGCTCTATGCCTTAATCTAGTGGAGGTTACGCCTGCATCTTCACTTTGTAAAAATGTATTCAGCTATATTTGTGATTTATGGATGAATGTTAAACTTTAATTTAAAATCTTATCTTAAAGAAAGGCATGCAAATAAGAAAAGAGCTAACTAATGCCACACTTGAAAATCCCTGTTTTAATGACTGTAAAAATATTTTTTTTGTTTTTAAATCTGCTAATTTTTTTTTTTGAAACAGCATCTTGCTCTGTCACCTGGGCTAGAGTATAGTGGCACCATCATAGCTCACCGCAACCTCAAATTCCTGGGCTCAAGTGATCCTCCTGGCTCAGCCTCCCAAAGTAGCTAGGACTACAGACACTTTTTGTAGACATGGGGTCTCGCTATGTTGCCCAAGCTGGTCTCAAAATCCTGGCCTCCCAAAATGCTAGGATTACAAGCGTGAGCCACTGTGCCTGGTCTAAAAATATTTCAAAATGCTACAACATTACAGTGAATCTTGTGTCTACCCACAGTGTAGAATGGTAACACTAATTATGTAAATAATATCTTTTAAGGGGATTATATGGCCCAGACTGTTAATTTTCCATTATAATGCTTTTTTGTTTGCTTTCTAGGCATGTGCCAAGATTATCTCCCTTATTATTGGGTTTGGTCCTGTAATTTTGTCCTCACTGATGGAATTAGAGCCAAAGTGGCATATGCTACTTTCTGGTTTAGGCCTTAAGACATTGTCTCTTCTTTTCTCTTCCTGACAGCTGAAACTCAAAGAAACACACTCTAATCTTGCAATGATAACACCGTGAGGTACACTGGAATAACATGATGGGAGGAACTCAAATCCCTAAATAACTACATGGTGCAGAGCTGACCTCTCACCTGGCTTACTTACCTAAGATCTACTATGTAAGAGAGAAATAAACCCATTAAAATCACAGTGTTGTTGGAGATTACAATATTTCCTTTTACTTGCAACATATTCTTTCTTGGAACAATAAACCCATGTCAAATCAATTTGGGAAAGTTTGGGATTTCACAGACCAATGAAATTTCAGCGTATTTGGGGCCCAACACAACATGCCAGCTTTTCATTTGTCCAAGTAAGGACATCTGGAGAAAGAAAAGAACTACGATATTCTACAACCATCGTTTCACAAAAGGATAGTTAACACTAAAAAGAGGTAACAACTTAATTTCAAAATAAAACAGACCATTTGTCTTAAGGACAGAGTAGTGAAAACCATCGTGGTTCAGCACCAGCCACCAGTCCTGAAATTGACATGGCTAATGCTGGTTCAAAACTTCAAGAGTCTCCTAAAATCTAACCATTTATAATGTATACTATAGCTAATAAGTACTTACTAATATTTTACTATTAAATAATCCTTCAATCACTTCATATATGTCTCTCTCTCTATGAAGATGGTATACCCTGGAATAAGACAATATTACCTTTGTATACCTCAAAATGTTAATTATGGTATAATGATCTCTAACATATCCTCAAAAAATGTCCCTGACTGAATGGGTGAGAAAGAGAGAGAATACACCAATATAACAGCAATGCCACTTAAACATTACCTCTACAAATAAGAGGAATCCTAACAAACTAATTTGTATATCATAGCTAAATAAACATATATTCTAAAGGAAGGTGCACAACAAGCCAATGCTCATAGAAATTCATCTTTTAAAAAATATTTTTCTTCAGCTTTAACTGTTGGGAAAAAATTAAAAAATATATTTTTTCTCAGTAGTACTTAATATAAATCAGATCTTTTAAGGTATTGCAGAATTGCTCTCCTCACTGCAAAGTGTAAATCCATATAAACTCTGGACAGTCTAAATATGAGTATGCTACTGCTCTCCTGTTATAAGGGCAAAGGCTTACAAGGGGCAAGGGGCAAGGGGCGGCAGTCCCTTGGCAGAATTGTCCTCTCAGTTTTACTGCTCTGTAAAATTGGTCACGCCCCTTATATGTACCACATGCCTAATTGTGTTGATAATTAATTATCTGAGGTAAATGAGTGAAAATTTTAAATGATCATAACTTACATTCTTTTTAAACCAGAGGAACAATTTATGTCCTATAGCTAGCTAGTTCCTTTAAAACACACCCCACATCCCTACAAGGATGGCTGCCCCTTCCCCAGCCCAAATAGCAGTGGTTATTTCTAATATAATCCAGGGACCCTTACCCTTTAAAATAATTTAATAATAATATATGACATATTTCCCTAGAAGGCACTGGATTTGGAATCAAAAGACTTGCTTTGGTACTTACGAACAGTGTGTTTGAGGGGGAGGCACTTATCTTCCCTGAGCCTCAATTTCTTTATCTGTAAAATAACAACGGCAAAGAAGGTCAATATTCTTTGCAATTTTCTCTTCTTTCCTCAAATAGCACTTTGTTCATTGCTGCGTTTTAGAATTTGTATCCTAGCGTTAACCGGAAGTTGAAGTGGAAACTCTATGAAGGTAGGGTTCTTTTCCAATACCCTGGCAGAAGATCAGTAAATGTTTATTAAATGAAGCACTTTATTTCACGAACGATGTGGCATTTTGACGGTTACAAACGTTCCCAGTCAACTCAACTATTTGAAAGGCACCAAAATCCTAGAAATCCAGTAAGGTAGTAGTGATGCAAGCAAGGGAACACCGGGAGATGCCGTCAACCAACCCGTGACGCACTTCCGGTGCGACGCTTTCCCTCCACGCCGGGACGGGCTGTGGGGGAGGGAGGCGGTTAGCGAGCTTTAGCGCCTTTTCTGGCGGCGGTAGATTTGAAGCGCTTTAAAGGACCTGACCCAGGAAAGAGGAAACTCTACCGGTGCAGGTAAGTGGCTTGCGGCTCATGTTATTTTGGTGGCGTCATTTGCAGCAGTCCCGGGAACGAGAGCTGCAAACGCCTAAGGAGACGGGCGGAGCCGGCGCGGCAGGCCGGGCAGGGTTCCCTTCGAGGTATCTGGGCTCCTTGGGCCTAGAAAGGCCCCTTGAGAACCGCAGGACTGGCTTTTGCAACTGGAGAAGGCTTCCAGCCGAGCCTCCCAGGCCTGGGAAAGGCCCTTCCTCTGCCAGCCCCCGCCCTCCCCACTCCGGCTCACACCTCCCTCCCTGACGCATTTTGCCGCACAAGCTGTAATATGGCGGCAGCGATGGCGGCCTGAACTCTAGGGATCCGGGTTGATTTTTAATGCTTCAAAATCGTAAGACTGAGCACTACTGCAGGGTAGGTGGAAGGGTTGGTGGGAAACTGGGAGGCGCAACCTGACGTCCTGTCAGTTTAGGGTTGGAGAGTGACGGGCGAAAAGCCTGAATGACAGGGATTAAAATTGAAGACAAGCTTTTCCTCCTACTCCGACCTTTTCCTCTCGCAGGACAGCGGTTGTCGTGCATAGTTAAGTGGCCCAGGCCACTTTCTTAAGCATTCTCCCAAAACTCAAATCCAGGGTCTAACCTGAGCTCTTGGGAAGTTCTCCCATGTTTTCGAGGAGCTGTGAGCTGAGGAGGACTTTTAGGAGGAGATCATTTCTCTTTAGGGGGAAGGGTGATGGTTTCGGGGCCCCATATGCCTTAAAGAAATGTGCTAATTGGTTGATCTTTAGTCTTAAGGAGCAAAGTCTGGGTCTACCGGCAAGGAGAATGCCCAGTCGTTTTGAAAATATTATAAGAGCACCATTTTGTGCATTGATTTTTATTTCGTCCCACAACGGTGCTTTCTGTACAGTACCAAAATTTTGCGGTAGCGATCACGAATACAGCATCCAGGGAACAATGAGATGTTTTAGAAATTTGGGGGTCCGATAATAACTTTCAGTAGCTAAAACCAGAAAGGGAAAAATACATATGTTTATTATGTTTGTGTTTATTCCTAGCTGGTAAAGGAGGATGGCCAGTATTTGCTAGTTCGTAACAATGATGGGGGGAGGGGGAGAGAGAGACCATTTTATAAATTTTGAAATCGTGCCATAAAATCCAGAAAAAATACAAGTATCTAGAGTGGCTGCTTCTCTCCTTCGTGTTGTTTATATACCTGAAAATTTGCCCATTTTAATACCCTCCCCCCTTTTTTATGGTAACCATTTGGAATGGGATCATTTCTACAACAAATTACTTACGCCTCTGTCCCATTGTACATTGTTTAACAATTTTTTTATGATTCAGAATTATTGATGCCCTGAGATCCTATAGAGTCTTGCAGTAGAATTCTGCCGTTTGAATTGTGTTTCCTTCTTAAGACTTTTTGTCCTCTGCAGGCAGTTGTCAGGGTTGCCTTCCCCTGCTGTCCAGTAGTGTATACAAATGCAAACTTCATAGGTTAGAAAATTCGTATTTTCTGGCCCAGTCTTCTTTCTGACTGTCGGTTTCTTCATCTGCAAAATGACATTGTTTTGATTTCCAGCTGTCATCAGCTATGGGCTTGAAAAATACTCAGGTTTGTTAAAAGACAATTCAGCGGTTCTCCTGTGAGTGAAGAACGTTCATTACATTTATTTTTACTTATTAAAGCCTTTATTTTTTAGTGCTTGTTGGGTTTTTTGGTTTTATTTTGTTTAATTACATAAACTCAATGTACAATGGTGCTTGTTATTGTGGTCTTGCAGTATTGGTGGCCTATACATATGGTCTTTGTCTTTTTGATATTTTGCCTATTTTAAATTAGATTTTCCTGCCGGTAGCATCCCATTCTTTATGCGAAGGGAAATTGGTGGCCATTTATAATAGAAAGATGAACGAGTTCTATTAGTTATGACATTATCTACAATTCTTTAAATAGTAGTTGCCCGTCTTAGGAAATACAATAAATTGACTTCCCTCCCCCTTATTGCTTTACAAATAGAGTATTTCAACAAAATTATAACTGCTTATTTTCAGTATCCTAATGTACTAATAGGTCATATGTAGTAGGAATCCAGAGATAATTCAAGTGATTTGAAGAGTTTGTTCCAAGTCTTTCTGCCACATTGTGGTGTTGCTTGCTTTTTTTGTTTTTCTTTTAATATTAGCACTAAACTTCAATTTTCATTTTGCTTCAGTTTCAGTGATTTTGCCCTAGTTTAATGCATATATGGTTGCCGTAAGAACTTGGTATATTTTTATTTCTGTAGGGCAAAACTTGCATCTTGAAATTTACTATGGGCAGTATTATAAATATTCAGAGAAAACTGCTGTAACTGGGACTTTGCGCTTTTAGTGCCAGACAGAAAAACTTTTGTACTTTGCATTAGAGTGGTGGCTTAAAGTGATCACAAACCTCTTTTTGATATTTGATCATATAGTTCTTACTAATAAATGTAAACATCATTCTTGGACATTAAAATGATAATTTAAAAACATGAATGATTCCTTAACTCATTTTTTAAATGAATGAAGTAATTTTGTTTATATATTAGGGCATTGTTAATTGTACACTTTAGCTGAAGGTTTATTCATAATTAAACCATTGCATTATGGTCATATGGTGGAAAGTAAAATTGAATACGCCATTATCTGAAATATTTGTGAGTAAACTAGTTTTTACAGTGAACTTGTAGAGAGTACTAAACCAGAACTTTTATTTTTTTCCATTTGTGAATTTGAGCCAGTCATTTCAGTTTTCATCCTGTTGTTCTTAATCTATAAAATCAGAATTTTGGATCAGATTATCTTTTAAGGTTCCTTCAAACCCCGAAAGTCTTTAATTTCTTTATGTAGGAATTACTGGATTGAATAACGGGGGTAGAATGGTTTTGAGTATATCTCTGAAGACAGTGGGGTCAAATTTATGATTATAAGAACTTAGATAATTGCAGGTACAACATTAAGGGTTTTAGCAGAGATTTCCCAGTTAGTGTTTGCCTCTGTGGTTTGGTACTGATATAGGTATATTATTTTTATATCTCTCACATTGTATATGTAAAGAGTGCATAATATCCTTATTTTACACAGAATTTGAAATTAAAAAACGCTGAATTTGGCAACATTACAGATTATCTCTTTCTAAGTTTTCTTAAAAGATTTAAGAATTTCAGAAGTGCCTATACACTGTTATTAATGCTGCTACCAGTGCAGCAGTGGTTTATGTTTGTCAGAAACACCAAGAGAATGGGTGCTATATGGAAGAGCATAGTTGCCTTTCCTGACACTCACCTCAGAATTTTACCTTGTTTTAACTTAATTCTTTAGCAACTTGGCATTCATAAATGTATACAAATGTTTTTGAAGAAGCAAGTGGACTTTCATTTCTCATTTGATCAATGTGAACTACATTAGGAGTGGGCTAAAGTGGCTGGTATGAATATTAAATTGCTTTCTTTGAAAGTAATCTTAAAGATCTGGTATAGTTTTAATTAATTAAACTTACATGATTGCACTTAGAGGTAGAAATCTTGAGTAAAAAATATCTCCTGTTTCATTAAACTTAGCAGATGAGAACACCCTTTCTTTGTTTCCTGGTCTTGAAGAAGTGGATTCTGTTTAAAAAGGGGCGGTGTGGGAACACTTTTTTAATGGAATGCAGCCCCAGTAGACAGATCTAGGAAATGGGTTCTGTTTCAGTTGTGGATTAGGCTAAGAGGATGATTACTGATAGGCTCTGGGAGAATTTACTGACTACAGATAAATATTAGCAATAACCCACGTGGGAAGCAGTACATTTAAGGGGAAAGGCACTGGGTTATAATAGAAGAGTCTATTTCTGCTGATGCCTCCGTTGACTAGCATTCTTCCTGTTTGATAAAGTAGTCACTGTACTTGGTGTTGAAGTTATAGAGGTTTCAAATTCATGGCATTTAAAAACAAATTTATGGGATAATGAGAATAAGATTCAACCAGGGAGAATTGTTTAACCTTAGAGAGTCAGTGTAAAGTTCCCAGAGAGTGAACTCTGGCTAAGTTGAATCTTAGAGGACATGCAGGAATTGGCCAGGGAAATTGGAAGGGGCTGAGAGTTGCTCAGCATCTTAATAGTTAAAAGAATTTACTGTCTGCTTTTTCAAGACTGGAGACTCAATGCTATTCTGACTGTCTCATACTGTATGAAACTTCCAAGTAACTTTTTGAATATAATAAAAACTCACTGTATTACTTATTGCCTTATTACAAACACCATATCCTTTACTATATATTTTAATAATTAGTTGCCTATTTCATTGTTCTCTTTTTCATGGCATCCTTTAGTCATGATTTAGGATAAATATGGAAATTATTCTATGCATGAAACTACAAGATTAAACTTTTTAGACATGAACTGGTTACCTCTTGATGATTTTTTTTTTATAAAATGTATTTGTTGGATAAGTTTATAAACCTTAGCATTTTGTGATATTTTAAAATTTTATTACTTTATTATTGAGGTACAAAAGTGACTGTATTGTTGATAGACATTAAAAACAACATATTGTAATCATCTGCTTAGAAAAAATAGAATATAATAAAATATTGAAAGCTATAACTATTAGGATTTTGTGCATTTTTGTATGATCTAATTTTTTCAGTAAACTTTTACTTTATTGCTTGAATTACTAAAAATGTATTTTCATAATGAAAAAAACTAGATTAAATTTGGTATTCAAGGCCAGGAGCCATGGCTCACACCTGTAATCCTAGCACTCTGGAAGACCAAGGCAGGGGGTTTGCTGGAGGCCAGGAGTTCAAGACCAGTCTGAGCAAGAGTGAGACCCCGACTCTACTAAATGTAGAAAAATTAGCAGTGTTGTGGCACAGTGCCTGCAGTCCCAGCTACTCAGGAGACAGTCAGGAGGATCACTTGAGCCCAGGAGTTTGAAGTTGCAGTGAGCTAGGATGACACCACTGCACTCTACCTTTGTCAACAGAGCAAGACTCTTGTCTCAAAAAAAATAAATGAAATAAAATAAAATAAATTTTAAAAAACAAAATGAAATTTAAAAAGAAAAATACTATAATAATTGTTAATTAAAAAATAAATTTGGTATTCAAATTTCTGAAGGGGTCAGGCAGGTGAGGTGAGTGCATGGGGTCGGGTAGATAATAAATGGTAACAGCTAATAGGCAGTAGTGGAAACTAGGTCAAACTAGAACATATATATGTCATCTAGTGGGAGCAGACTATGCTGATTGCTCTACAGAAATGGGGCATAGTGCCAGCCATGGTGATTTTTTTTCCCCCAAGAAAAATTCAAATCTGGATTTTATACATATGGCTGCAACTCATTCAGACTACACAAATTTGCAGCAAACAAATCACCCTCAGACTACTAGTCTGAAAGCTTTGATTATATTCTAGTATTCTTAAGCAATTCATGAATTATTTTATTGAAAATTTCATGGGCTTAATTTTTCCCTGAAATTTTGATATCTCTCAGCATTGTTTTCTCTTTACTTTTTCTTGAAAAAATGAGAAGATTTTTTTGTCCGTTTCTGACTTTAGATATTATTTAGTTAGTAATACCAGAAAATCATAATTATAGAGGAAATACTGTATCCTATTTCTGATTAGTAATAAGTAACCTTTTAGTATTGGTTAGTAATGTTAGAGACAGTGTGGAAGCCATCTTTTGTGTCACTGTTGTCCTTCATTAGCTACTAATATTAGAGCATTTAATACTCAAGGGATTTATGTAATATTTTAATAATAATCTGCTGTCTTTCGGCCGGTTGCAGTGGGTCACGCCTGTAATCCTAGCACTCTGGGAGGCCGAGGCAGGAGGATCACTCGAGGTCAGGAGTTTGAGACCAGCCTGAGCAAGAGTGAGACCCCGTCTCTACTAAAAATAGAAAGAAATTATCTGGACAACTAAAAATATGTATAGAAAACATTAGCCGGGCATGGTGACACATGCCTGTAGTCCCAGCTACTCGGGAGGCTGAGGCAGGAGGATCGCTTGAGCCCAGGAGTTTGAGGTTGCTGTGAGCTAGGCTGATGCCACGGCACTCTAGCAAGGGCAACAGAGGGAGACTGTCTCAAAAAAAAAAAAAAAAAAATTTGCTGTCTTTTTCATCTTTCTTGAATTTAAGATATATTTGATTTGTCATTTCAGGAAAACTAATTTTAATCAATTTATGAAAAGTATATCCTTGAGTGATAGTATCTAAAGACATATTACAACCATTTACAGATATATACATTATAATCTTAGAAGAGTGTATATACATTTTTCTTTTATTAGGATTTTTTTCTTTAAAACACTTGTTAAAGAAAAATAGAAAGTAGCGAGGCAAAAGCCCTCTCCAGTCCTACAACCAAACACAATAATGATTATTTCTTTTTGATTCTTTTTTTTTTCCTTTTTGTAAACCTTTGCCCAAGCTTGAGGGTTGGAAGTAGTTTACTTGATTATAATAATTGTTTTATTATATATAAGCTATTTTATCTCTTGATTATTTTTAACAAATTATGAGCATTTTCCAAATTATTAATCTTTGTATGCATTGCTTTAATAACTATGGTATTTTGTTGAACCAAAGACTATAACTTAAGCATTTTTTTGTAATGTGGGATGAGCTGCTTTTGATTATGTTACTAAAAAGAGCACCAGGATAACCAACTTTATACCGGAAGGCTTTGTGAATTTGGGGTAGTTCCTTATAATAGATTCCTACTAGTTGAATTTTACTGGTTCCAAGTATAAACACTTAAGAATTTCAAATATTGCTAAGTATTGGAGTTGTATACTGTTACGAGTAATATTACGAATTCCTATTTCTCTCCATTTGTACATTTATTGGGAATTCTTTTAAAAGATCTTGTTATTGATAGGCAAAAAAAATCTCATTAGTATTTCTCTAAAAAATATTTTTTACTTGTTTATAAAATTAGTATCTATTGAAGAAATTTAGAAAACAGAAGTACGTAAAAGATCTTTAAAGGCTGGGTGTGACTCAAGCCTATAATCCTGGCACTCTGGGAGGCCAAGGCAGGAGGATGACTTGAGGTCAGGAGTTTGAGACCAGCCTGAGCAAGAGCGAAACCCTGTCTCTACCAAAAATAGAAAAAAGTTAGCCCTGGCACGCAAGTAGCTTTAGTCCCAGCTACTTGGGAGGCTGAAGCAGGAGGATCACTTGAGCCCAGAGTCTGAGATTGCGGTGAGCTATGATCACTGTACTCTACCCAGGGTAACATAGCGAGACTGTCTCAAAAAAAAAAAGAAATCATTTTTAAACCCATGGCCCAAATATAATTATTGTTAATGTTTTGGTGTAACTTCTGTTTATTTTCTATGCATACTGAGTGTGAAATTGGAATTTAATAGTTAATAAATACTGTTTACTAACTTGCATTTTTCACCTGATATGAATATTCTCTCATCCATGAATAGTCTTTGATCATTTATCTTTTCAGTTTTGTATGCTTTTGTAATAATTTTTAATATTTCTGTGGTATAAAATTGAAATCATACATATACAAAGTTAAAAAATCTTCCTTACTCAGCTAGCTACCCATTTCCTTTCCCACCAGATGACTTTATAAAACTAGAGAATAAATACTTTTCTTTTGCTTCTTTTAAAAATATACAAAGGAAGCATACCATACACACTTGTGTACCTTGTGTGTATGTTTGTTTTTTTGTTGTTTTTTTTTTGTTAGAGTCTCACTCTGTCACCCTGGGTAGAGTGTAGTGGCGTCATCGCAGCTCACCACAACCTCAGACTCCTGGGCTCAAGCGATCAGTCCTCCTGCTTCAGCTTCCAGAGTAGCTGGGATTGATTACAGATGTGCTCCACCATGCCTGGCTAATCTTTTTTTTCCCCCTATTTTTGGTAGAGACAGGGTCTCACTCTTGCTCAGGCTGGTCTTGAACTCCTGACCTTAAGCAATCCTGCCTCAGCCTCCCAGAGTGCTAGGATTACAGGTGTGAGCCACCTTGCCCAGCCTATACCTTGCTTTTTTTTTTTTAACTTGACAAAATGAGTTAACATTTAAAGATCTTAGGAAATAATTTTTCCAGCTTCCTCATTTTTTCTTATAGCTTTGTATAATACATTGTATTGATACGCTATGATTTTTATAACCTTCCCTCCTTTACGAACATTTAGGTTTGCAGCATTTTACTACTACAAATGATGGTGCATTGAATAACTTATGGTACACGCTTTATTTTGCAAATGCATAGAATAAATTCCTAGAAGCGAGATTACTGAGTCAAAGGATATTTGATGCATTTGTAATACTGATACTAGTTGTTAAATTGGCAAAGAATTAAATCACTTTACCTCTTTACCAGCAGCAGCAATATTTTTATTTTTGTCAATCCAATAGGTGAAAAATGTTATCTCTGTAACTTCAATATGTGAAAATATGATTTCTCATGGGTAGATGGTATCTCATTTCATGACGGTATCATTTAACTAATTTCTATTACTGAATAATGGTTTTGGTTTTTATTTTACTATTATAAAAAGTCATACAATGACAGTCCCTATCTATGTTTTTTAAATATTAATATTTAAAATCCTTTAAAACTATATATTAGTATCTTTCTGTTTTCATTTAGCATTTAACAGATATCTTTTCCATGTTATAAAAAAACTAGGCAGTCCATCATATGAACTAATTTACTTAACTCTTGTGTTAGACATTTAGGTTGTTTCTAAATAACTCACTGTTATTAAAAAAATTTTTTTGAAAAAACCCAAATACTATTTCTTTTAAAATGTTTGCCTTTACAAAGTTTCCAGTACATAGAACTACTAAAATGTTAAAAGATACAGTGAATATGAATATGTTCAAGGTTCTTGGTCTATAATGCCAAGTTGCATAATAAAATTGCCAGTGCCATTTATGTTTTTTGTTATTTCACTTTTTGGGAATTGTCTGTTCATATTCTCTTCAGTGGCCTTAGAGCTTTTAATTGTTTGGTGCATCAACCCTGTGGTAGGAACAGAGGGACAGTGAAGTGGTTTTTTGGTTGTCGGAGTGACTAATATTTAATAGTGCCAGGGGTGCTTAATGTTCTGCAATGAATCGGATGGTCCCACTCAATGAACAATTGTCCTAGTGCCCCCATTTCTAAGCACTATTATACAGTAAGAAAATCAATATATTTGTTAAAAATTGTTTCCTTTTTAATTTTCAAGTAAAAACAATAAATGTTTTCATGAGTTCAAATCTGTTTATTCATAATTAGTGAATCTAAAAAGTTATTTAATATCCAGAGTTTAAGCAAATATTCACCAGTATTTTTCTTAGTTTCCATTTGGGAGGGGTGGTACACAATTTTGTGAAAAGAAAAATCATTTCCTAAGATCTTTAAATGTTAAAGAGCAGTACAAGGTGAGTATCCCTTATCCAAAATGCTTGGGACCTGAACTATTTCAGGTTTTGGATCTTTTGGATTTTGTAATATTGCATTATACTTACCAGCACCCCAAATCTGGAAATCTGAAATGCCTCCAATGAGCGTCTTGTCAGCACTCAAAATATTTTGGATTTCGGGTTTTTGGATTTGGGTTGCTAAACCTGTAGTACTCTTGAAAGTGAGACACTTAAAAAATATATCATTGAAAATTTAAATTATGTGCTCATTTGAAGAATTTCTTTTATAAGTCTGATGTAGAAAAGCTGGGAAATGCAAAACTAAAAATTACCTATAACCCATTCACTTAGAGAGATAGACTCTTAATATTTTCATGTATTTCCTATTTTGTTTTACTATGCAGATATTTTAAAATTTTATTAATTTTAAGTTGAAACACTAATACAGAAATATATTTGTTACAAAAATTGAAATCATACGGTTTCAATTATAACTATAATTCAGTGCGTATAATTAAAGCTAAAGACCCCATTGATTCCATCTGTATGTAGTTCCAGTTCCATTTGCAGAGATGCTGTTAAGAGTTTTGTTATGTATAGTATTCTCAAGACCTCTTTCTGTAGAAATTATTATTTTAGGGTGTTAAATACTTACGTGCAACTTTTTTTCTTTTCCTTTTTAATTATTTATTTATTTATTTACTTACTTTTTTTGAGACAGAGTCTCTCTGTCACCCTGGGTAGAGTACAGTGGCATCATCCTAGCTCACTGCAGCCTCAACTCCCGGCCTCAAGTGATTCTCCTGCCTTGGCCTCCTGAGTAGCTGGGACTACAGATGTGTGCTACCACACCTGGCTAATTTTTTTTAATGTGTATTTTTTTTTTTTTAGAGACAGGATCTGTTTATGTTTGCATAGGCTGGTCTTGAACTCCTGGCTTCAGCCAGTCCCCCCATCTGGCCTCCCAAAGTGCTGGAATTACAGGCATGAGCTACTGAGCCCAGCATTTTTTTTTTCGTTTTTTTTGCTTTTCAACAAAAAATAGGTTTCTTGGATTGTGTTATATAAAGACTTTAAGCTACCATGTAGTATTAAATAGCATGCTTATGCCACAATTTATTCAGCTTTTCTCCCATTGTGAGATATTTTGAGTGTTTCTGATTTTTTGTTATTACAATGTTGCATTCTCATGGATGCCTATCCTTTCACATTTATTCATTCAGTTAATAAATACTGATTTCCTGCCATATGCCAAGTACTGTTTGAGGCACTGAGAATTAGGAGTGGAGTAAGAATGAAAATTCAGGTCTGTCAGATCATGGAGCTTATGTTTTAGTGAAAGGAGATAGATATAAAAACTTGAATTTATAATAAAAACCAATTAGCAATAAATGTTGGGAAGAAAATTAAAGCAGAATAAGAGGATATAAACTGTTGGAGGATGGGGGCTGCTCTTTTCAATATAGTAGACTAGTCAGGGATGGGCCTCTGTGAGAAGGTGATACTTCAGCAGTGACTTAAATTAAGTGAGGATATGAACCATCAAAAGATGGGATAAGAGCGTTCCACGTAGAGGGAACAGCAAATGTAAAGGACATGATGAGAGAATAGGCCTTAGGATGTTAGAAAAACAATAGGATACCAATGTAGCTGAAGTAAAGTTGAAGAAAATGTTAGGAAATATTAGGAAATGTTAGGAGATGAAACTTGAGGAACATGCATAGAGGTCAACAGTAACTAAAATATTTAGAGCCATATGATTGAGATAATGGGAGCCATGAGCCACATGTGCTTATTGAACACTCAAAATGTGGCTAGAATTAATTGAGAT
Organism: Lemur catta; assembly: GCF_020740605.2. Taxonomy (NCBI): domain Eukaryota; kingdom Metazoa; phylum Chordata; class Mammalia; order Primates; family Lemuridae; genus Lemur; species Lemur catta. The sequence goes on along the minus strand of NC_059135.1, from coordinate 56,010,452 downwards.
ATGTGGTAATTATAAAATATACACTGGATTTCTAAGGCTTAGCAAGAAAAGAATGTAAAATATCTCAACATTTTTATGTTGATTATATGTGGAAATGATAATATTTTGGACTTCACAGGTTGAGCATCCCTAATCAAAAAGTCTGAAATCCAAAGTGCTCCAAAATTTAAAACTCTTTGAACACCACAAGTGGAAAATTTCACACTTAAGTACTTAATAAAAACTTTATTTCACTGGGTGTGGTGGCTTTTGCCTGTAATCCTAGCAATCTGGGAGGCTGAGGTAGGAGGATCGATTGAGGTTAGGAAATCAAGACCAGACTGAGCAAGAGCAAGACCCTGTCTCTACTAAAAAAAAAAAAAAAAAAATTGAAAAATTAGCCAGGTATCGTGGCATGCACCTGTAGTTCCAGCTACTTGGGACGCTAAGGCAGGAGGATTGCTTGAGCCTAGGAGTTTGAGGTTGCTGTGAGCTAGGCTGACACCATGGCACTATAGCCCAGGCAACAGAGCAAGACTCTGTCTCAAAAAAAAAAAAAAAAAATCACAAACAACTTAATTTCATGTACAAAATTATTTAAATATTGTATAAAATTAGGCTCAGGCTGTGTGTATAAGGTATATAGGAAACATAAGTGAATTCAGTGTTTAGACTTTGGTCTCATCCCCAAGATATGTCATATATATACAAATATTCTAAAATTCAAAAGAATCTGAAACACTTCTGGCTTTAAGGATATCCAGCAAGGATACTCAACCTGTACTTACTAAGTTAAATAGAATATATTATTAAAATTAGCCTAATTTTACTTGTCAAAATGTGGGTACTAGAAAATTTTAAATTACCTATGTGGCTCATATTTCTATTGGACAGTGCTGGCTTACAGCCTTAGAATTCATGCTCAGGAAGACATTTCAGTTAAACGGGATGGTAAGACATCAGAGTTTTAGACGGGAATAAGGGGTTTAGGTTCATGTTTTAAAAGAATCATACTATTCTGGTTGTTCTGTGGAGAATAGGCTGTATAGAACTAAGAGTAAAAGCAGAAAAACCAGTTAGGATGTTATTGTAATAGTCTATATAAGAAATGATGATAATGGTAAAAGTAGTGAGAATGTTTGACATAATTTTTTGCTTGCTTGTTTAAAGAGAATGGGGTCTTGCTCTATGGCCCAGGCTGGAGGACAGTGGCACAATCATAGTTCACTGCAGCCTCAAACTCCTGGGCTCAAAGCATTCTCCTGCCTTAGCATCCTGAGTAGCTGAAACTACAGTCACATGCCACCATGCCTGGCTAATTTTTCCTATTTTTGTAGAGATGTGTTCTAGCTGTGTTGCCCACGCTTGTCTCAATCTCCTGGCCTCATGTGAGGCCTCCTGAGTAGCTGATATTACAGGCACAAGCCACCATGCCCGGCCATTTGCGATAGTTTTTGAAACTAGAGCCAAATTGACTTCCTAATGGTTTGGGTGGATAATGAGGTATGAAGGAAAGTATAACCAAAGATGACCCTGAAGTTTTCAGCCTTAGCAGCTAACTTGGACAGTGATAATGTTTATTGAGTATTTGAGGGAATGGGGGTAAGTGAATGAGCTTTGTTTTAGGTTTGATTGATTGATTGACAGGGTCTCGCTATGTGTCTCAGGCTGGAGTGCAGTGCTCAGTCACAGCTCACTGTAATTTCAAACTCCTAGGCTTAAGTGATCTTCCCGCCTCAGCCTCCCGTGTAGCTGGGACTACAAGCGCATGCCACCATGGCTAATTTTATTTTTATTATTATTTTTTGTAGTGATAGGTTTCGCTATGTTGTCCAGGCTGATCTTCAATTCCTGGCCTCAAGCAATCCTCCCCTCCTTGCCTCCCAAATAAAAAGTACACATTCTTAATTGTAGCTCAACATTTTCCCAAAGTAAACTCACCCATAAGCATTCAGATTATTAAAAAAACAGAACAAACCACTATCCTAGTAGCTCCTCCCACTTAGGCTCCTAACACCATAAATTAGTAGTGGTATTTATTGCAATTTCCAAGTCCCAGAATGATAGGGTTATTACATTGTGCCTTAGAATTGTGAAATTTGGAAAATCGTCAAAGATTGTGTCTAAAAGGTTATGGATAATTAGGGATTATTTTTGAGTTTTCGTAACTTTTGCTTGGTTTTCAAATTTGGAGTTTGTTTTAAAGAACACAGTATTTAAGAAATTAACTGTGGCTCATGCCTGTAATCCTAGCACCCTGGGAGGCCGAGGTGGGAGGATCGCTCGAGGTCAGGAGTTAGAGACCAGCCTGAGCAAGAACGAGACCCCATCTCTACTAAAAATAGAAAGAAATTATCTGGCCAACTAAAAATATATATAGAAAAAATTAGCCGGGCATGGTGGCACATGCCTGTAGTCCCAGCTACTCGGGAGGCTGAGGCAGGAGGATCGCTTAAGCCCAGGAGTTTGAGGTTGCAGTGAGCTGTGATCATACCACCGCACTCTAGCCAGGACAATAGAATGAGACCTTGTATGAAAAAAAAATGTGTTTTTATTCAGAATGTAAACCTACTATACATGCCATTTAATGATACCGTGCTGTCACTAAAATGCCCTAGGTTTTTTTTCTTCCTAGATGATTTATTTTTGGTGTTATTTTAGGAATTTGAATGTTTTTCTTTTTTCTGTTTTTTAAAGCCTCACATTTTCTTTTTCTTTCTTTTTTTTTTTTTTTTTAGCCACTCAAATTTAGCAGTGGGGGGTTGGATACCAACTTCAGTGACACTAATGTTAGTAAGTTCTGATAACTTACCATTGGACCAGTCAAGCTTCCTGTTTTAATCAGAACTCTCATTTTCATTTTCCAGAAGCAAAGGGATTAGATCAGTTGTCCTTAGGTTTCTTGTTTGTTTGTTTTGGGGGTTTTTTTGGTTTTGTTGGTTTTTCTTTTTTTTCTTATTTTAAAGTAATCTGTTGAGTTCAGTAATCATACAGACTTCATTCAATTTTCTGTTTGGGCTGGTAATCTGTAGTTGGTTTATAGAATAGAAATTTGATTACATAATCATGGTTAAGACTTACCTTTCAAGTCTTTTCTGTTTGCCTCACAAAATGCAATCTAATCTCTAAAATGAAAACACTAATAATCCACGTGATTTACCTCATAGAAATAAATACCAAAATAAATTCAAACTACATTTCTAGTTAAATTCCACAGAATTATTTTTCCAGAAATTTGTGAAAAATCTTTGCTGTTTTAGTCTGCTTCTCTGAAACTATATTTTACTCATAGATTGCAGTCTTGGAGCCATGGGAATAAAGGTTCAGCGTCCTCGATGTTTTTTTGACATAGCCATTAACAATCAGCCTGGTAAGAATATTAGTTAATATTTATAAAGAAGTATTTAATATTTTAAATTAGTAAAGAAATTTAAACCAACTACCTTCTTTTTCAGCTGGAAGAGTGGTCTTTGAATTATTTTCAGATGTGTGCCCCAAAACATGTGAGAACTTTCGTTGTCTTTGTACAGGTTTGTTCACATTTTCATTTCTCCTAATAGTAGCCCCATTTGACTGTGGCTTGATTTTTTTTTTTTTTTTTTTTTTTTAAGAGACAGTGTCTCAGTATGTTGCCCAGACTGGCCTTGAATACCTGGACTCAAGTGATCCTTCCACCTCAGCCTCTTGAGTGGCTGGGATTACAGGCATGCACCACCACACCTGGCATGGCTTGCTTTAATTTTTGATTTATTATATTCTTTATTTCTTCATGGATATAACTTCTTAACATGAAGATTATGTAGCATTGACAGGGCATGAAAGTAATGCTTAGAAGTATTGGTTGTAATGGATATTATCTGAATATAATTATACTCTGCAGAAATATATGGGTGGTTTTTAAATAAATTTTTTAAAAATTCTGAAAGGAGTGAAAAATTCTATGTTTTAAGGAAGTCTATAAAGTATCAAGAGATGTATATTTTATTCTTTTTATTTTTAAATTTTAATTTTTCATTATTTTTATTTCTTAGTATGAAGAGTATTTTGAAAAGAGATGTATATTTTACAGGGCAAAAGTTTTCATTTATTTTGCTTTAATACTGCATCTTTGATTTCTTTTCTACCAAATGTCATACTAATTTTTCTTCTCTGTAGGTGAAAAGGGGACAGGGAAATCAACTCAGAAGCCATTACATTATAAGAGTTGTCTATTTCACAGAGTTGTCAAGGATTTTATGGTTCAAGGTGGTGACTTCAGTGAAGGTGAGACTTTTTAAAAAATCATGTATTCTTTTGTTAAGTATTATAGATCTCAAAGTTATACAAGTCCCTAGTCTTAGTCTAGTTTTCTTCTCACTCCATTTAGTCTTTGGTCAAACAATGAGGAGTACTCACGGAAATTTATAAAAGAAGGAAGCACGTAAAAAATAATTTGACCTTTGAGGCATGAAATTAATTTTAGAAATTTGCTTCTGGATACCAAAACAAAACACTGTGTTTATCTCTTAGTAATCTATCAGTGTTATGTGTTTGATTTCATCACGAATAGTAATCCTTACTACAATATAATTTTTACCTATACTTTTTTATTGTAAAAACCTTGGAACTGTATTTTTAAAGACACTTTGGAAAAAAGTCATTAATTCCTGTTAAAAGACCTGGATAAACATCTTTAGCATCTGAAAATTCTTTTTTCCATGTATATTAATAGTCTTTGTCATATTTATACCATATCTTTTATGATTTGGTATGATCCTTTGAGTATTGTTGATTCAGAATCATTTGAGCATCTACTTAAGAAGTATATTATTTAGGTAGCACCTCTGAAGAGCTCACTTTGTTGAGAGTATTAAGAATTTGTGTTTTTCATTCTCAGGAAATGGACGAGGAGGGGAATCTATTTATGGAGGATTTTTTGAAGGTAAAAATGTTTATGTTTAAATTATGTTTTTAATATTTTTTTATTCTATTTGATTATTCTCTGTTGACTCAGTAAGATTATTCATTAAACAGTGTGTTAATATCCAGCTATCTTCAATGAATCTGAAGGTTAATTTTGTTATGAAAAATTTTATGTTTGTATACCTTTTATGGTGATGGATTTTTTTATTTTGGGGATGTTTGTACATCATACTATTTGAAAGGGTTTAGTTGTAGTGCTAGAATAGGAACTTTTATAGCTCAAGCTTAAGCTTCATTAAAGGAGATCCAGCAATATTTCTTAGTAACAATAACCAAAATGTTCATATAAAAATTTTTAAAAATCTCTTTGATGTTCTTAAATTTGATTACAGTGTTTTCCCCAAATTTAAGTTTTCTCTCTGGAATTTTTTATTGTTATGAAGATCATTTGGAAAACTCTACATCTTTTAATGTGGAAATAATTTAATATTTTCCATCTTTCAGTTTTTGGATTTGGTGAAATTCTGTTTCAAATTGTACATGTTTTGTTCTTAATATTCTTATCCAAGATTGGAAAACAAGTTTTTCTCTTTGCAATAAGTGATGCTATGGCAGAGGTGGAGTTAATGAGTCCAGGCTCAATAATATTATGTGTGCCTCTCTGTGCTCATAAACGAAACAAGTGAAATGTAAAGGAATCCTATCTGGACTCTCTTTTTTTTTTTTTTTGTTTTTAAGAGATAGGATCTTGGCTGGGCGTGGTGGCTCACATCTGTAATCCTAGCACTCTGGGAGGCCGAGGCGGGTGGATCACTCGAGGTCAGGAGTTAGAGACCAGCCTGAGCAAGAAGAGTGAGACCCTGTCTCTACTAAAAAAAACATAGAAAGAAATTAGCAGACCAACTAAAAATATATAGAAAAAATTAGCCGGGCATGGTGGCGCATGCCTGTAGTCCCAGCTACTCGGGAGGCTGAGGCAGTAGGATTGCTTGAGCCCAGGAGTTTGAGGTTGCTGTGAGCGAGGCTGATGCCATGGCACTCTAGCCTAGGCAACAGAGTGAGACTCTGTCTCAAAAAAAAAAAAAAGAGATAGGATCTTGCCACGTTGCCCATGCTACAGTGCAGTGGTTATTCGTAGGTGGGATTACAATGCACGACAACCTTGAACTCCGGCACTCAAGCAATCCTCATGTGTCAGCCTCCTGAATAGCTGGGACTATAGGCACACGCCACCACACCTGGCTACTCTTTAAATTTTTTGTAGAGATGAGGCCTTGCTATATTGTCCAGGCTGGTCTCGAACTCCTGGGCTCAAGTGATCCTCCTTTCTTAGCCTCCCAACATACTAGGATTACAGGTGTGAACCACCATGCCCAGCCTTCTCTTGCTTTTTAAGGAGAGTTTAGTTTTTTATTAGCAAAGTTGTGTTGTCATTTCCAAAAATTGTGAAGAACAAATACAAGTGGAAAGAAAGGGGATTGATACAGTATTTGGGTTTTATAAGCAAGGGGCATAAAATTAACAATATTTTAATCTAAAAATGTGGGAGGAAAAATTCATTCATATTTGATTCACTCTTCTTTCATAAACTAACTTGATTATCTAAATTGTGTCTGGCACTAAAGAACTACATCAGATATGAAGAGGAGTGAAAATGAATTTTTTGGAGGGTTTGCCTATAACGTAACTGAAAACTTGCTTCTCTACAGATGAGAGTTTTGCTGTTAAACACAACAAAGAATTTCTCTTGTCAATGGCCAACAGAGGGAAAGATACAAATGGTTCACAGTTCTTCATGTAAGTATTTATAATCTGATGATTTAAAACATCCCAGTTTTGGTCTACCATTCTCCATGTGCCTGCCATTGATGACTAATAAATAGAGAGGAATTCATGAAGGAGAGGGAATTGTTGGAGGGGGAACAAAGAATTTTTGAAGAGGGAAAAACTGCTGAGGGAAGTTGAACTGTGCTGCTAAAGTTTTCAAATGATGGAGACTTGTCTGGAGGACACAGGAGCCAGCTTAAAGGGATTCCCATTAGCCAAATTAGGACATTTTGAACATCAAAATCAATAATGATAATATTGGTTTGTAATCAAATAGGAGCCAGGAGTCCACGCTGATATAAATGAATGAGTAAATAACAAGGGAGAAGGGAAAGCTATTCCTTTACTAGAATGTCAGCTAGTAAATATAGAAGGAATGATGGAGTTAGAAAAGCCACCATTTTGTAATCAATCACGGTAATAATTGATTCAGGCAAGAGTCTTTCTTCTATGAATGCTAAATTTAGAGGGACAGTTGTAATGAGGATACAATCAGTCCTCACTATTCCCCGATTCTGTGTTTGTGATTTCATGTACTCACTTAAATTTATTCGTTACCCCCAATTCAATCTGTTAAGGGTTTCCAATTCTGACTACAAAAAAATTGTGACCAGGTCTCCTATTAGCAATACATATTTTTTAAATCCTATCCCTATGGATACAGATTTGCTCTCCTCTTCAACAGCCTTGAGCTTTCCTGGTCTCTGAGGAATCTGTCAGCACCCAGTGGATTATTCTGGTGTTTCCCTATTTCATATTTATTACTCCTCTCTTCCACAGTGAGAAATATGGCTCCTGTAGTCTTCAACATTTCTATTCATTTGATGAATCCTAGAGTAAACAATTGCCATCCTATGCTCCTGTGAAAAAAAACCTACTGACTAGAGTTCACTATTCATAGTTATTTTTGTTTATAGACTGAGGGTGTATGGTTAAAACACCATGTTTAAAAGTGACTTAGATTAGTACTTTTTTGTGTGGTTTTTGTGTGGTTTTGTGATTCACTGAAATATGTTAGATTCATTTGTTTCTAATTGTATTTCATTTTGTTCTCCCTCTCACCTTTTTTGATTTGTTTTTGCTTTGTTATTTTTTTAAGTTTATGAAATATTAAAAGGATTCCGAAAGTCAAAACACAGAGAATACTCTGAAGTGTCACTTTCAGCCCACCCTTCCACTCCATTCCCACTTCCCCGTTTTTCTCACCCCAGTCCCACCTATCCATGTTAGTAATCAACCTTATTAGTTTCTGGATTATTTTCCCATATTTCTTTTTGCAAACATAAGAAGATACATATGTATTTTCTTACACAATAGATGGCATACTATATATACTGATTTGCTCTTGTCACTTAACAGTACATTCTTGAAATCACTCTTTATATCAGTTTACAGAGATCATTTTCATTCTTTTTTTCAGTCGCATAGTACTCCATTATTTGCATTTACTGTAGTTTATGCAACTAATTGCTCATATATTGGTCTTTCTGATTTTTAAAAATGAACTTACATTATAACCTTTGCTGTAGACAAATTAGAAAACACAAGAAAATAAAAAAATCTACTCCCAGAGCATCTTTCTATGCAGTAAAAATGTTGGTAGACTGTTGCCATATGCTCTATAATCAACTTTTAAATGTAATGTAAATCTGTTTGCACATCACTAAGTATTAGCATTTTAATGGCTATACATTGATCTCTTATTTGAATGTACTATGCTTTATTAGTCTAGTTTTTGGACATTTGGTGTGCTTTCTGTTTTCCAAACAACTTTGATGAATATTGTGCCTATTGTTTGGTGCATTTTAAAAAGTTTCTTTAGTATAAGTTGCTAGAGGTTTACTTAGTGAAATATTTACATGTTTTAAGTCTTTGCATGTATATTGCTACATTGACTTTCAAAAGGAAGTATAGTTTAGCACCAGTCATATATAAGGACTAATTTTACCAAATTCTCAACAACAGAGTATTATCATTTATTTTCCTCTTTTAAATAAAACCCTCCCTGTGCTAAACAAAACCCCCACGTTAAGTTCATGTAATCCTTCATGGGTATTCTCAGAATCTTCTAAGTGTTGATTTCTCCTTATTTCTTTCCATGTTCTAGATAACCTTTCTGTACTTATTCTGTGCCCTGTTTTTGAAAGGAAACAACTTCAGTTTTTAGAGAGCTTCAATCTTTTCTTAATAGTTTTTACTATAAAATTTGCTGTTTTTGTAAGTGCTCGGTTCAGTCACGTTTATTTTCACAATATCGTACAACCATCACTACTATCTATTTCCAGAACTGTTTCATCCTCCCAGAAACTCTGTAACCATTTCCCCTCCCCCCCCAGCCCCTGGTAACCTCTGATCTAGTTTCTGTCTCTATTAATTTGCCTGTTCAGGATATTGTGTTTAAGTAGAATCACACAATATTTGTCCTTTTTTGTCTGGCTTGTTTCACTTAGCATGTTACCAAGGTTTATTCATATTGAAGCATGTATCAGAACTCCATTACTTTTTATGGCCGAATAATACTGCACTGTATGTATATACCATATTTTGTTTGTCCATTCATCTGTTAGTGGACATTTGTCTTGTTTCTACATTTTGGATATTGCAAATAATGCTACAGTGAACGTTGGCATTTGAGTGCATGTTTTCAGTTTTGGAGGGTGTATACCTAGGAGTAGAATTGCTGGGTCATGTCATATGGTAATTCTATGTTTAGCTTTTTGAAGAACTGCCAGACTTTCCTATAGTAGTTACACTATTTTGCAACTACATTCCCACCAGCAATGTATAAAAGTTGTAATTTTTTTCATGTCCTTACCAATAAACTTGTTTACTTCTCTGTGCATATCTGCAAATGCCCATGAAAGCATCACAAGTATTAATTTTGGGGTTATAAATAAGCCTTAGTGAGCAGAACTTGCAAATACAGAATCAGTAAAATGAGGATTGACCGTATCTTGATTATTATTATATGTATGCACCGTGTATGTAACCTGTAATATAAATATATATATTACTGTATAAATACATATATATATATAGTATACCAATGTTCTCACATTCCTAGGTGACTTTAGCAAATTCAAGGAAGCATAGTGTTATAGTGAGGAACCAACAGTAGGTCTTTGATTTTAAAGTTAATTTTAAAGTTATTTTAAACCTAAAAATACACCTGTGTTATAATTTTTTTCAGGTATCGTGCTTGCTTTAAGCAAAAGTTAGCTTAAATTGTGTTCCTTCTTCCAAATTTCTACTACCTTTTTTGTTAAGATTTTTAAAAATAATCTTATAAAATGCCCATCTTTAATCTATTATGCCAGTATGTCTGGTACACGTTGAAGTAGCAGTCTTCTTAACTACATAGGTTTAAGGTAGATCTGGCAGGGGAGATTTTAAAAAATTATTTTACTTGCCAAAAAATGCTAATTTTAGGTTTTGTTCCAAGTTCTAATCCAGGTCTCTTTCTTCATCATGAAGTTTACTTTATGTCAGGGGTAACAAATTCAAAGCCCTAGGCAAGGCAAGTAACATAAACAAGTAAAGCCTGCTTGGACAAGAAACCAAACCATTTATCCTTGTATTAAAGAAGACAGAAATACTTGCCTCTGGCCAACTATTGCCATGAGCCAGGTACCACATCTTTCAGGTTTTCCAGAGAGGTCTGAACTGTGGATTTTTATGTGAAAGTATCTCAAAGTTTACATGTTGGCAGCTAATTTTTAAATTTATAAACATGGTTTGGACCATTTCTGTTAGATCTAATAGAGTATGCCTGAGGACCATCAGAATATGACCACACTGTAACTGTTTAAAATATTTAGATTGAATAGCACTATTGTTCAATCCATAAACTGGTGGAATGGCTTAATAAATTTTGATATGTCCATATAGAAGAATATTATACAACCACAAATATTCATTGAGAACTCAGTTACATACAAGAAACAGGAATGGATAGAAATAACACCAAAATGTCAACTTTAATTATATCCAGTTTTTAACAATGAGTAGCTATTGCTTTTATAATCAGAACAAGTCTTGAAAAAATACATTATGTGGAAAACATATTGCATTCTACCTAAGATTAAGGTAATATGATTCTATTATATTAAGATAGCGTATGATTTTTTTTGCTTTCAACTTTGGTTTCCAATATAGTTATTTTCTTTTCCTTTTTAGAGATGCTAACTTTGTTTTTCTCTGACTTTGTTTTTATTCTTCTATCCGATGACTTCCAAAAGAACAACAAAACCAACTCCTCATTTAGATGGGTAAATATTATTTTACTTATTTTACAACCTGATTGAAGTTAATATTAAAATAAGAAGTTTTTATTTAATCACCTTTGCTTGACTCTGTAGGCATCATGTTGTTTTTGGGCAAGTGATCTCTGGTCAAGAAGTTGTAAGAGAGATAGAAAACCAGAAAACAGATGCAGCTAGCAAACCATTTGCTGAGGTACGGATACTCAGTTGTGGAGAGCTAATTCCCAAATCTAAAGGTAAGAACAAGTACATATTTCTGAAAATTTTTATGCATACAAAATAAGCAGAAACACTAAATAGTTGGCATGAAATTCATACTAAAGCTGATCTAAATGAGGTTTTTGTGTTTTTAAATTTATGTTTGTGCTTTTATATATTTTTTTCTACTTAATTGTATATTTTATTTAAAAATTGTATATATTTATTGTGAACAGTATGATGCTTTGAAATATGTATACATTGTGGAATGGGCAAATTGAGGTAATTAACTTATGCATTACCTCACAGACTTACCATTTTTTATGGTGGGAACACTTAAAATCTAGCCAAGTGTGATGGCATGAGCTTGTAGTCACAGTTACTTGGGAGGCTAAGGCAGAAAGATCATGAGTTCAAGCCCAGCCTGGGCAAAATAGTGAGACTCCTATCTCCGAAAAAATAAAATAAAAATAATCTGCTCTCTTAGCAATTTTCAACAATGTAATACATTGTTGTTAACTATAGTTATCATACTGTACAATAAGTCTCTTGAACTTACTCCTCCAATTTAACTGAAATTTTGTATCCTTTGACCAACATTTCTTCAATCCCCCTCCCCCACCCCAGTCCTCTAGAAACCATCATTCTCCTCTCTCCTTCCATGCATGAGTTCAACTTTTTTAGATTCCACATGTAAATTAGATCATGTGGTGTTTGTCTTTCTGTGCCTGGCTATTTCACTTAACATAATGTCCTCCGGGTTCATTCCCATTTCTGCAAATGAGAGTATTTCCTTGTTTTTTAAGGCTGGATTATATTCCATTGTGTGTATATATACCACATTTTTTTATTCCATTCATCCATTGATGAACACTTAGGTTGATTCTGTATCTTAGCTATTGTGAATAATGTGGCAGTGAACATGAGTGTGTAACTATCTCTTTGACATACTGATTTCATTTCCTTTGCATATATATCCAGTAGTGGGATTGCTAGATCATAGGTAGTTCTATTGTTAGTTTTTTGAGGAACCTTCAAACCATTTTCCATAATGGGTATACTAATTTACATTCTTACCAACAGTGTACAAGGGTTTCCTTTTCTCTGCATCCTCTCCAACACTTGTTATCTTTTGTCTTTTTGATAATAGCCATTCTAATAGGTGTGAGGTGATACCTCATTTTAGTTTCAATTTGCATTTGTCTGATGATTAGTGATATTGAGCATTTTCTTCATACACCTTTTGGCCATTTGTATGTCTTTTGAGAAATGTCTGTTCGGGTTCTTTGCTCATTTTTTATAATCAGGTTGTTTTCTTGCTAATGTGTTGCTTGCATTCCTTATTTATTTTGGATCTAAATCCCTTATCACATATATGGTTTGCAAAAATATTCTCTCATTCCCAAGGTTGTCTCTTTACTCTGTTGGTTATTTCCTTGGCTGTGCAGAAGCCTGTTAGTTTGATGAATTCCCATTTGTCTATTTTGTATTTTGGAGTCCTAGCCAAAAAAAATCATTGTCCAGGTCACTGTCATGTTTTCTTTTAGTAGTTTTACAGTTTCAGTTCTTATGTTTAAGTCTTAAATCCATTTTGAGTTGATTTTTGTATATGTTGTAAGATAAGAGTCTAATTTCATTTTTCTACATGTGAATTACCAGTTGTCCCAACACCGTTTATTGAAGAGACTGTCCTTCCCCATTGTGTATTCATGGCAATTTTATGTTTTTAAATGTGTTTTACCCTACTTCTTACTTTGTTCATTTACCATGGAACCACTTGACTTTTTCTTATTAATAATTTTCCCTTTTGCTTCCACTGGGTTTTTTGGGTTTTTTAAAACTGTAGTTGACTAAATAGCATGGTGTAAATACATACTCTTCTAGAGAAAGAGACAGTGGGGGGATGAATGGCAATTGAAGAGAATAAGATAGATTAAGAAACTTTGAGTGAATAAATTGTTTGCCCTTCATGCACTGCTTAGATTCAGAAGCATCCTACCTATTTGAGAAACTTCTTTTATTTAGACTAGACCATTTGAAGCTAACATGAGTAATTTGATATATTATCTGAAATGGTAAGAACTTTGTTTTAAGTAAACATTTGAAGTCTTTATATTATATCTGAAATATGTGACTACTGCCATGTATTACAGATGTTGGATCTGGTACTCTAAAAGTAATGGAGTGAAATTACCTTTAAACCTGTATAGAAAGCAATAAAACATTAAACTGACTCTATTCTTACTAGTCTAGGGAATAATAATATCAGTAGTTTCTTAGAGTTAGCAATGTGAGAGTTATCTATAATCTTTTCTGATCCTTGCAATAATCCTATAGTATAATTCCCCATTTTACAGGTGAAAATAGTCAAGGAGATTAAGTTACTGCCATGTCAGGGAACTAGACCTCAAACCCAAGTTTGAGATCTAGCGCTTTTTCTATGCTATGTTACTGGTTCATTCAAGTTTAAATGTCTTTAACATTTCTTTCAGAACTTTGTGTTCTCACCTTTTAGGTAGACTGATTTGCTTTATAATATTTGGAAATATGCACATTTTGTTTTAATTTTAAAAGAACCAACATTGGCATAGAGAAGCCAAAATGCTTATTTTTAAATTTTTTATCTCTGCTTTCCATTTGATTCTGATGATTTTATTTTCCTCTATGTCATGTCGGATAAATACCTGGTAAACCATTGCAGGTGTATGCTGCAGCTCATGGGACTATTTGTATAACTTCTTGGTGTACGTGAGACTGGCTATCTATCCTACAAACAACAAGTGTAATGTATGCCCCTTTTTTTGAAGATTCAGTAAAGAAGGCATTTATTTACATTTAAGAAAAACACTAAAAAGCAATCTATAATAATGTTTGCAAGTTTTAAACCCTGGACCTAGTGATGTTTAAACTTTGGAATATTTTAGTTTAAGGCATTACTTTTTCCCATGTCATCTAAAATATTTTTTTTTTTTTTTTTAAGACTTGTCAACTGCGGTAGTGGAAAGGGGTCATATTTTGTTCTTTACTTGACAAGTGATTTTTTTTCATTATATTTTAGTCTGTGAGGTCTTGTGTTAGGATCTAATCTCTACTTTTAATTGTTAAGGACGCTGTGGTTTATATATTCAGAAAGAGAGTGAGGTAATAAAAAGCTCACATTTTAAACCATAAACATTAATCATACACTCTTTAATAGATTTGATGTAAATATTCTTTTGGTACTAAAAGGGTAGTGTTTGAATGTTTGCCTGAAGGATAAGGAAGTAAATGAATGTAGCTCTTTATACACCATTACTTTTTTGTATATTATTACATCTTTACAATGCATTGTCACCTGAAGAAATAAATGCTAGTTTTGCCCATGCCATTGTGGCCAGGAAGTTGTGCTGAAAGTTGATACAACCTCCTACTGTGTGTCCCTGAAACCCATGTTAAGCTAGCTTACCTTCCAGGGGTGAGGAACGCACAGCCTCAGGGCCACATGTGGCCTTTTGGATCCTTGAATGTGGTCCCTTTTCCAGGGGAGTCATTTTCAGCAGTTGGGGAATATTTGGCCCTTTATTAATATCTCTCCAGGAGTTCCTGAAAAGGTCATATTTGTTTTGAGCCAGACCTCCAGTGCTACTCTGTCTGGGATCACATTGTAGAAAGAGGAAAAGGTCTTTATGTTTAACGTAGTTGGGTACCTGTTATGCCATAGTCCTTCAATGACCATTTAGAACATTGATCAGAGCGGATTTCTGTCATGCATCTGTTTAATTTTTGTAAGCTTGATGGCCTCCTTACAAGAATTTTAAATTGGGAACAGTAAAAAAGCTTTGTGCAACACTGTGATGTTTATCATCATTATATTTAAAACCTTGTGTGAAAGATTTACACCCCAGTTTAAAAAGAAATAAGTACAGATTTTTTTTTTCCCTTTTTTTTTAACTTCCTGAAAGAAAACAAAAAGAATTCTGAAGAAATCTGACTGGGCCCGTCTGTTTATGGTCTTGGTGAGTCTGGACAATCAATCTTTTGGGCCTTTCTCCCTTTGCAATTGTGAGATTAGAGATTCTGCTTTTTGTGGCTATTTGCATAGGCCAGAGAAAGTTCAGGGCCAAGGAGAAGACCCTTCCAACAGATGGAGAGGTGGAACACTGGAAGCTAATAAAAACTGCATCCCCTGAGGCTCAACAAAGGGCTGTCTAGGGTCAGAGTGGAAAACACACCACACACAGACTACTACCTTGATGAAGCTACTTCCTGGTTTTTCAGGAGTTGACATGACCTCAGGTCATGCTGTTCTCTTTAGAGTTCACTGCAGTTGTTGAAGAGAAGTCTGGCCATGCAACGAGAGATGAGGGCATTGCTATATTACAGAGTACACAGAAATCTGAGAGTTGCGTTGTGGCAACATGACAATCAATAAATAGTTACATGAGCAGAAATGATAGGAAACAGATTGCCTGACAATACAGAAAGAATAGCACAATCAAGGAAGCAACTGGTGAATCTTGTACTCAGGAGACAAATGAAAAGGAACACTAGAGACTCATTTCTGATGACAGGGTCCCATTTCAGTATCCTTATTCTGGAAGTAATTTTGGTACTTTTCCTGGAAAGTAGTGGGCCGTTAAACTTAGAAACCGGAAGACAAGACGAGTAATAAGAAATTTTCTAAAGGAGACCATTTTAGGAATAGTTCTGTTCTTTATTTCAAATCTGATTTTGATGGTGATTTACAAATTTCCTTTACCATCAGAGTTTCAAGTGAAATTCATCAGTATAAAGTCTGTAGGTCTCAAATAAAAAAAGATTTTTACAAGTAAAATGTTCTAGAGTTTGTTTTTTAAGCTTAATATTACACTTATTAGTTCAATAATTAATTGATAGAATTATACTGTGCCACACCCTCCAAAAAAGGTCAGTGAACAAGTTTGAGAAATTCTTCTACATAATGATAAGCAAACTATATAATCTAAAATAAGGTAATGAGAAATGTCCCAAGAGTTGAAAGTGTTACTCTTTGTAATTCCTTTTCATCCATTATGATTCTTAACTTGCATTGTGGTTTTTACTTTTAGTATTATTTCATTTTACCTTAAGGATTCCTATGTGCTTGTAAAAGATACTTTGAAGTCAAAGTAGTTAGGCTGGAAGTGGGGTTTTTTAGAGGGTGAGCTGAAAACAATTGTTGGCATACTTGGAATTTTAAATGTTTTCCTTTATTTAAAAATAATTTACTGTAATTGAGAAATTATTATTGTATGTATTTATGGGGTACAAAATAATATTATGACACACCCACACAATGCAGAATGATTACATCAAGCTGTTTGACATACCCATCACCTCAGATACTTACCATTTTTTTGTGATGAGAACATTTGAAATTTATTCTCTTAGCAATATACTCTTTTTGTTTGTTTGTTTGTTTTTGGAGATAGGATCTTGCTCTGTTCCCTGGGCTAGAGTGCAGCAGCATTGTTGTAGCTCACTGCAACCTCCAACTCTTGGTCTCAAGCTATCATCCTGCCTCAGCCTCACCAGTAGCTGGAACTGCAGGCTCTGTACCACCATTAATTTTTCTATTTTTTGTAGAGACAGGGGTCTCAGGGTCTTACTGTGGTGCTCAGGCTGGTCTCTAACTCCTGGCCTCAAGTTATCCTTCTGCCTCAGCCTCCCAAAAGTGCTAGGAAGCCTCCCAAAGTGCTAGGATTACAGGTGTGAACCACCAGGCCCAGCCCATTATTATTAAATATAGTCACCATATGGAGCAAGTAGATCTCAAAAAACTTATTCTTCCTGTCTAACTGAAACTCTGTGCCCTAATTTTTTTTAATTTAATACATTGTTTTGGTTCTAAATTTAGAAGGCATAAAAGGATAATCAGTGAAAATTCTCCTTCCTGCCTCGGCCCATAAGTTCCCATTCCCACATTTTGTAAATCATTCCACATGTATGAATTCTGATCGCATAGAATAAATTCCTAGAAATGAAATTGCCTCATTACAGGGGTTATGCATTTGTTCATAATTTTGGTAGACACTGCCACTAGAATATAGGAAAATAAGTTGCTCTACATACACCTTTTGCAAAACCATATTTTATCAAACTCTTTAATCTTTGCCAGCCTAAAATGTTTTTAAAAATGCTAGTTTTAGTTAGCATTTCTGAGCTATTTATATTTCTTTTTATGTGAACTGATTATTAATTCCTTTAGTCCCTATTTACCCATTCTATTCTTCTTTTCTGAAGTTCCAAGCCTCCTTCTGTTATTTTCTTTCTATTTGGAGAACTTCCTTTAGCCATTTTTTTAAAGGTTAGGTCTGCTAGTGACAGATTATTCTGGTTTTCTGAAAATATCTTTATTTTACCTTCATTTGTGATGGATGTTTTCTCTGAATGTAGAATTCTGGATTGTGACAGTTCTTTTCAACACTTGAAAAATGTAAAACTACTTCCTTCTGGCCTTCCCTTCAAATGAGAGGTCTGCTGCCATTCAAATCGTTGTTCCCCTTTAGGTAATGTATTGTTCCCATCTGGCTGCTTTTAGTATTTTTTCTTTATCTCTAGTCTTAGAAGTTTGATTTTGATGTATCTTGATGTGGATTACTTAGAATTTATCATGTTTGAGATTCACTTAGCTTCTTTAATCTAAGAAGCACTATACCTTTTTCCAAATGTGGGAAATTATCTGACATTTTTTTTTTCTTAATATTTTTTAGTTTCAAACTTTTTCTCCTTTCTTCTGGAGCCCTTATAACACAAATATTAGATCTTTTATTACTGTTCCATAGGTCTGTGAGGCTTTCCTCATTTTTTTGTTGTTCGGTGTATTTTCTCTGTGATACTCAGATTGGATAATTTCTGTTGATCTCTCTAATTTTAAAAATTTTATATCTTCTTTTTTCTGAGATTTTTTCACTTTTTTCATTTGTTTCAAGAATGTATGTAATTTGCTCATTGAAGCATTTTTATGATGGCTTCTTTAAAATTCTTCTCAGTTAATTCCAACATCTGAGTTATCTTGGTGTTGGTGTCTTTTGATTGTCCTTTCTAACATAAGTTGTGATTTTCCTGGTTCTTGGCAGTATGATTTTTTTTTTTTTTTACTCTATCCTGGATATTTTGGGTATTATGTTATGAAACACTGGATTCTGTTTATATTTTCTATTTTAGTAGCAGCCACCCTATTTAGGTTTAGCATGTTGGTTCTAGACTACTTTTGTGGCCTGTGATTTCAATGATAATTAAATTTTCAGGGCCTTTGCAGTGCCATTCTGGTCCATTTCGTTTTTGTGCTATTCAGAAGTTAATTGGAAAACGTGGGTGCTATTGAATACTATAGTTTAGTTCTGAAACCTTTTGCCCTACTAATTCTGGTTGATTTCATTTGGGGGTTCTGCCAACGACTTCATATGTAAGTTTAAAGAATCCCTTCTCTCTGTAATCTGTGCCACCTGTCAATCCAGCAGGAGTATTGGGGGAAGTTGAAGTTAAGGCTTCCTGCTTTTTCTCCACTGGCATCACTCTGGCAAGGGAAGAGGAATGCTGCTTGCTATTCCCGGGAATATAGGAGGATTGGAAATCTAGGATCTCCACTTGGTCTTTGCTGACACTGTCAGGGGGTGGGGGCAGGAGGGTGCACACATTATTTTCCTTGGTATTTGGCTGGAGTAGAGCAGGTATCAGCCAAATTGTTTTCTTTCTTTCTTGGAGAGAGAGTCTTCCTCTGTTGCCCAGGCCGGAGTACAATGACAGGATTATAGCTTACTGCAGCCTCGAACTCCTGGGCTCAAGCCATCCTCCCACCTCAGCCTCCTGAGTAGTTGGGACCACAGGTGTACCATTATGCCTGGCTTTTTTTTTTTTTTTTTTTTGGTAGAGACAGGGTTTTGCTTTGTTGCCCAGACTGGTATCAAATTCCTGTCCTCAAGTGATCCTCCCACCTTTGCCTTCCAAAATGCTGGGATTATAGGCATGAGCCACTGTGCCCACCCATTGGCAAAAAATTTTATGTACTGCTAAACCATCATTTTTTCAGTTGTCTGGAACGAGCAGGGTTTTCTTGGAGATTTTGAAAATCTGTGCCTGTTGGCATTTCTGAGTTTCGGGTTTCTTTAACATTCAGTCTAGTATGGGAATAAAAATGAAAACCACTGTGTCATTACCAAGTCCAGAGATCCTTGGACACTCTACCTTTTTTCTACCTTTCAGAGTCTTATGTTTGTTCTTTGTACCATGTCTAGGGTGTCTACTTGTACTTAGCAGGAAGAATAGGGAGAGAGGAATCTATCTTATTCAGAATTGTTCCATTCCTTTTTTAAAGCTTTTCATTTTGTCTTAAAAATCTTCATTTTTTAAAATCAGAATTACTCATCCTTAAATGAAATTACATTTATAAAGGACTTTATACTGTGCTTAGCACTTTGTAAGTACTCTGTACATTTCTCCCCATTACTTCTCCTACTCCTATTTCAAATCCTAATACAGTCATTTCTGCTATACTGCTTATTTTGAGAACATACATTTGTTTCAGTGTGATTGGTATATTAGAAAACAGCTTAAGCCTAACACCAATTTCACATTTGCTTGTGCATGATCTTGTCTGCAGGAAACACTAAGTAAATGCAGAAAACCATATCCAACTGAACAGCTTCATAAGAATACATAAAAAACACACCCACATATACCTCAAACATCTAATAGCTACTACCTCAGTTCATCATGTTATGATCCACACCCATACACAATCTGCAGTTAAAACTCCATCTGATTTCAGTTTACCGTCCTTCTACCACTTTAAAAGAACTCACAAGCTATAGCCCTCTGACACTCATTTCCACAAACAAACCCAGGTCTTTTTCAAAGTAAAGTGCCATATTGTTGTATACATGTAATTCTTAACCATGTAACATATATAAAACTGTGTTGCTGCTCTTTTTCTTAGTTTCCCTTTTTTTTTTTTGACTGTGCCACTAATGAAGTTTTTGAGTGTTACGCCCTTCAACTCCATTTTCCCATTAACCATATTGTTTTAATTTCACAATTTTTCATAGCACAATGCTTTATAGGAAAACATATGTTACAGCAGAACTTATTGTACTTCTCTAAAGCCTTTCTGCTTTACTCTTACCCATATTAACTATACTCACTTCCAAATTCATATGCAATTTATAGTCTATAAGATGTATTGTGTAAGTGTATATTTTCTGATGCTCTTTGAATTCATACCTTTTGGCTTTATTTTCCCAAATAGATTATAAGCTCTGTGAAGGCAGGGCCCATGTCTTACAAAGTTTCGTCTGGAATTTTGCTATATACTCTGCAATTTTTTATCTCCATGTCCTGGCATCATATTGAGTATGTATTTATATACTATTCAGTTAAACATACTGCTTAATGTGGAGAAGGATAAAAATTCAGCCATATTCACAATATGTTTAAATCATTTTTTTTTTCTTTCAAAACATACCTGAGCTTGGAACCTTAATCATGTTTTTAATTTTAGGTTAACAAAGATTTTGAAACTCAAGTTATAGTCTATTAGAATTACCATTGATATTGTTGTCTCCATTTTTTGCCTTTTTACCCTTCTGTATTTTAATGCCATCTCTTTCTCAGGTATTTTCTCTCTTTTATTTCTGAGCATGTTCATAGGAAAGGGGCACATAAATTTGAATCATAAAATCATATTGACAAACATCAAAAGAGAGGACCTTTTAATTTTAGAGCTTTGTAAGCTTTATTTCAAGGCATATTTCCTAAAACACATTTTTATTTTCCTTTTATAGTTAATATCTGATATGGAGACATTATATTACTTTAAAATTCATTATAAATCTGATCTTCCATATTATTGTGATATCTTGTTTCACTAAAATGTTTTCTTCAAAAGTGGTGTGTAAATTAATCATCATTTGAAATATATTTAATGTACTTGGTGGAGAGGGTGAGCTTGCTTTTAAAATAAATCAGCTGTGATGTCTTTCTTATAGGAAAGAATCTTTATATAAAATAAAAGTTGGAGCTGGTACATAAAATTTTGTTAATTATGGGATAAAGGGTTACTATGTTTTGGTGAATAATTTTAACAGGTATATTAAGTGTACTATTTCTATTTTGTTTGCATATAATGTGGACTCAGTTTTTTTTAGAGTTACTCATATTCATTAAGAATTTATTTTCATTAGATTTCTTGATATTTGATTTTTCCACCCCCCTCAGGCTTTTAGTTTAGTATATGTAAGTAGATTTTTCAATGTATACATGTTTGCATCCCCACTCCGCTTCACCAGTAGCAGTGGTGTTGGGTTCAGATTAACAGTTGGACTTAAGAGACAAAATAAACTTCACTGGCCACTAAGTTTACTTACCTTTAAGAAAGGATATAGGACAAGAAACAGCACACCTGGTGCAGCAGCAGCCTAGTGGAGCGCTTGTGATTTCCAGGCACATTTTGCTTATATCCTAAGTATCTCACACTTGATATATTCATGGTCCTGAGGAACACAGCTGGGTGAGAAAGGACTACCTTAGTTCGGTGAGGCCATTACACCTAGAGTCTCTTTAGCTTTTATACCTTGTTCCCGTTATCCAGTGCAGCAAACACCTCATCAGTACTGGATAAGCAATCTTGATAGTGAACCACAAGTCCTTGGTAAAGTACAAATTAACTTCTGCCAGATTCTCATTTATCTTGGATTTAGTATGTTCCTATAAATTATTAAGAGTTATAAGGGGCCGGGCGCAGTGGCTCATGCCTGTAATCCTAGCACTCAGGGAGGCCGAGGCGGGTGGATCGCTGGAGGTCAGGAGTTCGAGACCAGCCTGAGCAAGAGCGAGACCCCCGTCTCTACTAAAATAGAAAGAAATTATCTGGCCAACTAAAATATATATATATAGAAAAAATTAGCTGCGCATGGTGGCACATGCCTGTAGTCCCAGCTACTGGGGAGGCTGAGGCAGAAGGATCACTTAAGCCCAGGAGTTTGAGGTTGCTGTGAAAAAAAAAAAAAAAAAAAAGAGTTACAAGGATGAGCTGGGTGTGGCGATACATACCTATAATCCCAGCTACACAGGAGGCTGAGATGGGAAGATCACTTGAGCCCAAGATTTTGAGGGCAGCCTGGGCAACATAGTGAGACCCTGTCTCAAGAAGAATAGCAAGGATGATTTGGCCCAAGTGTCAAATCCTCAGACATTCCTGAGGCTAAAGGAGAAGTCACAACTGTTAACAGCTATTAACCCTTTCAGTTAAGGTCCTATAACCAGATAGCCAACAAATAGTCTGAAGATGTATATTCTTTGTCCTCTTTGACTTTTTTTTAGCTACTCCAGACTTCTTGACTTTTTACTATGGAAAATATTCACACATACTCAAGTGAATAAAATAGTGTAACAAACACACGTGTTCATCAAAAATGTATTCATGGCTAATCTCATTTTAACCATCCCCAGCCACTTTTCTCTTTCCTCTTATTTTGAAAGAAATCCCAGGCAGAATATTTTAGCAATAAATATTTCTAAAAGGTGACTCTTAAAAAATAACCAATACCATAATTATAAACACACTAACTTGGTAGGTAGGTCTAGAAAATTGATCAGATGCAGATTTGTTTTTTGTTTTTTGTTTTTTGTTTTGAGACAGAGTCTTGCTCTGTTGTGCGGGCTAGAGTGAGTGCCGTGGCGTCAGCCTAGCTCACAGCAACCTCAAACTCCTGGGCTCAAGCAATCCTACTGCCTCCACCTCCCGAGTAGTTGGGACTACAGGCATGTACCACCATGCCTGGCTAATTTTTTCTATATATATTTTTAGTTGGCCAGATAATTTCTTTCTATTTTTTTAGTAGAGATGGGGTCTCGCTCTTGCTCTGGCTGGTCAGGTGCAGTTTTGACTTTAAAAAATTTTTAATTCCTTTTGATGAGAGCAGGAGTCACATAGGACAGGTTGTTGCTTTGTGCTCTGCAGCAGCCAATGATAGTCATTGCCTTATAGGGAGTTGCAAAATGATGATATTCTAACCCTGTAATTCCTTCTTCATTTATTCCTGGAATGCTTCTGATAAAGAGCAACTTCTGTTGATCTATATGGTTAGCCGGTGGTACAGTTTGAATAGGAAAGGCAGGATAAATGCATTATATGTTATTTACCAATGTCACCATGAACTGATGAATTTTAATGTATTTGATATATTTCAGTTTATGGTACTTTTCATCCATATACCTATGTTGTCCCATCTTTGGCTTGAATTAGCCTCTTCAAATTCACCATGGTTTGAATTAATATACATTTGGATGGGTCAAGCTCTACTCGGTTTGTTATAACTTCCGCTAATCCCTGTTGTATTACACCTTCTAGCTTCACTTACTTATGTTAATTTCCTGATCCTTTTAAATCCTTGAGATTTTGGACCCTTTTTAAAATTTTTATTTCCTTAACCCAAAATAAAATTTTAATTTGAAATGATTTTTTGTTGTTGTTGTTAGAGTCTCACTCTGTCGCCCAAGATAGAGTACAATGGCGTCATCATAGCTCACTGCAACCTCAAACCTCTGGGCTCAAGCAATCCTCCTGCCTCAGCCTCCTGGGTAGCTGGGACTACAGGCATGTGCCACCATGCCTGGCTAATGTTTTCTATTTTTAGTAGTGATGGGGTCTCACTCTTGCTCAGACTGGTCTTAAAATCCTGACCTCAAGTGATCCTGGGCCTCTCAGAGTGCTAAGATTGCAGGCATGAGCCACTGCACCCAGCCTGAAATGATTTTTTATAGAGACCCCAAGACATAGCTATTCATCATGGGCAAATGACTTCTCTCTGTTATGAATCTGCTTGTCAACTAAAGTAAAATTTCTTAATCATTAGAAGGCTGTTCGGGCATTGAAATAAGCCCATACCAATGAAGTCATGTTTTGTATCTTTTCATATTCATGCTAAGTAGTTTTTCTGTTATTTCCCTGTTCCAGACCTACTGGTAATCTTTTTATTTTTTATTTTTATTTTTTTGAGACAGAGTCTCACTCTCTTGCCTGGACTAGCATGCCGTGGTGTCAGCCTAGCTCACAGCAACCCTGGGCTCAAGTAATCCCTCTGCCTAAGCCTCTGGAGTAGCTGGGACTATAGGCACATGCCACCATGCCTGGCTAATTTTTTCTACTTTTAGTAGTGATGGGGTCTCGCTCTTGCTCAGGCTGATCTTGAACTCCTGAGTGCAAGCAGTCCACACGCCTTGGCCTCCCAGAGTGCTAGGATTACAGGCATGAGCCTGGCCATCTACTACTAATCTTGATAATAACATTGAAAAAGTGGAAAACTACAAAATTAGATTCTGGAACTCTTACATGTTATTCTGTGCTTTTTAAAAACCGTTACTCAAATGTTTTTTAAAATTAACTTAGTTTAGCACTTTAGACTCATCTATTTTCAAAAGTTCTTTGGCTTAACAACTTTGACCGATAACAGCTTTGACTGATGAATCTGGATATCTGCGTTCTTTTGTTGTTTGTTTTTTTTTTGTTTTTTTGGTAATTTAAAGAGCTTTATTCTGAGTTGAATGTGTATGACCAGGACCCAGAGCATATGGCCTCAAGAGATCCTGAGAAAATGTACCTGAGATCTGGGTTCTAATCCTAAATTTTATCTCCTTTCCTGTACTCTTCACTTCACATAGCTGGATGAGCAAAGTGCTAAACACTGGACTTAGAAACTGCAGAAAATTTACATTTCCTCTTACAAAATTTGTCTAAAAGTTACTGACCAAAACCTTTTTGTTTTTATTAAAGTTAAGAAAGAAGAAAAGAAAAGGCATAAATCATCATCGTCCTCATCATCATCCAGTGACTCAGATAGCTCGAGCGATTCCCAGTCCTCTTCTGATTCTTCAGATTCTGAAAGTGCTTCTGAAGAGAAATCAAAAAAAAGAAAAAAGAAACA
This sequence comes from Lemur catta, assembly GCF_020740605.2. Taxonomy (NCBI): domain Eukaryota; kingdom Metazoa; phylum Chordata; class Mammalia; order Primates; family Lemuridae; genus Lemur; species Lemur catta. Next base: position 55,985,365 of record NC_059135.1, on the reverse strand, counting down.
TAGGAAAAATTCACGAAAACACAAGAAAGAAAAGAAGAAGCGAAAGAAAAGCAAGAAAAGGTCTTAATTTTACCTTTATAATGCTAGCTTTGTATTCTGATTCCCTTTTGTTTATAAATAAATCTATTGAGATTTTGGATCGATTATATGGGAATGTTAAAATAATGAGAAATATTTTATACCATGGAGTATCATAAGACCATTTTGATAGTCTATGGTATATAGATTAAGTTTGGGTACATTCATTTCTATCTTTTTCTTTCTTTTTCCTCTAACCTGCTTCAAGAAAGATCATTTCCTTTATAAACAAAACCTATCAGTTCATTTTTTGTGCAGTCAGTGAAACGATGCTTCCGGTTTCATAGGTTTATATATTTTTATGGCAGGATTGTGGGATTAGTGAAAATTATAGGAAGCCACCAGTTGATTTCCTTATTTTTAGTAGCAGTCGCCTTTGCTCTTATGATAGCATAAGGGTAGAAAGCAGATAATGTCAACGTATTTACTTTCTTTTTGGTTTTCTTTGAAATAATCTGTGTTTATACTAAAACTCATGTTATCTCCCTATTGCCTCAAAAGCAATTAATTTCTTTACCTCTGTTTTAAAGCATTTTAAATTTATCAGAGAGTGCATTGCCCACACTTTTTCTTCTTTTTTTAGTTAATCCAGAAGCATGTTTACAGAATTTCATATTTTTGATCCATTTTATAGAAAAATATCTTTTGAGAATGTGATAACAGACACATTTTGTTTTGATTTTTTGTTGGTTAGTAGTTTGTCAGAGGAATGGAGGAAGATTTTTTCCCCATGTGATTTTACATTTTGAGGAGGGATAAGATGGTATATATATTGTGATGTGGGAAAGAAATACTAACAGTTAGAAATTTTGGGTAGGTGCATAATAACCAAATGTAATTTGTTTTGTGTGTTTCCATCTATTAAGTGCATCAAGTGAAAGTGAGGCTGAAAATCTTGAAGCACAGCCCCAGTCTACTGTCCGTCCAGAAGAGATCCCTCCTATACCTGAAAATAGATTCTTAATGAGAAAAAGTCCTCCTAAAGCTGATGAAAAGGAAAGGAAAAACAGAGAGCGAGAAAGAGAAAGAGAGTGGTATGTGAATATTTTGTAGAGTGCCCTACATGTTTTACCATAGAACTTTTCTTCTTTTTTAAAAGTTTTTACTTATTTTAGATAAAATTTAATTGGTGACCTTTGTCCCAAGATTGAAATCTTTTTTATAGAATGTTGTTAGCAAAGCTTCTTTTTGTTAACTTCATAGCTAGAAAGATAAACCGACTTAAATTACGAGCAGATTTTCAAATAAAGTTGCTTTTTTTAAATAATAAGCACTAAAGCAAAAAGGGTATTGAAGTGGCATTCCAAACCACTAACAAAATAGTGTTTAACCAATAAAATGAGATAGTGCTTTACTGTGTTATTTGTATATACATTAAACTTGTAAGCAAGTAAGAACCTTGATTTTTCAATTTGTCTGATAGGAGAAAATGCTGTTTTCCTCACCACCTGATTTATAATCTTGTAGTAATAAAAATTGATATCATGTTCAAGTCCTTTGAAAATCTTTCTACATAAATCCACATTATTATCGGTAGTGCTAACGGTTCTTTGTAAATCATTTTAACAATTATATTCAAAAGTAGAAAAAAGAAGATTGAAATCTTAGTTATGACCAAAAAATATTGTCAAGAGGTAAAATTTTGAGCAATCCCCCTATGCTTTCACAGTACAATAAAAATATAAAAATAGGACTGGGTGCAGTGGCTCACACCTGTAATTCTGGCATTTTGGGAGGCCAAGGTGGGAGGATTGGTTGAGGCCAGGAGTTCAAGACCAGCCTGAGCAATAGTGAGACCACATCTCTACAGAAAATAAAAAAATTAGCTAAGTGTGATGGCACGTGCCTGTAATCCTAGCTATCTGGGAGGCCAAGGCAGGAGAATAGCTAGAACCCAGGCATTTGAGGTTGCAGTGAGGTATGATGACGCTACTGCACTCTAGGCCAGGCAACAGAGAGAGACCTGTTTCAAATGAATGAATGAAAGATCGGAAATTTGGAGTAATTTTGATGATTTGGATTGAGTTTATTTTTCTACTAGTATTAGAAAGCATGTTTCTAAGGAAATAAAGATTAAAGAGAAAATATTTGAACTGATTTAGAATGAACTTTTCAGATATCACTTACATGGATGTTGTGATATGCTAATTAACTATTAACTGATATAACTATTATGAAAAACACAGTTTCCCTTTTTGATATAAACCATGGTATAAATGTTTGACTAATTCAGGCCAGCTTGCCTCTGCTTAATTCACATTACTTACATTTCTCTATAGTTCTGTTACCAATGAACAACTACTTATAGGATAAGAAAGTACTTTGGAATAAAATAGTTTAAAAATTATTCTCTCAGCAGCGTGTAGATGCTTCTGAGCTCTTCTACGTTAATTTTCCTTAGCACTATCAAATTAGTTTCATCTTAGTAATGAGTATATAACACTGTTTCTCAATAGGACATGATTGGCATTTTGAGGCAGAGTAGTCCATGTTCATGTCACACATTTCAAGATCATTTCTGACTCCGGGGCCCTACTTACCAGTAGCACCCTATAGCTATTGAAAGCATTTTTGGTTTAGAACCACTGATTATATATTTGTGCCTCACATCCACAGGAAATTGGTTCCAGGACTCCCTGCAAATACCAAAATTTGCAGATGCTTATCTCTTTTATAAAATGATACAGTATTTGCATATAACCTACACACATCTTCCTATATATTTTAGTTTATGTCACCTCTGGATTACTTGATAATACCTAATACAGTGTAAATGCTATGTTAGTAGTTGTTATACTATATTTTTTGTTTGGTTGGGTTTTTTTGGTGGTTTTTTTTTTGATACAGGGTCTCATTTTGTTGCTGGGTCTAGAGTGCAGTGGCGTCATGATAGCTCATTACAGCCTCAAACTCCTGGTTTCAGTTGGTCCTCTTGCCTCAGCCTCCCAAGTAGATGGGACTAGAGGCTGTGCCACCACACCCAGCTAAATTTTTTTTTTTTTTTTTTTTTATGGTAGGGACGGGGTTTTGCTATTGCCCAGAACTCCTGGCCTTAAGCGATCCTTCCGCATTGACCTCTCAAAGTCCTGGAATTACAGGCGTGAGCCACCACACCAGGCTTGTATTGTTACATTTTGTTGGAGTTTTTTCTCATCTGAATATTTTTGATCTCTTGGTCGACTCTGCGAATATGGAACCTTTCGATATGGAGAGCCAACTGCATATAGGATTTTAAATCTATTAATTTAGATCAGTAAAGCTGTATTCTGAAGATTTATTTTCATAAAAATAATGTGTTTTAACTTTCCTTTTGCTTTCTTTGCTTCTAGTAATCCACCTAACTCTCAGCCAGCTTCATACCAGAGACGACTTTTAGTTACTAGATCTGGCAGGAAAATTAAAGGAAGAGGACCAAGGGTAAGTGATTCTTTCCTCAGAAATCTTCAAAGTATTGCATTTGTTTTCCTTAAATAATTTTAGAGTGTTTCTTAAATTTTATCTTATTGTACAAGTAACTTAAATTTAGGAGAGATGTGGATATTGAATTATATATTTTTTTATGGTAACTTCTGTTTGTTGGTATACTTCTACACTGAAAATTCATGAAATATAAATAGATTTTACATTTACCTGGTTTAAATGGGATCAGGGTCTTTCTTGTCTTTCTTGTTACTTCCTGACCACTATATCTCTATTCTTGCTAAAAATAAATAAATAAAAATTAACCTTATTCTTGGGTTTCATTTTCTTTCTCTTTACCAGATTGTCCTCATCAGAATTTAAATATCTTCTTGTGTTTTCAAAACACAAGTACTGCTATCTCATTTCTTCACTTCTTACTCATTCCATAAGCATTTCAGTTTATGTTCTACCCCCACCATTCTGCTGAAAACAGCACTTGATACAGTCAGCTCCATGTCACAAAACCCTGTGGATCCTTTTTAGTCCTCATCTTACTTAATCTCCCTCCTTATAATACTGTTTACTTACTGCTTTCATCACATTTTCTTCCTGTGTCTCTAGTCAGTCTATCTTAAATTTCTAATGCTAGTTCATACCCTTTACCTGACCTTTAAATATTGTAGTACCTCAAGGTTTCAGCTCTTCTCACACTGCATATACTCCTTGAGCACTCTCATTACTCTCATGGCTGATACCTGTCAATTTTTTATCTTTTTTTCTTAGTATCAAAGGCTTATTTGACTAATGAGCTGCTCTGAATTTAGTTTATACAAAGTTGAACATAAGCACTTCCTGTTCAGACCTGATCCTTTTTTTTTTTTTTTTTTTTTTTTTGTGTCCAGGATATTATGGGGGTACAAACATTTTGGTTACAAGTAATGACTTTGCCTCACTCACCCTTCCCCCATAACAGTGTGCACCACATCCATTAGTTGTGAGTTTACCCATTGCCCCCTCAACACCCAATGAATGTTACTACCCTGTGAGCACCTTAGTGTTGATCAGGTAGTACCAGTTTGATGGCAAGTACATGTGGTGCTTATTTTTCCATTCTTGTGATACCTTGCTTTGAGGGATGGCCTCAAGGTCTATCTAGGATAATGTAAGAGGCTCTAGATCACCATTGTTTTTTGTAATTGAGTAGTATTCCATAGTATACATACACCACATTTTATTAATCCACTCATGAATTGAAGGGCACTTGGGTTGTTTCCATATCCTTGCAATAGTGAATTTTGCTGCCATAAACATTCGAGTGCAGATGTCTTTATTATACAATGACTTTTGTTCCTGTGGGTAGATGCCTAGTAGTGGCAGATTCTGATCCTTCTTTAGGCACTCCTCATGTCAGTCACTGTGCAGTTTTTTAAACCTAAAATCCAAAAATCATTTTGATTCTCCACTTTTGTTTATACCTTCTATATCTTATCCATCACCAAATTCTGTCAGTTCTGCCTCCTAAATACTCAGAAATCCATCTGCTTCTCAGGCTTCACTCCTGCCATGTTACTTCAACTCAATCATCGTATTGTCTGAACTATACATGAGTTCCTAACTGCTGTTTTGGTATTTCTCAGTACCTCTTTACACTGTTAAAAATTATTGGCCAGGTATGGTGGCTTCTACCTGTAATCCCAGTGCTTTTGAAGACCAAGGTGGGTGGATCTCTTGAGAATAGGAGTTTGATACCAGCCTGGGTAACAGAGCAAGACCCTGTCCCTACAAAAGTGAAAAAAACTTGGCCAGGTGTGGTAGCTTACGCCTGTCGTTGTAGCTACTCAGGAGGCTGAGGTGGGAATATCGCTTGAGCCCAGGAGTTCAAGGCTACAGTGAACTATGATTATGCCACTTCACTCCAGCCTGGGCAACAGAGTGAGACCCTGTCTCTTTAAAAATATGTGTAGATAGAGGACCCAAAGAGTTTTTGTTGTAGTGGGTTATATCTATCAATATTTACTGCAGGCACATGCCACCACACCCGACTAATTTTTCTATTTTTTTGTAGAGACAGGGTCTTGCTGTGTTGCTCAGGTTGGTCTTGAACTCCTGGCCTCAAGCAACCCTCCTGCCTCAGCCTCCCAAAGTGCTAGAATTACAGGTGTGAGCCACCACGTCCAGCCAATATTTTACTCTTTTAGGAATTAAAACTGGGAGAGGCCGGGCGTGGTGGCTCACGTCTATAAACCTAAAACTCTGGGAGGCCAAGGTAGGTGGATTGTTTTGAGCTCAGGAGTTCGAGACCAGCCTGAGCAAGAGCGAGACCCCATCTCTACTAAAAATAGAAACAAATTATATGGACAACTAAAAATATATATAGTAAAAAATTAGCCAGGCATGGTGGCACATGCCTGTAGTCCCAGCTACATGGGAGGCTGAGGCAGGAGGATTGCTTGAGCCCAGGAGTTTAAGGTTGCTGTGAGCTGGGCTGACACCATGGGACTCTAGCCTGGGCAACAAAGTGAGACTCTGTCTCAAAAAAAAAAAAAAAAACTGGGAGATATTTAAAACATAAAAATATATAAACACACATTCCATTAGCTGTGAAAGTAATGACATTAAGACATGTCACATAGTCTGAATAACTTCACTGTATGGTAATGAAAGTAAAAAAGGCAAATATTGTGATTTTATTATGAAAATAATTTTGACCTTCAGAGATATCTCCAGAGTCTTAAGATCCCTAGATCATACTTTGAGAATCATTGATCCAAACCTGTGTTAAAACAGTACCCAGAATAGTCATTTAAAATTGAAAATCAGATTTTGTGTTGCTTGTTTACCACTGATCTTAGGATACATCCAAAATTATTACCATGGCCTAGGAAACCTCACAAAACCTAGTACTTGCTTACCTCATTAGTTACTTCTATACCTTCTCCCTTCCTCTTTCCCTCTTCCCCCCTTCCCTTCCATTCCCTTCCTTTCCTCTATCTCTCTTTCTTTCTTTCTTTTTCTTTCTTTCCTTTTTGCAACAGAGTTTTGCTCTTGTGCCCAGATTAGAGTACAGTGGCATCATCATAGCTTACTGCGACTTTCAGTTTTGCGATCAAATAGTCTTCTTGCCCCAGCCTTCCAAAGTGCTTGAGCCACCTAGTACTACTTTCCCTTGTACTTTTTCAGTTAGTCATACTCGATCTGATCATTTCTAAAACATGCTATATTCTTCCTGTCTCAGAACCTTCAAACATGGTATTTCGTATGCCTTATGTATTTTTCCTCACCCATCTGTCCTTACTATGCTTTACCTCCTTTTCCTTACCCTTTCCTAGGTAACTCATCATAAACATCGTTTAGTTCTCAGGTTATATCGTTTTAACTGTTCACACTCTCATACTAGATCAGCTCTCTTTGTTACATACTCTCTGAGCACCTTTTCCTTTTATGCTCATTCTCTTATAGCCACATATATGTTTAACATCTGTGGTTATATGTCCATTCACGTGTTCCATTCCTCGTCCTGTAGAATATAAGTTCCAGGAAAGCAAAATTAGATATATCTTGGCTTTCTAATGTTTTCTCAGTGTGTGGTAGAGTGGTTGGCCATCCTAAGGGATGAATAAGTATTAGTTGAATAAATGAACATCTATGCAATTAGTCAGTTTTTCTGATATTACTGAAAATGTTTGCTTTGAAACATCAAGTATACATAACATTCAGATTGGAACTTGGCAACTTGTAAGGGTTATTGCACTTTGCATGCTCTAGCAACATCACTTGCATAGACTTTTCTATGGAGAAGACATGGGTGGGTAGAGTTTTTGCGATTAATGTTTCTTATTTGGAATTTGCCACATGTTCTTTTAAGTTTCTCTGCTTCATTGATTTCCTATCTGAAAATTGGGAAATTGTAATTTTAGAGTGCATAAAAATTTTAGACATTTTATTTAAACCTAGAATATATACTCTTTAGCTATTATTGTAATGCTTTAACGGTCTTATACATTAATTTTTTTTCCTTTTTATTTTTCTTAGCGTTATCGAACTCCTTCCAGGTCCAGATCAAGGGATCGTTTCAGACGTAGTGAGACTCCTCCACATTGGAGGCAAGAGATGCAGAGAGCTCAAAGAATGAGGGTATCAAGTGGTGAAAGATGGATCAAAGGGGATAAGTAAGATTTAACTATTATTTCAAATCTAGTGATAAGTATTTATTTTTACTATTGTACATAAAGTCATTTTATTAATAGTCATTTAAATTATTCCTGAATGCCTTAAGGAAAGTAGAATATCATTTTAGCTAATGATGTACACCTTTCCTTTCCAAGTAACATTTCCAAAAAATCTTTATTTACTTTTTCTTATTGTTTAGGAGTGAGTTGAATGAAATTAAAGAAAATCAAAGAAGTCCAGTTAGAGTAAAAGAGAGAAAAATAACTGACCACAGGCATGTGTCTGAGAGTCCAAACCGAAAAAATGAAAAGGAAAAGAAAGTTAAAGACCATAAATCTGACAGCAAAGAGAGAGACATCAGAAGAAATTCAGAAAAAGATGATAAATATAATAAAAACAAAGTGAAGAAAAGGGCCAAATCTAAAAGTAGGAGTAAGAGCAAAGAGAAATCAAAGAGTAAGGAAAGAGATTCAAAACATAATAGACATGAAGAAAAGAGGATGAGGTCAAGGAGTAAAGAAAGGGACCATGACAATGTTAAACAGTCTGAGTCTAAAGGAAAAGATGAGGAGAGGAGTAGAAGTAAAGAGAAGTCTAAACAGTTAGAATCAAAAAGTAACGAGCATGATTACAATAAAAGTAAGGAAAAGGATAGGCATGCACAATCTAGGAGTAGAGAATGTGATATAACTAAAGGGAAACACAGTTACAATAGTAGAACAAGGGAACGAAGCAGAAGTAGGGACAGGAGCAGAAGAGTGCGCTCTAGAAGCCATGACAGGGATCGCAGCAGAAGCAAGGAGTACCATAGATACAGAGAACAGGAGTACAGAAGGAGAGGACGGTCACGAAGCCGAGAGAGAAGAGCAACACCAGGAAGATCAAGAAGTAAAGATAGGAGGAGGAGGAGGAGAGATTCACGGAGCTCAGAGAGAGAAGAAAGTCAAAGCAGAAATAAAGAAAAATACAAAAACCAAGAAAGTAAGAGTTCACACAGAAAAGAAAATTCTGAGGGTGAGAAAAGAATGTACTCCAAAAATCGTGATCATAGTAGCTCAAATAATAGCAGGGAAAAAAAGGCTGATAGAGATCAAAGTCCATTCTCAAAAATAAAACAAAGCAGTCAGGACAATGAATTAAAGTCCTCCACATTGAAAAATAAGGAGGATGAGAAGACCAGATCCTCAGTGGAAAAAGAAAACCAAAAATCAAAGGGTCAAGAAAATGACCATGTACATGATAAGAAATTTGATCATGAATCAAGCCCTGGAACAGATGAAGACAAAAGTGGATGAGTGAGTTGGGTAAACTTATTTCCATTCTGTTCTAAAATTTTGAGTTTTAGAGACTCGCTAATGAATCTCCTTTATGTTGTTCTCCTTTTCATTGTTTTTGGGTTATTTTTTGTTTGTCCTTTTTTTTTTTTTTTTTTTTAATGTGGATTTCATTGAGTTGATCTTTTGATAATCTGCAATCCGGATAATTTGTACTGCTAAAGTTTTAATAAACTTGAAATGAGAAAAACACTTTGGTGTAATACTGTGTGCTGTGTTTAACTATTTATGTATGCATTATTGTGTTGCAACAATCAGCCAGTAGCATCATGATTTGTTTAATCAGCCATTTGGAAACAGGCATAACTGATGGCTGCAATACATTGTTACAAAGGCTTGTGTTTCTCATGATTAAAGTAACTTTAGAAGCCACTAGAAGAAATCTTGTGTAGATTTTTTGACTGCATTTTAATAGAGGTTTGCTGCAGTGCAGTTTAATTATGCAGAAGCAGGATCCTAATAACTAGAGATCTTATTAAATCATCACTTTTGATTTTATAGTAATTTGTGCTTTAAAATATTTAGTTATTTATATTGCACTTCATACTTTATAGTTCCAGCTGTAGCTTTTTCCATATTAATGCTTTTCCTGTCTAGTTTTGTTTCACTTAACAGCCTATAAAAGTCATAAGAGTAATTTTTCAGTTGATGTATGATCGAGCTTCAGTTGCTGTTATACAGCATTTGACCGGAACTATACCTTGGAAAATCAGATTGTAATTCTCAATTCTATGTTGCTTTTGGTTTGAGAGCTGAAATTATTGCTTTGAGGGAGGGGACATTGTTTTATTATTATTAATACCCTTTTCTAAAATGAAAAAAATTTTTTGTCACTAAAACATACCACTTGTGCAGGACTTTAAGCTAGACAGATGCTAAAAATTGTTAGTATTGACACCTTCTAAGATTTCTCTTTTTTGGCCTCCAACCTATATAGAATTGAGTGTTAACTCTGCATGCTTTTGGTTTTTTTTAAATTGAACTGACTTCTCTAACTCTCATAGCTGTGAGTTTCAAATGGCAAGAAAATGCATTTTTTCTGTATCATGATATAGGCTATATAGCATGTTTATGACTCTGGTTTCTTTCTGTTCAGGTGGCTTTATACCATTACTGTTAACGTTATTTTAACTTGGCATGTGTAACATTGCCATTTAGAGTAGAGTAGAAAGTTACAAAATTTGATAGCTTACAGAGTTAAACACTAAACATATCCAAAGTCCATTTAGAGTTTTGTGTGTTGTATTTTGCTATTTTTGTGATGTGTGGCCTTTTATTCTGTAATATCTCTTTTAAATAAAACATTGAACATCCAGCAAACATAAAACCTGCCTCATTTGAAAAGAAATTTCAAAATTCCAATTAATAGTAGCCTCTAGAAAGTTTTGTACTTTAATATTTGTCAGTATAGTGTCAACTCTATTACCAAGGTAGCTTCTTGGTAAATCCAGTAGCTACTCAGTGCTGTTTGTACTGAATAAAGCAATGCTTAACATGATACTTTCCATTATTGAGTAATGCAGTTAATGATACATTTGGCATTGTGGTAGCTCTTACAGAATGAATAGTGTAATGATTATAAGATTGTTTGGGAAATTGTGAAACAAATACCCACAATGGGTTCTTTCCAAATTTTTTTTTCTAATGATAAAGTAGTGGATGTTTATTATAATCCAGGGTGATTGATTCCTTAGAGACTGACCACAAACCCACATTAGGGATAATTGAGTCTGAGTGTCCAAACTGTATAATCTGTTATATATTTTAAACAAATTATTCTTTGTTTTAAATTCAGTAAATTGCATTTTAAAATCTTTGTTATAAACTATTTGAGCTTCAAGAAAGGTGCTATTTAAGAAAGGATTTCTAATAGTTACGTATTTTTTTTTTAAAGTCCGTGCTTCGTAAAACTACTTCTATGTTGTCTGATCCCAGAGCTTTATCTACTAAGAATTATAGACAAGGACTTTCCAAATCTTAGAGTTTCAAAAAGTAACCACAGGGGGGAAAATTTAGTAATTTCTACAAGCAGTATTCTCCTGTTTGGGTTACCAAAAGAGCGACTCCTTGCTAAGCATGATTCATAGTCCTTTTTTAAAAAGCTTCGTTAGCTCTTTTTACAGAACAGATGTGAAGGAGTTGAGAGAAGGACAGATTTTGGTTTTAGAATATAAAAAACATTTAGGAAAAGATTAAATAGCATCAACTGTACCTCAGGGTATGCACTTGCATCTGAATAGCACATAGCTCAAATGGTCCTTTCCTTTTTTATATTTTAATAGTTGTACCATCTTAAGTTTTTACATTGCACATTATCTGTTTCCCTGAAAGTCCGCTGTTTTTCCTTATCAAATTGATTTTATAGTTATGTCTAAGCTTCTAGTTCATGTCGAAGTATCTTTGACTTAATATCCTTTTAAAGATATTTAACTTGGTTTCTTTTTATTGCTTGATTTATGATGGCCAAGAAAATTTTTTCAGTATGTGGAATTTTCATGATTATTATTTTGTGGGAGTTATTTTCCTGGGTAAGCTGTCTACCACAAAAATTGACACTGCAGAGAGATTAATATCAATGAAATGAGCAGTAGAGAAGCTGCTGGGCTGCTTTAAAACATTCTTTGATTAAGTAATAGTTGATGAGTTCATGCGGCAAGGTAGTTCTTTTTGTTATGTACTTGAAACCCTTAGAAGTTGCAAAGAATTTATGTGATAAATCTGCGTTTGCACAAGTGTGATATTTTGATGCATGTTGGCTTTTGCTGAATGGCCTTTGATTCTTGTGCCTAATGGAAGGTATGAAACAAAGGTTTTTTAATGTTATGAATAGGCACAAATTGGGTTTCTGGTATTTTGGGTTGTGGTATTAACTGGCAGTTCTAATTTATTTTCTAATTAGTATATGGAGCAAGTTAGTTATGTTTTTCAGTAGTTTATAGTACTTCATTCCACTTGGTAATAGTTTTTCATCACACTGAACTTTTTAAATTTCTATAGAAACTTGAGTTTGCCTTCACCAGAAGGTACTTTTAAATATACACCATATAGCTCATAGTTATAAAGAAATAAAGTGGGTATTTTTCTGTCTCCTTTTGGTTATGTTTTCTGTAATTATTTTGATTAGAATTCATATATTTACAATTAAATAAACTCTCTAAAGGATTTTAGGTTGATAACCTGTTTATTGTGAAAAGATGTGTTTTATTACAAATACTTGTTTAAAAAATTAATAAAATAAACCCCAGGAAGTGCAGTATTGACTGCCACACCTGCCCATAGTGGGCTTCCCAGCTAACTGCCTTTAAGGGATTCAGGCAAATGCAAACTCTGGCCTGTTGTGTGACAAAGAAGTAAATATATTAAAGGGGAAAAAAATCACATGACTAGGAAAATTCCATCAGCAAGGTTGGAGAAGGGAGTCTTTGAGGGTGTCTTTGTTTTTTGGTACAGGGGGCAGTGGTGGGGTTGATTTGTGTTTTTCCACTTTTTTTTCTTTAAGCAAATTCCATGTTACGAAAAGCACATGCTGTATATTTTCTTCCCCTTTTGTGTGTATATAGTGTTTCTGAAAGATTGATATATGAATTGGGTATTTGTATGTGGGGATGTTCAAAGTTGTGGCTGCTCTCTTTGTGGAAGGAAGAAACATAAATGACGTTAATGCACTTCTTTTCCTAGCTCAAAGGTCACTGTGATGTATATTTTTTTAATGAAATTTAGAAATAAAGCTGTTGTCTTATCGATTGTAAAATTGTAAAATGCTGCTTCTCTTATCATTAGTCTAGTAATTGTTGAGCTGTTTTCTGCAAACTGCATTTTACAAAATTTAAACTTTGAAACTGTATTAACTTTTATAGTTAAACATTGTATTAAATAAACTATACTATAATAAAACGGTTTGGGTTTGTATCTTTAAAATTATTGTATTAATTATTCAACCTGTTTTTAAATTAAAAGCTAAGTAATGAAAATAAACCTACTAAAACTTAACTTTTATTTTACCTACAGAGATACGAAATTATTTGTAATATGAGAAAACCAAATAAGCATTTCTCCAAAGATGATATACAAATGGCCAACAAGCATATGGCAATATGCTCAACATCACTAATTATTAGGAAGTGCAAATCAGAACCACAATGAGATACCACGTCACAGCCACTTAGGATGGCTACTATCAACAAAACAAAATAAATGTTGGTGAGGACGTGCACTGTTGGGAATGTAAAATGGTGCGGCTGCTGTGGACAACAGTATGGCAGTTTCTAAAAATTTTAAGTGATATGATTCAGTTCAACTCTGGGTATATATGTCCAGAATTGAAAGGATCTCAAAGAGTTATTTGTATATCCAGCTTCATAGTGCTATTCACAATACCCAAGATGTAGAAGCACCCCATGTTCATTTATGAAGGAATGAATAAATAAAATATGGCATACACAAAGAGTAGAATATTACTTTGCCTTTAAAAGGAAGAATACTGACATGCTACAACATGGATGAAATGAGGACATTATGCTAAATGAAATAGTATCAAAAGGACATATACCATAGTGGTCAAATTCATAGAAACAAATTAGAATGGTGTTTCCCAGTAGTTGAGAGGGGGGAATGGGAAATAGTGAGTATAGTGGTTCACTTATGCAAGATGACAAAATTCTGCAGATTTCTTAGCAACGTGAATATACATGTAGAAATGGTTAGAATGATATAGTACTACTGTACTAAATTGCTTTTGGACAAAACAAACATGAATTTCTGCAACAAATAAAATGTCAGTGGACATCAGTGGATGTGGAGGACTCGTGTGGAAATCGGTGGTCAGGCGTGGGAATCATTGGTCACGAATGGACGTGGGTGGTAGACAGGCATGGACATCAGTGGTCACGAGTGGACATGGGTGGGGGACATGTGGAAATCAGTGGACACGAGTGGCCATGGGTGGAGGACACCACGGGTGTCTACGTGTGTCCCCCACCCACATCTACTCGTGACCATTGATTTCCACGTGAGACATGGCCTTCCACACGTGTCGTCCACCCACGTCCACAACTGACCACAGATCTCCACGCGTGTCCTCCACCCATGCCCACTCACGGCCAGTGATGCCATGTGTGACCAATGGCTTCCACGTGTGCCCTCACCCATGACCAATGAATTTCACGTGTGGACATGGAACACGAGTGGAAATCATTGGTCACAAGTGGATGTGGGTGAAGGACACGTGTGGTGATCCGTGGTCATGCGTGGACGTGGGTGGAGGACGTGTGGAAGGCCGTGTCATGCGTGGAGATCCATGGACACATGTGGACAGGAGTTGAAAGTGGACATGAGTGAATGTGGGTGGACAGGAGTGGATGTCAGTGGACATTTTATTTCTTGCAAAAGAAATGTATCCAGTAGAATATTATTCAGGCATAAAAAGAAATGTACTGATATATGGTATAACATGGATGAACCTTGAAAATATGATAAGCCAGATATAAAAATATTATAGTGTGATTCTGTTTATGTAAAATACCCAGTATAGGCAAATCCATAAAGACAAAGCAGATTAGTGGTTACCAGGGGATTTGGGGAGGAGGAAGGGGGTTGTCTGCTTAGTGGGTACAGTATTTCCATTTGGACCACCAAAAAGTTCTGGTGGTACAATACTGTGAATGTACTTAATTCCCCTGAATGTTCATTTAAAAATAAATTTTACATTTTGTATGTATTTTACAATTTAAAAAAGGAATCTCAACTAACCTTGGGGTTCTATATATGCCCAATGGAAATATTGTGAAGACTAAAATCAGACATAATTGTACTTAAATGAAGAACAACTTTATTAACAGAAATTTTAAGTATATAATCCATTTACATTTGTAGTTCATGTTAGCTACAACTTAGTCTTGTCAATCAAAAATAAATTTTTCTACCATGTAAAACCTAGCCTTCCCTTGGACTTTTGAAAACTATACTTTGATCCCTGAGAGTTATAAAAAGGGAGCTGGACTCCAGTAATGTCATTTGCCTGATTGCTGGGTCTCAATCCACCTCTGTCCACAAAAACTGGTCCACGGCCACCTCCAGGTCCTTCCTGTACAGCTTTTACAAGAGGATAAATATATTTATTTGTTTCGGACTCAAGTTCAATTACTTCTCTGGCGTAATCCTGAAATTCTTTCTCCTTTTCAACTGCGAGAGCTTCAGTAAGTCTGCAATAAGCTAATTCTACTTGTTTTGCTTCCTTTGCTTTAACCTTATTTTTGGCCTATTTGGGAAAGAAAGGAAATACAATTTAATATTGGTTAAGAACATCAACTTTTAAAATATATGTAGTATTTGAAGATGTAGCTATAACTTTCTAAACTGATATTTTACAAGTTCTGACTTCACAACTATATACTGTCATTTATTTAAGAAACTCTCCAATGCTTCTCAAAACAGTATGCTCGGAAGTAGTGGCTCAATGAAACTTACCTTTAATAATAGCCTTATGTGATACATCCTCAAAGGAATAATAGCAAAATAGTGAAAAGCATTAAATTTATGTATGTAAAAGTCAAGTAACTGAGTTTACAATCATGTTTCAACCATTTATAAGATGTGAACTTTGGCAGTTTAGAAGGCACACCATTGTCCTACCCATCCACTATTCTAAAAGACAACACTTGCTCAACTCCAGTCCTGAGTGAGCCCAGTATACCAGGTGCCCCAGCCACGTAAGATTAACTCAGGTGTGAATATCTGAACTAAATTAAACCAATTACATTCTATTGCCCAAAAATTTAAAGTTGGAACAATTGAGTGACATTTATCTATATTGGTTGATCAGAAACCGAATGGAGTAAGTACTCCAGGCAATCTTCCAAAACCCAACTTATCAAGATTTTATAAAAATTTTTGTCTTTGAATTGTTTATATTAATTTCCATTGGATGTGATGATTTTTATGGCTTTTCATTGAAGTTCTGGCCGGCAGGTTTTCACTGTGTGGTCTCTATGGCATCTTAAGAAATGCTGAGTTTGCAAAGTAAGTTTGTTTACTTAGGAATATAGCTTAATATTCATAAAAATATTTTTCAAACTCCAAAACTTTAGCATAAAACAGTGGCCCAAACCTGATATCTACCATAAATTGAAATTTTTGAGGGAACTCTTCTAGAAATTAACAGCCATAATTCCATTATCACATCAAAAACAACTAACATTCAGTGTTTACATTTTCTCCAAATTGTCTCATGAATATTTTTAAAATTTTGTCATTTGAATCAGGATCAAATCTATTTGGAATCCTTCTGATTGATTTGCTGAAGTCTTCAAAGAAGTTCTCATGACCAACTATTTGGTTTTCCTGAGGTACAATTCTTAAAGAAAAGACAATATATTTTCCAGTTGACAAAATAATTAGCTCTCTTGTATCTAACACAGGTGCCTGAACCTCTACCTACATTGTTGGTTGGTTGATAAACTTCCAGCACAGTAAAGAACCCTAAGGAATCAGGCTTCAAACAAACAAAAAAAAAAAAAAAAAACCAAAACAAACACAAAACTAAGCAGAGACATTACAGACTTTGTACTGTGGTAAAGACATTTCAGTTTGAGTCTAGAGAAAGCAATTGCATACTAATACAAAAAGTAAAAACTCTCATAACAAAACAACCCATAATTGGTACAACATATTCTTGACAACATCAGGTTTTCAACCATAAAATACTAGACTACAAAGAAAAAGGGAAGTGTTATCTCAGTCTAAGCAAAAAAAGTCAACAGAAACTATTATAACTCAGAGTGGACCCAGATATTGAATTTAGCAATCAGATTTCAAAGCAGCTATTATGAATATTTCCAATGAATTAAAGGAAAATATGCTCAGTATGACTGAAAAGAGAATCTAAACAGAGAAATATAAACTATAAAAAAGGACCAAACAAAATTGTGAAGTTTAAAAGTTCAATAAATGAAATGAAAAATTCAGTAGAGTGCAACATCAGAATCAGTGAATTTAAAGGTAGATTAATAGACATCTTCCATCTGAAGAACAGAGAGGAAAGTATTGGTAAAAAACAAACAGAGCCTTAGAGATCTGTGGTACAATATCAAATGTCTCTACGTATGTGTAAATTGAGTCCCTGAAGGAAAGACAAAAAGAAAGGCAGGAAAAATATTTGAAGAAATAATAGCCAAAAACTTTGTACGTTTGATGATATTAACTCACAAATCCAAGAAGCACCAAAAAACCCCCCAGGTGGGATAATCACAAGGAAAATACATCATGCTTGATCTGTTGAAAGCCAAAAATAGAAAATCTTGAAACCAGCAAGAAAATAAATGAAACATCACATATAGGGAACCAATGATATGATTAATACCTGATTTCTCATCATAGCCATGAAAGCCAGAAGACACTGGAATAACATATTCAAAGGTCTAGAAAAAAATGATATCCAATAATTTTATATCCAATAAAAAGGCAAAATAAAGGTATTTCCTGAAAAACTTAAATTGGAAAAATTTATTGCTAGCACACCTGTGTTGCAAGACATGCTAAAGGAAGTCTTAGGCTGAAACAGCAATGACACAAGATGGTAATCTGGATCCACAAGAAGGAGTGAAGAATATTAGAAATAGTAAATATATGGGTAAATATAAAATATTTTATATATATTTTATCTTTTCTGCTCTGAATTTCTTCAAATGAAACAAAACTAAAGCAAAAGTGTACTTCTACAATGTTAGATTTGTCATGAATATAGATGTAATATATATTAAAAAAATAGCTCCAAGGGGAAGTATGGAGCTATATGGTACAAAGTCCATATTTAGTACCAGAAAACACTATCTACTTCAAGTAGAATTTGATTCCTAAATGATGTATGCTGTAATGCCCTGTATGCAGTGGTTCTCTAGTGATGGCCCCCCCAACCAAGGGATATTTGGTTATTAAATTTTTGGTTATTACAACCTAGGGAATATACTACTGGCATCTAGTGCATAGAAGCCAGAGATGCTGCTAAACACTTGGCAGTGTGTAGGAAAGTCCCCACAATAAAGAACTATCTTGTCTAAAATGTCAACAGTGCCAAAGTTAAGAAGTCTTGACATAGAAAAATGTCACATACAAGTGAGCCATATACTGAACTATAAACTAACAAGTCAACAGACTAATTTAAATGATATGCCAATAAAGGGAAATAAAGGAGTAACACAGGAACAAAAAAAAGTGAAACCGAAAAAGCTTAGATAAATAGAAAACAAATCACAAAATGACAAAACTAAATCCAGTCATAACAATTACATCAAATAGGACTGTACTGAACACTCCAACAAAAAGCAGAGATTGTGAGATTACATAATGAAAGTGAGATTTGTTCTAACTATATACTGTCTAGAAGAGATGCATTTTATTGTATTTTTAATGTATAAAGAACAGAAATGTATAAAAATATGAAATGTTTCACAAATTTGCATGTCATCTTTGCGCAGGGGCCATGCTAATCTTCTCTGTATCATTCCAATTTCAGTATATGTGCTACTGAAGCGAGCACAACAGATGCATTTTAAATTAACATTGACTGTCTCATGAGTTGTATTTAACTCAGGCTAGTTTTGAGCCCAAGGGCCTCATGAAGCAAAATCCTACATGTGATTTGTGAAAATCTTACTTGTTGATTTTATTATTGTTGCAATTAATATTGACAATTTAATTCTAAAAATGTGCATTGCATTGCATATAACTCATGCACAGAAAACAATAAAAAACAAATTAGAAAGGATTGTTTTGTTTTAATAAAACATCAAGGCCCCAGGGAAAAAAATTTTCTAGTGTGGCAGTCAATGTGTTATAAAACAAAAATAGGCCAGGCACTGTGCCCGATACCTGTAATCCTAGCACTTTGGGAGGCTGAGGCAGGAGGATCACTTACAGTCAGGTGTCCAAGACCAACCTGAGCAAGAGTAAGACCTCATCTCTACCAAAAACAGAAAAAAATAGCTGGGCATGATGGCACTCGCCTACAGGCACTCCCAGCTACGCAGGAGACTGAGGCAAGAGAATTGTTTGAGCCCAGGAGTTTGAGGTCGCAGTGAGCTATAATGATGCAACTGCACACTAGCCCAGGTGACAGAGTAAGACCTTGTCTCAAAAAAAAAAAAATGCTTAAAATGGTAAATTTTATGTTATGCATATTTTACTACAATAAAAAATAAGTTAAACTCAACAATAAGAAAACAATACAATTAAATAATTGGCAAGAAGCTTAAATAGACACTTCACAAAAAAGGCATTCAAATGGCTAGCAAGGACATGAAAAGATGTTCACTATCTTTGGTCATTAGGAAAACACGAAATAAAGTCATGAGATATCACCACACTAGAATAGCTAAAATTAAAGGATGACAATATCAAGTGCTGGTGAGGCTGTGGAGGAAGTTGTATTCGCATACATTGCTGGTAGAAATGGAAAATGGTACAGCCATTTGGAAACAGGTTTTAGTCACAAATGATTGGATGGCCAGACTCTCCACACACCTTTTAAAATCTCTGACAACCCCATTCACCTCAAATCTGAAACCTCTGAGATCCCAATTAACATTGTCTCCAGTTATAAAGAGGAAAAAAAAGTAAAACAAAAAAGATGAGCATCATGGTCTGTCATATGCATTTGTATTTTCTTTAGTATTTACTGAAGCATATTAGACACTAAAGAAGGATAAACATTTGTGTAAAAGATAAAACAAGTATGGGAACTTCAATGGAGATAAAATCAGAAATTAACCTCACATTTTTGATATATTTTATCAACCAGAATGACCACTTGTTCTTATCCAATAAAAGAAACTGCTTGAGAGATAGAAAACTTACATATTTATTGCTAAAATAAGCATAAACATTCAGGAACAATACCATTTGCTGAATATGGAAATCTTGAACTTCTCGGCGTTCTTTATCAGCTTTGCGTTTTTTCTCCTTTTCATGTTCCCAGAAAATCTGATCTGCTTTCATGACAGCCAGCAATTGCTCTTTAGCCTCTATTTTTCTTTGTCTTTCTTCTTCCTCTTTATTTTTCCTCTAGATGTTTAAAGGCAAAGGAAACAAATTAAAACCAGTTTTAGCAACCAGTCCTATAGGAAAATACACTGAGTTAGAAAACTCCAAGCAGAGTGTCAACAAGGAGCAATGCAGGAACAGAAAACTGTATACACCTGGGTTGATTCCCATGTGGCCAGTTTACTTTGGTTGTGTTCTATTTCTGAAATACCAGAAAACACCCAGGTGATAAAGGACAATCTCTATTGGCTTATTGGCTTAAAAAAAAAAAAAAAAAAACAAGAACTGAAAACCAAGATCCTCTCAAGGTACGGAAATATTTGTAGGTAAAAAATTAATTGCTACAAAGTTTATAAACTACCCAATTTAAATGTTATGACAAGCAGTTATATAAGAGATAAATTCTGAAAGATTAAAAAATACAGGCCAGGCGCAATGGCTCACACCTATAATGCTAGCACTTTGGGAGGCTGAGACAGGAGGATCTCTTGAGCCAGAAGTTTGAGGTTGCAGTGAGCTATGATGACACCACTGGACTCTGGCCTGGGCAACAGATGGAGACCCTGTCTCCAAAAATATATATATAAATAGAAACATAATAGGGTAATTTTTATGTGATTTGTCTTAAATATATTCAAATGAAAAATATACTAATAAAAATCTTTGCATTTCAGATGGTTCTGAAACAGAAGAGATTATTACTTTGCATCTGTAAGTATCTTGCTTATAATTGACTGTCGTGTCATCTTCTCTTACGAAGTAAAGAGACCGGGTGTGGTGTCTCACGCCTGTAATCCCAAGCTTCTGGGAAGACTGAAGTAGAAGGATTGTTTGAGCCCAGGAGTTTAAGGCTGCAGTGAGCTATAATTGCACCACTGCACTCTAGCCTGGGCAACAGAGTGAGACCCTATATGGGGGGGCACGGTAGAAAAAGTAAATGTCTGATTTCAAAAACATAAAAAGATAATTCATACATTGTTTTTCACATCTCTTCTAGTTTTTAGTTAGAGAAGTAGAGGGGGTGGAAACCACAGTGGAAAGGTCTTAAATTTGTCTTTCGGTTTTTATTTGTCATAATTAAATTGTTTACCACAATGGCTCTATATTCTGCAATCGCTTTTAATTCTGCTTTGTTTTTTTCATATTTTTCTCCTTCTCTTTTTTCCCATTCAGCCTCAGCTTCTGCAATATCTCTAGCAATAATCAAATCTTCATTGTCAAGTTTCTCTTTCATTAGTTCACTCAGGAAGTTATTTATTCTTTCTCTCCGTTCCTCCATTAGCCTATAACAAAATACCATACTTGTCAAATCTTCTTGAACAGATTTGCAATGGAACCAAAATAATTTAATTAGTGAGTCTGAGATATTTTACAGTCTTTTAGAAAACTAAAAGGAACCCCATTGCTCCTTGTATACACTGATTAAGTGGAAATTATTTTTTAAATATAAAGAAACATATGGTCTAAAAATCCAAAGAGTGATATATGTAATACATACAATATGATCTTTGTGTGTGCATGTGTTTAGAAAGAGATGTTAAAATTCTGTATATTGAAAAATAAAAAGTACTTTATCAGACTACCCTGCTTACTTTAGCATTGGAGGCTTAGGCTATAAAAGGCATTTTTGTAAATAAAACCAAGAAAATATTTAGTAAGGGCCAGGTACGGTGGCGTGTACCTGTAATCCCAGCACTTTGGGAAGCGGAGGCAGGAGGATCAATTGAAGCCAGGAGACCAAAACCACTCTGAGCAACATAGTGAGACCCTGTCTCTACAAAAAATACAAAAAAAGAAAAATAAAATAAATACAAAGAAAAAACATCTGGCTAAACTGACTTAAAAGGAAAAAAGAAAATATTTAGTAAAAGTTATCAAAATTCTAAATAAATCCACCCTCATAATCCTCTGTCTGGCATTTATTCATAGCACTTTGTTGACCTGATTTGTTTATATGTCTCACTCCCTTTATACCATGAGATGCCTAAGGTCAGGGATTGAATGGGTCCTCTCTCTAGTCCAGGGCCAAGCATGTGCCTGGTACATCATAACAAAAAATATATTTTGTTAAAGAAATGGGTGCATTTTTATATATGAAACTGGGCAAAAAAATACTTTAGTTGTGACAAATTCACTAATTTATTGAGTGAATTTGCAAACCAACAACATGTAAGAAATGATAAGAAAGGATGCAGTGTATACCCTAAGGAAATTACAATCTAAAATGGAGCAAAAACATTTATGCAAATAACAATACAAGGCAAAGGGTGATAAATGCCATGAAAAAGCTAGACAAAGATATGGACAAAGGAGAAAAAAAGAAAGCTTTCACAAAAATGGGAACACTTCAGTTAGAATTTCAAAAAACAATATTTTAAATACATTTATTGATTTCTCAGTATGTGCCTGACACTATTCAAGGTGCTGGGGACGTAACAGTGAGCAAAACACTAAAAGTTGGGAGGCCCAGACTGGGTGCAGTGGCTCACACCTGGGCTAAGGCTAGAGGCTTGCTTGAGGCCAGGAGTTCGAGACCAGCCTGGGCAACAGCAAGATCTTGTCTCTATAAAAAAATTTCAAAAAATTAGCTGGGCTTGGTGGAGCACACCTGTAGTCCCAGCTACTCAGGAGGTTGAGGCAGAGGATTGCTTGAGCCCAAGAGTTCCAGGCTATAGTACACTATGATCACGCTTGTGAATAGCCACTGCACTCTGCCTCTAAAATATTTTTTAAAATAATAAATAAAATAAAAATCTCTGCCCTCATGGAGCTTTCATTATTGCTGCAGGAGAGGGACAATAAATAAATGATTAAAATATATAGTGCCATATATCAAGCAATGAGGAGAAAGAAAGCAGTTAAAATCATAAGTAATTGGGGAAGAGGTATAATTTTAAATAAGGTGGTCATGGAAAGTGTCAATGACAATATTTAAGCAAAGATCTGAAAGAGTTAAGGGAGCAAGTTTTGTGTTCTCTGGAGGTGGCAATGCCTAGAGAAGATACAGAAGTCCAGTATATGTGAGAAGAGGGAGAGGAGAGAACAGTAAGAGATGAGGTCTGAGAGACGAGGCTTGGATCAGCTCAGAAGTAGGGTGGGTATAGAGCCTTTTGGGCAACTGTATGAATCTAAGTCAAATGTGAAGCCACCAGAGGATTTTGCAAGAGGAAAAAGCATGATCTAGACAGAAACACCCTGTACTGCAACTTGGCCTCCTACTCTTCTCTCTCCACCCTATCACAAACTTTTCACTAAGGTAAGCAATGATCTCTAAATCTGTTAGATGCTTGATTTTTTTAAATCTTATTTAATCCTTCTATTGACCTAACACTGATGACTGCTTCCTTTTTTTTTTCTCCCCTGTTGGCTCCTTGATCTGAATGATGATTGTTTCTTACTGAAAACTCTTCTTCCTTGATGTTTCTCTGGTTTTCCTCCAATCTCTGGAAACTATTCTTTGGTCTTCACATTATCTTCTTTGTCTATTTGACCCTTAAATATGGAGTTCCCCAGTGACTATGTAACCTTCATTTCTTACCTATTCATCCTAGGTGAGCTCACCTGTATCCACAACTCCAACTACCACTTATATACCAATGGCTCACAAAGCCATCTCCAGCTCACATCCCTCTCATAAAGCAGACCAGTATTTCCAACCATCTACCAGATAATGTCCTGGATATTCCAGGAGTACCTCAACTCCCATGTCCCAACTAAAATAGTCAAGTCACTAAACACTCTACTCATATATAATATACTAAGACTTCTCTTCCTAAAAACAACTCATATCACAACTTCTGATTTGTAGTAATATAATTTCAGATAGTACTTTATTAATTATACAAATTATTATTTACTTATTTATTTATATATTTAGAGACAGGGTCTCTCTCTGATACCCAGGCTGGAGTGCAGTGGCACAATCATAGCTCACTGTAGCTTGGAACTCCTGGACTCAAGCGATCCTTCCGACTCAGCCTCCCAAGTAGCTAGAACTACAGGCGCAAGCCACTGCACCTGACCTACAAAGTATTGTAAAAGCCTACCTGTGTGTTTCAGCTTCTTTTTCTTTCCCCATTTGTATAAGACGCTTTTTTGCTTTAATAAATTTTTTAATCTTTTCATTTTCCTCCTCTTGCTGCTGCTGTTCTACAGCTTTGATGATATTTTTATCATGCATATGTTCCTTGGGGAAAAAATTGTATATTATCCTATCACAGAGAAAAATATCTTTTAACATGTCAATATCTAACAAGAACCTATCAAATGGTCACAGCTTCTGACCCAGTTATTTCTCTCCTGGAAATTTATCCCAAAGAGATGATCAGAGGTGTGCATAAATATGCCACGTACTTCATCTCAAAGTTATTCAGCAAAAAATTGGAAACAGCCTCTAAATATTTAATAATAGAAAAATGGTTAACTAAATCATACTCTCAATGACATAGGATGATACAAATAGTATAATCAATAAATGGGAGGAGAAAGAGCAGAATATAAAACATTACATAATATATTCCAATTTCACAAATACATATAAGTACAGCTTTATAATGTATATATGACTAGAAGAAATGTGTCCATGTTAACAGTAGTTATCTCTGGGGTATGAGATAATGAATGACTTTTACACCTTAATGCTTTTCAGTATTTCTTTTCAAATATCTCATTTCTTTAAAAATATATAATTTAAAATAATTGTATAATCAGAAAAATACATTAAATATAATTTTCATTTAATGTTTGAATAAGAATCTAGTCACATGGTTCAAAAATTTTAAATATTTTTAACATACACAGTGTAAGGTATCCTTCCACTCCATCCACTGTCTCTTCCTAATTCCCTCTCTAGACTCAATCACGGTTACTAGTTTCTTGTCTAGACTTTCTTTTTGCATATATACAAGAAACTACAGATGTGTATTCTAATAAAAATTTAAAAAATAGGTCACTAGTTTTTAAAACAAAAAATAAAAATCTGTTCATATTAGTAAATGTTCCATCATCCCAGCCTGAGTTAGCCATCATAAAAACAGGTGACTTTGAACACAATACCCTGAGTATATAGATATTAATATATTGGTGACTCTGTTATTATAAGTAGAAACCAATTCAAGGTGAAAGTTGTTAGGTGCAGCATTTAATCTACCAAAATATTTATAACTCAGGGTCTAGTATGTACCTAGAATTCTTAACTAATGTTCTATTTAATGGGTTAGCCTATAATCTGGTCAGGAAATATATTGGTCAATATGGTCAATATGATAAATTAATGAAAACACCAAACTGTTAAAAGTGATTATTTTGAATGATTCCTTAAAAGTTTTATTTTGCTGTTTTTTCCAAGTTTATTCTAATATTCATACAGACATTTTATAATAGGAAACAATATAGAGTTAATTAACACAACATTAACTCTTATTTTTCAAAACTGAAAGCTTCAGCCCAAGGTCACATAACTAGTCAACGGCAGAGTTAGCATCCAAAACTAGGTCTGTTCCACTCCAAAGTGACTTGGAGAGATAACAATTACTGTACCCAGGAACCAAGAACAAGAATTTATGAAAAAGAAGCAATAAAATTGTAAGTAGAACTCTTAAAAATTAAAACTTTGATAGCTAAAATAAAAATTCAATAGAAGCCTTAGAATACATAGTTGAGGACTACTTTCAAAGTAGAACAAAAAAAAAATGGCAGAAACAATTAGTTGCCTACTCAAGATTCTTTCCTCTCTGCTTCATTAGTAGCAAAACCCAAATTTTATTTAGGGTGAAAATATGCTCAGCTAGGAGGCTGTATTCCCAAGCTTTCTTTTCAGCTAGGTGTAACAAAATCATAACCAACGAGATTTTGTGGAAATTATTAAGTGGGACTTCTGGGAAAGTTACTTAGAAGCAGAACAGATAGTTAGGACACTCCCTTTTGATCTTTACCCTTTCTCCCTCTTGCTGTCCAGAATGTGGACTTCAGAGCTAGAATTCCAGCAGCCATTCAGGGCATGAGGTAACCTTGAGGACAGATGCCATCTGTGTTCTAAGAATAGCGCAGTAAAAAAAGAGGTTTCTCAGTCCCTGTTGACTCTGGAGGTGCCATTACCAGATTTGTAATGAGCACCCCTGAAATTTAAGCCTATAATTGTTTAAGCTACTATTATTTTGGGTTTTCTACTGTATGTTTTTGAGCCTTTTCCTAACTAATGAGAAAAGATATTTTAAAATTAGAGCATCAATTCAGAAAGTCCAGTATCTATCAGAGGGGTTATAGAACAATATAAGAGACAAAACTGAAAGGGACAAAATTATCCAAAAGATAAAATAAGACAAGCTCTCAGGATGAAAGGGATATGAGTTTCCACAATAAAAGCATCAACAGAATGCCCAGCAAAATGAATGAAGGCACATCATCTAAGGCAGATCACTGCAAAGTTTTAGAACACCAGAGATAAAGATGACCCTAAAAGCATTCAGAGAGAGAGAAAGAGAAGAAAAAGGAAAAAACGAAAAACGATTATATATATCTGATGCAGTCCATAAATGGCATCATACGTCTCAACAACAATACTGGATGCTAGAGGAATATGAAACAATGAATACAAAAGTCCAAATTCTGAATCCAGAATTCTATAACCAGTCAAACCAATCAAATATGACTTTAGAAGATTACCTTTTCAGACAATTCAAAAAATTTACCTCCCATAACCTCTTTCTCAGGAAGCTACTCAAAGATGTATTTCAGCAAGATGAGGGAATAAACCAAGGAAGCAGAAGATATAAGATTCAGGAAACAGGAGGTATGGCCCCAGAAAGTGGCCGAGGAAAGTCCCAGGATGGCAGCCGTGCAGACGGCCTAATGAGCAAGCACTCCACAACAAAGGGAAGGATGAGAGACTCTGGATGGGCAAGTTTCAAGAAAAACACCACCACAGATAATTTAATATTACTTAGTTGAACATTTGAAAACTAATACCAATATATATTTGATATAACTTATTAAGCAAATGGAAAAAATTGAGGTATATAGTCATCAGAACAAATGAAAACAAAGAAATTATTTTAATCATAGAAAAATAAACATTTATGCAAGCAAAAAAATATAACCACAATATATTACTTGGCTCTGCAGAGAAAAATCTTTAAATAATCATAATAATGATTTAAGTAAAATTGTGACAATTATTTGTGGGTGAGGAGAGGGGAAGAAGGGGGAAATAATGGAAAAGCGCTAAATCCTCAACTACCAGGACAAAGAAGCAGGAAATATCTCAAACTGGTAAATCAAGATGTGTATCTTTTACAGTCTAATATGTATTTTTAACATCTAAATGTAGAATATTACAATATAATATTCTAACAGAAGAAACAGCTAAAAGAACTTGAAAGTGGGCCAGGCGCAGTGGTTCACACCTGTAATCCTAGCACTCTGGGAGGCCAAGGCAGGAGGATCACTTGAGATCAGGAGTTTGAGACCAGCCTGAGCAACAGTGAGATCCTGTCTCTACTAAAAACAGAAAAAATAAGCCAGGCATGGTGGCATGCGCCTGTAGTCCCAGTTACTTGGGAGGCTCAGGCAGGAGGATTACTTGAGCCCAGGAGTTTGAGGTTGCTGTGAGCTATGATAATGCCACTGCACTCTAGCCAGGGCAACAGGGAGAGACTGTCTCAAAAAAAAAAAAAAAAAAAAGTGGTTGCCTCCAGGAAGCAGGACAAGTAGACCAAAGAACTGTTATTCTTCTTTCAAAACTTTTGGTGTTGTTTGATGTTTTAATTCCATGTACATATTACTTAAGAATAAAAATTAATTTTAAAGAAAAAATGTAAAAAGATTATGAAATCAAATAAAAGCAACATTCATAAGGTATTACCACTTGTTGAGCACATATTAATGACACAACAGATCACTAAATATAAATCACCCACTCATTCTTCACAACCACCATTTTAAGGTTAAGAAAATAAATTCATTTTTTAAAAAATATCATTTTCTTCTCTCATTCATGCATGAGAGCACATATACAATACAACCATACCAAATATAGCTACCCTAAAAGTACATATTCCCGTAGAAAACCAACTTAATAGTAACTTGTTTTCTACTCCACTATTCTTTTTACATCCCAAATATTTTCATACTAAAGAATAAAGATATTATTAAAGATATTAAAAGATAAATATTTAATAGTAAAGAATACATCTCTATAATGCATTCCTAGCAACGAAAGTCTAACTTTACAAATTTAAAAACTTATACTCCATTATTTTTTTAAACAATATATTAGATATTAGGCATTTTCAGGGACAGAAAGACAAATATTGCATGTTCTCCCTCATATGTGGGAACTTAAAAGGAAGATAGCAGAGTCGCATAGTGGAAGTGAACTGGGCCCATAATAAAGATGATGTCATGGCGGTAGAGAGTAGAATGATAGTTACCAGAGGCTAGGAAGAGTGGTGGGGGGTAGGGAATGTACAAGCATACAGTTAGATAGAAGGAATAAGTTCTAGTGTTTGATAGCACAGTAGGGTGACTACAGTTAAAAACAATATACTGTATATTTCCAAATAACTAGAAGAGAAGATTTCAAATGTTTCCAACACATAGAAATGGTAAATGTTCGAGATCATAGATAAGCCTGATTTGATCATTACATATTGTTGCATTTATCAAAATACCACACATATACCCCCCAAATATGTACAAATATTATGCATCAATAAAAAAGTTAGGCATTTGACTTTGTACATTTTTGTACTTTTGCACTTTTAACTTACAAAAAACAGTCTCCTGCTTTCATGTATCTCTTCCTTTTTCTTTTCTAGTTTTTTTCTCATTTCTATTTCATATAGTGAATTCTGTCGCTTTATTTCCTCAGCATCTTTTTCTTCTTGTTTTTTCCTTCTTTCTTCTTCTTCTTCATGTTCCTTTATTCTAAAGCAAAAACATAATTAAAATTGAAAGTAAAGCAGAAAAATAGGTTATGTTTTTAAGAAATGAATTAATAAAAGGTTCTAACATGTGATGATCTGAAGCTGCAAAGAACTTGCAAATTTCTTTGAGGAAAAGAACAAACATTAAACAGTAGTGACTAATACTAATCCATCTTGGCTAACCCAGAATTGCCAATACTTTCCTTTGCTCAAAATTTATTTCATGGGGCATGGTGGTGTGTGCCTGTAGTTCCAGCTACTCAGGAGGATGAGGCAGGAGGATTGCTTGAGCTCAGGAGTTTGAAGTGGCAGTGAGCTATGATGATGTCACCGCACTCTAGCCCAGGCAACAGAGCGAGACCCTGTCTCAAAAAAAAAAAAAAGCTGAGGGTGGTGATTCATGCCTGTAATCCGAGTACTTTGAGAGGCCAAGGCAGAAGGATCCCTTGAGGCCAGGAGTTTGAGACTAACCTGAGCAACATAGTGAGACCCTGCCTCTATGAAAAAATAGAAAAATTAGCCAGATGTTGTGGCGTGAGCCTGTAGTCCCAGCTACTTGGGAGGCTGAGGCAAGAGAATCACTTGAGCCCAAGAGTTTGAGGTTGCAGTGAGCTATGATGATGCCACTGTACTGTAGCCCAGGCAATAGAGTGGGACCTCAACTCAAAAATAATAATAATAACAAGGAAGTTTGAAATATCAGGAGAATTACCAAAATGTGACACAGAAACACAAAGTGAGCACATGCTGTTGGAAAAATGGCGCTGATAGACTTGCTTGATGCAGAGTTGCCACAAATCTTCAATTTATTAAAAAAAAAACAACACAGTATCTGCAAAGTACAATAAAGTGAAGCACAATGTAATTACTAATTGTAGTGTTATAAAGAAAATAAAAGATTAAGCAAAAGAATAATGATTGAGTTATTTAGATAACTTTGGACAGAGCTGTATTCTAAGATAGAGAAGCACTCTCTGATGAAGAATGGGACAGTAAAATTCCAGACAGAAGAAAAAGCATGTAAGAAGGCACTGAGCCAAAGGAGGGTTTGGCAGGTGCTGGAGGCCCTGGAAGGAAGATCAGTGTGACAGACGCATCACAACTAAGGGAAAGGAGTGGTAGAGAGGAGGCTGAAAAATAGACAAGGCCAGATCACACAGGGCCTTGCTGCAGATGATCAAATTTCCATTTTATTTTAAATGAATAGAAATCCACTGAAATGTTTAAGGTAGGAGAATATGACCAATTGTCATTTTAATACAAAATTTTTCTTGATGACAACTGAAGAAGGAATTGGGAAATAAGACAGTACGTGAGGCCAGTTAAGAGGCTGATGCAACAAACCATGGAATATATGTGTGTGGCCTGTACTAAGAAGACAGCAGTAAATTCAAGATTTGTTTTGGAGAAAAAAAACCAACATGAACTGCTATTATATTTGATATAGAAGATAAAAGCAAATGAGGAATCAAGGTGGATTCCTAGGTTTCCGGTTTGAACAACTGGGTGGGTAAGGATGCCACTGGAAAGTCCACTGTCAGGGTAGGGAATCAATAATTCTGTTAGACATTTTAACTTTGAGATACCTTTGAGACATTGAAATGAAGATATCAGGGAGGCAGCTGATATATGAAGCTGGGGCTCAAGAGAATTGGTTTAGACAGATTTAAATGCCAGATGTAGGATGGCATTTAAATCTATAAAATGGATGAGATCCTTAAGCCCTCTTCTCTTTCTACTCTTTCCCTAGATGATCTTTATCCAGGGTAAAGTGATGCAAACTATCCTATGATGATTTTTTCTTCTTTTGGGAAGCTGGTGGGATTAACAGATAGTAGTTAGTGAGTTTTCTTATGCAAGATCAATGAGCCCTTTATAAAGAAAGGCTAACCTAATAACAAAGGAGAGCTATGCAGTATCTATAGATGCTCTGTTAAGTTTCTTTTCAACAATTATGTATAAAGTTCTTGGTCAAAATCCCTCTATTTGGGGATTTTGGTGTCACTATGGTCCCTTATTTGCCTCATCCCTATGCCTATCATGCCCACTGGGTCATGAGTCACAGGTAGACTCTTATACCAAAGTCCCATAGTGGAATAAATGGCCCAGGTCTAGAGCCTAGAGATTGTCTGGAAAGTGGCTGAAAAAAATCTTAATTTCAGGCACAGGGCCAGCAGCTGTGCTATGTGTTTCAATTACCTATTGTTGAGTAACTAAATATTCCAAAACTTAATGGCTTAAAATAATAATAAACATTTATTATCTCACACCATTGCTAAGAGTCAGGAAACTGGGGTTCTCAAGACGATGCAGTCAAGATGCCAGTGGGGCTGTAGTCATCTGAAGGCTTGAGTGAGGATGGTAGCTTGCTTTCATATATCTGTTGTCAGGAGACCTCAGTTCCTTGCCACATGGATCTCTACATTGAGCTACTTAAGTGTCCTTACACTGTGGCAGTTAGATTCTCCAATAAGCAACCCAACAGAGACTGCAAGGAGGAAGCCACAATGTCTTTAATATCCTAATCTCAGATGTCACCTACCACCATTTCTGCCACATTCTACTCCTTAGAAGTGAATTACTATGTATAGCCCACACTCAAGGGCATAGGAATTAGGTCCCATCCTCTAAAGGAAAGAATACCAAAGAATGTGTGAAAATATTTAAACCACCACGTGGCAATTCCTGGGTAGCACTTGGTAATACAATTAATAGGGCATGCAAGGCTGGGCATAGTGGCTCACACTTGTAATCCCAACACTTTGGGAGGATCGCTTTGAGGCCAGGAGTTTGAGACCAGCCTGGGCAGTGTAGCAAGACCCGATTTCTAAAAAATATCTTAAAAATTAGCTGGGTGTGGTGGTGTATGCCTATAATCATAGATACTCAGGAGGCTGAGGCAAGAGAATTGCATGAGCCCAGGAGTTCGAGGCTGCAGTGAGCTATGATCATGCCACTTCATTGCAGTCCAGCCTGGGAGAGAGAGCAAGACCTTGTCTCAAAACAAAAACAAGGTATGCAAAAAGAGTCTTGCCTCTTGGTATTTTGCAATTTCCATTTCTTTATGATTAAAATAATTAAAATGCGGTCTTTTCCCAAAGAGGAGAGTCATTCCAAATTCTGGCAGACATTAAGGCACATGGCCTACAAAGCACATCATGACTTGTCCTAGCCCATCTCTCTAACCTCATCTTTGACAGTGTCCCCTTAGTCCTCTACAGCAGTGGTCCCCAATATTTTTGGCACCAGGGGCTGGTTTCATGGAAGACAATTTTTCCACAGACGGGGGGGAGATGGGGGTGGGGTGGGGGCGGAGGTAGAGCTCAAGTGGTGATGCACAGACCTGTTTTCCCAACAGGCCACAGACCAGTACCTGTCTGCGGCCTGGGGGTTGGGGACCACAACTCTATATTACAGCCATCTCAACTACTTGTAGTTCTCCAAATCCACCATAGTCTACCTCACTTCTGGGCCTTTACCTGTGCTATTTCCTCTGCTTAAAATACTTCTACAGTCCATTCTTTACATGGTTTATTCCTACTCATTCTTCAGAATTAAGTGCAAGAGCCAATCTCTTCTGAAAACCCTTCTCTAGACCAGGTCAGATATCCATTTTACATGCTTCCATACACCCTCTACATATATTTGCCAAAATATTAATATTTATCATTATATTCTAAGTATTTGTTCAATTTTTGTATGCTCCTCTCCCAGATTGTGAACTTCTTAAGGAAGAAGACTGTATTGTTTTCATCTCTGTATTCTCAATGACTAGAATAGTGACTGGCAAATGGAGCTTGTTCAGTAAGTGTAAGAATGACTGAATGAATATACTAATGAATGAATAAATTACCTATTTTGAAATTTTGCCGCTGAATAAACTCTTATAATTCAAGAAAGGGGAAAGAAACTCTCCTTTGCATGTCTTTTCTACCACATGGTCCTCTGTTCCCAATTCAGGTTAATACCAGTGCTACTATTCCAGTTCTATGATTTAAAAAGGCTTTTGATGGGCTCATCACCTTTATTCCTAATAGTGTTGTTTTTTTGAGACAGAGTCTCACTTTGTTGCCCGGGCTAGAGTGAGTGCTGTGGCGTCAACCTAGCTCACAGCAACCTCAAACTCCTGGGCTTCAGCGATCCTACTGCCTCAGCCTCCCGAGTACCTGGGACTACAGGCATGCGCCACCATGCCCAGCTAATTTTTTTTTTATATACATATTTTAGTTGGCCAGATCATTTCTTTCTATTTTTAGTAGAGACGGGGTCTCACTCTTGCTCAGGCTGGTCTCGAACTCCTGACCTCGAGCGATCCACCTGCCTCGGCCTCCCAGAGTGCTAGGATTACAGGCGTGAGCCACCGTGCCCTGCATGAAATTTTTCCATAATAACTTAGTGATAATTTTATAAACATATATTTTTTAAAAATTATAATAATAGATTTATATTTTCCTATGTTGTCTTCAATTACAGAATTAAGTATTTCTTATTAAATTTAAGATGTAGGGCCAGGCGCGGTGGCTCACGCCTGTAATCTTAGCCCTCTGGGAGGCCGAGGCAGGTGGATCGCTCGAGGTCAGGAATTCGAGACCAGCCTGAGCAAGAGCGAGACCCCGTCTCTACTAAAAAATAGAAAGAAATTATCTGGCCAACTAAAATATATATAGAAAAAATTAGCCGGGCATGGTGGCGCATGCCTGTAGTCCCAGCTACTCGGGAGGCTGAGGCAGTAGGATCGCTTAAGCCCAGGAGTTTGAGGTTGCTGTGAGCTGGGCTGACGCCACGGCACTCACTCTAGCCAGGGCAACAAAGCGACACTCTGTCTCAAAAAAAAAAAAAAAAAAAAAATTTAAGATGTAGGACTTCTGGAAAAAAATTGGCAACCCAAGCTTACATGTTGAACATCCTTCCTCTACTAATTCCCCACAATGCAACCAATATAATGGGGGAAATTCTATACCATTACTAGAAACTAAACCCTGGATCTTACCCTAAATTTTCATGAGATTTCTGGGGAAAATAAGGCAGCTGAGAGTGCACTGAGCATATGTAACATTTGGCCACCATCCACAAGGACAGAGCTCACCGTGAGCAGTAAGTAAAGGAATTTACACTGACCTCAGAACCTGATGAACATTTCCTAGACTGCACTGAAGATATACCAAGAAACAAACAAAACAAATCCTAAACCTGCTTGAACCTCTAACCTATTGCCAAATGCCACACACACACACAAAAAAAAATCCTGTGGCCTAAACACAGCCTACATACAAAGGCTCTAGGTGGGTGGATGGCCTGTGAAGGTGTTGCTGGGTAGCTTGCTGGAGATCAGACTGCTACCTTTGATTATCTCTGAGCTGCAGTATAGAAGAGAGATTTCTCAAACACAAATGACTCAACGATCAAATATTTGGCTCCCTCTGCCAATGGCTTTGTCCCTTACTTGTACAAACACTTAACACTTTATACTGCCAAAGACAAAATTACAATAAATCCAAAGGTTTCTCTTCTCTTTTTGCTATGGACTGAAATAAATGAAAAATACACAATTTGGGAATATATGTATCCTGAGAATTGATGTCTATGTCACTTAGACACATGATTTTGAGAAATAATTTTATATATGACAAAGTGAGAAAAGCATTTAATAAAATAATATAGTTGTTTCAATTTCATTTTATAAAATATGGGTATATGTGCTCAGGAAAAAAGTCTGTATCAGTAGATCAATGATTGCCAGAGGCTGGGGATGGGGGATAGAACTTAGTGCAAAGGGGCATAAGGGAACTTTCTGGGGTGATGGACATGTTCTATGTCTTGATTTGGGTGGTAGTTATGCAGCCATATGCTTTTTAAAAGGCAAATTTTACTGAACGTAAATTGTATCTCAATGAGCCTAAAGCCTCCACCATAAAAAAAAAAGTCTTACTGCTATACACCAAAACAATAATAGTAACTTCGCACTTTCATGGACATCTACTCTGTTCCACTATTGTTGAGGTTGTTCATATGACTTGCTTTAGACTCATGGTAGGCCAAGTATAGGTCCTTGTCCTTATTCTTGCAATTTTATGCTTGCTCTCTTCCATCTCTGTCAATAATACGTGAAAAGCTTCCCCCAGGTGGCTTTTTCATCCTGGACCTCAGAATGAATACACAGAGTGAATCAGAACCCTCCCCCACAACAATGAGCAAACCCAGCCAGTCCTGCAGCTTGAAGAAAAGATGCCCATCTAAGTCCAGCCTAGATCAGCCAACCCTAGCCAACCCATAGATGCATGAGAAATAAACGTTTATTGCTGTATGCCACTAGATTGTATGAGTGACTGTTACACTGCAATATTACTGTAGTAACCAATACACATCTCTGAGTAAGGAAGTGATAATGATTTTTAACCTCTTTGTACTTTTCCTATTGACTATTTTAGCATGTATTTCTTTTATAATCAGAAAAAAAACTATATCCATTTATGAGAAAAAGAGAAAGGTACAAATTTATGTACACCTACTGTTTTAGATGATCTTTGGCAAGAGCCACTCTTTCTCTGTGTCGTTTTTCTGCTTTTTCTTGTTCTTCTTTGAAAGCTTTTTCAATATTGAGTTTCAATTGTTCCTCCCATTTTTTATCTGATTTTAACTTACTCTTTTGGAATTCAATCTGAGCATCACGTTCTTTCATAACTCTACTAAGAAGAAGTCCCGACTGCAAAATAAAATTACAATATTTTAAGAAAATAATGTCAAATTATGTATAGATATGTTAAATATATATAAAAGTACAACAAAACCCAAGTAGTACATGAAAGTTTTTCACTCTTTCTGTCTGGTAGAATTGATATTGCTTTGCATTTTCAATGGCCTTTTTTCTTTCTCCTTGTTTATATATTTCTTCTTCCACATCAAGAACTTGTCTTTCTGCCTCTATTTCTTCATCACGCTTCTTTTTGGCTTCAAGTTTCTGTTCTTTCATTCCCTATAAAAAGAAAAAAGCAATTTTTTGTTTTCATTGTTCTATTTAATTTTATCAAAATTTAATATTAGAATGCGATAATTTGAGCTTTCATGAGTCTTTATTATATTTGCATATTTCATTAATAAATAAAAAATGAGGTTACACTTATAAGCTAATTGTTTAAACTGAATTTTTTATAGGTTAACATATTTACATGGTTCAAAATCCCAACATATTACCAAATCTACAGTGAACTTCTCCTTCCAATCCTAACTTCCATCTGCAATCTCCTTTCACTCTAAGATAACCACTATTATCAGTTTCTTATGTTTAAAATTGCTTTCCATAATTACATAATAAATATGTATCTTATTACTAATTACATAATAAATATATATCTCATACTATTTAGCTCCTTTAAAACAACCAACAGTACCATATTTTATATGCCCTTTTATACCGCTGAGGAGTCTACTCAATGTTCCACTTCGTATGAGGGCTTTCTTTTCCTCTATTGGCCATACTTTCTAAGTCTTAAGAAAACCTTACTTGCCCTGATATACTGATCATATTCTATGATTTATGTTAAAAGTGTTACTGTTTTGGCCGGGCGTGGTGGCTCACGCCTGTAATCCTAGCACTCTGGGAGGCTGAGGCGGGTGGATTGTTTGAGCTCAGGTGTTCGGGACCAGCCTGAGCAAGAGCAAGACTCCATCTCTACTAAAAATAGAAAGAAATTATATGGACAACTAAAAATATATAGAGAAAAAATTAGCCGGGCATGGTGGCACATGCCTGTAGTCCCAGCTACTCAGGAGGCTGAGGCAGGAGGATTGATCGAACCCAGCAGTTTGAGGTTGCTGTGAGCTAGGCTGACACCATGGCACTCTAGCCTGGGCAACAGAGTAAGACCCTATCTCAAAACAAACAAACAAAAAAAAAAGTTTTACTGTTTTGCCCTTTAAATATAGGTCTTTAATCCAGCTGAAATTCATTTTTCTGTATTCTGTTTTCTGTATTCTGAATCTTCTGACCCATGAATCTCCCTATTTATTTAGGTCTTAATTTTTCTCAGCAATATTTTATAGTTTTCAGTGTATAGGTCTTATACATCTTTTGTCAGATTTATCCCTAAGTATTTCATATTTTTGATGTAATAGTAAATGGTATTTTTTAAGGTTTCAATTTGCTAGTGTTAGCCATAGAAATACAATTTTTTCTTATATTGATCTATATGTATCCTGCAACATTGTTAACCTCATTAGGTCTAGTACCTTTGCTGTAGATTCCAGCAGATTTTCCACATAGAGAATCATAGCATCAGAAAATAAAGACAGTTTTAATTCTTTCTTTCCAGTCTGGGTGCCTTTTATTTTTTTTCTTGACTTATTGCACTAGGTAGAACCTCCAACACAACGTTGACTAAATGTACTGAAAGTGGACATTTTTGCCTTTTTCCTGATTTTAGAGGGAAGGTATTCATTCTTTCACTTTCAAGTATAATACTAAGTGTTGGGTTTTTGTAGCTGCCCCTGATCAAATTGAAGTTGTCATCTGTCCCTACATTGTTGAGTATTTTGGTTCTTTTAAAATCAGGAATGAATGCTGGATTTTTTAAATGCTTTTTTGGGTATCTATCGAGATGATTATGAGGTTGTTAATATTGTGAATTACACTGATTGATTTTCAAATATTAAACCAAGCTTGCACTCCTCAGATAAACTCCCATTGGTCATGTTGTATCATTCTTTTGATGGATTTAATTAGCTAAAATGTTGTTAATTTTTTTATCTGTGTTCATGAGGGATATTGTCTATAGTTTTCTTGAATTGTCTTTGTCTGGGTTTGGTATCAGAGTAATGCTGTTTATTGTCGTGATGCAGGATTGCACAGAAGGATAGAGAGTACTTGAAACTATCAGGAACCAAGGCAGCTTCTCTTTATTTTTGCCACTGATTTATCTGTCTGTCTGTTTCTTTCTCTCTCTGGAACTACATAATGCTTTTGCTGTGCTCCTCTCTGTGCTTCTGCTAGCATCCCTCCACCTGAGAGATAAAATAGCCCGGTTTAGTGCCATATGCCTAAATGAGAAACTACTTTGAAGTGGGGTGGTGTGTCCCCTAACTCCTTTTATTATCTCACTTGGGGAGAAATGCTGGGAAAAGTAATCCTTCCCTGCCCTTCACTTTCCTCCATTGTTTGAGGCACTGAGAGGCAGGGTTATTTTTTATTTTATATTAAAATTATTACAACTACAGATAAGCATAAGTTCTGTCTAGAGAGTCCTCGCTTTTTTTTTTTAAACATTGCATGTTTCCTTTGTTGTGATATACATTATTTATCTTTGGGAAGGGACATATTAATAGAAAGCTTGTGGTACTTTGCTTTAGGAACAATATTTATAATTTATTAATTCTTTTTTTTTCTAGAAGAGGGAAGAATGATATCATAGCTAATATCATATATGTAACATATTACATTCTCAAAAAGGCAAAACTATAGGGAAAGAAAACAGATTACTGGTTGTCAGGGACAACAGGTAGAAGAGTAGTTGGCTATAATAGGGCCTGAGGGAGTTTTGGGGGAGGATGGTATTGTTCTATAAGTGACTGTAAGGACATATGTAAATTATAATCTAAAAATCTTGATTTTTAAAAAGCGCCTGGTACATAAAGGAGTGGGGGGATGTAGGACATAGCCTGTATTTTTTTTACACGTTACTAGCACACTATGCATAGTGATTTATACCTCCATGGGTGTTAAAGAAGAAGAATAAATGAAGATTCATCTTACCAGCAGCAAGACTTACTATAAACCCCTAGTAGTTAAAACTGTGGTATAGGCACAGAGATTTAACAAAATAATAGGCTAGAAACAAACCCATGTTGTGACAACTAGAAATGTCTTCAAAAAGAATTTAAAAAAAATAAACCCATGTTATATATAGGAACTTGATATATGACATAAATGTCATTGCAAATCAGAAAGAAAAGGATGAGAATTCAATAACTGATACTGGGATAATTGGTATATGAAAAAGAGTAAATTCTCCCCAACTGATGTAGAGATTCAACATAATCCCAATCAAAATTCCAGCTGGCTTTTTCATAGGAATTAACAAGCTGATTCTAAAATTCATAAGGAAGTACAAAAGACCCAGAATAGCCAAAACTTAGGAAAAGAACAAAGTTGAAAGACTGATAACTACCTGATTTCAAGATCAATCAAATCTACAGTTATCAAAACAGCATATTATTGGAGTAATTGATGAATAGGTCCACGAAACAGAAAAGAGAGTTCAGAAATTTCCCCCACATGTATACGGATGGACAACTGGATTTTCAACAAAAGTGCAAACGCAATTCAGTGAAGAAAGAATAGTCTTTTCAACAAATTATTGTGCAACAATTAGATATTTATATGTAAAAACAAACAAAAAAACCCAAAACATCAATCAATACTTCACTGCATATAAAAAATTAATTAAAAATGGCCCACAGACCTATATATGGAACTTAAAATTCTAAAACTCCTAGAAGAAAGCATAGGAGAATATCTTGGTGATTTTGGTAAAGATTTCTTAGATCTAGGTAAAGATTTCTTAGATAAGCCACCAAAGGAATGATCCATGTAAGAAAAACTGATAAACTAGACTTCACTAAAATTAAACACTTCTCTTCAAAAGACACAGTAAGGGAATGAAAACTCAAGGCACAGACTGGGAGGAAATATTTTCAAATAAAATACCTAATAAAGAACTTGTGTTAGAATGTTTTTTAAATTCTCTAAACTCAATTATAAAACAAACCTAATTTTAATATAGTAAAAGATTTGAATAAACACTTCACCAAAGAAGATATACTACTGGTAGAAAAGAAGTTCATGAAAAGATGTTCAACATCATTTTTTTTATTTCATGAACTCCAAATCCACTGGACAACATCATTTTTAATTAGAGAAATTAAAATTAAATTTCTCTAGAGAAATTGATTTAATTACAGAAATTTAAATTAAAACTATAATGAGATATTTCACACCTATTAGAATGTCCACAGTTAAAAAGATTGACTATACCAAGTGTTCGTAAGAATGTAGAAGAAATAGAACTCTCATAGACAACTGCTGGGAATGTAAAAGTACAATTGCTTTAAAAAACAGGAAGTTTCTTACTAAGTTAAATAGATACCTATCAAAAGACAGCCATTCTACATAAAGATATTTACCAAGAGAAATGGAACCATATGTCCACACACAGACGTACACATGAATGTTTACTGAAGCTTTATTCATAATGGCCAAAAAACGGAAACAACTCAAATGTCAACCATCAACAAGTGACCAGATATACAAATTGTGGTATATCTGTACAATGGAATACTACTCAGCAATAAAAATGAATGAACAATCAATACACACAACATGAATGAATCTCAACATAACTGTGCTGAATGATATCTATGATAATAGGAAGCAGATCAGTGGTTGCCTAAGGATGGGGAGGAGGGGCAGGGGGGAGTGAGAATGAGTAAAACAAGGCATGAGGAAACTTCTGGATGATGAACATGTTCATTATCTTAAATGTAATGATGGTTTTGGGGGTGTATACATATGTCAAAACTTATCAAATTGTACACTTCAAATATATCTGACTTATTGCATGTCACTTATACCTAAATAAAACTATTAAAATGTGTTTCAATGCATTTATGATATTTTACATGTATAAATAATTATAAAAGAAGTATAAGAGAGTTCAAAGAAACAAATAAGTCTTCAGTACATGTGTACACCTGGATAGTTAATACTTACTGCATATGTATTAGTCCAATGTTTCACCACCTCTTGGGATTGAAAATGCATTTCTTTCTTTGCCTTTCTTTCTGCACGAAGGCATGCTGCTTCCCTTGTCAAACTGTCCAAGCTATCTTGAATCCTTTTCCATTCATCATGTGGAATTATGGTCACCTGCTGGAGATCTACTTTGCTGGGTAGAAGAGGTGGATAGGGAACTTGATCTTCTTCAGAGTTTCTTATTTCTAATAAGTTTTAAACAATGATTATTAAAGACTTTCAGGAAGAGTTTAAGTGACATTTTTTCTCAGCAATTTCTATACCTGGATTTGTTACTTGGAAATTGTTTCAAATATTTAATTTATTCTGGTTATCTCAAGAACAGCCAGGATTAAACGAAAAAATTACAAGGCCTTGAAATCAGAAGACATACATTGGAGTCCTCGATTGGTCATTTCCTTAAAGTATAAACTTGGGCAAGTCATTTAACTTCTTGGAATCTCGGTATCCTCATCTTTAAAACTGAGATCAATAATAGCTATTCCAATAGGTTTTATAAAAGCATTTTTCAAAGTTAACAAAGTGGCAGTTTATAAATGGATAACTTTGGGGATGTTCACCTTTTGGGGTTGTAGGCATTGTGATTGACTCTGTTCAACCTCTTCCCCACAAAGCAGTAGCAACACAATTTGGAGAAATGACTACAGTTCCAAGATGGGCCTATTTAGCTTAAGAATACTTGCACCTCCCTTGCCAATAATTATTTTTTTAATACGCAAAGAAATAGGACAAAGGGTTTACTTGCGACCCTTGTTTTTTATTTTTTATTTCTGCTGGCTGCCCTGGCCCTGCAGGAGCTAGCCAAGGAAGTCATGTAGCAAAGGGGCCTCATATTTATAACTTTTAGAAGTTTTTCCTAGTTCTTCTGGGAGAGACATCCAAAAGACTCTCAAGCTAGGTAAGAACAAGAAAGCAAGAAAGACAGATGGGCAGCCATCCTATGACCAGAAGATACCATGTACCTGAACCTTCACCACTGTTGCCTCTGAAATTGGTACACTTTTGCTGCCATTTTCTCCAAAGAATTGATTCAACATGCTGTTTGCTTCCTTATGTTGCTCTCTTCAGAATATAAATCTTGCATATGTAAAGACTCTGACTTAGTCCTGGTCCAGTGCTTTCACTCTCACTGCAAGAGAGGCTGAAAAGATGAAGTCTGCCTTCCACCTTAAGGAGGTAAGACTTGTAAAGAAGGAAACTCACCAAAATAGGAAAGGCATTTGAATAATAATGGGTAGCCACAGGCATAAATAACAAAGGTAGGATAGCACAGTGGGTAAGAATGTGGATTCTGGAGTCAGACTATCTGGACTTTTTCTGAACATACAATATATTAACTATGTTAATCTAGAACTGGGCCACCGAAGTTGGGCCAAATTATCACATATCTTTAAGGATCAGGAGGGCCCTGATTGATACAGAAGATTTCATATATCTCCACTTTAATCCACTGTGGTGGTGTTGAGTTTAATTCTCAGAGGGAATTTCTTATTTCCAAGATTCCTACCTCACAGCTGCTCTTGTATGATGCTAGTAGAGGCTGTTAGGGAAGTTAAAGTAGAGAGGGTAGGCCACAGTTGAAAGGAACAAAAGAGACAGAGATAGATGGACAGAAAGGATACAAATAGGTAGACTCTCAAGCAGTAGAAAGGGGACAAAAGCAGTGGCAAGTGACCTAAACGTATTTAAAATCAGTCCATGTGCCTGCCATATTGACACATTTTCCATGGATTACAAAATCTTTTTTACTGAGATTTATCATATAAAGGGTAACATTCAGTGGTTTTTACCCTATTCACAAGGCTGTGCAACTATAACTATTATCTAATTCCAGAACATTTTCATCTCCCCAGAAAGAAACTGTACCCATTAGCAGTCATTCCCCATTCTCTCCTCTTCACAGCCCCTAGGAACCAAACGTATTTTCTGTCTCTATGGATTTGCCTATTACAGACATTTGATATACATGAACTCCTACAATATGTGGCCTTTTATATCTGGCTTCTTTCACTTACATGTTTTCAAGGCTCATTCACATTGTAGCATGTTATCAGTATTTAATTGCTTTTTATGGCTGAATAATATTCTGTTGTATAGATGTAGCACATTTTGTCTATTTATCAGTTGATGGACATTAGAGTGGTTTCTACCTTTTGCCTATTATGAATAATGCTGCCATAAACATTCATGTACAAGTTTTTGTGTAGACAAATGTTTTTAATTACCTTTGGTACATACCTAGGAATAGAATTATAACTCCATATTTAACATTTTAGAAAGCGCCAAATTGTTTTCCAGAGTGGCTGCACTATTTTACATTTCCACTAACAACATATGAAAGTTTTAATTTCTCCACATCCTCCCCAAGACTTGTTATTGTCCCTCTTTTTTATTTCAGTCATCCTAGCGGGTATGAAGTGGTATCTCACTGTAGTTTTGATTTGCATTTCCCTAATGGCTGATGATGTTGAGCATCTTTTCATGTCCTTATTGGCCATTTGTATATCTTAGTTGGAGAAATATTAGTTC
Source organism: Lemur catta (assembly GCF_020740605.2). Lineage (NCBI taxonomy): Eukaryota > Metazoa > Chordata > Mammalia > Primates > Lemuridae > Lemur > Lemur catta. The sequence continues at coordinate 55,942,091 of NC_059135.1, read as the reverse complement.
AAATCCTTTCCCATTTATAAAGTGGGTTGTTTATTTTTATTATTGAGTTGTAAAAGTTCTTTACAATCTGGTTACTAGACTCTATAATATATATTATTTACAGATATTTCCCCCCATTTTTTGGGTGTCTTTTCACTTTCTTGATAGTGCTCTTTGATGCACAAAATTTTTAATTTTGATGAAGGCCAAATCTATTTTTCTTGAGTTGACTGTGCTTTTGATATCATACCTAAGAAAGTGTCACCTAATCCAAGGTAATAAAGATTTATATCTAAGTTTTCTTCTAAGAGTTTTATAGTTTTAGCTTTTATATTTAGGTATATGATGCATTTTGAGTTAGTATTTATATATGGTGTGAGGTAGGGAGCCCAAATTTATTATTTTACATATGGATATCCAGTTATCCCAGCACCATTTGTTAAAAATATTATTCTTTCTCCTGTCGCACTGTCTTGGCACCCATGTCAAAATTCACTTACTATAGATGTATAGGTTTATTTCATTATTTCAATTCCATTTATCTATGTCTATCTTTATGTCAGTACCACATTGTCTTGACAGCTGTAACATTTTTTTTCAGAGATGGGGTCTCACTATGTTGCGCAGGCTGGATTGCAGTGGCTATTCACAGGCATGATCATAGTACACTACAGCTTCATACTCCAAAATTTCTATTTGGTTCCTTGTTATAATTTCTCTTTATTGATATCCTGTATTTAGTGAGGCAGCATTATTTGTACTTTCCTGTAGTTTTTTAGGCATATTTTTTTAGTTCTTTGAACATATTTACAATAGCTGTAAAATAACAAAAGTTTTTGTCTAGTAAATCCAACATCTGGGCATCCTCAGGGACAGTTTCTATTGAAACTTTCTTCCCATGTTTGGCCATACTTTCTTATTTCTTTGCATTCTTCATAATTTTTGTTGAAAACTGTACATTTTAAATGTGTCAAGAAATAAGATTGCGGCCAGGCGCGGTGGCTCACGCCTATAATCCTAGCACTCTGGGAGGCCGAGGCAGGAGGATCACTTAAGGTCAGGAGTTCAAGACCAGCCTGAGCAAGAGCAAGACCCCGTCTCTACTAAAAAATAGAAAGAAATTATCTGGACAACTAAAAATATATAGAAAAAATTAGCCGGGCATGGTGGCGCATGCCTGTAGTCCCAGTGACTCAGGAGGCTGAGGCAGAAGGATTGCTTAAGCCCAGGAGTTTGAGGTTGCTGTGAGCTAGGCTGACGCCACGGCACTCTAGCCAGGGCAACAGAGCAAGACTCTGTCTCAAATAAATAAATAAGATTGCTACACACTCAAAGTTCATTGCTGTTTGGTGACTTTTCTGAACTAATTCTGTAAAGTCTGTATTTTTTGTTATATGTGGCCATTGGATTCTCTGATTGGTTAGCTTAGCAGCCAGCTAATGACTAGACAGAAATTTCCTTAAATGACTGGAACTAATAAGTCTCCCAGTCTTTGCCAAAGAGCTCTCTGTGAGTATTGAGGCATGCCTTCAATGCTCAGGCAGAGAGTTTACAAGTCCATCTTAGCCTTTACTTTTTTCTTACACAAAGCTTCAAGGTCAGTCAGAGTTGAGAGCTTAAGGCATTTTTAGGTCTTTCCTGGGGATGTGCATAGCTCTATATGTATGTTTGGCCTTCTTGATCCCCAGGAAAAAGTCAGGAGCTTTCCAAAGCCCCCTGTGGACAGACATATCATTTCCCAGCTATTCGTTTCAAGTTTTTTGGTCAGCTTGCTGTTTGCCCTCAACTGCTATCACTGCTTGTCTTAGTCTGTGCTGCTATAACAGAATATCTGAGACTGGGTAATTTATAACAAACAGACATTTACTGGCTCATGATTATGGAGGCTGGGAAGTTCAGTACCATGGAGCCAGCATGTGGCAAGGGCCTTCTTGCTGTGTCATAATATGATTGAAGGCATTACATGGCAGAAGGGCAAAGAGTAGGCAACAGACAGAGAGTGAAAGGGGGTTTAACCTGCCCTTTTATAAGGAACCCACTCCCAAGATAATGGCACTAACCTACTCTGCCCTGGTGGCCTAATCATCTCTCATTAGTCTCCACCTCCCAACATTGTTACATTGGGGATTAGGTTTCCAATCTGCTTTTTGGGGAGTCACATACAAACCAGGGCACTGCCTGAGGCAGCTGTGATGTTAACAATTGCCACTGATCATTCTGACAAATATACCTGGTGTGCTCTAAGCCAGATCAAATAACAAAGAGCCTTATAAGTGAGATGTTTGAAGGAACTGTCAGACATGTCAAATAACAGTTATCTGGGAAATGAGTTTTGGAGGGGGCCAAACTCTGTTCTTCCCCCTTTGCAAGTTGCTAAGTCACTAGTTTTCACTGCAATTACTGTGGTTTTCCAGGCTACCATGGGACAAGGAGAAAAGTTAGGGACTAGGGCAAGTTAAAATGCTAAAAAGCTTGCTGTTTTTATCAAGATTCAGCTGGTTTTCTTGAATAAACACTTCCCAGACTGTTGCAAACCCTTGGTTATTTCCAGAGCTCTGAAAAAGTTAATTTTGACAATTTTTGACAGTGTTCTTGTTGCTTTTATGGAGGAGAGGGTTTTTAGAGATCCTTATTCCACCACTCTGGCTGATGCCACCCCACTAAACCTTAATATAATTATTCATTTTACAAATAATTTTCTACATGTTTGAGCTCCTCTCCTACTTCATCATCCTCCAAATGGAGATTATAATTTAGCAGTGGCGCTCAGATGGAAGCTTTTGAGCCAGCTGCCACAAAACATTATTTAACACTGTTAGGCAAATCTAAACCATCTAGTACTGCATATATAGGAAAGTGAATATGTGAGAGTAAATGTGCTCTTTCAATACTTGCCATATTGGTACAGGCTCTCTCTCTCTCTTTTTTTTTTTTTTTTGAGACAATAGTCCCACTCTGTTGCCCCAGGTAGAGTGCAGTAACGTGACCATAGCTTACTGCAACCTTAAACTCCTGGGCTCAAGCGATCCTCTTGACTCAGCCTCCCAGGTTGCTGGGACTACAGGTGGGTGCCACGACACCCGGCTAGTTTTTCTATTTTTAGTAGAGATGAGTCTCTTGCTCAGAGCTGGTCTGGGACTCCTGACCTCAAGTAATCCTCCCACCTCAGCCTACCAGAGTGCTAGGATTACAAGTGTGGGCCACTGCACCCAGCCCAGTCTCTCTTTTTTTTACATGACAAGATTCTCTGGGGCTACTTCATAAAGCCTTCACTGCACAAATACTAGTGTCCTTTAGTATCCCACTAGTGGTGAGAGAATGGGAGGCTCTCACTCTGCATCTGGTGCAGGGGGCTCTATTGCTACAGAAGCGCGGGGAATGACATGAAGATAGTTCAAATTCCCAAGGTTTTAGTTGTCACCATGACAACATTAAGTGCTAATTTACGGATTTAAGAAACTGTCCTAGTTGGAATTGAAAAGGGTTTCATCTGAATTACAATACCTTATGAAACTTTAATTTTTTACACTCTATAAAATCAAACTTTACCTTCATTTTAGACGTGAAGGAAAAGGAAAGGAGAGGAAAGGAAATTTAGATACTTCCTTCAGGGACTTTAGTGAAGACCACTTTAGGTTTTGCAGCACAGCCAAGACTGTAAAGAGGTCATTGATATTACCAGTAGTTACTCCAAATCAGTCAGTGATTAACAAAGCTCAAGCATGAGGGAAGCAAACGCCAGACGCTTGGAGCTCCAACCACGCAGTTTTAAGATCTGACGAGCCGTTGTGTTCTCTGATTTCCTATCTTTTCTCCACTCCTATTTCTGTAAACTTTCTCCCACCCACCCCCACTTCCCCTTTTTCTTTTCCAACCATTCATCTGAGGGCAAAACGGTCTAACTTCCACAGAGCCCAAAGATGCTTACTGAGGATGCTTTCAACTTGGTGGCGCCCGTCTCAAAAGGCAACCGAAGCCCTCACTTGGCACCCTCGTCTCCCACCTGGGGGCCAAAACCAATCCCTGTCCCAAGATGGGTCAGTTTAGCTCACCAGTGTTTTCCTTCGCCCGTCCACAGCGGCGCCGTCCAAACCGCGCCAGCATCTGTGACGAGGTGCCCGTGGCGCTCCCAGACTTCGAAAGGCAACTGCGGCGCCAAATGTGGCTGACTCCGGCTGGCGGAGTGTTTCTCCGCCACGCGGTCGCTTAGCAACGCCGCCGGAAGTGACGCCAGCCGTCGCCGAGGAACGAGGAACGCGCTGCAGTCGGCGGGGGCGCTAGAGAACGGCGGCTGCGCTTGCACCCGGAAGCCGGGCGTGTGAGTGGGGCGGCCCTCTGGGCAGGCGCCAGGGAGAGGCCGAGGGTCCGAGCCGCCGGCGGCTGGACAGACGCTGGGGTGGCTGCTGACGCCGGGCCAGGGGCAGTGAGGAGCCCTCGGGGCACAGCTCTGCCTGCTACTCCCATACCCACGTGGCGCGCGCCTCAAGGGGAACGACCCTCAACTAGGTCCAGACGCCTACCTTCCGGGGTGGACCAGGCAGGTGTGTGGGAGCGCGAGGCCTAGGCTTGGTGTGTGCGGCCACAGATCTCGCGGGTGGAATGTAAAGAGCAAAGTCCTCCCTTAACTGTGGAAGCCCAGGGATTGATTGACATAAAAGCTTACATCCTTTGGTTTCTGAGGCATGGTTAAGGCTAGATGGGGCTACGTTTTTTTTTTTAAATAGGAATGTTAAAACTTGGGTTAGGACCTTAGAACATTCATGTTAGGACCTTTAATTAATTTTAAATTGCTTAGTAAATACGTTTTAGTAAATTGAAGTGTTTTGGGGACCAATCAGACCTCTGTGGACACAAATCTGTTGAGTAGATGCGCGCTTGATTTCAAGATCCTTTTCTAACACATTGACGTATGAATGATTTCATTACTAACAAGTTGGCTCCGTCGTGTCCGCATTAGACACCGAATAGCAGTTGCTTAAAGTAAAAGGACATAACATTTTTAATAACGAAAGTTCTAATACATAGTTGTACTATTTTTCTTCAGCTTTACTATCAGATGTTCCACATAATAATGCTGGTAAGTGTAGAAAAATTACTAAAATATTTGTAGCTAATTAGTTTGTGCACATACTATACTGGTGGCTTTTTGAAAGCGTGATTTAAAAAGTACAAGAACTGGGAAGGATCAGAGATTTCACCCTATTTGCAGGCTAACTACTTAGCCTGCCATAGTTTTGTGGAAGACACAACACAAGACTCTACTCTCAGAGATGAATTACTAACAACAGTAGCCAGAATATCAGCAATTTTCCTCAGTTCGCACAGGATGATGCAAAGTGGTCCAGAAGTCACCTGGATGTGGAGTATGTTGCATTACAGGACAGGAACCCTGAGCCTAGGGAGCCCAATTTTTTCTTTTCTTTTCTTTTTTTTTTTTTTTGAGATGGAGTCTCACTCTGTCACCTGGGCTGGAGTGCCATGGCATCAGCCTAGCTCACAGCAACCTCAGAGTCCTGGGCTTAAGTGATCCTCTTGCCTCAGCCTCCCAAGTTGCTGGGATTACAGGCATGCACCACCATGCCCGGCTAATTTTTCTATTTTTAGCAGAGACAGGGTTTCGCTTTTGCTCAGGCTGGTCTTGAACTCCTGACCTCAAGCTATCCTCCCGCCTCGGCCTCCCAGAGTGCTAGGATTACAGGTGTGAGCCACCTCACCCGGCCAAGGGAACCCAAATCTTTATTTTGCACAATAAGAATGCCTTTTGATCTGTTCACTATATGGACATCTGAAACAATACTCCAGAGCAAAGGGAAGTGAGTGCCTTGCTTGTAAGAGATGCAGAACTACTAGAGATCTATGGAGAATGGGTCTCTGGAACAACAAAAATTCTCTGGAATTTTAGCTAGATTAGTTACAAAAAGTATTGAATCTCATACGATTTGATGTCAGTGATTTGCCAGTTTGACATCATGGTCGGATGTCCTTTGACTTCAAACTCCAGGTTTTAGTTCTCTAACCTGTGGATCATTATAACCAAGTCAATCTAGAGTTAAGTTATTTGTTCTTTTATAATCCCCATCCTTTTTTTTCTTTGTTGTGAATTTTAGAAGGTATAACATATGCACTCTGATATAAAACAGTTTAAACTATTCTTAGAAGAAAAATTTTTATTACAAAATCAATGTAGAAAAAGTATGAATTAGAATTGAACCACCCATGACCACTGTACACATAAACTTTTTTTTTTTTTTTTTTTTTTTTTGAGACAAGGTCTTGCTCTGTTGTCTGGGCTGGAGTGCAGTGGCGTCTTCATAGCTTGCTGCAACCTCAAACTCTTGGGCTCGAAAAATCCTTCTACCTCAACCTTCCCCAGTAGCTGGGACTATAGACACATGCCAGCACACCTGGCTAATTTTTCTATTTTCTTTGTAAGGGAGGGGTGGTGGTTTCTCTGGCTGAGGCTGGTCTCAAACTCCTGACCTCAAGCAATTCTCCCACCTCGGCCTCCCAAAGTTATTTTTTAAAACAAAAATGGGATTATACTATAATACTATTTTGTGACTTGTTTGTTTAATTTGAACTGAACATCTTAGCTTTTACTGGCTGAATAAATATTCTGTTATATGGCTATCACATACCTACCATATTTAACCAATCCCCAAGATATCTCTCGGATATCTATGTAGTTTCTACTTTTCATTATTGTGTAACGCAGATAGATTATTGTTACACTCTGGAAACATTGCATACATACCAAGTAGACACTGCTTGTGCTTTCCAAGAGAATAACTGTTTTTGGAATTTTAACAAATTGGTTTCAAAATAGATTAATATTCTTTAAATTTTTGTGCACATCCTTAATTTTTTTAAAACATTTTTGTTTCAAGTGCAGCACTAAATCTCTCAATGTTTATCGACAACAGAATATAGTATTCCTCTATTATTCAAGTAAAAAGAAAGAATGGAATCTGAAAATTTTGATCAGGTTAACACTTGTGATTCTATCCACTGGATAAAAACTGATTTTCACATACTGTTCCCTGTTTTATATTTACAGTTTTCTTGTTTAACCAAAATTTTCTTCCTCCCATTGCCAATAGATGCTTTTCTGATAGAAGAAAAAACAGCATAATTAGAAAACACAAATTTTAAAGCTCTTGAAATACTTTTTTTAATTTTAGGAGTTAAGAAGTTTCCAGTCTTTTGCTCCAAACCAGAAGACTTTGTTCCATGTATGTAGAATAGGAATAATGTTTAAAAACAACTGGCTGGCATTTAAAACTGAAGATTATCATGACCTAAGTCCTATGCTGAAGTGAGATTAATTGTCTTGGAAGTACTAAGTTGGGTAAGTATTTTTAATAAAGGTTTATGTTGAGTGGTGAGAAAAGACTAATAGAAAAATATGAAATTATGAAAAGTACACTGCTATATTAGCAATGGAACTATGTTACCTTCAGTTTCATGCTATTTTGAGGCTAATAGTTCAGAAATTTCAATAATTTGTGGCTAATTAAATCTAGGCTTGAGACAGTTTTCAGCAACAAGTTACATTTTGAAGAAAATTTTTTTAAATTATAAATGCATAATACTCAAACAGAATATTTAATTAAAAATATGCCTAGGTACAGTAATAATGTGATTGTCAATTATGCCTTATTGTTATTTATTACATTATTTCTATGGGAAAGTGAATTATGCATTTAAATTTCTGGGAGCTGATCAGAGACACCTGGATTAGGCATTTAGAGGTACAAGGATCCAGAGTACTAGATTATTGCATACCATCTAAATTCACACAACAGGAGCTACCCCTCTAGGTTAGTTATTCTCTAGATATTCTAAATTGAGAGACAGAATAATTACTCTTAAGTGAGTCAAGAGCTCTATTTTGTCTTCACTACTAGGTATCTGTTGTCATAAACTGGAGAATACTTGTGGTTAAATGGCATGTTTTCCATTTTTAATTGATCTCTTATTGGTAGGTTCTTTTCTTTTTAGGATTTCTTGCTAAAACCTCAGAATCTTTATAAAGTAGATCACAGATGTGTTGTGGGTTATGTGTACTTTGAGGCTAATGAATATTTTAATGTAATTAAACATCTTTTTTGCCAAAGTGACCTATTTAGTATTTTATTTTATCTTATTATTATTTTTTTATTTTAGAGAGAGGATCTTACTCTGTCAACCAGGCTGGAGTGCAGTGGTGTGATCATAGCTCACTGCAGCCTCAGACCCTCCTGGGCTCAAGCAAGCCTTCCACCTCAGCCTCTCTAGTAGCTAGGACTACAGGTGTGCATCACTATGCATGGCTTTTGTTTGTTTGTTTGTTTGTTTTTTGGTAGAGATAGGGTCTCACCATGTTACCCTGCCTCATCTGGAACTTTTGGCCCCAAGTGGTCTTCCCGCTTCAGCCTCCCAAAGTGCTGGGATTACAGGTAGGAACTGCAAGTCTCTGCTCTCAGTATTTTATTTTTAAACTGATGAATAGTCTTTAAATATTCTATTTCTTAGGCACTGGAGTTTGGTACTTAAAAGCATGAACTTTGGAATCAAACCAACCTGAGTCTAAAACTCCAGCTCTGCCACTTAACTAATAATACTTAAGCACTTTAAGCTACAGTTTATATATCTTTAAGATAAAGGTAATAATAATTCCTACTTAATAGGGTTGTGATAGTTAAACAAAATAATATTGTAAAGTTTTTAGGCCAGTGATCTCTCAAAAATATTCTTTTTTTAATTTTTTGATTATATACACTAATTATAGATTTCCCTGGGTATTCTGTATAATTATTTTTTATGATAATTTTCATCTATACCATCTGTTGACCAGCTTATTCTTTCCTTTTCTCTTGAGATTATAATGACCTTCATTATCTTCTAATGAAAACAGTGTTAAGTAATTCTCATACCGTAAGTATTATAATTACTTAGGTGAATTCAGATTATTTAGCACCCCAGAGCTAAACTATCTAGAACAGATATAAATAACATGTGAAAACCATTAACAAAAGTTATTTCTAGTTTGTGAGAATTAAATTGATCTCCAGTTCTCAGGTAATTTGTTTAGAATTTTTTTTTTCTTTATTTCTCAGACTTGAGCCAGTTTATAATTTGTTTAGAATTTTAAGTACAGCATCAAGCAATCATTTAGTTATAACAATAGCATTTAGAAATTGATTTCAAGATAAACACCTTTTTTAAAAAATTGTTTTACATTTTACAAGATTTCTTGGTAAATGTATTCAGAATTTTGGTTAGTACACAGAGAATCTATATTATACATGACTTATTTAATAAGAGGATTATTGTAAATATTTTAGTCTAATAAATATGGCTATGATTGATAATTTAATGATAGTAAGAAACATTAACCTGCATTTTCTTTTTTGTGTGTGTTTTAACTTTTATAAGAATCATCCCAAACCAGGCATGGTGGCTCACTCCTATAATCCTAGCATTCTAGGAGGCCAAGGCAGGAGGATCACTTGAGGTCAGGAGTTCAGACTAGCCTGAGCAAGAGCGAGATCCCGTCTCTACTAAAAAAATAGAAAGAAATTAGCTGAGCAACTAAAAATATATAGAAAAAATTAGCCAGGCATGGTGGCACATCCCTGTAGTCCCAGCTACTCGGGAGGCTGGGGCAGAAGAATTGCTTGAGCCCAGGAGTTTGAGGTTGCTGTGAGCTAGGCTGACGCCATGGTACCCTAGCCCGGGCAACAGAGTCTACTGTGTCTCAAAAAAAAAAAAAAAGATAGATAAAAATAGAAAAAATTAGCTGGGTGTGGTGGTACATGCCCGTAGTCCCAGCTACTTGGGAAACTGGGGCAGGAAGATCACTTGAGCCCAAGAGTTTGAGGTTGCAGTGACCTAGGGTGACAACACTGCACTCTAGCAGGGGCAACAAAGGGAGATTCTGTCTTAAAAAAAAAAAAAAAGCATCCCCACAGGAACACAATGGGACTATGAGTTTCCTTTTTATATATTTTGTTTTCCATTCACTTAAAATACTCAAATATGAACTTTGCTTCTTAGGAAAAAATGCGTAGGTGATGGTCTTAAAATGCTTAATTACTTGTCTATATTCCTTGTTTTAGCAGATTAACATTTAGTTATATTTATTAAATAAGTATAATAGCTGCATATGTAAACAGAGTATGTGTAGGGAATAATATTTCTTCTTTTTCAGGGTAACCCAGATCTACTTCTGGAACCATGAAAATTTTGCTGGTTTTTGACTTTGACAATACAATCATAGATGACAATAGTGACACTTGGATTGTACAATGTGCTCCAGGCAGAAAGCTTCCTATTGAACTCAAAGCTTCTTATCAAAAAGGATTTTGGACAGAATTTATGGGCAGAGTCTTTAAGTATTTGGGAGATAAAGGTGTAAGAGAAGATGAAATGAAAAGAGCAGTGACATCAATGCCTTTCACTCCAGGGATGGTGGAACTTTTCAACTTTATAAGAAAGACTAAGGATAAATTTGACTGTATCATTATTTCAGATTCAAATTCAGTCTTCATAGATTGGGTTTTAGAAGCTGCCAATTTTCATGATGTGTTTGATAAAGTGTTTACAAACCCAGCAGCTTTTGACAGCAGTGGTCATCTCACTGTGGAAAATTATCATGCTCATTCTTGCAACAGATGCCCAAAGAATCTTTGCAAAAATGTAGTCTTGGTAGAATTTGTAGATAAACAGTTACAACAAGGAGTGAATTATACACAAATCGTTTATATAGGTGATGGTGGAAATGATGTCTGTCCAGTGACCTTTTTAAAGAAGAATGATATTGCCATGCCACGGGAAGGATATACCTTACAGAAAACTCTTTCCAAAATGTCTCAAAATCTTGAGCCTATGGAATCTTCTATTGTAGTGTGGTCCTCAGGTGTTGAAATAATTTCTCATTTACAATTTCTAATAAAGGAGTGATATGCTAACAATTGAAATGTGTATCAGTTAAGATTAGGTTCAACAGCATAAAACTAAAACCTCAAATACCAGCAACTTTAAAAAAAGGTGACTTTTTCCTTCTCACTTAAAAGAATTTCAGAGGTAAGTATTTTAAGGCTGCTGTGTTGCTCTACTAACCTCAGCACTTGGCTTCCAAGCCATGATCTCAGGTTACTGATCAAGGTCCAGCCCTTAGAGCAACATTCTGGCCAGCAAGGAAGGCAGTGAGAAGGTTACATCCCTCTGTCTAAGGAAATTTCCCAGAAGTTGTACTCAACAGTTCTTTTTAAAAATGTTATTGGCCAAAACTTAGTCATAATGCCCCACTTGTAAACAACAAAGAAGGATGGAAAATACAGCTTTCATTCCTTGTGATCATATGCCCAGGAAAAGTTGGGGGAAGAAAGAGTACAGAGCTGAGGTAGGTGCAACTAGTGGTCTCTATTAAAGGTTGTTGATAGGTAGTTTATATTTTTAAATTTATTCCTAAAGAGAGTAGACATATTTTATTCTCTTAGATATTTATTTCAAAACCATGTCCAGTAGTTACAGATCTTAAAAATAAGCTGGATGTTTTATTTGCACAAGAATAAATGGCTCCCAAATGTATATAATGTCCTTCCAACTCAGTGTGTTTGAAAGATAGGGATGCAGTATCTATTTATCAAATTTTCATCAATTTCAGACTTTTGAAATACATATTGTCCTTCAGATATTTTAAATTTCTATCATAGCATCATAGACAACTACAGTATACTTGTTTAATTAGTGTGTTTTTATTTGGCAGTACAATCTTGAGCAATATAGTACTACATATAATTTGTAGGAATACTCAATATTTAAGCAACTGTTTCACATGGGGATATTAGCAAAATATCAACTGATTTAAAGTCTTATAAATCCATGTTAATTTCTAGATTCATGTTTCAGCCTTAAATATTCAGTACGTAATAATAGGATTTTTCTTTTCCAAATTATGGAAAGCTCCAGAAATAGAAATATTCAATATATGGGGAAAAATTGGTACTCTCTCATCTATTTTTTGTAAGTTGAAAAAGTAAATCTTTGTTTTGCTTTAATGGGTTAGATTATGTTGAAACACATCTGCTCTTATAGATTATTATTTGTCTACATGTTGAAGCTAGTAACAAATTATAAATTATGGAAGTAAAAAAAGACTTTTGTTTACAGTAAGGGTAGACCGAGTAATTTGGACTAGATCTGCTGAGAATGTCTAGAAAAGCTGACAGCGAACAAAACTTAAAAATAGTCTGAAGACATCAGAGAGCGGGCAACAATGAAGAATTCCTAAGGAAGCACAGAAATTTTGGTAGGTAAGCTGTTTTCCTCTGTGTTGGTCAATTCTGTGAATGGTGGCTGAGATGCTGAATGGCTATGTTGATAACCTTATGGGAACAGGGAGAAGAGGCATTGGAGTATGGGGCCTGTACTGGTAAACCTTTCCTTTGAGTGAGGATACCAAATGGCTGCCCATTGGGAGTAAGAATGATCCAGAAGTAAACAGGCCTTCAATGGGATGGCAGCTCAGCTTTGAATACTCTCAGTCTCTAAAACTGGATTGAAGTTATCTAAGATTTTTAGAGCTCCCAGGTGCCTGGCAGAAGCGAATCTAAATTTCCTTCTCAGGAGGAAGCTAATATCCTACATATGGCAGACAGACTATGATGGTTCGTATAATCCTTGTCCTCTGGTATTCCTTTTGTGGGAGGAGATTCCTTTGACTTGCTTCTAATCATTAGAATACCATGAAGATGATACGATATACATGATCTCATGTATACATGACTACATCAAATTCTAATGCCCATCTTGTTAAGAAACTCCCTTATTGATTTTGAAGAAGCAAGCTGCCATGTTGTGAACTAGTCTTTGGAGAGGGCCATGTGGCAAGCAACTAAGAGTGGCCTCTAGCCAATAATCTGCAAGAAACAGGTCCTTGTTCCATTATTCTGCAAGGAACTGAATGTTGCCAACAACCATGTGATTTTGGAAGTAAATCTTGTCCCAGTGGAGCTTCAGCTGAAACCACAGTTCCAGTTAACACCTTGATTGTAGTCTCGTGAGACCATGAAACAGGAGCCAGCTAAGCTGTGCTTGGACTCCTGACCCACAGAATTTGTAAAATAATGTGTAGTGGTTTAAGACACTAAATTTGCGGTAATATAGTTACACAGCAGTGGAAAGCTAATATGTAGGCCTGAAATCTATAAACAGGTTTGTAAGTACATTGTAGGGCACACAATAAAAAGTAGCCACACAAAAACAGGAGTGAAACCAGCAGAGGCTTCCATTTGAGCAGATCTGCAGGACTTTCCAGGTACTAAAGTTTTTAAAGACAAACTTCTAAAAAAGAAAAAAAATTGAGAATTTTGGCAAAGAATTGAACATTGTATTAAAAACAAGGCCAGGCACAGTGGCTCATGCCTGTAATACTAGCACTTTGGGATGCCAAGGTGGGAGGATCACTTGAGGTCAGGAGTTTGAAACCAGCCTGAGCAGGAGTGAGACTCGTCTCTACAAAAACTAAAAAAATTAGCTGGGTATGGTGGCATGTGCCTGTAGTCCCAGCTACTCAGGAGACTGAGGCAGAAGGATCTCTTGAACCCAGGACTTTGAGGTTGCAGTGAGCTGTGATGATGCCACTACACTCTAGCCCAAGTGACAGAGTGAGACCCTGTCTCCAAAAAAAAAGAACACACAGCCACACAATGGAACAGCTAGTAGGAGGAATAAGTTCTAATGTTTTGTAACACTGTAGGATGACTAGTTAACAATAATATATATTTTCATATAGCTAGAAGAAAGAATATTGAATGTTTACAACACAAAGAAATGAGAAATGTTTGAGATGGTGGATATGCTAATTACCCCTGTCTAACAGAAAACTAATACAATATCTAATCCCATCAAGGAATAGATAGCCTAATATTCCCAGGCACACTTTCTTTGTAATTACTTACATATTTGGCAGTTCATACTATAAAGCACTGAATTGTCTTATTCTTCTGATGAAACACCAAACATCACTATGATGTGTGAAGAGATCCTAGTTAAAATGTCTTTGCCCTTGAGAGTTTTAAGGGTGATCTGATTTTTCTGTTTTCTAATTTTTCATAATATGAGTGTACTTTTTAAAAAATAAAAACAAATTTAAAGAAATAATGCACACCCCACCTACCAGTAAATGGGCCAGATCTGAGCTTATTAGTCAAGATTGACTACATAATTTGCAAGGCCCAGAACACAATGAAAATGCAACACTCCTTGTTCAAAAAATTAAGAATTTCAGGACAGGCACAGCAGAGCACTAAACCAAGAGTGGGGTCCTTGCAAACATGGGGCACTCTACGACTGCACAGGTCATAAGCCCATGAAGCTGGCTGTGTGCTCAGACCTTCTCTAGCAACTTTCAGATAAAAGCTTAGCCAACGACTGTATGCTTTCTAAAGGCCCTGCTGCATCTTCACTATTTGGGTGACATTTGCAAACTAATTGCCCATAATGCTGCCATCTTGGGCAACCAAATTCTTTCAGAATTTTCTCCAAGTGCATTTATACACACACACACACATACATGTGTGTGTGCTTGTGTGTGCTCTTTGACATAGGTGGATTATTGTTAAAATTGTAGACTGCTTTTGTCACTTAAAATTATTGCAGGAGTATTTCTCTGTATTAATATTCTTTAAGAATAAAAGTTTAAATATTCACATATTTACTGTACATTAAATGAAATGAAGAGTTAAAATTATGAAAGATTTTAAGGAAGAAGAGAGAAAAAAAGAGAGAGCCAGGAAGGAAAGAAGGGAGGAAAAAGAAAGACCCCTGCCCTTCAAAGAACTCAGAGAGTAAAATCAAAGAACATTGAGGTGTAACATAGTTATTAAGAAGATGTAAGCATTACTACATGATGCACCATACGTATAAACTCATTTTATCTTTAAAAAAATCTTACAAAAATAGAAATATTATTCCAATTTTTTATATAAGAAAAACTTAAAAAAAAAAAAGTTTAGTGAGGTTACAGAACTAAGCAATAGAAGGGTAGTTCGAAACTAGATGACACTGAGTCAGGAAACCTGCATTCTAGTCCCAGCTCTAACTGCTAATTTTTTTCTTTTTTAAAAGACAGGGTCTCACGCTGTCACCTGGGCTGGAGTACAGTGGCACAATCATAGCTCACTACACCCTTGAATTCCTGGGCTCAAGTGATCCTCCCGCTTCGGCCTCCTGAGTGGCTGGGACTACAGTTGCAAGTTACTGCACCTGGCTACTAACTGCTGATTAGCTATGTGACTTTGGTAAATGATTTCACATCTCTGGAATTTATTATCTTTCCTGTAAAATGACTGGATTGATTGTTTTTATCCCTAAATACTTTCCAGTTCTAAAATTCTGTAATTTAAATATCATTATGAATTTGAATGGTCTGGCTATTAGTAGCTTTTAAAAATCTGTCTTTCGAATAAAACTAAGTTATTATGCTGTTTTTAAGCCCTGTAGAAGGACGTTTCATTTTACTGTAATTTAAAATCACCTAAGGGTCAGCCTTGTAATTTTTAGGATATTAATAGATTAGATCACAGATTTGAACTCCCCGGATTGCTTAGTTTTGTCTTTTAGCTAAATAACTATGATTTCTTTATCTGATCCTACAAATCTATTTTTATTTCCATAACTCTCTTTTGACCTACTCACAAGTCCCCTCTGACCTTCAAGATTGTCCCTGAACTAGACATAGTACTGTATTCAAGAATCCAGTCACTGAGTATCTATCTTATTTTGCTCTTATAAGCATTGTCTTTGTCCTCTCTTCCTTTTTTTCATCAATATATTAGAACAGCATTTCTCTGGGAATCATATTAAAATGTTAATTCTGTTTTAATAAGCTTGGGGTGGGAATTGAGATTCTGCCTTTCTAACACATCCACAGGTAATTTGATGCTGGTGCTTTCTTGACCACACTTTCAGTAGCATTGTATATTCTAATGAAATGTGCTTTGTTAAAAAAAAATATTTTTGAAACATTTCCAAACATTTAAAAAAAAACCACTGCACTCTAGCCAGGGCAACAGAGTGAGACTCTGTCTCGTAAAAAAAAAAGCATAAGTGTCTTTCATAGGCATATAGCAATGAAGAAAACAGACAGAAATCACTGCTTTCATGTTCATGAAGGTAACATTCTAGTAGGAGAAACACAATAAACTGATTAAGAAAAAAGTATATAATATTATAGATGGGAATAAATACTATGGATAAAAATAAAGCAGGGAAGGGAAATAGGGACTAGCACGTGGTGGTAGGGAAATAATTTTAAATGGGCTGGTAAAAGAAAGCTTCACTGGAAAGGTGGCATTTGAGCAAAGACCTAATGAAGATGAGCAAGCCAGTCATATGGCTGTAGCTGGGAAAAGAACAGTCCAGGCAAAAAGAACAACTAGTAGTAAAGCCCTGCAGCACTGCTGTTTCTGGTGAGGGCAAAAGCAGGCCTGGGTGTGGGGATCCAAGAGGCTATTTTTAAGTATTTGGGTTTTTCTGAATGAGACAGGAAGTCTTTGAAGAGTTTTAATCTCTGACTTGGTTAGGAGTATCCATCTATCCTGGTTTATTTGAGCCAATGCTCTTACCTTTATTCTTTTTCTGTTTGTTTTTGTTTGTGTTTTGGTGTTTTTGTAGAGATGGGGTCTTGCTATGTTACTCAGGCTGGTCTTCAACTCCTAACCTCAGGCATTCTTCCTGCCTCGGCCTCCCAAAATGTTAGGATTACAGGCATAAGCCACCACTCCCGGCTTCTTTTGTTTGTTTGTTTGTTATAATAGTTTATCTATGTTTTTTTGTTTTTTTGGTTTTTTTTGAGACAGAGTCTCGCTTTGTTGCCTGGGCTACAGTGAGTGCTGTGGCGTCAGCCTAGCTCACAGCAACCTCAAACTCCTGGGCTTAAGCAATCCTTCTGCCTCAGCCTCCCAAGTAGCTGGGACTACAGGCATGTGCCACCATGCCCGGCTAATTTTTTCTATATATATTTACAGTTGGCCAGATAATTTCTTTCTATTTTTTTAGTAGAGACGGGGTCTCGCTCTTGCTCAGGCTGGTCTCCAACTCCTGACCTCTAGCGATCCACCTGCCTCGGCCTCTCAGAGTGCTAGGATTATAGGCGTTAGCTACTGCACCCGGCCCACTCCGGCTTCTTTTCCTGTTTGGAAGAATTAGATTTCTGTTCCTTATAATTGAAAAAGCCCTAGTTTATTATCCTGTCTTTTATCATCTGGAATTTAGCTCTAACAGTGGCACAAAAACATAGTCTCAAATAAACTGCTGTCTTTTAAATGACTCCACCCACCAAATAGTAATAAGCTAGTTCCTATTTGGGGGACTACTAGATCAGTGGTCTTTCAAATCTAGTAAGTTCGAAAAACTGTGTACTCATTTCCACATTTTTAGGTCAATATTGAAAACTTTTCATCATAAGTTTATTTCCCAAAGTTGTAATTTCTAACATATTATAAATAATGACTTTTTAATAGACTGTTAAATAATTCTTTTAAATCTATTTAGTAAAAGCTAAGTATAGCAATTCAAAACCCACTATCATTCATTTAAAAATACATAAACAAGTTGTTCTTTAAAAGTGGGAAATTTTTTAGTGGGACATGCTGGCACACACCTGTAGGCCCAATTGCTCAGGAGGCAGGGACAGGAGGGTCGCTTGAGCCCAGATGTTTGAGGCTGCAGTGAGCTATGATTGTGCTGCTGCACTCCAGCCTAGGCAACAGAGTGATACCCTGTCTCCAAATGAAAGAAAGAGAAAGGAAGAGGAAAAAGAGAGAGAGAGAAAGAGAGGAAGGGAGGGAGGGAGGGAAAAGTACAGGTCCCAAGAGGTTATTCATTCCCTGGGAGTTAAGTGAAGCGTAGTGTTTTCTGAGGATTACAAAAATAAAAAAGGCCCTCAACACTGCAAATAGACTAGAAAGAAGTGAAAACAAATCTAAAGATGAAGGCATTTCAGACCATTTGCAGGCAGCTCAGAAGTTCAAAGCAGTTTTTGGTGGAACCGGCTGCCCTTGTGTATTTCTCCACTTCCTGTTGTTCGTGTGGCCGGAACAAAAAAAATGAACCCATATAAAGAAGTGGACCAAGAAAAATACTCTCATTTAGTACAGTCTGTCTTGTCATTCCGAGGCCTTGCCCGCACCCCAGAATCACTGTTCGATGAAGATACTTTACTGTATGGACCTGTGAGTAAGCAAAAACCCCCAAAGCAAGAAAAGGAAGCAAGAGTTCCACAAAATTGGTTTCCTATCTTCAATCCAGAGAGAAATGTTAAACCAGATACAAGCGATCCTTCAATTCCTTTGAGAATCCCTTTGCAAAGGAATGTGGTACCAAGCGTGACCTGAGTCCTTCAGGAGACCATGACAAAACGACATATTTTCTATTTGGAGAGGTGGAAATAGCAAATGATTCTGGAACTGGGAGAAAATGGCTTTAAAGAATATATTTCAAACATGTTTTTACAAGGGAATGGTTCCACAAAGCCTTGGAAAGCATACTTTCACCCCAAGGAAACTTAGAGAGATGAAAATCTCAAATCTGGTCATGTCGAAAGCTTCCAGCATATTCTGAAAGATGTCAGTGGAGTTCGAGCTCTTGAAAGTGCCGTTCAACATGAAACCTTAAAGGATATAGGTCTGCTGGACTGTGTGGCTGAGTATCAGGGTAAGCTGTGTGAGATTGATTGGAAGACATCAGAGAAACCAAAACCTGTTATCCAAAATACATTAGACAACCCACTGCAAGTTGTGGCATACATGGGTGCCATGAACTGTGATGCCAACTACAGCTTTCAGGCTCAGTGTGGCTTAATTGTGGTGGCCTACAAAGACGGATCACCTGCGCACTCACATCTCATGGATGCAGAGCTTTGTTCCCAGTACTGGGCCAAGTGGCTTCTTCGACTAGAAGACTACACAGAAAAGAAAAAGAATCAGAATATTCAGAAATCAGATTAGGGAGAAGATGCTATTTGAGAACATTCAGCAGTTTGGGAAAATATATTGCTATTTACTGTAATCTAAAACTGTTCATAGGTACTACCAGATCTGAGTGCTACATTAACGCAAACAGAAGTTATTAATGTGTTGAAATTTATTGCTACCAAAAATTCTAAAGAGCCAGGAAAGTCTAGATTTAAAGAGCTGGACTTCAGCACATAGAATACCAACTATTCTACATCTATTATTTTACCTGAAAAGAGGGCAAGCAGGATGGGCAGTCATGCTGTTGACTCTTACACTCCCTTGGTAGACCGTTTTGTGTCCTGGGCAGGATGCCCAGCCTTTGAGCTGAGATTGGAAGGCGGTGAGGCTGGATGTGCCAAACCTTTCCCCAGGGTTCACCAGGAGGAAAGAGGCCTCAAACCCCTAAGGTGTGTGAAAGAAGAAGACATTGGCTAACTACCACTACCAGTGCAGTTTCCTAAAACTTGTTTTGTATGTTGGGGTTCTCTATATATTTCAGTTGAGGGAAAAAAACTAACATTTAACCTTTTTTAATAATAAATATGTGATTATTCAGCCTCATGTAAATGTTGCTGTCTGGAAAGATGGACATATTCCAAGCCGTTGGCAGTATGCCTTGGCATACCACCAAATCACCCGCAGAAGTAGCCAGACCCCTGTTTGCAAATCATAATTGTAGGTGTTTTAGTAGCTACTTCTGGTGTGAGTCAAAGGATCATGTAAATGGAGGAAACTTATCATTTGTAGAATTTTTCAGCTATAGGGGAACAATATCCATTTTTTCTGTGTTTGATAGGTAATAAAAATTATTAGTTGTCATTTCGTTTGGGAAACTTAAATAAATGCCCATTATAGCCTTAGGGGAGGGTCTCCTGTTTATGGAGTGAGTCCATTAGCATTTAAGTTAAAGTTGCTGCTTTAAAATAGTAGGGTACTACAATGACTTTTTTTATTAGCCATTATTTGTGAGAAATAAAATACAAGGAATGAGTAAAAAAAGAAAAGGAAGGAAGAAAAGAAAAGGAAGGAAAGGGAAGGAAGGAGGAAGGAAGGGAAGGAAGGAGGAAGGAAGGGAAGGAAGGAAAGAAGGAGCAAGAAAGATGTGCACAATAGGATTATTCAGTGTACTCCTTGGCATTTTGCTTTCCTTTTTCTTCTTGACTTCTTATTTTCATACCATTCATTTCTCTCAGAGGAGGTTGTCTCACTAAAAATACAGGCAGTCCTGACTTTGCACAGTTGTACAGGACCATAAAAATAACTGCAAGTTGACAATGTATAATGTGATCTTAATAATCAATGGGAAAAATTATGGTTGTCCTGTGACCTTTAAAATTTTTGTTGGAACATTAAAAACTCTCTTACTGTTATAAATGCATAGTGAAATGAAAAAACAGAGTAAGACTAATATTTACTTAGTATGTTGTAATCTTTCTTTCTCTTTCTTTTTTCTTTTCTTTCTCAGTGTCTCTTGCTCAGTCGCTGGGCTAGAGTGCAGTGGCATCATCATAGCTCACTGCAACCTAAAACTCCTGGGCTAAAGCAATCCTCATGCCTTAACCTCTGGAGCAGCTGGAACTACAGGCACACGCCACCATGGCCCACTAATTTTTTCTATTTTTTGTAGAGATGAGGTCTTGCTTTTGCTAAGGATGGTCTCGAACTCTTGAACTCGAGCAATCCTCCCACCTTGGCCTCCCAGATTACATTGCAATTTAAAATATTAGAAACATTGAGGATTTTTATTTTCTAAAATATTAGAAACATTGAGGTATTTTATTTCTTTGTAAAAACCATATCAAGAGTAGTTTGAACAGTTCCTTGTCTTCTTGCCACAGAATTTACAATATGGAGTGACCATCTTTCTATGCCTTGGTGAATTGGCATACTCTAAGTCTGGATCAGCTTCCATCATGTTATCCTTCGCACTAAGTAGCCCTGGCTACATATCTGGATTCTCTCCAAGGGTACAAGCCTCAGCATTCCCATGATCAGCTATTTTCTCTACAACTTCATTATGTTCACTTTAAATTTCATTCACAGCATTATCACTTTTTATTTCCTTGCTACACTTTCATCATCCTTGGCCAATACCCTTTTTCAATTATCCATTTTTGTAAAATGTCACATAGCAGATGTTTCACAGGAGACAAGGAGGCAACACAATTACAAGCCTTGCTGTCTGTTTGTGAACTGAATAACAGATGCACAGTGATCAATCACTGACAGACTTTGAAAGAAGAGATGTGATTGGTCGCTGATCATGATGCACATTTGCTAATGTAGTAATTTGTGGACCTGAAGAGCTAGCCCCAAAATTTGCATTTATGCAATTACTCATAGTTAATACACCACAGTAACTGAAATTTAAACCTTTTTCTTAAGGGACAGGTGTTATTTAACTAAACTGTGGTAATTAAAATTCATGCATTTGGAGCCATTAAAAGAAGGAATTTTCTGCATATTTTATACTTGAAAATCTTTTATTAATCATCTCTTAACCTTCTCTCTAACAAAATGTATATATATTAAAATTTTAACTGTTCTATGTCCTTGATTATTTTTAAAATTCTGACCTGATTAACATAATTATTATAATTAATCAAAAAACATAAATCAAAAGTTAAAAATTATCAAAAAATATTTCAATCTTGATGAATGGGGCTATCTTCTTTTTATTTAGGGCATATGCCCTTAGTTGAATATTGCTTACTGCTGGAATGAGACAGCATTTAGGATCAGTGATATTCCTATCATTTTTTATGGATATTAATCCCTGAGAAAATGTGTTCACATAGACAAACAGATCAAATTTTGTTATGGTAATGCCACTCATTTCATGAGTTCTTTCCAAGTTATTTGTCAAAAGTCTTCTTTCACTTTTCACTTTTGTTGAAAACAAGAAATTGGAAACTTCTGGCTTGCAAAAGTATTTTTACCCAGTCATTGGGAATGTGGTGGCCTTATAAATTTTGCCTACTATTTTTTTTACTTACTAGCAACTTGTTTAATCCAGTATATAAATACAGTACACAAAATTTTTCTTTCTATATCCATCATCTACACACATTGATAATGATATCACAATTAGCATATCAAACATTTAATGGCATGGCTGTACTTAGTGGGAAGATATACTAAAAAGGGAAAAACTATTATTATTTGTAGAACCAGGAGTCCTTTGAAAGGTGAAGTGTGATGTCAACAAAACATTTAATTCCATGCTATGCTTAATATCTGCGAAATTGCTTGTGTCTCATTTCCATGGTGGCTCTTCATTTCTTTAAAACTTGAAATCACAGATGGCACATCTGTTTTCTTGAACAGTGTCATTAATTTATTTGACTTATGAGAGCTAATTATATGTTTCTGAATGCATCAAATCTATCAACACTTGCAATAGTCTCTTTGATAAAACATGTGATAAAGATAAACTATTCCAGGCAATATCCTTCAAAACCTGCTCTGGGCAAAGTGAAGCAGTCTAATAGTATATATATACACATACTTTACATACATACATACACACTGATATACATGTTTACCAATAATTCACAACCAAGGAACATCAGGCAGTGGAAACATGTTTTAATTGGTCCATGCAGCAATCTGAAATAACTGCACAAGTGACAATATAGTGAATTCTATTATTCAAAAATCATTTATTATTACATGTAGTTATGATACTAAAAGCCCTTGCTGTAAGTTAGAAGGAGCCGATAATATTTTCTATGCACAAACTTGGCAAACAGTAACTATAGCTACAAAAATAGCCATCTCTATACTTTGGTGACAAAAATATTTAATAGAATGCCCTTAAATCATCCTTGAATGGCAACACTGACAATACCATCAATATCAGTTATGAAGGGCAAACTATCTATAATTACAATTAACTACGAAGTTCATAATTTTTGAAGAATAATAAGATATTAACTTCCAAATTGAGGTTGTAATGGAGAATTAAGTGTAAATGTCCTTTTATTACAATAGCTAACATTTATATACCAAATCCTAAGTGCTCTCACATTAGTAATTTTATCTTTCCAGTAACTTTGTTACCTTGAGAAAGTATTGATATTGTCTATGTCTTACAGATCAGAAAACTAAGGATTAGAGAAGTTTAATAACTTTTGAAGGCTATGTGTTAGATACGTGGCAGAGCTGAACCTTAAGCCTGAAATGAAATCTCATACGCTTTCCTTTTCTACTAAACTGTTTACCAGATGTTGAGATGTTAAACCTTTCATTTATTTTTTTTTTCTATTTTGGGTCCAACACACATTTTCTTAACTGCATGAGAATCACCTGCTGCCTTGATTAGAACGCAGATTCTTAGGTCCCCACCCCAGAGAAGTCTGGAGGATAGTAGTTTTGTGGAGTGCTGCATAAGCAGCATCCCATGTAATTCAATTAGGGTGGTCTGATATGTGGAATTAAACTGAAACCACCTGAGGAGAACAAGCAGATGCTATTTATTCAGACAGAGCATGCTGTATAGAGTCAGTCTCCATCACTTGCCTTTGGCAGAGGCTCAAAGACAGGCAGGGGAATGGGAAGGCTTTATGGAAGTGAAAAAAAGAAAAGCCCAGGTATGCTCTGACTGGAAGTTGTTGGCACGGGAAAGCTGGAGGTGGGCTACTAGAAGTGGGGGTTATTTCATGTGATTGGTTTGGGGAACATATTTGGCTTTGTCAGGTTGGTGCTAAGATGGAAACAGAGGTAAAAGTAGGGAAGTTGGAAATCGTCAACCACTTCGTGACTGTTGTTGTCCAGTTGCTGCAAAGGTTGTGGTTTGGCTTCTTATGTGGTTCTGAGTTCTGTTACCACGTACTGTCTGGCCATTGTCCATCTGTATATTCTGTTTCTCAGACCATACTCTGAGAAACACACTGGCCTTCTTGGTTTGCCTCAGGCTTTTTAGGCTGAAAATACTGTCAGCCTAAAAATCTCAAATTTCACCTGGTAGCCCTAGTTAGTTTTTCGCCACCAGGCCTTCCTCCCTTAAGGTGGCTAGACTGTAAGGTCCATGAAAAACTGTGGACTATCTTTCAAAACTCTATTACTAGTGCCTAGCGCTGTCAGCCACTCATAAGGCACTTAAAATCTTGCTAACAAATTTGTGCTCGCTTCAGCAGCACATATACTAAAATTGGAATGACACAGAGAAGACTAGCAGTTTTAATTTTTTATCTAAAAAAAGGAATGATACATGAAAATATTTGATACTGGCTTTTGTTGGAACAAGAAAATGAACTTTCTAGAATAGCACATGAACATCTTTATGTGAATAGATTGTCACCAAAAAGGCTGGAGGCTGCTTGTCGCTACCGCGCTCTAAATTAAGTAACCCGAATCCTAGCCCTGGCTGACCCCCGTTTTCCTCAAAGCTGGTTAACCCGTGATGTGCCAGTCAGCCCCAAAGGCTCCTTCCTGAGTGCTCTGTTGGGGGTGGCATGGCGTCTGTGGGAAAGGGAGGCTACTTCTCGCATTTTGAAGGCAACTCCAGTCCCAGATCTTTAGTTTTGCCACATTCTCTCCACACTTTTCCTATCTCCCCTCACCATTAGGGCCTGGGGTGGTGAGAGCTACTGAGGCAGAGGAAAAAGTACATACACACCCATATATGGTCTTAATTTGGGACTAACAGTTTATCTAAGAGAAGACGCTCGAGAGTGTGTGTGAGAGAGGGAGAGAGCGAGCCAAGGAAAGGGGACGGGCGGTCTCGGCGAGGAAGCCGTCCCACCTGCCGCGGGGGCAGCCTCCGGGGAGGGGCCGCCGCCGCGCTCCCGCCCGCCCCGCCCCGCCCCGCTCGCAGCGCGGCCGGGCGATGGGGGAGTTCCCGCGAGTGGCCCGGCGCCCAGGCCGTACGGGGGGCTGTTCGTGTGGAGGTGGGGGAGCAGCCGGGACACCAAAATAGGAGCCGCTTGTGGGCTGGAGCAGCACTAGCAGGCAGCCTCCGCCGCGTCTCTTCCAAAGATGGTCAGAGGGTCCGGCGGCGCCCCCGCTCCCACTCGCTGCTAGCCCGCGGGCCAGCACCGCGTCCCGGAGCTTCTGCCGGAGGTAGGTGCTGTGCGGACCCGCCGCCCGCGGCCAGCCGGCACTGAGCGAGCGGGGCCAGGCGCGGGAGGGCGAGGCCGCGCCGCCTCCAGAGCCCGCTTGCGGCTGCAGAAGAGCACAGACAATGGCCGCGCGGGCGCCGGGCAGGGCCGAACGCGGCGCTCGGGGCGCCTGTGGTGCCCTCCCCACACCTGCGCCGGTGCCCGGCAAGGGCCGTGGGCACCGGGCCCGACTGGCGGCACGCAGCGCCCTCGAGTCGAGCCCGCGCCAGGCCCCGGGGCGGGGCGGTCTCCGGGCGGGAACGTGGGACCGGGGCCCAGGCGCGGGGCGCGCGGAAACCGCTGCAGCGGGCGCGGGGGCCGGAGGGGCTGCGCCAGGCCGGTCCGCTTTCCTTTATCTCCTCGCTTAAGCTAAAAGGCACGAGATTACCCTTTTCTGAGGTTTCTTTTAAGCTAAAAGGCACGAGATTACCCTTTTCTGAGGTTTCTTGTTGGCCACTTATATTTCAGTCATCCCTTTCTTGGCATTTCGATGTGATTTGAAAGGGAGACGGAGCTAGGGGAAAAGGTTAAATTGGGGCCGGGCTGAGCTGAGGCGGCCAAGGTCCGGCCTCGAGTGGGGTAACCCCTAGGACACTTGGCTTGCCTGGTGAGGGGCTCCTCTCAGACGCCCAGGCCGGGGCAGACTGCGGAGACTGGGTGAATGGGTTAGCAAATCAGTATTCTCAAAAGAACCACTGTGAAATCTGGGGGCCTCATTTCAGGCTCCTCGCTACCCTGAATTTCAATTGACCACCATATAAATTATGAAACAATCCATCCACATTTTGCATTTGTTACTTAGAATGCTGAACTTAATCTAGTTTTGGGGTATCCGATGCTAGTCAATCATTAGAATGATTGGAATATTTAGCATTGATTATTTGAGGTAATGTACAAAATTGAAATACGTTTATTATTTCATGTTTATTGCAGCCATGGCTCTAAAAGGACAAGAAGATTATATTTATATTTTCAAGGATTCGACACATCCAGTGGATTTTCTGGATGCATTCAGAACATTTTACTTGGATGGATTATTTACTGATATTACCCTTCAGTGTCCTTCAGGCATAATCTTCCATTGTCACCGAGCTGTTTTAGCTGCTTGCAGCAATTATTTTAAGGCAATGTTCACAGCTGACATGAAAGAAAAATTTAAAGATAAAATAAAACTCTCTGGCATCCACCATGATATTCTGGAAGGCCTTGTAAATTATGCATACACCTCCCAAATTGAAATAACTAAAAGAAATGTTCAAAGCCTGCTTGAGGCAGCAGATCTGCTACAGTTCCTTTCAGTAAAGAAGGCTTGTGAGCAGTTTTTGGTAAGGCACTTGGATATTGATAATTGTATTGGAATGCACTCCTTTGCAGAATTTCATGTGTGTCCAGAATTAGAGAAGGAATCTCGAAGAATTCTGTGTTCAAGGTTTAAGGAAGTATGGCAACAAGAAGAATTTCTGGAAATCAGCCTTGAAAAGTTTCTCTTTATCTTGTCCAGAAAGAATCTCAGTGTTTGGAAAGAAGAAGCTATCATAGAGCCAGTTATTAAGTGGACTGCTCATGATGTAGAAAATCGAATTGAATGCCTATATAATCTACTAAGCTATATCAACATAGATATAGATCCAGTGTATTTAAAAACAGCTTTAGGCCTTCAAAGAAGCTGCCTACTAACTGAAAATAAGATACGGTCTCTAATATACAATGCCTTGAATCCCATGCATAAAGAGATATCCCAGAGGTCCACAGCCACAATGTATATCGTTGGAGGCTATTACTGGCATCCTTTATCAGAGGTTCACATATGGGATCCTTTGACAAATGTTTGGATTCAGGGAGCAGAAATACCAGATTATACCAGGGAGAGCTATGGTGTTACATGTTTAGGACCCAACATCTATGTAACTGGGGGCTACAGGACAGATAACATAGAAGCTCTTGACACAGTGTGGATCTATAACAGTGAAAGTGATGAATGGACAGAAGGTTTGCCAATGCTCAGTGCCAGGTATTACCACTGTGCAGTCACGTTGGGTGGCTGTGTCTATGCTTTAGGTGGTTACAGAAAAGGGGCTCCAGCAGAAGAGGCTGAGTTCTATGATCCATTAAAAGAGAAATGGATTCCTATTGCAAACATGATTAAAGGTAAGTGCAGACTATGTTTATTCTGTATGTTTTAGATGTCTGGGTTTAGGCCAGCAGTCTCATTTCTCAACTTTGGGATGCTGTGTAGAAACTATAGTGGATTACACAACCAGTGTTGCACAGAATGTTCCAGGTAAAAACATAGCATAGCATAGTCTTCAACTTGTCTCAGAGTTATGTGATTAGAGTATGCTACTCTAATAGAAAAGAAATATCATTTATATAAGGAAACAGTATATTTCATTTTACTTTACATCATAACTCTAGATCTTTTTCTAGATCTTGCTTCAAGTCTTAAGAATTTATACTTAAGTGAAAGGCTAAATGAAGAGACAAATCTGGATAGTTTTATTAGTTCATGTTTTAATTTTTTTTCTTTTAAAATTGAATACTTTTCATATCTGCTTTTAACTATTCAACCTTTTTCCTCTTAAAATACACTGATCATCTCTCAAGAGGTCTTTCATTAAAACCTTGTAAGGTTTGTTCCCTACACAGTGTAACAAAGTATATTCTCTCAAGAACTAGAAACAAATAACCTCTGCTTTTTGTGATTCAGTCTTGTCTCATAACTTAAAGCACCAGGGGCAGACACCATACCCTCCCTCACGTGGCCCACAGAACCAGGCACACTACTGGATCTCAGTATCTGTCTGATAAACACTGTGTTTTCTTCTGTATTTGGTGATATATTAGCCTTGCTCTCCTTCTCTCCCACTGGAAAAAAAGTTAAACTGGAATCTTATTTCATTACATTTATTCTTCGGTGCTGGGGAGTTGTACAAAAGCAGCTGGTAGGTCATTACTAAATTTTGTCCCAAATGATTCTTCCCAGGCTTTTCTGTTTCTTTTTTAATGCTAGAGAGGGTGTGGGAATTTGACCTGGTCTGGAAATCTGACCTGGTATGATCCTTGGATGACTAGCAGGAAGCTGAGAGGCAGAATGGTCTTGTGATCAGGCACACTGCTTCTGGAGCTAAACTGCTTGGGTCCAAATCCACTTACTTGCTGGTAAGTTTGGATAAATTATTTAGTCTCACTGTGCCCCAGTTTTGCCATCTGTACAATGAAGATATCAATATTACCTAGCCTAAGGTTACTGAGAGGAGTGACCTTATACTTGTGAAGTGCTTAGAACAGTATCTGACAGATTAAGCACTCAGTAAATGTTACACATAATTGTCATGAACACCATTATAGAAGAACATGTTGGCTTTGATAGGCAGAAATATCTTTCATACTAAATCATGACCACTCTCATACATGCCCACAGGTTCAGCAATAGTTGGTAGGGTGAGAGAAGGTAGCTTAAAGCCTGTTGCTATTGCTGCTCTGGTTTTTGGTTTTGCCAGAGCTTGATGGCTGCTTACCGACTCCAGGATGGTTCAGAATGTCCTGATTCTTATCCTGAAAAAGAAACAAGAATAGTAATGTTTTAGCTGTTATTGTAAACCTGGATACATTTCTGCTTCTGATTCTTGATAATGAGGTAACAGTGGTTATCAGTGGTTTTGTGAGTATATTTCTTTGAGGATGGAAGTTTATTACTTTACTGAAATTTTAAAAAATTATATTTGAAACAGTGCTTGCTGAAAAGGAAATGTATCTACTGTGAAAGAAAGCCATATGTGTTCTTGCCTTAGCTTTGAGTGGAATAGGAGACCCTCATACCCCAGAGGTCTCCCCACTTCCCAGCTGGCTCTGAAATTCTAGTTTTATACTTGTAACTTGTATCTTTGATTCTTGTTTATATCTACTCATCCAAGGGAAGGGTAACACTTTTTGTCATTTATATGCAGTTTTGACTAGTATTTGTTCTGATGGTTAGACTCATACTGAACTTTTAGTTTCCCATTTTTCTGTAGAAAAGATAACATTTTTCTCAGTTAGTTTTATTTTGTTGTCATGAAGTGAACTAACAGCTTTCCCTGGTAGTGAGAACTTAATTTGGATAGAGTCAAATTTCAAATTCATTTCCTTTTTTGGTCTAGGGATGTGATGTACAGAAAAGAAATAAATACATGGCTGTGTAGGAACTACTAAATTTTTTTTTCATAAGAAACTTTTAATTTTGGAGTAGAAATGAACAAGAAGATTCATTTATGTGTATCCCGCACATAAAAGTGCTAAGTAAAAGTTGGTGGAAAGACAAAACCAACTTTTCAACTAAAATGAACCTCATCATCTTTCTTCCTCTCTTTATCTTCCCCTGCTGAACCCATTTCCTCCTTCTCTTTACTTTCTGTGGCATCAGTGTTTGCTAGTTTTCCCAGCTCAGAACCACTGAATCAGTCTGGTTTGTCTCTGACTCAGTCAGTTATTCATTAAGGACTATCTCTTTTAGCTCTGTCTCTTGCCTCTGTGCTCTTCCCTCCATACCCCATCTAAATCAGGCCCTCGATACTCCTCAACTGGGCCAGTACCTAGATCTTTCTGACACCTGTCCTCCTCCTCCTCCCTTCCTCGGTTTAAAAACCTTAAATAATCTCACTGAATTAAGTCCAGATACTTAGTTGGGCGTCAGTATCCTTTATCACGTGGCTTCAGCTTACCATGCCAGCCTTAATTCCCATGTAACAATGTGCCACCTACCCTGGTCAAACTGGGCTATTTGACATTGTCCAGTAAGCCTATGCACTCGCCTGTCCCTCTGCCTAGAATGTCTTCCTTTCACCTCTACCTGCCAAAGTCCTACCTACCAAGGTTGGGGTCAAATTCTGCCACTACCTGCTGCAATTTCCACAGTCAAAAGCATTGTCTTTTTGCTCTGACCATTCACAGTCATTCATTTTTCCCCTTTTTATGGTAGTTTTACTATTCTAGACCTTGTGTTCCAATTACAGTCATGCTTTGCTTGACAACATGGGAGGGGGTTCATTTTCAGAAATGCGTCGTTAGATGATTTCATCATTGTGTGAACATCATGGAATATACATACATAAACCTAGATGGTATAGTCTACTACAGACCTAGGCTATATGGTATAGCCTGTGGCTCCTGGGCTACAAACCTGTACTAAATACTGTAGGCAATTATTACACAATGGTCTATATTCATATATCTAAACATAGAAAAGGTACAGTAAAAATATGGTATAAAAGATAAAAAAAAGTGGTACAACTGTATAGGACATTAACCATGAATGGCACATGTAAGGCTGGAAGTTGCTCTGGGTGAGTCAGTGAGTGGTGAGTGAATGTGAAGGCCTATAGACTTTTTACAAAAAAAAAAAAATTCTTCAATAGTAAATTAATCTTAGCTTACTATAACTTTTTTACTTTATAAACTTTTAAATTTTTTAAAAAACTTTTTAACTTTTTCAACACTTAGCTTAAAACACAAACACATTGTACAACTATATAAAAATATTTTCTTCATATCCTTATTCTATAAGCTTTTTTCTATTTAAAAATTTTTTTTTTTTACTTTTTAAGCTCTTTGTTAAAACTAACACCATTAGCCTAGGCCTACACAGGGTCAGGATCCATCAGTATCACTGTCCTTCACCTCCACACCTTGTCCCCCTGGAAGGTCTTTAGGGGCAATAACAGGTATGGAGCTGTCATCTCCTATAATAACAATGCCTTCTTCTGGAATGCCTCTTGAAAGACCTGCCTGAGGCTCTTCTTGAGGAGTAGGTTTATTTACACCAGCATCACCACAAACACGTGAGTAATACTTTGAGCTGTATCTTTATAACAACTGTGATGATGTCACTAGGTGATAGGAATTTTTCAGCTCCATCAAATCTTATGGGGCCACCATCATATGTGTGGTCTGCAGTTGACTGAAATGTCATTGTTATGTGGTGCATGACTGTATTTGTATGCATGTCTCACCTTCTTTTAAAAGAGCACAAGGAGCTTTCCTTTTTTATTATTTTATTCCTCATAGCACCTAGCACAATACCTTGCATTTACCATCAATAATAACGAAAACAGTAATAAATTTTGCTCAGTATTCACTGCCAAAAAGAATGAAGATCAATCTAAAGGTGTGATTTTAATTAACACACAGGTGTGGGAAATGCTACTGCCTGTGTCTTACATGAAATTATCTATGTCATTGGTGGCCACTGTGGCTACAGAGGAAGCTGCACCTATGACAAGGTCCAGAGCTACAATTCAGATATCAACGAATGGAGCCTCATCACCTCCAGTCCACATCCAGGTAACAAAATACTATCTCAACTAGTACATGTTGTGATGCAGTTTATCAGTGTAAGGGATGGCTAAAAAATGGGCTGGAAATAGAAAATGCTAATTTTATAGTAGCCTACACAGGGGTATAATTAAAAGGCTCAAAATATTCATATATCCATCTAACAATCATCATTATTAGATTTCAGGTAGATCACGTCTGCAAATATTTTCCCTGATGTCTTTACACAATGCACATTTTAAGCTTATGTAGTTAAAGGTGGTAGTTTCTTTTAAAATTTTTTTTCACTTAGGTTCTTTTTTGTGTTTCCTTTTCCTTTGTTATGTGCTTTCTTTCATTTACTGCATGCATTATATAAAACACGCTTTTTATAAACAGTTAAAAAGCACTGATCTAGCTATCAAATGGGAAGAGTACCTGGTGATTGGAGTTCAGCTACAGATTATTTCCTCTTTTAGAAGCATGTTCTTTCTGGATTTCAATTACTATTAAGCACTCACTCCTACGACGTGCAGAGCCCTACGTTGGCCTCACCTTAACTACCATGAGGAGGACAATGTTGTCTGCCCATGGATTGGCTTGACTTCTTTGATGTCTTTTGTTCTTTGACTTTTCTCTTTGTGAAGAGCTTGGGGGGAGCACAGGTTTTAGCCTATTACAGTTATGCCATGTGTTTAAGTTTTTTTCATTAGGAAAGATTCATATCATCATATCACCATATCACTTTGAATCATTTTCCATTGAGCATCAGGATTCCATGTGGATCACTGGAGAGGGTAGTTGAAATTCACAAGCTTGAACTGTCTGAGAGTAAAAATAATAGGGAATCTTCTTGAGCCCTTACTGTAGGTCAAGCACTGGCTAAGCACATTGTATGTAAGATGACCTTAAATTCTCACTATAGCTCTATGACCAGATATTGTTTATCACCATTTTACATATTTGGAAATGGAGACTTAGAAAGGATAAGTAACTTTCCCAAGGTCACACAGTTTGAAAATAGTGGACCAGAATTCACATTCTGGCAGTCTGAATTCTTCAACCTGTGCTCTAACCGCTAAGCAATCTGCCTCTTGTTAAGGGAAGCTCTCTTGCTTTTGACCATTACAGCTACTTCTAGCCATACATCATCTATCTCATCTTATGGTTCAGGTGGAGCACACCTAAATCTGGTGCTACATCTCCATATGCCACAGGCTTTGTGTAAAAAGAAACTTCAGCCACAGGCTGCCCTGGCTCTGAAGACATCATGGAGGGCATAGGCTTCTGCCTCCTAGTAGCTCATATGTACCATCCCAGACTCTTTGTTGTGATCACTGAAGTTATAACAGAAAGTAATCATAACAGCTCATACTGAGTAATAGCTAGCATCTATCCAGTAAGTATGTACCAGGCACTAACTATTCCAATAATTTTACATGTATTAATTTATTTAAACCTCACAATAATTCTGTGAGCTAGATACTGTTATTATCTCATTTTACAGGCCACGGAGGCAGAGAAATTAAATAAATTGCTGAAGGTCAGCCAGCTATTGCTTGTTAGAGGTGAGGTTGAATCCCAGACAGTCTGGCTTAGAGCCCATTCTCTTACCAACTTCACTATTAACTCATTTGAACCTCATGAGTTAGATATTACTATGCCCATTTTGTGGACAGACTTGTGTTTACAAAGAAAATCCAATGCATGAAAAGTCAGATTAACAAATTAGAGGGCAGTTATTTATATTATAAATTCAATATATATTTCATAAAGCTATTCCCTTAAAAATTAATGTCCCCCGTGACATATTTAAATTGCATATAGCTTATTAACTACTTGAAAAGAGTCTAAAAGGCAGTGTGACTTAATCCAAAGTATTAAAAGCCATGGAAAATTCAAAATCAATCCAAAAGAAATATTAAACTACAGTATGAATCAATGGGAACATATAATGCCACTTGTAAAGTTTTGATTTACATTGGACTTTTTCCTGACAAAATTTAAAAAACAAGTATCAAATTAGCATCTTGCATGATATGCTCTATTTAGCTTTCACAGTGCTTAAAATATTTTTGAACTGGCTTGTTACCACTATATAAAATTTAGGAGATTTCAAGTAAAAATCATGATTTCTGGCCTATAGAAAAATTGGAATATCTAGCAGCCTTGGACACATATTCCAGGCAACAATCACTGGAGCCAGGTTGTAGCTGTTCCTGTTAGAGGAGGTTTGTATGCTCCATTTCACCACAATCCCTGCAATTCTCATCACATCACAGACCTAGGGAGCCTGTGCTGTTGTTTTTCTTACCCCTGGCCTGCTTCACTCAGCTAGTCTATTATCTCCTTAAGCTCTTGAAGGCATTTGTATCTGCATCCACTGAATTATATATAGCAAGGTATGCTTCTTTGGCACTTTACCAGCACCTCTTGAGGAATGTAAAATGTCAGTCTTGAGTTGACCTTATATAGATACATAGTTAGAGTAAGAAGAAATGACTACTATTATTTTTAAAAGGTATTATAAATGTTATCTTTTATCTTAACTCCTTTAACAGGGCAGCTTTGTATAATTGAAAAACATGGGGTTATTGTTTCATTAAGTTCAAGATGACATTTATTGAGACCCTACATTGAGAAAGGTAGTATTCTGGTAATTGTGTAAGATGCAAAGATGACTAAGTGCTAGTCTCTACTGCTACAGGAACTCAGAATCTAGTAGCAAATACACATTCATGATGGGAATACAGAGGAATCTTTGGTAAGTTCTGTAATACACAAAGAAATGCTGTTGGCCGGGCACGGTGGCTCACGCCTGTAATCCTAGCACTCTGGGAGGCTGAGGCGGGCAGATTGTTTGAGCTCAGGAGTTTGAGACCAGCGTGAGCAAGAGCGAGACCCCGTCTCTACTAAAAAAAATAGAAATTAGATGGACAACTAAAACTATAGAAAAAATTAGCCAAGCATGGTGGCACCTGCTTGTAGTCCCAGCTATTTGGGAGGCTGAGGCGGAAGGATTGCTTGAGCCCAGGAGTTTGAGGTTGCTGTGAGCTAGGCTAACGCCATGGCATTCTAGCCCGGGCAACAGAGTGAGACTCTGTCTCAAAAAAAAAAAGAAAGAAAGAAAGAAATGCTATTGAAATTGAGAACAGAGAGAGCTTAAGTCTAATTAAGGGAAATCTGGCACTCTTAGAATGCTTCTATGGGTAGGTAGTTATGATTATGGGTAGGTAGAAAAAATTAGCTGGGCATGGTGGCCCGTGCCTCTAGTCCCAGCTGTTTGGGAGACTGAGGCAGGAGGTTGGCTTGAGCCCAGGAGTTTGAGGTTGCTGTGAGCTCTGATGACACCACTGCACTTCTAGCAGCACTCTGTCTCCAAAAAAAAACAAAACACAAAACAACAACAAAAAAACAAGAAGAGAACCCATTTTAGAACAGATTGGGAGAAAAACAGAAGGCAAGGAGATCTGCTAAGACTGCTGTATTAATAATCAGCCAGATGAGGAATGCTGAAAGCCTGAAGAAGTGGTAGGAGTAGAAAAAGAGGGGCAGATATGAGAATATTATGGATTCAACAGCTGCTTGCTTCCTTGGCTGATTGGATACAGGCAATGAAGGAGAGTAAGGAGTTGACAGTGATCCCAGGGTCTCCAGCCAGTTGCCTGGGAGGATGGAGGGTACTGAAGGAGGAACCAATGGGGAGGGAGAGGAAGGGAGGAGATGAGCTCAGTTTCGAAGATGAAGTGAAGGACTAGTTGGAGAACCCAAAAGAGCTGTCCAGCAAGCAATGGGAAATGTGGGTCTGCTGCTCAGGAAGAGGGATGTAACTAAATGTAGAGATCTTGGAGTTGTTTGCTTGGATGACGGCTGTGGGGATGGGGATGAATGAGATGCCTTGGGAGGGCAGGCCCAGGAAGACAGTTATGGCCAGAATCTTGGGAAACATGTTGAGTTGAAGAATGGGCTGAGGAAGAAGAGTGCGTGAAGAACAGGGAAGGAACAGTAGATGACAAAGGAGAAGGGCCAGTGGAGAGCTGTATCAAGTGGGGAGAGAGAACTCTCTCCTCGACCTGCCATTTATTTACTTGCCTGTACAGTGGCTTAACCTCTTGGGGCTTACTTTCCAGTAAAATAAGGAAGTTGGACTACATAAGCTTTGTAAGTCCTTTCAATGAGCACAATCTTAGGGGAAAAAATCAAAATCAATTCCAATGGATATCATGGTTGTCTCTGAACCCCTCTATCTCTTTGTTCATATCACTCATGTTAACACTGAATATAACTGCCACGTATTTATTTTAATATTTGTGTGTAAACTCTTTGCACCGTGACAGATCATGTCATTCCCATGCTTGATCACTCATTTGTTCACCATTCATATATCTAACAGATATTTGCTGAGTGCTTCCTATGCGTATTCTATACACAGTGCTAGGAGCACAGTAAATAAGACAGTCCCATGGCCTTACTAGCTTAGAGGAGTTGAATGACAAAAAGCGCAGTTACAGCTGAGGAAGGAAAAGTTCCTATCAACAGTAACAGAACATTGTGTGTTGTATTTGGGTAACAGGAAAAAGAGTCAGGAATCACTTTATTTTAAACATTTTTACTGCTATAGGAAGACTGAGATACCTTTCTTAACATAAGAATCACAAATTGAGGATTTTTTGGTAAATTTTGAATAACTTAAGAAAAACCTAGTAGGCTCATTGTTGAATCACTTATACCAGCTGATAAAATTTTTGAACCACCCTTAATTTTCACAGTAACCATTGATGGAATAATTCATATAATTTATATGAACAGTATTTCACAAGTACTTGATACTAACTCATATAAAAATTCTATATATATGTAACTGGAAAGTAAACAAATGAATTTTTAACAGGAGAATTATTTCTTTGAATAATTGAAAATATTTAAATTGAATTGAAACTTGAGAACAATATGTGGAGTCAAAGCAAAGATGCCCTCTTCTGAAACTTTCCTTAGCCTTGAAGACCTAGGTAGTGGGGCCAGGCATGGTGGCTCATGCCTGTAATCCCAGCACTTTGGGAGGCCAAGGTGGGAGGATCTCTTGAGGCCAGGAGTTCAAGACCAGCCTGAATGACATAGCAAGACCCCATCTCTGCAAAAAATAAAAAATTAGTCAGGCGTGGTGGTGTCTGTAGTCTCAGCTACTTGGGACGCTGAGGTAGGAGGATCACTTGAGCCCAGGAGTTTGAGGTTGCTATGATCTAGGCTGACGCCATGGCATTCTAGCCCAGGTGATAGAGCAAGACTCTGCATCAAAAAACAAAAACAAAAAAACCACCCAATCTAGGTAGCAAGAACTTTACTGATAAGAAGTTGTCTTCCACTCTTAAAGAGGAAATCACATTTCTGATTGTACATTCTAGTTCTAAAGAAGGGCTCACTGATAAGATTTTCTTCCACATGAAAGTGTGGGCACACATTGGGGCTCAAGAGGGTACAAGGTCTAACTCATTCATTGATCCAACAAACATTTATTAAACAAGGAACATCCCAGATAATGAAAAGTGCTATGAAGAAAATTAAAATAGCATGATGTGGTAGGCATGCCTCACTGGCCATTTCAGCTTGGATGGCAAGGAAGGCCCTCTGGGGAGGTGACAGTAAGATAAGATCTGAGTGACAAGAAGAAAGCAACCCTGCAAAGACCTGGGAAAAGGAGAAACTTCAAGGCAGAAGGAACTGCTCAGCAACAGCCAGTTAAATCTTTATTTATTTGTTATAATGTAAGTGCCACTGACAAATCCTCCTCTTCCTTTAGGGCTGCAGTTAGAAGTATTTGAGTGTAATTTTATGACTGATATTCCCAGAGAATGAATTATTGGGCTAGGAGTGATGTTAAAAGTGGGAGTGTGGAAGAAATAGGTCTGGGACTAGGATGAGGCCAGTGAGACGTTTGAGGCACAGAATTTAAGGAGTCGCTCAGAGAGTGACTCAAGAGAGTTGTGCCTCCCAACATTTTGCAACTTAAGCACCTCACTCGCTTCACCATCATCACAGCCGTGGGAAGAAGGGAGAGGAAGTAGAGTTGTGAAAACCGTCCTTATGCCTTGAAGAGCCAACAGATTTGGATGTGGAGGAGGAGATGAATAAAATGGGAAACACTACAACAGCCTAGGAAGGGGGCCCCTAGGTATAGACTTCCAGCCCTAGGACCCAGATCCCACATAGCAGCCCTCTGCTGGGAGCACCTTGCCCAGCTTCTGAGGGTAATAGACTCTCATACCCCACAAATCTGGGTGTGTATTTCTCTAACTTCCGATGTCCATTCTGGAGAGAAGCTAGCGAGGCCATCCTGTGTGGCACCTGTGGCAGCAGACAAGACAGATTGTCTGCCACTGGTTACAGGGATAGCTACCAGGATCCGAAGGGACCTACACCAGCTTACCTAGTATATCTTCCTAGAAGAAGGACTCTACTGCTACCATCTTGACAGATAGGTGTCAAATAAAAGGTTTCTGTATTGGGAAATTCCCAGAACGGTGGTGGTCTGTGGGATGAATTCCTCTTTGGCATCTTGCAAAGCCAGCTTAAGGATGAGCTGAGGGGTAATGGGAGTGTGGCAGGAATGAGTGATTTGAATCAGGTGACAGGGAATGGATTTTAAGCCTCAGTATTGCAGTGCTGTGTGCCACAATTAAAATGTCACCACTACTCTGTTTTTGTGTGCTAAGTTGGAAGGGATTATTACATCACCACACTATGGTATCTCCTTTATTTGTTATACTAAAAAATTGCTCTTTTCTTTTTTCTTTTTAAAAGAATATGGATTATGCTCAGTTCCATTTGAAAATAAGCTCTATCTAGTCGGTGGACAAACTACGATCACGGAATGCTATGACCCTGAACAAAATGAATGGAGAGAGATAGCTCCCATGATGGAAAGGAGGATGGAGTGCGGTGCTGTCATCATGAATGGATGTATTTATGTCACTGGAGGATACTCCTACTCCAAGGGAACGTATCTTCAGAGCATTGAGAAATATGATCCAGATCTTAATAAGTGGGAAATAGTGGGCAATCTCCCAAGTGCTATGCGGTCTCACGGGTGTGTTTGTGTGTATAATGTCTGATTGAATCTGCGGAAATGGCCAGGTAATCACTGTTTCAGAGTACAGTGAGAAAAAAATGGAATGTAGGGTTTTGAGTTCCTTACTTGTTATTGTGATCTGACACATGACAGGGGATCAGTAGATTTTAATTCCTAACCCCACTCTACTCCCAAACCCAGTGCTTAATGGGCAAGAAAAGTCTTATGTATATATACAATTGAGTAAGTGGGGTTAACCCCTATAATCTCTGCTTTTCAAAGGTGATACGAAATATTTGACACTTGGTAAAATGTGAAATACTTCTGTAGTGAATCTTTTCCTCCTGGTAGCATCAACACTGGGGATGGGTCAGAATCATTCTACGGAATGAAATGTCTCTTAAGAGCCATTAACTAGTAGGAATTTGAAATTTAAAGAGGGAATCTTCTCTACCTCTACAAAATCAACACTTAAAATTTTCTTTTCATCTTTAAAATTATTTAGAATGGAGATTTACTTTAAGTCTAGTTTTTTTTCCTTTGTAGTGTAGATAATTTATTGTTGTTTTTCTTTATTTACTGACTACCAGATATATATAAAATAATGTGCAAAGGATTATTACTGTTCAAAGAGTTTACAAACTAAAAGAATGGCAAATATGAAAAATTGCAGAGAAGATAGTTAAATATTTGCTTATGCTAAGGGCTATTTTTAATTTTCAGCTTTGATGTAAATTGCTGGCTTAGGTGTCTTTAGTTTAAGCATGTTAGGAAATGCTCTTTATTCTTACATGTAAATACATGTCTGCTTATAAAGCTGAATTTCAGAAAGCATGTAGAACAGTTGTGGTATAGTAGAAAATACCTTGACAAGAAAATAATTTACATTCATTTCCCAGCTCTGCCACTAACTAGATTTTGTTACTTGAGTTGAGTCACTTAACTTGTCTTTGATTAGAGCTTCCTGACCTATGCACATTGGCACTGCAAGTCACAGATGTGCCTAGATATGGATCTGTTCACCCCTTGATGCAGCTAAAGGTAATCGGGATCACCTTTGTCCATTGTCTCCAGTGTGCCTACAAGATCACTTTCCATGTGTGCCATAACGTGGGAAAAGTTAGGAAGCACTACCTAACTTAACTCCTCTAAACCTTTGGTTATCTGTGAGACCATCTATTCTACACTCTTTTTTTTTAAGAGACAATGATTATTTTTAACTTTAAATACCAATATTTAAAACTACCTAACATTTCTGGTTTTTAGAAAAACTTTTAGGAGATTTTTTTTTTTTTTTTTTTTTTTGAGAAAGAGTCTTGCTCTGTCACCCCAGCTAGAGTACAGTGGCATCATCATAGCTTACTGCAACCTCAGACTGCTGGGCTCAGGCGATCCTCCTGCCTCAGCCTCCTGAGTAGCTGGGACTAGAGGCATACACCACTATGTCCGGCTAATTTTTCTATTTTTTGTAGAGACGGGGTCTTGCTCTTTCTTGCTCAGGCTGGTCTTGAACTCCTGAGCTCAAGTGATCCTGCTGCCTTGGCCTCCCAGAGTCCCAGGATTATAGGTGTGAGCCACTGTGCCTGCCCAGGAGATTGTTTAATGCATTTATTTCAGATGTCATTTTAAATAGATACAACCCTTTGGGAATTCAATATAGTACAACATAGCAAGGGACATAAAAATGATCATATCTTTTGCCCCATAAATTCTATTCCTATATTTTTAACTTTTTAAAAAAATTCAAAAAAAGATAAATGCATGAAAATATTTATGTCTGCATTATTTAAATAGCAAAAAATTGTTTAAAAAATCCATGTCAAAGATGAAAGTGGGCTAATAAAAATAGTGAAGTGTTATACTGCCATTAAAATAATTATTTGGAAAACTGTAGAAACATGGACATGTGATGTGGTAAGTAAAATGAGCACAATACAAAATAGTATGCACGCTGATTGTGACTTGATAAAATCTTTATGCATGTGGAAGGTAATATGCAAAACAAATTCATTGTGTTAGTGTAGGGAACTATGGAATGATTTTTTATTTATTTAAATGTTTTTCTTTAGTATTACTTTGAATTTTCAATAAAAATAAATAAATCACTGTGTACATGGTAAGACTGCTTGAATTTGGGCCAGTTGGGTTAAAGGACAGTCTGAATTAGTGAAACAACTAAACTATAGACTATTTCAATCAGTAATTGAATTATAGACTTTTATTGCTCGCAAGAACATATAGCAATTAATGGTGGACTAATATGTTACCCAGTAGTGCTTTAGAGATCAGTTTCATGGAACAGATGAGAACAATTGAAGTCACCTTCCCCTCCTTTGCCAGCTTATATAGGTCCTATAAAATCCTGACTCAAGTCTATCCTCTGGGAATTCTTCCCTGTTTTGGCTACAAGTAAAACTCCCATTTTCACATTTAAGATTTTATGAGTTATATATACATAGTGTGTCTCTTGGCTAAATTTGAGGTATGGACTACATCTTATTCTTAGTATTCTCAAGGTCTAGGATTTCATATGTATATCCAGTGTACAGGGACGATGGTATGGATTATTTTTACAGAAAGCATTCTGGAGGTGCTCGAAGGATCTTGCAAATCGTTTGTGATCTGAAGCATTTAATTTGAAGTTCTTATTTTATATAAAATTCTTTTTTGCTGTTGATTTGTGCACAGAAGAAAAGGTTAAGGAAGGTACACAAATTTCTTCCAGTTATTTCAAGTTCTAAATCACTGTAGTATGAATGAAAAATATTTTACTAAAATAAAATGCAAGCTGTTGCTTTGAGAGGGCAAACACTATACTACAAAGTAGTGCAAATTGTGGAGATGATTTTAAGCATGACTTAAGATGACTTTATCCAAATTTTAAAAGTTGCTGTTTTTCACAGGTTTTTAGTTTTTTAGCTGAAACTGAAAGAGGGTTAGCATTTAAGGTATTTGCTTAAAGACACATTAGCCTTTGTTTTCCCATTCATGTAAATATATACCTGTTGTGTTATAGACCGAGTGTTTATGTCTTCCCAAACTTCATGTTGAAGCCCTAACCTTCAACATGACTATATTTGGAGATAGGGCCTTTATGAAAATAATTAAGGTTAAATGAGGTCCTGAGGATGGGACCCTGATCCAACAGAGTAGGTGTCCTAAGAAGAGAAATCTTGCTGTCTTCAAGTCAGAAGCTAGCCCTCACCAGAACCCAATCATGTTGGCACCCTGATCTCAGACTTCCACCCTCTAGAACTGTGAGAAAGAAAATGACTGTTCCCCATCCAGTCCATAGTATTTTATTATGGCAGCCCGAGCTGACTAATGAAGCCTACAAAGGAGATAGCCCTTTATATGATGCAGTTTAGGTGCTGAATCAGCTAGTTGTAGACAATCTGTCTGCAGACAACCCCTCCTATCTCCCATTACATGTGCAAAGCAACCCAAAACATCTGTTTTATTAGTCTGAAAATGTCTGAAACTATAAATACAGCTTCTTAGGTGAGAGTAAACACTGCTTGGGGTTTCTGTCTGCCTCAGAGCAGTTCTCCCCAAGGCTGTGTCTGTGCTGATGCCTTAACTCCCTCCCTATGGGACACTTACACACTTGGACTATGGTGTGGTTTGGATGTTTGTCCCCTCCAAACTTAATGTTGAAATGTGATCTGCATTTTTGGAGGTGAAACTTAACGGGAGATGTTTGGGTCATGGAGGTGGATCCAGGGCTATGATTGACCAAGGTCCCCGCTGTGAGGACTAAGCTTGTTTGAGTGAAGAAAACTAATAAAGATGCCACAGTGACTAGGGATGGGGGATGATGTTGACATCTTGGTTTTAGGCCTCCCTGATGCAGTTCCATCCCTGTCTTTTCTACACTTTGGTTATACAAACCAATAGATCTTTTTGTTTAGAGTTGGGTTTTTGTCTTTTGCAACCAAAAAACGGCTGACTAATGTCTTGCAAGTACTTTGTCCCTTGCTAAAATGTAAATATTTTTCAGAAAGTATATTATTATTCCTTATTTCTACCTGCAACTTTAATTCTCCTTTGCCACGTAACCTAATATATTCACAGGTTCCAGCGATAAGGACGTGGACATCTTTAGGAGGCCATTATTCTGCCTGCCACAGGTAGTAATATATTGTCTTAACCTTACTTTTACAATTCCATTTGATCTGAGAGGAGATTCTGACAGAAAGAAACAAAAAACAATGATGGGTCCCAGCAACTCCTGAGAACTGGAAGATAGAAAATAGGTTAAAAAAAAAAGTTGGATGACAGGGTCATTGACTATTAGACCATTCTGCAAAGGGCCAGCCTGTCCACCCTGAAAACAAATTATAATGCAAGAGTCACTAATTGTATCAAAGATGTGGATTACCAACCCTATAATCCTTTTATGCTGGCTGGCAGAGAAGAACCCCAGGTCTTTCTGTATATTAGGAATCCATGTACCTTAGATTTTAGTCTAAGCCAATCATGGTTATTCCATCCTCCTTGCCAGTATTTGGTTTAGGAATGTATATGAAAACAGTTCTAACTTCTAGGATTGATAAGAGGGGTTGTGTGTGTGTGTGTGTGTGGAGGGTCTTATAGCCAAAAAGAAAAAGGTTTTTTGCTCCTAGGGATGGCTAGAAAGACAACATGGTAACAATCTCACATTTCTTGAGATGAATATACAAAGTTTTTTCATGTAATTTCTTTGACAATTTTTTCTTTTTTTTGAGACAGAGTCTCACTCCGTCACCTGGGCTACAGTGCAGTGGTGTCATCATAGCTCATAGCAACCTCAAACTCCTGGGCTCAAACCATCCTCTTGCGTCAGACTCCCAAGTAGCTGGGACTACAGGTCCACACTACCATGCCTAATTTTTCTATTTTTTGTAGAGATAGGGTCTCATTCTTGCCCAGGCTGGTCTCAAACTAGCCTCAAGCAGTCCTCCCTCCTCAGCCCCCCACTGTGCCTGGCCTCTTTCCCAATTATTATTAAATGTCAATATACATAGGACAACCCAAAGTACTTCATAATATCAAGTGTTTTAACTATAGCAGTAAAAGTTTAACAGCTAAGAAATAGAGCAGTGTAAGATAATATTTATTTTTATAAAATTATAAAAAAATAGCAATACTGATATTAAAGCTCCACTAATTGTCACAATAGTAAAGAACATAACTTACCAATGCTTCACATTTGAAGGGTTCAATATGAAATTAATTTTATTATCAAGAAATTAAAGGAATTTTAATTTTTATTGAAGGCAATACATACAGCATCACCTAACAATGTATATAATAGTCTTTCTAATGGGGGTACATAAATTATAAAAGTGCAAGAAAAGCAATTCATGACACAAATTTTATGGACTATGTAGCAATGAATATAAAATAATTATCAACAGAACTGTCTTCTCATAATCCAGGGGCTAATAGTCTTTAACTCTGAATCTGAGTTTCAATGGTATTTTAAAATTGTTAATTATAAACAGTTACCTCTTATGTTAGCCCTCTGAGTTAAAAGTAATATTCTCTTTGGGCCGGATTGTGGTGGCTCACA
Organism: Lemur catta; assembly: GCF_020740605.2. Lineage (NCBI taxonomy): Eukaryota > Metazoa > Chordata > Mammalia > Primates > Lemuridae > Lemur > Lemur catta. The sequence goes on along the minus strand of NC_059135.1, from coordinate 55,898,099 downwards.
CCTATATTCCTAGCACTTTGAGGGGCTGATATGGGAGGATCACTTGAGATGAGGAATGCAAGACCAGCTTGGGCAACAAAGGTTGATTCTGTCTCTACAAAAAATTTTAAAAATCAGCTGGGTGTAGTGGCATGCACCTGTAGTCCTACCTACTTGGGAAGCTGAGGCAGAAGGATCACTTGAGCCCAGGTGTTCAAGGCTGTAGTGAGCTAGGATCCTGCCTCTGCACTCTAGGCTGGACAACAGAGCCAGACCCCACCTCTAAATAAATAAACAAATAATTTAAAAAGATCATATTCTCTTTGGGGCTTCACTAGAGAGCTGTTGAGCTTCTTGCTCAAAACCCCCCAGTGAATATTGTAGATTACAGTTGGCCACATCCTAAGGGTGTTCTGTGCTGGTTTAAGAAGAGTCACTGTAAGTTGTACCCTGTTGTACACACAAGATTGTCAGTATTTCAACTTTTAACTTTGAAATTCAAACCAGAACACAAAATTGTATACCTACAATAACCTACAGATGTTCTTATTGGGGAATCTGAAATACCAGCCTTGTATCCATAGGCCTTAACAGGGCATAGCCAATTACGATCCCCCAACCTTTGTTCACCATCTGGTCATGTGTTATCTGTGAACACTCTTACGAAAGCTTGTTAGCTGCTAAAACTTGCAAAATACATCTTCCATTTGAAAGTCCACAGATAAACTCTGTTTCTAGTTCTTTTCTGGACAGACAGATACATAAAAGTGGTACTTGTGGTTTCCCAAATATATGTTTCTGCAGCCATCTCCTATTCCTTTAGTTTTTCCTCTTCATACTTTGCTCACGGAGGAACCATGTCACACCTTCTTCCCAGGCTAGAGATGATAGAATCTTGTACACAGGAAGACATTTGAGATAAGAGCTTCACTAGTTGTGGTATGATTTTTTAAAAACTTATTTACTATTAAGTATAATATGATTACAGAAATCCACATGAAATAAATGTATAGCTTAATAAGTTGTTAAAGGGCACCCCCCCTTGTTTTTTTTTTTTTTTTATGAGACACAGTCTCACTCTGTTGCCCGGGCTAGAGTGAGTGCCGTGGCGTCACCCTAGCTCACAGCAACCTCAAACTCCTGGGCTCAAGCGATCCTCCTGCCTCAGCCTCATGAGTAGCTGGGACTACAGGCATGAGCCACCATGCCCGGCTAATTTTTTCTATATATATTTTTAGCTGTCCAAATCATTTCTTTCTATTTTTAGTAGAGACAGGGTCTCGCTCTTGCTCAGGCTGATCTCGAACTCCTGAGTTCAAATGATCCACCCGCCTCAGCCTCCCATAGTGCTGGGATTACAGGCGTGAGTTTCCTGTGGCTGCTGTAAAAAATTTACTACAAACTGGATGGCTTAAGACAACAGAAATTTATTCCCTCAGAGTTCTGGAGGCTAGAGGTCTGAAATCAAGGTGTCAGCACGGCTGTACTCCTGGAGGCTTTTCCAGCTTCTGCTGGCTGTTGACATTCTGCTGGCTGTTGACATTCTTTGACATGTGACCACATCTCTCCAGTCTCTGCCTCCCTGGTCACATTGTCTCCCCTTCTTCCGTCTGTGTCAAATCTCCCTCTGCCTAACTCTCATAAGGACATGTCATTGCACTTAGGGCCCATCCAGATAATACAGGATGATTGTCTCATCTCAAGATCCCTAACTTAGTTACATCTGGAAAGACCCTTTTTCCAATTAAGGTAACATTCATGGGTTCCGGGGAGTAGGATGTGAACATATTTGGGGACGGGGACACCATTCAACCCCCCTTATCACCCAAGTGTAAATCCCTAAACACTGTATTTAGCTTTGCGTTTATTTTGGTTTTAGCTCTCTTACTCTATAGGTTCCCCATCCATCTCTTCTTTTAACCCCTAGCAATGTATTTATTGAAGAATCTGGATCATATAGTCAACTTTCTGAATGTTGCTACTTTACTGATGTGTTCCTGTTGTTTAGAAAAGCATGTCCCTCTGTCCTGTGTATTTCCTATAAATTTGTAGTTGGATCTAAAGGCTTAATCAGATTCAGGGTTAATTTTTTCCCACCCCTCCCACCAGGGTTAATTTTTTTGTCAAGACTACTTCATAGGTGGCGGTGTGTTTGTCAAAAGACATCTAACATCTGGCTGTCTCTTCATGATATTAGCAGCTATAGATGCTGAATACCTAGATTCTTGATTCATTAAGGATTGCACAATGGTGATTTCCAATGCTATCATTTCTTCTTGGTATATTTGTTGAAATACTTCTAAAAAGAGACACTTTTCCTTATTTACTGGTTGTTCACCCAGAGGTAGGTATAGTTTGTATAGTAAAGGCAGGATAAATGCTTGATTCTTACCTTTATTTACCAGGTTGCAAAATGAACAGCTGTTAGCCTCCTGCAAAGGTGATTTATTAGGTTTATTTTAAAAAAACATTATGAACTCGTGGATTTAAACATACTTGGAATTTTTTAGTGCATTGCAGTTACTCTTATTGATGCACCATTTATTCCATCCTCAGCCAGTGGAAGCCTCTGCAGATTGTTTTCCCAATTCCTTTTGTTACAACCCTAATAGTGTTTAATAGCTTCTTCGCTAGCTGGCAGGACAAGATGCTCCTGGCTCATTTTGTACATTTCCTGCCTCAAACCTAGAATGAACCACTTGTCTAAGTAGCCCTGGTTTCTTTTAGTGAGAAATGGTATTTCAAGACTATAGTCTGGATGCTAGGGATGCTTATTGTAACACAAATGCAGGAGAGGGGTAGTAGAGTTAAAAAATTTTAAGGTCCTAGTATTGTCAGAGAAGTGGTAAAAGTACCACAGGGAGTTTACCTAACCTCTTCTATACTAACACCTATAGCCCCCTTTTCCCAAAAAGTATTCTGGTTCTCAAGGTCACCTGGCATGATAGAATTAGAATATCACATTATAGCTCATTGGCTTTATTCCACACCTCTCTCCTTCTCTCTCTCTCACACACACACACACCATTCTCAGAATAACAATACCAACATGCAGTTTGGGTATGAATTTTTAATAATTTTGGATTTCTTAAACATTCCAAACAGAAAGCACATAAGGTGAGGTTGAAACTGGTGAACTACCACCTGAGGCTTGGGATTTTAGTCAAACAGAAGGAAGGATGGTAAGGAATTCCAGCCAGAAACACAAAACATATATAAAACATAGAAAAGTTTTAGAGCATTTTGTTCTATTTATTTATTATTAATTATTTTGTTTAATTGTAGAGACAGGGTCTTGTTATATTGCCCAGGCTAGTCTTAAATTCCTAGCCTCAAGCAATCCTCCTGCCTTGGCCTCCCAAATTGCTGGGATTATAGGCATGAGCCACTGTTCCCGGCCAGCATTTTGTTTTTTATAAATTTGAAGGTCTTCGAAACACAGTCTTTGTTAGAACTTCCTTCTGCTTTTCTATCTCCCAATTTTCAGTATAAGGTATTTTCAGAAGGACTCTACCCCTTGTCAACATGTTAGGAGGTCTAGTCAACACAAACAAGGAACAAAATTATTTTTCAGTATTTAAATAAATATAGAAACCTACCATTATTGGTTTAAAAATATGTCTATCCCCTGCTTTTGAAAGAAGTTAGGAAGACAAGGTAATGGAGTCCATAACCTTTGTCTGCTTGAACAAGAAGAAACTTCTCTAAGAAGGTTTGGGACAGAAATTGCACACTGTTAGGAAGCCCCATGAATCCAAACATTTATTCAACCTCACCAAAATCACAGCACATAACTAGTTTACCAAATTATTAGAAAGTTTAAACCAAAGTTGTGCCCAGTAGAAATTATCGTAACTCTCTTGGCTGGATACAACTTCAGTCTTCAAGTGTATTTTGTTATGTTTTATTCCCCATTTGAGTTTTTCATCTTGCATACTTACAATATTTTGAAAAGTAGTTCTAACTGGGTGTGTTTCCAGAGTGACATCCGCCTTCTCTGAACCTCTGTGCTTTTATTCCATGAGTTATAAATAAAGAAGTTCTTGGCCATTGCAATGAATGAGCTAAAACTTTGAAATTTTTTTCAGTGAGGAAGCTAAAAGTTTGATGAGAAAACAACTGCAAAAATATAACAAAACATCAGTAGAAGTAGCACAGCATCCTGTCTCTTAAAATCAGGATCAGAAACCATCAGGCTCCTTCCCTTTTCTTTCTCCTTCCTTGTCTGTAAAAACCAATATTTAGAAGAATTTAAGATAAGGGAAAGGAGAGCCACCCACCCAGTTCTCCAGTGCCCTAGTCTCCTCAGAGGCTTACTTCAGGGTCTTGGAGGCTACCTTGTGGTCAGCTCTTTGATTGGAAAAGAGCCTTGGGCTTTACCAGACTTTCCCTATAAGCAGATAAATCCTTGCTGACAATAGTAACAATATAGTCTACAAGACACTGTGATCATTTACTCTTCTGTTCAAATCCCTGAGATGACTCCCTATTTCACTCAAAAGTCCTTACCATTACATGCATGTGTGCTGCAGCAGACTGACACAAAGGTGGATACCCATGTGCCCAGGTAGAGAGCATCCTGTTACAAACAGGAGGAAGGAGTTAATGGATACTGGACAACTGACAGTACACACTAGACATTAAAATGCCATAAGCTACTATAATTAAAATTCTGGTGTGTTATATTACAAAATAAGGGAGATTCAAGAAAAACCTCTGAGGTACTGAGACATGAATAGACAAACAATTGGAAAACTTTTATCTTTTTTTTTTTTTTTTTTTTTTGAGACAGAGTGTCGCTTTGTTGCCCTGGCTAGAGTGAGTGCCATGGCGTCAGCCTAGCTCACGGCAACCTCAAACTCCTGGGCTTAAGCCATCCTACTGCCTCAGCCTCCCGAGTAGCTGGGATTACAGGCATGCACCACCATGCCCGGCTAATTTTTTCTATATATATTTTAGTTGGACAGATAATTTCTTTCGATTTTTAGTAGAAATAGAGGCCTGAGCAGCCTCTTGCTCAGGCTGGTCTCGAACTCCTGACCTCGAGCGATCCACCCACCTTGGCCTCCCAGAGTGCTAGGATTACAGGCATGAGCCACCGCGCCTGGCTGGAAAACCTTTATCTTATACTGCATTTTTTTATGTGTCTGGTTCTGTATTCATGCTCACCTGCAAGGAGCATAACTTGGCACAGTTCTGGTGGACATCTGAGGAAAATGTATTAAAAGGACAAATGAAAAATCGTTTTCAACCAGAAGAGCACCTTGTTAGGGTAAGAATGCTTTTCCCTCCTCTTGATGTATCCTTCCAAGCCGCAGTAGCTCTACACTAATAGCTTACCACCCCAGCCTCTCTTCACCTCCTCACTTGCTAGGGAAGGAGGATGATTTCTCTAACTGTTAAATTTGTAAAGAATAAGGTGGGAAGCCTCCATTCAGCCCTTCGTCTTCCTAAACGCTGCATGGGGAAGGTTTCACCAGCTTTGCCTATGCTCTCTGGAAAAAGATCCAGAATTAGGAAGCTCTCTTAGCTGCAAATGTAAGCCACATTCTTCAACATCAGCTTTCATCAGGAATAAAGGGTATAGTTTATTCACCTGTTTGCCTAAGTCTTTTGTCTTATTTCCTAATGAGCTTAGAATTTGGGTGAAGATGAGGAATGTTATTTATTGCTGTAAAATCCAAACGTACATCTAGGGATTTATCTTACAGACATACTTACATATATGGGAAGTGATATGTGTACAAGGTTTCATTGCAGCATTGTTTTTGTTTTTAAAGAAGGGGCCTGTCTATGTTGCCCAGGCTGGACTTGAACTTCTGGGCTCAAACGATCCTCCCACCTTAGCCTCCAAAGTAGCTGGGACTACAGACGTAGCCACTGCACCTGACTTGCAGCATCGTTTGTAATAGCAAAAGAAGAGAGCAATCTAAATGTCCATATAGAGGATTATTTAAATAAATTAAGACAGTGTCGTACAATGAAATACTATGTAGCCATAAAAATTGAGTAAACTCCAAGATACAGTAAGTAGAAAAACAGAATCACAAAACAAAAACAAGGTACTGAACTATGAGTACAGTATGCTAATTATTATAATTGTGTAAGAAAAGGAAAAATATATAAATATTTGCTAGTACATTCATGAATATTTCAGAAAGGATATATAGGAAACGGGTGACTTTGTTTTATTTTGCCTACAGGGAAGGGAACCTGGTAGCTAGGTGTATTTTATATTTGTTGCTCCTTAAAGTCAGAGAAATAATGGTGAGTGCAAATTCAGAGCAGAAATTATGTGTCTCAAAGTAGTATTAAGTACTTATACCTCTTTCAAATCTTATTTGTTAGTAGATGGGTTGCAAATTAATCACTCAATCTTTAGTCAAATCAAAATGCATTTGTATTTATTTATTTGTATGAAGTGAAGCAATTCTTATAATTTTACTTTTTGGTTTTTTTTGAGGCAGAGTTTCTCTGTGTCACCCCAGGCTGGAGTACAGTGGTGTGATCACAGATCACTGCGGCCTCCACCTCCTGGGTTCAAGGGAAGCAGTCCTCCTGTTTCAGCCTCCTGAGTAGCTAGGATGACAGGCCCTTGCCATCACACCCAGCTAATTTTTCTTATTTTTTGTAGAGATGGGCTCTCACTATGTTGCCCAGGCTGATCTTGAACTCCTGGCCTCAAGCGATCCTCTCACCTCAAGCGATCCTTCCACCTAGGCCTCCCAAAGTGCTAGGATTACAGGTATGAGCCACTGTACCCAGCCTAATTTTACTTTTTAAAAAATTTAATTACATTTTATTAAATAAGCATGTAATTGAGTGCCTAAATAAAATTTTCAAATAAATAGAATAAAAACAGAAGTACCAAGAGAGTTGTACTATATGGCAAATTATTTATCTGCCTTATTTTCATTTACTCAAAATATACTTATCAAAATATATACTCCTCCATGCCCTGCTCTAAACTCTGGGAAAACAGGGGAGCGAGGCACTGTCCCTTTTCTTAGTAGAGCCTACCTTGGCAGGGCACACAATCAACAAGTAAATAAGCAGATAAGCTAACTTTTAAAGGTGTTAGTGCTAAAAGAAAATAAAGCAGAACTAACAGAATAGAGTGGCTAAAGTGGAAGAGAAAGAGGGATTATTTTTTCCATTGCGGGGGATAAGATTTATTAAACAAACATGTATAGTATGCCCCTCTGTGCCCAGTACTGTTTTGGGCACTAGGCATAAAGCATTGAACACAGAAGATGAAATCTCTGCTCTCTACAAGTTTAAGACATTCTATTGATGCAGACTGGACAATAAATAAATCAATATGTAATATGCAGAATCAGATTTACCATTATACCCCAGGGAGGGCTGGGAATTGAGGAGGGCTATAGAATGTTCTAGGTGGCAAGCCAGATTGCAAAAACTATGTATTCTTACACATCAGCATTTCTGGTGAATTGCCTAAAGAAATCTTAGAGGGAAGAACTGAATCTCCAAGGCTCCAGAAATTTGTTATGATTTCTCCTCACATTCTAAATATTCTAAATAAATAAATATTTAACATTCTAAATAAATGTTCACTTTCATACTTGATTTTTAATTATAATTTTTATATTTTGTTTCTTAACGAAGCCCCCTCTCAAATTGTACAAACTTCAGGCCCCACAAAATCTGCATGTGCCCATAGTAAGATATCAGGTGGTAACAAGTGTTATGAAGAAAAGTAAATAAGGGTGAAGAAGATGGAATGAGATCATTGTGGGGAGGTACTGTTTATATAAGGTGGTCAGCAAAGGTCTCTCTGATAGGATGGCATTTGTGCTGAGACTAGAACCTTGGAAACAGTAAGTATAAAGGCCCAAAGGCATATGTACTGTGAAGTCATCTGTACATTTGTTATCTAAAAGGATTTTTCTTAGACTATATTAATTCTTTTAGATTATTTTATATCTATAAAATCAAAGAACATTTATATTAATAAATGCATATACTCATTAGTTATCAATTCATAAAAAATACAGAGGGTGACTTTTCATGAAAACAAGTTCATTTTCTGTAGATGAATCTGGAATTTAGGATTATACAGAGTCTATAGGCTGACTCACATATTCCTACTTGGTCTTCCATAATGATTACTCTTAAAATCCTAAAATGATTACATTCTCTCTATTTCTACTTGTGGCCTTTCTAGCACTCTGCCTCTGAGATCCAACATAAACCTCTTTGCATCATCTGTGAGTCATGCAGTTTGCATTGTTCAGAGGCAAAGGGGGCCTTGGCAGGAAGAATCTTAGCTCTGTTTTTAGAGTAAACACATCTATTTAATGAAAACAGGCAATGCGTGCACTGAGTGTCATTTTAAGGGAAACAGCACAGAAGGGAGGGATGGGGGAAAACCAAAAGAGATCAAAAGATTATTAAACAACCTGGAACTAAAATGCACTTTTTTAAAAGTTTCAAACCAGAGCATCCTGTTTCTTTGCTGTCTACCTTGTATAAAAAACAGTCATTAGAGAGAGGCAAGATGAGTTTAACTAGACTAGCCTACCTGAGGCAGAAGGCAGAGCCTAAGTTTTATTTACTTTCAGATCTTCAGGGCCAAGCACATGGTAGACACACCATACATGTTTCTGGAATTAATAATGTTAAACTGAACACTGGCAACCATACTTCTACACTGTCTGGTGATATTTGGGCTCAATTTTATATATGGGCTTCTCATTGTTTTTCCAAAGCTTCCCTACAAAAAACCCCAAGAGGATGGGATGGAGAATTTCCAAGCTCTATCATATAGTCACAAAAAATAGGAACCTGCCTGACAGTGGGTATTGCAAGGATTCCAAGGCTCAAAACCTAGATGACATGGTTTACAGAGTCTCAGAATGATCACCTTACACAGTAGTGTAAGTTGTTTCCCAGCTCATGTAACTGGGAATACAGAAGGCAGGGAACCTGTCATTCTGTGTTCCTTTGCCTTGGTGGATATCTCACTTTGCAGAATTGGCAAGAAATGCAAACTTGTGTATACTCTGGGAGATACAAGGGAGGCAATGGGAAGCCACATTAACCCTCCTGCGTGTCTATCTTGTTAAATCCTTTGCTCTGTTGCTTAGTTCATCCAGAACTAAACCAGAGTAAAATCAACTTGAATGATATCGAAGTCTTTATTCTCTCCCTTCCCCAAACGCAGGCCAGAGTCCATGGCCTCGTTTTCAGCTTATATTATATTGTCCAGCTCTGTTTTTATAGTAATAAACACATACATTTAATAAAAGATGACAATTTGTACACAGTGAGTACTATTTTTTAAGAGAAGCTGTAGGACTGTGCTCCTGCCCTCAAAGAGCTGACTGTCTAGTGAGGGAGATAAAAATATAAAAACAATTACTACCTAAAGTAATGTCAAAGTTACAGGATCAAAGACCCATAGTGAATTAAAGGACGTTCATTCCATTTGATGTAATAGTGTAGAATTTGGCGTTTTCAAATCACTTATTTTTTTTTTTTTTTGAGACAGAGTCTCGCTTTGTTGCCCGGGCTAGAGTGAGTGCCGTGGCATCAGCCTAGCTCACAGCAACCTCAAACTCCTGGGCTTAAGTGATCCTACTGCCTCAGCCTCCCGAGTAGCTGGGACTGCAAGCATGTGCCACCATGCCCAACTAATTTTTTCTATATAGATTTTTAGCTGTCCAAATCATTTCTTTCTATTTTTGGTAGAGACAGGGTCTCACTCTTGATCAGGCTGGTCTCGAACTCCTGACCTCGAGCCATCCACCCGCCTCGGCCTCCCAGAGTGCTGGGATTACAGGCGTGAGCCACCGCGCCCGGCCTAAATCACTTATTTTTTAATTAGAATTTTAAAACACAACAAAAGATTTTAAAGTGTGGAATTATTTAATCTATCTAAACTAGACCTTCTTTATTAGTACACAATACCACAGATATACTTCTTTGGGGTCAGGGTAGAAGGCTGCAGAACCTTAATCTCTTTGTGTTGTCTGCAATGGCTCATAAGTTACCTTGTAGGTGTGAATGTTCTCACCTCCTGGCTGCTACCTTAGCTTCCACTGTGGCCTGGATGTGGTATGATGGGGTTCACTGAGGTGAGGCCCAGAGCCTCTGGCCACAGTCTCAGCCTCCCAGGGTTAGGAGAGTAGAGGGACAGCGAGCACCCCTGCACTGGGAGCAATGGTCATCAAGCTGAGGATTACACTGAGTGAACCCTAGTGTGTTGGTCCTAGATACAGTGTAGTGCCCTTTGATGGATGTAGGAAGCAGTTGTGGATTGGTTCTAATAAAGTATTGAGGCCAGAATTGGACTTAGAGTCCTAATTCATATATAAAAACAGTAATAAGTGCTATAAATGGGGGAAGCCTAGGATACTACAGAACAGGGGCAACTACCCAGAAGAAATGAAGTCTGAATTCAGACCTGAACGTGACTTTGACTTGGCTTGTTTTTCCCCCATCCAGTCACTCCCTCATGCCTCACTGCCCTCTTTTCCACAATCACCAGAAACTCAATCCCTTCCATTGTCTCTCCTTACTCTCAATCTATTTAGCATAGCTGCCAGTCCGACCAAATCCCCCTGCCCTTTCAGGCCCTCCAAAACCTTTCCTATGTGCCTTCTAGAACCCTGGAGTTCCAGATATGTGGTAATCATGCTCCCCTATATCTTTAGCCTCTTTCATCAGTGTTTCCTCTGATTCCTTGACCTCACTGTGTGTGATTTGTCAATCTCCTGAGGAGACTGGCTCACCTGTAGCTTTTTCTTTTCTTTTTCTTTTTTTTTTTTTTGACACAGGGTGTTGCTTTATCCCCCATACTAAAGTGCAGTGGTGTCATGATAGCTCACTGCAGCCTCAAACTCCTGGGCTCAAGCAATCCTGCCTCAGCCTCCCAAGTAGCTGGGACTACAGGTGCATGCCACCACGCCCAGCTAATTTTTCTATTTTTTGTAGCAACAGGGTCTTACTATGTTGCTCAGGCTGGTCTTGAACTCCTGGTCTCAAGTAATCCTCCCATCTCAGCGTCCCAAAGTGCTGGGATTACAGTTGTGAACCACTGTGCCTGGCCTCACCTGTAGCCTTTTCAAATGAAGTTATTATTCCTCTCACATCCTGTGTACTTCTGGGCCAAAATGTGGGATACTGGTTTTTCCTCCTTGCTACCTATCGTCACTTTCAAACTGTTCCTCTTTCTTTCTTGAAAAGCCCCACCTCCTTGTTCTTTCAATCTATTTTTTATTTTTATTTTTTTGAGACATGAGTATCACTCTGTCGCCAGGGCTATAGTGCTGTGGTGTCGACCTAGCTCACTGCAACCTCAAACTCCTGGGCTCAAGCGATCCTTCTGCCTCACCCTCCTGAATATCTGGGACTACAGGTGAGTGCTACCATGCCTGGCTAATTTTTTCTATTTTTAGTAGAGATGGGGTCTCACTCTTGCTCAGGCTGGTCTCAAACTCCTGACCTCAAGTGATCCTCCCACCTCAGCCTCACAGAGTGCTAGGATTACAGGCGTGAGCCACTGCATGCGGCCATCCTTCAGTCTAATTAATGATCTCCCAGTCACCCCCTCATTCACTGAAGACTTGGCCCTTGGCTCACTATCTTCATCTTGACTCATGTTGTCATCTTTATCCATACAGTCTCCCATCTGACACCTGTGGTCTTTAGTCCACTACTTTTTAAAAACTGTTAATTTATGTCTATCCTGTGTTTATCCTCTCCATTATCCACCTTTGATTTCTTAGTTCATCATCAGGAAAAGCAACTCTACTTCTTTTATACTCACTTACCCTGCTGAGTAAAACTCCAGGACTTCTCTGGGCCTGCAGCAGAGCTGCTGAACACTGGAAAAATGCCTTAAATCTATGCCTACAAAGCTGAAACAAACATTGAGTATCTGCTCGATAATCCTAAGAGGTTTTCCAAGTAAGATCAATAGTTCATTCTCTGAGTCAACTATTTTATATCTTTTTTTTTTTCCTAAAAATTTCAATCCTTCCTCTATTGGCCCCACTCTCACGTACTTTACTGAAAAAACATAAACAACTAAACAGGGACTCTATTCTCCTAACTACCAAATCTTCCTACACTTGTATCAATATTTCCTGTTTTCCCACCCATTGTAATACAAGTGCCACTGCTCTGTCAAAGGCCAGCCCTTTCATGCTTTAGATCCTATCTTCTCTTGCTTTCTCAAGGACATCACTCTTGCAGTTGTTCACTTTCTCATGGATCACCAGTTTCTCCATTTATTACATGGAATTTACCATTTTTTAAGTTAAACAGTCATCCTAAAAAAAAAATCCTATTGTTAAAAATTTCTCAGTTGTCCCTAGATCTTCTTCCAGGAGTAGCCCATTTCTTTGCTTCCCTTCATTGAAACACTTCTGAAAAGAATTGTTAACCTTTCTCTGTTTCCAACTCCTTGCTTCCCATTCACTGTTCAGCCAACTCCAGGGCTTCCACCCATCACATCACAGAAACTGCTGTTATTGAATCATCTATGACTTACATGTTGCCAAATTCAACAGACACTTCTCCCTCTTCATTTTACCTGAGATCTCGTGCAAACACATATACGCAAGTTTGACCCTTCAATGATGAGTTTCTTTTGTAGTTATCAGTAACCTCCAATAGATGCAGGTAAATGAAGGCTTATATATAGGTCTCTCCTGGTTCAGACTGGGTTTTTATGAAGAATATTCTAGCAAACTACTATTTTGCCTCCCCTATCACCATAAAATTTTGAACTTTTCATTCTCCCAATTTAAAAAGTTTTCCCCAGAAACACTGTTTCCAATGATTCATTCTGAGGTTCTGGTTACTGCTACCACAGATTCCCTAACTGGCCTCCTGACTATTTCTAGTGTCGCCTTACTTCTCACTGTAGGTATGGGTGTATTACTTGTGGCAGTAAAGCTGGTTAAAAAAAATAGGTGTATTACTAAAACCTTGGGTTTCTACCTTGTTGGCTTCTCTAAAAATTTTGGGTTTTCCAGAAGAGTTATCACTTGGGATCTATTGTCTATAAATGTTAATTCATTTTGATGATTTTTCAAGAATGAATTAATTGTTATGATAGTGAATGAGAGGTTGTCTGCTGCCATCCTCCCCTGGCTGTGAGCCACATCAGTAACTAACAGAACTTACCAGTTCAGTAGGGTCAGGGGCCACTACCTTCGCAGATGGTGCTATTTAGTGCCACGCTCAGCATTGTTGGACTTGCAGCCAGACTCATTATTCTGAAAATTGGTGAAGGGAAAAAATCATTCATTTATCTTCCCTTTCCTGTATGTACATCAAGAAAATCAAATTGTGAATGTGGTAAACTTCTTTTTAAATAAAAGAATCCATCTAATGAATGCAGAGGAATGAGGCTATCAGCATTTTGACATCTTAATGAAATAATGGATCTAGGCAATGATTATCAATAGTTGCTAAAATCATTAGGTGAGAGGTTGATGGGGAACTTTATGATAGATCAGGCTGACAACTGTTCAACTACAACTTTAACTCCTGATTAATTTTAATATTCCAAAAATAGAGACAGACATTTGTGTGCCTGCTGATGTGATGTAATAAGAACACAGCACCACATATGAGGTATTCCTCCCAAAATATATAGCCTAAATCTTATCAAACCTATAGACTTAATTTTATGAAATAAATTTATATGAAATTTTTTTATATGAAAAACATTTCATATGTGTATATGAAATACAGAGAATGCAGAAACATATTAAATAACACTTCAGGATATAATCAGCTGAATCTAGAATGCAACTAAAAATCTATAGGAAAAATGACTTGATTTTATCAACAAATAAATGGCAAGAAAAACAAAAGAAACTAAGGATTGAAAGAAATTTAAGAGCTATATCAACAATGACATATGACATATGCAAATAGTATTTGGACCCTGATTTGAATAAAGCACATTGAAAAAAAATATTTATTATATAAGACATCCAAGAAAATTTGAATACTGACTGGATATTGGATGATGTTAAATAATTTTTGTTAAATTTTATTTGTTGAGGATGATAATAGTAAATATGTTATATATATTTTAAAAGAGTCCTTATTCTTAAAGATACATACACAAAACTTTATGTATTAAATCAAGAGGTCTGCCATTTACTCTAAAATAGTCCTATAACCAGGTATGGTGGTATACACGTGTAGTCCTAGCTACTTGGGAGGCTGAGGTGGGAGGATCACTTGAGCCCAGGAGGTTGAGGCTACAGTGAACTAAGATTATGCCCCTGAACTTTAGCCTGGGAAACAAAGTGAGACCCTATCTCCAAATAAATAAAGTAATTAATACTAAAACAGTCTTGTGAAGACTTTGGGGAAATGAATGGCAAGGAGATAAAACAAGATTGATCATATGCTGATAAATGTGGAAGCCAGGTGATGGATATTCAGAGGTTTATTATACTATTTATATTATCCTTTCTACTTTTGAAGTATGTTTGAAAATTTCCATAATAAAAAACAAAGAAGCAATCAAACAAAACAAAAACTAGAATCAAAACCAAAAATCTTGCAGCTTTCTGAGCTTTCCCTTTGAGAATTCTTTCCAAAGTCTATGAAATGGTTTATTAGTAATATCATCACAATACTTCATCTGATTTTTTCCTTTGGAGCCCCTGATTCTTAAAATTCTCCATGGCTCTTTCAAGTTAATGTATTGCTTCCTATCTGTTTTTGAATGACTAGAGTAGAATTATCTCCTAATTGCAGTCAGTAATGCTCCAATGTGTGGATTAAAGCCGTCCTCCCAGCAGGAGGCGCTGCTCTCAAAGTAGTACATGTTTGCAACTTTGCGGTTAGAATATAACAGATCTCCCAGGCCTTCCTGGGCTGCTCTAGTCTCCACACTGCTTTCCTGGGAGACTTCTGATTCACAGCGAATTTTTTAAAGTAGATTTGCTTCTGAAATGATTTTCCACCACGTTGCTACCTAACTTGTGTGGGCCACATTTCCTCCTGACTGCAACTTACCCATCTCAGCTGGTTTTGCTTCTTTTCCCTCCTTCCTTAATGAGGTTCCTAGGGCCTTTTAAATATATGCTAGTCATCCACCCTAGGGAGAGTGCATCATGTTCCAATTTCATTAACGTTGTTACTGTTGAAGTTCACCTACTGCCTGTTTCTTTAGTGTATATTCTAAACAGAGTCATATCAGAATTTGTGAAGCATGATGCTTCAATAGAGGAGGCCCTTTTTAAGAAAAAGAATACCAAATTACGAATATAAAACTAGGTAGTGATTATCTATTTAGAATAAATAGAGAAATCACAACAAAGACAAATATCACAAACATCACAAACTCTAGGGGGTAAATTTTTTTAAATTAGTTTAACTCCCAGAGACATCTCCGTAGTACTTTTTCCTACATTTTTTAGATGTATAGACTTTGTTCACTCTTCATGTAACCATAATTTTGTAATATTTTCTACAGAATGGGTATTTTTTATGGAGAGGATATAAAGATAATTCATTCTTTCCTCTAGAATAGTTAGAATTCTTCTAGAAAGTTTTTTTATTATTGGTTGCTTAGAAAAATGTCAGCTTTACAACTTGTTATTGGTAATGTAAATATTTAAGAATGTTACAAATTTGGGGAAAACTCCATCAGTCTTTTTCACATGCGGGCTGTAAGATTTCAGGACATTTAAGTGTACTCGAGGGCACTCACTAAACAGTTTGGCATCAAAGTCATTATGATGGTATATTATAATTTTAGGTTGTATTTGTTATCATTATCAAATCATTAAAAAATTAAAATTTTTTCCATGTTCTTATGATTTGCTCCTCTTTGTTAATTGGATTATAAACAATCTAAGAAGCCTATTCTTTTTTGAAAGTTATTTTTCTTTTTAATGAATCACTGCTATGGTATGATTTGAAAAGTTTTTGTTATCATTTGCTTCTTGAAGTCAGAATAATTTCCACTGATTTTGTCACTCATCTATCACTTCAGCTTCATATTCTATTAGTTTTACCTGAATTTTTCGGTTCTTTTATTTTCTTTTTTTTTAAATAAAAGACAGGGTCTTGCTCTTGCTCAGGCTGGTCTCGAACTCCTGAGCTCCAACGATCCACCAGCCTCGGCCTCCCACAGTGCTAGGATTACAGGCATGAGCCACTGCGCCCAGCACAGTTCTTTAATAAATAAATAAAGAGCCTGTAATTTCCTCACATCTTATTGAAATATTTTTAAATATCTGCTCAAATTACAGTTATAATGGCTTATTCTCAATTCAACTTTTAAAACAGATACTAAAAACGCCTGTGTTACTTCAGCACCATTGAACATTGGGGAAATGGAATAGAGGGAGATTTCAAATATAAAGACAACATTTTTAATAATTTTCATTAAAATATCTTACTTTCACAAATTCATGAAAAACATATGACCCTGTGGACACTAGGATCCTTCCCAGGGTCTTGGAAGGGGCCCATGCAATTAAGGGGCCCTAAAGCTGAAATCTTATTAGCTTCTCTGCAAACCCTCCTCTGATCTTGAGAAATCAACACAGATCCCTCTTCCTCCTCTTGGACTGTTTTCCTGTGTTTTGTGAGCTGGATCTTCTTTTTGCCCCTCCAGATCCACTCTCCACCTGTTCTTTCTCCACCCAGAATGCTGATCTATATGGACATCAATAGGTT
Organism: Lemur catta; assembly: GCF_020740605.2. Classification (NCBI taxonomy): domain Eukaryota; kingdom Metazoa; phylum Chordata; class Mammalia; order Primates; family Lemuridae; genus Lemur; species Lemur catta. Next base: position 55,881,434 of record NC_059135.1, on the reverse strand, counting down.
CTGGTTGGATTCAGCCAAAGAGGAGCACTGACAAGAGATTGGAGGGAGGGGGCATTCATTCCAGCCTTCGTTCCTCTGACTGCATCCTATGGGACCAAAGACCCCAATAGGAGAATGAAAAAGAAAGCCTTAGACTGGGGAAACATATCCACAGTTCATACATCTGACATAGGATTTGTATCCAGATTATATAAAGAACTCCTAAAAATCAATTTTTCTTTTTCTTTTTTTTTTTTTTTTGAGACAGAGTGTCGCTTTGTTGCCCTGGCTAGAGTGAGTGCCATGGCGTCAGCCTAGCTCACAGCAACCTCAAACTCCTGGGCTTCAGCGATCCTACTGCCTCAGCCTCCTGAGTAACTGGGACTACAGGCATGTGCCACCATGCCCGGCTAATTTTTTCTATATATATTTTAGTTGGCCAGATAATTTCTGTTTTTTTAGTAGAGATGGGGTCTCCCTCTTGCTCAGGCTGGTCTTGAACTCCTGACCTCGAGCGATCCACCCGCCTCGGCCCCCCAGAGTGCTAGGATTACAGGCGTGAGCCACCGTGCCCGGCCTAAAAATCAATTTTTAAAAAGATATAACACACACAATTTTTAAATGGGCAAGACACTTGAATAGGCACTTCACAAAGGAGGATGTCCAAATGGCAAGTGAGCATATGAAGAGGTATTCAACATTGTAAATCATCAAGGAAATGCAAACTGAAGGCACAATGAGATACCACCACACCACCATGTGGCCAAAATTTAAAAGAATGACAGGCTGGCTCCTGGCCTCAGGCACAGGGCCTGGCGCTCAGCTCAGGGAATGTCCCAGGTAGAGCTGGCTGAGACCAGTGCTGTGTTCTACCCTGCCTGGCTGTGTGTGCAGGGAATGACTTGTCACATAGCGAGATGGCAGAGCAGTGAGACAAGGCTGTGAAGTACTACACCTGAAAGAGATTCTGAAGTAGAACCACAGCAAAAGCACCTAAGTAATCCTGTACCACAGGTGTACAATTGGACTAAATTTCTGGAGCAGTATCCTGGTGGGGAAGAAGTCTTAAAGGAACAAGCTGGAGGTGATGCTACTAAAAACTTTGAGGATGTTGGGAACTCTACAGATGCTAGAGAATTGTCTAAAATACATATCACTGGGGTGTTTCATCCACATGACAGATCAAAGTTAACCAAGCCTTCAGAAACTCTTCTTACTACTGTTGATTCTACTTCCAATTGGTGGACCAATTGGATCCCAGCCATCTCACCACTGGCCATAGCACTAATGTATCCCATCAACATGGCAGAAGACTAAATAGCTTCTCAGAAGCCAGTGAAAGAAAAGACTGTTTTGGTCTAGGGAGAAAGGAAGCCAATGTTAACTATTTTGACTAACGGAAAACTTCACCTGAAAAAATAATTTTAATATGTCAGTTTCCCTCCTACATTAGAAACAAAACAAAAAGAATTGTTCTTTCTACTCTCAAACTTTTTGAGTGTGCCCTTTTATTCATCAGCTTTATTTTGAAATTTCTTCACTTTATTCATTGTAAGCATGATTTTTTAAAAATACACCCGGCTGCCAGCCTGAGCAAGAGCAAGACCCCATCTCTACTAAAAAAAAAAAAAAAAAAAAAATTAGAAATTATCTGGACAGCTAAAAAAATATATATATATATATAAAATTACCCAGGCATGGTGGCACATGCCTGTAGTCCCAGCTACTCAGGAGGCTGAGGCAGAAGGATTGCTTAAGCCCAGGAGTTTGAGGTTGCTGTGAGCTAGGCTGACGCTATGACACTCTAGCCTGGGCAACAGAGCGAGACTCTGTCTCAAAAAAAAAAAAAAATACACCTGGCTGAAAAAAAAGAGAGTGTTGTCTAGGATGTTTAGCAGCTACATTGTTGTGTGAATGAAAAATTATATGACCACTTTGGAAAGCCTTTTAGCAGTACATATTAAAGCTAAACACATGCCTGCCCTGTCACTCATAATTTCATTCTTAGGTATACACATAACAGAAATAAATGCATACATCTACCAGAAGACATGTACAAGAATGTTTAGAGCAGCTTTATTCATAATAGCCAAAAACTAGAAAGAATAAAATTTTCAGAAACAGAAGAATAGATAAATAAATTGTGATATATTCATATGCCACATATTATGGACTGAATGTTTGTGTCCCCTCCAAATTCATACACTGAGATTCTAACCCTCAGTGTGATGGTGTTAGGAAATGGGGCTATAGGGAGGAAATTAGGTCATGATGGTGGAGCTCTCCTGCATGAAATTAGTGCTTTATAAGAAGTGGCTGGAGAGTTTGCATCCCTTCTCTCTGCTTTGCACCATGTAGGGATACAACAAGAAGACAGCCATCTAGAAACCAGGAAGTGAATGGAACCAGGAAGAAACAGAACTCATAAACAAACCAATAATGAGTAGCAAGATTGAATTAGTAGTAAAATATCTCCGAATAGGCTGACTGTAGTATATCACACCTGTAATCCTAGCACTCTGGGAAGCCAAAGTGGGGGGATCACTTGAGGTCAGGAGTCTGAGACCAGCCTGAGCAAGGAAGACGTCATCTCTACCAAAAATAGAAAAAAATTAGTCAAGCGTGGTGGCATGCACCTGTAGTCCCAGCTACTCTGGAGGCTGAGGCAGGAGGATCACCTGAGCCCCGGAGTTTGAGGTTGCTGTGAGGTATGATGACGTCACTCTACCTGGAGCAACAGAGTAAGACTGTCTCAAAATAAATAAATAAATAAATAACTCCCAACAAAAGAAAAAGCCAAGGACCAGATGGACTCACAGCTGAATTTTACCAAACATACAAAGAAGAGCTAATAACAATCCTTCTGAAACTGTTCCAAAAACTCAAGGAGGAGGGAATCTTCCTTAACTCATCCTATGAGGCCAGTATCACCCTGATACCCCAAAAAGACAAGGACGTAACAAAAAAAGAAAACTACAGATCTATATCCCTGGTGAACATAGATGCAAAACTCCTAAACAAAATACTAGCAAATTGAATCCAACAGCACATTAAAAGGAGAATACACCATGACCAAGCGGGTTTTATACCAGGGGTGCAAGGATGGTTCAACATACCCAAATCAAGAAATGTGATACATCATATAAACAGAATAAAGGACATGTTAATTTTGTATCTTGAAACTTTACTAAATTCATTTATCAAATCTAAGAGTTTTTTTGGTAGAATCTTTAGGGGTTTCTAGATATATGATCATATCATCAACAAACGGGGATAATTTGACTTCTTCTTTTCCAATTTGGATGACTTTTATTTTTTTCTCTTGCCTGATTGCTCTGGCAAGGACTTCTAGAACTATGTTGAATAAGAGTGGTGAAAGTGAGCATCCTTGTCTTGTTTCAGTTTTGGGGGAGAATGCTGTCAGTTTTTCTCCATCAAGTATTATGTTGGCTGTGGATTTGTTGTCTATGGGCTTTATTATTGTGAGTTATGTTGCTTCTATGCCAAGTTTATTGAGGATTTTTATCATAAAGGGATGCTGAATCTTATCAAATGCTTTTTCTGCATCTCAATAGATGGATGTGATCATATAACAGTCTCTGCCACAATGACAAAATTGGGTTAGGTCAGTCTGCAACCCTTCTGTCTTAGTCTGTTTTGTGTTGCTGTAGAGGAATACGTGAGGCTTGGTAATTTATAAAGAAAAGAGATTTATTTAGCTCACAGTTCTGCAGCCTATATAAAGAAGCATGGCACCAGCATCTTCTCAGCTTCTGGTGAGGGCTTATGTGCTGAGTCAAAACATGGCAGAGAAGATCAAAGGGGAAGTGTGCATGTGTGAAGAGAGACCACACCCAAAGGGGTGTCCTGGCTTTATAACAACCCACTATTGAGGGAACAAATCCATTCCCCAAGAACCAAGCCAGTCTCAAAAGAGTGAGAACTCACTACCGCTGGAAGGAGCACCAAGCCATTCCTGAGGGATCCACCCCCCTAATCCAAACAGCTCCCACTAGGCTCCATTTCCCAACACTAGGGATTAAATTTTAAAATGAGATTTGGTTGGACCAAACAAAATAACCAAACCATAATACCTGTTCAGAATTTATTTACTCAGTTGGTCACTCCTTCCTTGAAACATTCCCCCTCTTTTAGCCTCCCAGGTTCTGCTTATTCTATCTCCTGTAAGGCTTTCTTCCTTTTTCCAATATCCAAAAAGTTGGAATGCTGAAGTATTCACTTTAAGGCTGTCTTATTGTCACTGTCTATACTCTCTTTAGGAGAGCTCATTTAATTCCACCAGTTTAATTGTCTGTTATATACTAATGTAACAGAGGTGAAGGTCTGAAAAAGGGCAATGAAATGTTTTACCAGTTGTCTCTTTAAAACCCTCTACCCTTTTTGGGAATTAAACCCTGCATTCCTGCCTGAACCCAGCAATCAAAGTGGCAGAAAAATGTTCTTTGCTGCTTGTTTTCTGTTTCTATCTTAGACCACAGGAGATGGCTCAACAGAATTGTCTGGACAAGGGTCATGAGATCATCATCACCAGAGATAAGGTCTACCAAAACCACCAATTATAGTTAAACAACAATAGCCCAAAGCCATGACATGTGACACTGGTCACATAGACCCAAGCCCAACTGCTGAAAACCCCCCTTTTATTTTATTTTTTTTATTTATTTTTTTTTTTGTTTTTTTTTTTTTTGAGACAGAGTCTCACTTTGTTGCCCAGGCTAGAGTGAGTGCCGTGGCATCAGCCTAGCTCACAGCAACCTCAGACTCCTGGGCTTAAGCGATCCTACTGCCTCAGCCTCCCGAGTAGCTGGGACTACAGGCATGAGCCACCATGCCCGGCTAATTTTTTTTTGTATATATATTTTTAGTTGGCCAGATAATTTCTTTCTATTTTTGGTAGAGACGGGGTCTCACTCTTGCTCAGGCTGGTCTCGAACTCCTGACCTCGAGCGATCCACCCGCCTCGGCCTCCCAGAGCTAGGATTACAGGCGTGAGCCACCGCGCCCGGCCTGAAAACCCCCCTTTTAAAAAGCCCTGTTTTTCTGCTTAAAGGCAGGATGGCAGTCTTTCAGATTCTAGTCCACTGCCTTCCTCATTTGCCAGAAAATTAATAAACATCTTTTTCCTTTTCCTCAGCCACTTGTCCTCATTCTTCATTCTCACTAATTCACTCTCAGGGACAAGTACCAAACTTTCAGTAATACCAATAACCCCCGAATTTGTGTCTCCAACCCTGACTTCTCCAACTCATATACCAACTGTCTCTTTGACATCTCTACCTGGATGTCTAATAAGTATTTAAAACTGTCAAACTAAATGTCCAAAATAGAGCAATGTCATTACCATAGACTAATTGTTCTTAATATGGGGTAGGGAACAGTAACTACTTCTTAGTGTTTGGAAATGTAAGTGGGATTTTTTTCATTATCACATTGACTGAGGGTGCTACTTACGTTTCTTCTGAAGCCTCCTTTTTTTACTCAGTATTATGTTTGTGAATTTCATCAACGTCAATGCATATAGCTCTTTTTTATTTATCACTGTGTAGTATTTCATTGTTTAATTATACTGCAATTTAGTTACCTATTGTTTTGTGATGGACATTTAATTGATTTCCAGTTCCCTGAATTTACACACTATAGTGCTGAGAAAAGAAAAATAGTTTAGGGAAGTCTGAACTGTGTGAAGTTTGCAAAATTTATCACACCCAGAGAGACCTGAGTATTGGAATTCAGTCATGGCTTGGAACACCCATGCCTAGGGGCAATTGTTTAGACATTTTTTTTTTTTTTTTTTTTGAGACAGAGTCTCACTCTGTTGCCTGGGCTAGAGTGAGTGCCTTGGCGTCAGCCTAGCTCACAGCAACCTCAAACTCCTGGGCTTAAGCGATCCTACTGCCTCAGCCTCCCGAGTAGCTGGGACTACAGGCATGTGCCACCATGCCCGGCTAATTTTTTCTATATATATTTTTAGTTGTCCAGATAATTTTTATTTCTATTTTTAGTAGAGACGGGGTCTCGCTCAGGCTGGTCTCGAACTCCTGATCTTGAGCGATCCACCCGCCTCGGCCTCCCAGAGGGCTAGGATTACAGGCGTGAGCTACCGACCTCGCCCAGCCTTAAAGACATGTATTTTGTTTCTGACTGGCTGCTTCACCCATTATCTTCCAGTTCTTCAAATTTGTGATACAAAGAACAACATACAGCCAATCAATACCTTATGTTATTTTAATATAAGTTCTTTGTAAACAATCTGGGAACTGCCTTTTATTTTCCTTTAAAAACCTACTTGTAACTGCTACTAATCACACTGTATATTCAGGGCAGCTTGAATCTATGCTCCTGGGTTGTAATCCTCAAGGTTGGCCAAAATACCCTCTATACTTACATTAATTTTGCCTCAGCTTCTTCCTTTTAGGTTGACATATCTCATATAAGTTGGCAGGATTCAGAGTAACTCTTCCTCACCCCCTGGTGTTTCTCTCTGAAAGCAATGCGTGGTACCAGCAGGAACTCTGTCTTCAGAAGTCCCATGGGGTATTTGTTTTGGGTGAGTTCTCCTGAATTTGGACCTCCTTCTCTTTGGTTGAAGGTCTAGACTTTATTTGGACTGTTTTTTCAAACCCTTTCTTTTAAGATTGAGGGCTTCAGTATCTGTCTTTGGACAGAAGATTTGGGTAAAGACCTTCCAGAGAGCTACCTTTTTTCTGCCTCTGTCTCACAGAAGGTTCAGGTCTAGGTTTTTCCACCTCTGTCTCAGGACTGGAGATTCAATTAATGGTTTTTCAACCTCTGTCTCCTAGCAGATGGTTCAGGTCACAGGATTGGCAGTTGGTTTCATTTTACACAGCATCCTTTTAAGATTGCAGCTGCTTTCTATTGCTTGAAAATTTAGACTTGGCTTTTCATTTATGACCAGTTCCTGTTAGTTCCCAGCTGAAAAGTGTACCCCCATTTGCTCTTCCAGAAGAATATATAATATGAGGGTCTGGTCCCTAAAGAATTGAGTACTCTGCTGCCACCTGGAGGTTAGAGACAGTTCAAGACATGTTGCATTTAAACTCTAAACACATTCCTGACCTTGGTCAGTTTTTAAAAATTTCTAAATTATGGGAAATCGAGCTTCAAAATCTGAGTGATCTTTTAAGAAACACCAGCTGGATTTATTTGTAAGACTTATGGGGCATCCTCTGGTTAATATTTAGGAAAGTGGACCCACCTAACCTGGGATGGTCATAAGCAACCATGACTGAAATAGGGATCTTTTGAAATACCTGAAATAATTCTTTTGTACACGCAATTGGGGAAACGCTGCTTTTAGAACAAGACAAACTGAATGGGAGACCCACTTTATGTTTGTCCTGACTAAAATCTGATAATAAGAGATTTTAAAAGATTCTTTTTTAGGTGTCTATGGTCAGAAGTCAGCTTAATTAAAAGCTGATATTTAGGCTATAATATTTTTTAATAAAAAAGGCCTTTGAAACTAAAATAAAATCCTAAGCCCCCCAACAGACAGAACAGATCCCATTTTGGCCAAGGTTATCCCAGAAAAACCTTTAAAAACTGAGTTCCTGGCCATAATGAGATGGGAGATCAGACATGCCTCATTATACCCACTCCCTTTTGCACTTTAGACACAATTGATCAGCATTAATGTTAAAATAGAGACCATAAGACTGACAGAACAGGCTCTTTGTGGCAATAAGATGCCAAATTATAAAAAAGACCTAAGGCCATGCCAGGCAAGGGTTAAGTCATGCACCGCTACACTTAAGGAATAAACTGTGTTCTAACTGCTGCAAAGTTTTTCTTTTTCTCTAGCAGCTAAACAAGCACTGGCCTCAAGATAAGCAATATAAAAACATTTGCAGCTCATCTGCCACCACATGATAACTAACTGACCCCCTCCCTTCACAAGCCATAACCACAGCTTTGATTGGACAAGAGACTGGTATTGGCCAGTATACAGAACCTGTGCACAGACTTTTGTTATGTCCTGAAAAGACCTAAACTATGGGGCCCAATTGTAATGCACTTAAATGTTAAGCCTCCACCCTAATGTGAACATAGGATGCATGTAACATGCATGTTTACTTGTCATGCATATGTGTATCTCCCCTTCATAAATATTCACAGCCTCTTCTATAGCCTGTTAAATATGTATACTTGTCAAACCCATTTAGCATAAAGCTCCTTTCCCAACTGCTCCTTCTTTGAAGTGCCTGTTTCTGCCCTCTGTGAGAGGGTATGCTTCCCAGCTTGTCAGGATGGCCACCTCGCAGGCTGTAACCATTTATAAGAAATAATGTCTTTCTTTCTAAATTTATAAATTTGTGATTTTTTTTTCAAGTTGACACTTTTCTGCTTTTTTCCTCTTTTGGATCCTGTTTTTGGGAATTTTTTCAGTCAATTAAAGACCCTTTTTAAAAATGTTTCGTCCCTCTGTTTGCTTCTTTTGTTGGCATGATTTTTCCTGAGAAAAATGTATTAATAAAACTTCATTGGCCTTTTAGAAAGCTTAAAATTTCCCCAAATTGGCTCCTTTAAGACTTCTTATTCTATTTCCATCCACTTCCACTCTAACTTTCTTTTGCCATTTTTGATACCACATGAAGAAATCCAGAGGAGACTTCTAATGACTGAGACCCCTTAAGGAACACACAAAAAGCTGCCACTCACCCCCCTTTGGAGGTCTTCTCTCTTCTTGTGGAGTCTGAGGAGTCATGGACAGGTTCCTCTCAGGTCTAAAACTCTGCTCTGTTTTGTATTGTGTTACCTGATCTCTTTGACTTTTCAGCTTACCCAAGATTACTTTGTACTGTGAGAAAGCACTTGACCTTTGTGTGTGTGATGGCTGGTGAGTCACTGATGAGAGTTGCAGTCTTGGAGGTTGCTGACTGCAGCTGTTTACAATGAATGATTATTACCATAGGAAGCTACTCATTTGTGTATTTAGATAAGAAAGGTGTGGTCTAACACTTAGAGAAATGTCTTTGTAATGAGGTACACTGTGGAAGCTTGTGTAGTCCAGTCTCATGGTATTTCCTTCCTTTGGGGACCCCAGGATTCAGTGTAAGAGTGGGGTTTTATCTAGATGCTGTCTGCCTTCCCACTATGCCTGCTTTTCACATCTACATATTAGGCCCTGGAAACTACAAATACTTTCCTGCCCTATTCATTAAGGGGCTCTGCCCAGCCATCCACCCCCAAGTCAGTAATCTAATCAAGAAATAAGCTAAGTTGAGAAGACCACCTATATCTAACTGGATTGGTTTCCAAAATACAACTTTCTGGCATTTAGCTGGCTATTTTGAAGTTCATTGTTAAAGATATTAATATTTACATCTATACAGGAAATCTCCATTTGTAAGGGCATCTCCCAGCATGGAAGCCACTAGAAACTTTTACACTTAAAGTTTACATAACAAACCTCACTTTTGTTTGAGACACTTTTCCTGACAATCTTGTCTTGACTGGGCCTTTATGTATGCCTTTGTTCCTGTTGGCAAATAATGGTATTTAGGCCTTAGTTCTGTGCCTTTGGGATGTAAATTTTCACCTAAGTCCTGTCTTTGGAAGTGCAAACTTAGGGTTGCCAAGCTAACTATTATTTAGAGCAATGGAACAGGTAATCAAGAGATTTATAATCCAAGGGGGGAAAGAAATTTATAAAAACTGGCAAATGAAGTAGCTTATAAAGCCATAAGATCTGCTTCTGTCTGTGTGTCTGTATGCCTGTATGTTTATATGTGTTATGTGTATGTAATATTTCACTCCCAAAATATATGAAAGAGCTCTAATTAATTGGCTTAAAGAAAAAGTAAGCACTTAAATATTTTGTCAGAAAAGTAGAAACTAACTCAAATGCCTTTTAGTTTACATGACTTGGTTAAATATTTGATAAATAAAACTAGTTTGTTGGATTATTGAAAGCATCTGTGTCTTCTGATCAGCAAAACACCCATGTATTTAACTTTAGAGTTGTTGCTGAGGTGGTGACCGCCTAACATTCCCAGGCTGCAGGAATGATTAACAATGAAATAACTTGAGATGATGGCTAGCTTTGTTTAATGAACTGGTCCAGCAGGATTGTTAAGAATGAATAAATTAAATGAATGTAAATGGGATAAAAGTTTATAAACAAACTTTTTGTGGTTTCAAAAATATTTTTTAGTAGCTTAAATCATGTTAAGTAATAATTATAAAATGTTTGTGTTAGTTATATGGCATAGAAAATCTAAACATATATATTGTGTATACATATGTATATATTTTTGTGAGTTTTTGAGACAGGATCTTGCTTTGTCACCTAAAGTGCAATGGTACGATCATAGCTCACTACAACCTTGAAATCCTGGGCTCAAGTGATCCTCCTGCCTTACCCTCCTGAGTAGGTGGGACTACAGATGTAGCCACAACACCCAGCTAGTTTATTAAAATTATTTTTTGTAGCGAAGGGGTCTTGCTATGTTGCCCAGCCTGGTCTCAAACTCCTGGCCTCAAGCAATCCTTCTGCCTCAGCCTCCCAAAATGCTGGGATCTCGGATGTGAGCCACTGCGCCTGGCCAAAAAAGCTAAATATATTTAGATCTGTTAATAAAGAAAAATTGAGGAAACATTTTTCTAAAAATTATGAAATTGGGGGGGTCAACGGGCAGGGAAAAATTATGAAATCGTTTTTATCTATAAATACTGGTATAAAACAATTCAAAATTACTTTAATCGTAGGTTTTTCACTGGAAATTAGGGTTACTTATAGTTAAAATTGTAGTTAATACAGTTACTGAAAGTTCAGTACTTGTCCCCCCGGCTGAATGAAGAACGAGGACAAGTAGTTTGAGGAGAAGGAAAGAGAAGTCTATTAATTTGTCAGCAAATGAGTAGGATGGCAGATTCTCATCTTAGGAAAAAACCATCATCCTATCTAAGCAGAAATACAGAGATTTTAAAGGGATTTTTCAGCTTTAGGCTATTGCTATTTACCTATAGCATCTCTGGTACCCAGACAATTCCAGTGAGCCAGATCCTGTGGTACAAAGAACAAAAGACACTTCCCTGCCCCTCTGATTACTGGCCTTGGGCAGGGATGCAGGTTTTACTTCCCCAAAAGAATGGGGGGCGGCATTTAAAGAGACAACTCATAAAATATTTTATCCTTTTTCAGGCCATCCCCTCTGTTACATATTCCCTACTGTCAATTTCACCCTTCCATATCTATGGGAGGAGGAGCAACACAGTCATTGAGCTACTTCCTGCTGAATTGGGGTGATGTTTTAGATGGAAGGTTTATACTTATTTATGCCATTGCAAAGCTTCGGCAGATTTACAAAAATAAAGAATGCAACAGATTACCAAGTGAAAAGGGGCATGAGCAACAACTGCAACCGTGAGGACTGACAAGGCAAAATGCAGGACACCTAATAAGAGAGATTTAACCTTTCTTGGTATCTAAGATACCGGTAGGACTGTGGGTCCTTACTGTCACATTGTATATAATGTCTGATACAGGGCTGGGCAAGAAAGAAACATGGGACCTCTGAGTATGGAGCTATTAGTCACTCTTATAGGTAATCTGAGAGACGGGCTTCTGCAAATTCAGAATGTAGGAAGGTAAATTATATATAGGAGTATGACAAACCCAGTAGCGAGACAGATTAGCAGAAGAGGAAATCTTCACCAAGGAGCTGTCTCTTCATCCTGTCAACAGAACAAATAACGAAAGAAAGAACAGCAAAAAGAATACAAGGATTTTCATTTTTCCTTCTTAAACAGATTCTTTAGATTGCTCAAAGGCTGGCCTATGCACTCGAGGCTTGGGTCCTCTTCTTCCACCTCTTTACTCTGGCGTGATGGACCCAAGGTTTTTACTCCCGACAATTTCAGCGAGGTGTGAGTTGTCAGGGGCACTTTATAGGGTCCTTTCCACTTCTCTGCCAGTGGTTGTTTGGGTGCTTGTTCTTTCCAGGGTTTAAGCAACACCCGGTCTCCCGGTTTAAAGGGGTGGAGGGGTGTCAACAACTAGGGCAAGGACCTGAAAGAGGCAAACTCATGCATAATGGTTAGCATTTGACCCACTCATTTGACATACTGCTTTACTCTGCTTTCTTTTACTCATGGTTATATTACCACACTTACCTCGGAGTGCTTGGAAGGGTCTCTCATAAACTATTTCACTGGATCTTAACTTAAGCCTGCTTCTAGGGGCTACTCTTATGCAGAGGAGGGCAAGCAGCAACACCCTATCCTACTTTAGATGGATTTCATGCAATTTCTATTTTAGAGGTAGGGCTTTGCTTACTGAGTTACCTCCAATATAAAGGAGGGTCCATTATCACTCTATATGGAAGAAGGGAACCTATACCTTGGAATGAGTTCCTTTAGAATTCTGGTAACTTCAGATGCTCTCTCCATTTGGGTAGGATAAGTCTTTACCCAGCCTGAAAAGGTATTTACTAATACAAGTTTAGGCATCTTAGTGAAATCAATTTGCCAATCATGGAAAGGGTGGGTCCTCTGTGCAGCAGGTTTCTTTTCTGTCATTGGATTGTTCTGAGCACAGAAATACTTTGTTGCAAATGAGGTCCTCTTAAATGAGATCCCACCAAATCCGTTAAGGCATCACATCCATAATGTGTGATGGTCATGTAGGGGCCTCTTAAGAAGCTGAACAAAGGCTTCGGGTAGGAGAATGAGTCCGTGAGAATTGTCTCCACTTAGCTGTGCCATCCCAAATGTCAGAGCCCCAGGCTTTAGTTTTAAAGGGGATTTATACTGATCTAAATTTAGCTGGGGTATCAAGGCCCCGAGGAACAGATCACCTTTAGTGGCCACCTTAGCAGTTCTGCCAGGGGCCTGATTTCTTTCTGCAGCATAAATGTCTCCTATTTTTGGTGGCCAGGACAGTGCATGATGGCCGTCTGCTTAGGCTCAGCCACAGCCTGTATCAGGGCCATTATTTCAGTGGCACACTTGATATCTTTATATACTGTCATCAGGAGTCTCCTTTCCTTCCAAATGGCACCATGAGCATGCACAACCGTAAAAGCACATTTAGAGATCCTTTCTCTAAAAAAACCAAAACACAAAAAAACCCCAAAACAAACAAAATGTTTTCAGGGGAGGATTTCTGATTAAAAGCAGGGGGCGGGGCGGGGGGAATAAGAAAAGAAAAATAGCTCAGAACAGTTTGAGCTATGCAAAATTTAGCAAGCCCAGAGAGACAGAGTATAGGAATTCAGTCATGCCCCTCAGACCCAAACCCCAGGGGAAGAGGAGGGCAATTGTTCAAAGACATTTCGTTCCTTACTAGCTGCCTCACCCATTATGTGTTCTTGGAGTTTGTGATACAAAAAACAGTATGTAGGCAATCAATAGGTTATGTGATTTTAATGTAAATTCTTGGTAAACAACTTAGGCACTACCTATTCTTTTTTCCTTTAAAAACCCGGCTTGTAACTGCTGCTAAACAGAGCATATTCAGGGCAACTTGAATCTATGCCCCTGGGTTGCAGTCCTCAAGCTTGGCCCAAATAAACTCTCTACTTACATAAGTTTTGCCTCACTTTTTTCTTTTAGGTTGACAATATTGCATTATGTTTAATGCTAACAATTGTATGAAGTAGGTGATATTTATCATTGGCCATACTTTATAACATGAAAGACAGAGAAACTGATTAACATGCCCAACCCACACAAGTTTGTAAAAAGGAGAACCATTATTTGAATGCAGGCAGTCTGATTCCAGAGAAACAGCTCTTTCTATTGTTTCCTGACCTCTAAGGATCCAAGAATCTTTGCTTTTTAAAAAAATTTCACTTGTCTTTTTACACTTTATACGAATGGAGAACCAGAAGAAGAGGTGGGATGCAGATGCCGCCCAGAAATATTCAAAAATAAATACGTATCCTAATGCAAATTAGCAGCCATCCCGAAACACCCTGCGTTACCGTTTAATCCAATCTCCTCCGAGTAAGGGCGGGACTCCACCGGCCGTGGGAGACCGCGCGACCGCGCATGCTCAGAGCGAGGCGCCGGCCCCCGGCTTGCCCGCGGCCCCGCCCACTCGGGCCGCAGGGGCTGCCGGGACGGCCCCCATCTTGTTTGAGCGCCTTAGGCCAGCCGGCGGCGCTGGGAAGTCCAGGCGTTGCTTGTAGCGAGCCTGTGGTGTGGCTCTGTGGGACCAGGACCTTAAAGGTGAGCAGCTCTCGGTGGCTAATGAGAACAGGGTACAAAGGGTCCTCTCTGCGTGGCGAGCGACCGTACGTTCCCGTGCCTTGCTGCCTCACGCGGCGTGCGTCTGCTTCTCGCCTTCCTCGCGTTCGGGCCGCGCGCCGCGTGGGCCGCAGCCGGAGGCGGCGCGCTGGGCTGGGAGCTGAGGGGGCGCGGGCCGCCGCGAGGCTGCCCCTGAGGGGAGTGCGGGAGCCGGTGGTTTGCCCGCACGTGGCTGGGGCCCAGGCCAGCCGGTGGCTGCTTTGGACGCGGCTGTGGCGGGGTCTTCGGGTAGAGGCTACCCCCCCATCCCTTTGCATCTTTTCGGTTTCTCACTTCACCGCTTTCCAGTCTCGCGGAAGGCAGAGGTTTCTGCCCGTGTCTTTTAAGCTTCTGGGAAGGTCGGCACAGGGTAAACGCCAGAGGATTTCCGTGGACCCTGTGGGATTCACGGGAGCCCAAAGAACTTGAGACCGCAGATGTACCCATGTCGTCACTCTCTTGGGTTTTTAGGGTCCTCATTCACTCACGTCAAGCTTCTTTGTGAAATGGGAAAGCGTGGGTAATATTTCACTTCTAGTTGTACATTCTGGAAAAGTATTTGTTGGAACAAAGTTCCAAAATTGGGTAGGCTAAACACGCCTTGCAAGGATAACACAGTTCTTTTATCTCATCGTTTGCTTTGTAATGAGCCCTAGATCACGGTAGTAATTTAGAAGTGTAGGTTGTCACAGGCAAACCAATGCAGAGATTGAATAAATTCTGTGGTGGGATGTACACCATGCAGATCCGTATTGCAAGAGCTTCCCATGTGTATCCAGTTACTGAATAGCAATTACAGGAGCCTTCGAGAAGTGTACCTACAATAAATGGTTTATCACGAGAGTCAACTAATGGCAAATATTCCTGAGGGGTTTATTCATATAACTTGTGTACAATAGGAATTACTGGGTGGTTCAGTCGCGCACAGGACGCAAGTAATTTGAACAGCACAGCCCCTTTTTCCCCCCTGCAGTGTTAATGTCAGGGATATGAAACAGAAAACTGGCTATCCAACCCATTAGTGCATTAGTAGGCATACCCCCTAGTTTAATGTTGTGTGAGTGCCTTCATGCTATCAAATTTTCGTTTTTATATGTTTCTTAGCAGACAGTATCTAACCTAACCACAACAACTGTTTGGATTTTTTTCATCTTAAAGTTACGATACGAAACTTGATAAATTTTTGGTAGGTCAGCTGTGACTAATTTTAAAAGAAATGGACCCACACCAGGCAAATAGCACAGGGAGCCATGGTAATAATACTGACAGGTAGTGATCTGTTTAAAGCTAGGAATGTTAAGATTGAGTGGAGTTTTTCCCTGAAGATTGCTTGACCAGCTAAATGAAGATAACCAGTTGCTTTGTTAGAGAAGATGGGGCAGTGATTTACTGAAAGGGGGGGCAGATTATTGATAGTTTTTCAATTTTTCATCACTTATTCCAAAGTTTTGCTTTGTTGAAATATTTGAGAATTGAGAAACCAAACCTGTGAAATTAGAAATTCTTGATTTTTAAGAAAACAATGGATATTAATAATTTTTATACATTCTCTTTCTGGTATTGAGTTTTATGTTTTAAAAAAAGCCTTAACCTCTTTATGTTATTTTGGGAAAATTTACAGATAGCCACAATGGCTGAAAATGGTGATAATGAAAAAATGGCTGCTCTGGAGGCCAAGATATGTCATCAAATTGAGGTATGATTCTTGTGCTATAAGCTGCAAAAACAAGTTCCTTGAAAGGAGATTTAGGGCCTTAAAACAAATACAGAAAGAACATTTAATTTCAGTATATGGGCCTATTCAATTTTTGGCTTGTCTTTGATTCTTAGAAGAACAGTTTTATGTTGATGGAGTCAGGCTGTGAAACCTAAGAGTTATAAACGTTTGAAAAGGTACCACTGTAAACTAGTGTTACTCTTTTATTTTAGTTTCCTAGTCTACATAAAATGAGATTGGTAGTAGTATCCTCCTCATAAAGCGGTTTTGGGGATTAAGTTAGTTAAAGTGTAAAACACTTTACAAGTGTGCTTGGCACATAAAATAACATCAAAATTCTTGGTAAAGTAACGTCCTTGTTAAGTAACACTATATTCTTGAAAATCTTAGTAGTTTTTTCTGCCCAGTTAGTTCTCAGCTATTATCTGTTCTCAAAGTCATCTTAGCATTTTATCAAATTTAGTTATGTTTAGGTTAAAGCTTTACAGTATCAATAATGGCTGTATGGGAAATTATCCCTAAATTTATGTTCTTACTGAGGAACTCCTCAGATCAAATTCTTTGGTGTGGGTTTTTTTTTGGCAACTCTCAGAACTATTTTTTTCAAAAAGCTGTACCTCTATAAAAGCTATACCATATAAAATTGGTGTTACCATTTTGCGGTATTAATTTCTTTTTGATTGTGGGAAAATTACAAATTATTCATTCTGTGCTTAATACTTAGAACAATACAAAGATGTATATAGAAAAGGTTATTAATGTCCCTCCCCAAACCTGCCACCTCTCAAATCCTACCCTCCTGAGGTTATCAAGGTTAAAAGCCTTTCACACTTTGCTTCATGCTCACATTAATGTAATTTTTTTTTTTTTTTTTTTTTTTTTGTTTGAGACAGAGTCTCGCTTTGTTGCCCAGGCTAGAGTGAGTGCCGTGGCGTCAGCCTAGCTCACAGCAACCTCAAACTCAAACTCCTGGGCTTAAGCGATCCTACTGCCTCAGCCTCCCAAGTAGCTGGGACTACAGGCATGTGCCATCATGCCCGGCTAATTTTTTTTTTCTATATATATTTTAGTTGGCCAGATAATTAGTTGGCCAGATAATTTAGTTGGCTAGATAATTTCTATTTTTAGTAGAGACGGAGTCTCGCTCTTGCTTAGGCTGGTCTCGAACTCCTGACCTCGAGCGATCCACTCGCCTCGGCCTCCCAGAGTGCTAGGATTACAGGCGTGAGCCACTGCGCCCAGCTAACGTAATATTTTTTAATGGACTTTATTTTTTAGAGCAGTTTTAGGTTCACAGCAAAATTGAGCAGAAGGTACAGTGATTTTCCATATATCCCTGCCTCCACACATCGATAGCCTCCCCATTTGTAAACATCCCCCACCAGATTGGTACACTTAACAATTTTTATTTTCCTCCCTTTCCCTCACCAAACATGGGATGCATTTTTGGGGAGTAAAGTTTTATGTCTTCAATAATTTATCCATTCCCCTCTTTAATATGTAGATCTTTCTAATGTTTTAGCTGTAATAGTTCTGTGATGAATGTTTTTATATATACATCTTAGTAAACATGTTTATTGATTTCTTCTAGATAAAATTCCTAGAAGGAATGGTCCTGGTTCAAGGATTATGAACATTTCTTAAAACTTTTGATACTTATTGCCAGTTTACATATCTTCCTGCCTGACCATTTCTCTGTGTTTAGGCCAAAAATAGGTATTCTTGTTGTGTTTTTTTTTTTTTTTTTTTGCCAGTTTGTTAGGTGAAAAAAATGTTAACTCATTGCTTTAAATTGCTATTGTTTGATAATGAGGTTGGACTTAAATATCCTTTACCTATTTTTCTATTAGGGTGTTTACTTTTTTTCTTCTTCTTCCTCCTGTATAAGAATTCTTTTTATTTTTTTCTTTTAGAGACAAGGTCTTGCTCTGTCGCCTAGGCTGGAGTGTAGTGGCACAATCATAGCTCACTGTACCCTTGAACTCCTGGGCTCAAGGGATTCTGCTGCCTCAGCTTCCCTAGTAGCTGGGACCATAGATATGAGCCATGCCAGCTAATTTTTAGATTTTTTTAGAGATGGGGTCTTGCTACATTGGTGAGGTTGGTCTTGAACTACTGGGCTCAAGTGATGTTTCTGCCTCAGCCTCCCAATGTGCTGGGATTACAGGCATGAGCCACCATGCCTAGCCAGTTTATAAGAATGCTTAAACTTCTATGTTTGTCTTTTACTTTTTATACATCTTATACTTTTTAACTTTTGGTATTCCAAGTAAGTCGTACTTAGGTTTTTTTCTTTGCTTGTATGTTGAACGTGCCTCTATGCTTAAATTAGATAAACATTTACTTATTTTTTAACTTTTATAAATTAAGAGTGATTAACCAGTTTATTCCAGTTCTTTTTATTTAACAATTTGTTCTTTCCACACTCATTTGAAACAGGAGACTTTTCATATAATAGACCTTTAAATATATTTTTGGTTTAAGGCTTTCTAGTCTATGGACACATTTGTTCCACTGTTTCAGTAATTAACATTTTAGTTATTTTTGTTAATTGTATTATGAACATTTTATTACAGCACATTTAGGAAAAATGTTTATTGGCTCTTTTAAGTTATGACATATATTTTTAAAAAATAGAACTTGATAGTGTAATGGTAATACAAAATTTCAGGATTGGAGTCAACATTTGACAGTGCTCTGAATTATCTTGTAATTGTCTCATAGTATTATTTTGGAGACTTCAATTTGCCACGGGACAAATTTTTAAAGGAACAGATCAAATTGGATGAAGGCTGGGTACCTTTGGAGATCATGATAAAATTCAACAGGTAAAAACCTTTTAAAAATCATCTTTAGATTCTTCTGTTAACAGTGAGTGCTACTGTGTTTTACAGTGTTTTTATATCAACTCTTCTTCAGGTTAAACCGTCTCACAACAGACTTTAATGTAATTGTGGAAGCATTGAGCAAATCCAAGGCAGAACTCATGGAAATCAGTGAAGATAAAACTAAAATCAGAAGGTCTCCAAATAAACCCCTCCCTGAAGTGACTGATGAGTATAAAAATGATGTAAAAAACAGATCTGTTTATATTGTAAGCTGGCCTTTAATATTTTACATTTATTTAGAAAGTATAGTAGAGTGGGTAAGAATAAGGGCTCAGGAATCACAGCTTCACCAATTACTGTCCTTTGGCAATGTTTTTAACCTGTCTAAGCTTTATCTTCATAAGTGTGGATATTTTCTACCCTATAGAACTGTTCTGAGAATTAAATGAAGAAACCTATATATTAAAACCATTGGATGAAATCTTCTGTGTGTTGTAAGCACCCAGTGCATATCAGCTGTTCTTATTTATCAACAGCTAAAGTTGATAGCAATTTTCTTTAGCATACCAATTTTTAAATAGCTGTTTTATTTTTGGAAAGTTTCAGACATACAGAAGTAGATTGAATACTATAATGTACCATCACCCAACTTCATCAGTTATTAATACAAGTTCTCATTTTATCTCTGCCTCAACTGAATTATATTGAAGCACATACTAGATGAGTCAGTTTTATTGCACTGGAGAATAATGGTTTTTAAAGGAGGCTGTTAAGCAATTAAGAGAGAGAAATAGAAGGAGATAGGTATATCTTGGCTTCGTTTCAAGACAAAATGTATTATGTGTTCTGGCTAACTGTTTACCTTGAGAAATTATTGTTTGTACCTTTCCACTCTTCACAGAAAGGCTTCCCAACTGATGCAACCCTTGATGACATAAAAGAATGGTTAGAAGATAAAGGCCAAGTACTAAATATTCAGATGAGAAGAACCTTGCACAAAGCATTTAAGGTATGGTTATATGATGATACAGACTTTTTCTAGTTCTGAAATATGTGGGACAGAACTTAAAAAAAAATCTTTTCTTCCCTTTTAATAGGGATCAATATTTGCTGTGTTTGATAGCATTGAATCTGCTAAGAAGTTTGTAGAGACCCCTGGCCAGAAATACAAAGACACGGACCTGCTAATACTTTTCAAGTAAGTCTTTTTGCTAGTGTTTTTTCTGGCCACTTAGTTATATGGAATTGACACACTGGGGTAAGGAGCATCAAGTAGGATCTCCTATAAGGCCGGATCTCCTGTAAGGCCAGTATTTTTAGTATCCTTAGACATCCTTTGAGAAATGCTTGAAATTTGTTCAGTGGGAACTGTACTAGTCCTTTGAGACTGTAAAATGTATTAGTACCTTTTTGCTGCAATTATAAAGGAGGCTAAATTTTAGTACTTGTTTTGCATTTAAAACGTAGAATCAGGCTGAATACTAAAATTTGGGCTTTTTTTTTTTGGAGACAGAGTCTCATTCTATTGCCCGGGCTACAGTGCCGTAGCGTCAGCCTAGCTCACAGCAACGTCAAACTCCTGGGCTCAAGCAATCCTACTGCCTCAGCCTCCTGAGTACTTGGGACTGCAGGCATGCACCACCATGCCTGGCTAATTTTTTCTATATATATTTTAGTTGTCCAGCTAATTTCTTTCTATTTTTTCGGTAGAGACGGTGTCTCGCTCTTGCTCAGGCTGGTCTCGAACTCCTGAGCTCAAACGATCCACCCGCCTCAGCTTCCCAGAGTGCTAGGATTACAGGCGTGAGCCGCCACGTCCGGCCTAAAATTTGGGCTTTTTATGTGGTTGGAGAATAAATCACTGTATTGTTTTCATCTGTTCTTATTTTTCATAGTCTATGCCTATATTTTTATGCAGTACAAAAGATTTTTTAATTAAGATTTGGATCCCATTCTTGTGTGTGTGTCTAAAAATAAGGAACCAGAGTATTTGCATGATAAAGTTAGTTGTAGGGCCATAGTTACCTACTTTTTTATGCATTACACAATCTACTAAATCTTTAGTCTCCAATCCCCGGACCATGGCCTGGTACCATCCGTAGCCTGTTAGGAAACAGGCTGCCCATCACTACCTGAGCTCTGCACCACCCTCCCCAACACATGACACCCCACCCTACCCGGTCCGTGGAAGAATTGTCTTCCATGAAACAGGTCCCTGGTGCCAAAAAATTTGGGGACCGCTGTACTAAATGGTATGTATTAAAACTTACTGAGTTATAGATGTGTTATGATGAATCACATCAGTGTTAAATCCTCAAAATTATTTTTTTAAATGATTTCCATAATTTTTTTTTTTTTTTTGGAGATAGTCTTGCTCTGTCACCCAGGCTAGAGTGCTATGGCGTCAGCCTAGCTCACAGCAACATCAAACTCCTGGGCTCAAGCAATCCTCCTGCCTCAGCCTCCCAAGTAACTGGGACTACAGGCATGCGCCACCATGCCCAGCTAATTTTTTTCTATTTGTAGTAGAGGCTATTTTTTTTTTCTATTTTTAGTAGAGACAGGGTCTCTCTCTTCAGGCTGTTCTTGAACTCCTGACCTCAAGCAATCCTCCTGCCTTGGCCTCCCAGAGTGCTAGGATTATAGGCATAAGCCACCTCACTTGGCCTCCATAACAGCTGTTATTCTTGGATTTGGATTTTAGAATTTTCTGTTTATGAAATTTATAGAAAAATGTGAAATGTTAAAGTTTTCTAATTTTTAATTTTATCTATTATAGTACTTTGTTGCTGTTTTAAACATTATTTTCATAACTTTTACTTTTTTTTGTATACATGATTGATAAATGAAAACCAACATGAGACTGCTAATGGACATGAGATTTCTTTTTGGGGTCGTGAAATTAGTAGTGAGGGTTATACAACTTTGAATATACTAAAAAACATTCAAGGTATACTTTATGAGGGTAAGTTTTAAAGGTATGTGAATTTTTTCATAGTAAAGTTGTTATGTAAACATGAGAGTAACTTCCTTGGCATATTTTGAATTTTTAGGTGATTATGTTGATAGAAAATGTATGTAACACTCCTTGCTATGCCATGTCTTAAGTCCTTCAAAGTAATTAGCAGTCTTATCTTTGTTCTCATGAACTTTGCCTCTCTATTGTGTGTTCTTTAGGGAAGATTACTTTGCAAAAAAAAATGAAGAAAGAAAACAAAATAAAGTGGAAGCTAAATTAAGAGCTAAACAGTAAGTATGGTGAAGTAATCGTGACATAATTTGTATTCCTTAAAGATCTAACAAGAGTTGAGTTAGTGGTTCTGGAAGGACTGATGGTGAGCTCTGAAATGAGTGGCAAAGGGCCTTTTTTCCGAGTGAAACATTGAGCACTTAAGCTGCCTTGATAATTTCGGGACCCCACTGTGTTGCAGTCTAGCATTGACAATCAGAAAACCTAAGGACTGGCTTTGGTTATTTAATATTTCGTGATCGTGATCAAGGTTAACTTTATTAGGATTTAATTTTCTTATGTAGTAAATGGAAACATGTAATTAGGATGCTTTTATTTGTAGAGAGCAAGAAGAAAAACAAAAGTTAGAAGAAGATGCTGAAATGGTAAGTATATGTTATTGGTATCTAATACATCTATAATTCAAAGTTATAAGAATCACTTAAAAGTTTGCAGACTTTTTAAAGAAAATTAAGTTAGCAAATCTATAGTTGTCATTGCCCTAATGTAATACATAAATAATATTGCTCCAAATTAACCACAGATAGTTTAATCAGATTTATATAGTTTATAACTAATTATATCACTTATAGAAGAATTAAGTAAATTAAAATCAGAAGCCATTGTAGAATAAAAGATGACAAAGGAAAACACACTAGTAAACTACTTTAAAATAGCATTTTGGTGTCTAGGTTTCTCCTTTTATATGTATAGAGTGGTGTGAGCCCATTTCTGATTTGTGGTTGCTTTTAAGAAACTTCTTGATTGCCTTATATATTTTTATAGAAATCTCTAGAAGAAAAGATTGGATGCTTGCTGAAATTTTCGGGTGACTTAGATGATCAGACTTGTAGAGAAGATTTGCACGTCCTTTTCTCAAGTCATGGTGAAATAAAATGGATAGACTTTGTCAGAGGCGCAAAAGAGGTTCGGAAACATTCATATGCTTTATAGCAATCATTTAAAAAGTCTGTATAAACTTATCTTTTAGAAGATAAAATTAGTACAAAGAAAGCAGTTTTTTGTTTATTAAAATAGTTTCTACTTGATCATTTATATTTTGTTATCCCTGTCCCTGGATGTGATGTCTGATATTTTCTGAATTACACTATGAATAATTGTATTGGTGATTGCAGTTTACTTCTGTAGCATTCCTTTTCTAATGTTCAGTAAAATTCATTCAAATTGGTAATAGCATGGAAGATTTGCAGGATAGGAAAAATTACTTTGAACAAAGAAATTAATTGTGGGACTAAAAACTAAGGGTATGTTTTTCATTTTTTTCCTTTGGCATAGGGAATAATTCTGTTTAAGGAAAAAGCCAAGGAAGCACTGGATAAAGCCAAAGACGCAAATAACGGTAATCTACAATTAAGGAACAAAGAAGTGACTTGGGAAGTACTAGAAGGAGAGGTGGAAAAAGAAGCATTGAAAAAAATCATAGAAGACCAACAAGAATCTCTGAACAAATGGAAGTCAAAAGGTCATTCTGATTTTTCTTTAACAGTTGGTTATTTTAACTCATTTGCTTGAGTAAAAATTTCAATTAGTGTTAAAAAACACTGGCAAGAGACAGTTTCTTTACTAAGTGTTCAATTGTATCTTCTACAGGTCGCAGATTTAAAGGAAAAGGAAAGGGTAATAAAGCTGCCCAGCCTGGGTCTGCTAAAGGAAAAGTACAGTTCCAGGGCAAGAAAACTAAATTTGGTAGTGATGATGAACGTGATGAAAATGGTGCAACTGGTAAGTTTTTTCAAAGTCTTTTGGTAGTTTCATGAGAAATTTGTACTTTCATAAGATATTATTTGTCAGGGAGAACAGGGATGTGGTTTTTTAACTTCTGTGTAAGTGCCAATCTTTGATTATAACAATTTATCTGTTATGCTGTTTTGTGGGTGGGAGACAGGATATTTAGAAGATTAGATATCAGATGGTCTGTACTAAAGGAAAAGCCTTTTCTCATTGGTGCAAGAAGTTGTTGCTAATCTTTTCAAAAAAGAATTATTAACAGTTGTGCTCAATATTAAAAGAGTAGTGCTTACATTGAATCTAACAACAATTTTGTTATTGTGTAGGACCAGTGAAAAGAGCAAGAGAAGAAACAGACAAAGAAGAACCTGCATCAAAGCAACAGAAAACAGAAAATGGTGCTGGAGACCAGTAGTTTAGTAAACAAATTTTTTATTCATTTTAATTAGGTTTTAAACTGCCTTTGGTTTTGGAGACTTTAAAATGAAAACCGAATTAGGTCCACTTCAATGTCCACCTGTAAGAAAGGAAAAGTTTTTGTTGTTTAACTTGTCTTTTTTTGTTGTTACCCAAATGAGGATTTTTTTTGGAATGTATAGTTTGTGTTATTTCAGATGACTGAAATATCAAAAGGAAGATTCTTCCACTAAATTGCCTTTGTAATATGAGAATGTACTAGTAGAAACTAATAAATATATACTGTTTAAAAAGAGGAAAAACTTTTTATTTTTTCCTTTCTGTGCACAAAGCATTTGAGAAAATTTAAAACTAGACTATTGGCTATTGATTATGGGCTCTTTCCACAGTTATCTCCTAGGCTGGCTTTCTGTATTTATCCAGGCAACTTGAGAACATTAGAAATAACTACTTATTACAAAACTTTTCAATACTGAATGCAGACAAGCCAAAATCAAGAGACTTACTGATTTCTTTTTATGAAAGTTGTATGACGCTGGCAGGTCATATCGAAGCTCTGTAAAACAACCACCATTTAAGATAAAAATTACATTTCCAAATATTTACTACCCTTGGCTAAAACAACAACAGTAAATCTAAAGTGTTAAGTGCTGATAAACTTAGTATTTAGACCCTACCACTTTAGCTTATCCAAATACTAACTTGATGTAGTCCCAAGATTGGCCATGACAAACTAAGCTTGGCATTTATGCTATTTTGGCCTTTTTTTTTTTTTTTTTCTGAGACAGACTCTTGCTCTGTTGCCTGGGCTAGAGTGCCGTGGCGTCAGCCTAGCTCACAGCAACATCAAACTCCTGGGCTCAAACAATCCTGCCTCAGCCTCCCATGTAGCTGGGACTACAGACATGTGCTACCATGCCTGGCTAATTTTTTCTATGTTTTTTAGTTGTGCAGCTAATTTCTTTCTATTTTTAGTAGAGATGGGGTCTTAGTCTTGCTCAAGCTGGTCTCAAACTCCTGACCTTGAGAGATCCTTCCTCCTCGGTCTCCCAGTGTGCTAGGATTACAGGCATGAGCCACCATGCCCAGCCTATATTGGCCATTTATGCCAAAATTTTCAGGTGATAGTGAAGAGTTTAGAAGGATAACAAGTGGAAAAAAAGGAAATCCTATGAAAATGACAGTACCTTGCTATCAATATTTTTAATTTCTTAATAATCTGTAGCTAACTCATAACCATGCTTATTTCAAAATTTTCTTGTCCACATTTTAGTAATGGTAATAAGTAGCTAATTATTTTCCTAATAAGCTCTCAAATGAAAACCAGTTTTTCATATTCTTTCCTTATAAAGAATAATGTAGGCCGGGCAAGGTGGCTCATGCCTGTAGTCCTAGCACTCTGGAAGGCCAAGGTGGGAGGATCGCTCGAGGTCAGGAGTTCGAGACCAGCCTGAGCAAGAGTGAGACCCCCCCCCATCTCTACTAAAAAATAGAAAGAAATTAGCTGGGCAACTAAAAATATATAGAAAAAATTAGCCGGGCATGGTGGCACATGCCTGTAGTCCCAGCTACTCAGGAGGCTGAGGCAGTAGGATCGCTTGAGCCCAGGAGTTTGAGGTTGCTGTGAGCTAGGCTGATGCCATGGTACTCTAGCCTGGGCAACACAGAATGAGACTCTGTTTCAAAAAATAAAAAAGAATAATGTAGATTCTCCAAACTCTTACTACTAGAGACAATGACTCTACCTATCCTTCATCTTTTTTAGCATAAATTCTAATCCTATAGGTCATGGCTCTCAAATTTTAATGTATAATCAAATCACCTGAGGATCTTATTGAAATGCAAATTCTAATTCAGTATGTCTGGGGGGCCTAAAGTTCTATATTTCTAACAAGCTTTCTCAGTGCTGATGATTTGAGGACCATATTTGGAGTTGCAAGGATCTGTACTATTGAGACTGTTCTAAGGTATTCCATATTGCATATTGTAATACCTTAAACTGTAAGGAATGACAATACTGAATATAATAGGAAGACCAACAGATTTTTTAAATACTAAGTTAATTATTATGAACAGTAATACATCTAGTTACATGTTTAACACCACCGGGCAATTCATGGTTAGTTTATTATTGTGTAAAAAACACGTTCCCCTTTATTGCACTCTTCAGGCTTTTCAAAGTTACTTGGATTATAGTAAGACTCCAGTCATATGCTTTTCTTACTTTGATGCTTGTGAATATTACCCAATTTAGTGATAAAAATGTATCAAACATGATTTACTCATAGTGTGGATGTTTATATTCTATCTCCCACCAAAAAGTAAAGGGTCAATGTTATTTGACTTCAGGGGCAATTAGAAAATTAAAATAGAAAAGTTATCCAGACATAAGCTGTTGGCATTTTCCATGAGTGGATTTCAAACCAAGGTCTGACCAACAATAAGCCCATGTTTTTAGTCATCGTGATGGTATGTAGTGTTTCTGTCTGAACCTGGAGTGACCACCTGAGTGCCAATAGAAATTTTCAGTGAAATGCATAAATTGGGACCATCTCAGGCAAACCTTGCTAAGTGTTCACCCTGCCTTTACTCCATTTCCAATCCATTACAATTCACGCATACTTGCGACACTGAAAAACACATCCTATGGCACCTGTATAAAAATTTGGTTGGGCTAATACATATTAGCCCTTTTAGATAATTAGGGTTGAGGCTTGTCTTACCTGCAATAATATTTATCTTGATTTTCCATTCTGCAGCTTTCTTTAGAATATGCTGAATATAAATAACATGTTATTATGAGCTGATTTTAAAAAATTGCTTTTTATTAATACTTGATTAAGTTTTCAAACTTAAAATTTCATTAGAAATTAGACCCCCCCTTATAAAAATTTCAGGTGGATGGACAGTATTTTGAAAATAAGAAATCAAACCATTTTTCAACATATTTAACAATCTGAACCAAATTACATAATTAGATCAAGTGATTAAAAAGCTACTGTCACGTACTACATAATGATGTTTTGGTCAACAACAGGCTACATATACTATGGACTGCATAAGATTATGAGGGAGCTAAAAAATTCCTATTGCCTAATGACATCATAGCTGTCTTGACACTAAAAGGCAGTACAGTACATTTCTGATGTTTAGATACGTTCAGATAAACAAATACTATCGTGTTACAATTACCTATAGTATTTAGTACAATTTCTATTGCCCAGTGACACCATAGCTATCTTGACACTAAAAGGTAGTACAGTGCATTTTCAATGTTTAGATGTGTTCAGATAAACAAATACCATCGTGTTACAATTACCCATACTATTTAGGACAGTAGTACCTGTTCAGGTTGGTAGTCTAGGAGTAATAGGATACACTATGTAAACCTAGGTGGTACACTCTGCATTCACACAGTGATGAAATTACCTAATGACATGTTTCTCAGGATATAGCCCCGTTTTAAGGGATGCATGACTAGTTCAGAAATCCATCAGTACTTGCATGGTTTCCGCAGCATTATTTCATTAACAGATACAGTTAGCTATACTCCTAGAAAACATTTAATAGAGATCTATGTCCATAGGCAACCCAGTGGCAGTATGGTAAGAATGTGGTATATCGAGGTAAACTGCCCTTACTTGAACTGCAGATCTACTTACAAGGTACATAACACTGAGTAAATTACTCATTCTCTCTGTGCCTCAGTTTCCCCATCTGTTAAATGAAAATAATATTGGATTGTTGTAGACTATGAAAAGTGTTTTGAGGCCAGGCGTGGTGGCTCACGCCTGTAATCCTAGCACTCTGGGAGGCCAAGGCGGGTGGATTGTTTGAGCTCAGGAGTTCAAGACCAGCCTGAGCAAGAGTGAGACCCCGTCTCTACTAAAAAAAAAATAGAAATTATATGGACAGCTAAAAATATATATAGAAAAAATTAGCCGGGCATGGTGGCGCATGCCTGTAGTCCCAGCTACTCAGGAGGCTTAGGCAGGAGGATCGCTAAAGCCTAGGAGTTTGAGGTTGCTGTGAGCTAGGCTGACGCCACGGCACTCTAGCTTGGGCAACAGAGTGAGACTCTGCCTCAAAAAAAAAAAAAAAAAAAAAAGGAAAGGGTTTTGAACTATGCTGGCACACATAGTAAGCATCAAATAGGTTAGCTATTTACAGGTCTAAAATTCTTGAACCATTTCACAAAGAATTACAAATTTTTAGTAATTTGTTATTAAAAATTGCTTTATGAATTAAAAAATACACAACATTCCAACATCAATGGAAATGGATGAAGAAAGTTGACCACAATCCCTCTAAATTATGCATGTATACTTTTCTAAAAATGCTATAGTAAGAGATAACAATATTTGGTATTATAAGCATTTTGTCCATGTTGGAGTCTTAATAATATAATTGGCATCAAGTTGATTGATAAAAAACTTTCCCCAATATTTTAGGTTCAAATATTTCCATGTTATAAATAATACTGATAATATATTTGTGCTTATAGTTTCTTCCTGAATTTAATAAATAATCCCAGTTCTGGGCATATTTTTCCCCTACTTTGAGATCTAGAATTTCTATATAAGGATATAGATGTTAATTGCAATTTAATGGAATCTTAGAATCCTTGATAAATTTATGAGCAATAGAATTATGACCTTTGTTACCTGACCCCTAAGGTTAGTGAAAGAGATTTTAGATGTTAGATTATACAGTGATATGGTTGGTTCTGGCTGAGATGTAAAAGAATGAATTGGGTGAGTTTGGAATAAACACGAAAGAATATAGTGCCAGGATTAGCTACTTTGCTACTTTGTCAAATCTAACTGTGAGCCAAGAACTAAATCCTCACAATGCCTTATGAGGTAAGATATGGCAACAACTTCAAGTCACACAGCTTGTTAGACTGTTTGCCAGGATATACTTATTCTTTTACCTAAATCAAGAGTGGGGAACATGCAGCCTTAAGACCACATGTGCCCTTCTAGGTCCTTAAGTGTGGCCTTTTGACTAAATCCAAATCCAAATCCAAATTTTATAGAACAAATCCTTTTATTTTTATTTACAAATTTTTGTCCATCTTTTCTATTTTTATTTTTAAAATGAATGTATTTAAACTACCAAAGACTAAAACAAGTTTCAACAAAATAATCCTCCCCGATTGACCAGCACAATTAGAACATCAGTAAGCCATAAGAGCTAAACTGATAGCTGCCATGCTCATGATTTAATTCTGACTTCCCCAGCCTGACTGGCACCACTACTGCACAAGGCTGGTTGGAGAGTTTATGGGGTCGAGTATACCAGTCTGTTACCAGCTTTTGACTACAGTGCACTGTTTCTGTTTAATGTGGAATTTGTAAATAGTTGCACAGCTCAACAATATTTTTTAATTCTGTCTGCTTAACAGCGCATCATGTCAAAGAGGACCAAGAGAACGCTGAAGGAAGAAAACAGATTTTTTAATGAAGATTGTGAATTGCAATATTATCTTGTTTCTGCTAAAGATAAGATGATTTGCTTGCTTTGTGATATGGCAATATCAACATTAAAGAAATCAATGTTTATCAGCATTAAAACACTCATAAGGACCACAAATATCTTAAATTAGAGGGAGAGGCATGAAAGGTTGTATTGCAGAAATTAAAGGATGAAAAGCAAAAGCAAAGACAATTCTTTCAGGCAACAATAAGACCTGGAAATAACGCCACTGAAGCAACTTATAAATTGGCTTATACACTCAGGAAATAAGGGAAGACATTCAGTGATGTAGAAATTGTGAAAGAATGCATTGTTGAAGTTGTAGGATTCTTAGACCCTGATAACGTTTCAAAGTACAAACAACTGCCTCTTTCAAGGAGAACCACAACTGATAGGCAGCATGAATTAGCCTTCAACTTAACAGAGCAACTTCACACAAGACTTCCAAAGGAAAATATATACTATTCAATTGGTTTGGATGAATCAATTGATACTACTGACTTGGCGCAGGTTTTTTACTTAGTTTGGTTCATAACAGATTTTCTTTGCTGTGAAGAGTTCCTGGTTTGGGCGCTCTTGTGAACAGAACAGAGGGAATAGATATCTTCAACAACTTTCAAGATAAATGTCGTGAAAGTAGATTGAATTTGGTAAATTTAGTGACTGTATGTATAGATGGTGCTCCTTCCATGACAGTAAAACATGAAGGGTTTATTGCACAGATAAAAAAAAAGTATTAACAGATCCAGATTCTCTCATTTCTTTGCACTGTATCTTACATCAGCAAAATCTCTGTGCTAAAGCTACTATTTTAAGTGACGCTTTGCAACAAGTTATAAGTATTGTTAACTATACTTGTGCAAATGCAACACAGCATCATCAGTTTCTTAACATGCTAAAGTTGAAAGATGAAGTATTCGGTGTGGATTTGCTTTATCATTCTAAAGTGCAGCATTGGCTATTGCAGGGACAGGTGTTAGCCAAAATTTTATCTCTGTGAGAAAAGATAGTTAAATTTGATGAACGGAATCAGCAATGTGAATTATTGGAAGAAGATTTCTATAGGAATACAGTATTTCTGTGTGATATGTCAAATCAAAACAACAAATATTTCTTTGCAAGGTAAAACTAAGTCTATGTATGGTATGTGGCAAAAAATTCCAATCATTTTGAAAAAAGCAATCTTTTTTTAAAATGCTTCTTCAAAAGAAAATTTCAGATGAACATTTTCTCCGGTTAGCAAAAATCACTGATGAGCAGGATGATATATGCAAATCATTTGAAGAATATGCAGCTATTATAGACCTATTAATTGGAGATGACAATGAAAAGTGCACTGACTTTGAGAATCATGACATCACACTCAAATGAATATTTCAGCTTCACCTCATTGATATCACCCAGGCACCTAAAGAACTACAGATGGAACTGATTGAGCTCTCAGTAGATGACATTTTAAAGTCATTGTTTGATGGTGAGAAAGATCTAATTGAAATAGGGAAAAATGCAGTAGAATACACATGCCTTTGGCAACATGCTGGAAAAATGCTTTCTTGCTTTTCAACCATTTATTGCTGCAAATCTACATTCTCTTACCTAACCCAAATCAAGATGCCCTTAAGATCACAAATGACTAATATCCATCTAGAGGATCAACTGAAACTGTGGACCTCCATGCTGCAACCAAGTATTCAAATGCTTTCCAACAAAAAGCAGACACAACAAAGTCATTAAAAGGTTAGTTATTCTTAAAATTAACAAATAGTTTTCATTTTTGGAAATTATTAAGTATATAGTAGTTAGATTTTTACAAAATACTGTACATTTTAAAGTATATTTAATTGAAGTTTCTTGAATGTGGCCTTATTTGATTACAACTAAATTAATGTGGCCTTCTAACATGAAAATATTCCCCACCCCTGACCTAAATATTTCTATCAAAAAATTACATCAAATATACCTGTACTATGGATAAAGAGTCAAGCACTTTTAAAAGACAAGGGTCTATAGTTAAGGAGTCTGGGGTAAGGTTCAGCAACAATGTTGCTAATTATATAGAGTACTTAAAGCAAAATTATCATAAGTTTACAGCAGATACATCTATAGCATAAAATAGGGATTGTCTTAATATTAGAAGGAAATTCATTCCTCATACCTCTGGTGCATAGTACACACCAGATTAATTTCTTAATTATTATTATTATTATTATTTTTTGAGACAGAGTCTCGCTCTGTGGCCCGGGCTAGAGTGCCCTGGCGTCAGCCTAGCTCACAGCAACCTCAAACTCCTGGGCTTAAGCAATCCTTCTGCCTCAGCCTCCGAGTAGCTGGGACTACAGGCATGCACCACCATGCCCGGCTAATTTTTCTGTATATATTTTTGGTTGGCCAGATAATTGCTTTCTATTTTTTTTTTAGTAGAGACAGGGGTCTCGCTCTTGCTCAGGCTGGTCTCGAACTCCTGACCTTGAGCGATCCACCCGCCTCGGCCTCCCAGAGTCCTAGGATTACAGGCATGAGCCACTGGGCCCGGCCTAATTTCTTAATTATTTACTGTGCTAATGGAAATACTTCTATACTAAGTGAAAAATACACTTAAATTAGTGAAACCTTCACTTAAAATTCAACCATTAAGTCAACCAAGGCAATGCTGATAATGCAGTCTCCTAGTGGTGGAGCATGGCAATACCAAACAGCAAACAGGAGTTTTTGGTAATGTGGTTACAGGAATTCATTCAAATAATTAGATTTTGCTGTTTAATTGTACCATTTTTTCCTGGCATATTTTACTGCATTTTACTGTATTTGAGTTGGATAAAATACGTGCTATGCCACCTTGTGCAGAAAAGAGTACATAGCAGGCCTGGACTGCTTATACTTAGAAAGGCCTGCTTGTAAATTTGGCCCTTGGCTGGAGCATGGGAACTTAGATTCTGGGAAGGTTCCCTCTCTGTACCCCCTTAATTAATACATGTGGCTTACTGTACCCAAACTGTTTATGCTGAACACCTGTTTTCCTACTGGGAGTCTGGAATGGGGATATGTTTCAGAAAGGGGTGTACTACAGGATCAGGCACTGAGTCTCTAATAAGGTTCTCTGGTTGGCAATATTTCACATGTGTTGTCACAATTCATGCTGGGGGAATTAAGTGTGTCCTGTGTTACTCTATGGCAAGAAGACGCAGGAAGCTTGTCCCTGGTTTCCCCAGACTTTGCCCAATGCATCTTTCCCTTTCCTGATTTTGCTCTCTATCCTTTCGCTGTAATAAATCATAGCCATGAGTAAGACTATATGCTGAGTCCTCTGAGATTTCCTAGTGAATCATCAAACCTGAAGGTGTTCTTGGGGACCCCCCCAACATAAGCTTTTTTGTTTTGGATACAGGGACTTGCTCTGTTGCCCAGGCTTGAGTGTAGTGGCATGATCATAGCTCACTGCAGCCCCAAACTCCTGGGCTCAAATGATCCTTCTGCCTCAGCCTCTCAATTAGCTGGGACTACAGGCAGGTGCCATTATGCCCAGCTAATTTTG
This sequence comes from Lemur catta, assembly GCF_020740605.2. NCBI lineage: Eukaryota > Metazoa > Chordata > Mammalia > Primates > Lemuridae > Lemur > Lemur catta. The sequence goes on along the minus strand of NC_059135.1, from coordinate 55,848,234 downwards.
TCATTTTTTGTAGAGACAGCATCTTGGTATGTTGCCCAGGCTGGTCTTGAACTCCTGGCCTCAAGCGATCTTCCCACCTCGGCCTCCCAAAGTGCTAAGATTACAGGCCTGAGCAACCTCGCCCAGCCTTACAAGCTTTTTGGATGCCAATATTTACTAGTGTTGCTTTCATGTACTGAATGAAGGTTTATTTACCCGTAGTTGTGTTCTATTGCTTGCCTACATGTACCACTACTCATTGTTAGTAGTATATTTCTTTTTAGCTGTTTGATTTTATACTTTTTAAAGGGTTATTAGATCTCCATATACTTAGAATTTATTATTTCCAACTGTGTTCTTATATACTGTATTTATACAAAATATTTTTCCTACAAAACCACTTTAAAATCTCATAATACATGTATAATTTAAAGTAATAATAGCGAACGCATAGTAATTACACAAGCCAGATACTGACCTAAGTGCTTTGTAAATATTATCCCATTTAATCCTAACAAGTCTATGAAGTAAAAGGTACTTTTAGTTCCTTATACTCAAGAGTATAAGTCAGTACAGTGTAGATGAGGAAACTGAAGCTCAAGTACCTTGACTAAGATACTTGAGAAGCAGCAGAGCTTGGAATTGAACCCAGGCAATCTGACTCCAGAGTCTGTGTTCTTAATCACTATGTTATATTGACAACAAAAAAGTACTGCCCCTTCCGACAATTTCCTGGAACACATGGGAAACACCCTCCATGTGTTAGATGCTGTGAAAAAGAATAATGGAAAGGTGGTTTCTGAACTCGGATTTGTTTAGTTCCAGATTCACTGTTCTTAAAAACCAAGGCTTACTGCCTCCCTTAAGCACATCAGGCCACACAGGGACAAGGAGACAAAAGGCATCAACTAGGACTTCCCCAGGCAAACCAAAAAATACTGTAACCCTTGTTATACCATACTTCTCTACTCCTTAATTAAAGTCTTTTTCCTGGCAACAATTCCTGTCTGAACAAACTTTTTTTTTTTTTTCTGAGGCAGGGTCTCACTCTGTCACCCAGGCTAGAGTGCAGTGGTGTCATCATGGCTTACTGCAACCTCCCACTCCTGGGATCAAGCAATCCTCCTACCTCAGCTTCCCGAGTAGCTGGGACTACACGCACGTGCCACCACATCCAGTTAGTTTTTTTATTTTTGTAAAGAAGTGGTCTCACTATGTTGCTCAGGCTGGTCTTGAATTCCTGGCCTGAAGCAATCCTCCTGCTTTGGCCTCCCAAAGTGCTAGGACTATACCACCATGCTGGGCTACGAACAAATCTTTGATGATAGAAGGTCATACAGGCTAGAAAAAAGCTAATCTCAGATGCTAGCTGGTTGAAGGGAAAATTCAGTTTCTAAGTGTCAGATGTCAAAAAGGTCAGGAGAAATAGATACTGTGGTATTTAGTATGCACAGCAAATCCCTAAAACGCTACCACGAATTTAAAAATAAATGACACAGAATATCATGATGATTTGAACTTACTTCTCTAGTTGAGGATTTGTGTAAAGAATATACTGCTGTTCTTGCCATTTCCAAAGCAGTCTTTAGAAAAGCCATATCTGTTCCTGTGATGAGTAGAAAAAAGCTCCTATTTATATTATGTAACTCTTATTAAAATAGAAGATTAAATGAATAGGATTTAGAAAGATTTTCTTCCATCAAAACTAGCAGCTTAAAAAAAAAAGAAACATTTTCTCCAAACTCCAAAATAGCCACTTTAAGTTCTTTCTGCAGTAAGACAAAGTACAAATAAATAAAATATCAGAATACTCTGTTAAGGGTGATAGAATAAAACCAGAATTATACTGTCTTGATTAAATAGGCTAAAGTAAAATATTCCAACTTAATGAAAAAAGAGAAGGGAACACATAGGGTAGTAATCAGAGTCATCTTGGCAGGGAGTAGGTGCTTTATAAACTATATATGTCTTTTCCTCCTTTTATTGACTTCCTACCCTCCTTGCACAAAGTACACACAAAATTAATAGCCACAGGGAGTTACTGTTACTAATGGGCACATGAGTCTGTTAAGGCATTAAAAACAGGTTCTATCTGACTGCTAAATGTTTGGGGTAAAAAAAAAAAAAAGTTCTAAAGGTATAAAATCCTTTATGTTTCATAATTATTCATAAGGATTAGGCAAATTATTCTTGAAAGCAACTGAGGTATAAATAATAAAATAATAAGGAAGAAGACTATCTTTATTTACTTAATACAAATTTGTAAAAATAAAGGTTGAAAAATTCAATTCCCTAGCCATGCATTAAACAAATTGATATTTAAATTGTAATAAGTTGTAGGTAATAGACTGGTTTATTTAGTGAACAGTGATAAAATCACTTAATCCAAAATAGTCAATGATAAAATAATTTTTAAAAGTTGCTTTTCTACAAATACACCAGTACACTTAATTCTTATTACCAACCTTTATTATTTTTGGTCCCAAAGGGAGGATTCATAATTACTGTATCAAATGACTTGGACATTCTGTTAGATAATGAGCACACATCAAATTGAACCATGTCAACATTTGTTAACTCAAATTCTTCCACATTCCTATTAAATATTTCCAATGCATCTTCATCTATGTCAAATCCAACACACAACCTATAAATACAAAACATACACAAAGAGTGGCACCTTTAGCTCCCAAGTCAAAACAAAAACAAAACTAGCTATTTTACCATTTGCATTTTTAACCCGATTGGCAAACTAAGAGCGAGTGTCGCTTTTCAATGGCATGATTTCCCAACCTAGTAGAGGTTGGAAACTCATAAGGTTTGTATAAAGGGGATTGCTGCTGTTACCATTTTTATTTATTTATTTTTTTATAGTTTGTTTTGATCTTTTGCCCATTCAAGATGTACTCAGTATTGATTCTTGCTCTCCCCATCTCATATTGTAGAGTCCCATAAATATAATTCAGTTGATCCTATTTACGCTTCTTATTAAAGCCACCCCATATCCAAATAGTATATACTGGATTACCTACCCAGCTCCTAACATTGCAGTTCCGATGCTAAGCACTCCACAACCACATCCTAGATCTGCAACCATTTTATTTTCAATGTCATCATATGTGTTATGGATTGTATAGAGCATACATGCTAAAAAAAATTAAAAAATGTATTAGGGAATAAGTAAGCAAGCTGATGACAAGTCCAATTTGTGCAAATGACTTTCTTTTTTGAGAAAGTCTTTTTTTGAGACAGTCTTTTTTTCTTTTCTTATATGTATATCTGTGTGTGTATATATATATATATATATATATATTTCTTTTTTTTTTTTTTACAGCAGGTGAGTTGTTATACACACACTCCTTAGCGGATTCTGATGAGACAGAGTTTTGCTCTGTCGCCAAGGGTAGACAGGGTGCTGTGGCGTCATCTTGGCTCATTGGAACCTCAAACTACTGGGCTCAAGCAATCCTCCTGCCTCAGCCTCCAGAGTAGCTGGGATTACAGGCTGGAATAAGGACGCCTGGCTAACTTTTCTATTTTTTAGTAGACAAAGGACCTCACTCTTGCTCAGTCAGGTCTTGAACTCCTGAGCTCAAGCAATCCTCCCACCTTGGCCTCCCAGAGTGCTGGGATTACAAGCATGAGCCACTAAACCCAGCCAAATGACTCTTTCTAAAAAAATTTATTTTGCATTATTTAGTCCTCCCCCAAATGGTGTTCCAGATTATTAAAAAAAAAAAAAAAAAAGGATAAGGTGCAGTAACTTGGTAGGTAGTAAGAGGCACCATAAAGGAGGCCAACACATGCCAGTGGTTCTCAAAAACTAGTTTCTGCCAACAACGCCAAGAATGACAAAACTGTGACCAATTTCTGAGGTCACAGATAAGTAAAATGAGAAAAATAAAGTCAAAATGCTTTATTTTTCCTCAACCTGTTCAAAACATTGCCATATACACATACATATGCCAGTTCTTTCTTGGATGCTGAAATATTATTTTTAGAAAAGAATAAGAATAAACAGGTTTGAAAAATACACTTCCTTGTCAAAATATAAATTTGGCAACCTTGTATCAGTCTCCAAAATTGTTTTGAAATCTGTGAAATCTACAAGTCATCAAACAAGCATTAGTATCACAGAACTTTTTTGCAACAAGTTTGTCACCAGAATACAGGCATCATAAGTTCCTAAGGCCACGATATAGCCTTTAGACACATATATTCATAATCTACAAATGAGAGCTGATAATGGAACTACTGAAGAGCAGGGCAGAAGCTGCTGTGATTTCTAAGGGATCTTAAGCATGAATAACACCACTGATATCTCCCTGTGGATATCTGAGTCTAGCAAGCACTGCTGGCCAGTGCTGATGCCTGAGGATCCAGAGGTATTAAAAACACAATACAGGGACATCTTTGACTGTGTTATCCTGATCATTGCTGCAGGTGGTTTTGAAGCTGGTATCTCAAAAGAAGGAGCACATCCAAGCACATGTTACATGCTGGGTGTGAAACAGCTGATGTTTTTTATTTTTTAAAATTGGATTCCACTAAAAAACTCTACAGCCAGAAGACTGTAAGAAGTCATTATGTAAGTTGAGAAGACTGGTCTTAACCTGAACACAGTAATTTTGTATCAATTTTTGGTTGGAATTATGACATCTTGGAGTTAAATGCAAGTATGCACGTATTCTTCACTTTCATTGGCAATTTACAAACTATTTTGGAACTGGAAAAAATTCCTCCTTGCAGGTGCTCCCAGCAAACTAATTTTCCTAAGGCTTCTTAAAGACTTTGGTAACATGTTTATTAAATATGAATGGATTTTCCTGTATTCTCTCTTGTACTCGGGTAAGAAGCAGCAATACTAATTCTCAGATAATTTATTAAAATTGGAATGCATGCATCCTCATCTTTATATAACACATACTCTGGTTTTCATTTCTAGGGCAGAATACATATAGCACAGAAATCCTTGCCCGAGCAATTAGTTGCAATAGGAAATTGATCCTTATGTAGCAAATATTTACTGAGCTCCTAAATAGTACCAGCAACTCTTCTAGGCACTGGGAATTGAGATGTAAGAATAACAAATTCCTTGCCCTGAAGGAGTTTATAATGAGAGAAACAAACATATTAAAAAGTTGTCTGACAGTGTTAAAGGGTATGCGGAAAATCAAACAGTAAAACGATAAAGTGTGTGTTTCTGAGGAGGATGTTTTTAGCTGCGGTGTCAAGGAAGGCTTCTCTAACGTAACACAGATCTTAGGGCAGAAATTCTCTAGAAATTCTTTTTATCCAAATAACTGTTATATTTTCATCATGTAGTGAGTTGACAGTACTACCCCGAAAGCAAGGGCGTGGTGAACCATCCGCCCTACCTGCAATGTGCGGCCTGGTGGGATACTGTTCTAGAAGTAGCTTGGGCTTTTCGAATCCATCCACTTGTTGCAGGCGACTTTCTAGTTCCTTAAGTCTTAATTTCTTCATTTTTGTTTTGTTTTAAGTGTGAGCTCGCAGGTTTAATTGCACAGGATCTACGGAGAAATCTATTGAACCGGGATCTTGTTTCCTCCCCGGCCCCTTTTTTAGCGCCGCTGCCCGGGAGCCGGGCAAAAGACGCGCTCCACAGAGGGCAGGGACGCAGAGCGCGCAGGGCCAGACTTGGAGCCGCTTCTGGGTATCACAAGCCGCCCTCAGGCCTCTGGGAAACCGCGGCGCAGAGCGCCTGGTGCGGCCGCAGGATCCCCGACACCAAGTACACGCACCTCGGGAAGCAGCCAGCACCTAGACAGGGGCCGGAAGCGCCACCACGCACGCGCGTACCTCAGCGGCCCGGCGCCGAGCTGCAACCTCCGTTGCGCGCCAGAGTTCCGCGGGCAACCCAGAGCCTCAGTGCCGCATCCGCACCACAGGCAGAGCCCGCCCTACTCGCAGACCCTGGGCTGGCCTTCGCTTCCTGTCGCACCCATTATCCTTTAGTTTGCCTTGAGTACCTAACAGGCCTCAAAGGATGGGGAAAGAAAGAGGGTGAAAGTGATGCAGGAGAGAGGGTGTAAGTCAGTGTAACCAGTTAAACAAGAAAATGTTTTCTCAATGTTTTTAGTTTCCCCATATTTCAGATGAGTTTTCAGTGTTCACATTATGGCTGGGGCTGGCAGCTTTAAGTGGCCTTGACAGCAAGATCTATTTCAGCCCTGGCTACAGTTTCAATTAGGCAGAAAATAGAGAACTCTTTAGCAAAATTTGCTGACCAGAACTTTGTAACTTTCTCTTTGAGTTTCTTTCCCAGGAATGGCAGAACCTCCTACAAAGCTTCACACTACCTGCTTGTCCGGAGAAGACAAGATAAACAATAGGCCACCACAGACTGTGCCTGAAGACCCACTGAGCCTGCTTGCAAGGCTGAAAGAACGACCAATATTAACCCCTTGCTCATTGTAATACTAAAATCTCCACCCTGGGAGGCACTTAGTTGCCATTTTTTGAATATGGGGCGTAAGTACCAACATGATTTCTCACTATGCTTGTGTGCCCTGTACTCCACCCCAAACACGCAGTGATGCTCATACCCCTTATTCATTATTCATGTCGCCTGCAGAAAACTCCCCTGACCCTGTTGGTCAGGGAGGTGGATTTGAGGCAGTTTATACCTCCTCCTCTCTGTTGAGGGTCCACGGAAATAAATCCTCCCCTCCTGACAATTCTCGCTCAGTAATTGACTTTTTTATGGGGGCAGGGGGGAGACATTGAACCCCCTCCCCCTTGTGGGTTCGGCAACATCCGTCACGTTGTTTTATGGTCCAAATTGACTCTTTCACTTCTTGTCTCCCAAGTCTCCACTCAGAAACTATCCATCTTCACTTGCCTTTACTTCTTTGGCCATTCCTGTGCCCTACTTTATCATAACATTGTTTCCCTTTTTTTAGGACAACTGCGTCACTTACCTCACCTCTCATAGGGGAGGTTATGTCAGAGAAACCCAAAGAAGAGAATTTAAATGAGGGAATAGGCAGTGGTGTCAAAGCCTGGAAAGAAGTCAGGTTTCCTAGAGTAGGAGCAGAAATCAAGTTGTAGTGGAGTGAATGGAAGTTTAGGAAAAAGAAAGAGTAAATGTGAACAATTCTTAAGAAACGTGGCTACGAAAAAAGTGAGAATGATTTGATGCTTTAGTAAGGTTCAGGGAAGCTTTATTTATTTATTTATAAGATAGGTAGAGATAAGAAAATATCTAAATTCTGACAGGATGGAGCTAATACACAGGGAGGGTTTTAAAACACAGGAAAGAGGATGCTGGATGAAGTTAGGATCCTGAGAAGGCAGGATCCAGTGCTTAAGTAAAAGGATTGCCCTTAGCCTGTGGGATGGACACCTTTTTTCATTAAAGAAAGAAAAAAGGGAGTGAATCGATGCTGATAGAGCAGAGAAGTGTCTGAGGCTGCCACTGCCTGTGAAAAGTTGTATTCAAAGTTATCTGTTATGAGAATTAAATGAATTGATCATAAGAAGTTCTTTGTACATAAAGTACTTTGTCAAACAGATGCCCCATAAATGTTACTTTGAAGTCATAGTAGTGTTATCTGTTGACAGGGAGGTGGTGGAGTAAAGGATTTGAGCCAAATGGATACTTGAACTTAGCCAGATGTACAAAGGACAATTGGTCCATCAGAGGTTGAAGGTAATGTTTTCTATTTTTAACACATCCAGCTATGTGAAAATTATTAACCTACAGATTTTCATTTCTGGATCATTGATAATGAACTCTTTCAAGATTCATGTTTTTCTACTTAGGGCAGTATAAACTCTGGAGATTTTGATTTCTTAGGTCTGAAATTAGGTCTGGAGATCTGTTTTTGTTTTTGTAAGTAGATCTTCAGGTGATCCTTAGGATCAGGCAAATTTGGGAAACATTGGCGTGGTAGAAAGAGCAAGGCTTTGAAATCAGGTGGACCTTGATTGGTCTGAGTGCATTGGTGCTTACAAATAATTGATCACAACCAGTTAGAGATTCCTTTGTTCTTTCTCCACTCCCACTGCTTCACTTGACCAGCCTTTAAAAAAAATTAAAAGAAAAAAAAAAAGAAATCAGATGGACCTGGGTTCTAGTCCCAGCTCACTTAATACATTGACTGCCACACTAGAAAAAAAATTTTTTTCCTTGGGGCCACGATGTTTTATTATAAAATAGAATAAAGACTTTGGAAACAAAATGATCCTTTCTAATTTAATGAAAAATTTGTTATTTTTTATTGTTTGCTGTGTGTGACTTATATGCAACTTGGAAAAATAGTTCTGGTGGCTCCCAAGGTGAAGAGACATGTGAGTTATATATGCTTCACAAGGCCCCAAGCTCAAAACTATCATGAGTTAAATACAACTCACATGGCAGTTAATGTGTTAATTGCCTGCTATGTGTTTTGGTGTAAAAAAATCACCTCCTTAAGTTTTAGTTTCCTCTAATAGTACCTACTTCATAGGATTATTGAGGGGATTAGAAGAAATACCATATAAAGGGCTGGCATATACTAGGTGTTCAAGAAGCACTATGTATTGTAATTATGTTCCATTTAACAACAATAATCAAATATTTGAGCATTTATGGGCAATGATGAAAACGACTCATTCTTTACCTTCAAGAAATTTACCATTGGTTGAGTTGGGATAAGATTTTTACAACTCAAGGCAGTTACAGCATAAAGTAAGTTCACAGCTCACTGTAGCCTTCAACTCCTGGGCTCAACCAACACTCCCACCTCAGCTTCCACCCACTTCAGCAGGTCATTTTTTTTCTTAAATCAAGGACATTACATGGGTAGATATTGGTCCAGTAGGGTTGTGGGGTGAGTGTGTGGGCTGGAGTAGAGTGAGAATTAGGAACAATAAAGATCCAGGGGGGGAACATGATAAAACATCTTCGGAAAACAGGTCCATTGGTCCCTTTTTTTAGTATGGCAAACTTGGAGTGCCATCAAGAGATAAGGATGAGAATATAAGATAAATATAAGGTAAGGTTGAGAGACTTGTGATGGGGTGGGTTTTGAGTGAAGATTTAAGGAGTTTGGTTTCTATTTCTACTAAAGATTTTGAACAGGAAAATGACAGTAAGGATTTACGGTAGTTTTCTAAAGAATGTACTTTAGAAGATTATCTTGGTAATAATGTGAGGATATGAATTGATTCAGGGGAAAAATTATAACTCTGCTTCAGTAAAGTAGACTTCGCTAACAGTGGAAATCTACATCTCGAAATGCAGATGCCTAAAACACAGCTGAAAGATGCTGTCTGTAATTCCTGAAGTCCATGCAAATAAAAAAACCCTGTCCTTATTAAAGATATTTCTTGAGGCGAATCCCTTATTTCAGTAGCTGTCAACTTTGAAAGTTGAGAGCCAAGAGGTTGAGGCCTTGGGGCTAAGGGACTAAGGGGGAGCCCAGCCCAGAGGGGCGGGGAGAGGCACCGCAGCCCGCAGGGGCGTGTGCAGGGGCGGGGACGCAGGCGGAGGTCCGCGGCAGCTCCGGAGTATCGCGAGAGTTGGGCGGGCCGAGCAATCGCAGCAGTCAATTCCCGCACGCTCCCGAGAGGAGCCGCCGGTCCTGGACTCTGCAAATTCTGAGCTCTCATCATGGCGGCGGCGGCCGCGGCGGCCGTCGGGGGCCAGCAGCCGTCCCAGCCGGAGCTGCCAGCGTCGGGGCTGGCCCTAGACAAGGCGGCAACCGCCGCTCACCTGAAGGCGGCCCTAAGCCGGCCAGACAACCGGGCAGGTGCTGAGGAGCTGCGGGCGCTGCTGGAGCGGGTGCTGAGCGCCGAGCGGCCGCTGGCCGCGGCTGCGGGCGGGGAGGAGGCGGCGGCGGCCGGCGGCGGGGGCGGTCCGGGGGCGGCCGAGGAGGAGGCCCTGGAGTGGTGTAAGTGCCTTCTGGCCGGCGGCGGCGGCTATGACGAGTTCTGCGCGGCGGTGCGGGCCTACGACCCCGCGGCGCTCTGCGGCCTGGTCTGGACAGCCAACTTCGTGGCCTACCGCTGCCGGACGTGCGGCATCTCCCCCTGCATGTCGCTGTGCGCCGAGTGCTTCCACCAGGGCGACCACACCGGGCACGACTTCAACATGTTCCGCAGCCAGGCCGGGGGCGCCTGTGACTGTGGGGACAGCAATGTGATGCGGGAGAGTGGGTGAGTGAAGCCTTCCCCCCGGGCGAGGCTACCCTGGGCGGGGGGCACTGCCGGCAGCCCAGGCTGGGGGACTGGAAGCCGACCCTGAGCTGTCAAGAGAAGAGTGTGGAGGAGGGTGCAGCCACATGGGGATGGAGGTGACTGAGCTGTCAGCTGTGGAAAGGGGGTGGGGAGGCGGGGAGAGCAGAGAGCGTGTTTAGGGAACGGGGCAGTGAATTTTCGGAGAAGCCAGGATGGGTAAGTGATAGCGAGAAGAGAGCTCGCGAAGAGAGCTCCTACTATGGAGTAGGAGGGAAGGGAGGAGGAAAGGATATTTGGGGAATCTCATGTCGAGCTGTCAGTTGTGTACTTGTTGGGAAAGGTTGCAGAGCTGCCTGATTCTTTGGAAGAGACTTAGGTTGTGATTGGCAGGGAGCGGGGTGATACTGGGGACCGAATTGAGTCGCGGGATGATGAGAGGTGGGGAAGTAGTCTTGTAACTGCAGGGAAGGACGCATGGGGAAAAGGGCTTCTGAACTGTCAGTGTCTGTCAGTATGAGGGAAAGAGCTCTTGAGCTGATGGGGAGTTGAGGGAGGAGGGAAGGGGCGGGGCCTGTATGAAAAGTGACTGTTGTGCCGTCAGTGGAGTATTTGGTGTGCTGGAGTGACATCTGGAATTGGGCTACTGAGCAGTCAATTATAGAATGCCTTCCATATAAGAAGAGCAAACAAAACACTGAGCGAATTAGGCATCAAGTGTTAGGTCTTCTTCAGTGAAGGACACTTCGTTCACTGACTAATTTGTGAACATCTGTCTAAAAGGAGTCAACAAATGCATTCATAACAGGAGCATCCATTTTTGACAGGAGCCATGGATCAGATGTGTAGGGACTTATGAGAAAACACAACATTTTAGAGTTTGCAGTGAGTTATAGAGAGTTGGTACATGTCGGGTCTTGGCTTGGGACATGATGTCAATATCAGGGACAGTCCTGAAAAAAAAGGAAAACTTAGTGAAAGGGGGCGATTTTGGCTGGGCAGTAGTTGAAAGAACTCTAGCAAATCCAGTTATTCAACTTTTTCAATTTTCAGGCCTTATAATTAATGATAGAATATAATCTTTTTAAAAATTACCACCTTTTTCTCTTTTGTAATAATTGTAGGTTACTGTTACTGCAAAATGTTTGTACCTACTATGTATAAGTAAGGCTCGTTGGATATTACAAATGAGTGAGACATTGACCTACCCCTTAATCCACTTACACTGGAGTAGCAAATGATAAATTCCTTAAATAGTAGTCTGGGAGTTAGAGGAGAGGAGGCTTTTGTGTAGAGGGAGTAAGAAAAAGGCTTCAGAAAGGAGGTATTTTGGGCTTGCTAATAACAACATAATAATCGCAGCTAATATTTGAGTTCTTGAACTGTACCCCTAAAACTTTAAAAATACTTTTAAAGATTTAATATTTGAATAGGTAAGATATTTATATAGCTAAAAAGATAATAAAAATATAGACAGTTTGAAGTTTCCCTCCCATCCGGTCTCCTATCTGCTTAGTTCCTTGCCTTCGTTAGTGGTTTCTCTTAGTGCAAAACAAGCAAAGTTGAATATGTTTCCTAGTTTTTCAATCTCTTTTTATGCAAAGGGTAACTTTTGCTGTTCTACATTTTATATTTTTTAGTTATCTTAGATGTCTTATCAGTCAGAGTAAGTGCCCTCATTTTTTTAAAAAAAATTACTGCATAGAGTTCTGTGTCATGAATTTGCCATTCTTGATTTAATCATCTCTTTTGATGGGTGTTTGGGTTTCAGATATGAAATAAAAAACCTAGTGTATACCTGTCTTTTTCCACCTGTGCAAAAATATCAGTGGGATACATTCTCAAAAGTGGGATATCTGAATTGTACTCCGTAACGCTTAGTATTAATATACTAAGCAGTGTATGAGACTGCTTGTCTTCAACAGCTTCATCAACAGTGTTATTAAAACCTTGGATTTTTATCCATCTATTTGGTTAAAAATGGTCAGATTCTTACTGCTTTACATGATTTAACTCATTTATTCTTTAACAACTCTGAGATTGTTACTGTTGTTATTCCCATTGTGCAGAAGAGGAAAATAGGGGTAACACAGTTAAAAGAAACTTGCTCAAGATCATGTAGTTAGTAAGCTAGGCATGCTGGCTCCAGAGCCTGACTACTCAACTACTCTCTACTGCCTCTACTAAGTAGCATTCTTATTGGTTCTTCTGTTGAATAGTATGTTTTGTCTTTTTGTTTGTTTGTTTTTTTTAATATGCCATTCTTATTTGGGCCTTTGTTTCTTTTTTTTTTTTTTAGTAACTTTTTTTAAATTTAAGAAAGACATCAAAACATAGAAGAGTTGGAACAATCCTTTACTTAGACATTTTTTCTTAGACATTTTTACTTCTTGAACTAGGTTAGGATTTATGAGACCCCCAAAAAACATGAAAGTGGGAAATAATACTGATTCTTCCCTGACTTTTGGAACACAAGGGTAATTATCAGGTTGTCCTGGATAAGATGCAAGTCTGATCTCATGTGATACTTCAGTGCAGGACCAGAAGTATGTTAGTGAGTTTCTTTGAAAGTACTCATACAGGTTTGGGGCACCCAGGCTGTACATAGTCAACATTCTAATCTCACAGCATCTTAATCTCTTAATCTTTACTGATAATTTCATAGATAGATACTTATTCCTCCAGTGTAGCAACCCTCTATGAATTGATACATAGTATTTAAAGATTTCTTACTATCTCTAACTGAAATACAGAGCTATTGCCTATATATGCCAGCAGTTGCCATGTCTGATTTCGCAGAGGACAAGATTAAACAATAAACAGTATTGTGGCCATGTGATTCTGCAATTTTTACAACTCCTTGTGTTGGGCAGAAAAATTCTGGGATACACAACTACTTTACTGCTTCAAGAGACTTAGGTGATGTTGGACAGCAGTGCAGGCTAAAAGGCTGCCTCTGGAACCTTTTTAGAACTGGAAATCATCAACAACTTATAAGTGTTCCTGGTGGGCAAAACTGGACTACCCTGGGATGGACAGGATATATTTAACTTCTCTCAGTTTTTGCTATTTAAAAAAAATCCCTTTAGATTACAGATTGAACATGTGTTAATTTGAGGGTTTGTTATTCCAGCTGCTATAACACTTTGTAAATTCCATTGTTTAGTTAGTTTTAGAGGAAGGATTCCATTTTTCCTTGTATCTGTGTTCTTAGTAAAAGAGAAATCCTCCTGTGCCTTAATCCTGTTCACAAAGTGTCTGACCGTTGTGTGTAGGATGTTGTGTGATTGGAGATGGGGAAGAATCTTGGATTTATCACAACTGTATTAGTATTTAATTTTCAAATTTGTAAATAAAAAATATGGGGAGGATTCAGTTATTTTTGACTTAGTAGTATTGGTGGCATCATTGTGGCAGTATTAACAGATATACAAACCAAAGGAAGAAAACAATTGAGGATTCATTTGTGGGATGAGCTCTTAAAGGCTATGGAAACTATATTAACTATATAACAACATAGTTTTACCACTAGTGAATAAGTGCAGTCATTGTCACAAGTGATTGATGGATGGATGAACTCAAAACAAGATAACATGCCATGGAAAACCTAAAATACAGTTGTCACTCAGTATACGTAGTGGGGGTGAGGGCTACCTCACCCCACTCCTCCATGTATCAAAATGTGCACATAGTCAAGTCCTGCAGTTAGCCCTGGGGAACCCACGTATATGAAAAGTTGGCCCTTCATGTATTAGGGTTTCACATCTGGTGAATACTGTATTTTCAATCTAAGTTTTCTTGAAAAAAATCTGCCTATAAGTGGGTCCATGCAGTTCAAACCAGTATTGTTCAAGGGTCAGGTGTAATCTCTGACTGACTGGCTTTGGGCTCTGATGGGGCACTAACCAGAAATTGGGATTTTAAATATTTAGTTCTCAAATTGTGATGCAGAGGATGAATATTTTCAAGTTCTATTCTGTATTATAGATATTTTTGCTACCTTGGTTGTTCTTCCTCACAGATTATAATCTGCTTAAAAGATAGAGACTTCATGTTGCTACTAACTAGAGACCAGCACAGTCTCTTGTGCTTAGTAGGTGCTCAGAAATGTTGAATTAAATTGGGTAAAAATAGCAGCTGCTATGCCTGCAGAGTTGTTGTAAGATTGCATTGCTTTAGTTATTCAAGAGTTGGCATTGATTATTAAATCCATAGCTTTTTACACAGTGCTTCAAGGGATGATTTTCTTTCTTTTTTTTAATTTAAAAAATAATACTATTTGGTATAACATAAAAATGAGTAGATAAGGGGCTGGGTGTGGTGGCTTATGCCTGTAATCCTAGCACTTTAGGAGGCCAAGGTGGGAAGATTACTTGAGGCCAGGAGTTTGAAAGCAGCCTGAGCAAGAGTGAGACCCTGCCTCTACCAAAAATAGAAAAATTAGCCAGATGTGGTGGTGGGTGCCTGTAGTCCCAGCTACTCGGGAGGAGGCTGAGGCAGGAGGATCACTTGAGCCTAGGAGTTTGAGGTTGCAGTGAGCTATGATGAGGTCGCTGCAGTCTAGCCTAGACAACAGAGTTGAGACTCTGTCAAAAAAAAAAAAAATAGATAAGGTAAAAAGTAAAGGTTCTTTTCTCCATCTCATTCCTCAGTGAGAGAGTTCCCTTACTTTCTTTCAAGCTTAATTATGCATTTAAAGAGTGTTAGTTGTTATTTATCTAGCATTTCTAGATGTTTTGTTGTGGGAGATTTTTAGGTTATTTGATCTGTGGCAGTGCTGGAAATGGAAGCAGTGAATGTGTGGTTGAATAGTGTCATTCTCTTCAGTACCTTGCTCTTTTCCTTAACATACTTATGGACATGTCTCATATTAGTACACATAGAACTGTTTCATTTGCTTTTTTTTTTTTTTTTGAGACAGAGGCTCACTTTGTTGCCCGGGCTAGAGTGAGTGCCGTGGCGTCAGCCTAGCTCACAGCAACCTCAAACTCCTGGGCTCAGGCGATCCTCCTGCCTCAGCCTCCCGAGTAGCTGGGACTACAGGCATGTGCCACCATGCCTGGATAATTTTTTTATGTTTTTTTTTTTTTTTTAGTTGGCCAGATAATTTCTTTCTATTTTTAGTAGAGACGGGGTCTCGCTCTTGCTCAGGCTGGTCTCGAACTCCTGACCTTGAGTGATCCACCTGCCTCGGCCTCCCAGAGTGCTAGGATTACAGGCATGAGCCACCGCGCCTGGCCTCATTTGCTTTTTTATTCTGTTTTTTGTTTTTTTTTTGCCCAGGCTGGTCTTGAATTTCTGGCCTCAAGTGATCCTCCCAAAGTGCTGGGATTACAGATATAGGTCATTTTCCTTTTTAAAGTTAAATAGTACTCCATTGCATTTTCATATTTCTGCATTGTACTATAATTTATGCAGTCAGTTCCCTACTGATAGCCATTTAAATTATTTTTAGTCTTGGCCTGTTATAAACACTATTGTAGTCAGTATCTTTGTATACACTTCTTTGTGTATATGTGTGAATATATGTGTAAGGATAAATTCCTAGAAGTTATATCTCTGTTAAAGGAAATGTACATTTTTAACTTTGATAGAGCCCTCCAAATAAATTATTAATAATTTACACTCTCACCAACAATGTATGAAAGAGTTTGTTTCCCTACATCCTGGCCAGCATATTAATATATGGTGTTATCAGTGTTTCTGATTTTTGCTGATATCATAAGTGAAAAATGATATTATGTTCATCTATTACCACCTCTCCCCCAACACTCTCTGCTCTTTCCTCCCAGGTTGGATTATTCTGAAGCAAATATCAGATACCTTATAATTTTAATTTATAAATATTTGAGTACACATCTCAATAAAGAGATGTAAACTTTAAAATATAACTCAGCTGTCGATTGATGGGTGAATGGATAAACAAAATGTGTATACATACATACAATGGAATATTTATTAAGCCTTAAAGAGAAATGAAATTTTGATACATGCTACAACATGGATAAACCTTGAAGACAATATGTTAAGTGAAATAAGCCAGTCACAAAAGGACAAGTATTGTATGCTTCTATTTATATGAGATACCTGGATTACCTGGAAGAATCAAATTCATAGAGACAGAAAGTAGAATAGTGGTTATCAGTGGCCGGGAGAGGGAGTGAATGGGGAGTTATTGTTTAATGGGTACAGAGTTTCAGTTTGGGAAGATGAATAAGTTCTTAAGATAATATAGTGGAGATGGTTGTATAACAATGTTAGTATACTTAGTGCCACTGAGTTGTATGCTTAAAATGGTTTAATTGGTGAATTTTATGTTATGTGTATTTTACCACAGTTAAAAAAACAAGCCAGGCATGCCTGTAGTCCCAGTTACTCAGGAGGCTGAAGCAGGAGTATTACTTGAGTCCAGGAGTTTGAAACTGTAGTGTGAACTGCTCTTGCCTGTGAATGGCCACTGCATTCCAGCCTGGGCAACATAGTGAGACCTTGTCTCTAAAAGAAAAACAAAAACAAAAATAAACAATCCTCCCCCCGAAGAAAACCCCCATAGTACCATTATCACACCTAAAATATTTATAATTATTTCTTCCTCTTCAATATCCAGTAAATGTTCAGATTTTCCCAGTTGTCTCATAAATGACTTCTTAGACTTGATTTGTTAGAATCAAGACCCGACAAGGTTCTTCTTATTGTATTTGATTGTTATATCTGTTAAATCTCTTTTAATTTATACCCCCCCCCTTTTTTTCTTCTCTGTAATTTATTAGTTGAAGAAACCCACATTCTGGCTTTTACTGATTGCATCTCTGTGTTGTTTAACATGTTCTGCTCGTTATTTCTTACAAACCAATAATTGGATCTAAATGCTTGATCTAATTTCAGGCTCTGTTTTTTTGGCAAGAAAACTTTATAGTGGTGTTTTATACTTCCTATTGCATCACATTAGGAGCCACAGAATGGTTACATGTCTCTCCTTTAGTAAATGTTAGTATTGATCAGTGGGTTCAGGTTTGTCAGCCTGATCCATTCATTATAAAGTTCCCCATAGTGGTAAAGATTTTGGCAGCTATTGATTATCATTGTCCAGATCTATTATTTTATTAGGGGTTGTAAAATAGTGATATTCTAATGGCATTATCCCTTCATATTTTAGTGAGAATTCTTTCTAAAGGATTTTGCTCTTAAAGTTTCAAAGATCAGCTGTACTCCTCTATTTCTAGACATAGATACAGTTTTGCAGAGATCTTCTACAGAGGACAGGAAGTATTGTAATCAAAGTTGGGAAATAATATACTCTGTATCTTCTTGGCTGTCTGAAATGCGTAACATCTCAGAGAAATCCTGTAGTAAATATATCTGTAAATTTGAATAACTTAAAGTTTATTGATTAAATCCAGAAAACTATTGTTTTTAAAATCATACCAATTTGAGAAATTTTGTCCAATTGAATACCCTGATACTAGCACAATGTCAGCATGTCTAAAATTGAATAAATTATATATTTTCCCAAAGTAGCTTCCTGTAGATTTTCCTTTTCTTTCTTTTATTTCTTTACTGTGTGTGTGTGTGTGTGTGTGTGTGTGTGTGTGTGTGTGTATGTATATATATATATATATATATTTTTTTTTCCCCCCAGAAATCCCAGCTAAAAGTGGCTTAAATCTTGAAGACATTTACTGTTTACAGCTCAGGACTAGTTTGAACATTAGTTTATTCGTGTCATCGGGCACCATGCTTTCTATGAACTTTTGCGCCATCACTTAGTTTGTTGACTTTTGGTCTTTGTTGTTTCATGGCTTGAGAAAAAGAGGAATGGATTTTGACTAGACATCTTCTTCCCTTTCTCTCTGCTGGCACAGTCCAGAGGGAAAGCTCAATCTTCCTCTCCTTTCCTTTCTCTTTCCCTCCCCAGAGTTTACCATTATCTTGAAATTTCTGTGCCATGTCTGTGTATGAAACAATATATATGTGATTTTTTTTAGTGTTAAAATTTTACATAAGTGATTTTATATTGTATGAATCCTTTTGCAATTTGCCTTTTTCCCTTATCATGTTGCTAATATAGACTGATTCATTCATTTCTGACTACTATTATTATATATTATGACTAAACCATAGTTTACTTATCTATTTATTTGCTGAGGGAAAATTAGAAGCTTTACATTTTTCATTGCTTCCAAAGGGCTGCAGTGAACATCCTTGCATATGTCTCTTTGTATAGATGGACTGGTATTTCTTTAGGATAGAGTCCTAGGAGGGGAATTTCTGGGACATAGAGTGTTGTATTTTTCAACATTACTACATAGTTAAGAATTGCCCTGCAGTGGTTGATACTGTTTGCTTCCACTTATACAGCCACTAGGAATTTGAGTTCTTGTTTTTCTGCTTATCAAAACTTTGTGTTATGTATGTAAATTTATGTTTCCAAACTGTTGGAAATGTCTTTTTAAAATTTGTATTTTCCTGTCATGTTTTAGGGCCATTTGAGCTTCCTCCTTTGTGAACTGTTGGTTCATATTGTTTGCCTGTTTTCTATTTTTTTAAATCTTATTGAGTTTTAAGAATGCTATATATATTCTACATACTGATCTTTGGTTGCATGGATTCCTAATTTCATCTTCTAGTCTGTTGCTTGTCTTTTTACCTTAAAATACATAATGGTGTTGTAAAAGGTTTTACATTAAAAGTGTAGTATTTCTTCTACAGTTTATGTTGTGTCTTGTTGAAATCTTTACTGTGCTTTTAAAAAATGCTTATATGTTTTCTTCTAAAAGATTTCAGGTTTTACATTTCACATTTAGGTCTTTAGTCCATCTGGAACTTATTTTTATGTATAGTATGATATTAAGACATAATTTTACCTTTTTCAGTATGAAGATCCAGTTCTAGCACCATTTATTGAACTGTCATTTTTTTTCTCCATTGATCTATGATACCACCGTTGTCATATATAAGTTTCCTATGTATGTCCTAAGCTCTCTATTGTATTGATACGTCTTTTGCAACAGTATCATACTACTGTAATTAATATAACATTAATTTTGATATGGCAGAATTTTCTTATTACTCTTGAAAAAGATTTTGACTATTCTTAGTCCCTCTTTCATTTGAATTTTGGGGTCAACTTGTCAAGTTCTATGGGAAACTTCTATTAGATACTGATAGGAATCACATTACATTTGAGGATACTGCAGAAAGAGACATGTACAAGGACATTGCTATGGTTTGGATATTTGTCCCCTCTAAATCTCTTGTTGAAATTTGATCCCCAGTGTTGGTGGGGGAGCATAATAGGAGGTGTTTGGTTCGTGGGGACTATCCTTGTGATATTATAGATTAATGCCCTGCTATAGGGGTAAGTGTCTGCTCATTCTGTGGTTCCTGTGAAAGCTGATTGTTAAAAAGAGCCTGGCATCTCCTTCCTCTCTTTCTTGGTTCCTCGCTTGCTATGTGATCTCTGCACTGTTATCTTCTACCATGGGTTAAAGCAGCCTGAGGCTCTCACCAGAAGCCCAATCTTGAACTTTTCCAAACATCAGAATTGTCAGCCAGATTAATCTGGTTTTCTTTATTAATTACCGAGTCTCAGGCATTCCTTTATAGTAGTGGTTCCCAACCTTTTGGGTACCAGGGACTGGTTTCATGGAAGACAATTTTTCGATTTTCCCACGGATGGAGGAGGCGGGAGGAGGTAGCAGAGCTCTGCAGCTTGGTACTGGTCTGCGGCTGGGGTGTTTAGAGACCTCAGCTTTATAGCAGCACAAAATAGACTAAGACAGATACTCATTGTAACACTGTTTGAAATAGGGAAAAATTGGAAACAATAAGATTAGTAAACTGGTTTAATCATCCAGTGGAATACTTTATAGTAGAATACATAAATTGCCATCTGTTTTATTCTGTTTTTGCTGCTATAATAAAATGCCTGAGACTGAATAATTTTTGAAGAACAGAAATCTATTTCTTCTAGATTGCAGGCTGGGAGGTCAAAGAGCAAGGTGCTGGCATTGGTGTCTGATGAGGGCCTTCTTGCTGCATCCTCACATGGTGGAAGGGGGGAAAAAGGACAAACGGAGCCTACGCTAGTTCTCTCCAGCCCTTTTATAAGGAACTTGTATAAGGTGGAGCCCTCCTGACTTAATCATGTCACCAAAGGCTCCACCTCTTAATACCACCACAATGGAGGTTGAGTTTTGACATGAATTTTGGAGGGGACCCATATTCAGATCATGGCATTCCACTCCTGCCACCCCCCCATTCATGTCCTTACATACAAAATACATTCATTCCATCCCAATAGCCCCCAAAGTCTTAACTTGTTCTAAAATCAACTCAAAAGTCTAAAGTCCAGAGTCTCATCTATAAATCATCTCAATCAGATTTGGTGAGACTCAAAGGTATGTTTCATCCTGTGGCAAGTTGCTCTCCAGTTGTGAACTTGTGAAGTCAAACAAAATATCTGCTTCCAAAATAAAATGGTGGGAGAGGCACAGGACATACATTTCTGTTCCAAAAGAGAGAAATAGGCAGGAAGAAAGGTGTAACAGTTCCCCAGTAAGTGCAAACCTCAGCAAGACAATCAACATTAAATCTTAAGACTGGAGAATAATCTTCTTTGATTCCTTGTTCTGCATTCTGGACACAGTGGGGTGGGGGTTGTGTCCCCAAGGCTCTCGGTGGCCCCATCCCCACCGCTTTGCTTGAGCACAGTCCGCACTTCACCTTTCACAGGTTGGAGTCAGGTACCTGTGGCTTTCCCAGGCTGAAGTTGAATGTTGGTGGCTCTATGGTTCTGAGGTCTTGGGGGGCCAGCTGTACAGCCATAACCCCATGAGGCATTAACCTTGTGGGAACTCTCTTACAGCTGCCCCAGCCCTGGGACTGTTTTCTGCCTGGGCCCTTAGGCTCTCTGGGGGCATCCTTTGAAATCTAGGTCAAGGAAGCCATGCCTCCATAGCTCATGCACTGTGCATGCCTGCAAAGTTTGCACTATGTGGATGTCACCAAGGCTTACTGCTTATTCCTTCCAGAGTGGCGGCCTGAGCCACAGCTGAGCCTACTTGGGCCACAGGTTGGATAGCCAAGGATTGCTGCACTGGAATGCAGGGAGCAGAAAGTTAAGGTGGTGCTGAGCAGCAAGCCCTGAGGTCCCAGGGGTGCCTTGGGGCCCTCACTTGAAGCCATTTGCCCTCAAGGCCCTAGCAGTCTGGGTCTGTGATGAGTGTGATCTGGCTTCCTTCTATCCATAAGCATTTCCTTTTCAAACAGTCACACCCTTGGCCACACCCATACTTTTCTCTCCTAAACACTCTTATTTTATTCTTTTCATAGCCAGGCTGAGAATATTCCAAATCTTTATCTTCTGCTTCCTTTTTTTTTTTTTTAACGCTTGTGATTATTTATTAATTAATTAATTTATTTATTTAATTTATTTTTTGAGACTGAGTCTTGCTCTGTCACCTGGGCTAGAGTGCCGTGGTGTCAGCCCAGCTTACAGCAACCTCAAACTCCTGGGCTCAAGCAATTCTCCTGCCTCAGCCTCCCAAGTAGCTGGGATTACAAGCCCATGCCACCACACCTGGCTAATTTTTCTATTTTTATTAGAGATGGGAGTGGAGGGGGGTGGGGTGGTGGTGTCACTCTTGCTCTAGCTGGTCTCGAACTCCTGACCTCAAGCAATCCTCCTGCCTCAGCCTCCCAGAGTGCTAGGTTTACAGGCGTGAGCCACCACACCTGGCCTTCTGCTTCCTTTTTGATTATAAATTCCTTCTTTAACTCATTTCTCTCTTTTGGCATTTTAGTATAAGCAGTTAAGAGAAGCCATGACGCACCCTGGACACTTTGCTTAGAGATTTATTCCATCAAATATCTGAGTTCATGGCCTTGCACAAAGCAGTAGGACCTGGACACAATTCAGCCAATTTCTTTGCCACTTTGTAACAAGAATGGTCTTTCCTTCAGTTTCCAATATGATATTCCTCATTTCTGTCTAAGAAGTTGTCAGAATGGTCTTTACTGTCTATATTTCTACCAACATTTTGTTCACAACCACTCTAAGACTAAGCTTTCTCTACAGCTCTCTTCTTCTGAGCCCTCACCAGCACTGCCCCTAATGCTCCTTTCATGGCAGCCTAGGCCTTTTTTAACATTCACTTGAAAACTGCTCCAGCCTCTACCTATCATGTTGTTCCAAAACTACTTCCACGTTTTCAGATATTTGGGAGCAACAATCCTACTTCTTACCAATTTCTGTGTTGGTCCATTTGTGCTGCTAAAACAAAATATTCCAGACTAATTTATAAAGAACAGAAATTTATTTCTTACAATTTGAAAGTTGTGAAGTTGAAGATCAAGGTGCCGGCATTTGGTGTCTGATGAGTGCCTTCTTGCTGCATCCTCACTTGGCAGAAATATTGAAAAGGGCAAAAGGGACAGATACTGTGACCTCACACGGTGGAAAGGTGGAAGAACAAAAGGAGCCTAAGGTAGTTCCCCTCCAGCCCTTTTATTAGGCACTAATGTATCCATGTGGGCAAAGCCTTAATGATTTAATCACTCCCCCAAAGGCCCTACCTCTTAAAACCACCACAATGGGGATTAAATTTCAGCATGAATTTTGGAGTGATCTCATATTAAAACCATAACACCGTCTGTATAGAATTAAATTTGCCTATCCGTAAAGGTAATGTAAGTTGTTTTTTCTTTCAGTAAAGTGATTTCCTCTGTAAAGGTTTTGTATATGTTTTTGTGTCCTGGATACCTTATTATTTTTGTTTATACTATAAAAGGTATCATTTTAAAAATTATTCTTTCTAATTGCTTGTTAATATTGATTTTTTTTTAGTATTTTATATTAAAAAATTTTCAAATGCTATTGAATTTTGTGTATTGATCAAGTAACCTGAAGAAGTCTCTTCTAGTAGTTAATCTGTAGATTCCTTTATTATAGGGTGCTTGTAACGCATCAGGAATTTATATATATCTTATTTCATCAAGCCCTAGGTATTGATATTATTGTCTACATCAGTAAAATATACTCCTAGGAAAGCAGCATGACCAAAATCACACGTGTTGGCTGTAGCTGGTAAATTTTGATAAGTTCCATTGGATTTTCTTTGTAGATGAGCATGTTGACTGTGAATGAAGGTAGTTTTACTTCTTCCTTTCAAATCTTTGTATCTTTTATTCCTTTTTCATGCTTTATTGCACTGGCCAGAACCTCCAGTGCAATGTTGTGTAGAAGTGGTAAGTGTGTGGACATCCTTGTTTTATTCCTGATGTTAGGGGAAAAATAATTCAGTCTTTTTTTTTTTTTTTTTTGAGACAGAGTGTCACTTTGTTGCCCTGGCTAGAGTGAGTGCCGTGGCGTCAGCCTAGCTCACAGCAACCTCAAACTCCCGGGCTCAAGCAATCCTACTGCCTCAGCCTCCTGAGTAGCTGGGACTACAGGCATGCGCCACCATGCCCGGCTAATTTTTTCTATATATATTTTAGTTGGCCAGCTAATTTGTTTCTATTTTTAGTAGAGACGGGGTCTCGCTCTTGGTCAGAGCTGGTCTCGAACTCCTGACCTCAAGCGATCCACCCGCCTCGACCTCCCAGAGTGCTAGGATTACAGGCGTGAGCCACCGCGCCCGGCCTAATTCAGTCTTTTATTATTAAGTATGTTATGAACTGTAAGTTTTTCAGATGCCCTTTATCAGATTGAGAATTTTCTCTTCTATATTCCTACTTTATTGAGAGTTTTTTTTTAAAATCAGGAGTGGATATTTTATTTTGTTATGTTTTTCTGCATCTATTTAGATAATAGTATGATTTTTCTTTTTTAATTTATTGATATGGTGAATTACATGGAATAATTTTTGAATATTGAACCAGTCTTGTATTCCTGGGAAAAACTCTCTTGGTCATGATGTATTAATTATCCTGTTTATATATTGCTGGCTTTAAGTTACTGTTATTTTGGGATGAAGATTTTTATATCTATGCTCAAGAGGGATATTGGACTGTAGTTTTATTTATTTATTTTTTTGAGATAGAGTCTCACTCTGTCACCCAGGGTAGAGTACAGTGGTGTCATCATAGCTCACTGCAGCCTCAGACTCCCGGGCTTAAGTGGTCCTCCCACCTCAGCCTCCCAAGTAGCTGGGACTACAGGTGTGTGCTGCTACGCATGGCTGATTGTTTCTAATTTTTGTAGAGACAGGGTCTCGCTCTTGCTTACACTGGTCCTGAACTCCTGGCCTCAAGCTATCCTCCCGAATTGGCCTCCCAAAGTGCTGGAATTACAAGTGTGAGTCACTGTGTTCAATTTGTAGTTTTCTCCTTTTGTAATGTCTTTTTCTGTTTTGGTATCAGGGTAAAGCTGGCTTCATACGTGAGTTGGAAAGGGCTCTTTCTCTTCTATACTTTCTAAGAGTTTATGTAGAATATGACATTATTTCTCACTTAAATACTCGCTGGTACAGTTTGTGAAGCAGTCTAGGCGTGGAATATTTATTGTTGGAAGATTTTAAATTGCAAATTCAGTTTCTTTAGTGACAGTACTTATTCAGGTTACTTTTTTTTTCCTTGTATGAGCTTTGGCAGTTTGAATCTTTCACAGAATTTGTCCATTTTACCTAAGTTGTTGAATTTATGGGCAAAATATTATTTATAATATTTCTTTATTCTTGCAGTGTCTGTGATGTATGTAGTGATATCCTCTTTTTCATTCCTTGATCACTTTTGTTGCTTTTTTAAAGAAGCAGCTTTTGGTTTTATTAATTTTTATTAATTTCCTTTTCTTTTAAATTCCTGTTCTCAATTTCATTGATATCTGTTCTTTATTTTTTCTCCCTTCATTTTGTTTTGGGTTTAATTTTCTCATCTTACCCTGATTTCTTAAGGTGGCAGCTTACATCACTGATTTGTGTTCTTTCTTTTCTAATAAGATATCATGGGGGGGCCGGTTGGGGAGGGAGAGGGAAAACTTCCCCTTTGCCCTGGCAGATTCACTGAAAGATCAACTCACAATAAGGCAGATTAATAAGAGGAAGAGGTTTATTTACTCTGTACATGGGGAGAATCACAGAGTGATTACCCCATGTCCCAGTGGGGTCCAGAAATTTATATAACCTCATCTTAGAGGGGAGGAGTGATAAGGAATATAGGTAATTCTGTTGAGTGGCAATAATTGGTTACTCGGGAGAATGAATAGATACTTAGGAGAATGAATGGATGAGGGGGAACACTTTGACTTCTAAATGATTCTGTTTGGAAATTAAATTAACCTGAGAGAGGTAAGTATTATATTTAAAATGATTTGGGCCAGATCTGGTTGCGTTCTTGATTTTCTTTCCAGCAATATATTGAGGTAACAGGGAGGGGAAGGAAAGTCAATTATTCTTTTTGATGAGTGTGGTTTTTTTATGAAGAAAAAGAGAAAGCCCCTTCCAAGGCCTGTCGATATCTATGGACCTCTAATTCAAAATACTCTTGACAGTAAGAAGTCATATTTTGGCATGAAAATATTTTGGCCTGAGCTCCTTCAATAATGCTATAAATTTCCCTCTAAGCACAACTTTAGGCACATCCCATATTTTTTATGTTTTCACTTTTATTCAATTCAAAATATTTTATATTTTCTGTGACTTCCTCCTTGACCAATGGGTTATTTAGATGTCTGAAGAATTTTTCAGATTATGTTTATTATAATAGTAATTTCTGGTTTAATTCTTTCATGGTCAGAGAACAAACTTACATGATGTCAATTCATTTAAAATTGTTAAGGTTTATTTCAGAGTTCAGAATATGGTCTGTCTTGGTGAGTATTCCATGTGCACTTGAAAAAAGTGTATATTATTCTGCTATGGGGTGTAGTGTTATACAAATGTCAATTTGGTCAAGTTGGTTGATATTGTTGTTCAGGTCTTGTTCTCTTTTTATCCCATCTGTTCTTTGTTTGCTTTTCCCCTCTTTTATGCCTTCTTTCAGATCATGTCTCCATTTTATCTCCTTTGTTGGTTTACGAACTGGAACTCTTTTGTTATTTTACTTTTTGCTTTATAGTTTATAGTATGTATCTTTAACTTATCACAGTCTACTTTTACTTGTACTTCTTCATGTATAGTGTAGGAACCTTATAATATTAATAGTTCTCTTCTGTTTTATTCTCTAATCTTTTATCCTATCGTTGTTAGACATTTTACTTTTATGTATATCACAAATCCCTGAATATAATGTTATTTTTATTTATATAGTAATTTATTTTAAAAGAGATTTAAATAATAAAAACAACTAATCCATCTAGTTATTTCCAGTGCTCTTTTTTTCTTTGTGTAAGTTTCTATTTCTTTCTGGTATCATTTTCTTTCTGGTTGAAGGACTTTCTTTAACATTTCTTGTTTTTTTTTTTTTTTTTTTTTTGAGACAGAGTCTCACTCTGTTGCCTGGACTAGAGTGCCATGGCATCAGCCTAGCTCACAGCAACCTCAAACTCCTGGGCTCAAGCAATCCTCCTGCCTCAGCCTCCCAAGTAGATAGGACTACAGGCATGTGCCACCATGCCTGGCTAACTTTTTCTATATATTTTTAGTTGTCGGTTAATTTTCTATTTTTTAGTAGAGACGGGGTGTCGCTCTTGGTCAGGCTGGAACATTTCTTATAGTGTGGGTTTGCTGGTAATGTATACTTTATGTTTTTTGTATGTCTGAAATGTCTTTATTTTGCCTTTTTTTGGCCTTTGTTTTTGAAACATAATTTCTCTGGATGTAGGATTCTAGGTGGACGGTTTTTTCTTTTACTACTTTAGAGATGTTCCAGTGGCTTCTTGCTTGCATTGTTTCCAAGGAGAAGTCTGCTGTCATGTTTATCTTTGTTTCTCTGTACTTAACATGTCTTCTCTGTGGCTGCCTTTCAGATTTTCTCTTTATCCCTTTTCTGAGCAATTTGGTTATGATGTGCCTTGGTGTAGGTTTTTTCCATCTTTCTTGGATTTCTTGAGCTTCTTGGGTTTCTGGGTTTATAATTTTTACCAAACGTGAGCATTATTTCTTCATATATTTTTGTACCCTTCCATACTTTTGATGATTTAAATTATACATATAGTAGGTGTATAGTAGGTTGTTTGAAACATAACTCACTGATGCTCTTTTCATTTTTTGGAGTCTTTTTCTCTTTGTCTTTTATTTCTGTTAGTTTCTATTGCCATATCTTCAGGCTCACTAACCTTTTTTTCCTGCCTCATCTAATCTGCTGTTAATCCTATCCAGCTAATTTTTTAGCTCAGTCAGGCATTGTAGTTTAAACCCCTAGAATTTCAACTTGGATTTTTTTAATATTAGGTTGGTGCAAAAGTAATTGCGTTTTGGACCATGAATTTTAAATCATTATAACTAGGCCCAAACATATCTTTATTAATCAAAATAGGAACCGTTATAGTCAATACATTGTTGCCAATGAGAAATAAGTTTGTTTATTCCTGTAGCGTCAAAATCGCTTCAGGATTCGACAAACTCTTGGAAAGCATTTTCTGCAAGCTGCTGGTTGTGGAAGCCTTTTCCCTGCCAAAAGTTGTCCAGATGCTTGAGGAAGTGGTAGTTGGTTGGTAAGAGGTCAGATGAATACAGTGGATGAGGCAAAACTTTGTAGCCCAGTTCATTCAACTTTTAAAGCGTTGGTTGTGCAACGTCCACTTGGGCATTATAGAGAACAATTGTGCCCTTTGACCAATGCCAGCTGCAGGTGTTGCAGTTTTTGGTGCATCTCATTAATTTGCTGAGCATACTTCTCAGATGCAATGGTTTTGCCAGGGTTCAGAAAGCTGTAGTGGATCAGACTGGCAGCAGACCACTAAACAGTGAACATAACCTTTTTTGGTGCAAGTTTGGCCTTGGGAAGTGCTTTGGCACTGCTTCTTGGTCCAACCACTGGGCTGGTCATCACCAGCTGTCATATAAAATCCACTTTTCATTGCATGTCACAATCTGATTGAGAAATGGTTCGTTGTTGAGTACAAGAAGAGAAGATGACACTTCAAAACAATGATTTTTTTGATTTTCGGTCAATTCATGAGACACCCACTTAATCAAGCTTTTTCACCTTTCCAATTTGCTTCAAATGCAGAACGACCCGTAGAATGGTTGACGTTCACTTCAGCAACTTCTCGTGAAGTTATAAGGGGATCAGCTTCAATGATTGTTCTCAATTGGTCGTTGTCAACTTGTGTTGGCCAGCCACTGCGCTCCTCATCTTCAAGGCTCTCATCTACTTTGCAAAACTTCTTGAACCACCACTCCACTCCACATTTGTTAGCAGTTCCTGGGCCAAATGCATTGTTGATGTTGCGAGTTGTCTCTGCTGCTTTATGACCCATTTTGAACTCAAATAAGAAAATAGCTCAAATTTGCTTTTTGTCTAACATCATTTCCATAGTTTAAAATAAACAGCAAGTAATTAGCAAAAAAACATAAAGTGAGAAATACGCATTAAAATGATGTATAACATAACCCACATTTATTTAAGAATGTATTCCAATATCAAATGGTAAATGTCAACAATGCTAAAACTTCAATTACTTTAGCAGCAACCTAAATCCTCCATATCTCTACTTAACTTTTGAACTATGGTATACCGTTACAATAACTTTTAATATTCTTGTCTGCTAATTCTAATATGTTAGTTCTGAGTCAGTTTCAATTGATTGTTCTGCTCACTGTAGGTTGTGTTCTTATTTTTTTGCATTCCGGATATTGGATGCCTAACATTGTGAGTTTTACCTTGTTGAGTGCTTGATATTTTGTCATCTTACAAACATTTTTGAACTTTGTTTTGGTGTATAGTTAATTTTCTTGGAAACAGTTTTGATTCTTTTAGGTCTTGCTTTTATGATTTGTTAAATGGATCTAAGGAAGGGCTCAGTCTAGGGCTAATTATTCTCCACAACTGAGGAACAACACTCCTGAATCATCTAATGTCTCATGAATTATGACTTTTTCCAGTCTGACTGATGGGAATAGACACCATTCTCAATTCTATATGTGTGCGTGTCTTGTTTTCTAAGCATTCCAGACGTTTTTATTTCTGGCCTTCTGTAGTGCCAGTCAGTACTCTGGTGAATGTTCGAATATTCAGAGGCACTCTGTGTATATTTCTGGAATTATTTCTCTGTGGAATTCTTTTTTCTTTAGTCTTCTGTCCTATGAACTATAGCTGCATTGATTTTCTAGAGACACTCAGTTCTGCCTCCTCACTCAGGGAGTTTGCCTGGACCCATTTTGATTCTCCTTCTTTGGGTTGTGGCCTGGAAAAATCTCTCAAGGAATTAAGCCATAACACCAGTAGTAGTGACTTTGTTTCCTTGCCATCTTCCAGAGATTATTCTTCTTCTTTGCTTGATGTCCAGTGTCTTGAAAACCATCAATTCATATAGTTCATCTGTTTTTTTTATTTGTTTTAGATGAAGTGGTTAATACGGTGCCAATTACTCTATCTTGGGCTAAAGTGCAAGTCCCAAGGGCCTTGTTATTTTTGTTTTAAAGGCCTTGTTTTTGATACAGGTTTTATTTAACTTTTTGTTAACTTTTTTTAATTAATAAAGAGTATTTTTAGAGTAAATAAGAGTATTATTATAGTTTTTTTCCTTGCGAGTACATTGATTATAACAGATTGAAGGAAAAATGGTATTGCCTACCTCCCCTTTTAGAGAACAAATATGCTTTTAAATGAGATGCTTAACTCCTTTAATTATGCACATATCTGTAATACAATATTATGTGTTATGTTCTTACAGTTATATTTATTTTGGGCGGTCATGTGAGTGAACATTTCTCTGTGTATGCACTCCGAGAAATTCTACTGTTTTTTGCTCTTTTTTGGAGAGGACTATCTCCTTTTAGGGAAGAAACCTTCACCTGTTAGAAGTCTACCCTCATCTGCTTTCATGAGTAGGATTTTCCTGAAAGCATGTAATGCCATTTCTTAATTTTTAAATTAGGCATCGTTAGGTGGTTATTTATATGGGTTGGTCAGACATTCTTAAGTCAGAATTTGCATGGCAAATCTCTTTCTGTCTTTTTACTTTTAATTTAAATATATCTTTATGTCTTTATATTTAAAGTACTTGTAGAGAGGATATATTTGGATTTTGCTTTTTCTAGAATCCAATCTGACAGTCTTTGTCTTTTAGTTGGTGCACTTGCACTATTCACATTTGTTGTAATTCTTTTCTTTTTTTTTTTTTTTTTTTTTTTGAGACAGAGTGTCACTTTGTTGCCCTGGCTAGAGTGAGTGCCATGGTGTCAGCCTAGCTCACAGCAACCTCAAACTCCTGGGCTTAAGCGATCCTACTGCCTCAGCCTCCCCAGTAGCTGAGACTACAGGCATGCGCCACCATGCCTGGCTAATTTTTTTTTTTCTATATATATTTTAGTTGGCCAGATAATTTCTTTCTATTTTTAGTAGACACGGGGTCTCGCTCTTGGTCAGGCTGGTCTCGAACTCCTGACCTCGAGCGATCCACCCGCCTCAGCCTCCCAGAGTGCTAGGATTATAGGCGTGAGCCACCGCGCCCGGCCTCTTTTCTTTTTTTTTTTTTAAGACAGGATCTTGATCCGTTGCCTGGGTTAGAGTGCAGTGACATCATCATAGCTCACTGCAACCCCACACTCCTGAGCTCAAGCAATGCACCTGCCTCAGTCCCCTCAGCTGGGACTATAGGTGAATGCCACTGCATCCGGCTAATTTTTCTACTTTTTGTAGAGCCAGTATCTCACTCTTGCTCAGGCTCTTGCTCAGGCTTGTCTTGAACTCCTGACCTCAAGCTATCTTCTTGTTTCAGCCTCCCAGGGTGCCAGGATTACAGGCGTGAGCCACCACACCCAGCCTTTTTATTGTAATTCTTAGTATGGCTTTATTAACATCTACTGTCTTGCTAATTTTCTATTTTATTACTTTTTACACCTGTTTTACACACAATCTCTGGGGTAGATAATATTATTGTCCTCATTTTATGGAGATGAGAGTTAAAGATGATGGAGAGTTTTATTCAATGAGTAGAAAGTGACAGAGTTGGTCCCTAGGTCATCTGAGTTGGAATCTGTGCTGAATAAATATTGGTTTGAAATGTGAACTACACTTTTGCTTACTGTTTAACCATTTGCATGAAGACATCATTTCAGAGGTATTCATTTTGCTTGTAACTTTGCTTTCCGTGGGTATTTTTTCTTGGCAATTGTTTATGGTTAAAGGGCAACATGGTTTAATCTTTCCAGGCATTAGACTGCCTACTTGTAAATGAGCATATAGAATTTTAATGCTGCAGCGTAACTTGAAGATAATTTACTACCAATTCTTCATTTTGTAGTTGAGACATACCTTAGACATTTGAAGCATTGATTCAGGCTTGTGTTTTAAACACTCTCTTCAAAATAAGAGCACCAACCTCATTGATTAATAGATGAATGGAATAATGGATTAATTTGATTAATGGATTAGGTAGACTTGTGTGTGTGTGTGTGTGTGTGTGTGTGTGTGTGTGTGTGTGTGTGTGTGTTTTTTCCTATGGCTCTACATCCTTTAGATCTTTTTGGAGCATGGAGTTGGCAAACTATTGCCCATGAGTTGGCTGCTTGTTTTTGTAAAACACACCACATTCATTTATTTACTTATTGTCTATGGC
Organism: Lemur catta; assembly: GCF_020740605.2. Classification (NCBI taxonomy): domain Eukaryota; kingdom Metazoa; phylum Chordata; class Mammalia; order Primates; family Lemuridae; genus Lemur; species Lemur catta. Next base: position 55,816,412 of record NC_059135.1, on the reverse strand, counting down.
TTCTTTCACTCTGCAAAATCAGAACTGAGTATTAGTTACAACAGACTGTATGGTCCCCAAAGCAGAAAATATTTACTAACTGGCCCTTTCAGAAAACATTATTGAGTCCTGTAACTGAGTCATGGATTTTTATAGATCCAGAAATTACTGTTCTTTCTCAACCAAATAAAATTATTAGCAAACATGCAAATATGAAAAACTATTAAATTAAATAATTAGTTGAGATCTCATCCAAACCAAAACAATGAAAGAATGTAAATTTTTTAATAACTGTGTTTTTGGCTTTACTACTATATTTTCTCTTATCATAGGATAGCTTAAACATAACTAACAATCACTTAACTATTTGAATTCCAGTTTGAAAGGTAAGAGGGGGAGTTACTTATCAACACTTGAGACAATGGTGCTGTCATTAGCTGCAGAAAGGAACCTAGGATGGGAACTGAACAGGGTTCATGCTAGGCAGGAGGCAGATACTTTTTGAGGACTTTCCATTTTGTCTACCAGTGACTTGTTTATCTATTACCGATCAGGATTTATTAATAAACTGTGAGCAGGGTATTTTTGTCTGACAATTACAAAGATGTGCTGGTTCTTACAATGTAAATATGTGTTCCCCCCACCCCCCCTTATAAAGGGACTTTGTATGCTTTTGTGTGTATGTGTATATGTGTGTGGGAGGCATGAGGGAAAGAAGAAAGAAAAAGAGAAAACTGTTTAAAAATTCTAGTAAAAAGGTGCCCTGAGTATACATTGGTAAATAGTTAACTATTTTTTTAATGATAATGGGAAAAAACCTATACAGTAGGTGCTCTTCTTTGTCTCTGAAACTATTAATGTGTTATCATAGTTTTGATGATTATATTTCTCATCATTTGCTCGATTACCCTTCCTGTAATTAGGTACTCTAAAAGAGGTTTAGGTTTTTATAAACTGGAACTTTAACACTGATAATTAGAGTTAACCCTTTTTTTCTTATTGAGGAAATAGGAAGTGATGCCTTGCTTAGGTTTATTTGGAGTAATATTGAGTAGGGGTTTTAACTCAGATTATGAATTTCTGTATTGGTAAATCTTAAGTGTATTTTATGTTACAAATTTATGTACACAGGAAAGAGTTTATAAAATGTATATACAATTTAAAGAATTTTAGTAAAATGGACATTCATATACCACTATCCACTTTATGAAATAGAACATAAAGTATTGTTAAGTATTTTATATCACCTTAATTCTAAATTCAAATCATTTCAAGCTAATATAGTTATACATTCTCAAGGTAAAGAATTTTTTTGTTTTTTTTTAAGACTAAAATAAACTATAGTGTATTACGGGATTACGCCCTGAGATTAGGAAGAGGCTAGAGAGGTTCAGCCTTAATGCTGGTATTAAAATACTATACATAATAGATCTTTAAACTAAGATAACTTCTCATTTTCATTAAGACATTGTCATTTAATTAGAAGGACCATCTAGCCTGGATTTTTGAATCAGCACTGATTTTGATATTCTGATTGTTTCTTTAAGCCATTAGAAATGATGGGAAATGATGGGAATTACAAAATTTTATTATTTTGGCTAAACTATGTCTTCTACCTTGTCTTTTTCACCTGGAAATAGTATGAAAATTGTTTCTTGGACTATGATTTCAGAAAATGTCTTCAAAGGTATGGGGGAAAATGATTAGAAATTAGGCAATCCTGACTCTAATCACCCTTGAATTGTTAGGTCTAATGGCTGTACATTTATACTTTAGCCAAATTGTCCTCATATATAGTATGCTGATTTTTACTCTCTCCATCAGTACAGTGAGAATATCCATTGCTTTACAACCTCTCTAGCACAGCATATCATCAAACTTTTGGTCTTTGTGCATATGATAGGAAAAAAGGTATTTCAATGTGGTTTTCTTTCTTTTTTTGCCTGTGTGTTATTTAGCGGTATTATATAATTTCCAAATTTTGGGGATTTTTTTAAAGATATCTGTGTTATTGATTTCCAGGTTAATTCCATTATGTTTTAAGAACATACTTTGTGTAAATTTTCTTAAATTTGTTGAGACATTTTATGAACAATAGAATGAGTGTCTAGCTGTTATAGGGTGTAGTGTTGTATTATTGTTGTTAAATAATAGGTATAGTTGGTTGATAGTGTTTTTAATAGTTATCTTTTGCTTTGTAACAAATCACCCCAAAACTTAAAAGCTTAAAATAGAAAACATTTATTATTTCATAGTATCTGTGGTCCAGGAATTTGAAAGTGACTTAGGTGGGTGGTTCTGGAATAACATCTCTCATGAGGTTGTAATAAAAAATCTTAGTTGGGGCTATAGTCTTCTGAAGACTTGCTTGGGACTGGAGGATCCACTTGTAAGATGAGTCACTCACATGACTGTCAACAGGAGGGTCATTTTCTTGCCACATGGGTTTTCCATAAGGCTGCTTAAAAAACTTCCTTTACTATTTCTTGTAGTGCAGGTATGATGGCAGTGAATTCTCCCACCTTTTGTTTGTCTGAAAAGTTTTTAGTATTTTTTTTTTTTTCTTTTTTAAACATAGATGGAGTGTCACTATGTTGTCTAGGCTGGATTTGAACTCCTTGGCTCAAGGGATCCTTCTGCCTCAGCCTCCTGAGCAGCTGGGACTATTTTCCAAGCCACTGTGCCTGGCTTCGAAAGTTTTTATTTATCCTCAGTTTTGAAGAGTATTTTCTCAGAATTCTAGATTTATAGTTGTTTGTTTGTTACTTTTCTTTCTTTAAATATATATCTCCATTCTGTTCTGGCTCACACAGTTTCTTATGAAAAGTCTGCTGTCATTTGTATCTTTGTTTCTTTGTACATAATGAATCATTTAGTTCTCATTGCTTTGAAGATTTTCTTGTAATCAGTGTTTTTCAGCAATTATGATGTGCCTTGGCATGGCTTTTAAAAAGTGTTTATTCTGCTTGGGGTTGTTGAGTATTTTGGATCTGTGATTTTATGGCTTTCAGAAAATTTGGAAAAATTTGAGCCATTAATTCTTCAAATATTTGTTTTGTTTCCCCTGTCCTTTTTTTGGATTCCAGTGTAATGCAAGACTGCCTGTTACTCTCCCACAGGTCACTGAGGCTGTGTTCACTTTTCCAGTCTCTGCTGTATTTTGGATAATTTTTATTGCTATATCATTAAATTCATTGATCTTTTCTATTATCAGTTTGCTGTTAATTCCATTTGGTTATTCTTCATTTCTGATACTGGATTTTTTTTATCTCATAGGTTTAATATGGGTCTTTTTTATATTTTCCATTTCTCTTATGCTTTCATTTCTGTCCTCTGTCTTCTTGAACATAGGGAAAATGGGTTTGCTAGTCCCATTATATCCATCATTTTTGGGTCTATGTCTATTGGTTGATTTTTCTCCTGGTTATTTGTCATATCTTCCTGGGTTTTTTTTTTTTTTTTTTTTTTTTGCATGCCTAGAAAATTTTGATTAAATGCCAGAATTTCTGTACTTTATGTTGTTGATTGTGGATTAAGTTATATTCCTTAGATAGTGCTGGATTTTGTTTAGGAATGCAGATAATGTTATTTGGACTCAGGCCTTACCCTTTAAACTCTGTTAGTGTGGGTTCAGAGCAACCTTTAGTCTTGAGCTCATTTATCTACACTACTAATGCAATACTCGTCAGAAGATTCTGTGTGATTCTCATGTATTTTCAGGTTTTACCATTCTGGGTGTTGGGAAAATGAACTATTCCCAGCCCTATGTCATTCTTGGGAATTCTTCTGTCCATTCCTTTGTGGCTATTTTTCCCCTGGTCTTGGATGTTTCCACTCATGAAAGCCAAAATCCCACTCAGCCAGAAACTCTAAAGGACTTCTCAGCAGATCTCCCAAGCTCTCTTCCAATCTTTCAAATTCTAGCTATCTTAACATCCCTAAATTCCAGTCTCTTTTCTCAATTTACTGAGTCCACAGGGCTCTTTTTGGGTTCTTCCTCCCATTGCTACATCCTGAAAAGTGCCTCTAAGCAGTAAGCTAATGCAGTCATGGGGGCTCACCTTTTTGTTTCCTTTTTCTTAAGGGTTATAGTCTTGTACTGTCTCTTGTTCAGGGTCCAAAAACCATTGTTTCATAAGTTTTTTCCTGGTTTTCTCATTATTTAAGGTGAGGATATTATTTTGTTTCTTGTTACTTCATCTTGACAAGTTTTTTGGTCAATGTGAGTTTTTTCCCCCCCTAGTTTTAATGTGTTTATTGAATAAAGTAGAGCATCTTTTCATATGTTAAAGGCCATTGGTATTTCCCTTTTTTGTTTTTCTTTTGGATTGTTTTATGAAAAATAGCTCTTTGACTAGTTATGAGTTGCAAACCTTTTTTCCCATTTGTGTTTTGATAAATAAATGCCCACGGGCATTTTTTTCTACATAGAAATTTTTTGTTGTCAATTTTTATGTTTATTAATCTTTTCTTCTATGGTATCTAGATTTTGTTATACCTAAGCTGCCCCTTCTACATGATTATTAAATAAATCTCACAGTTGCTTCTTGTACTCTAATGATTTCACATTTTACATTTACCTTTTGATATGTTAGAATTTATTATCATGATGTAAGTTATGAGATTTCTCTCCTCATACCCCAGCTTGGCTGGTTTACCCAATGTTCTCAATACCATTTTTCTTTTTTTTTTTTTTTTTTGAGATAGAGTCTCGCTTTGTTGCCCAGGCTATAATGAGTGCTGTGGCGTCAGTCAGCCTAGCTCACAGTAACCTCAGACTCCTCGGCTTAAGGGATCCTACTGCCTCAGCCTCCCGAGTAGCTGGGACTACAGGCATGTACCACTATGCCCGGCTGATTTTTTCTATATAGATTTTTAGTTGGTCATATAATTTCTTTCTATTTTTTTTTAGTAGAGACGGGGTCTCACTCTTGCTCAGGCTGGTCTCGAACTCCTGACCTCGAGCAATCCACCCGCCTCGGCCTCCCAGAGTGCTAGGATTAGAGGCGTGAGCCACCGCGCCCGGCCACCATTTTTCTTATTAAACCCTGTTTTCTGCATAGATTTGAATTTTGCCTTAATCATAAATTAAATTCTATATATATTTGCCTCTATTTCTGGACCCAGAATAATTAATCTATTAATCTGTTTTTTATGTATGATTACCACGTTATTTTATTTCTACTTCAAGCCTTCAGTGTATATTTACTATCTTAATAGTTTAATAGATTTACATCTCCATTTTTACTTTCAAGTTTTCTTATATTGAATTTTCCTATCTAATTGAATTTAGAATTTTTAGTTTTCATAAATGTATTGCTTTTGCTTTTCTAGTACTTTAGGGCTCACCAAATAGTATTTAAACCTGTATAGGCCAGGTGTGGTGGCTCACACCTGTAATCCTAGCAGTCTGGGAGGCCGAGGTGGGAGGACTGCTTGAGGTCAAGAGTTCAAGACCAGCCTGCGCAAGAGTGAGACCCCATCTCTACTAAAAATAGAAAAATTAGTAGTCCCAGCCACTCTGGAGGCTGAGGCAGGAGGATCGCTTGAGCTCAGGAGTTTGAGGTTGCTATGAGCTAGGCTGACACCACGGCAGTCTACTCAGGGCAACAGAGTGAGACTCTTATCTCCAAAAATCTGCATAGATGGAATTTGAAGGTTTTCCTTTTAGTTCTTACCATTTATATAATCTAACAGTTTTAGACATGAGATGGATCTGTACTTTAATTAAGTACTATGTATTACTGATGTAGAATTGTATATCTAGATATATGGCCCAGGAATACTTAACAGGTGAATATGGAACCAAATTTCTGACTTCCCCTTTCTCTGCTCTATAGTTTACTTAATTGTATTTATCATCATTGTCTATCATTATTTATCTCTGCCCTCTAAAATGTTAGCTCCCTAAAAGCTATTGTGTACAACACTGTTTTGAGTATTTCAACTTTAAAATAAGTTTTAATATCTCATAAAACTATTCTACTTTGATTATTCTTGTTTTTCAGAATTTTCTTAGCTATTCTTGCTTAATTTTCCATATGAACTTTAGAATCAGCTTGTTTATTCCTTACGGGTATTTTCACTGGTGTCATATTAAATATATAGATTAGGTAGATACTATAAATCTTTATGGTATGCCTTTTGTGATCTCCAGGAGTCTTTTTTTTTTTTTTTTTTTTACTTTTTATTAGTGGTTTTTTAGAGACAGGATTTCACTCCTGCTCAGCTTGGAACTCCTGGGCTCAAGTGATTCTCTTGTCTTAGCCTCCCGAGTAGCTAGGACTAACGATGTGTGCCACCACATGTGACTAATTTTTAAATTTTTTTCCTAGAGATGAGGTGTTGCTGTGTTCCCCAGTCTGGTCTCAAACTCCTGGCCTCAAGTGATCCTCCCGCCTTGGCATCCCAAACTGCTGGGATTTGTGAGCCACTGCACCTGGCCTCCCAGAATCTTTTAACACTGTGGTCCCCAATCCCCAGGCTGCAGACTGGTGCTGGTCTGTAGCCTGTTAGAAACTGGGCCGCACAGCAGGAGATGAGCAGCTGGCTGAAGGAAGCAAGGAATCTAATGCCTGATGATCTGAGGTGGCACTGAGGCAGTGATACTATGCTGGGGAGCAGCTGCAAATACAGATTATCGGTAGCAGAGAGGTTTGACTGCACAATAAATGTAATGTGCTTGAATCATCCCCAAACCATCTCGCATTCCCCCCAGTCCATGGGAAAATTGTCTTCCATGAAACTGATCCCTGGTGTCAGAAAGGTTGGATACTGTTTTAACAGTTTTATTAGTTAAGTGTGTCATTTAATGTTTCTGAGATTTCCCCATCTGTAAAATGAAGGGCACAGCTCATATCATCAGGAGCTTTTAATCTGGGATGTATGAGTCTCCAAGGATCTCTGTGAATTATTTTATTTTTTTGAGACAGTCTTGCTCTGTCACCTGGGCTAGAGGGCAGTGGCATCAGCCTAGCTCACAGGAACCTCAAACTCCTGGGTTCAAGTGATTCTCCTGCCTCAGCCTCCTGAGTAGCTGGGATTACAGGCACATGCCACCACGCCTGACTATTTTTTCTATTTTTAATAGAGACAGGGTCTTACTTTTGCTCAGGCTGGTCTCGAACTCTTGACCTCGAGTGATCCTCCAGCCTTGGCCTCTCAGATTGCTAGGATTACAGGCATGAGCCACCTCGCCTGGCCAATCTCTGTGACTTATCTAAAATGATGTATGCAAAATAATGTGTATGTGTGTAGTCTGTGCTAAGTTGGGAATGAGATGTACATGTCAAAGTCTAATTTGTAGGGTATTTTATTACCTCAGGTGCCTTTCTAATTCTTGAAAAATGTGGTTTAGTTATTTGGCTTGGTCTCTCCTTGCCCCGTCCTACCCACTACCAAGTCTCAGTAATTTGCAAATATTAATAGACTAGCAGAATCCCCACTTCCCTTTTGCTTCCTCTCTCTTCTCCTCTCAGTGTCCAGGAATTCTGCTTTTAGTCGTTTACATTGGATATCGGTGGAGACATAAGGAGACTTTCTGGGGTGCTGGTAGCGTTCTGTTTCTTGATCTTGAATTGGTGTTCCATGAGTATGTTCATTTTGTGATACTTTGTTGAGTTTCACACTTAACTTTTAGGCAGCTTTCTGTCCAGTTGTGCTTCAATGAAAAATTTTGAAAAGCTGTCACACAAAATTTAGAGAGGTTATTTTATCCACAGTTTTTAATAGTTCTAATTTGATCATTCTATTATTTTTGTAACATCCCATGAAGGAATATTTAACCTTCTTAATCTTACAAAACTATTGGGGGTACTTTGAAGAAAGCATCTATGACCTTGGAACTGCTAATGCGGGGAACATTATTCCCTGCCTCATTTTTGTTTTTTATTTATTTATTTTTTAGAGACTAGAGTCCAGGCTAGTTTTTGAGACAGGTCACTCTGTTGCCCTGGGCTAGAGTGCAGTGGCATCGTCATAGCTCATTGCAACCTCAAACTCTTGGGCTGAAGTGATCCTCCTGCCTCATTCTCCTGAGTAGCTGGAACTGTAGGTGTATGCCACCACGCCCAGCTAATTTTTTCTATTTTTTGTGGAGACAGGGTTCTGCTATGTTGCTCAGGCTGGACTGGAACTCCTGGCTTCAAGCAGTCCTCCCACCGTGGCCTCCCAAAGTGTTAGGATTACAGGCATGAGCCTCCGTGCCCCACCTTGCCGTAGTTTTAATTTGGAGCTATATCAGTTATCTAGAAAGCCCTTCTCCTCTTCACTTGGGGAAGCAGTTCATCTGAAACTATTTCTCTCTCTCTCTCTCTCTCTCTCTCTCTCCATATATGTATGTAAAAGACAAGGACTTCACTTTTCAGTGATAATCACAATGCTGCTATTGTCATACTCATACAAAATAATTCCTTAATATCATGAAATAATGAATATTTTCTTACATTATCTCAATGCCATTATCATACCTAATAAAATTAATGAACTAGTAGCCACTTCATAGTCAGATTTCCCTGGCTGTCTAAAAAAAAAAAAATGCATTTTAGAGTTGGTTTGTTAGAATTGGCTTACACATTATAGGTGATTGATTATTGAGTCTTTGAAGCCTCTTTTTTTTTTTTTGGAGACAGAGTCTAGCTCCATCACCGTGGCTATAGAGCAGTGGTGTGGTGTTATCATAGCTTACTGCAACCTCAAACTCCTGGGCTCAAGCCATCCTCCTTCCCCAGCCTCCTGAGTAGCCAGGACGACAGCTGTGTGCCACCACGCCCAGCTAATTTTTTATATTTTTAGTAGGGATGGGATTTCACTCTCGCTCAGGCTGGTCTTGAACTCCTGAGCTCAAGCGATCCTTCCACCTCAGCTTCTCAGTGCTAGGATTACCTCGCCTGGCCCCTCACATTTGATTTTTAATGTATATGGAATCTATTTTGCTTATGGTATAAAGTTGGAATCACATTTATTTCTTGCATTTAAATAATCAATTTTGTCCTAAAGCAATTTATTAAGTCTTCTCCCCATCACATTGAATTCAGATGCCACATTTATCATATATTAAATTCACAAATTTACATATTCTTTTTCTGGACTTCATTATGGTCCACTGATGTTATCACATTACCACAGAATTTTAATTAAAATTGTTTTGTACCATGTCTTAAGGTCCAGTTTATTATCATCATTTTTTTTAAGTTTTACTAGTATTTTTCACACATATTCTCTTTCATTTGAACTTTAGAATTAGTTTCTGTTTAATTGCACTGAGATTTAAATCTAATAGCATTAAGTTTGGGGAAACTGCCTTTTTAAAAAAAAATATATAAAATCAATCTTTCCATTTAGAAATGTAGTTTTTCCCTGTTCAGATCTTTTATATTTTCATTTTTTTTTTTTTTTTTTTGAGACAGAGTCTCACTTTGTTGCCCGGGCTAGAGTGAGTGCCGTGGCATCAGCCTAGCTCACAGCAACCTCAAACTCCTGGGCTTAAGCGATCCTACTGCCTCAGCCTCCCGAGTAGCTGGGACTACAGGCATGAGCCACCATGCCCGGCTAATTTTTTTTTGTATATATATTTTTAGTTGGCCAGATAATTTCTTTCTATTTTTAGTAGAGACGGGGTCTCACTCTTGCTCAGGCTGGTCTCGAACTCCTGACCTCGAGCGATCCACCCGCCTCGGCCTCCCAGAGCTAGGATTACAGGCGTGAGCCACCGCGCCCGGCCTATATTTTCATTTTTATATTTTTCAGCTAAAATAGTTTCTGTACACTTCCGATTTATTTCTAGGCATTTGATGTGTTTAATGTGGAAATTTTGTGTTCGGTCACAAAATAACTTTGATTATTTGGATTATAAATATATAATAGTTTACTTCATTTTTTCTCAGATATACCAATCATACTTTAAAATTAGTATAAACAAAATTAAAAGGAATGTATACACTTAAGTGTATAAACTTTTGAAATAAACTTCAAGTATTTATATCACTTATCTACTCATTAATGCAGTAAGTTAGAGATAGTTAAGGAATAAAGAATATAAATTCTTTGGAAATGATTAATTTGTGCTTACTGGTTTATAGAGGGTGAAGGTTATAAAAATAGTACTTGAAAATGATAAATTATAGTTAAAAAATTATAAATCCTGTAATGAGATTTTCTTCTTGCATTCTAGTTGGAACTTAACTAGTGTGGTCTTTTATTAGAAAAAATCTCCCTAAGTGCCATTTTTGACTTAAAGACTGATTAAAATTATATTATTTTAACTTGATAACTGAAAATCATAAAGGAGGATTATATTGGCTTTGATATTGACCTGCATTCTGTTTATGAATATTATAAATAGAAGTAATATATTCTTGGCTGATTAGTCATCACTATTAATTTTTTTTTCTTTTTCATATTACAGGTTTTGCAAAAGGCATCAAATTAAATCAAGTTCAAATATTCCCTGTGTCCCCAAAGACTTACTGATGATGTCTGAATTTGTTCTTCCAAGATTTATTTTTTGTCTTATTCAGTACTTAAGAGAAGGCTATAATGAACCAGGTATGTTTAATCCACTCCATATTAGTACTCTTTTTAAGTTCCCAATTCACAAAATTTAGCATTAATAATGAGGTGAATTTTTTCAGATATTGTTTTTTGGCTCAACATTTAAAAAGAGATGACTATAAAATCGACTGCATAAAAACACGATAAAAATAAATAATATAACCGTATAGATACTTTGAGTAGGCATAGTTTGGTGCTTTCTGCTTTTGGGTCATAGATGTTTTTGATCAAACTTATTTGACCTTTTGCAGTTGAGAAAGTAATCATTTTATGTGGTTAAAGTAACTTTATTGGCAATATTATGAAAGAATTGAGAAGTCCTGGGAATGTTTGAATTTAACTGAGATTTTTTTAGAAGATAAACTATTTTACCAATCTTTTTTTGGTAGAGCCACGTATATATTTTTATTCCCCTCCATATGTATTACATAACAACTTAGGATCAGATTACTTCCACATTACTGGTAGAATGAATGGGTGTAAGCATCACCCATTCATAACACTATAAAAAGAGAAAGGAAACTATAAGCATTCCTCTAACCTTTTAAAACTTAGTCAAAATAGTGATTAATATACTTCATTTAGTTGAATATCTAGATTTACGTATTTATTAAAGTTCTCAGTTTGAGATTGTGAATTATAGATATCAATTTATGAAGTAGTATGAAGTGAATTTATTAACTTCTGATAACTTTTACCTTTCTTTTTCTGTGTTATTGAGACAGAGTCTCACTCTGTTGCCCAGGCTAGAGTGCCGTGGTGTCAGCGTAGCTCACAGCAACCTCAAACTCCTGGATTCAACTGATCCTCCTGCCTCAGCCTCCCAAATAGCTGGGAGTAATTATTTTATGAGGTTAAAGTAACCACCATGCCTGGCTAATTTTTCTTATTTTTGGTAGAGACCGAGGTCTCACTCTTGTTTAGGCTGGTTTCAAACTCCTGACCTCAAGCAGTCTTCCTGCCTCGGACTCCCAGAGTGCTAGGATTACAGGCGTGAGCCACCGCGCCCGGCCACTTTTAGCTTTCTAAATAAATAATCTTGTATTCGATTTGAAGCTATGGCACACATTTTTATCTTCTATTTCTATCCTTAAAGTGTAAGGGAATATTATGTAACATCTCCATCATTTCTAAAAATATCTTGTTATCTTTATTGTTACCAAACCATTATGCTTCCTTATTTGTGCATTTTAAGGAAGAACATACAATCCTTTTTTAAGTATTACTTCTCTCAGAGTATATATCTTAAAATACAGAAAAATATCATTTTGATTTAGTTCCAAATACTATGTCTTTGGAATGAAGGAAACAGATACCAACTTAGTTATTGAAATTGCCTTCTGCATTATTTCTCAGGAACTAGTTGACACACTTTGAGAATTTACATTTTGTATTACAAGTGGTCAATTTCAGAAAACTAATAAGGTAGATATCATTTGTTATGAGAACCTTAAAATTTAATATTAGTTTAATCAAAGAATACTTCACACAAAAGTTTATTTATTTATTTTTTAACTTTTAATTTTTTTTGAGACAGGGTCTTGCTCCATCACCCTGGGTAGAATGCAGTGGTGTCATCATAGCTCACTGCAGCCTCAAACTCGTGGGCTCAAGCAATCCTCCTGCCTCAGCCTCCCGAGTAGCTGGGACTACAGGCGCCCACCACGATGCCCAGCAATTTTTTCTATTTTTGATAGAGATGGGAGTCTTGCTCTTGCTCAGGCTGATCTTGAACTCCTCACTTCAAGTAATCCTCCTACCTTGGCCTCCTAGAGTGCTAGGATTACAGGTGTGATTCACTGTACCTGGCCACTTCACATAAAAGTATATTTATTTTTTTCTTTGGTGACATTCAGTTATCAAAGGTAGATTACATAAGTACATAGCTTTGATAATTATATGTTACTATCTGAAAATATGAAGAAATGAATGGAAGCATTTTTTGTCTGAAGATGAGCTCATGAATATAGGTTCATGAAATTTTCTTCTTTATATTAACCACTTCTCAGTATTAATTTGTACAAAAAAAGAAAAATACTGTATTACTTTGTATAGAGATCACTGTTTAAAATTAAAGAAAGGACTTGCAATGATCTAATCCAAGGGGATTGAAACTCAGAGATCTTGTAGTTTCAAAGTTGCTTTGAGATCTCTTTCTTATTTCTCCCTATAGTCCTTAGGTCAGTGTTAGAGCTCATGTCAGATCCCTTGGAAACCAAGAATAAACATTAATTAAATATCTCCTATGTTACAATATAAGTCATTGGGGAGAATATAAACATTAATAATATGCAGCATTAGCTTTCCACTGAGAAAATAAGGTTTTATGTGCTGAATAAATATTGAATGAAATTGATGTCCCCTTACCTTGACATATAGTCCCACTGTTAGCTCCCTTACAGGGATTCTTTTTTTTGACCAATTATAGCTAAGCTCTAAATCTCTCTGTTCACTTCCTTCCTTTTAGTCCTCTCTAAAACATCTCTTCTTTTCATCTTTAATATTCTTTCTCAGTTGCTATCTTAAGTTTCCTATCTCTCTCTCCAGCTCTACTAAGCATATCTTGCCTGCTATTTTTTTTTTTTTTTTTTGAGACAGAGTCTCGCTCTGTTGCCTGGGATAGAGTGCCATGGCGTCAGCCTAGCTCACAGCAACCTCAAACTCCTGGCTTAAGCAATCCTCCTGCCTCAGCCTCCGGAGTAGCTGGGACTATAGGCATGTGCCACCATGCCTGGCTAATTTTTTTCTATATATATTTTTAGCTGTTCAGGTCATTTCTTTCTATTTTTAGTAGAGATGGGGTCTCGCTCTTGCTCAAGCTGGTCTTGAACTCCTGACCTTGAGCGATCCTCCCGCCTCGGCCTCCCAGAGTGCTAGGATTACAGGCGTGAGCCACCGCGCCTGGCCTTGCCTCGTATGTTTTTAATAAGATTTTTCATATTTATGAAAACAATTATCTTTCATTTTAGTTGCTTTTGTCCTTCAGCTAACATGAGTCTATATTTTTGGAATATTATAGGGAGTGGGTTATTTGCTATATAGGTTTAAATTTAGAGCTGACATAATTTTGTCCTAATATTCTTTTTTTTTTTTTTTTTTTTTTTGAGACAGAGCCTCACTCTGTTGCCTGGCTAGAGTGAGTGCCGTGGTGTCAGCCTAGCTCACAGCAACCTCAAACTCCTGGGCTTAAATGATCCTACTGCTTCAGCCTCCCGAGTAGCTGGAACTACAGGCATGTGCCACCATGCCTGGCTAATTTTTTCTATATATATTTTCAGTTGGCCAGATAATTTCTTTCTATTTTTAGTAGAGATGGGGTCTCGATCTTGCTCAGGCTAGTCTCGAACTCCTGATCTCGAACGATCCACCCGCCTCGGCCTCCCAGAGTGCTAGGATTACAGGCGTGAGCCACCGCACCCGGCCTGTCCTAATATTCTTAACACTACTATCAATATATTTGAATTCTATCTTGTTTTATTTTAGGGCATAATCTTAACTTTGTCTTAAATACTACCTTATTTTGAAGTGATCTTACGATTGCATTTATATATGTGGAAGTGTAGGACTCTCAGATCCAGTGCTTCTTATACAAATTAAATGCTGGATATCGTAGGAGGTCATCTCTTTTTCTTATCTACTTTTTTTCAGAGGACTAAATCCCTGAGCAGGTCTACCGTAGGCTGGGTGCTGGGCAGATACCAATTTTCTTAACAGAGTTCTTACCTTGATTTTATTGATTATAAAGTATTATCATCTAAGCCAGTATAATTTTAAAAGAATAAAATACTATTATTCTTAACAAAATATTTTAAAGAAAATTATCCTTAATAATTTGTTGTTGTTATTTTTTTTTAGCAGCTGATGTACCATCAGAAAAAGACCTTAACAAAGTCCTTCAGCTTTTGGAACCTCAAATTTCCTTTTTAGAAGACCTAACTAAAATGGGAGGAGCAATGAGATCTGTTCTTACTCAGGTTTTGACAAACCAACAAAATTACAAAGATCTGACTTCTGGTGAGTTATATGTTAGAATAGTAGAAATTTATAAGTTACTTACACTATTATAAATATAGGAAATTACATATTTTAGAGCTTAAAAGTAAAACGTAGATTTTTTTCATAGAAAGTTAAAGCTGGAAGTAATTAAGAGAACTTCTTGTTTTATGGATTAGGAAACTGAGCCCCAGAAAAATTAAATGACCCATTTAAGGCCTCATAATTAGTTTATGTTGGAGTTGGGACTAGAACCCAGGTCTCCTAACTTTTGGTGTAACATCATCATAATTATACTTTACCTTCCCTTCTTCAAACAGCAATAACAACCACTTCTATGTTGTTATTTTTTATATACTAAACTTTTGGGTTGTATGGCCTAGGATTTTATAATAATATGGAGTTTAAGTTATAAGATTTGGAATTGTTGAGTATTTATATATCTGGTATGCTGTGGTTTTTTTTTTTTTTTTTTTAGGAGACCACAGCCTTCAATGCAAAGTGAAGGTGTGGTCCCTGGTCTACTGTTACACAAAATAATTTCTGCACCTTTAGTTTGCTCAAATTTATGGTAATAAATACATACTATACAATAAATATATCAGTTATTTAAAAATCTTGTTATAAATATTTTAAACTGTTCTTTTTGCTAGCTTATGAAACAGCATGTTTTGAATACTGAAGTTCATCATACTTCTTTGGTGAAATTTTCATGTGTATTGTTTAACATATGTTATTTAGAGATAGTCTTGTCTAATATGTTTAGTTCTTCAACAGATATTTATTAAGCACCCACTATGTGTTTGGCTCTGTGCTAGACCCTGGAGCATGGGGTAGGGAAGGTAACAGTCAACCATGTAATCCTGTCTCTGCGTTTATAAAGCTTATGGTCTAGTGAGTGAGGTTATGTTAATAAAACTCCCAAACCAAAAAGTTGCATAATTATAAACTGTAGTCAATGTTATGAAAAGGTAGAGCAAAAGGTTATAAACAGGAGACCTGATTTCAGTGGCAGGAAAGGTGGCAAAGCTTCACTGAGGAAGTGACATTTAAAGTAAATCTAGTGATTGAGAGAAAGTCATTTGGCTAGAGGGTAAGGGGAGTTGGGTAGTAATGGGGGTTAAGATTCCAAGTAGAAGATGTTGTTGTCTGCTTTTGGCTACTGTTCTAGCCCTTGTGCCATAACAACATAAAACTGAACAAAAGATGAGGCCACTATTTTTAAGCATTGGACAATAGGTAGCACAAGACTGAGAGAAAGGCAAAGCATGAGGTGAGCTCCATAATTGCTTTGACTCTCTGTCTGGAGACAGCCTGACTATAGTACAGCACATTGGCATTGAAGCAGATGATGGTGGTCCCACAGAGTTAAGTATGCAGAGATTGCAGTTTCAGACAGCTGAAGCAGTGGAACCTGTGTGCTCTTTGGGTAGAACACTGAGATATGGAGGGGCAGACTTGTGAGGGACCCCTGAAAGTGCTTGGTTGAGGACTAAGTTACACATGTACAGGATGAGACTGCCTAAGGCTACTAGAGAGTGACTGCTGTGGGGTTAAAAGTGGAATAGAGGTATCAAGAGAGGTCAAGCAATGTTGGGGACATTGGAGTTTCACCCCAACCTGATTAGAGAGACCGCCTTCTTCCTAATACTAATACCCTAGGCATGTAGCTGAGACACTAGAAAGCCAGTCCTTGGAATAAGGTCTACTCTAGCCTTAACAAAGCCTATAACCCTGATGGTATCTGCAAGAGAGACAGTTTGGAGATGATTTCTGTCGATTTAGAGGGCCTTTTGAGCACCTTAGTTTCTATAGATCTGCCCCTTACCAAGTGTAAAAGCAAGCCTTCATGAGTTCCAGGTGATCAGTCTGTACTTGAACTCGCTTCTATAATAAAAATTCATACTCTTTAGAGGAAGGTAACAATTCAGAATCTTCTATAATAGGTCATTAAGATAGTTAGTATATGATAATAACTAGTGGACATGCAAGAAAACAAGAAATTGTATGCTATAGTCAAGAAAAAATAAAAACGAACTAGTCATTAGAAATTGATGTTGAGATGGCCCAGATGTTGGATATAACAGGTGAAGACATTAAAACAACTATTATAAGTATGCTCAAGAAATTAAAGGAAAATATATTCAAAGAATTAAAGGAAAATGTGTTAATGAGAAGGAATCTTAGCAAATAAATGTAATCAAAAAGAACCAAAGTGAAATTCTAGAACTGAAAGTTATAGTAAAAGTATAGTAACTGAATTGAAAAATTCGCTAGATGAATTTAGCAGCAGATTGGAGAGGATAGAAGGGTCAGTGAATTTGGAGACACATCAGCAGATTATCCAGTCTAGAAAACAGAGAGAAAAATGATTGAAGAAAACACAACAGAGCCTCAGGGATCTATTAGAATCAGATAATCTATGTTGCATTTTATTGGAGTCCCAAAACATTCGCAGAAATTATGACTAAAGTTCTTCAAATTGGATGATAAACATTGATTTATAGATCCAAGGTGATTATTGAGCTTCAAACAGGATAAATACAAAGAAAAATCACACCCAGACACCTCCTAGATTCCAGGCAGAAGGACCAGCATGTAGGAATATTTATTGGTGGGATTGAGCTTATTAATTTATTTTTTTAATAAGAAACTAAAACGGGCTAGTATGGTTGAAGTGAAATGAATATGGGGGGATAGTGACATAAATAAGGCTACACCTGACTTACAGGTGGAGGGCTTAACAGAGGGGAAAAAAAAAAAGGCTACTCCATTAGGCTAGATCCGGATCAGGTAGGTTCTCTTCATGGGCCATGTAAGATTTTATATTAATATCTTCTTCTGAATATTAGTGGGAAGTAATGGGAATATTTTAAGTTCAAAAGTGATATGATCAGATATGTGTTTTAAAAAGATGTTGTTTTAGGCCGGGCGCGGTGGCTCATGCCTATAATCCTAGCACTCTGGGAGGCCGAGGCGGGTGGATCGTTCGAGGTCAGGAGTTCGAGAACAGCCTGAGCAAGAGCGAGACCCCGTCTCTACTAAAAATAGAAAGAAACTATCTGGCCAACTAAAAATATATATAGAAAAAAAAATTAGCCGGGCATGGTGGCGCATGCCTGTAGTCCCAGCTACTGGGGAGGCTGAGGCAGTAGGATCGCTTAAGCCCAGGAGTTTGAGGTTGCTGTGAGCAAGGCTGACGCCATGGCACTCACTCTAGCCCGGGCAACAAAGCGAGACTCTGTCTCAAAGAAAAAAAAAAAAAGAGATGTTGTTTTGCCAAGAATAGATTGGAAGGGGCAAGAAAACCAGCAGCTCAAGTGCAGCAGTCTAGGATAAAGATGATAATAGCTTGTATTTGAGTTTTGGTGATGAAGCTGGAGAGAAGTAAAATTTATACCTGGCTGTCCATTATTTCTTAAACCTAGAAAATGATTCTTTCTTTATTCAGAAACTATCAACTGTTGGGAAAGACAACAGGCAGGTTGTTCTTAATCATTATAAGAAGGTATGTCTAAGGAATGATTTGTGGTAATTGTCCTCTTTTATTTCTACAATTCTTTCTTTTTTTTCACTCATTCACTCACTGACCCACCCACCCGCCCACTCAGTCACTCACTCAGTCACTCACTTCTCTACAATTCTTTTTAATTCTTATTTCTTGAAATTAAACAATTGTTAACTTACATTCAGTGATGGAAATCAAATTAGATTTTGATTAAAAAGTTTGTTGCAGTCTAGCTTCATTTCTACTGTGATTACACACTCATTGGCTAGCTATGTTATCTTTCTAAGCCTCAGTTTCTTCACTTATAAAAGAAATTATACATTCATTTTTCTCAGGATTGTTATGAGGGGTTGATGAAATATATTTGTTAATTAAAAAGTTATTACAAAAATTTCATCTGTCTTTGAGATCAATGTCTGGCTTTTATTATTCAGGAGACATTTAATAATTTCTTACGTAGAACTCTGAAGTTTCTTTATTCTTTATAAACTAATGGTGGTTGTTTTTAATATGGGACTTTAATTGAGGGAGGGATGTATTCCCGATTGTTTAATCTGTGTTGCAGTTTGTTTTTTTAAAACCAGCCCAGATAGAGATTGAAAATTAAAATAAACAAACAAACAAACCCCACCAAAACTATTCTATTTCAATTATTGAGGCTAGCAAAGAAAGGAAACACAGAAAAGCTCAGCAAATATTAAACTCATTTGTATATTTATATATAGAGTGATTGAGAGCTTAATTTAAAATATATAATCTACCTAAGAGGTGACATATGCCATGGTAATTTGGCTTTCATATAGAGAATAATTTTTTCTTAAAGAACTCTGAATTATCAATCTGTTTTTCTTTCACTATTATGCTATCCTCTATAGTATATTAAAAAATAAAGAAAAAATTGTCAATAATTAATAAGTTCAAGTGCTATAAGAAAGTTCTTGGATTATTTAATTATAGAACCTAAACTCTTGAATATTTTTGGGAATAAATTAGTCTTAACTGATACTTCTATAGAAATTATACTTTTAATTCTTAAACATATAATAAAAAGCTTAGTAAAACAGGAATTAAAAGTAATTTCATTTGTAAAATTTGAAAATTCCACTCAGGTATTATCTCCTCCAGGAAGCCTTTTTTTTCTCAGCACTGTGCTTTGGGTATGTCTGAGTGCTTAGTATTGTGAGAGTACATATTGTCAAACTAAATTATCATCTGTCATATTACTTGTCTGCCTTTCTTTACCACTAATTTGCAATTTCCTGGAAGGCTGGGATCATTCCTTATTAATCTTTGAACCCCCTGTGCCTTGTATATATATTCCCTTGCATATTTTAGATGCTCAATTAGTTAGTAGACTTGACTATTTTTATAAACATGCTGTACATTCTGGTATTATTAATGCCAAACATAAGCAGAAAAATGTTATGTGAAGCTCTTTTATTCATTCTAGAGTTTTCCCTCCATTAGAATATTCACCAATTTTATTTATATATATTAGTTAATGAAATGATTGTACTTAGATTTTGAATGGAATATTTTTTTTTCTGATTTTAAGTTTGTTTTAAATATTAGGTCATGGAGAAAATGCTTGTGCAAAGAAAAGTCATGAAAAGTACCTTATAGCTTTGAAGAGCTCTGGACTTACATATCCTGAGGATAAGCTTGTTTATGGTATGCAGGAGCCATCTGCTGGTACTAGTACTCTGGCAGGTCAAGGTTTGTCTAAATATTTAATTTGAACAGTAGTAACTTTGCTGTATTAAAATAAAGAAGCCCCTCAAACTTTACTCATTGTTGAAGAAATTTATTTTGAACTAAAACATTGTCATTCTTTGTAAGAAAAGTAGTAAAGCTAGTAAAAATTTAGAGGCAAGAAAGAATAGATTGGCCAGAGAATGCATTTTCCTTAAATGGAATTTGATTAGTTTATTAAGGTTTGGTTCTAACTCATGAAAAATGTAACAGTTGCTATTCAAGAGTAGCCCCAAACTTTACTAGCTCCATATTTAAGTAAACCATGGTTTAAAATTAAAGATTAGAGAAAGAGATCCTTTTGAAACAGCATTTGTAATTGCTGTATTAAATCTGGGTTTTCAATGGAGATTTCCTATTGAAGTATCAACTTTTTAGGTCCAAACTTATTCAAGATAAATGTTGAACTTTGTCAAGATAACGGTCAGAATGAGGTGTCCTACTTAGCTTTTTTGTATCTGTATGTCTCAAAGTAATTTTAAAGTAAGCAATATCTGGCAACTATGAAAGGCAACTTTTTTTTTCTCCTCTAAAGGTTTTGCAGGTGCAACAGGAACATTGGGACAAATAGATTCTTCAGATGAGGTAAGATTTAAAGTTTAAAAATTTTAAGACTTCTAGCAATATACAGATTTGTGGATATTATCTAGTTTAAGTCTCTCATTCTATAGGCAAGGACACTGAAGTCCACAGTGGCTTCTGAAGGAAGTCTAGATCACACAGTTACTTAGAGAACAAGGACTACAACTAGATTTTTAGTTCTTATTTATAATTCATTTCTCTTTTCACAGTTTAAAAGTGGGAGATAGTGCAAGAACAGTCTCTGTTAGCAAAAAACGAACAAACAAAATACAGTGGGAGATAGAGATAGAGATTTCTCTTCAGAAGGTATCCCCAAATTTATCCATATAGTTGTCATATGTACAATGAAATTGTTTAAAAGATTTGTCTAGAATAATTTATTGAAAGAATATGAAATGTAATTATTTTTCCAATCTCATAATACAGTCATACCTTATATATCAAGGATTATTAAAAGAAAGCAATGTACTTAGAAATAGACCATCAATTTGAAATTTTAATTTTTATAGTCTTTAATAATAATAAATACTTCTAATAAATCCTTTATTACGTTTCTATATTTTTATTAGTATATAATTTATAAGAGAAAAATCAGTTTGTTATTTATGTTCTTGATACTTATAAAATTTAAATTTCATATTTCTAAGAATATATTTAATGATTAAAATCTACAAAACAAAATTACATTTAAACATACACATCTTTTTTCCTTTGGAAATCCATTTTGACTTGATAATATAGTATGAACTAAGCCAAATACACTCCTTTTGAAAGAATAGTTTCTATTATGTAAGTCTTGTAATTGATGTAATGCCTTAAAATTTAAATTTTATGGTAGTATATTTCTCCGATCAAAAGGCTCCCACAAAATGTAACATTTCGTGGAGTCTCACTTTGGGCAATTTTAATGTGTTTTAATCAGATTGGAGAGGTAGTTCAGTATGCTGCTGAGGAGTTTAACTCTGGAATTAGACTGTCTGGATTTGAATTCAGGCTCCTTTACCAATTAGTACTGTCACCTTGGGCAAGTGTCTCAACTTCTCTCTCCATCCCTGAATTTCCTCATCTGTAAAATGGAGATAATAATAGTACTTAATTCATGGGAATGTTATTAAGATTGAATGAATTAATATGTGTAAGCACTTAGACCACTGGTACCTGGCATATTGTAAACATTATATCTGTGTTTGCTAAAGAAATAAAATAAATTCATTAAAAAATTTGTGTAAATAGCTTAAAAATTTTTCTTTTTTAACTTTAGTTACTTTAAAAACGATATTGACAAATGGGGAAAACTTACTGATATTAAAATAGACTTTCAAAACTATATAAACATAATTTATTATTTTAACTAAAAGTGTAATAATTCCATTTTGAACATAAAGAGGGGAATGGTGGGAGTAAGAATGCTAATTCTTCATATGCTACAGAAGGAAATAATTGATAATAGATGTGGTTTTAAAGTGCTTATTCTGCATTAAGGGCATTTTGTGGGAAGGCAGAATGGCCTATCAATAGGCAAGCTCTGGGAAGATTAGGAGTTGAATATGAATGGATGAATGGGTACCTCGTTGGCTAAAGTCAGCCAAACAGCATAGGTGCCTTATTTATATCTATTGCCAATAGAAACTTGAGAAATTATTACATAATGAATGGTTTAGTGATTATACAAAACACTTTATTAAAATAATTTAAACATCTTGACTTGATTTAGGACAATCAAAATCTATGGTTTTATGTTTGTATTTATGTGGTAGGTTAGAACCTTAATATTATTTTTATCATGCCAAGTATTATGCATAACAACAGACTTGCTAATAATTCTTTATTTTCATGAATTGAATTTATTTCTGGATATATAAAAAGCTGATTTTCAATATTGATACTTTCTCTGCTGTCTAGTAAAGAAGTGACAGTAATTTTTGTCTTTGCCTAAACTCTCTAGATTAGCTTTTATATTTCCAATGGAGACTTTAATTGTACATAATTGCGTTGCAACAATATCATGTTATGATTGGATGCTAGAAGGACATCTGTGTGTGTGTGTTTGTGAGTGAAGGGGAGCTTTTGAATCTCTTGTAAAAGTAATTTCTAGGGCAATAGCAGGATTAGAAATATGCTCTTTTCTTCATTATTATTGCTTCTAATCTTGTCCTTTCTAGATCCTCTCTTCTGTTTCTTGCATTCTTTCCTCTTCGATTCTGTGTTTCAGCAACTTCTGTATATATGTTTTATATGATCATTTGTTCCTTAATTATGATTATTATGTCTCACTGTGAATACCCTGGCAAACACTTTTTGATGGTGACTTTAAAATTCCTCATTTCAGTCCCTATTCTCATAATATTTTTGTAATAGTAGCGGAGAAGGCTTACTTTTAGAGCATGTGATATATATTTAACCTATATATTTAAAAGTAGTTTAAACTCTTTGACCTTTAAATCATAATTTATAATTAAACTTTTAGTCCATTTAAAAATACTTTGTATAGTTTATATATTTATTACATTTTCTAATAGGATAAAAATGGAGTCATTTGAGCATCTGTTGAGGATTTGAAGTACAGTTGTTTAGCTGGAAGTGAATTGAAGGGATATCTACTTTAGTTTTTCTTTAAGAGAAACATTAGAAACATAATTTTGTTTCCTTTTACTATATGGTTAATTCTTCAGGTACTCCCCAAGGGGGCATGGTATGTATACTAGAAACAACTTGAGCTTTAGGGTCAAGCAGACCTAAGTTTGAATCTTGGCTGATATTATCCCTATGCTTTTTTACCATCTTTTTAAACTTCTAAACATAAGTTTCCTCATGAAAAATGGTGATAATTTTAATGTTAGAATTAAATGGTATATACAAAGTGCCTATCATGGACCAGGTATAAATTTGACTTTTGATAAAACATTTTCTATCCTAGTGCTTTATGAGTAGAAGGGATTCAAGTATTTGAATTTTGAGCTATTGTAGGTCATGCTATAGAAATTTCTGCTAATCTTTCCAGAGAGAATAGTTTACTAAAGCATGGTTTAAAGGCAATGAAGTTTATCTTTAAAAATTTAATTAAAAGATTACCTAAGTAATATTTAAATACACTGTAGTTGTTTTGCTGGACAATTCAGATAAAACAAAAGTCTCCCCTTTATCCTCTCTAATACTAGCCCCTTTCTGGGTATCTACAGTTAATAGTTTGGATGTCCCTGTCAGATCCATTTGTATGTAGTTAAATAACTATGTGTTTATAGAACTGTATAGTGTGTGTGAGTAAGTAAATGTTACACTATTTGTGATTTGTTTTTATTTACTCTGTAATCTGTTGTGTAAATCAATCTTTGTATTCTTTTCTTTCCATCTGTTGTGTAGTATTCTGAAATGTGAATACACTAGAGTTTATCTAGTCATTTTCTTAATTTAAAATTTTTTGTTACAAAATAGAATACTCCTGTTTCTTTTTATGCAGATGTGCAAATATTTCTCTAATGTGTGGAATTGCTAGGTCACAGCATATGTGTATCTTAAATTTTAATAGATTATATTTCTTTCTGATTTTAAAAGTCACACATGTACATATTTAAGGTGAAACGTATAGAAAAGTTTAAAGATTAGACCATTACCCAGGGCCAATCATAGAAAAGTTTTAGTGATAAAGTCAAGAAAATTTCTATTTTAATTATGATTGTGATCATAATTTTTTATGTAAAATATATATTTATTTATATTTTGTTGATAAATGTACTACAAAGTCTTTGTTTTGTGGTTTTGAACCTGTTTTCAAGTCTTGAGTTAGAAATAGAAAAGTCATGTGATATAACAAAAATAAAAATAAAAACTAGGAGGAGGCATTTCAAAGACTATAACAATTATGAATACTAGAGCTAAAAGGGACCTTAAAGTTCCTCTTGTTTGTCTTATTATGAATGAGGAAACTGAATTCCATAGAATTAACTGATTGATTCAGGCTGGTGAATAGCATCTAGTTAGTGGTAGAATTGAAATTGGATACTAGATTTCTTCTGCTGATCTAGTGTTCTTTCTGTAAAGTGGATAGACCACTGTTCTCGTTACTATTGCTATGCAGCAAATTTGTCCAAAACTTTGTGTCTTAAAATTACCATTTTATTTTGCTCAGAATTTTATGACTCAGGAATTTGGAAGGACAGGTGGGCACTTCTCACTTGGATTATCTCATGTGGTTGATTTAGTTGTGGCTGTAGCTACAGTCATCTGAAGGTTAAACTGAGATGGAGATCTAACATGGATCACTCATAGGACTGACAGTTGATTCTGGCTGTCCAGAAGGAGCTCTGCTGGCTGTTGATCAGAGTGCCTACATGTGGTTTTTCCAGCATGATGGTCTCAAGTTGGACATCTTAAGTAGTGACTGATTTCTCCCAGAGTGAGCAGCACAAGAGCAGAAGCCATAGAACCTTTTCTGAGGTAGCCTTACAAGTTACATGGTGACACTTCCACTGTATCCTATTAGTTATAAGTGAGTAGCAAAATATGTCCAGATTTAGTGGGAGGTGATATAGATCCCACCCTTTGATGGGAGAAATGTCAAAAAAATTTGTAAACACATTTTAAAACTTCTACAACCAGGACGTGACATTAGCCATTCTTTTCCTTGGGTTCTGTCTCTCTTTCTCTCTCCCTCTCTCTCTCTGTGTATGCATGTGTGTGTGTGTTTTATTTTATTTTTTTCTTTTTGGGTTCTCTTGAGATCGAATAATGACTAGTGATTATAGCTAAATAACATACCAATAATTGATTACAGATTTTTATATCCATTTCAGTGGCTCTTGTCTCTTGGGAAAAACTATAACTAATAATAAAATACCGCTATAGCCAGTAATGGCTCTTGTAGGGTTTTAGTGAATATTGAAGTTTTCCTTAAGTATAACAGTTACTACTGTAAATCGAGAGGATAAAAGCTTATATTTAAGGTTTAAGATATTTTAGAGAGTTAATTTTTACCTTTGTAAAACAAAAGGGAATATACTAAAATTTTACTATTAATATCATTCATTGCAGCTTAAGGAACAAAATACACTTTTGAATTTAATTAATACTAAAACTACACAATTATTGTTACTCTTCTGCTATTCTCTTCTTGGGGTTGTTTATCCCTGTGGCCCCCAGCCCCCATCAGTGGCCTGTTAGGGATTGGGCTGCAGAGCTCTACCCCACAACCCAAGTCCATGGAAAAATTGTTTTCCATGAAACTTAGGAATTGGGGTGAAGGGGGGTGCACAGCAGGAGATGAGCAGGCAAGCCAGCGAAGCTGCTCCCCCTCCCCATCACTTGTGCTCCCATCCCTGCTTGAATCACCCCACCCACCTCCCGCCCCCATGGAAATGAAACCGGTCCCTGGTGCCAAAAAGGTTGGGGACCACTGATATCCTGTTTTATTTTTGTTTGTTTCTTATTTCTTAATGGCAAACATTATTTTATTAGGACCTGTGGCCTACATGGGAAAATAATTCCATTGGGGGCCAGATATCCTAAGCAAGAAGCAAGTTAATTGAGTTTGTGCAGTTTATTTAGAAAGAAATATAAGAATTTCCACCCACTCACTTAAAAACTAATGTCATTATTTTACATTTCTATTGTACTTTTATTCTTTTCAAAGCATTTATATATATTACTTAAAATGATTAAAAATGTAAGAATTAATAAAGAATGGAATAGATTAGGGAGAAAATAGATGAAGGGATAAGATGGTTGGAAAGAGCATGGTAGAGGAAAAATACTTAGATATAGATGTTCTTGAACAAGTATCTGTTTTATGCCATTTAAAAATTTCATTAAGGCTTTTAAAGCCATACTGTATTTTATTTCATTTAAAAAAATTATTTTATTATTATTTTTTTGAGACAGCCTCTCTCTGTCACCCTAGGTAAAGTGCAGTGATGTCATCATAGCTCACTGTAGCCTCAAACTCCTGGGCTGAAGCAATCCTCTTGCCTCAGCCTCCCAAGTAGCCAGGACTACAGGTGTGTGCCAGGATGCCTGGCTAATTTTTCTATTGTTAGTAGAGACAGGGTCTCCCTCTTGCTCAAGCTGGTCTCGAACTCCTGAGCTCAAGTAATCCTCATGCCTCAGCCTCCCAGAGTGCTGTGATTACAGGCATGAGCCACTGTGCCCAGCCCCCGTACTGCATTTTATTTGCAACTGTATGCACAAATAGCATATTTACTTTAGTATCTATATTTGAAATTAGGTAGAGCTCAATGATTAGAATTTCTGTACCCTTACTCTATAGACCCATGGGATTATTAAGCAAATTCTTTTTATGATTTCATTCTTGTAATTTAAGAAATTATATATAAAGGAAGATAAAATGAGAAGAAGAGAACAGTGACATCTTCATTACTACTGTAGAGAGGGAATTTTAACCATTTGTAAAATGTTTTAAAATAGAATTTAAAATTGAAAGAGACTCTAGATGTAGTCTAATCCAACCACTTCATTTTAAAAATGAAGAAACAGATTTGAAACTATAACTGTAGCAGGATTTCTATTTGCAGAGTTTTATTTGAATGATCATATATATTAGTCTAGTTAATTTTATTCATAGAAGTTGTATCAGATATTTGTCCCCACTGTCCCTAGAGTAACAGAACATTATGTACTCAGCAGTGCTATTTATACACATGACATTCTTTATCCTACTACTACTTATTCTTTTTTTTGTGTAGCTCATATAAAGTAAGAGTAGAAAATGTTGTTTATGTTTTATTGAACCAAAAAAGAAAATGAATTAAGAGCATAACTTTATAAAGTATTTTAAAGTTTAAATTTATATTCTTTTTTGTTTGAATTTATAACCATCAGATAATCCAATTCAAAAGAAAATTTCTCCAGTATTATAGCTAAGTGGGTCATTAGAGACTTTCTCAGAAGGAATAGGATCGTTTAGATAAAGATAACTTTTAAAGGAAAGAATATATTTACTGTGGCCATTACTATAAGCAATGTCCATTTATCTGTGTACAGTGACCACATCATTAATCTTTGTGACTTTAAGGTACCTAGCTAATAATACAAATGAAATCATTTAAAACACTTTCCTCCTGACAATATGTACATCTATTGTGGAAGTATTGAAAAACAGAAAAAGGCATAAAAAGGAAAACATTTTTCTTCAGCTCTATCATCCAGAGATTACCATTGTTTATTAATTTTGGTTGTTTACTTCTAGTCTTTTTTCCTGCATACTCTTATATAATTGAGAAATAATCATTTGGCACATTAAAATAAGTTACTGTATAGCTATGCTCTGAATATTCTTGCCTTTTTTCAAGATAAAATCCCAATGAACAGTTAAAACTAATTTGCCAAAACTTGTAGCAAAAGTAGGGTTTTTTTTTTTTATTGTTTTATTTTGAGACAGTCTCCTCTGTTGCCTGGGCTAGAGTGATGTGGTGTCAGCCTAGCTCACAGCAACCTCAAATGCCCAGGCTCAAGCAGTCCTCCTGCCTCAGCCTCCCAAGTAACTAGGACTACAGGTACACGCCAGGACACCCAGCTCATTTTTCTATTTTTAGTAGAGATGGGGTCTCACTCTTGCTCAGGCTGGTCTCGAACTCCTGACCACAAGTGATCCTCCTGCTGTGGCTTCCCAGAGTGCTAGGATTACAGGCATGAGCGACCATGCCCGGCCAAAAGTAGGATTATTGAAATAAAAAATCAGAGATACTTTTTATAAATGAATAGATAAAAGAGAATTAATTTTACTTTTGGAGGTATAGGTTTTAATTTTAATTTGTTTTTTTTTTTTTTTTTTTTTTTTTTTTTGAGACAGAGTCTCACTCTGTTGCCCGGGCTAGAGTGAGTGCTGTGGCATCAGCCTAGCTCACAGCAACCTCAAACTTCTGGGCTCAGGTGATCCTCCTGCCTCAGCCTCCCAAGTAGCTGGGACTACAGGCATGCGCCATCATGCCCGGCTAATTTTTTCTATATATATATTTTTAGCTGTTCATATAATTTCTTTCTATTTTTAGTAGAGACGGGGTCTCGCTCTTGCTCAGGCTGGTCTCGAACTCCTGAGCTCAAACAATCCGCCCGCCTCGGCCTCCCAGAGTGCTAGGATTACAGGCGTGAGCCACCTCGCCCGGCCTAATTTTCATTTGTTATCTATAAGTTACATTAATGGTGAAGGGTTGGGTGGGGAATCACATAAACTTTTGATGGGAAAGGCATTAGAAATATCAAATGTATTTCTTTTCCAGTGCAGGAATTGATTTTACAACATTCCTGACCATTGATAAGCCTCCAACACTTCCGATGGTAGGAGCTTACCTAGTTTATGAGGCAACTTACTCCTCTGTTTGATATCTCTAATAATTAGGAAGTCTTTCTTAATATTGTATTAAATATTATGACTTTCACACATTTTTTTCTTATTTTGCCCTCTGGAAAGATTGTTATTTCTATGTGATACTTCTTTAAATATTTACCTTTAGTTATTTAATACTCTGTTGTACTCTTTAAATATTTAATACTCTGTTGTACACTTTAAATATTTACCTTTAGTTATTTAATACTCTGTTGTAGCTTGTTCTTTTATCTGTCTAGTAAATTCATTCCCCTTTAAAATCTGTGTTCTGATTCAGTGCATAGTGATGGGACATCTTTTGATAAGCATACTGTGTCTTCATTAAGGCTTTGGGTTTTTTGTTAGCCTTTTAGCAGCTGTCCTACACTGCTGGCAGGAGCCATAGTGGTCAAATGAAATGACCAAGTTTCCTCTCCCACCAAATTACAGCTGACAATTTAGAGCTCCCTCCCTGTTCTGTACTTTTCAAGTTGAATTAAAGCAAACAGGGCCAGGTGCGCTGGCTCACGCCTGTAATCCTAGCACTCTGGGAGGCCGAGGCGGGTGGATCATTTGAGCTCAAGAGTTCGAGACCAGCCTGAGCAAGAGCGAGACCCTGTCTCTACTAAAAATAGAAAGAAATTATATGGACAGCTAAAAATGTATATAGAAAAATTAGCCGGGCATGGTGGCGCATGCCGGTAGTCCCAGCTACTGGGGAGGCTGAGGCAGAAGGATTGCTTGAGCCCAGGAGTTTGAGGTTGCTGTGAGCTAGGCTGACGCCACGGCACTCACTCTAGCCCAGGCAACAGAGCAAGACTCTGTCTCAAAAAAAAAAAAAAAAAAGGCAAACAATCTTAGATTATAATAGTTTACATAAATCCTTTAAATTTCATTTTATTATTCTAATCTTTCAAGATCTCCATTGGATTTTATTTTTATAACCTGATATGTTAAAGATTCCTTCTGCCGTTGTGATTCTGTATTAACATTCTTTGGTG
Source organism: Lemur catta (assembly GCF_020740605.2). Lineage (NCBI taxonomy): Eukaryota > Metazoa > Chordata > Mammalia > Primates > Lemuridae > Lemur > Lemur catta. The sequence goes on along the minus strand of NC_059135.1, from coordinate 55,786,732 downwards.
TTGTTTTAACCAGCTGTGAATTTATTTGACTTCTTTTTATGGAGCTCAGATTTTTTCATCTGCCTAGTAAATTCATCAAAGAAAGAAAGGTTAATTTAGGTTGAGAAACCATCAGACTGGGGAATCTGATTTTCTTGGACTTTCTTGTCTTTTGTTGTCTTGTTTCTTGTCCAAAAGGATTTGGACCTATGTCTATATTTTGTACCTGAAACACATGTAGCAATGGTGCCTACTTCCCTGCACAGGGACTAGTTGAGGTCTGGAAAGTTGTTTTTTTTTTTGAGATAGGGTCTTGCTCTGGTGCCTGGGCTAGGGTGCAGTGGCATCAGCCTAGCTTACAGCAACCTCAAACTCCTGGGCTCAAGCGATCAAGCGAGTAGCAGGGACTACAGGCATGTGCCACCACACCTGGCTAAATTTTCTATTTTTTTTGTAGAGATGGGGTCTTCTTGCTCAGGCTGGTCTCTAACTCCTGACCTCAAGTGATTCTCCTCCCTTAGCTTCCCAAAGTGCTAGGATTATAGGTGTGAGCCACTTCACCCAGCCAACTCAATTTATTTCCTCTGCTCAGTTGGACATCTTCTCCCAGGGTCCTGTACTGCTTCCTCATGGATAAATGGGAATAACCTCCCCATCATGAATTTGGAGGGATGAGAAATTGTGGTCATGTTAACTGTTTTGTTTTCATCTTCTTTAATGCCTGAAATTCCCACTGTTGGGAATTATTCCTGTTTGTTAAAAGTATTGTTCTTTCTCAAAATAAAAATGTGGGACTTCTAATAGATAACACAGTAATCCATTATCTTGAGCAAATTGTGACAATTAGTAGTAGTACTGGAAATCAGACTTAAAGACTTCAATTCATATTCACTGTTGAATAAATAGAAAATAAATATTAACAGAAGATAATAAGATTACCTAAAACTTTTATTACTTAGATATGACTCACTGTAAACATCTGTATTCTGATAGATTTTTATATATAGTATATTTTAATGATTTCATGTTATACATACTTCCTTATAACTTGCTTTTCTCATTAATGATAGTTTTGAACATCGATAATAAGGATTATACTAACATATTTTTATTTGTGTTTATCATCAGTACTTAAATGGTTTCATACTGCATATGCTATTTTAAATAGCATGCTTTCTCACTTAAAATAATAGTTTTTGGTATCTGTCTGATCACAATGAATATAGGACTCGAGCATTGCTTTTCTTCATATGGTGCAGGCATGGTATTAGGTCATTAAATATGAAATGTCTAATTTTGAATCAAAAGTGTAGTTTATTATATCTCAAACAAGAAGCAGTACAGGTAATCAAAATATGCACCTAAACTATTGACATAGTCTTGCCATCTTAACAGTAGCTTGTTTATGCCAGTAGCAAAGAAGCCTGAAGAGAGTGGTGATGAAATTGCGAAAGGCATTTTCCACAGTTTGTTGAGAATTGAATATTTTTCCTTGCAAGAAGTGCTCTAAAGCCTGGAAGAAGTGGTAGTCAGTTGGTGCAAGGTCGGGTGAATATAGTAGATGACAAGAGTTTCTAAGTCCAGCTTCTGTAGTTTGAGCAGCGTTGTTTGTGTGACATATGGTTGAGCATTGTCTTGCAAGAAGTTTGGTTTGTCTTTATTGACCAATCTTAGCTGCTTAATCTTAAGCATCCTTATCATTTCGTACATTTGGTTGCAGTAGACATCTGCTGTAATCGCTTGACCAGGTTTCATGAAGCTGTAGTGGATAATACCAGTGTTGGACCACCAAACAGACACCATTAGCTTTTTTTGATGAATATTCAGTTTTCGACTGTGTTTTGGCACTTCATCTTTATCCAACCATTGTGCCAAATGCTCTCGATTGTCAAAAAAAATCCATTTTTCATCACACGGAACAATATGATATAGAAATGGTTTGTGTTTATGTCATGACAGCAAAGAAAGGCAAGTTTCGAGATGATTTCTCCTCTGATGCTTGTTTAATTTATGAGGAACCCATCTATCCAGCTTCTTTACCTTGCCGATTTGTTTCAAATGGTCCAGTATAATTGAATAGTAATGTCAAACCTGCTGCTAATTCATTGGTAGGTTGAGATGAATTTGCTTCCACTACAGCTTTTAGCTCTTCGTTATCCACTTTGGTCTCAGGTCACCCATGTGGCTCATTTTCAAGATTAAAATCACCAGAATGGATCTTCTCAAACCTTCGACTTACTGCATGTTCATTATCCACATCCTTCTCGAACACTTTGTTGATATTTTGAGCTGTCTGCACAGCATTGGTTCTACAATGGAGCTCATATTCAAAAATAACACAAATTTTTGACTTATCCATAGTTTCACAAAAATTGCTTTAAAAAATTTGAAAGATAATCACAAGCCAAAGTATGCATTTGAAAGACAGAGGATGTACCTTCACAATAAAAATAAAATAAGAAGTGTTAAAGTGAAATGTCAGAGATATCAACTGTCAAACTTAGCACTTAAGGAAATTGGATATTTTATACTCAATAACCTAATATAATTTATTTACCTAATCCTCTTCTGTGGGAAGGCAAAAACATTTTGTTTTGTTATTATAAATAACATTGCTGGCGGGGCGCGGTGGCCCACGCTTGTAATCCTAGCACTCTGGGAGGCCGAGGCGGGTGGATCGCTTGAGGTCAGGAGTTCGAGACCAGCTCTGAGCAAGAGTGAGACCCCCGTCTCTACTAAAAATAGAAAGAAATTAACTAAACAACTAAAAATATAGAGAAAACATTAGCCGGGCATGGTGGCGCATGCCTGTAATCCCAGCTACTCAGGAGGCTGAGGCAGAAGGATTGCTTGAGCCCAGGAGTTTGAGGTTGCTGTGAGCTAGGCTGATGCCATGGCACTCTAGCCTGGTCAATAGAGTGAGACTCTGTCTCAAAAATAAATAAGTAAGTAAATAAATAAATAAATAAATAACATTGTGATAAATAGATATACACATATTCCTATTCACTTGTCTAATTATTTCCTCAGGATAAATTCTTAGAACTGGAATTTCTTTTCTAAAAATAAATGTACTTTAAAGACTTTTGACATGCACGTTGGGAAATTAGCATTTAGGAAAATTATACTGGTATATATTCTCACCATAAATGTACAGAAGTACCCATTTTTCCACCAGTTTAGATGGAGATACTCTCCCTTCCTCTCTGTATTTATAACCCATGTTAGGCCCAACTTAGTGATCCATGTTTCCAGAATTTTGTCTTTGTGCCTTTGCTCATGCTGTCTTTTCTTCTTGGAATGACTTTCCCCTCCTTTTCTTCAATAAGTCTACTTTTCCTTTAGGACTATAAGGCCAGGAAATTTGTAGAACTTAATATTGCTATGACCATCACTTGATCAAGGATAGTCTTTTCATCGGAAGTTTATATTTGAAATTATCCTAGTAATCATAACCTGGGACATGTCTTGTTTTCCCATTTGTTTTTTCTTTCAGATCTGGGAGAACAGTTCTTAAGTGGCCTTTAGCTAAAATCTCAAACTTCTAAACACTCTGGACCCTGTCATGTCATTTAACATTTTTGTGTCTGTTTTCTGTCTTTTAAAGCTTCAAATTTCCTTCTGGTGAATTTTCCAGGGGCAAAGTGAGAGTGGCAGAGGAGGGGAAGAATGTAGTTTGACTGTAAGTCCTGCTGCCATAGAGGCCTAGCAAAGGTGAAGGTTAACAGGGAGGGCATATTGAAGTGCTCAGTAAATGCTGAAAGAGCTAAGTGGTAGCTCTGGAAAACCTCAGAGAATGGCCCCTGAGGACTGATGCTGAACTTGATAGACTCCTGAAGTAAAGGCTACTATGTTTGGGCCAAGAAAGCTGCACCAGTAATAGGGGTGCAGCATGAAGCTGAGGCTACTTTTCTACTTTTGGAGATTTGATGGTCTTTAATTGAGAAAGTATCTGGGGATTTATACTACAGTTCTAACCTGCCACCAACACCATTGTTAGCACAACCGATTATATACCAAAATACTGCTGTACATGTCTTTATAATACTGGTTGGCTCATATGCGTTTGAAAAATAAGGAAAAGATGTCAGTATAACATGGAAGTTGTTGATTCATGTGCAGTATTTCCTGGTTTAGGAGAGCTGGGATAGTGGGGCAGAGTCAATAACCTTTAGCTGGAGAGGAAAAAACCCTGAACTCGGCTGTGAAGGCAGCAGGAGCCTTTTAGCCGTATTTTAAGAAAATTAGAAATGAGCACCTGCATCTAGGGCTTCCTCCCCAAAAGGTGCACCCCTAGCTTTCTCAGTTTCACAAGTGGCAGCCTCCTTTTTTTGCTCCTCTTACCTCTGTATTGTCTCAGCTGGCTGGCTTTCTCACTGTTGTTGTGCAGTGTTGACATCTTCTGAGACAGCTTTAAAGTACTCAAGATGTTTGCCTGGGCATGCAAATTATCTCTCCAGGTACCAATTATTGCTTTTGTTACTTTTCTGGTTACAAACTTGAATAGATTCTGTGTGGTCTGCCCCTTACCCTTTTTTCCTCATAAGCGTTGTTACTTTAATGTGAGGTTTTTCAGGAATGCATATATTCACATGTGAGCAGAAATGCTTGTATTTCCTTCTTGGATTTTTTCCTGTGCATATTTTAATTTGTTATTATTTTTTAACTCTCAACTCTAGCTTCTAATATGTTATGCTTATTTTTCAGAATTTGATTTCTTCTTTTTTTTTTTTAATTTTTATTTTTTTGAGACAGAGTCTCGCTCTGTTGCCCGACTAGAGTGAGTGCCGTGGCATCAGCCTAGCTCACAGCAACCTCAAACTCCTGGGCTTAAGCAATCCTACAGCCTCAGCCTCCCGAGTAGCTGGGACTACAGGCGTGCGCCACCATGCCCGGCTAATTTTTTTCTCTATATATTTTTAGTTGGCCAGATAATTTCTTTCTATTTTTAGTGGAGATGGGGTCTCGCTCTTGCTGAGGCTGGTCTCGAACTCCTGACCTCGAGCAATCCACCCGCCTCAGCCTCCCAGAGTGCTAGGATTACAGGCGTGAGCCACCGCGCCCAGCCTAGAATTTGATTTCTTGAACTCATTTTGTCTTACACACTTCAAATCCTTTCCTCTATTCATTGTTTTAGTCCTCTCCCCTTCTCTCCTGCCTTCCTATGATAATCTCTTTCACTCCCCATTTTAGCGTTTTTGTGCATTTGGTGTTATGTTTACAAGGTTAGGAAAACTTTTATTTGGCATTTTGGGGTGTTTAAGAGTCTTCCATCAGAAACAAAGATTAAGTTTAAGAGTTCTTGTATTTCAATATACTAGGGATATTTCACTGCATTTTAAAATCAAAATTAGCAGCATTAAAAAGATATTATAGCAAATACATACAAACACAAAGTAAAATACATTGATTAATAGTATGTAAGCATGCATATATTATATGTTAACATAATTTATAGGCACATTTATATTTATATAAAATGTACACATTTATGAATATGACTGTATATAATGCTAATTTTGTTTTCCTCCAGGATGATCAGGATGGAAGTCAAGGTCTGGGCAAGAGAAAGAGAGTAAAACTAAGTAGTGGCACCAAAGGTATTTATATTGGTTTTTTTCCTTGAATAAAATACTTCTAAAAAGGTTTAATTAATAATACTTGATGGGCTAGCCACATTGACATCACAACTGTTTGAATGGAGAGTTATGTTATTAAATTTATCTAATGATAGAAAAGTGTTGTTAAGGGGTTGGTTGTGGGGACCTCCAAAATAAATAAAATCCTTACTGTTGGGATTTTGTTCATTGTTTTCATCATAAAATGTCCTTTATCATATTTGATTTTCATTGATTATTTGATTTGGATCCAGTATTTTTGGTGTGAAGTTTTAATTTGGTTTATATTCTTTTATAATCCTGAGTCATGCAATTTCAAGAGTGAAAAAGGAAAAGCAAGGGAGAGACACAGAATGGGAATGAACTAATAGCACTTAACACATAGTAAGGGCTCAGTAAGGACTCATACATGCTTACTTAGAGGAGGAAGTAGGTATGCCTATGACGAGGGAATAGATTACTAATAATAATGATTAATATTTATCGAACCTTTTGTATGTGTTAAGCACTTCACATGCATTCATTCAATTCTCAAAGTAACTGTATGAAGCAGATTTTATCTTTTTACCATTTTATGAATAGAGAAACCAAGCATATTAGAGACCGTAGCTAATGAGGGATAGATCTTTAATTCAAATCCCAAAGCCTAAGCTTTTAACCACTGTTTTCTTGACCCTCACTAAAAGCTACTTTAGAGTACTTGTGATGAGTGGGCAGCTTGTGCTTTGAATTTTTGGTGTGGATTTCCAAATCTTAACATGGTCTGTTTTCTGGGTTAGCGTAGTTTGTTAGAGAGTGTCCAGAGGTTAAAATATTATTTTGATGAAAAGAAAATTCTTACTTCTGCTGATTTAGTTATATTGTGGAACATCTAAGACTGCCTGGAAAGGCTGAACATGAAGCCTCGTTTTCTGCGTCTGTTCTTAGTTACTTATGCTGCTGCATTTAACTCATGGGCAGTGCTAGCAAAGGTTATGAAATTTTATCTGCATTCCAGGCTGCACACATGGACACATGTTCTCCTTCTTCCTGGCTCAGCAAAGAACCTATGATGCCTGAAGGAAATTAGAAACACACATGACTATCTGGCTCTTTAACTTTCAGAGTTGTCTGAGTCCTTGTGACACATCTGAGTTGGAACAGTTTGTTAGGCACATACTTGTGTTTAAGCTTTAGGGATGCCTAGAAAATATCTGCTATGGTGTAAGAGGCCATTGTTTTCCTTCAGCCTGGTCATACACTGACTGAAGATGCTTTTTATGCAGACTTAAGTTTTATACCTAAATTTTTTTCCCATGTGGATTTGGATTGAGTGCTTTATCTTCCTTCCTCTAGTGGTAAGAAGTAGTATAGAAATTTAAGACTTGATCAGTTATCATTTTTGGTTTAGGTTAATACATGGTAGAAACAGCTTTTTGAATTAGAACTCCAGGTGTTTTCAAAAGTGACTTACTTTTTTTTTTTTTTTTGAGGCAGTCTTTCTCTGTTGCCCAGGCTAGAGTGCAGTGGCTTTAGCCTAACTCACAGCAACCTCAGACTCCTGGGCTCAGGTGATCCTCCTGCTTCAACCTCCCGAGTAGCTTGGCACTACAGCCTTGAGCCACCATGCCTGGATAATTTTTTCTATTTTTAGTAAATTTAGTAAATTTAGTAAATTTTTCTATTTTTAGTAAACATAGGGTTTCGCTCTTGCTCAGGCTGGTCTCGAACTCCTGAGCTCAAGTCATCTACCCACCTCAGCCTCCCAGAGTGCTAGGTTTGCAGGCATGAGCCACCACACCCTACCTAAAAGTGACTTGCTTTTGAAGATATCTGAAGTTCAGGGAGTGGTTTAGCTTTTGTAAGAATTTGGTTCAACAGTTGGAAAGTGCGCTGAAAATAACATATGAAATGATAGGCAAGAAGCCAGGCACTATGCTAAACTCATCACAGCTTATTCTCAAAACCTAAATTTTAAGGATGAAGCAACTGAGACTAAGAGAGTTTTAACTGTATGACCAAGATTATTATTATTATTATTATTATTTTTTTTTTTTTGAGACAGAGTCTTGCTGTGTTGCCCGGTCTAGAGTGAGTGCTGTGGCATCAGCCTAGCTCACAGCAACCTCAAACTCCTGGGCTTAAGCGATCCTACTGCCTCAGCCTCCTCAGTAGCTGGGACTACAGGCATGCGCCACCATGCCCGGCTAATTTTTTCTATATATATATTTTAGTTGGCCAGATAATTTCATTGTATTTTTAGTAGAGATGGGGTCTCGCTCTTGCTCAGGCTGGTCTCGAACTCCTGACCTTGAGCAATCCACCCGCCTGGGCCTCCCAGAGTGCTAGGATTACAGGCATGAGCCACCGCGCCCGGCCTGACCAAGATTATTGAGATAGTGAATGGCAGAGCTTGAACTCTACTGTCTAATTCAAATCTTTGCCTTAGACATGCATCTACACTGCATAGTGATTCTACTCCGAAATCTCTTTTTACAATTTGACTTAAGGTAATTTAGGCATTGTTAAAACTCATGACAAGATTTAAAGGTAAATAGTTAAACTTAACTAATAGAAACATTCCTAACCAGATTTCCCTAACGTTACACATAAAGCATATAACTCGTATTTTGAAATCTTAGGAGACTGATATCACCTATTTTAAAAATAAAAAGACATTGCTAGTTTTTTTTTTTTTTTTTGTCTGAACATAGAAAAATTGAATTCTACATAACTGCAGCCATCCTCATTTTAGCTGAAGCCACAGTTTTTCTGGGGTATTCAGCTTGCTTTACTGATTTAAAACATAGTTAATGTGTCTTTTAAATGCTTGACAATTAATAATAATTATGGTGGCCTCAGGCTTTTCATTTGGCTAATGTAAGCTTGCAAAGTCATAACTATGAATTCTAAAATTAATGGTATTAGTTTTGTTCAGCTTTGCAAATATGTTCAGCACTTACCTGTGAGGTTTTTATTTTGGTAGTCTGAAATTTTCAGTCATGTTGTGTTAAGTGAATTGTGGGAATTAAATTAAGTACAGCAATGTGCTGTGGATTGTATTCTAATGTTTAACTGTAATTTTTATATTTCTGCTACCTAAGTCTTTAGGCCCTATTCTTACTACTTTTTGGCCTTGAATCTGTGAGTCCCTTTTAATATACTTTACCTAATTTCTTGCAAACTTTGCTTATTTCTGTTTTTATTGTCATGCCTTGGGAATGATCTATTTCAAGAGGAAGAGATTTCTGTTTTACAAGTAAAAAATTCTGAGATATGAAAAATAATTACTTAATTTCTAATAAAGATATATATAGTGTAATTGTATTTAGATGTTAACCCCTATTATATATTGCTTATACTAATGGTACCACTGAAGTGGAGTTAGGGAGTTGGGAGATGCTTTTGTCTCTCTGTAAAGTCATAATATCTCCAGAATATATAGAATTTTTTGGTGCCATTTTTTCCCTTATTAATGAAAAAACTGGGTTAAAGTTATATCTAATAAGAATTGATTCAAGCCTTAGTAAACTCAGTATGTTTTATAAAAAATCAAGAGAATGATGACATATTGAGCTTAACTGTTTTATACCCATTACCTGAGGAGATATGGTGTGAACATACTATCTAGTAATAGAAGAACTGTGAAACTGGGGTAGAGTTAATTGAAAAAACTCTACAAGGTTACCCGCCTTGAACTGTGGTATAGTTAGGGCTTACCTGAGTATTTTGACTTGTGTAATATTGTTTTTTCAAGTCTCTCATCTAAATCTAGCCTCTGCTTAAGCAGTGTTGCTGAGCCAGTCCATTCTTAGTTGCCACTTGCTATATCCTCTTGATGTCCTTGTACAGAGCTGATGATTCAGAGCAATAGCTCAAGATCATTTCCTCTGACAAAGATTAATTGAATTTTCTAGTTAATTTGCAGGAAAAACAATTAGAGAAAGTGAGAGAAAGAGCCAAAATATTCAAAATATCTAGTTTATCATATATACCTGTTGAGACCTTCTGTTGACTAAGTGTGGCAAGGATGCAGAGCTTTGCAAGAGACAAACTGGCCCTCAAGGAGTGGCACTTGTCCTTAGAAATAGGCTTTCTTGGTAGATAATGCTGTTCTCCTTGGAATACCTTTATTCAGAAGGGACATCCATTTTCCCTTTCCTCTATGCATGGAGAGGGCATCTTGAACCCAGCAAAAGTAAGCAGATTAAAGCACTCTATACTTTTTCTGGTGTGTTCTTACCAGAAAAACGTAGATACTTCTATATATTAGACTAAGCAATGTATCAGTAGTTTTCTGTAGTGAGGTTAATATCTCATTTATGAAGGCTAATTTTAAAGAAATGGATAAATTATTGAATCCTATAAAGATCTCTGTGCTTTTTTCCCATAAATTAAAAATTTAGATAATTTTAGACTTTATTCTGTCCTTGAGTATTTATTTTTAGCTTAAAATTATTATTACTGTTAAATTAAGTACCATAAACATTTCTGTTATGAGATAATTTTTTTGAATCTTAGTAGATATTTTAGATAAATGGCTTATGTTTATGGACAAATAATTATTTATTTTTGTAATAACCTCTTTATATTAAAATATAAGGATTGAATGTTTTGTTACTTATATACTGTGGAAATTATAGAAACTTAGCTTCTTGTTGTTGTCAGTATTATTGCATTATTGAAAGAGTATCCTTAATTTTTAGATACATTCTGGTTTTTGTGGTTGATGGGTTATTAAGTACAATAAGTTTAAATGAGATGAGCAACTTAAATCATTAAGTGATAAATTTTCATTTTCTTATGCAGATCAGTCCATAATGGATGTTTTAAAGCATAAAAGTTTCCTGGAAGAACTATTGTTTTGGACTATAAAGTATGAATTCCCCCAGAAGATGGTAACTTTCTTACTCAACATGCTTCCAGATCAAGAGTATAAGGTGTCTATATTTTTCCTATGTTTTTTCCTTGCTTTCTGAACTTTGCTTTCTTTTCTTTGTCTCTTATTACTAAATTTTTTTTGATATATTTCTCAGCTGAGGATTGATATAACATGATGAATGAGCATGTGCTGCTTGTCTTGCTAATAGAGTCTGCATAAAAAGCACGGTGTATTAACGTTGTGGCAGAGCAGCATTACTCAGCAGAATACCCAAGGAAATTCTACATGGAACTTGGTCTGAAGGAACGCTAGGGGCAAACATTAAAAACACAATTGCTGGGGACGGGGTAGGGAAAAACAAACCACAATTGCAGACATCAATAATGTAGTTACAAATCATTCTAAGTCCTCTGAAGGTGAAGAAGGTGCTATGAGAATATTTAATGGGGGCAAGTGAATTTATTTATTTGTTTGCTTTTTAAAACTTCATTTGAACATAACTATGCTTACAGAAATACACTTATATTGGTTAATAGAATGCAATATAAGTTTAACTTAGCCTACACAATTAGGACCAAAAACTTGGTATGTAGTTTAAAATTAAAAAACAGGATTTGCAATCTGGTGTATTTATTTTTTTAGAGACTGAGTCTCATTCTGTTACCCAGTTGGAATATGGTGGCACAATTGTAACTTAATGCAGCCTCGAACTCCTGAGCTCAAGTGATCTTCCTGCCTCAGCCTCCCGAGTAGCTGGGATTATAGGTGCACACCACCATACTTGGCTTATTTCTTAATTTTTGGTAGAGACAGGGTCTTTCTATGTTGCCCAGGATGGTCTTCAACTCCTGGCCTCAAGCGATCCTCATGCCTTGGCCTCCCAAAGTACTGGGAGTGTGAGCCACTTTGCCTGGCCTGGTTTATTTTTATCTACAAATGTATAAAACATCCTCTCTCAAATGCTGCTAAAGAAGGCAGCAGAAACCTTGAGAAATTTACCTTTGGTTTGCCTCAGAATAATAGCAGGTATTGTACTGTATAAGTTTATAAAATTGGTCCAGCAAAACATTGTAATGTTTCAATGCCAGTTTACAAAGTACAGTAACTAATGGATGTGGAAGGGGGTGGGAGGGAGCCTATGTATATGTGTGGAACTGTAAAAGCTATCTGATTTAGTTGGTATTGCATGTAGATTATAAATCTACATAAAGCAAGATTTAGATAATTTCTTCAATCTGAATTGACACTATTAGCTCACTTCATCTGCTGATATCAACAAGGAAACTCAGCACACTAGCTGTAAGTTTTTCTGATTTAAACATAAAAGAAGACTTTCTTCAGTTTTTCAGTCTAGAAGTGACAGTATACTACAGGCAAGGTATTCCTTCCATTGTCAACATTCGTGGGGTGACATGCAATGAAGTTTTAATTTGTATCCCCACTCATATGCAAAATAGTCTCAAGTTAATGACCATATGCTTTAGAAGTGACTGTAAAAAATAAGATGGCTCTTCTTGGAAGATGAGAGCAAAATATCCAGCCATAGTTATAAGAAGCCTTATCAAAAGAAATACAGTCCCTTGTGAGTTATACCCCAATAAAAAAAGAATATCCCCAAAATAAGTAGTTCTGAATAAAAGAGAAAAAAAATAACTTAAAATATATTGAAAACCAATATGAATATAGGTTCAAAAGATAGCAACTGAATTTAGATTGTGGGGTTAGGCATGTGAAAAACATGGGGTAATTGCTGGCCATAATTGTTAAAGAACAGTTATTAACTCGTGCACAAATGTAGGTAGGTGAGGTGTCTAGTCCCAGAGGATCTGAATCCATCTGCTACCATAATCATATAGTTATGGTAAAGAGACACAGCTGTGTATGAAAAGAAAATAAACCATGCTGTAATTCTTATGGTGTAGGTTAGGGGTGGCACTTTAATAGTGCCATTGTTTTGTGTGTCTTTATACCTGCTAAAAAAGGAACAGAGGAAGTGTACATGTTACATGGAAAGGAAATAAGAGTAAATATGAGTAACACTGCAGAGCATTTAGTCAGATTAGTGGTTAGCTTTCAGATCAAATAGGAGAAGGAAGGTATTTGTTTTGAAGTAATCACATTAACTCACTTGTTTAGTTATATTAAATCTCTGTGATGGTTTATAGCTGAGACTTCAGATTTTATTGTTAAAGTAGGTGGTATAGAACAAAGACATATACTTTGATCTTAGTAAATTGATACATTTGTGAGCAAAGTGTAATTGTGTATTCTTAAACCACAGTATTTGTAATTGCTTTAAATCTTTAATAATTTAAAATGCCTATTAAAATTTTTTAACTGTCAAAGTATAATATTTTGCTAATGTTCCAAAAAGGGAAAGATTACCCTCGTCATTCAGAATTTTTCAGTTAGTTTGAACATTATCACAACTAGAAATAGCTTTAAAATATTAATATATTGAAAAATGTCTTAAATTCAAAGTTAAACTAATGTGTGTTTTTCCTTCTATTTAAAAATTTCTACAGGTTGCTTTTACAAAAACTTTTGTTCAGCATTATGCTTTCATTATGAAAACACTGAAGAAAAGTCATGAATCAGACACAATGTCTAACAGAATTGTGCATATTAGCGTTCAGTTGTTCAGCAATGAGGAGCTAGCCAGACAGGTAACCGAAGAATGTCAGCTGCTGGATATTATGGTCACTGTGCTATTATACATGATGGAAAGTTGCCTTATTAAAAGTGAGCTACAAGGTAACTCAGAATTATATTCACTAGTTCTACTATTAGTATACTTTTTATATATAACAAGCCTTAAAAACACTGTATGCTTAAAAAAACTTTGAAAAACTATAAAATAATATATATTTGTTAAATCTTTGAAAATTTCCAGTGAAGTTTAAAGTAAAAGTTAAAATCACTTATAGTTTTGTCATTCACAAATAACTCTTAATAATTTGCTATATTTTTCCATCTTTTTGTGTGATACGACTATATTTATAGATATAAATACATACTTTAAAAAATGTTACCATACTATATATGTCAAAAACATGTATTTTAATAAGTGCAGGTGTTATTATATGACTGTACCACAATTTAGCCATTTCCTTATTAGACATGTTCTTACTTTCTTACCATAAATTTGTTGCCATCAGCCTTAGACATTTTTATGTGTATATACTTTTATGATTTAAAAATTGGAATAAATCTTGCCTTTTCTATGTTCCCTTAGTGACAACTTTAATTTTCTTCTTTTGTGCCCACTATATGGTTGATCTACTCAACCTGACAATATTTCTATGCCTCTTCCTATTTTCATTTCTCTGTGGTCTTTCATCTTAACTTTACCTCACTTAAATAATTTATATTATTTGAATATTTGCTGTGTACCAGGCATTTGTTAAATACTGTTCGTATGTTGTCTCAATTAAGCTTCTGAACAACTCTTCTGAGATTGGCATTATTATCATCCTACCTTTAAAGATAGCATGTTGAGGCTTAAGAAAGTTAAGTCATTTGCCGTAAATTATACTGCTAGTAAATGACAGATTGAAGAAGGATCTCCTGTCTCCCGATGTTAGAACCCCTGTTCTTAGCCGTTATACAGCCAGGCCCACATTGATAGGACTGTGTCTTCACTTGTTGGCACCTGGAGCTAAACTTCAAAAATAACAAAAAATGCCTCAAATCAGATTTTAGAATCTTTCCATTCTCTGAGGAGGAGAGATCTTGTTGAGCCTTGCCTTGTTCTACTGTTGCCCCCTTGTGCATATCAGTTCCTGTTTTCTCATTACACTGATAGTTTGTTCTTGTGTGTGACACTGTATCTCGAAAATTGATACATGGTCAGTGCAGGGCATAATTCCTTATATATAATAATAGCTAGCCAATTATGATAGCTACCATCTTTTGAGCACTCACTATACACCAGGCTCTTTTCTCAGCACTTTATATTGCATTTAGCCATCAATAATTATTTGAAGTAGATATTGTTGTCTCCATTTTATAGATGAAGCAACTGTGGCTTCGGGAGTCGAAGTCAATGATCTGTGGTATTACAGCCCTAAGTGATGATGCTGGGCGTCTAACCTAAAAGCCTATACCCTTTCTTACCCATTATGTGACTCTGCCTTCCCATTGTAGGAATAGGGGGAGCATAATACATTATTTACATTAAGCAATATACCTCTTTACTTTTTTACAGGAAAATTTAAAAGTTGCTTTGTGTTACAGTTTTTCTAACTTCATGTAACATGACCTTTTTTTCTTAGAGGTTTAGCTACTTATATTGCTTTTTCGTTTTTCCTTTTTGAAATAGTATCTATTGTCATTCAGCTGTGTCAATGATATTCTTATATAGAATTATATTAAGAAAGACTTTTCACAAAAATAACTGTTTTTATCTATAAACTAGAAAACCTAAAATTTAGATGTATCTATTCTTTTGAAAAGAATCTGTAGTCTATTTTCTTGACTAAGTGATTTAGCTGGGCTTATTTATTACATATGGTTTGAATTTGGTCTTTAAGGAAGAATTTTGGGGAAAAGATGCATGTGCCTTTCTTTCCTGAGAGAGTTTTTATATTTATTTCCCTACCTCCCAGTCACTCATTAGCCTACCTCAATCCAGTGTCCTCTCTCCTTCATTCTATTGAAATTGCTCTTTACAAAATTGTCCATGATTCAAGTGGCATGTCCTACTTCTCCCAGAACGGTCACAAGTTATGCTGTTGTTCTGACATAGTTGTTAATACAGTCCCTTCTATTCTCAAAAACGTCCCAGTTTATATGATAAATTATATGGTCCCACTTTCGTAAACTACATGTTGAAGACCAGTGGTCACACTTTAGACTTCATCTTTCTTGATTTTTAGTAGCCTTTCACACTGTTGATTCTCTGCTCTTTCTGTGGCCCAATGCTGTTCTCTACTTGCTGTATCAGCATTGGTGTTTCTTATAGTCCTGGTGTCTCTACTTTTCCTAAAAATATATTACGTGGTCTCAGTTGCTTTTTACATATACTTCCCTTATGCAGTTAGTCAGTTCTAGACATTTTTACATAAATTGAATTTTCTAGAAGCTGAATATCTATAGATAGCATTATAAATGTATTTTTTTCTGGCAGTAAATTACATTATCTACAGCCAAGGTCTAAAACTATCTTTAGCAGCCTTCAAACTTTGCCATAGCTGTTTCTTTCGTTTTTTGATAGTAGCACAATATTTCATGATATATATTTACTGTTTTTCTAAAAATATCCCAACGTTTTCAGTGTTTTTACATTAAGACATTAGAACAAGCTTTAAATATATTGAACTACCTGTAACTAGCCACAAATATTACAGCTTTCTTTTTATTTTTTTAATACCCTCTATCTAGCCTTGGTTTAAATTGTCACTAGATAATATTTTAAACTTTTATCTATACCGTTAGTAAATACAGGAGCTAATACAATGAGAATTCACATGGCTACAACAATAGCTGAAGAATAAAAGGAAAAAGGTTCCACATACATGATCCCTACCTTTAACTTTGTTATGTTCATTTCTATACTGTATTGTTTTGTGGTTCCAAACATCTCGTAATTTTACATGCCCTTGAAATTTTAGAATTTGTCTTAGGAAACAGTCTGTGTAAAATGGAATTTAAAACCATGTGTTGCATAACCATAGGAATGTCTGTAGATGCTAATAATCCCAGATTGTTCTTCCACCATGCATATCAGACTACTTCTTGAGCTCTATTCTTTGGATATCTGTTAGCACTTCAAACACACAATGTCCACAGCAAAAACTCATTATCTGTCAAGCTGGCTTCTTTTCCATTTTCGTGTGTGTGTGTGTGTGTGTATGTATGTATGTGAGCACTTGAGCGTGTGTTTTGATACCACTGTCTAACCAACTGTTGCCCAACCTAAAAACCTGGGAGTCATCTTTGACTTCTTTTTATTCCTTGAAGATACAGAAAACATCACCCCTCTGTCATTTAGTTCCATTTAGTTCCCTTTAATTCCTTTAATATACATGATGTTTTTATTTTCCGTTTTACGGATGAGGAAATTGATTCAGAGAGTCTAAATAACATGCCTAAAGCCTTATGGGTATTAAATGGTAGGCTGGGGTTTGAATTTAAGTATCTCCTGATTCTAAAGTGTACAATATTCTGTGTCATTGGTTAAGTTTTTTTTTTTTTAAACTTATGTATTCAATTTTGGGCTATGTGTGTCTTTTTTAGATGAAGAAAATAGTTTACATGTGGTAGTAAACTGTGGAGAAGCATTACTGAAGAATAACACTTACTGGCCTCTTGTTAGTGATTTTATTAATATTCTTTCTCATCAAAGTGTGGCTAAGAGATTTTTGGAGGATCATGGTTTGTTAGTTACATGGATGAACTTTGTATCTTTCTTTCAAGGTATGAATTTTACCCTTTCTGTTAATTTTTTTTGGTTGACAGAAATGCCTGAACTATTAAATACTAATTAAAATATAATAGCACATCATTCAGGCTATACATGAAATGTCTCATTATTTTAATTAATTGTTATTTGTAAGTACTTTAATAAATTGTTCATGAAAATATTGGAGAGTTAGGAAAAATGTCAAATTATTAAAAAGGAAACAGGAGTGTAATTTTTTAATCACTTTAAACCATTAATCTAGAAATGTGAAATCTATTCTCCATGACAGATTTATAACACTTTATAAAAATTTCAACTAACATCAATTAAAATTGTTTTGGCTTTCTTATTTAAAGATATTAAATTTGTTATGCAAGAGACAATTCACGAAGTGTTTCTAGTTTATAAAAAATTCTAAAAGGTCAAGTTTATTTCATTTTAAATGATCTATTTATTTCTATATTAAGTCATTTATGCCATTTATTTGCATAAAAAGTGTTTGGGACTGGGAAATGTTTTGCTTCATTTTTAATCTGAATGCTTGCTTCCATTTGACAAGGTTTATATCTGCTTTAATTTTTGCAAGGTATGAACTTAAATAAGCGAGAACTAAATGAACATGTGGAGTTTGAGTCTCAGACCTACTATGCTGCCTTTGCTGCTGAACTTGAGGCCTGTGCACAGCCTATGTGGGGGCTCTTATCACATTGTAAAGTTAGGGTATGTTGGAAATATTTTTGTTAATTTCTATATTTACTTTTAAAATAATTATTTAAGAAAAAGATTTGTGAAAACATTGTTTTGTATATAACATGCAGTGTTTAATTCTGTTTCAAATTGAATTCAACTTTGTGAAAACTGACCACAGACAGTAATTTTTATTCTTAGGCAGATTGGAATTACTTTATATTATCAGATCTTCCCAACCTGCCCCTATTGTGAATAGTCTTGGAACTAATATAAGTTCCAAAAAGCTAATAAGTCCCCACATTCATCTTTAATTATTTAATCTATCCGTTATCAGTTGCTTAATGCTTCTTATCTTTCAAAGGGTAGGATAGTGCTCAGCAAAATTTACACATTTAAGATTCTAGGCCGGGCGCGGTGGCTCACGCCTGTAATCCTAGCACTCTGGGAGGCTGAGGCGGGTGGATCGCTCAAGGTCAGGAGTTCGAGACCAGCCTGAGCAAGAGCGAGACCCCATCTCTACTAAAAAAATAGAAAGAAATTATCTGGCCAACTAAAAATATATATAGAAAAAATTAGCCGGGCATGGTGGCGCATGCCTGTAGTCCCAGCTACTCGGGAGGCTGAGGCAGTAGGATCACTTGAGCCCAGGAATTTGAGGTTGCTGTGTGCTAGGTTGATGCCACGGCACTCACTCCAGCCTGGGCAACAGAGCGAGACTCTGTCTCAAAAAAAAAAAAAAAAAAAAAAAAGATTCTAAGCACAAAATCTGTATAACTTTCACAAAACTTCTGGTTGTTGATATGTATTATAATATATGATATTATAATGTAAACATTGGTTTGATGGGTATCCAGAAATGTTGGACAGTCCAGAAAAATGGAATCCCCTGACCATATTAAACTAAGGACTTGACTAAGATTTTGATATATGAACCCTAAGAAGTCCAGCCTGTTAGCCTGTAGCAGTAAGCATGCTGGAACAAGATTTTATAGTGGAAATATTTTGAAGCCCTGGGTTCTAGTGTTGGCTTTGCCTCTTTCTACTTGTGTGACTTGGTCAACACACTTAAAGCTATTTGAACTTCTTAGTCTAAAAAAAAAAGGGAAATGGGACAGCAAAGCCTGCTCTTCCTCATAGGTTATTATGGGTCTGTCTTCCATCTACCTTTAAATATATATGTTTCTCCGAGCAGATTTATATTTTCTCCCATGAGTTCAGCTGTTCTCTTTAAATGCAGATGACTCACAACTTTGTTACTGTCTTAACAGGTTCAAATTTCTAACAGATCTGTATTTATGTAGATCTCCTTTTGGTACATGAATTTTTTCTTTTTCCAAATGCTGTTGTAAGCCAAGATATTCACAGGCTACTTACAGTACTCATGTGTTCTGCCCTCCTATTTTACTGTGTAAAATATACATAATGTAAAATTTGCCACTTTAACAATTTTTAGGTGTACAATTCAATGACATTAAGTACATTCACAGTGCTGTACAACTATCTCTACTATCCCTTTCCAGTACCTTTTTATCACCCTCAAAGAAACTCTGTACTCATTAAACAATAATATTAGGGAATTCATAATATTTTGGGAGTCTCTTGAAATGCAACTTGATTTAAATCTACTTAAAATCTATTTCAACTTTCTTTTGTTTTTAGACGTATATAAAAGGAAGTATGTTGTGTTATTGTCTTCTTTAATTTTCATACTTGTCACTGGTTATTTATGAAGGAATGATTTTTTGAAATGGTAAATATAGTGGTTATCCTGAAATCATTTTACCATTATATATACAGTACATTTAATTATTATTATGTATTATAAGTAATTTGATGTTGAAAATATGCATGTCTATATACTATAAAATTTACAGAATTTATTATTTTAGGAAACTCAAGAATATACCCGAAATGTTGTTAGATATTGCCTTGAAGCGCTTCAAGACTGGTTTGATGCTATTAACTTTGTAGATGAGGTATGTATATTTTTGATAATATGGAAACACATTTAAGAAAAGTTTTAGATCCCATTTAATGTTAAAAATAATGAAAATCTTTTTGTGACTAGAGAAAGATGTCAGAATGAACATAATATTAGGCTTAAAAAAAAGAGAAGTGGAAAGGGGAGACCCGTTCTTTGGACATTTAGGAGATTCTAGAGTACATAAATATGTCTACTATTTTCTAGAGAAGAGTGGCATAATTTCTTTTTCTGTTATTAAGTGTGTACATCTCATTATTTCTCAGGAGTGAAAATTAGTTTCTGTTGAATATGTATAAGTGACAATGCAAATGTGAGTAGGATAGGGGAGATTAATGGAAAGGATATCACAACTTCATTAATTGGACATTGTTCTCTTTTTCAGAGTATATAGGAAAAGATGGGCTTGAACAAAGGTGATTGTTATTAATAATGGACTTAAAAGAGTTGGCACAAGCCTTGCTATGTATGAATTGGACAAGTGGTTGCTTTTATTAGTCAGCCAAATTTACCATCAGAAACTCCTTCTATTCCGCTTATAAAGGAGGGTCAGAGTATGCTATATGCAGAAGGAAGACCATGATTTAAACAGCTTGACCCCACCCCTTCATCTTCTGAACCCTGGGCATATAGAACTCTTACTCTGTGTGTGTGTGTATGTGTGTGTGTGTCTGTGTGTAGGGGAGGCAAATTTTAACTCTTGCCTTTTCTCTTTTTGTTTTTTTAAATTTTGTCACAATCACAAATTTATTGAAAAGTTGAGTGTATAAAGAACTTTGTTTTCCTTGAATGATTTGAGAATTAAGTTGTTGCTCCATTACCCTCACATACTTCAGTGTATATTTCCTACAAACGAGGACATTCTCTTCTATAACCTGAATATAACTATAAAAATCATTAATATATTATTACCGTCTAATCTTTAGAATTCATTTATGTTTTGCCAGTCATCCAATCATATCCTTTACAGAAAAAGGATCTGGTTCAGAATCACATGTTGCATTTTGTTATCATGTCTCTAGTTTCCTTCTGGAACAATTTCTCAGTCTTACTCTGCTTTTTAGGACAGGGACATTTTGAAGAGTACAGATCAGTAACTTTATAGAATTTCACTCAATTTGGATTTGTCTCATGATTTGGTTCAGATTACGTATCTTTTTCAGGAATATTACAGAAGTGATGTTGTAGTCTTTTCATTGCAGCCTATCTGGTGGTTTGTGATTTGTGTTTATTATTAATGATGTTCCCTTGGATCACTTGATTAGGGTGGTGCTTGCTAGACTTCTTCACCATAAAGTTACCCTTTTTCTCATTCTAATTAATAAAGTATTTTGTGAGGATGTACTTTGAAGTTATGCAAATATATCTGTTTTCTCATCCAGTATTCTATTCATTTAATTTTTGAGACAGGGTCTTTTTCTGCCTCTTTGGCTGGAGTGGTGTGATCATAGCTCCTGGGCTCAAGCAACCCTCCTGTCTCAGCCTCCTGAGTATCTGGGACTACAGGCTTGTGCCACCATGCCCAGCTAAATTTTCTTTTTCTTTTTTGTAGAGATAAGGTCTTGCTATGTTGACCAGGCTGGTCTTAAATTCTTGGCCTCAGGTGATCCTCCCACCTCAGCCTCCCAAAGTGCTGAGATTACAACATTCATTTATTTTTATCTGTAGGGATTCATAGTTTCTATTTTATTGAATGGGTAATAAGCCATTACTGTTATTATTTGATGTTCAAATTGTTTCAGATTTGCCCAGTGAAAGCCCTTTCAAGCTGGTTTCTGTGTCCTTTTGCTTGTCCCATGACTCCGTGAGTACTTCCATGCTTTCTGGCCCAACAGGATGTTTCAGGCTCACCTTATAGTTTCCCTGTTCCATTCCTGGAACCAGTCATTTCTTTAAGGTTCGCTGGTCACTTTTACTGTAGAACAGTATTTGGAAAGATCTGGGTACTAGGTGTGCATTGCTATTGGGGTGTCACTGCTCCCATGCCCTAACAGTGAACAGAGGTTCGGAGTATGTGTATGTATAAACATATTGCTGTATATATTTTTCTGTCTCCAAATAGTGAAAGCTGTAAGTTCAAACTGATATGTTTAATTCCAGGATAACACCATAGGACATGTACTAGTTTTCTTCAACAGTAAGAAAAGTGACTTTCATCATTCTTAATATATTTAATTATTTAGCAAAAAAATTTATATTTTGTATGTTTATATTTGTATATATTTATGTGTAACTAATCTGTCATCTCTGTTGCTTCTTTACCCTGCATGGATGCCCTCTTCTCCCTGCTTTGACTCTGAGTTCTCATCCTGTTTTCCCCTCCCTCGTATGTAGACACCCTCCTCATCCAGCTGGAGCTCTGTCATCTCTGTTGCTTCTTTACCCTGCATGGATGCCCTCTTCTCCCTGCTTTGACTCTGAGTTCTCATCCTGTTTTCCCCTCCCTCGTATGTAGACACCCTCCTCATCCAGCTGGAGCTCTGACTCTCCACCTTGAACTGCTCTTCTCTAAAGAAGCCCTTATCATCTTATTTGTCCTTTGAACTCCCGCACCATGCTTTTCCTCTTTTTGGATGCTCATGTCATCCTGCTTTGGCTCTTTTGATGCCTCATGTTGGTCCCTTTGCACATGTCGTTAACCCCCTCACCCTGCTTGAATTTTGATTCTCTATTCCAGGGTGGCCCCCTGTATCATTGCCCTCTTTACCTCATTCAGGCCCTGATTCCCCATGCCAGGTCAGTCCCCACGTGGAGGCCTTCCTCATCCAAATTGGCTCTGACGCTACATTGGGCTGCCCTGCTGTGTGGATGCCCTTTTGACTCTGCTCATGTCTGACTGCCTATGCTAGGCCACATTCCCTATTCCAAGTCACACCGGAGCAATCTCTGACATCTCAACCCCCCTCCCCACCCCATCACACCCTGCACAGGTGCTCTGCTCAGTCTGGACTCTGACAACCCTCTCAGATTCCTCCCCTTTAGATGCTTATTTTCCCCTGTCCCCTCTCTTAACCTCCCACTGGTTTTAGGAATGAATCATTCAGGAAGGGTAGAGCTGTCCGTTATCTTTAATCCTTCCTGCCCCAAATTAATTTGTCTTTACCCCTCCCCCAACATTTATGTCTGCTCTTAGTCTTCAACCTAGATTTTGTTCATTTGGATTCTGATTCTGCCTTCACCTTGTCTAATTACTGGTCTTAAAGTTTAAACTTCGTTTATATAAATGGCAATGAGTCAGTCTTCAGAGAAAATATTCTACAGCCTCCACAGAGCTCTGTCCTGTTTTCAACCTGCTTTACTCCTTCTTCGCCCATCCAGGATTAGTCCTTTAGCTGGAGCTTTCTCAACCCAATTCTAATTGGTATTTGAAACTTTAGGAATTATTTTTGAAATGGTAGCAGCACTAAGACATCAAGAAGATTGAAGTGGGAGAAAATTATATTGTACACAGAGAATGATGTTGTAAATGACATGAAATTAATGCATGGTTAGAATCAAGAGTGAAGTTAAGTACAGTTAGAATCATGTATGATATACAGAATACCTGAACTCAAGGAAGTTGTATATATGTTTTTCACACAGAAATATTTCTAGGAAGATATAGAATATACACATATGTGTGTGTATATACATATAAAGATGTTATAGAATAGATAAAAAATTTAAATTGATTTTTAAAACATAAGAAAATAAGTATAGAACGTAAGGAATCAAACAATGTTATGTTTTTATATAGAGTTTAAAAGTTTTTTTTTATTATTCTGTCCCCCTTTTGTAGTTATGAAGTGGAAATGTAGAGATATTAAATGATTTTCCTGTAGTTATGTAGCAAATTACTGGTAGTTCTGGGTCCAGAACCCACGTCTCTCAATTTCTTGTCTGGTAATGTTTCAGCTATCCTGGTGATTGGCAGTGGAAAGAGCTTTAGAGCCAGGTGGATTGTGACCTTGGGCAGATTTTTAAAAATTTTATTTTTTATATATTTTTCATTTTTTAACATTGCTGAGCCTGTTTACTCATCTAGAGAAGATGATAATATTAACCAATGAGGATTGACTAAGAGGCACATATTATATGTGTGATAAATATTAGTTCTTCTTCCATCCTTGTGGGTGGATGTCAGAAGTTACTGTGGTAATCTAGTATAAATTAAGCAAATAATATATTTTGAACTGAATTAAGCCAAATCAAACAATCATACGGAAACAGGAGATGGAATAAATTTTCTTGTAAGGGAGGTCATTTAAGAATTCTTTAATACACAAATATCATGTAGGGCAATGATTGTGAATATGTAGCAGAGTGGTTTAACTAGGGTCCTCTGATAAGAGGAAGGTAGAACATGCATTCATCAAGCAAATATTTATTGAATGTTTACTGTGTTGTAAACACTGTGGATACAATGATGAAACTGGCCCCAACTTAAGGAAGTGGAAGACAAGTAAATGGTTAATTTGATTCCAGTGCTTCTGTAAAGTTGTGACCAGGTGCTATAGGGGAGACTTGAAGGGAACAGCTAATTTAGCCTGAAGATCTCAGGAAAAGCTTCCTAGTAGAAGTGTCAGTTGAGCAAAGTCTTAAAGATATATTAATCCAGTGGGAGAAAGGATAGATAGCATTTGAAACAGAAGAAATAGCATAGGCACAGCGGCTTGGTGGTTTAGGGGCATTACCTATAGTGCATGAATTTATGTGACAAGAGATGAGGCTGGAAAGGTAAGTCCTGTCTTCTTAGGAGTTGTAAAGTTATCAAGAGGCTAAAACCATAGGAAGTCATTAAAAGATTTTGAGTGGAGGAAGTTGAAGATTAAATTAATATTTTAGTAATGCCACCTTCTGGCAGCATATGAAGTTTAAATAAAGAGAAGATATGTTAGTCAAGGTTCTTTTGAACGCAAGGGGGAAAATAATTTAAGGCAGCATAAGTTAAAGGAGGGGTAGTTTATTATGATACATAGGAGTGTCAGGGATCTTAGGGTACCTGGACCTCAGGAATGGACTGGAAAGCTGAATAGGAACTTCCGTCTCTTGCTTTGCTTTGCCCTGTGTATCTGCTCATTGTTCCTTCCCTTTCTGTGCTTCTTTGCCCATATGGTGAATATTATCTTCTAACAGTTTTACTATTTCAGGCATACTCTAAGACTGGGGATGTCTCTGAAGCCCAGATCCAGATTTTTAAGAGAGAGAGAAACTCATTGCTTAGGTTGGATTAGGTGCCCCCGCCCTGATTCCAGTCAGATTTGGCTACTATAAACTTGACTGTCTGGCCTTAATCCCTGTGTGACAAGGAGTAGAGGGGGACATGTTTTGAGAAGATGGGAGGGTTGCGAGCTAGGCACACACCACAAAAGTTGTTTTACAGAGGGTAATAGTAGAAGCAGGGGCTAGCGGTAAAATCTAGGCACTAAATATTGAGGGCCTGAGCTAAGGTTAGTTAGGTGCAGTGTAGAAAGAGAGAAGAAAGAAGATTTAAGAGATACTTAAAAAATTAAGTAAACTTAATTTGGGGCCTCATCAGATGTAGGAGGTTTGTGAGAAGAAAGGAGCCTACATTTCATATTTAAATTACTGGGTATCTGGAGAAGAAATACTAAGTTTTAAGGCAAAGATGCTGAATTTGGTTTGGACACACTGTATTTGTGGTCCCTATGGGATATTAAGTGTTGTTGTTCAGTAGACAGTTTTTTTTTTTCCTATCCTGGCAGCAGTTCAATTCAGTAGACACTTGAATGTAAGATTTGGAGTGTAGGAGTGAGATTTCTACTGAGATTTGGGAATTAACTGTGTAGAGTTAGCAGCTGAAGATGTGACTCTAGATAAAGTCACCTATAATGAAAAACGTATAGAGAGCAGGGAATGGAATCCAGTGACCACTAGTATATATAGAAGGAGTGGAAGAAGAAGAATTTTTCAAGTGGCCAATCTGTGACATTAGACAAGGAGGGAGTATGGAATTTAGCACTACGGAAGAATGTGAGTTCATGATATGCTAAAGACTTGAAAGATAACGTAGAGTCTATGGCTTAGTAGTTAATAGTAATATGTATTGGGCATTGTGTTATTTTACTCATTTTTCATAGCCATCCTACTGTTTTATTATCCCTGCTTTACAGGTCAGACAACTTAGGCCCAGAGAGGTTAAATAACTTGCTCACAGTTTTACAGATATAGGATGGTAGAGTCAGAATTTGAACTCATGCAGTCTAGCTCTTAAATGTCTGTTCTTAACCATTGTGCTTCATGTTTTCAAAGGAGATTGAGGGAGATTCTGACTTAGCTGGTCAGGGTAGAATATGTTACTAAAATGATTATGGTAATGGAGGGCAAATTTTTTAAAATTGTATTTTTAATTGTGGTAAGATACATATAAAACGTAAAATTTACTAGCTTAACCATTTTAAGTGTATAATTCAATAGTATTACGTATATTCATGTTGTTGTGCAGCAAATCTCTGTAATTTTTCAATCTTGCAAAACTGAAACTCTGTGCACATTAAGTAGCTATTCCCCATTTCCCTGTCCCCCAGCTTCTGACAACCATCATTCTATTTTGTCTCTATGAATTTGACTGCTCTAGATAGCTCATAAAAGTGAATCATACAGTAATTGTCTTTTTGGGACTGGCTTATTTCACTTAGGATAATATCTTCAGGGTCCGTTCATATTGCTGTGTGTGTCAGAATTTCCTTTTTGTGGTTGGCAAACATTTATTAGAAAACTTTTTTATAGCCTTTACATGTTCAGAAGGATATTATTCTGATATGGATTTTGAAAAAAAAAATAATTGTATCAGAGGTGGTGACATATTTTGACTCCTTATACCCTCTGTAATATCACATTAGCATAATTATCTAAATGTTCTGGATAAAAATTTTTAACAGAATATTTACTAAAAACTTATGAAAGCATTAAAAACAAATAATATCTTTTTGGTTTCTGATTTTTCTTATTTGTTTAAGAAGGACAACTATGGTATATTTTTGTCCTATAAGTAATATTGTGATCCATGGGACTCACAGGTTTAAAATACAATTTTTATAATATTCACAAGGATGCCTAAGGTCATTGACATATAGTACTAAGTTTTGTTATAGAGGCTAGTGTGTTTGGCACTGATATGGGAAGCATCTCACCCAGCTGGTGAAGGAGTGTAAGAATGCCCTGCCTCTGTATCTCTGTTTAGGGCTGTGGTCAGAGTCGTCTTACCACTGTGAACATAATGGTGGAGTCCGGACTACCTCCTCATTCACAACTTTGGAACTTTAGGAAGTTTCTTAAGTTTTCTAAGCTTGAATTTCTCTATTTGTAGAATGGGAATATTAATAGTTCTATACCATAGTGTTCTTCTGAGAATTAAATGAGGTAATGTGAATAAAGTGTTTAGCATGGTCACTGGCACATGGCAAGTGCTCAGTGAATGTAAGCTGTGATTATTATTCTTGTTACTATCATGTTTGATGTACATGTGTTTGAAAAGTCCCAAATCGTCTACTGTGGAGGGAAATCTATTTTATTCCTTGTTTCTATAATGGTTATTTGCTTTAGCTTAATTAAGTTTAGGAAAGATTAATCTGTGCTAGGTACTTCAGAGGATTCAAAGATGAGTAGTATACAATTATTGCCTCAAAGAACTTGTACTTAGATGTTTAAAATGGAATAATTTTAACGATAGTGATTTTTTTTAAGGTATATCTTCTAAAATGTTAAGTTTTGATAAAAAAGTATAGGAAAAAATTCAGGTGAGAGTATGGTTTGAACATTTTAAAACCATCTTATAACTTCTGTAAAACATTCTTTGACTTGTGTATTTTGTTTGTTTATTCCAGCCAGCACCTAACCAAGTCACTTTTCATCTGCCACTACATCGTTACTATGCTATGTTTTTGAGTAAGGTGAGACTGTCATGAAATAATTCTGTTCTGGGTTTTTTTTTTTAATTTTGGGAAATAAGTATTGAATTAGTAACTTTTTTATCATAATTTTTAGGCTGTGAAATGTCAAGAACTAGATTTGGATTCTGTTTTACCAGACCAGGAAATGTTAATGAAACTAATGATTCACCCACTCCAAATTCAAGTATGTATTCAGGCTTTTAAAAAGTTTTGAATTGGATTCCTTGGTTAAAGATGCTTCCTTTGTTTTTTATCATGGTTATTAATGTTTTAGCCAAAATGTTTGAAAACCCTTTTTTAAAAAAAAAAATTGAGTTCTTGTATTTTTGCTGGATTATATATAGGTATTTTTTTGTTATATGAGATTTAGTTTTAATTTTCCCAGGAATTTTCATTATATTTACTTATGGTGGAGTTTTAATATACTGTAACACTATTTTGGGAATCAAGAGACCCAACAGGTTTTAGTTTTGGTGCTACCTCTATTTTATTTTCCACATGGTTTAGGGTGATTCACCTCCTTGGTTCTCAGTTTCCCCATCTATAATGTGAGAAGAGAAAGAAGAGAGAAGAATTAGCTTGTATAAACACTGTGATTTCTTTTAGTTCTGACACTATAATTTTGTGGGCCAACCTTTTATATACATTAGAGGGACTTGTGTTTCCATTTGTTTTTCCTGGTAATTTTAGATTTGTTGATTATTATTGGGCTTCAACTCTGGGGGTTAGGAACAAGTAAGAGATAAAGTTATGACTACTTAGTTTTAGTTGATACTGGACATAAATACATGAAAAATTAAATACTCATATAGTAAGAAAATTTATTCTAATCTGACCCTTTCTTACTTAGAAAATGAATAGTTTGGATTGAAGATTGGGTTAGGGTGTATTAAAGATGTGGATTGTATTCATTGACTTTGAACAATTATCTTTATTTTGTGCTTATTCCAGTGTGTTAATTGAAGCATTATGTAGGTTAGGGTTTTTTGTTTGTTTGTTTGTGTGTTTCTTGGGGTTTTTTTTTTTTTTTTTTTTTTTTTTTGAGGGAGAAATACAGTGAAACATAAGCATTGATTCCTCATGAAAGATTTTAGTAAAAATTATTATAAATGTATCTAGAGGCTATCATGGAAAACTAACTCATGTGTAAACTCTAAAAAAGGTAGCTGTATAAAAATAGTATAATCATTATTTTTAAAATATTAAAGCATATATTTGAATTGAATATCTGTAACATTGGACAGAGTGTCAGACTCATACTATGATTAAGTCATAAAATATTTTGAAATGGTTGTTTAATATATAATTTTATAAAGATTGAATTTAAATGATTTTTTCTTTGTTCAGTTTACTTATTTTTCATTTTATTAGGCAAGCCTTGCTGAAATCCACAGCAATATGTGGGTAAGAAATGGTCTGCAAATCAAAGGGCAAGCCATGACCTATGTTCAGTCTCATTTCTGTAATTCCATGATTGATCCTGACATTTACCTATTACAGGTAAGCCAACTTGATAATGCAGATGTTGTGTTTTAGAAGTGTTTCATTTTTACCCATGGGATTTTAGTTTATAGAAGCAACCGAGTGACATGGAAAGGAGCAACCGAGTGACATGGAAAGGACGGTACCATTGAAAGAAGAATTTATTACTTAATCCCTAAGAGAAGGAGGATATACCACACCACACAAGGCCATAAGGGAAGCACCAGGTTTTGGTCAGGAGGCAGAAAGGAATGAAAGGAGAGCCTGTTTAAGAGCCTTTATTGGAGTTTCTGCAGGAAAGGCAGGGCAAGGCAGGATTGGCTAGTTTGATAATTCTGGCAGGCTTTGTGGTGTAGGAGTTATATCTAGCTTTGTGGTACTTGGCCCTGGGTTAAATTAGGGCAGGGACATATCAGGTTGATGTGTGAGAGTTAGATAAACACAGTGGTTGGCTTGCATGAGAGGCATGTTCTCAAGTAAGTTGTTTGCTATGTTTAGGAATTAGCTGACTCTGAGAGGGGCATTCTCTCAGGGGGTCTGTAAGACCCCCCCCAAGATGTCAAAGCATCATAAGATATAGAAATTAAAAAACATGATTAGTAAAAGAAAAAGTAAAACTGAATATTGAAGCATTTTGTTTTCTTTTAAAGGTTTGTGCTTCTAGACTTGACCCAGATTATTTTATTTCATCTGTCTTTGAAAGGTAAGCATAATTTTGTTAAGACAGGTATTAGGAAGTGTTTGAGATTTAATTTAATTTTGTTTTAACCTCTAAAAATCTGTCTCTAATATTTCTTTTAGATTTAAGGTAGTGGATTTGTTGACAATGGCATCACAACATCAAAATACAATACTTGATGCAGAGCACGAGAGATCTATGTTAGAAGGCGCTCTTACTTTTCTTGTGATTCTTTTGAGTCTTCGTTTACATTTAGGTAAAACCCACTAGTACTAATATTTAAGTGTTAATTGTATTCCTCCCTTCTCCCTCATGGTAGTAATTGGCTTATGGAAAAAAGGAAAGGATGTGGATATATTTACACGTTATTTCAAACTCTTGATATGTTATACAATTGATACACCTTTCAGAATATCTTTAAAAAATCCTTTGCTTAAGGAACTGCAAACAGCAAAGTAGTTAAGCTGCAGTTATATTTGAGGCATTGCTTCCTTACTCTTTAATTTGAAGCATCTGATATTTGGTAAAAGAGTTTAATAATGTGTGGTAAGTTGTTTCTTTATAATTTATATGTACTCAGATTTATTAATTCTGTTTTTAATAATTTTAGGAATGTCTGATGATGAGATTCTCAGGGCAGAGATGGTAGCCCAGCTGTGTATGAATGACAGGACACATAGTTCATTGCTGGACCTCATATCCTTTTATAAATTTAATTTTCTGTTAGTTGCGGGATCTAAAGTAACAATTTTTATGGATTAAAGGTATATCAGTTTTTTTGATTCAAAATGTTTTCGAAGTCAAAAAACAGTATAGAAAAAGAACTCCAGTTGTTTGTTCAAGTATGTGTTCAGAGCTAGTAACAGGTTTTTTTTTTTACCTCCTGTTATGACCTCTGGGGGAGCTCTCCTTAAACTTCAGGGTAGACCTCAGGTGGCTTTGGGCACCCCAGGTTCTAACCTTCTAGGACAGCATTAGTAACAGGAAGCTGGACATTTTGTGAAAGGCAACTAGGTCTACTTTATTTATGTAGCCAGGCTGGAATTCATGGTTCACAGTTAAAGGTATACCTTATAATTGTTATTACCAGGATTTTAAACATTCTGAGGATTTTTTGTTAGAATTCAATCTTAAAGAAAGTTTGAGTTTGTAGATTACTGTCTGCGAACTGGGGACTTGTAGTACTTTGTATAGGACAGCACACAATGGGTACCTTATTTTTATTAATACTTAATGAAATTTTAGGCAAAGATTATCATGTATTTTTTT
The DNA here is from genome assembly GCF_020740605.2 of Lemur catta. Taxonomy (NCBI): domain Eukaryota; kingdom Metazoa; phylum Chordata; class Mammalia; order Primates; family Lemuridae; genus Lemur; species Lemur catta. The sequence continues at coordinate 55,755,878 of NC_059135.1, read as the reverse complement.
GTTGTTGTTGTTTTGTTGTTTTTTTAATAGATAGGATCTCACTATGTTGCCCAGGGTGGCCTAAAACTCCTGGGCTCAAGTGATCCTCCTGAGTAGCTGGAACTACAAGCATGTGCCACCGCACCCAACTCTATCATGTTATTTTGTGATGAAAATATATGACTAAATTTAGTATGTTTATGTCTTATGACTGTGTTTGAAAGAATTACCTAAAATTTTGGTTATTAGAATTTTGACTATTAGAATGCATATTTGACAACTTTGAAGATTTTCATAAGCAGCATCAATTTTATAATGTCTGATGATTTCAGTCAGTCATTATATACTGTATTTTAGTGATATTATACAGCAAAAGCATTCTTTGTAACTTTGAATTTTAAAAATAATTATATACCTTAATGTAGAAAACAAAGGGGAGAGAATCGTTGTGGTTTGCTGCTTTCCTTGTTTGTTCAAATTTGCTTAGCATCTTTTGGGGGGGGGCGGGGGGATATATTAAATTTTTTTTTTTTTTTTTTAAGAGACAGCATCTTGCTCTATTGCCCAGGCTGGAGTGCAGTGATGCAATCATAGCTCACTTGCAGCCACAAACTCCTGGGCTCAAGTGATCCTCCTGCCTTAGCCTGCTGAGTAGCTGGGACTATAGGTGTGTGCCACCACACTCACCTAATTAAAAATTTTTTTTGTAGAGATGGGGCCTTACTTTGTTGCCCAGGTTGGTATTGAACTCCTGGCCTCAAGTGATCTTGCCACTTTGGCCTCCCAAAGTGCTGGTATTACAGGTGTGAGCCACTGCATCTGGGCTCTTTGGGGATATAATTTTGTTTTTGGAAAAATAATCTTTGCTCATAAAAATCTTGGCTAATTTTTAGTATATTCTTTCTGTTTTCTTTTTTTTAGGGAAAGGTACAACATTATTTGCAAAATGATGAAAATGAAGATCAATTGAAAAAAATTTTCTCCTCATTTTATGAAAGTTGATGAATTTGTTTTGGGGAAAATATACCTGGGAACTACTACAGTATGGAATTTATTAGTAGGCTCCTAGATTACAAATATTTTAAAATATCAAAAATAAGTTATTATTGAACTGTTGTATCATATAGCCCTCTTGTGGCCAACTTTATATATTACAGGCAGTTACTATTTCTATGGTTTCTTTTTTTTTTTTTTTTAATTTCAGAATATTACCGGGTACAAACAATTTGGTTACTTATATTGCCTTTGCACTGCCCAAGTCAGAGCTACAAGCGTGCCCATCTCCCAGAAAGTGCACACTGTACGCATTAGGTGTGAATTTACCCGTCCCCTCCTCCCCTCTCCCACGTGCCTGGAACTATTTCTGCGGTTTCTATAGCAAAATCAGAAGCTAGAGTACCTTGGAAAGCCTGTGAAACTGGCTTTTTGCCATTAATGTTTTTTTCTTGACACATCTATCATATTCCAGAAAATCCCAATCCCAAAAGTGGCATTATTCCAGGCAGTTACAGCTTTGAATCTGTTTTATCAGCTGTAGCTGATTTTAAGGCTCCTGTTTTTGAACCCGGAGGTTCTATGCAACAAGGCATGTATACTCCCAAAGGTATGTTTATATCATAAATATACTTGTTCAAATATCAGTTCTCTGCAGGTGAATTCTTGTGTGTACTGAAAGAAAATGAGTAGCCAGTTATGTGAAAATAGGGAAAATGGTTAACAGTTTCTTGTGCTAGAAAGTTGAAATTATAGTGGATGTGTACAGGAAGAGTTTAAGCTTCTTACCGTGTTTTCAGATGTTAAGAATTTTGCTAGAGAGAATGAGAGGAGGAAAAAAATCTAGGAAAGTCTTAAGGCAGAGGTTTCTAAAATAATTATTCTTAGTGTACCTTTTAGATTTTTACCACATCTAAATATCATCTCTACTATTACATACTTAGTATTTCAGTATTTTTTCTTTTCTTTTTCTTTGAGAGACAGGGTCTCACAGTCTCACCTAGGCTGGAGTGCAGTTGCGTGATCACAGCTAGCTGCAGCCTTGAACTTCTGGGCTCAAGTGATCTTCCTGCCTCAGCCTGGCGAGTAGCTGGGACTATAGGCATGCACTACCATGCTTGGCTAATTTTTCTAATTTTTGTGGAGATGAGATCTTACTCTATTGCCCAGGCTGGTCTTGAACTCCTGACCTTAAGCAATCCTATTGCGTTGGCCTCTCAAAGTGTTAGGATTACAGGCATGAGCCACTGTGCCTGGTCCAGTATTTTCCTAAATGGGTTAACTTTAAAAAAAATCTTCACTTCATCCTAAGCATGTTTATTAGTGAGGTGTCATAAGTTTTTTTTTTTTTTGTAATTTACAATTTTCTAATAAACATTGGAACTTGTGTAATTATTAAAATAAAAAGCTGTATATAAATAATACTGAAAATCATCTTTTGTACCACCAGTTGTACACATATCACACATGGGATAGTGGTTCCTAATTATGCAGAAGGTAAGGAGACCAATTAATCAGTTTTAGCAGCAAAGCAGAAAATCTTTTATGAACAGAAAAGGTTTGTAAAGTGAGACCCTTGAAAATCAACAGCTCATTAATTTTGTAATCTAGTTTTCATGTTTTTACCTTTGAATACTTTTAAAGGTGTTAATGCACTGTCTTTCTTACTTTCCAATTGATACCTTACAAAAAACCCAATGAACTAAAATTTTCTCATGAGGCATTGTTATATTACAAGCCTTTTGCTCACTAGTTCTTGCTGTAGTCAAGAGAACATTCCTAATGATGAAATTTTGTGATTTTTGATTTAGAAAATTTAGTCACGACATCAATCTTATTAAGACAAACACTATAATCAAATTAAAGCATTCCATCTTTTAAATTTAAAATGTACTTAACAAATGTAATAAATTATTAAAGATTGACTTTATTACTTAGAAGTCAATGTTCTGTTTCTACTTTCTTTTGAATGATAGCTGAAGTTTGGGATCGGGAGTTTGACCCTGTCATGGTCATTCTTCGAACAGTTTACCGTAGAGATGTGCAGTCTGCAATGGACAGATATACTGCATTGTAAGTCTATCAAATTGATTAGTATCATAATGGAATATTGTGTATTTATATAGAAAAACTTCAGTTATAACACAAGTGTGATATGCTCTTGTTGAAATATACTCTTGATCTTTAGAGGTGAAAATAATACTTTAAGGTTTAAAAGAATAATCTGGCTGAGATTTATGTTCTCAAGATCTTTATCCAAAATCTGATGTTAATTTGATAGAAATAAATTTTATAGAACATGATCACTAAATCAAAAAATAGAACTTAGTTGCATTTTGAGATCAATGGAATTAAAGGCTTGGTTTTGTGTTGTTCTACTTTTGAACCAGTAGAGGAGGCACAAGTTAAGAGAATAAAATTGTATGACATCAGAGATGATGATAGCTGTCTATAAAAAAGTGTGAAAATATTGTTATGTTCTTGACAACTGAGAAAATCGTCAAAGCAAAATGAATTTTACTTGTAAATATTTAACAAAGTAATTTTTAATGTTGATGACTGCAGCAATTAAAAGTTTTGAAGAATATCTTTGTTTTTTAAAGCCAGTCAAATGTAGCTGAAGTATATCTTTTTAGTGAAGATTTGATTTTGTATGTTATTGTAAATTGTAGACTATTTTTAATGTATTTTTCCATCTCTTTTGAAATCTTAATTGTTTATATTGCTGAAAATCATAGCATATCATCTTTTATTTATGTTTTTCTAAAGCTTAAGTTAAACCTTGTAAAAACAAGGTTAAAAAGATATAAATTTCTTTGATCTTGAGAAACTATCCAGATAACTACCAAAGTGTGGATATTAGGTATAATTGAAACTTCTCTTTTGCTGAGACTTTGCAGTAATAGTTACATGTTGAGTTTAAGGTCCATGACAGACAAACATCTGAGGAAAGTTTCTTATGTGGAATTTTAACATGCTCCCCCTGCCCTCAAGGAAAACAACCTAAAACAAACAGACAAACAAACAAACAAAAAGCAGCTCAGCCGTCATGATCTCTCTCTGCTTTCGCTAAACCCTTGGGGGAGATACAGTCTGAGGTTCTCTTTCTGTTTTCTTAGTCACCTCTTTTTGTGCTTTTCATGTGATTTTGAAACAATTTGATTGCTTTTAGGCTTTCACTAAACTTTTAGTTCCTTGAGGGAAGAAATTTTTGTCTCTGTATCTATTTTACATCTTCAGTACCTATTTCAGCATTGGCATACAGTAAGCATTCAGAATGTATTTGTTGAATAAATAAATGAGTAGTTCCTGTTGAAAAATTGAAAAATGAAAAAAATGAATGGTAGGAAGCACTTGCATGGAAAACCCAATGTGGACTTTAACACTCTTGTCTTAAGTGGCTCTGCCTTTTTTTCAGGGTGGTGGTGGTGTTTAGTCATTTGGAACATATAAGAATAGAATATACAGTAAATTTTATTCTTATCTTTTACTTTTTAACTAATAGAAATTTGGACTGAGATTGAGTGGAAACTTTCAAAGCTTTGAAGGAATCATTAAATAATGTAAACAGTTTTAAAAGAGAAATTTTATTTAACAGCACATATTTATTGAGTGCTTGTTACATGCCAGATACTCTGTAAGAAAAAAAATTGTTTATTTTTCACTCAGCAGACTTTTCATTTAGCTTGGAGCAGTTTATTTTTTTCGTTTATAGCAGTGGTTCTCAACGAGGGACAATTTTTGGCCTTGTCTGAAGACTGGTGGGGTTGTTACTGACGTGTAGTAAAGGCCAGGTCTGCCCCTATCAACCAAGAATTATCTTGCCCCAAATGTCATTATTGCCTAGGTTGGTTAACCTGGTTTAGACCCATGCTGACATATAGGTACACTTTTTCTGTTTGCAGGTATCCTGTGTTTTTAAATCTATTTCACATTAGTTGTTTAGATCTATATCATATTTTGATTTATAACTACATCACATAGTTGGATAAAATCTTATCCCCAGAGCTGTTTTTATCAATTTTTTCACTTTCCTCTTTTGTTCTTTATTTTTCCTAATTCTCTTATTTCCTCCATTTGGCTTTTGAGATCCTGTACAATTTCTTTATAGTTTCTTAGAAATATTTCTGAAGTGCTGTGATACTTCTTAGCATTTAAAAATCTGTGTCTTAAAAGAAATGTTTACTCAAATAAAGCAGTAATAATAGATGACAGATAAATACACTTTTTAGCTTTAGATGAAAACCTTTAAATTTATTTTCTTTTAAATCTTTGAAATTTTGTGTACAAACTATTATATTCATCTGATAACATTTTATGTACTTAAAATGAATCTCATATCCATGTAGAAATGTGTTGGTTACTATGTAAAACTTAAACTTTTTTGAAATTTATTTTGTTATGAAATATAGCATCTGCATCCTTTATGTAGTATCTTTTATTTGTTGTATGTTTGTACAGTTGTTTCAGTTCTTATAGCGCAAATGGGAAGAGAATCCTAAACTATAGGACTTATTGGCTATTGGTCATTTTCATCATTTTTTTTTTTTAGTTTTAAAGGACAAAAAATGGCTTGATTGTACTGGGTAGGATCCTTTTTTATTTATAAGAAGGCAATAGAAAGGCCTTTTTGAAAATAATAGTGAAAAATGATTGTATCCTCATAATCTAGCTTGGTTCTAGGTACTTTGTAGGCAACCAGTAAATATTTGTTAAATGAATGAAAAGTAAATTTCTTTTAATTTTTGTGCTGAGAGTTTAAGTGTGAAAATAAGCCACTTGCTTTATGTGATGTTTAGATGTTTAGAATCTTAGAATCTTATTGCTGAAAAGGCCTTCAAAATCTAGTTCAGGTTCATAACAGTGTCTCTTGGGCCATCACTGGAAGAGGAGCTTGGGCAACAGCAAGAGAAGGCCTAAGAGACTAGATAGAAATGGCTCATCCTACTTCCCTTACTCCCTTCTAAATACCCCTGAATGGGCAGTTCAGCTCTTAAACAGAAAATGAAAACAAGACAAAAAGAAGAAAAAAGCAAACCAAAGATGGAAAACAATCCAATATAACATCAATTCAGTGTTATATTTTATATATGAGGACAGTGTGGCCCAGAGAGGCTCAGTGAAATATGTCTGTTAATTGTATTGTTGAAACTAGGGTCTAGGCCACTTCCAAAGACAAGAGTGCTAATTGATCACAACCAGTTACAGATTTCTTTGTTCTTTCTCCACTCCCACTGCTCCACTTGACCAGCCTAAAAAAAAAAAAAAAGAAAAGAAAATAAAGAAGAGTGATTTTATGCGGTGGCTGTTTTAAATTCAACTGGAAAGTAAAATTTTTTATGTATAATTTCTTGTATTTCTGTTGCTTCCCATCTCCCATCTTGAAGGTTAATGGCTGCTGCCACATGTTTGATAGTATGATATATGAGTTTACATATGTCATTTTTGTCTCAAACTGATCAATAATTAGGTGGCAGTTTGAGTCACTTAAAAAATTTTGCTGTCATGTAACATTTCATTTGCATTATTTCATTAAATACTTTTGAAAAGAGCGGTCAAAATGATGTATTACCTGCTGCCTTATACAAATATATAACCTTTATTTGTAACACTTTATTAATCTAGGTGCTGCATATTTTGGGGCCAGTGCTTAAAGCAAAGAAACAAAATACAACTAAAAGTTGCTTTCCTATGCTAAATGAAATAGAATAGTTGAAATATTTCATCGTGGCTATTGGATCATTTTGAAAATTACGCTTTTATGTTGCCACTATGGTATTCTGTAGAAACCAGTTTTTTTTTTAAAATGCGAAGGTAATTTTATGGCATCCTGTTCATGAATCATAGATGCAGCTCGTTTCTCTGGTATGTTAATGATAGGGTTTTTTTTTAATTTTAAAGACCCCTCCCTCCCCCATCTACATAGTATCTGTTTCCTCTAAGATGCATTTTCTATTGTTCAGTCTCTAGCATCTGTGTTAGAGGCATTCCTCAGAGGTCTGATAATTCTGTGTGTTATTAAGAACTCTGAGTATGTTGGTAGAGCTTGCAGATTTTGAACCTTAATACAGGGTGATTTGGGTAGGCAGATTTGTTGAGAAGCCTTTATGTTATTCTCATTAGATGTTTTCTTTGATCAGGTCAGATTCCTCAGAGAAGTATCTTTAAATATTGCCCAGAAGGTAATGGTATGGCTGCCATTATTATGTGAACCGAACAGGAGACAAGGCCTAAGGGCTCTGAACGAAATATGTATGTGATGATTTTAATCTCTCGTCCTCATACCCTTAATTATACTTGGTATTTTATCCTCTCCTGAGATGAGTCCTTCAGCCAGAATTCTGTTGCAGTTGTAGAGAGGCAGTTTTCATCAAATCCTCCTTATTTTAGCTCCCTACCTCCACACCACCAGGTGTTGTCAGTTTCTTTACCCATTTTTTAGTTGGACTGTCTTTTTATTGTTGAGTTTTAAGAGCTCTTTATATATTCTGAATACTAGACTTATCAGATACATGATCTGCAAATATCTTCTCCCATTCTGTAGGTTGTCTTTGCACTTACTGAGAGTATCCTTTGAATCACATATGTTTTAAATTTTGATTAATTCCAATTTATTTTTTTCTTTGTTGCAATGTGCTTTTGGTGTATCTGTTGCCTAATTTAAGGTCACAAAGACTTAAGCCTATGTTTTCCTCTAAGTGTTTTATAGTTTTAGCTTTTACATTGAAGTCTTTGATCCATTTTGAGTTAATTTTTATATATGTTGTGAGGTAGTGGTCCAACTTTATTCTAATTCATGTGGGTGCTCCTTGAAGTTTTAATGGAACTTGCCTGTTTAACCATGCATCCTGTTTTTTGTGTGTGTAACTTAATACTGCTTATTCTCATTCTTTAAAGGTTATAGCCCTGCTTAGGTTTTTTATTTTTTTCTTGAGAGGGATTGCTAAGTTATATTTTTCTAAGAAACCTTCTATTTTAAGTATATACTTAATGGTTAGAAAATCTCGTCTGCCTTTTTATTCTTATTGTATATTTGTGTTTGTTGTTTCTTTTTCTTGATGAGTCATATCAGAGGAGTAACAGTTTTACTATTTCTTTCTAACAACCAACTGTTGATTTTGTTGTTTCTGTCTCCCCTGCCCCTTGTTTTCTATTTCATTCTTTTTTTCCTTTATTATTATCTTCTTTCAACTTAGTTTGGGTTTTCTTTTTTCCTTTTCTTGGATGCTTATTTATTTATTTTTTAGTTTATTTGGTTTGTTTTTAATTACTCCTTTAAAATTTTTATTGTTACAGATTTTGGTTTAATTTTTTTTTCTTGTAACTTTTAAATTGATATGTCTTAGTTGTATATATTTTTAGAGTACATGTGATGATCAAAACAGGGTAACTGAAATATGCATTACCTCAAACGTTTATCTTTTCTTTGTGTTGAGAACATCTTCTAGCTAACCATAATTTAGATTCTTAGTTTTTGATTTTTAAAAAGACATATACATTTAAAGCTATGGTTTCTTTCCAAGTACTGCTTTAGTTGTACCCCACATGTTTTTCTATACAGCTTAGATTCTAAATTTAAAAAATTTTCTATTAAAGATTTTTAATGACTTCTGAATTTCTAAGAGCATAGTGCTTTAAAATGTCTACATGTCTAGAGTTTTGAGTTATCTTTTTAAGTTGGTTTCTAGTTTTATTTGCTGTGTAACAAGTGACTGTGTTCCATATAGCAGTTCTTTTGATACTTGCTGAGATTTACTTTCCCTATTAGTCAATTTTTATAAATGTTCTAAGTGCACTTAAAATTATGTGTATTCTGTAATTGTTGTATGTTCTTTATTTGTATTTGCCTTATGCTTCGTAATTGTGTTGTTAAAAATCCTTATCAATTCGTTTTTCTTGGGCTATCCATTAGATAGAAGTATAATGTTAATATCCTCTGATATGGTTGTGGATTTGTCAATTTCTTTGTGTAAATCTCTCAAAATTTGCCTGTTGTAGTCTAAATCTGCTATTACAGTAGTCCCAACTTCCCTCACCCCCCCATCTGCAGTTTAGCTTTCCATAGTTTCAATTACCCACAGTCAATTGCTGTCTAAAAATATTAAATGGAAGATTCTAGAAATAAATTATTCATAAGTTTTAAATTACGTGCCATTCTGAATAGTGTGATAAAATCTCATGTTATCCTGCTCTGTTCTACTTGGGATGTGAATCGTTCCTTTGTCCACTGTACCGTGCTGTATGTGCTACCCACTTGTTAGTTAAGGACATTGTCTGCTCCTGACATCCAACCATCAACATTGTCATGACCCGATGATCCAGGAATACCCACATAGATGATCTTTTCTGACATATTGTCAGAAGGTCAGTAGTCCCTAATGCTAAGTCACAATGCCTACATTATTCACCTCACTTCATCTTGTCACGTAGACAGTTTATCATCATTGCAAGAAAAGGGTGAGTAAAATATATCAGTTTCCCCTTACCCTTGGGAGATAAGTTCCACGACCACCAATGTGAATGCCTGACATCTCAGATACTACCAAACCTTATATGTACTATGTTTTTTCCTGTACATATGTATCTCTGATAAACTTTAATTTATAAATTAGGCACAGTAAGAGATTGGCAACAACAATAATGAAATAGAACAATTAATATCGTGAATGGAGTGCAATTTAAAACTTATGAATTGTTTATTTCTGGAATTTTCCATTTAATATTTTCAGACCACAGTTGACCTCAGGTAACTGAAACTACAGAAAGTGAAACTGTGGATAAGGGAGACTAACATACAATAAGATTTTTTCCCCTTTTTTCTTTTTGTTTTAATTCAAATTTTACAGAAAATAAGATATTTTGAGAGCGTGCATATTCACCTAACTTTTATTATAGTATAATTGTCCTATTTTATTATTAGTTATTTTTGTTAATCTCTTACTGTGCCTAATTTATAAATTAAACTTTATTGTAGGTATGTATGTATAGAAAAAACATAATGTATATAGGCTTCGGTACTATTTGGGATTTCAGGCATCCATTGGGGTCTTGGAATGTATCCCTTGCAGATAAGGGGAGACTACTCTATTTGCATAAATGTTCATAATTATTATCTCCTTGGGGAGCCTGTTGTTCTTCCATCTCAGAAAGGACAAACTTCTTATTTCTCCTTGTGGGTTACCTTTCATTGATGGTAAAGCCTTTCAAGGGTGTCAGCTTTAGGTGGGATCTCAGTTCCATCTGCACCTTATATGACCCCAACCCAGCACCTTGTAATTTGCCTGTCCAAGACCATTGGCAGGGTATTAGTTTTTGTTGTTTTCCTTCTTTTTTCCTGATACTTAGAACTCCACTTTCTTTTTTTATGGGCTCAAATATTTATTCAAAACATATTTTATATTTTATCCAGCTTTTCCAACCATTGATAGTAGGAGAATTTTCAGGTTATCTATTTTGCTCAATTGTTAGAACTGGAAATTTCTGAGTATTTTACTTTGTATTCTTTCTGTTCTTTTCTCTTTGTTAGCATTTTAAAGTTTATATTTCTTTCTAGTTTTCAGCATAGCCTTTGCTACTCATTTTTATCCAATCGGAAAGGAAATAGTAGTGTTCATCATGTGGAGACTAGAAATGTGTTTGGCATTTTAAACAATTTCATTAAAAATAGTACTGCATAGAAAAATGTAACAGAAATTGATGTCTATAAATCACTATTTAAATCACAGTTTAATTTTGAGTCTGTCACCTAATTTTAGTTTTGTTGTATTTTACAGTTTAAAACAGAGTGGAAAATTCCCTGGAAATCCCTGGCCTCCCTATAAGAAAAGGACATCACTCCATTCTAGCTATAAAGGTCTTATGAGACTTTTGCACTGTAAAACTTTACACATTGTGCTATTCACTCTGCTTTACAAGGTACAGTAGTAATTTGAATAGAAAGACTTAGATTAGAATTTATTTTCATAATTTTCAAATAAAAGTGCCGTAGGATATTTACATAAAAGTATCATTTATAAAGCAAAGTGTATTTATACATTTAAAATGTATGAGGATATGTTATAATCAAATACATTTGAAATCCAAGTTGAAAATAATGGAATAGCTATACCACTCTTTGTGAGAAACTTTTTATCTTATGCAGCTACAGAAGGAAATATTTATTTATAGCTTCTATAGAACAAGAAGTGAAATGCTGTGGAACTACAGGAAGGATGGAAAGCACTACAGGAACTGAACAACCCCAGAACCCACTAAAATGACAGCTATGCGGGCCAGTGACCCTTAGGTTGCTTTTTTCTTCTGATCAGGAATGTGACATGTAGGGGTTTGAGTGGGGTCCCTGTGTGGCAGCATCAAAGAATTTTTTTTTTTTTTTGAGACAGAGTCTTACTCTGTTGCCTGGGGTAGAGTGCTGTGGCGTCAGCCTAGCTCACAGCAACCTCAGAGTCCTGGGCTCAAGCAATCCTCCTGCCTCAGCCTCCCATGTAGCTGGGACTACAGACGTGTGCTACCATACCCGGCTCATTTTTTCTATTTTTAGTAGAAATGGGGTTTCACTCTTGCTCAGGCTGGTCTCAAACTCCTGAGCTCAAGCGGTCCTCCTGGCTGGGCCTCCCAGAGTGCTAGGATTACAGGTGTGAGCCACCCCCTCTACCCCAGGCCAGGAATTGTTTTTGATAAACATCTTAGGAACTCAAAAGATGATGCTTTTACTTTCTTGTTACCTAGAATTTATTTTATTCTTGAATCTTCTCGTATAGAACTGATTTATTTATTTGATGAACATTGATTGTATCCTCAAATTATATGTAACGTAATATTATGTAGTATGTATATATAAAACAAGAATTTTTGTGATCTAATCTGGATAAAAGATGAAAGATAAACTATACTCATTAGATAAAATAACTATAAACATCTGTAAAATATAGACATGATAAATATTAGCAATTAGGTACAAGGAAAACCTATTGTGCCTCTTCCTAATTAGAATTTGAAAATTAAAAATTATAAGAAATTTGAATAAAAGCTTATTTGTTATGCAAATGTCCAACTACTGTGTACAATTTTTTAAAATTATTTAAGAAAGTATGCATTAAATTTAGTTAAGTAGACAACTTTTTCCTAATGTTGTAATGAAATAATACTTTTAGATTTCTATACCTCCCTTCCTTTCAACCCTACACATGGCCAGTTTTGCATTTTATTTGTTGTAAAAGTTATTCTGTTAAGATTTTAGGCAAGACACCTTGAATGGTTTATTTTCATTAATTTCCAAAAGGATTATTCAGTAAATGACTTAAAATGCTTTTTTGCATTAAGAAATGTAGAATACCTTATCTTACTAAAAAGATATTTGTATTTATTTTACAAATAATGGAAATTCTTTGAATGTTTACTTAGTGCTAAATTTTGTTTGAGATGCTTTATATATACTTGTAGGCATTATTTTGTTTAATTCTAGCAAAAATCTTTATGAGTGAAAGTTCTGTTATTCTCCCTTTTCGATAGGAAATTGAGTTTTAGAGGTTAGATATCTAGTTCAGATGGGGAAGCTGAGTACTGTTGTAAGTAAAAATAACTAATAAATAACTCATGAAAAATTATGGAATCTTTACTTCAAATAAATTATGCTCTTTCAAGTTATATTTTTCAACTTCTTCATTGCTTAATGTAAAAATAGTATTTTATGAAAAATAAAAAGGCAACATGTTAGTTGTTACAAGACTATTATAAAAATATTTTGAAAATCAACTTTGTAATAGCTTTCTTGACTTTAATATTAATAATAATAATTTTAAAAAACTTTTCTATTTTTTTCTGAATTAATGGCTCACACCTTTAATTCCAGTGCTTGGCAGGCCAAGGCAGGAGGATCACTTGAGCCCAGACATTAGGGACTAGTCTGGGCAATATAGCAAGACTCCATCTTTAGAAAAAATAAAATCAATTAGTTGGGCATGTTGGTGTGTGCCTGTAGTCCCAGCTATTTGGGAGGCCGAGACAGGAAGATCGTTTGAGCCCAGGAGTTTGAGGCTACAATGAGCTAAGATTATGCCAGTGGACTCCAGCCTGGGCGACAGAGCGAGACTACTTCTCAAAACAAAAACACTTTTCTGGCCGAGTGTTGTGGCTCATGCCTGCAATCCTAGCACTCTGGGAGGCTGAGGTGGGAGGATCCCTTGAGGCCAGGAGTTCCAGACCAGCCTAAGCAAGAGCAAGACCTGGTCTCTACAAAAAATAGAAAATTTAGCCTGGCATAGTGGTGAGCATCTGTAGTCCCAGCTACTCTGGAGGCTGAGACAGGAGGATTGCTTGAGCCCAGGAATTGGAGGTTGCAGTGAGCTGTGATGAGGTCACTCCACTTCAGCCTGGGTGACAGAGCAAGACTGTCTCAAGAAGACAAAAACAAAAACAAAAATCACTTTTCTAATTGACATTGCATTGTCAAGTCAACTTTTTGAAAATCAATTTCAGAAAATCACCTTTATCCCTTGCCATGTTTAATGTTAAAGAACATGTTAAAATAAAACTCCCTGGAAAAATCATTTTTAGTTATTTTTCCTTGTAATGCCTTATAAAGGGATTTTTTTCTCCTTAGTTTTTAAGTTAGTCAGAGCTGTAATACTACAGGATTTCAAGTCAAAATTTATTTTAATTTAGCTAGCAATATTTTATTTATTAGTAGTTGTAGTAATGATAGGCGATGGTCTGGGAGTTTGTGGTTTGTGTTCTAGTGTTGCTTATACTAGCTGGTTGTGTGGCTGAGCCTTGATTCTTTCTGTGTAACATACTGCATCAGAAAGCATGACTTCTGTCATCTTCAGTCTTCAGGCCCCTCCTGCTCTTCACACCATTGGCAACACCCACTTACTATTAATATTTGTTGAATACCAGTCGCTGGATACTATACTAAGCAAATGACAGATATTAACTCATGTAATCCTCACAACAATTCTGGGCTATCATTCCAGTTTCAGAGATGAGACAACTAAGGCCAGAGTCTGTTCATCAAGGTCAAATAGGTATAGACAGAATTTGTGTTAAAATTCAGGTTTTAAAAAAATTTTGAAAGCCTATGTTCTTCACCACTTTGCCACACAACAAATAAATAGAAAAACCATCTCAGTTGTCAAAAAAATTTAGAAAGTCATTGAATTGAAAGATTCTTTAGTAACAATGGATTAGGTCTTAAGTGACTAAATCCTCCTTTCCCAGTCTCCTCAGCCATTTGGGCACTTCCTGTGAAGCTCAGCTTAGCTTGTCCTCTTTTTTGTTCTTTGCTATCTCACATGCAACTGAAATTGCCACTCACTAGAGAGCCTCTTCCTCTCTTTCCTTTCAACATTTGGCCAGATGACCTTTTTGTAATGATAAGATGATAGCTGCCAGGCCACTTTTTTCTTACGGTATTTTACGTATCTTCTGGCTAGTGGTCTGTTGCATCATATCGAATAAGTGATTGGTGTAGGTAGCCCTGAAATCCTGTGTAAGGTGTAAGGCTTGCATTATGTAATACATATATAAGGTTAGGTTTATTGAATTTTCCTCAGAAGTCTCTCTACTAACCACTTACATTCCTTCTTCCTTGCTCATCCTTATAAATCACACACTGACATACATACATATACAGTTGCTTAAAATACCCAGAGGCTCAGAGCTTTAATTTTAAAGACAGATTTTAAGAAAATTAACGTTCCATAAACACTTAAACTGTGCTCCCAGACACATTTGCCTGAATTACTCTATTTAATAAAGTTATTTATCTGATATCCTTTTCAGGAGAAGTGTGTCAGCAAATTATGATGTAAAATGTTCTTGTTACATTATTTTATAAGATACTAGTATATTAATATTAACGGTTTTAGTGGGCTATTTGGTGTGTTAACCTGAAATCTGTCACCTGATATTTCTAGATATTGCTTAAAGTACTATGTGATCCTGAGAGGAAACCTGGTGTTTTGGTTTTAGTTTGTCTTTTCACCAAGATGTAGCTTTACTTACATATCTGATTTTTATGTACCTGATTGTGTTATTTTCATCTATAACATTAAAATGCTTTTTGATCTTTAAATGAAATACATTTTGTGGAAAAAGTAATTATAAGGCACTTTTTTTCCTTTTTAAAGATTTTGATGGATCATCAAAATCTATCAGAACATGTACTCTGCATGGTTTTATATCTGATTGAATTAGGACTTGAAAATTCTGCTGAAGAGGAATCAGATGAAGAGGTAAGTAGTTTCTTATATTTTAAAATTTTTAAATAGGGGGCAGCCCCTATCTGACTCTAGCTAGTTGTTGCCATGCCAGACATGTCATAACTTTACTGACTATGTTATGCCTTAATAAAGTATATTTATGCACTCTGGGAGGCCGAGGTGGGAGAATTGCTTGAGCTCAGGAGTTTGAGACCAGCCTGAGCAAGAGTGAGACCCCATCTCTACTAAAAATATAAAAAATTAGCTGGGAAGCTAAAAATAGAAAAAAATTAGCTGGGCATGGTGGTGTGCACCTGTTAGTACAGCTACTTGGGAGGCTGAGGCAGTAGGATTGCTTGAGCCCAGGAGTGTGAGGTTCCTGTGAGCTAGGCTGACACTACGGCACTCTACCCAGGGCAACAGAGTGAGATGCTGTCTCCAAATACAAATAAATAAATAAATAAATAAAAATAAAAAATAAAGTGTATATATGGATTCATCTTGAAGTCCATTTATGGATTCATCATACTCATGTAACATCTTCTTAACAACTGCTAGAAAAGGCCCGTTTTGATCTTCAAATACACATGGTCTTTTAGAGCTTTCATTGATATATTAAACTCTACTTATGGGATTATTGAATTTGAAATTCGTAGTTCACATCATAAAAATTAATCTAAGAAGAATGTTTAATGCATTTTTGGTCACATTAAAAATAATGTGGTTGTAGATAACTTCAAATTATCTTTTATTTCCTCTGATACCAAAACAGCTGCTTCACTGCTTACTCATTGATTACTAGTAAAAAATTATTAAGTTAGGACTTCAGTCTAGAAATTCTAATAATTTGATTAGAGATTATTTTTGAGTGGCAAATTCTTTCTGTAAGATTTTAAGGTAATGGAATGAATATTGTTATATGGGAGAATGTTTAAAGTACTTATGAATACAAGTTGTTAATGTGTTTCGTTAAAGAATAAAAGCAATTGTTACTACAAATTAAATTTTACAAATGTGTAAGATTCTTCTCATCTCCTCCCTCCAAAAAGATAAAAAAGCCCACAGCACAATAACAGCAAAAAAAAAACAAGTTAAAAAAAAAATTCAGCAGTTCTTTGTAGTCCAAGTGGAATCAACATATATTCTTTCATAAATATTAAAAGGTCATTAAGATTTCTCTAAGACCTCTTAATATTATATTTATGAAAAAAATATATGTTGGTATGTTGACTTTTTGATTGATTTTTCAGACTTCCATAATTAGTCCAAACTAACATTATTTATTTGACTGTATTATTACTAATGGGTGATAATAAATATTCTGTAAGGTTAAGTATTTCCAGATTGAAAAATATATTTTTCAGGAGACATTTAGCTGATTCAGTTGGAGTTTTTCATATTACTATTGAGAAATTTATTACTGTATTTTGTGTTTCTATTTGGTTTTATTCTCTTTAAATTTATCAACTTGATAATTTGTGGCTGAGACTTTAAGAAATTCAGGAATATGACAGGATTATGGATGATTATTTGGGCTTGTTACGTCCCCATTGTCCCTTAGATGAGATGTGGCAAGGTTTGATATTCATTATTTTTATGTTTTAGGCATCAGTGTGTGGACCAGAACGTTGTCATGACAGTTGGTTTCCTGGTAGTAACTTAGTGTCAAACATGCGACACTTTATAAACTATGTTAGAGTGCGAGTTCCAGAGACTGCTCCTGAAGTGAAGAGAGACTCATCTGCAAGTACTAGCTCTGATAGCTTGGGTTCTTTACAAGTAAGTGTAAGAGCAAGAAGGAAAAGCGTTATGTTGGGATATATTATTTAGATTATCCTGTGGTATCAAAAAGAAAAATGTGGTTGTAGATAACTTTAAATTATCTTTTATTTCCTGTGATATATTTAAACAACTTCTGCCTCACCAGTCTTTTTCCTTTAATCTGCCAGACTTCACGACGGCCTAAAGTTCTTCAAAGAGAGGTAGATGTGTATGATATTTACGTTAACTAGCAACATGGCTTTAACTGGAAATGGGAAAAAAAAACCCTTGAAGTATTTGTGTGTGTATGTGTGTGTAATTAATATGGTTAAGTTTTAAAAATTGTTTCTTTAATATATGTGTGTTTTTTTGATAAAATGTTAAGCTTAATAGTAAAGAAAAATCATGTTGTTGAGCTTAAAAATAATACTGAGTATTTAAAAGTGAGTTTTTCTTACTAGTATTAGAACTATTTTGGCCCAATTATAGGTGGCACATTGGATCTGTTTATATTTAGCATTGCAGCTATATTACTAACATCTTAAAAATGACTTGGATATTTCATAAATCAAAATAAATTTTATGCTGGCAGCATGCTTATTTATAAATAATTTTTTCTGCTTCTATGGCAATTAACTTTGATAAAATAAGCCCATAAAAGTGTTAAAACTCTATATGTTGTATATTTGGACTCACTTTGAAAATTAACTTTCTCATTGCATGTAGGTTAATTTAATTAATTTTTAACTTTTAAAAATCAGAAATAAAGTATATTGAAATAATATGTCAAAGAACTAAACTTAACCAGTTCTAATCCCTACAACCTAGATTTTTGTGAGTGGAGAGCGTTGAATCAGACATTTCTCTTAGTAGAGTCTATTCATAGGAGCTTTCTTTGTCTTTGACATGTTTTTACTGGGAATACTGTATAGAGTTTTAATTAAAATATTTGAACCTCTATAAAAGGCTCTTTGCCTCTAATGCTGGTAGAGAGTACTTTAGAAAACAGCTTGGGTATTGAAAAATAGTGTATACTATACTTTGATTCATAAAAGCTCAGCTGATATTGGGGTATCCTTTGTGTACTCACTTTAAAAAAATTAAGGAAGTCCATTAAATTGACTCGTATCTTAATTAAAAGATGATTTCTAAGAGCCCTAATGCAGTGCAGTTTGACCACTTTAGTAAAAAGGCTATTTAGAAGATAAATTGTTGAGAAAAACACTTAGTTAAAAAAATTTGTTCAAATAACAGCTCATAGCAATAGTAAAATATGAAACATCAATTTGATTTTTCTTTCTTACATTTCAGTTTAGTAACTTTGAGCATTTATGTTAGAAGTAATTTTACTGTGAAGTTCCTTAAAAGTAAAATTAATTACCAGTTCAGATTCATTAACTTAGAAAATTAAAAAAAATTAATTTGTAATTTTCTTAACTGGAAACTGTAGCAGTTTCCTAGAAGTTAGTAAAGAGTATAGTATTCTTGATGAATGTTGAATAGAACAGCTTTTCTTCCTTTAAACTGATGAGGAATTTAGTTTATGATTTCTCTTCAATATGGCTATGGATACTACTTTTCCAGATAAATAGGCTCAGGAGGTTGAGAAAGAAGTATTATTGCTGATAATCTACAGTTTCATTTAAACAGCAAATCTATTGAATAAATGTTTGGGTAAACTTTGAGCATTCACATTGGAAAATGTAGTACTAATATGTTTCTAAAATTGTTGAATAACTTCTCTTGATTTTTGTTTTTGTTTTTTTAATGGTAGAATTCTGGTACAGCTCAAGTTTTCAGCTTAGTAGCAGAGCGCAGAAAGAAATTTCAGGAGATCATCAATCGCAGTAGCAGTGAAGCAAATCAGGTGGTTCGTCCCAAAACGTCAAATAAATGGTCTGCTCCTGGTTCAGTTCCACAGTTAACTACAGCCATTTTGGAAATTAAAGAAAGCATATTGTCTTTGCTAATTAAACTTCACCACAAACTCTCAGGAAAACAAAATTCCTACTATCCTCCTTGGCTTGATGACATGGAAATTTTAATCCAACCAGAAATTCCTAAATACAGTCATGGAGATGGTATAACTGCAGTAGAAAGAATTTTACTAAAAGCTGCATTGCAAAGCAGAATGAACAAACGCATCATTGAAGAGATATGTAGAAAAGTGACCCCTCCTGTGCCACCCAAAAAAGTTACTGCAGCAGAGAAGAAAACATTGGACAAAGAAGAAAGGTAATTTTTATTTTTAATGTTTTAAACGTGTGGTACAGTTGAAGATGTGATATTTTCTTCCTTTTGGTCATTAAGGCTGATCATATGGATATTTAGCACCAACAGTCATAGGTGATTGATTAGTTTGTAAGATAAATGGAACGGAGCATAGTCAGTGCTTATGCATGTAAAATGCTGAATTCGCTGGAGGAAAGAAGACGAGAGTTTCTGACTCTAACCTTAAATTACTACCTTTGGGGCATGGTGGCATGCACCTGAAGTCCTAGCTACTTGGGAGGCTGAGGAGGGAGGATCACTTTAGTCCAGGAGTATGAGACCAGCCTGGGCAACATAGTGAGACTCCCTTTTACAGAAAATAAAAAAATTAGGTAGGTGTGGTGGCATGTGTCTGTAGTCCTGGCTACTAGGGAGGCTGAGTCAGGAGGATTGCTTGAGCCCAGGAGTTTGAGGTTGTAGTGAGCTGTGATCATGCCACTGCATTCCAGCTTGGGCAACAGAAGAAGACCCTGTCATTCATTCATTAATAAATAAATAACTACCTTAAACTTCTAGACTCTTTTGGAAAAATTGCTAATACTGTTATTGCTTTAGGGATCTAACAATTCTCTTGCTCTTTTCAAAAACTATTATCAATTCAACTTTAAATGAGAACAGAAAAAATTTTAAATATTTCCGAAAATAAAGATCTAATTGCATTAGTTTCTTTTGGTTTTTTTCTAATCTTTGTCAATATATGATTGCTACTTATTTACAAATTCATGTTTTTAAACACATTCTAACTTGTGTCTCTAGTTTTTGGACCCTTAGGTTACTTTTAATTTGTTGTTAAATTATAATATTTATAAATCCTTTTTCCTCATCTTTTGACTTTCATTCTTGGGATGATGTTTTTTATCCCAAGATAAATGATGTTTATGATGTTAAGTGGAACTTGTGGGCCAAGGGCTATGAATATGATATGGTTCTTAGCACACACTGCTTGCCAGAGAGTTGTATTATTGTGCATTATCACCAGCTATTTCCCAACAGCCTTGTCAATATTGCCTACACTGCTATCATAAACATGACAAGGTAAACTTGAGAGGTTGAAACTCAGCATAACTGTCAAACTCTTGGAAAGGGTTCAGTGTTTATTAAAAAACAGTATACCTTCTAATGAATGTGCATGAAACTAAAAGACCCAGGACATTTCAAAAAGATTTCAGAATTTCAGTTGTTAAACTCAGTGATCAGTTTGATGTAGGAGATGAGGGACAACTCATGAATGGTTCCCAGATTTCTGATTTGGATAATGTTCCTTTTACCGAGATGAGGGAGTATGGAAGGGGACTGAGGCTCAGTGGTAAAATTGATATGTTCTGTTCTGTACTTTACTGAGTTTAAGGAGGTATCCAGGTGAAGAAGTACAGTCAGATGTAGAGTTTGAGACTTAGGGGAGCATTCTTAGAGCTACAGATTTGAGAATATAACTAATGATAGATGCTTTATATTTTGAAGAGTATGTATATTATGAAGATGAGAAGGCTGAATATAGAACTCCAGGAAAGGCTGGGCGCGGTGGCTCACACCTGTAATCCTAGCACTCTGGGAGGCTGAGGCGGGAGGATCGCTTGAGCTCAGGAGTTTGAGACCAGCCTGAGCAAGAGTGAGACCCCGTCTCTACTAAAAATAGAAAGAAATTAGCCAAACAACTAAAAATAGAAAAAATTAGCTGGGCATGGTGGCGCATGCCTGTAGTCCCAGCTACCCGGGAGGCTGAGACAGGAGGATTGCTTGATCCCAGGAGTTTGAGGTTGCTGTGAGCTAGGCTGATGCCACGGCACTCTAGCCCAGGCAAGAGAGTGAGACTCTGTCTCAGAAAAAAAGAACTCAAAGCAAAAACATTAAAGGGAATGGTTGAGGAAGGAGTACCTACAGAAGTGACTGAAAAGGCGAGCCTGAGCAAGAGCAAGACCCCCTCTCTACTAAAAATAGAGATAAATTAGCTGGACAGCTAAAAACATGTACAGAAAAAATTAGCCAGGCATGGTGGCACATGTCTGTAGTCCCAGCTACTTTGGGAGGCTGAGGCAATAGGATTGCTTGAGCCTAGGAGTTTGAGGTTGCTGTGAGCTAGGCTAACACCACGGCACTCTAGCCCGAGCAGCAGAGTGAGACTGTCTCAAAAAAAAAAAAAAAAAAAAAAAGGAGTAAAAAGGGATGGTTAGAGTGGAATAGAAGAAAAGGGGTGAGTGGCTTTAGAGAAGGCATGAGAAGAGGAAGTTCAAAAATTGTTAGTGATGCACTACTTCGGATAAGATTGGCTGTCCTATTTGATTTGCTAGGAGATCATCCTTTGGTAACTGTATCAAGGGCAATTTTAGTCACATATATAGTTATACTTCATCTCTGATATAATTAAAAGTTTTTTACAGAAAATTTATATTAAAAGTGTACACAGGCTGGGCGTGGTGGCTCACGCCTTAATCATAGCACTCCGGGAGGCCGAGGCGGGCAGATTATTTGAGCTCAGGAGTTCGAGACCAGCCTGAGCAAGACCAAGACCCCATCTCTACTAAAAATAGAAAGAAATTATATGGACAGCTAAAAATATATATAGAAAAATTAGCCGGGCATGGTGGCACATGCCTGTAGTTCCAGCTACTCGGGATGCTGAGGCAGGAGGATCGCTTGAGCCCAGGAGTTTGAGGTTTCTGTGAGCTAGGCTGATCCCACAGCACTCTAGCCAGGGCAACAGAGTGAGACTCTGTCTCAAAAAAAAAAAAAAAAAAAAAAAGTATACACAAAGGCCTATAGTAAATTAAGAATTTAGGAGCATTCCTATTTTTTCTCATAGGAATTTAGAAATAGGAGTTAAAAGAACTAACATATGATTGATTGATTAATTAATTAATTAATTATTTTTTAGAGACAGTGTCTCACTTCATCAGCCAGTCTGGAGTGCAATGGCTCAATCTTAGCTCACTGCAGCATCAAATTCCTAGGCTCGAGTGATCCTCTTGCCTTAGCCTCCCAAGTAGCTAGGAGTATAGGTGTGCCCCATAGCACCTGGCTGAGTTTTAAATTTTTTGTATATACCAAGTCTCACTGTGTTGCCCAGACTTGTCTTAAACTCCTGGTCTCAGTCTTGCCACAGCCTTCCGAAGTGCTGGAATTATAGGCATGAGCCATAGCACCCAGCCAGAACTAACATGTAATTTAGATGACAGTTCATTAAGTTTGAATTAGTAACAGCCTAAAATTTAGTAAATCTACTGTGATAAAAATAGAAAATTCAAAATGAGGTAAGATTTTTGTTTTTGTTAACCTCTTCTAAATTAGTGGTCTTTTATTCTGGTTATGTAATAGCGTATCATTTCCTTTCTTTCTGGTCCAAAAAAAATAGTGTATGCTTTTTTTTTCATATAAGGAAGATATTCAGTGAATCAAAGTCTATTTTGTTTGGGTAAAAGTATTCTTTAATTATTACTAATAATAAACGTGATACTAGAGGACATAGTTCAGATGCTGGGTGTTTTGTTTTGTTTTGTTTTGTTTTGTTTTGTTTTGTTTTGTTTTGTTTTTGAGATAGAGTCTCACTCTGTTGCCCAGGCTAGAGTGCCATGCCATCAGCCTAGCTCACAGCAACCTCAAACTCCTGGGATCAAGCAATCCTCCTGCCTCAGCCTCCCAGGTAGCTGGGACTACAGTCATGTGCTACCATGCCCGGATCATTTTTTCTATTTTTAGTAGAGGTGGGATTTCATTCTTTCTCAGGCTGGTCTCAAACTCCTGAGCTCAAGTGGTCCTCCTGCCTCAGCCTCCCAGAGTGCTAGGATTACAGGTGTGAGCCACTATGCCTCAGATGCTGTTTTTATGGGGAGAAAAAAGGTCCTAGTGCTCTCGTAATAAAAAATTTTAAAAGCTTTACTTTTGTCAGATTTTGTTTTCTTTTGGTATTGACAGTACTGACAAGGACTTGAAACTAATTTTGTAGCAGACAGCTAAGGATTAAGATGAATCTATTTGAATCTCACTGTGCTTCTCACATTTGTCTCTGGGTTGGATTTTAGATTGAATTTCATAATAAAGGGAGAACAGTTCATAAACACTTAATGAGGATCCATTTTCAAGTACCTCACCTATAGACAAACTTGGCATCGCTTTCATAATAGATTAGCTTCATAGAAAACAAGATACAAATAAGAAACTGTAGCTGGCTGTAATAATATGCAACATCAGTGTCTTCACCTCTGGGGCAGTAATGGAAAATTTCTGAGTTGTACTGAATCTGCCAGAACTTGCTTATGTCTTCTGTTAATGGTCTTTATTTACATTTCTACCCAATTTTAGAAAAGGAATAATCTAGATTAAGAAAAAATTCACAACGACATTCCATTTCTGGTTGTCATAGACAGCTGCTGTAGAAATACATTTTAATACTAGTGTCAAACAGTTACATTTGAGGTTTTCTTATGTTTGATATGTGGATTTGTTATTTTAAAAAAATCTAATATGACAAACATTAGATGTTTAGATATTTGTCATACTCTTATAATCAGATTTATTCTAAATATAAATGTACATATTTAAAGATGAGCTGGAGAGTGGCATTAATTAAAGAAGCATACCAAAACTTATAAATTTATGAAGTAGTGATACAGGAGACCAAGTGTGTATTCCAGCAGCCCCCAACCTTTTCGGCACCAAGGACTGATTTCATGGAAGATGATTTTTCCACGGACCTGTGGTGGGGAGATGTTTCAGGATGATTCAAGCACATTACATTTATTGTGCAGTCAAATTTCTCTGCTAATGATAATCTGCATTTGCAGCCGCTCCCCAGTACTAGCATCACTGCCCAGCTCTACCTCAGATCATCAGGCATTAGGTTCTCAAAAGGAGTGCGCAACCTAGATCCCTCACATGTGCAGTTTATGGTAGGGTTCATGCTCCAATGAGAATCTAATGCTGCCACTGATCTGATAGGAGGTGGAGCTCAGGCAGTGATGTGAGCTGTAAATACAGATGAAGCTTCCCTCTCTGGCCCACCACTCACCTCCTGCTGTGTGGCCCGGTTCCTAACAGGCCACAGACTGGCCCTGGGGATTGGACACTGCAGATGTATTCTATCCATGCTGTTGTTGCTCATAGCATTTTTGGAGGTCTCTTAGAATGCTTTGAGCATCTATAGCACCTTTTTGTTTTGTTTCCATTTCTTCCATTGTGGCAAATATTTGTTCTTTGAGGATAGATTTAATTTTTAAAAATGTTCTATTTTGAAGCAATCTTTTTTTTTTTTTTTTTGGAGACAGTCTTGTTCTGTCACCCCAGCTAGAGTACAGTGGCATCATCATAGCTCACTGCAACTTCAAACTGCTAGGCTCAAGCCATCTTCCTGCCTCAGCCTCCCAAGTAGCTGGGATTACCATGCCACTGTGCCTGGCTAATTTTTCTATTTTTAGTGGAGATGGGGTCTCGCTCTTGCTCAGGCTGCTCTCAAACTCCTGAGCTTAAGCAATACTCCCACCTGAGCCTCCCATAGTGTTAGGATTATAGGCGTGAAGCAATCTTAAACTTGCAGAAGTATTTCAAGGACAGTGCAAAGAACTTCTCAAATCATTTCAGAGTAAGTTGCTGATATGATGCCCCTTCACCCTGAAGAACTTTAGTGTGTATTTCCTAGAAATAAGGGCCTTTTCTAACATAACCACAGTGCAACTAACAAAATTAGGAAATTAACATTGTATTTGAGTATGATTAAATACTTAGACCCCAAGTTTTGACAGTTGCCTCAATAATGTTTCTTATAGCAAAAAGATCCAATTCATAATCACTCATTGCATTTAATTATGTCTCTTTGGTCTCCTTCAATATGGAATAGTTTCCTCAATGTTTCCTTTATTTTCATGATCTTGGCACTTTTGAAGATTATGAGGATAGTAAGTAGTAACATTGCAGGATGTCCCTCAATTTGGGTTGTCTGCTGTCTCTTTATGTTTAAATTCAGGTTATGCATCTTTGGCAGGAATATCAATGAAGTGTTCGTGTTTTCTGTGCATTCCATAAGATTTCAATTTGTTTCATCACTGGTGGTTAACTTTGGTCGCTTGATTAGGAGGGTATTTGGCAGATTTCTTCACTGTCAAATTACCTTTTCCCCCTTTCATAATTAATACATAATTTGTGGAAAACCACTTTGAGATATGGTAATATTCCACTCCTATTAACTTTAAATAAATTCATTTATTTTTATCAGTATGGACTCCTGGGTTCCTATTTTATCTAATACGGTTATTATTCATTTTGATGCTCATATTTTTCCAGATTTGGCCACTAGGCATCCCTTCAAGCTGGTTTCTGTGTCCTTTTCATCTATCCTCATCCTTGTTTGAAGATATTTTTATTTTCTGGGACCATAAGATGTTCCAAGGTCATCTTGAACTTGGAGTCAGCCATCTCTCCAAGGAGTCTTGGTTACTTTTAGTAGAGAATTATATTTGGAAAGCATAATCCATGTGCTTAGTCTACTGAGGCATTGCTGTTTTCATGCCTTTTTAGTGGGTAGAGCTAGGGAAAATCGTGTGTGCATGTATCTTTGTATGTTTGTGTTTGTGTTGGAGGATGTGGAGAGGGGAGGGAGGGAGAAATTTATGTTTAGTTTTGTGTCTGCATGTACTGAAAACCATGAGAGTTCATCCTGATACTTCCAATTCCAATCTAACACCATGGGAGCCATTCTTGTTTTCTGTCTTTCCATGTTTGTAACTCTACTCCCACAGTGAGAAACCTAGCACCCATAATCCTCAATGTGTATATATGTATTACCTTTTTTGATCAATTCCCTTATATGTAATAAATTTCTTATAATCTTTTACCACACAAATGCCCTCATGTGCCAAGGCTGTTGGATACTGACACCTTGTGCTAGGTGTTGCCATCCTTCATATTCAGGAAGGGAAGAGAGGGGAGGAGTAGATTTAATTTTTTGAAATGGCCAATGTCATTGAGAGTTAAGTTTGATGAATGAAATGAGTGATCTACCTGGATAATAATATTTTGACTCAAAAACAATATAGAAGAATTTTTGTTGTAAAATAAAGCAAGTTTTCTTATGTGGACCCTGAATTATCTTTAAGTGTTAACTGAGGCGGGGGCTGGGGGGAGGGGATGGGTGTATGCCTACATGATGAGTGTGTTGCACACCGTCTGGGGGATGGTCATGCTTGAAGGTGCTGACTCGGGGAGGTGGGGGGTGGGGGGAGAGGATGGAGATATGACTACATGGTGAGTGCCAGGCGCACTGTCTGGGGAATGGACACGCTTGAGGCTCTGACTCAGGGGGATGGGCGGAACATGGGCAATGTATATAACCTGAGCTTTTGTACCCCCATGATGAGCTGAAATAAAAAAAAAAAAAAGAACATTAGAAGTCTTTTGAACATTATTGGCAAAAATATGTAATTTGTCATGGTAAGGTGGACCACAAAACTTGACTTTATAGTTGTTCCTGATTATCCCCACTAATTTGATGGGAGCAGGTATATAAATAGTTTAAAAATTACTATTAGCATTCCATTCTTCTAAATTCCATGTGCTCTATCCTTGAATCCTTTCAGATTAATAGGTAAATACTTTTAGGTTTCCTATAGAAATGATTTATAGATTCTTAGTTTAACATAATGTTATGACTTTTATAATATATAGATATAATAATAGTCATTAAAAGAAACTGCTATAGTATATTCTGTCCATTATGTTTTCATATCCTTTGTTCATGAGCTGTGATCACTTCCTCTATGAGTTTTGTTCAAGTAAAAAATTTGTCTCTCTCAATGAGGTAATATATAATAACTTACCTCTTAACCTTTTACTTTTTCTTCTTTCTCTGTCTCCTCTCTTATTTAAATTACTGTTTTAACCTTCCGTTAGTGGGAGTAAAATTTTATGTTGCTGAGTATTGTTAGCATTTCATAATCTGGGTAGCCTATCCTCTTTTTTTATTAGTTTACTTTTATTTTCTTATTCTTCTGTATGGTACTGTTGTATTGGTGAAATTTTTTTTTTTTTTTTTTTTTTGGCAACCAGTCTTAAAATATTCTTTGGAAGTAGATAGGGATAAATAATAAATAAGGAAGTAGTGAATTAATCCAAAGGAATATTTATGCTTAGATTGGAACTATAGTTTTATTCTTTTATTCTATTATGTTGTATTTGAGTCTCTTCAGATTCTTTTACTTCATACAAAATAAACCAAACTTGAACTGTCTCCTAGTAGAAACTGGGAAACTTATTGCCTTCTGCTCATTCTCTAATAGGAGAAGCCTATTTTTAGGGTAGCAGTAAATCTAACTGTTCTTCAAAATCTAATCTTTTAGATTTTGTTTATATTTAAACATCATAGTTTTTTCTAGCAACTAATTTACTATTAAATGGGGGATAAATTATTAGTCCCTTGCTAAAAAAGACTTTTGTTCTTGCTCCCATCTGAAATATATACTTAGGAAATTGTGTTGTTGGAAATCCAGATTTTCTATCTACCTCAATTATTATTTCACATTTAAAGTAAATCTTAGCTTTTATTTTATCTGTTGAATCTGTGAATTTGAAATCTGTATATTTTCTTGTTTTTGGAAACAGAGTCTTGCTCTGTTGCCCTGGCTTTGGGGGGCGTCATCATCATAGGTCACTACAACCTCAAACTCCTAGGCTCAAGCGATCCTCCTGCCTCAGTCTCCTGAGTAGCTGGGACTACAGGCATGTGCCATCATGCCTGGCTAATTTTTGTATTTTTTGTAGAGATGGGGTCTTGCTCTTGCTCAAGCTGGTCTCAAACTCCTGAGCTCAACCCATCCTCCCACCTTGGCCTCCCAGAGTGCTAGGATTACATGTGTGAGCTACCACACCAGGCCTGAATTTGAAACCTTTTTAAAGCAGTAGAATTCTTTAAAGGACAGTCAAGTCTTACATGAAATTTAGTGTATAATACAGAAAATAGATTGTTCTCAACTGTGTGCCAGGGGCTTTTCATACCTTATATACTCCTGAAAGATAGTATTAAGAGATAAGTCTTAAGCACATTTGGTACTATTAACTTTATTTCTGTTTAATCTAGGCGACAAAAGGCTAGAGAGAGACAACAGAAATTGCTTGCAGAGTTTGCTTCACGGCAGAAAAGCTTCATGGAAACTGCAATGGATGTTGGTAAGTCAAAATTTATTAGTTTAGAATTAGGGATGATCTTGTCCAATAAATCTACCAGTTTCAAACATTGCAGACAGACGATTTCTAGTCTTTAGTCTTTATTTAAACAATAGAGTGATGGAAAAATCAGACCTTCATTATAGACAGTCCATTCTGTTGTGGAGGAGCTGCAATTGTTAGGGAGTTCTTCCTGAAAGTAGCAATACAGTATGTCCCCTCTATTCTCTCCTATTAAACTATTTCTTATATTTGTGAGGTTCATCAGCATGCCTTTACTTATTTTGATCTTTTCCTGTGACATTATTCCAATATCCTTAAAATAGTTTTCAAATGTTTTTGTGCTGCCTCTTTCTGCCACCCCCTTCAATATTTCTTAAAATCAGGTATACTTCTCACTTCCGTTAGGATGAGCATTAGGATTTATGCAGTGAAAGGGGATGCCATGTTCCTCTATCATGGTAGATTGCTGTGAGTAACCTTTTATACATATTAGAGAAATAAATTAAATCTCAATCTTAGTCTTCAGTTAACCAGGATATTTTCTTCCCTATTTCTTTCATTCTAGCAATTTTTTTCCTTTTATTTTTCTTTTAGACAAAATTGCTGAAAGAAAATAGTCATACATTTAGTTAAAGTACATACGAATATGTGCATTCAAATGTGCATGCACATCCTCATGCATTTTGTATACATAAAGACATATAATCAGTGTCCAGAAGAAGTGCAGAGAGGTGGTCGGTCCAAATTTGCCCTAATGTGTTCTAAACCATCAACAGTGTAGTTTGTGTTCAGGATATAACTTTGATGGAAAGAATGTAGGTTGAGCATCCCTAATCTGAGAATCTGAAATCTTAAATGCTTCAAAACCTGAAACTTTTTGAGTACTGATATGATGCCTCAAGTGGAAAATTCCACACCTAACCTCATGTGATAGGCTACTGTCAAAATGCAGTCGAGGCCAGGCATGGTGGCTCACATCTGTAATCCCAGCACTTTGGGAGGCTAAGACAGGACGATTACTTGAGGTCAGGAGTTCAAGGCCAGCCTGGGCTACATAGTAAGACCCCAGTTACTACAAAAAATTAAAAAAGAAAATTAACTGGTCATGGTGGAAGTGTCTATAGTCCCAACTAAGGGAGGCTAAGGTGAGAGGATTGCTTGAGCCCAGGAATATTAGGCTGCAGTGAGCTATGGTTGCACCATTGTACTCCTGCCTGGGTGACAGAGTGCGACCGTATTTCTATAAAGTGTGTATGAAACATAAATGAATTTTGTGTTTAAACTTGGGTCCCATCCCCAAGGTATCTCATTATGATATGTAAATATTCCAAAGTAAGAAAAAATATGAAATTCAAAACACTCCTGGTCCTAAGCATTTCAGATAAGGGATATTCAACCCGTACTTAAATTCTCTTTATGGAATTTACTTATCATCACTTTACTTTCTCATATGAAAGATAAAGGTTTAGTTCATTGATACTACTTTTCGTTTCTCCATCTCTTCTTCTTTCCAGAAATTGATAATTGTATTTTTGTTTATTATATATTTAATGTAATTATAATATCTGTTTATTGCTCTATCTACAGTAGTCAATATCTTGATACTCCTTCTTATAAAATGAACTAATAATCACCCCAGAGCTTTCTTTCCTTTTTCCTTTCCTCTTCTTTGCCTCCTTCCTTTTATTACCTACTTATTTACTTTTTAATTGTCAAGGTGTTGCCCAGGTTGGTGGCTCACGCCTATAATCCTAGCACTCTGGTAGGCCGAGGTGGAAGGATTGTTTGAGCTCAGGATTTCGAAACCAGCCTGAGCAAGAGCAAAACACTTGTCTTAATTAATAAATACATAAATAAATAAATTGTCAAGGTGCTGGCATTTTATTTTTCAGTCATAATAATATCTTTTATCCAAAGGTTGACTCTTAAAAAAAACGAGGAGTATTTGTATTGTATGACTTTTTGAATGTTGTTGAGCACAGGGCTAAGTAATGTGCTAGGATCCATTTACTTTTTTTGAGTCCTGTGGCCTGACTCCTGAACCCCTTTAAGGAGACTGTCTTTAGTACATGGCCTTGTTTCTTACAGTCCCTTTGTACCTTTCTAATACCTTTTATTTGTTTCTGTTTGGGCTATGACTGTTACATTGCCTTTTGTTTTCCCTGAAGTTTCAGTCTTTTTTTATTTTTTAGTTTATTTTAAAAATTTTATTGTGATGAGAACTAATGGGCCTTTATATGATATCTCTATTATTCTACCCACTCCATTATACTGTCTGTTGCATGGAATTGTTTTCCACTTTGGTTCATTTGCTTTCTAGGCATGCTGTACAGCTATTACCTTAGGATTTTCACCTTGAAGGGTTGATGTAGGGTTTCTTGCATCTTATGTTACCTCTTTTTTTGTCTTGCTTTACTGGAAAGCAATCTCGAGTATATTCTTAATAGTGCTTGTTTAAAGGCTAAACTGCATGATTCTTGATAAATCTGGAAGGGACTTTTAGTCTATCTACTCTCATGTTTGATTGTTCATTTAAATGGATATAGAATTCCAGGTTGATAAACATTTTCTGTCACAATTGAAGGCATTGCTATGTTGTCTTTTGCCATTCATTTGATGAGAAGTTGATGGTAATCTGATTCTTAGTAGGTGAACATTTTTTCCCTTTTTTGTGACATTACTATGATTGTCTAATCTGTAGATATCTGAAATTTTATCATTTGTATCTATGAGGATCTTTTTCCATCCTTCTTAGTACTTAATGAGTATTTTCAGTCTGAAGATTTATTGAACCTATGAGAAAATTTTTTACGTGGTTTCTTTGATACTTGGTATAGTCATCCTCCAAGATGGTCTTCAATGATCCCTGCCTCTTGGTATTTATCCCCTGTATAGTCTTTTCCCACACTGTATCAGAATTGGTCTGTATGACCAATAGAATATGGCATAAGTGATGGTATGTCATTTATAATAGGTTATGAAAGACATATGGCTTCTGTCTTTGTTGCTTCCTCTCTCTCTTGAATTACTTATGTTGGGGAAAGCCAGCTCTCATGTCATAAACAGCCCTGTGGAGAGGCCCATGTGAGTAAGAAACTGAGGCCTCTTGTCAATAGTCAGGTGAGCTTGGATGTGAAACTTGTGTACCAGGTAAGCCTTCAGATGCTGCAGCTGATAGTTTGATAGCAGTTTCAGGAGAAATCCTGAGCCAGAACCATACCAGTAAAAAGCTCCCAGATACCTGACCCTCAGAAAATGTTTTAGATAATAAATGTTATAGTATACAGACAGGACAAAATGGAGAATTGGGGCCATTTTACAGTCATTTGGCAAACTGAAATAGCATTCAGAAGAATCGCTTGCTTAATTCAGATATTCTTTTTTGTTCATGTAAAACCAAACAAATGAATTAACTATTGCTTTATTCATCTTTTTGCCTTTATTGTAATAATATCAATTATGGGAATTTTAAGCAGATACTTTTGTTCTAAAAGGACAATTGTGAATTTTATACAGGAACTTATAAGTCAAAGGAGGACTTAAGAATTCTAGGGTCATTTGGTAAGAAGAATGTTTTCATTACTAGTAACACTTAGCTTTATCGTCTTTAACTATTACTTTCTCAGTCTTGCTTCTTTCATTTATTTAGTTTACCTAGATTGTAAATCATTGTAATCTCTTCTTTGTATGAATTTGCAGGAAACATCCTTTAGGGTTTTTTTGGTGTGTAAAATATATGCAGATGTCAATGTGTGCATGTAATTGGCAGAATTAAGTATCTTTATTATAATACTTAGTACAGAAAAATCCCCAATTATTCATTTGGAATAGGGATTTAAAAAAAAATCCTTTTATTGAAGCATATACATAGTGCATGTATCAGAAGTGTCGAGCTCTTTCAGTTTTTACAGATTTTAACTGTATAACCAGCATCCAGACTGAGAAACAGAACATTACCAGAATCCCATAAGCCCACCTCATTTTTTCTTTCTGTTACTGCTTCTTCCAAGAGTAACCAGTATTATTACTCCTAATTCGATACATTAGTTTTTCCTATTTTTGTTCTTTATGTAACCAATTACAATTTGAAGTTGTATGAGCCGAACTTCTTTCAGAACAGGTGCTTTTAATTATGTTTTTCTGTATCTTACCTGTAGATGAGAAACAATAATCACATTTAAATACAAGCCTTTAATTTGGTCCTAGATCCTTTTTAGATCTTTACTAAAATATCAAAATTGGGTATGAGAGTGATAGAATCAATCATATATTACCAATAGTATATTTTAATTCATTATAGGATATAAAGAAGCAGTGGCTTTCCTCTTTTTTAAAGAAATAAACCATGATCTTTTTAGTTTCTTGAAGGAAAAAAAAAGGGTGTTAGTGTCTGTAATTAGTAAAGTCAGAATTCAAATAAAAACTTTGCATGAAAAAGAGGTCATCTATTTTATTTTTGTGCCTTTAGCACTGTATCACCATCAAAAATTGTTCAGCCTTTCTTTTAAAAACTCTAGGAAAGGTGACTTAGCAGCCTCTTTGATAATGCATTTTGATATCAGGGTTTCCTTCAGGTTTTCAAATTGATTGTACCAAGACTTACGAAAAAAAAAACTATCTTTGTGTGTGAGAGATAGGGTTAATGAAATTCTGTTTCTTTGGCACTTAGTGTCAGACTGAGTTATTTCATTATGCTTTAAGTCAGATATTTCTCTGTTCTCCTTTGAACTTTAGAGCAGACACACACATCCTGTCTTTTCTGTACTGAGTTTCCTCCCTAAAATTTAAAGTAATCTTTCTCATGTCAACCCTTAATGGCCTCTGGTGCTTCCTTCTTTTCATTCTGACCTACTATTCTTATTTTCGTAGATTTTGTGCTCTCTGGTTCTGATTCTCTTCATGTACAGTTGGTTGTGGTTTTTTTTTTTTTTTTCTAATTTCTTTGTTGGCTTATTTTTATTTCCATTAATACTAGGCATTCAAAGTTCCGTTTTAGGTTCCTGCCCATTTTCGTCTCAGTCACTCTTAATAAATATCAGACATATGTTTATCTTCATGAATTCTTTTTCAAAAATATCTTAACTTGACATCTTTCCTTTTCTAGATCTGACATATATTTTTACATATTTACTATTTACTTAGCTGTGCTTTTAAAGATCTCATAAAGTACTTCTGTTTCCCTGGTCTTCTTAGTCCCCTTTACTCATTTCTCTGCCACCATGAGCAGCATCACTGATCTTCATGAATTTAAGGGTCTTTATCTGAAAATCATTATTGACTCAATATTCTGTTTCTTGCTGTTCATGACATTGTATCACCAGAGGATTACTGTTATTTTCTATAATAGTTCTGCTTTATTAGTATATAACATGATCATTTCTACATGATTTCCTTGTATAAATAAACATTGTTAACTATTATTTCTGAAATATAATCACTAGAATTAAAAATAAGGAAGATATAGTTTTTCCCTCTTTTATCTTCTAGTAAATACTACCATTTTCTAAAGCTATCATACTATCGTAAATTTCTCCTCTCAGGTCCCTCAAAGAAAATTAAAACAAACAACCTCCTGTTGTTTTATTAAAATGTTACTTTAAAAAATTTTCTTTTTTCATACAAATGTCTTTGCTTCTTTCTGTACTTTTGGTATCAATTTTATATGTGAATGACACAGTATTAAAAGTGTATTTAACCATATATTATTTAATATCTTTCATTATATAAAGTCGTTGCATGTTTTATCTAACTTTGAGTAAACATTTTACTGAGTAAGGTAATTTTTTCCATAGTTTTATTACTGTATACTTTATTGATATTGAAGCTGAAAATTATTTGAATGTGTTGTTTTTTCCATACATTTTTATTAAAGAGAGATTTTTCTCTGTGGAAATTAAGAGATGTAACTTTTTCCCCTCAGATTCTCCTGAGAATGATATACCTATGGAAATCGCCACAGCAGAACCACAAGTTTCTGAGGCAGTATATGACTGTGTTATTTGTGGACAGAGTGGCCCTTCTTCTGAAGACCGACCTACAGGATTGGTTGTACTGTTACAAGCATCCTCAGGTAAAATAATTTTTCCATAGGAACATTTTTGAGCCAAATTATATGCAACAGATTAATAAGCATTTGTATTAAATGAAAGTTATATCTTTGTCTAGGTATAACTGTAAATCTTTATAGCAAGGATTGATTTAGATCCAAATACCAAAGATTTTTCTTTATCTGGTTTTATCTCACTTTTCTGGCGATGAGTGTTGGAAGAAGCCCCTAAAGAGAGATCTCACTATATGGTTATGTGGTTACTCAGTTTTTTCTTTAAAGTATGATCGTTTATCACCTTTGCTAGGTGGCCAATAACTGAGTTCATTCTTGGTAATTTAATTGTTCTAAAATCTGTAAGCTTCTTAAGCCCATAAGTATTGTCAGTTTAAATATTTTAACTACTTTACATAGGTATACTCAGGCAGCTCTGCCCTTATTTCTTTTTTTTTTTTTTTTTCCAGACAGAGTCTCACTCTGTTGCCCGGGCTAGAGTGCCGTGATGTCAGCCTAGCTCACAGCAACCTCAAACTCCTGGGCTCAGGTGATCCTTCTGCCTCAGCCTCCCGAGTAGCTGGGACTACAGGCATGCGCCACCATGCCCGGCTAATTTTTTTTTTTTGTATATATTTTAGTTGTTTGGCTAATTTCTTTCCATTTTTAGTAGAGACGGGGTCTCGCTCTTGTTACTCTTCTTGCCTAAAAATCAAATGGAGCTGGAAAATCCTGATTGAGTGGGACATTGGGGTAGAGCTGTCAAAACCAGAAATGCCTACTAAAAAGGAAATGTGTGGGAGTATTGACTACAGCTACTTTTTTTCCCCTACTATTCTTAGAGAAGTGTATTAGATTATTGCCAGTTGGCTTTTGACTTCTTCACCAAGTACTATATAATATTCAACTTATTGTTTTATTCGTTAATTTATTTCACAAATATTTATTGAGCACCTAGATACCAGGCACTGTTCTAGTAAGAAATCACATAAAACAAAATCCGTGCCATAATGAAACTTATGTTCTTGTTTTAAGCTTTTATTTGTTCATTATTTTATTATATTTAAAAGTTTCTATGATTTGTTACTTCATTTAATCCCTTTTTAACAATTTTTTACACTAGCTAAACCAATTAATACTAGATAATTCCACTATACTATAGTTGTCTTATCCTTTAGAGATAGAAAAAAAATAAGAAACTAATATTAAAGAATATGAAACACAGAATGTGTAGTAGAAGATGGCTGAAATTTTTTTTTAATAAAAAAAAGAATATTAAATCTCAAGAGTAATTGTAACTGGGAACTATAGCAGGTGAAATCTCTGGCTCTTTCCTTCTGAGCTTCGTCTACCCATTGACACTTTCCCCCTTTATCTCTCTTTACTTTTGCCTTCTTATTTTGAGATTTGAATATAGAAAATTTTAACCATATATTAAAGAGACAATTATAGTAAAATGAACCACCATGTCCCATTCCATCTTTAACAGTGATTAATTTGTGGCTAATCTTATTTCATTTGTTTCCACCTCCTAGAATTATGTTGAAGCAGATTTCAGACATCATTTCATCCATAAGTATTTCAGTGTTTCTGTTAAAAAGAAAGGTATAGTTTCTTAAACATAACCGTAGTCACTCCTAAATAAATTAATTCCTGAATATCATCAAATATTGAGTCAGTGTTTAAAATCCTCCTATTGTATCTTATTTGTTTAATTAATTTATTTATAGTCATAGGGTCCTCTTGTGGTCCTTAAATTGATAGGTTCCCCTGTCATCTCTCCCTCCCCCTCCACTGTTTCTTCCCATGCATTATGCTTTTTTAAGAAATTGGAACATTGAAGAGCAGTTTGGATTTTTATGAATGTATCCCTGTGAAATTTAATGTGTTCCTCTGTTCCCTCTATTTTCTGTTTGTGATGTTAGTAGCAAAGGATGATTATTTCCTAGATCCATCAGTTCATTAGGAATTACAAATCTCTTTCATGTTTTCTTTGTTAGCTGAAATACTTCTATAAAAGAAATTTCACCTCATTAACTATTTTTGGTTACTTTGAGGCACAAATTGTACAGGAAAGGCAGGATAAATAGTGTAGTCTTTCCTTTTATTTATGAGTGGTCAAAGTATTGAGGTAGTGGGTTTTTGAAAATCCTTTTCTAAAGATAATTAATTAGTTTTATGTATCATTATGAAATCTGTTGCAGTTAATCTCTTGTTGATGCTCACATTTTTCCGTCTTTGTTCAGTGAGAGCTGCTACTTCAAGTTGTCTCCTGAGTTTTTATGAAACAAAACTAGTATAGTAGCCTTGAAACTTCCTACATTTACTGATATGGCAAGTTCTACTAAATTCATCTTATATATTTCCAGCCCTGAAATCAGCCATTTCGCTAAGAAGTATTATTTCCATTTAGTGGGAAATGATATTTAGAGACTAAAATCTGGATGACAGTTCTGCTTATTGCTCTAGATCTTGTTAGTATCCACTGTTTTGTTACTGGCTTGTTCTTAAAACCATGCATTAAAGAAAAATCCCATACTTTCTCCCCTTATTCTAATATTTGACTTGTACTGAATTATAGACTTTTGATTAGAAACCCTTCAAAAACTGCTTAAGTTAAGGGCCTTTATAGAAATTTTATCTGCATGTAAAGATATTGATTTATATGTTGTTTTGCCATTGCTCAGAATGCCTGCTGTAAACAGTACTGATTTGGGGAGCTTCAGTTCTCTATAGGAGAATAATACAATATTATGTTCTCTCTCCATTTCACTGATCCCCACAATCTTTGCAAAGCTTCAGAAAGTCCAGTTAAAGTCTTCATAGTGCTTTAAAAATAATATGTAATAAAGAAGAAAGTAGGCCGGGCACAGTGGCTCACGCCTGTAATCCTAGCACTCTGGGAGGCCGAGGCGGGTGGATCGCTCGAGGTCAGGAGTTCGAGACCAGCCTGAGCGAGACCCCGTCTCTACTAAAAATAGAAAGAAATTATCTGGCCAACTAAACATATATATAGAAAACATTAGCCGGGCATGGTGGCACATGCCTGTAGTCCCAGCTACTCGGGAGGCTGAGGCAGTAGGATCGCTTAAGCCGAGGAGTTTGAGGTTGCTGTGAGCTAGGCTGATGCCACGGCACTCGCTCTAGCCCAGGCAACAAAGCGAGACTCTGTCTCAAAAAAAAAAAAAAAGAAATCTGGAAAGAACTACAGGTATAAATTTTTAAACCAAATATTAATGTTATTATCTATAGACAAGTGCAGACATTGAGATAAAAACAAAGCACAGGGTGGGGGTAATGGAATTATAAAGGAAAAGAATTTTTCTATATTATTGAAACTAAGTAGATATTAATTCAAACTTGACTGTTATAAAGTGAATTTGCTAATAATTGTTATCCTGGGAGTAACAACTATGAAAAAAACTCACACACAAACACATACACATGCAAATAAAAGAAATGAGAAGGGAATCCAAATGGTATGCTATAAAATTCAATTCATTACAAAAGAAGGCAGCAATGGATGAAGAAGGAACATATAGAAAACACATAGCAAAATGGTAGAATTAAATTCTTCCTTAACAGTAATTACTGGGAGACCAGGTGCAGTGGCTCATGCCTGTAATCATAGCACTCTGGGAGGCCAAGGTGAAAGGATAGCTAGAGCTCTGGAGTTCGAGACCAGCCTGAGCAAGAGCAAGACCCTGTCTCTACTAAAAATAGAAAAAATTAGCCATGCATGGTAATGCATGCCTGTAGTCCCAGCTACTCGGAAAGCTGAGCCAGGAGAATCACTTCAGCCCAGGAGTTTGAGGTTGCTATGAGCTAGGCTGAGGGCCATGGCACTCGCCTGGGCAACAGAGTGAGACTCTGTCTCAAAAAAAAAAAATTACAAAAAACCCCAGTAATTACTGGAAATATAAATGTATTAAATTGCCCAAGTAAATGGCAGAGATTGACAGAATGGATAAAAAGAAGTGATCCAACTATATACTGTCTATAAGAGACTCACTTTAGATCTAAAGACACAAATAAGTTGAAAGGGAAAGGATAGGAAGATATTCCATACAAATAGTAACCAAAAAAAGAGCTGGGATGGCTATATCAATATGAGACAAAATAGACTTTAAATTAAAAATTTTTACAAGAGAAGAAACCAGATAGACCCATTGGGACTTAAGGTTCCAGAAGAATGGTGTTGAAGCAAGCTGGCTCCACTCCCCCAACAGAAAAACAAAAACAAATACATAGTGGCAAGATTATCAACAGAAATATCCTAGAATTCAGATATTAAGATGAGATGGTTCCTGGGGCCAAAGAGAAGTAGAAACATCTGAGCAGACAGTAAGAGAATTAATTGGATTTTCATATCTGTGATGCCCCTCCACCCATTCGGCTGGGCACCAAGTGTATGGAAAATTTTCCAACTCACTGTTTCTACACTGGAAAAATTGGGATTGAGGTGGACAACCAGCTTCCCCACCATGTTGGATTCCCTGGCAACAGACCTATCCTTGCCTTAACGCATGGGAAGCATTGCAAGTGTGTGAAGGGAGAAATATCTCTGAGGACAGGCAGAGACAAAGGTGGGAGGTGGAACTACCATCCCTATCTCCGGAAACTCTGCTCTGTAACTTAGTTAAAGGAGATGCCAAATCAGAGTGGCTGTTCAGCAGCACCACACTTGAGGAGCTTTGTCCCATAGGTCCCCTAGGCACAACGCCCTAGCCAGCCTTCCCACACTGCTGGGATTCCCCTTTGGAAGCTCCCCCATGTCATTGTTTACTGGAGCTGAGGTGAACTGAACCTGAGCTTAAGTTGCCACCTGGAGCCTGAAAAGGAGGCAGTGACCTATTAATGAAGAACCTCTAAGTAAATATATTCAATAAAACCCCAAACAAGCCAGAGAACACTAGAATAAATACTAAACCTTCCATTCAAAGACATAGATGTACAGTCACAAGAAACAACAGCAAACAGGGAACCATGATTTCCCCAAAATGGCAAAGCAAGGAACCAGTCACCGACACTAATGAGACAGCAATATGGGAACCCCTGACCAAGAATTCAGAATAGTACTTATAAGGAAACTCAGTGATCTCCAAGATCACACAGAAAAACAATTCAGAAATTTATCAGAGAAATTTAACAAAGATTGAAAAAATGAAACAAATCTTAGAACTGAGAAATACATTCACTGAACTGAAAATTCTTTAGAGGCTCTCAACAGAAGAATGGATCAAGCAGAGGAAAGAGTCATTGAGCTCAGAGACGAAATATTTGAAAACATAAGGTCAGATAAGAAAAAAGTGAAAATCAATGAAGATCACCTATAGGATATAAAAAATTACCTCAGAAGACCAAATCTAAGAATTGTTGGTGTTTAAGAGGGTGTTGAGCAATAGCAAGGCATAGAAAGTTTATTAAAAGAGGAAAAACCCTAAACCCAGAAAACTTTCCAACACTTGAGAAAGATATGAATATCTAGGTACAGGAAGATTAGAGAACACCAAACAGATTTGACCCAAATAAGACTGCTCTGACCCGTATGATCAGTAAAGTCTCAAAGGTCAAGGACAAAGAGAAAATCCTAAAAACAACAAGAGAAAAGAAGCAAATAACATATAATGGAGCTCCAATTCATGTGGCAACAGACTTCTCAATGCAAACCATGTAGGCCAGGGGAGGGAGTGGAACAACATTTTCAAAGTGCTAAAAGAAAAAAAAAATATCATCCAAGAATACTGTCTTCAAAAATGAAGGAGAGATTGTCTTCCACATACAAATAAAAGCTGAGAGAATGTACCGCCAACCACCACCAGATGCATCTTATAAGAAATGTTAAAGGAGCTCCTCAGTCTGAAAGAAAAGAACACCCTGTGCAAAAAATTTTAAGAAAAACATTTGAAAATATAAAACCCACTGATAAAATTAAGTACACAGACAAACCTAGAATAGTCTAATACTGTAATTGTGGTGTGCAATCCACTCATGACTATAGTATGAAGCCCAAAAGACAAATCTATCAAAAACAATAATAGCTACAGCAACTTGTTAAAAGATAGGTAATATAAAAATACATAAATTTAGACAACTGAAGGTCAAAATGTGGGGGGAATGGAGTTTGTTTCTATCTTTTCTCTGTGATCTAATAGAATTTTTTTTTAAAAGATTGAAATTATCCAAAAAATCTTCTCTGCCACAATGGGATGAATCTAGAAATCAACAGCAGAAGGGAAACTGGAAAACTCACAAGTATGTGGAAATTAAACAACATACTCATAAAAGACCAATGTCAAAGAATAAATCACAAGTGAAATTAGAAAATACTTGGAGATAAATGAAAATGAAAACACATTACCAAAGCCTATAGAATGCTGTGAAAGGAGGGAAATTTACAGCTGTAAATTTGTACATTAAAAAGAAGATTTCCAAATCAATAACCTAACTTTAGACTTTAAGGAACTACAAAAAGAACAAGCTAAACCTAAAGCTTGAAGAAGGAAAGAAATAATACAGATTGGAGCAGAGATAAAAAAGAATCAGCAAAACCAAAAGTTGGTTCCTTGAAAATATCAACAAAAATGACAAAACCTTTAGCTAGATTGACCAAGGAAAAAAGAGATAATGCAAATAGCTAAAACCGGAAATGAAGGCGGGGACATTACTATAGACCTTATAGAAATAAAAAGATTATAAGAGAATACTGTGAATATTTTATGCCAAAAATTAGATGACCTAGATTAAATGGATGATTTCCTAGAAACACACAAACTACCAAAAATTGGCTGAAGAAGAAATAGAAAATTTGAACCTATTTATAATAAGAGATTGAATCAGTAATAAGAAACCTCTCAACAAAGGAAATTGCAGGAGCAGATGGCTTCACAGGTGAATTCTATGAATCATTTAAAGAATTAACACCAGACCGGGCGCGGTGGCTCAGGCCTGTAATCCTAGCACTTTGGGAGGCCGAGGCGGGTGGATTGCTCGAGGTCAGGAGTTCGAGACCAGCCTGAGCAAGAGTGAGACCCCCCCCCCCCCGTCTCTACTAAAAATAGAAAGAAATTATCTGGCCAACTAAAAATAGATATAGAAAAAATTAGCCGGGCATAGTGGCGCATGCCTGTAGTCCCAGCTACTCGGGAGGCTGAGGCAGTAGGATCGCTTAAGCCGAGGAGTCTGAGGTTGCTGTGAGCTAGGATGATGCCACGGCACTCACTCTAGCCTGGGCAACAAAGTGAGACTCTGTCTCAAAAAAAAAAAAAAAAAAAAAGAATTAACACCAATACTTCTCAAACTCATCCAAACAACAAAGGAGGGTATGCTCCCTAAATCATTGTATAAGGCTAGCATTACCTGGATACCAAAGCCAGATAGAGATATCACAAGAAAAGAATATGATACACTAATATCCCTTATGAATATAGATGCTAAAATCCTTAAGAAAATTCTAGAAAACTGAATGCAGCAGCATGTTAAGGGGATTATACAGCATGATAATTATATTTTAGCTACTAGCATTCACCTGCTTCTGTTTCTCACTTCTTTTGCTGCTGCTATAAATCCCTCCAAAACATAAGACCCAAAGCAATGCACCTCATATTCCCTTTCCTAAGAGCAGTTCTTCCCATGTAGACATTATGACATTTTATCCCTAAATAGTTCCATATATATCTCCTATGAGGATATTCGTTTACATAACTATGGAACCATTAGCATACCCAAGAAATTTAATATTAATAACATCTAATATTCTGACTGTATTTGAATTCTCCCAATTATTAATAATTTTATGTATTTTATTTATTTGACAAATAACAATTGTCTATATTTATGGGGTACAATGTGATGTTTTGATGTATATACATTGTGGAATGAGTAAGTCAAGCTAATTAACATATTTAATCACCTCACTTATTTTTTTTGTGGCGAGAGTCAGTAATATTTTTATAGTAGATATTTCTTTTCTTTTTTTAAAATTTTTTCCAGATTTTTCTTGATCTAGGATCCAGTCAAAGATTATGTATTGCTTTTAGTTGTTAAGTTTTAGTTTCTTGTTAGTCTCCTTTAATTTAGAACAGTTTCTCTAGTCCCTTTATATAATTTCAAAGAGTCTGGGGTCTGTTGTTCCATAGAATGTCTCAGAATCTGGATTCACGTGATCAGTTTCTTATTGTTAGATTCAAGTTAAACATTTTTGGCAAGGATATTAATAGGTAATGTTCCTTCCTGTGACATCACATTAAGAGACTCATTTTGTTAAATTGTCCCATTATTGGTGATGGCAAGTTTGATCACTTGGTTAAGGTGGTAAGTAATCTATAGGAGAACGCATTGAGAGTCTACCCATTTACCCTACTGTCCCTTTATTTGATGTTCCTTGCTTGAATCAATGAGTGTATTATCTGTTACAATCATTATTCTTTCCGATATTCAAATTTTCTCAAATTTGCCCAGTCAAAACTCCTTCAGGTCCTTGTGATTGCCTCCTCAATGTTTGAACACTTCCTTGCTCTTTGTCACACACAATTCCAGGCTCCCCTTGCACTTTTCCCTAACCTGAGACTCAGCTATTTCTCCAAAGATTTCTGCTTCCTTTTACTGAAAAATAATATATTTAGAAATGAAGTTTGTTGATACTGGGGGGGTTGTAACTTCTAAGCTTTTTCAGTGAATAGATTTAGGAAACCATCCATCCATCTATCCATCCATCATGATGAGTCCATACTCATATTTTAGTGTTATTTTTAAAAGTGAATATTGGCATATTTGAAGCTTTACTCTGCAGAAGAAAACTAGAATACCACTTTTTTGAGGGATGTTTAAAAATAGTCTAACACTAAAATGTTAGTGTAGCTTGTGGTAAATAACTCAGCTTTTCTTGGTGAGTCAAGTCTGTGATGGTTAAGTTTGGTTTTTTAATGAGCTTTTACTTCCGTTGTTAATGTAGTTTTGGGGCAGTGCCGTGACAATGTTGAGCCAAAAAAGTTGCCAATCACTGAAGAGGAGCAGATTTACCCTTGGGATACATGTGCAGCGGTTCATGATGTGAGGCTTTCATTATTACAGCGTTATTTTAAGGATGTAAGTACTGTCTTTGTCAAATAGTATTTTTGTCTGCAAAGTTGATGGTTACTTCCCTCCTGAGTTTTATGTTTTTCTTCTACCAAAATGGCATTCTTGTTTTAAATCTGGAAGCTTATTAGAAAAAAAATTAATATGTGCATAGTAAAGAAATGGAAAACTGTTAATAAATAAAAATTTCAGGTAATAAATGTGAAACCTTTGTTTTAAATGTTGTTTATTATGTGGTGTACATATTCAGTTCAGTGGAATGATGAGTACAGCAGATCCTCGAATAATGTTGTATACTTTGGTATTGTTTTGTTAATAACGTCGGGCAAAAAAAATCAATTCTGGACTAGGGCCACTGTCTATATGGAGTTTGCTGGTTCTCCCCATATCTGGGTGGGTTTTCTTTGGGTACGCTGGTTTCCTCCCACATCTCAAAGATGTTCACGTTAGGTTAACTGACATGTCTAAATTGTCCCCATATAAGTGAGTGTGGGTGTGTGTGTTTGAGTGCACCCTGCAATGGAATGGTATCCTGTCCGGGGTTAGTTCGCACCTTGCACCTTGAGCTGCTGGGATAGTCTCTGGCCATCTGTGACCCTGAACTTGAATAAGTGGGTTGAAAAATGAACAAATTAATGAATATAAT
Organism: Lemur catta; assembly: GCF_020740605.2. Taxonomy (NCBI): domain Eukaryota; kingdom Metazoa; phylum Chordata; class Mammalia; order Primates; family Lemuridae; genus Lemur; species Lemur catta. Next base: position 55,711,762 of record NC_059135.1, on the reverse strand, counting down.
TATTATAAAATAAAAATTCTTAAAGTATATGATAATCATAGAAATGCCTGACAATAAGCAATCTGGTACGAAAGCGAGCCTGCATATTTGTTACTGTTTGTTTTCGAACCGTATAGTGGTGGGTGTTCCTTACAGATTTCACCTTGCAAATGTTTATTCCTTGATTTAACCCACCACGACTACTATCACCATCATTCACTGATTCATCAAAAATTAGATAAATAATTATCTTAGTTGTTTTTATTAATCTTTCTTAAATGTATATGTGTGTGGGTTTTAATGAATATTGAGATTATAAAGATTCAGTGTTAAGCACTTAGCACAGTGGTGAGTGGGCACCTCATTGAAGTTTCCCTAAAAAATTAGTCTCATATTAGTAAGTATTTTACTGCATTTTTAGACTCTAGCAAACTCAAATAAAATATCTAACAGTAGACAAATAACATGATGTTCAGTTTTAAAAGCTAACTGCTTTTATTAAAAATAAAGGTTAATTACATTTTATAGTACAGTGCCAGAGATAGCAGCTTGTTTATTAACTGACTACCAACCATTCTAGAAACGATCTAACACCAAAATCTGCTTCTGTTTCAAGCAGCTCCAAAACATAAAACAGAAATGAGCAGGTGTCCTGTTGTTTTTCTGATTTATAACAGTAGAAGCTTGCTCAGTTGCTGTGAATATTTGATTTGTGCTGTTGCACATCTTCAAATCTGCTGGACAGTCATTTCGCACTGTGTAATACAGTATTTTAAACTTTCAGATACTCATGGAGAGTCTTGATTTCATATTGGAACTTCATTTGCTATCATTTAAAGATTATTTGGTCATCTTACATTATAATGTATAAATTTCGTTGCAACATAAAAGTTAAAGGTTTATCAGGTTTTTAAGCATGTAAGAACATTTTTATTTGATGGCTCTCAAGTATTTCATCATCTTCTGTCACTCATGTTAGATCTTGTGCCTCATATTGCTCTGGCCTGCCCATCTATTTACTATAGATTCTAGAGGGTGAATTCAAGGTCAGGTCTAAATAACGTTTGATAGAAGCCAAATGATGAAAATTCCAAGAAAGATTTTAGGAGGAAAAGTCTACACCTATGTATAGGTTGAGAGGGAGGAATTAGCACAGAAAGAACAGCAGAAGATGGAAGAGAAAGGGGAGATGAAAACAATTAACTTTTAAAACAAATTCCAAAAGGGTATGTCGTTTGTTTACATAGTCTGAGTCCCTTCTTTATTATATATTATATTAAACCCTTGTAAATATTGAGGCATGTGTTTTGGGTTGTTCTTTTGACTAGATAGGTACATCATGGAGAGAAGAAATTGTAGTAAAGGAGACCAGTTAAGAAACTGTTTAAGAACCCTTCTCCCCACTCCAGGCAACATAAACTTGAATGTTATAGAGGGAATAAAGAGCAGAGGTCAAAAATCACGAGTTATTTAGGAGATAGAATCCATATGGTTTGGGAACTAAGATTATGGTTTAAAGGTAAGGGTGTGATATAGAATGACTCTTACTTATTGTCTAAATAGATTGTGGAATTTTTAAACCAAGAGGAAGAAAAAGATTCATGGAGAAGATGACAAGTTTTTGACACATTGATTTTATGTTACCTGAGGAACATTAAACTGGAGATTTCTGGTGGCAGCTGAGTACTTGTTATAAAACAGTTATGCGAGAGATCCAGGCTTGCAGAGTAGTTGAGATAGCTAATTAAATCCCTAGAGAGAGTAGTTTTAATGAGAAGAGAGTAGCACTGAGAGTAGAACTTTGAGGAATATAAACATTGAAGAGGCAGGTGAAGAAAGAAGAGTCTGGGAAGGAGGCCTAAGAAAAACAGAGATAGGAAAACCAAGAGGGAAGTAAGCATTTTAGGAAGGAAGTTGTTAATGTCATATATCACAGAGGATTAAGTACCATATGGAACAGGTAAAATAATCAACAACAGCATAGTTTACATAGACTCTAGTATAATATTGAGAGCTTATATTTTATGGTGTGACGAAATGCTAGTTCATAATATTTATTTTCTTTCATTATAAGCATAGATATTTGGGAGCTAAAACTTTATGGTGTTTCAATTTTAAAGATACTGCCTTATTAGGGCTGTCTAGCTGGGTGTTTATTTATATCACAAAAATGGAAACTCCACATTAATATAACAATATGAAATCATGTAGAGGTTCATATGGATATATTTAAATATGTTTATACTTCTTTAAAATTAAATGTATTTATCTTTTGTTTTTGAAGAGTTCGTGTCTGTTAGCAGTATCAATTGGCTGGGAAGGAGGTGTTTATGTACAAACCTGTGGCCACACATTACATATAGATTGTCATAAATCTTACATGGAATCATTACGGGTAAGTTGACTGAAAAAATTTTTAAGTAGTATCTATCTTTCCAGGAATTAATCTTTTTAAATATATTCATTCCAATTCTAGCTCATTATGTTGAGTGATTTTGATCACCATATGAATTATACAGCCTCACTGTTTCTCTTCAACTTAAGGGATTTCCATTGTTTTACTTCACGTTAGCAACTGAATTCCATAGCTGTGGTTTAGATTTTACTACTCTAACTCTAAAATATTAAGCTTTAATAACCTACCGTATCATCTTATTATGTGATTATTCTTCACATTCTCTTATTTTCACTCTCATTAATGGGTTTTGCCTCTGGCATCAGGATCTCTAGATCTCTAGTCCTTTAACCCCTTTGCTTGTTTCCTAGCATATTAGCTCTTTCCTAGCCTCAATTTCCTGTACTATGCCCATTCTACTCTTACTATCAGTCTCATTTAATCTACCTCCTTTGGTTTTAGACCTAGGCAGCTAGCCTTGCTGGAAAAATCATAAAACCAAATGAACTGTTATCATCACAAATTTGTGATTTCCTATAACAGTGACTTAGACTAGGTTCTTGGGCTGTAAATATTACCTATCAATTCATTTACCTGTATTTGATCACTTCCCTCTTCTGTTCTCCTCAGCAGCTATTCCACATCTTTGCTTGTTCTATCCTAGACTCTTCCGCTAAACCCCAAGATCCCTTTCCTCTTACCAGATTCTGTCTCTTCCCAAGTCACCAAGAAAACAGTATCTCCTGTCATATACTCCCTTAGCTTCCCAGCTTGTTTTTCTGTTCCCTGATAAATGATTTCCACATCCCAATTAATCCTTTCTTTTCTACTCTTTCAGGTAGTACTATATTCCTTCTTCTGTTCAGGAATAATTTTTCTCTCTGTGCTCTAGTATTCCTTTCTACCCAACACTTCAGGGGCCTCGATCCATCAGTAGATAACCTCTTTTTTGTGTATATCTTCAGTTTTCTGCCTCCTCTGTTTCTTCTCAGCTTGTAAAGCTACTCCGGTCTCTCGCATTCAGTGTCCTTCCCTTGACTTTGCATTTCCCTGTAGCAGAAGTCTTCTCTTTCTCCTTCAGCTCAACTTTGTAAAGCATGGTCTCCTATATTCCCAGATTCCTAACTCAGAAGGAGTAAATTTCTCTTTTTTCTTTCCTATTCCTTATCTCACATTCAGTTGCTTACCAAAATTCTATTGATTCTGCCTTCTAAATCTCACTTGACTTTATTCTACCTTCATTATTCCCATTGCTACTTGTTTGTGTATGCCTTCAACCCTCATTTTGGCTATTGGCATTGCTTTCTTATTGATTTCCTCACTCCAAGTCTAATTTATTCACTACATTATCTTTGTAAAATGTAAATCTGATGACACGCGCAGTTGGCTTAAAAATTCTTTGCTGGCTTCTTCCTGCTAGGATCAAGTTCAGTCTTCTCTGAATGGCATTCAGGTACTCCATAATCTGGGCTTGCCTGTTGCTTTAGCTTTATCGTCCATCAATTCATCATTAATAAGCTAATTAATAGTTCCTTAAGCACATTATGCATTTTCATATCCGTGTATTCAACCATTCATTCAACAAATATTTATTCAGAGTCTGCGGTGTCCAGATACTGTGATAGTCACTGGGGATACAACAGGGAATAAGGCATACTTCCTTTGCTCAAGGAGTTTACTATGTATTATGTAAGGTAGACAAATAAATAAACAGTAGCAGTATATGTGCTAAATGTTATGGGGTATACACAGGGTCTTATTGGAACATCTGCCAGGTCCCAGAACATTTGATGGGGTAAAGTGCTTGAGTGATGAGAGATGAGACAGGAGAAGTAAGTAGGAGTCAAATTGTAAAGGGCCTTGTGGGGTCTGTGTAAAGAACTTGGACTTTATATAGATTCTTTAGATAAAGCTGTTAAAGGTTCTTAAGCAGAGATATGACATGTCTAAAAAAAGTCATTGTGACAGTTGTGTAGAGAAGGGATTACAGAGGGGTAATAAAGAATGTGGTTAGAAAGTAAGAGGTGATTGTGGCTTGGACTTAATCATGGCAGTGGAGATGGGGAGGAGGTTGTATATTTGAAATATATTTAGAAGGATGGTCTTCTGGACTTGGTAAGAGGGACTGTAGGTGGAGCATGAGGGGGAGGAAGGAACAAAGTCTCACGTTAGACATTATACACATTAGGTCATGCAGTGGCGTGTTTAGGAGGCTAGTTAGAGATTAGCAAAGGGGGTCAAAAGAAGAAAGTGGATAGATGGGATTTAAATAAGTAGGAAAAGGCAGGACGCTGAAGGAGCTGCCATGGCGCTCTTCTCTCTAAAGTAGGAGGTAATAGCCTCATACTCTTAGAGTAAAGGGAGCAGGGGTAGGGTATTTGATGGACTTGACAAGGGAAGAGGTGGTTTGAAAAACCATTTTGGAATTGAGTGAGAAAGTGCTTCCTAGGATGTTGGAGAAAGATTATCAGACAGTATTCAGGGCCCACTTGAGGTTGGAAACAGTTTGCAGCACGAAGGCATTTCATTTTTCTCTGACAGCACTCAGTTTGAATGCAGAATTAGAGAAGACATATATTGGGTTAATTTTGTATGAAGATTTTGTTAGATATGAATGATGGAAGTACATTTGGAGGGGGAGTAGGAAGTATTGCCAAGAGTTTTTGAAGTAATAGATCATGGTGTGTAGACATAGTGTATAGAAAAGACCTGATAAACTGGGAGAAAAAGAAGGGAGTAAGGGAGATAGGAGTTGATAGAATATAAGACGTTTGAATTTAATATTTTCATATATGGAATAATTTTGGGTCATTACAGGACAAGAGTGTGGTCATGGTAACAGATGCTGGAGTAGAGTGGAGGTCAAAGCCAAAGGAGCTGATGAGTTCAGGGCGCTGAAGGACTAAATATAAGATTGTTCACATATGCACTGAAGGTTGCGTAGGAGGATGGCAGGACTTGGAGTGATGAGGAAAACTAATCTAGGTACCAAAGTCTTCAGTGGTTGAGGGCAGTGGGTGACAGTGAAAAGGAAGGAAAAGAATGGTATTGCTAAATGACATGAGCCACAATGACAAGAGAATGCAGGAGTAGTGATTTTGGGCCAGCACTGGAGATGAGGATGCTGAGGTGTGAGGGATGTCAGAGGATGAGTTGAGAGGGTTTCTGGGGAGGCTTCAGGAAAAAACCTAGTTTCAGTTACAACAAGGAAGAGGACATAGCATTCTTTGGAATTAAGGCTATTGGGAAGCTAATCACAGAATGTTCGTCTATGACCAGGACCCTTGCTCTAACCTTCTAGTACACTCTTTATGTATATCTTAAAAATTTAGCTCACAAGTCTCCTTCTCTGGGAAGCCTTATCTTCTGTTGTATTTATCACATTATAATTTATTTGTCTAATTTTGTTTTTAAATTATAAGTACCTTAAGAAGAGAAAATGTATCTTAACTCTTCATCACCTGGCACAGCATTTGGCACATAGTAGGAGCTTAGTAAGTGCTTGTAGACTTGAAGAAGATAAGTTGTTACATGTTTAAGGACTTAAAAAATTAATGTTAAAAGGTAAAAAATAGAATTCTGTTCTTTTAGTAAAAGTACTTGAGATGCAAGATATAGTGAAATGAGCACTAAATCAGTTGTACAATCAGTTATGTTCAGCACTTAGACATCTTAGAAGTGTTAGTTTTTTAGGCTTAATTTACTCTCAAAAGCTATCTATCCTGCATCAAAGAACATGAGCACTGGGATAATCCTTCCCCTGGTCACTTACTGGCTCAATAGCCAAGATTAAGAAAACATAGCTGGGGTAAGAGGAAGGTGATCCACTTTAATGTGGCCTGCTTTTTGAGTTATTTTTTATCTTAAATCCACATTTCAGATTGATTGCATCATTATTTGAATGTTTCATACTGAGAGAAGAGTGAGATACTTAAGCAGTTCATTGGTAAGGGCAAGTGTTACATAATTGCTATGATGTAAGAAGTGATTTGGTAAGCTTCAACAGTTAAGTGGTTTGAGATTTTGTTTACTTCTTTATGACATATATTAAGGATGTCTTTTTTTGTATGGTTCGTTACTTTACTATAAAATGTGGTAGTGTAATTTTTGTTTTCTCTAAATGTGTGCATCATACATCTGTATGTTTATTTCATCTTTTAGAATGATCAGGTTCTTCAGGGCTTCTCAGTGGACAAAGGAGAATTCACATGTCCCCTCTGCAGGCAGTTTGCTAATAGTGTTCTTCCTTGTTATCCTGGAAGCAATGTGGAAAATAACCTTTGGCAACGTCCTAGCAACAGAAACATACAAGATCTCATAAAGGAAGTGGAGGAGCTTCAGGGACGGCCAGGAGCTTTCCCAGTAAGCATCAGTGTAAGGCAGAAATACTCTGGTTAATTCCACTCTGCTTTCATTTTCATTCAGTTTATAAATTTGTCTGGACTTTTATACATTTAGTAGAAATTGCTTTTAGAGGTTTTTCTCTTCTGTTTGTGCTTAAGTGAAAGTAATAGAACAGATCATTATCAAAGGCTATACTTTTCTTTTCAGCCCTGTACCTTGAGGACAATATCCTTAGTCTAAATTGTTATAGTTTTAATATACATGTTCCAGATCAAGAACTCCTATATGTTTAGATATGGGTAGGCTCTTTTAAAATGTTGAAATATTTAAGAGCAAAGCAAAACAAACACACATTGCATGATATATATGTGTATATATATATTACAATATAAAGCACAATCTAATCATTTAAAAAATATACCCATTAAGTATATTAGGATTAAGATATATTTACACACATATACACACATTTGTGTATTTACTGCGTGTGTATGTCTTAGAGAGATAAAATAGTGTAATTGATTGAACCATTCACCATAAGTCACTGTACTTTACTGTGGGATTGGGTATAAGTGAACTCATCTTTTATCCCATCCAGCAGGATTTATTTGGTTTAAATTATTAAACTTTCACCTTCATTATACATTTATGATATGATCTCTTAGAGAAGTGACAGCTGTACCTGGTTTATGTAGTAAATATATGAAAACTATGAATATTTGACTTTTAAAACAGAAATGCATACTTTAAACCTAGAAAGATTGATTACCTGGCAATTGCCTTTCTCGAGTGAAGACTAATTTTAGAATTGTGTTTTTTTCTTTTGTAAATGTAAATTTTTGTGTGTTTAAGATACACTTAAAGTAAGAGACATTGATATTATTTTTTGAAAAATGAATTTAAATGAAAGTCAGGGTTTTTATAGACATGGAAATTTTGTTCTAAAATATTATTTTAATGACATCCACTCACTGGTTTAGAATAGTTTGTGTGTTAATTCATAGGTGGATTATAGTGTTATCAATCAAAATAGAGAATTAGAATAAAATACCACTCTATAAGAGAGAGTATTTTTGATTGGTTTTATCTTTGTATACTAAGTATGCTTATAGTGGATAGTTAATGTTATATCTGTTTTGACTTCTTTAATATCCTAGTATGTTCATATGATAAACATTCCAGTTTTAGATAATTATTAAAATGAATATGAACTTTGTATGTTTTTATTTTTTATAGTCAGAAACCAACTTAAGTAAAGAAATGGAATCTGTAATGAAAGATATAAAAAATACCACTCAGAAGAAATACAGAGACTATAGCAAGACCCCGGGCTCACCAGACAATGATTTTCTCTTTATGTACTCTGTTGCTAGGTAGGTATATATAGTATATACTTTTGTATTTACTTATTAATAGTTGGTTTTATTGCTTAATAAGTCTTTTTTTTATTTATTGCCGTTTACATTTATTTAAAGAAAAGAGTGCATGGTTTTCATATTGGTTGAAATTATGGGTTGTTTTAGTGTCTCCTAGGAGGACTATAAATGTGTAGTTTTCCTTTATTTCCTAAAGAGTTTTTATTTTAATGAAATATTTGGGTCAGTGTTATACTCAGCATTATAAGACATGTGGGGAAAAATATGTTATTAATATTTTGGGACAGATATGTACCTCAGAGCAGGTGAGTATTACCTATGGAGACTTCTCAAAAGTGATAATACTGAGAGCTAAAACATTATAGTATGTTAAATACTTTGATTTAATGGAAAAATAAGAACTGTAAGAAGTACAAGAATTTATTTTGTTTGTTTTAAACTAGTGAAAGATCTAGTAATATCCTAGAAGACTACAAGTAGTTTAGAAAATCAGATATGGGAGAGGAAGCAAGAGATCAGTCATGTTCTAAGCCTCTATTTGTACTGAGTAGGGGTCTCAAAAAAACCAGAAATGTTTTTCAGCTTTCAAATTAGGAAAGATTAGTCTAACTGATTGTGTTCAATACCTAAGGAATAGCTATAAATAGGAATTTTAGAGAACTTAATCGAGTGAAAATGGAGAACCATAAAAGAAGTGAATAGGGAAGAAGCACACACAATTAGAAGCTTGTAAACACATTCTATTGAAATGATATTATAGACCCCTGTGTATCTCTGGAAGCATGCTTCATAATAGTTTGTCTGGGTAGTACAGTAATAGATAAGATTTAGAGAGATAATGTGACTTGAAGTCATGCAGCAAGTTAGTGGCAGAGTAGGACTAGAATTAAGATCTTTTGAGAAAAGGGTTAGTGTTTTTTCAGTTACTATCCTTCTCTTGTTTCTCCTGTGTTTGGCCTTTATAGGCACTCTTATGCATGCAGTTCATCATGGCTGCTCTCCCTGCCCCACTCCTGGAGCAGAGGGTAACAAAAGAATAAATGAACTATATGTATGTAGCATTTAGAACACAGGAAAATGGAACCAGTCTTAGAAAACTTGCAGCAAGCAAATTATCCTTAAGATAAGGAACATTAGTCCTTGGTCTGAGAATGCAAGTGCTGGACATGGGTTGATGTAAAAGCTTCTGATGGATTGGAGGGTAACTTTCTAGTCTGCATATTCTTAGGCTATTGATTTTGTTTATCCAGAATGCTTTAGGGGAAGACATGACAGTTAATTTAATGTTTTATTTCTGGAGAGTTACCAAATTATTGCATTCTTGCAATAAAAGATTCTTTATGTGAAAACCAAATATAGTTCAATTTTGCCAGAGTTTCAAGATTTTACAGAACTTCTGTACAATATTGTGGTTATAGCCTTGTAGAAGATTGGGTTGAATATAGACCAAACTCATTCATGCTTTATGTATTTATATACACACACACAAACACACTTATGTTGCTCATGTATTTATGCCTTTGATTTTATTAGTGTTAACCTTAGAAAATTCTGATTGAAATGGAAATGATTTGTACATGGAATTTTCCTATAGTATGATAAATCAAATAATTGATTTAAATATAATGTAGTGGAAGTTTTAGATCCCCATTTCTTGATTTAAATATATAAATAACTTATAGAATACAACTTGCAATGATTGTGGGAGATCTTTTGGATCAACACGTTTTGGTTTTTCTGTTTTATAGAGAAGTAGAAGCAGGGACAGATGTGAAATGTTTTATTAAGGATGTAGGTAGAGAAATAGAAAATATACTCCCTCCTCTCATCCTTTTCTGATCCCTAATGATAAACTCTAAAGCAGCAAAATAATTCTGAAAGTGAAAGTAAATAAAACTTATAAAAAGCCTTATTATCCTTTGGTTGGAATTACCTAGGATATTTAGTTCTCCCAGTGAGGTTGCATTCCCTAAGTTTTACTTAGTTATTAAAAAGAAAACAAAAAGCAAGGTGACTCAAAAATGAATAAAACATGAATTGAAGGAAAAATATGTTATATCCTATTTTAATGGGATGTAATTTTCTCAAAATAGGAAACAAGGTCTTTATTTTATGCGTAACATACAACTGATTTCATAAATACTTATGATTATGGAAATATTCCTAAAAGGTGAGCATTAAAGTATTTAGCAATATTTAAATATTTAAGTAAAATATTTAGCCATAAACTTACTTTGAATTATTTAACTTTTGAATTAAATGCAGTGATTCTTAAATGTATAAGTCATTAGAACTTGCAAGTTTATTTGTATTTAGCATTAGTATTTTGAGTGGAATACAACCCTAGTTTCTCAGACTTGATTTTCTCCCAGCTGAATAGTAATTTTGTTTGCTCTTCAGGGAGCTTACATTTTTGATATTTAAAAACAAAGTATTTCGCTGGGTTTTTGAGTTCTTTTTTTTTGATAGGATAATACATATCTTTTTTTCTTTTATTTGCATGGCAAAGCCTTGGAGGTTTTTCTGAGGGCAGCAGAGAAGAAACTGTTGGAGTATCTTTTTAAAATTAAATTAATTTCAAAATTAATCAAAATCACTACATTCAAGTATTAATGTATTTCCAAAATTTCCATTCTGTGGCAAATATCAGTCATTCAAATGAAAAATGGAAAGTTAATTTTGGAGAAGAAAGCTTTCTTCACTTCAATACCAATTCATTATTTCATTCTTGAAACAATGAATGACATGTATTTCAATAACTGATTTTTTTTCTAAGGGTTTTTGGCCCTAAGTTACGTATAGCCTACAGTACTGGTAGGTAGCAGTGGGCCTGTATATAGTGAGGAAAATGGAAATGGAAAGATGATGAAACATTGTAGGTCTAAACTTTGTAAACCAATTGTGTTCAGAACAAAGGGGAATGCTTACTAAAATACCAAATTAAGAATCCTTTTAAAAAGAAAAAATTGTTTCCTAAAATGATCCTTGTTTTTTTTATTTTTTATTTTTTTGGTTCGCTGCTGGGTTTAAGGGAATGGAAGGCCAGCAAAAGAAAGAAGAGAAACTGCAGGGACTAAAGAGAATCTTATGACTGGTTACATATCATTTTTTTTTTCTTTTTAGCACTTTGATAGGTACCATTGAGGATTTAAAAGCTATATATGAAATGGTCTCTGCTCTCCAGGAATTTACAGTTTAGTTGGAGAAATAAAACTAATATACATCAATCTGTATAAAACATAATATAATTTGATTTTTAAAATGTCATACAGAAAAGGTGCTGTAGAACTTCGAAAGGTAAAATGAGCAAATTGAAATATGAAGTATGCAGAAGTCCTTCTTTCCTGTCCCAGGAAAGCTTCTGCATCTTGATAATATAGACTGTGGAATGGATAAAGATAAAGTTTTTCTTGGAGAAATTGAGTAACTTGCTCAGCCAGTAAGTAGTAGGCTCTGGCAGGCCTTTAACCCAGATCTTGTTCTAGAGCCTTTGCTCTTTGCACTATACTAACGTGTGTTTGAGTGTCTCTCTGTGTGTATATACACATTTGTTTTTTAAATTATAGCTATAAAAATAGAAGTTAGCGCCAAAGAGGGGTTGAGGGGAGAGCAGACTTAGGTCATGCAAAAAGAAGCTGAAGCAATAGTTAGAGGGGTTTTTATATGGATATATATCTAGGTGGCCTCTATGATAGGCTTTAAGCAGTCTTATCTCATCATTCTTTCAGACGTAGAGATTTTCTCTTCTTTTTTTATTTCAAACTAATTTGAGTGTATTTGTTTTACAAAATATAGGAGAGTCCACTTTTCTTTAAGAACAAAAACCTCAGAAAACTCCCACTTCCAGCATATCTTTATTTTTGCATCATTCATTGAGGAGGGTGATGTTAGGGAATATTGTATGGGGATCTTCAACAGTGAGTCAAGATAGACATGGGGTACATGACCCATTTGTTTGTTATATACTCTAGCAAGTCTCAAAGGATCAATTTTGATATAAATGAAATAAGGAAAACTTAAGGGTTAGGACCATAGATATTGTTGGGTGTGGTGGCATGTGCCTGTAGTCCCAGCTACTCTGGAGGCTGAGGCTGGAAGATCACTTGAGCCCAGGAGTTCAAATCCAGCCTGGGCAACATAGCAAAAGCCCATTTCTTCAAAAAAGAAAAAATTAAAATCCTAGATATTATTGCACATTAACCCTTTGGTTAGGTAGTTTTTGTTTTTTATCTCAGAAGGAACGTTATGTAGGAGATCTTCTAACCATAATCTGAAATAATTAGATGTAGTAGTCTTTTTTTCCCAAGTCATCATTAAAATGAAATTCCTAATAATATGTTTGTCATCCTTTAAAGTCTCATGTCTGGTGATTGAATAAACAGAATTGTTCTTATATTTATATTTTAATGAATAATTTTGCAAATATGGTGAAATAAATGTTGACATTCTGGTTCTGACATTCATTTGTAAGAATTGTTCGTATTTCTGGTTAGCTCTCTTAAAAGTGCTATCTAGGAAATCTTAGTTTTTATAAGAGAATATAGCCATTAATTTTTTTCTACAGATTAGGCAACAGAAGATTTGTGAAAACAAAATGTATTGATCTCATTTATATTCCCTTGATGAAGGAACACATGCTGGCCTCCGCTCGCTTTCTGTCCACTAATATGAAATCCTTGTCCCTGCTTCCTCGCTGGTAGGTTTTTAGAAGTTCAGTGAGCAATGCAAATCGCCTGAAGGGTGGAAAATTCCCTTGTCACACAGATGCCCTTATCAGCAGCAACCAGATGGAGCTCTGAGCAGGAACATTATCAATGTTAAATTGCTTTTCCCCCCCCTGAGTAGAGAGGATTAAAACATTCCTTTAGAAGTGGGTGGCAAATGTACAGACTTAGGAATATTAATATTTTTAACAGTTTGCATTTATAAGTAAATATATGAAAATATAATTTCAAAACATTCTGTGTTCAAAATACAACCAAACCAATTCAAAATGTTTGTTTTAAATGAAATAGGATAGTAGTCTTTCTTGAATTCACTTGCAAAAAAGTAAGCTTGAAACTGCCTTTTTTTAAGGGAAGGATATCTCATTATTAGTGTCAAATGCATATCTTGGATATAAACTAGTTAATTCAGTTTTGTTTATAAAAAGAGATATGTTTAAGTTTATTCATACTATTGAAGTAAAATATTTAAATAATCTCAGTTTTTTATTATTTTGGCATAACTGGTTCTTTTATTGTTACTGTTTTTGAGTACATCTTTAGATTCTGCATTAGTTTGATTTTTGAAGTGTCTATTTATTAATTATTGCTATTCTGTAAGCTAATCATTACTAAATACCTTCCAATTTCAGATCTGTATGAACAGTACTGATGTTTAACCATGTCAATAGTCACACAATGTATTTTAATAAAATTTATTAATAGTTTTAGAAGTCCATAAAAGAGACTGCTGTTAATTATATGTTATTCATAGCCACTTCAATATTAGTGATTTTGTTTCTTAATATTGATTTCCAGATACCATCTAAGTTCCAATGAATGATAACCATTTCTCTGATAGAAAAATTGGTATGCTCTTGTGTTTTATATGACAGTAAACATCTACCCAGTGGCTGACAGTTGGAGTACAAATTCTTTGATCAGATTCTCATGCAGGTTTATGAAACATGTTGCAGGTTTTTTCCTTAAGGCCTAGTTTTTAACATTTGCCAACAGTTGGGACTTTGCAACAATTAAACCGTAATGTTTGCAATTTTTTGCAGGTATGAATATGAATATACAAGTAAGGATGGATAAACTTTTTTTAATTTCTAAATATCAGATAAAATATTATTACTGATATTGTATAAACTGTGTTTTTGCAATAATAAAGTTGAAGAGCTTTATTGTTTAGGTTGATTCAGACATGTCGATAAAGCAAATTAAAAAGAATCTCTTCAGCCTAATGACTGAGCTATATTATAATGCATTACTTACAGAACCAATTTGGAACTTGAATTGATTCATCGAGGAGGCAATTTGTGTTCAGGTGGTGCAAGCACAGCTGGCAAAAGGTCTTGTTTAAGTAAGTACTAAATAGTGCTACATTTTAAAAAAATTCCATTTTTGTCATTTTTGAAAGCATATACAGGCAAAATGGTCTTTTGGTATATTTTCAAATTCTGTTTATGTTATATATACTTTAACATCTTGTATCTAGAAGAATCACATGAACATTTAGCTCTTTCTAGACTATGATTGTTTAGTAAATAAATGTCATACTAATTGGTTAGGTTTACGTATTTCAAAATTAAAACACTATATTATTTGCAGTGATAAAAAATTTGTCCTAAAATTTAAATTCTTTTAAAGAATTTTTAGATTGAGTTGATATAAGAAAATCTTTTTATAAAGACAGTTTATGTTGTCCACAGATTTTTAATGAAGATATTTGTGCTGTGTTTTGATGTGTATATTAAAATATATTAAAATTGTGGATATTTGCTTTTATTTATACATATACTTTATATTATAAAATGAGCGTGATTCTTCAATACTGTTTTGTAAATAAAGGTATATTTGAAAAAGAGTAATTTGGAAGTTAATGTAGGTTTTTTGTGAGCATGATTTAGATGCTATCACTATTTAGTCATTGTTTAGAGAATTAATGTGAGCACTAGGAGTAATGTTATTTAATGTCACAATATAGCTCATTATTGGCCCTATATCCCTGGAGTTGAATATTACCTAATGTGATTGGTATAGGGAATAAAATTTGTTTGAGACACATAATGTATTCTTTTGAAAAATGAATGTATTTTCTTAAACACTAAAAGTAATAGTAATTATTAAAAATTATCAATACGTACTGTTTTTGAAATAACTTTAGAAAGTTTAAGTAATTTTAGATTGATTTCAGAACAAAGGAGTAATCAAAGCACCTTAAAATTTCTAACATAAAAATACAAACTGAGAAATTTCAACTTACTTATTTTTAAAATCCTGTAAGTTGTATTAGATTTGATATTTTATTTTGGATTGCTCCTTGATTCCTAGAACTTAAGGTTTTGGAAGTTATTTTTTACAAAGTATTTAGTATTACATTGACATCTTGATATATGTATCTAAACCCTATTTATACTCAGTGTTTTAGTAGTATGTTTGAAACCAAAAGTTGTTGACACATAGGAATTTTAGTTTCTAATCTATTTGAATTAGTAGATACTATCATTTCAGTTATAAATTGTTCTTTCTTTGTTAATTTATACTTGCTTCATGTCTGACATTGTTTGATAATATTACAGAAACTGTTGTATTAGAAAGTGTTTGATTTCTGTTTTGTGTTTAAAAATCTACTTCATTTTTTCTCTGAGGCATTTACATTTATGCAGGGACTTCTACTAAATGATGAATTTATCCAGAATCCAGAAAATAGTAATAAAATTCGAATGGCAACCATTTCAGTTACCAGACTCGGTTTTAATTTAAATTGTTAAATTGATACTTACTTCCAGACTTTTGCTTCTTTTTTCCCCCCTCTAGTGAATAAGAAATTATACTTACTGTGCTAGTATGGAAAAGGTCAGGATGAAGTTCATCATAAATATAAGTTAATATTGTTTTTAGTTTCTATATGATTTATTATTGTTCAATTACTTACATGTTATTTATCTTAATATTAACAAAAGCAGCCCTATAAGTCATGTGTGTAGAATATATTGTATGTTCTATAAAATCCCACTGTCTTACAAGTGTATGCACTTAATGTATTTGTTATTTATTCAAATCTAATTCAAACCTAATTTAAGTTGAACACCAGGACTTAAATTGGTGATATTTACTAGGATGTCAGAGCAAGTATCTCATTTTTTTTCATATTCCAGTGTAACTTCAATGATATTCTTAAACAAAAATTCTGTCTTTTTTCTTAGGAATCCTCATGTAACAGTATTTTCCTTTTCCCATTTATTGTTCTCTGTTACCTTTTAAATATCTTATTTTTAAAGTGTTTTTTTTCTCTATGTCTTTGGGGAGAGTGAGTGAGAAAATGTTCCACTGATAAGCAAATGAGAGGAGAACCTTTATTTTTTATCATTTTAAGAATACCACACTATTGGAATACTATTCCATCACAACTTCTTGATGAAATTGCAGATTTATCTAGTCATGAAAACATTTAACAAATTTTTGTCTGGAAAGGATTGGGTAATGACTGTTACAGAATTATGGACACACACAGATGCACGCACACAGTGGGAGGGGGAGAAGATTATTTTTTCTGTAACATTGAAAGCAGAAAATATTATTGGCCAAATTTACACTGAGAAATCAAACAAAATTGAAGTGGAACAATGCCATTCAGTACTTACATCTTTAAACAAATTTTTAAGTAGTCGAGGTAAAGTTACCAGTGTCCAATCAAAATAAAAATTCATTCCTAAAAATGTGTCTGGGAAATCTTCCACATTAAAAATTGACCCAAATTAGTTCATATAGCAGCATACTGTGGTATTTTAATAATACCTTACATTTATAGTTTTAAAGTTCATAAAATGCTTTCACATAAATTATTTATTCTTTAGAATGACTGTGTGAAATAGGTGTTAACCTTTCTTTCATAGAAAAGGAAATTGAAGTTCAGAGTGATTGATTGCCTGACCAAGTCACACAGCTGTAAAATGTCAGAGCTTGCACTTGAGCCCAGCTCTTGTGACTCTAAATTCAGTTATGTAATACATATCCCCTGCTCTTCAGTATCTCAAAGGATGCAGAACCTTTAAGAACTTTTGCCCATGTCCTTAGTCAAAGACATCCTACTGTACACTGTTGCATTGGGATCTTTTCAGGCTCTGCCGTGCTAACCCTTCTGTTTATCTTGTCTGTTTTCTTTTATCAGTCTTTCTTTTTTTTTTTTTGAGACAGAGTCTCACTTTCTTGCCCGGGCTACAGTGAGTGCCGTGGCATCAGCCTAGCTCACAGCAACCTCAGACTCCTGGGCTCAAGCGATCCTACTGCCTCAGCCTCCCGAGTAGCTGGGACTACAGGCATGAGCCACCATGCCCGGCTAATTTTTTTTTTGTATATATATTTTTAGTTGGCCAGATAATTTCTTTCTATTTTTAGTAGAGACGGGGGTCTCACTCTTGCTCAGGCTGGTCTCGAACTCCTGACCTCGAGCGATCCACCCGCCTTGGCCTCCCAGAGCTAGGATTACAGGCGTGAGCCACCGCGCCCGGCCCTCTTTTATCAGTCTTTCACTGTGAATCCCATTTTTGTTTTGGGCCACCCCTTCAGACATTTTCTCAAGTCCTAAGTCCTTCTTCCCTCGATACCAATTAATTCGCCTTTATTCCTCACCAGTTTGTTGGCTGGTTCCCCTTTGCTCTTGCTGTAAGCCATCTGCATCAGCTCCCATTTATAGCACTGCTCCTGATTCTTGGGCAGAGTTATAGACCTCCTTACCTACTAGGGAAGGTCAGGCATTTAGGACCTCATGTTCAGCAGATGAGACTGGGTCGGGCTAATTTATTGTAAGATAGAAAGTGTTCAGTTCTAAAGAGACAATGGATGAAGTTCTAGGAAATTTGGAAGTTTCTGATCATATCTGTCTGGTGGAATCAGTGAAGCTTTTGGTGGACATGGCATTTGAACAAGACTTTGAAAGATAAGTGAGCTTTAGAGTTTTTTTTTTTTCTTACTAGTTGGTATGTACACTGACAAGTACCACCATCTTGGTTAGCAACACGTATAGGACAAAGAAGATATAAAAATTGAAGGTTAGCTTTTTATTAAGAAAACTGTTTTATTAAGGTTACTGTTAATTTCTTCATTCAAGTGATGTAAAAGTAAATATGAAACTCTGTAGATTCTAGTGAAGTTCACATGCTTTCAACCTGTTTTTGCCATGATATTCTTAGTATATTTTTCAAGTAGAAATTGTTGAAACCATCAGTGGTGTCATTTGATAAATTATTTATATTAGAGTATAATATAAAAATTATTTATGTTTAGATAGAACATTTTTCATATCTTTGGGTCTTGAGACATTTTGCTTATTACTGTAATTTAACTGAGAAGCCACACACAGTTCATGTCTCAAATGGATTCCATGATTTTGTAGAGTGATTAAAAATTTTTAGTCAAGAGAGGCTATGGCAAACCTTTGTTTTGACATTTTTATTTGGGAAGTTCTGACTTAATTTTGATATAATCTATGATCTTATCAAGAAATGATGCATAGTCACTACAGTGAATAACTTTCACCTGTGTTGATTATTCATAGCAAGCAACCCAGCTTAGATCTGTGAGGCAACCTAAAATGGTTTTAGTTGCTCAAAGAGTGAATATTTGGTGAATTTAAAATTGCCGAAAATTATTTTGACATTAATTTCTCCCTGAGTAAGGCTGCATAAAAATATTGTTGGATAAGTGATGAGTTTTCACAAAATTATTTTTAAGTAGTGTAGCCTTATTCTTTAACACTTAGTGGCAAAATTCTGACCTTAATGGCTTACTAAGGTCTTTTTCAAATTTAAAGATTATGAATTCTACAGATAGTTTGAATCACAACTTTTGTTCTATTTTTTGTTACCATAAAAAAGGGAAGAAAATTTGGCCATTGAATTATAATGATCAAAATATATAAATTAACACAAAATGTGGAAATTGCCTCCTGAGACTAGTGGTCTATCACATTTGATTGTTAAAAGCTGATTTTGTGGTATTTGGAAATGTTTTCTGTTCTGGCAAGCAAGTTGCTTGAGTCTCATAGTGTATTTAAGGCCAACATAAAAGATACATGTGTAGTGGAAAAAGCAATATCAAACTATGAGTCATAGGCATGTGCTGAGTCAAGACATTTTATGCATTTGGCTTCAGTTTCCTCATCTATAAAATTATTGAGTTACTTGTACACTGTTGGTGGGAATGTAAATTAGTGCAATCACTATGGAAAACAGTATGGAGATTCCTCAAAAAACTAAAAATAGACCTACCATAGGATCCAGCAATCCCCCTGCTGGGTATATATCAAAAGGATGGGAATTCAGTTTATCGAAAAGATATCTGCACTCCCATGTTTATTGTAGCACTATTCCCAATAGCCAAGATAATGGAATAAATGTAAGTGTTCATCAATGGATGACTGGATAAAGAAATTGTGGCACATATACACAATGGAATATTGGATAGCCACGAAAAGAATGAAATACTGCCATTTGCAACAACATGGATGGATCTGGAGAACATGATGCTAAGTGAAATGAGCTAAGCCCAGAAAGACAAATCTTGCATGTTCTCACTCATATATAGGAGCTAAATATTAAAAACTGTTGATCTCAGGGAGTCAGAGAGTAGAATGATGGTTACCAGAGGCTGGGAAGGATAGCAGGGAGGGGAGGGATGAAGTGGGGATGGTTAATGGGTATAAAAATATAGTCAGAATGAACAATATTTGATAGCACAACAAATTGACTATAATCAGCAATAAGTTAGGATGTACTTTAAAATAACTAAAAGAGTGGAATTGGAATGTTTCCTAATACAAAGAAATATTAAATGCCTGAGGGGATGGATACTCCAGTTACCCTGATTTGATTAATTCACATTGTATGCCTGTATCATTCACATGTACCCTATAAAGATAGACAACTATTGTGTACCCATAATAATTAATAGTAAAAATTTTTTAAATAAAATTATTGGGTTAGACTGGATGATTTATGTCCTAAAAAAATGTTCATCATTGTTAACTCTTTGTTTTTCCCTCTGTTAGTTAGCATTATCAACATTCATCATGAAAGTTAAATAGCTGGACTAGGAGTTACACTCCAGCAACTTTTAGAATTATACTTAAGATAATCTGCAGTCATACGCTATAGAATACAGCAAGGCTTGTGTTTTTGTTCTTTTCTTTCAGTGCTTCTTACAGATTCAGAAGATTTTGGTATTTTTTATTTTGCTCTTAGTTTTAAGTAATGCATAAATAGAAAAATAAAGGCTGTCAGTGACATAGCATGATAAATAAAATCAGCGTCTTTGAGCTAAAAGTTACTTAAGAAGTCACCTAGTCTAAATGTTACCTAGCTTATCAATATTTTTACCTACTATTCTGATCATTTACTCTCTCCTTGAACACTTTCAGTGATAAGGAGTACTTCTGGAGTAGGTAAAGGACTTTGGTAAGCCTTTTAAAGGATGGTGATATGAAGAGGCAGGATAGTGTAGACTAGATAGAAAGTGATATTTAGGACAAAGTGCTTGGGTTTGAATCCTGACTCCATCCTTTACTAGTGGGCAGATGGTTTAGAGCAAGTTATTTAACAGATTCTGTTACTCATAATATCCAACCAGAAGATTGTTTTAAGAACTCAATGTTATAGTATGTGTTTCTTCATAGATTATAAATCTCTACATTAGTATTTCTACTGCTTCAACACTATCATTATTAAATTGAGGGTGTAAGGGTAAGTGAACAAAGCAATTTTTACCTCAATTTTCTGTCTTAGTTCAGTCAGGCTGCTATAACAAAATACCATAGCCTAGATGGCTTATCCAGAACAGATGATGTATTTCTCACAGATCTGGAGGATAGAGTACAAGATCAGGCTGCCAGCAAATTCCATGTCTGTTGAGGACCTGCTTCCTCATAGATATCTGTCTTCTGACTGTAACCTCACATGGTAAAAGGGGCAAGAGATCTCTCTGGAGTCTCTTTTATAAGGGTGCTGATCCCATTCATGAAGACTTTACTTTCATGACATAATCACCTTTCAAAGACCCTACCATACTATACCATATCATCACCTTGGGGGTTAGGATTTCAACACATGAAATTTGGGGGGAAACATAAACATTCAGTCCATTGCAGTCTTTCTTAAAGCACTTAACAAACATTCTATTGACTTGTTAGGAGATGAGGTTAGGACAGGATAGGATTTATTCCCATCACGAAGTTTATCTATTGGGAACAAAATACATTGTTAATTTCAGGAGTCTTGAGGTAGAGGGATAAGAATATGGCATGAAAATTTGAGTTAGAGGAGTGGCTTTAACTCTTCTTTAAGGTCTTTCCATAGGTCCTGTGATTTGTGGCTCACGTAGGCAGGCCTTTCTGTATTTAGAATTTGGAACATTCCAGAAACTAAGTGCCATAGATAATAATTTCCACTAGCCCGGTGGGGGGTAGGGGGTGAGGGGAGTCCGGTGATCTTACTGGGCTTAGGGCAGGGCAGCTCCTTTCTTCTGCAGTTAGCTTGGACACCCTCTACCCCCATTTTAAATGAGGTGCTTAAATAAGACCTGGATTCATGGAGTGTGTCCTCTTTGGTAGGGAGGAAATTAGGAGTCCTAAGAACTGATCTTTCTCTTCCCCTTCCTAGGACTACTATATGCAGAAGCAGAATTGTACCTCTTCCTGCCCAATATCATCACAAGCTATGTTGTATAGGTAAAAGGGGAAGGCTTCTAGTTACTTAAACCTTAAAGTAGAAGGAGGACAATTTTATGAAGCTAATATTAATACTTGTGATACTTGAGGTAACCAGAGGGCTGGGGGCATAGTGTGCCTGGAAGTGCAGGCATAGGAACTCCAGGGGGCAGGAGAGGAATACAGCATGGAAAGTAGCAAAGTGTTAAAAACAGCCTTTTCCTTCAGTATTTTCCCTTTCTTACACGGGGAAAAGACCTCTCCAAAGTAAGAAAAACTTCCCCACCCTATTCCCAAAGTCGTATGTGCCCTTATTGACTAGAGACAACATAGAACACAGTGCTGGAAAGAACACTGGGTTGGAATTAAAAGACCTGGATTGTAGTCCTATTTGTTATCTGTTGGACTTTAGGAAAGTAACCTAACTTTTTACCTTATTGTAGAAATGGGGATGATGATACTAACTATCTAAAATATCTGTCATGGTTAATGTAATGATCAAATGGCAGTAGATATATGAACTAAAGTATTTTAATGTAATATGTTATTTTATTATATATAATAATCATTAAACTTGTCTGTTAACCCTTTAAAATTCTACCATAACTGCCACTTTATTCTCTGCCCTGCCTTGCCTAGAGTGTTTAGTAATGGGATTGAAAGAGATGAGTCAGCTCCTGTCACTCCATGACATCAACCTCCTATCTCTTGGTCCTACAGATACTCCCTTCTTAGAGGTATTCCCATACCTCGTTTGAGGAGTTTCCTCCCAGCTCTCCATGGCTGATTTCTCAGGGATGTACAGAGGAACCAGGGGAAGCTAGCTCTGCTTTGAGAGATGTATACTCATACCTATTACATTCACTCTAGGATAAGTGGGTCAAAGCCATTTCCTCACTTTGATTATTCAGTTACAGAGAATTGGAGAACTTTTTTTCCCCATAGTAACTAGAGAGTCATTTGGCTAGTTGAGATTTTTTTCATTGACAGTTATTTAACCGGTGGTGACTGAACTGATAAGACTGAAGTCGTGAATGATCTACAAATGCAGACACAGTTAAGTTTACCTTAGGTATATTTTGACAGAAGCACAATTTAAGATAGCCAAGTCTTTAAGGATAACTCTTCTCTTTAATATATATTTATATCTTAATGACCAGTATGAGTATGGACATCTGTTTCAAAAGCATTTAAAATTTTTACTTTTCATTCTTTATTTGTATATATTTATAGGGTACAAGTACAATTTTGCTACATTGATCTATTGCATTGTGGTGAAGTCAGGGCTTTCTGTGCATACATCACTGGAACAATGCACATTGTACCCAACAAGCAGCCTCCCATCATCCGAAGATTTTAACATACAACAACTTTGTGTTTGGTTTCTTTATTTGGGTAATTCCTGAGGTCATAAGAACTGGCATAATAATAGTGTTTCATGTGTGTGTGTGTGTGTGCACACGTGTGCGCATGCGCGCGTGTGTAATAGTCATAGACATATGTAAAACTCTTAATTATACAATAAATTTGGAGTTAGAGTTTTATAGTTTTTTAAAATAAAACACTCTTACCTTAATGTTGATAAAGATAGGAGGGATTATTAAATCTTACTTTTTTGTTCCAGCTAAGAGTTCTTAAGTTCTTATTATTAAATCTTAGATTTTTTAAAGATAAACCAGTCTTTCAATGTTTTCTCAGTTTCAGTAATAATGTGTCTGTCTTGTGATTAAGCACATTATAATACCTTAGACTTGTCACAGTTCTAAAAATTTGATTTAGGTATTGCAGAAAATAGAATTCTTTGTCCCGGGTGAATTGTTGCAGCAACCAGCATGGGAAAGAAGATGGTAGGAGCAAGTAGGTCAAGCACTGCTTTAGCAGTTAGAGTTAAGAGGTCAATCTCTTTTGGGGCAGTGAAAGTAGGGCTGATTAATTGGCCTACTTCCTAGCTACGGACCCAGTGTGTCATTATGACAGAAAGGGAAAAAGTATAAAACCATCATGAATTTTATGCTTATATGATTTTTTTCAAAGGATTATGTTATAGTTATATAAATATAATATTCAGCCTACTTAAAAAAATCCTATTATATGTTAAATATGGTGTCAGCCTAGGAGGTAAAAAGATGTAAAGACACAGTTGTCTTCAGGGAGCTCTCACCATCAAACAGGAGAAGAAAACATGTGAAAAGTAGTTACAAGGCTGCATAAGAAGTGCTAAAATAAAGTTAACACAAGGTATAGAGAATGCGTAAAGGGAAGATCAGATCTTTCTGAGCTGTCAGAGAAAACCTTACAGAGGAGCACATGGACTGGCTCTTCAAAGATGAATGGAGTTTGCCTAGAGGACAAGAAGGTTCTATTCTTGGCGAGAGAACAGTTTGCAAAGCCAGAGTGTGACAACATGGCACATTGGGGAATACTTGAGAAGGCAGAGAGGAAGGAAGGTTAAGAAATAAGCCTGAGCTGGGTACAGTGGTTCATGCCTGTAATCCTAGCACTCTGGGAGGTTGAGGTGGGAGGATTACTTAAGCTCAGGAGTTCAAGACCAGCCTGAGCAAGAGCGAGACCCTATGTCTACTGAAGAATATAAAAATTAACCGGGCATCATCACTCATGCCTATAGTCCCAGCTACTGGGGAGGCTGAGGCAGGAGGATCGCTTGACCCCAGGAGTTTGAGGTTGCTATGAGCTAGGCTGATGCTACGGCACTCTAGCCTGGGCAACAGGGTGAGACTCTATCTCAAAAACAAAAAAAAAAAAAGGAAAAGAAAAAAAGCAATAACCCTGAAAATGCTGAAAATGAAGATAGAGGCTTACTCATGGAGGGCTTTCTATGCCCATTCCTTTAGTGGCTCACCAGTCCATTGTGAGTTACTGTGAATAGATTTATTGTTTAGAGGGATTGGAAGGGTGAAACAAAAGGCATACAGCTAAGTGAGCATTCTGTTGATTAATCCAGGTGAAAAATGATGTAGTGGCAGAGTGGAACAGAATAGGGTGGATCATAGGAGGCAGAACCAATAGGATTGGTAATCAGTTGGATACGGAGGGCAAGGAAGTGGGAAATGACTCCTAAGTTTTCTTTTGGATGTTTACATGGGCAGTGTTATCATTCATTCAAATAGGAATTATAGAAGGAAATGAAAATTAGAGCTGGATTGGGCTATATAATCAAGTTAGTTTGGATATATTGATTTTGAGGTGCCTGTTGACCATCTGAATTACTAGAGACCTTGTGAATTGTAAACTTGCAGGTAGAGTGGAAGACATGGGCTTGAGTGAAGTAGTGTGTACTGAATGAGAGAGGACTAAAAAAATATCCCTTTTCCTTTCTTATGGGAAAATGTCACCTTTTAAAGTTCAATAGATTACAGAAGAGCACATGAAAGTAATTGAGAAGGAACTGGAGCAAAACCAGGGAAGAGTGGTACCAAAAATTAAGAAGAGAGAGAAGAGGGTTAAGTATATATGTTAATATTTGTTTATGGAGTAGTAGTTTTATGTGGAAATGTTACGTTTCTGATTTATTATAATCTCTAATTTTAGTTATAAAATCTCAAGTTTACAAATACTAAACTTATTTCATATTTGAAATTTATTCTTAGAAACCATGTATGTATCTGTATGAATGGAAACATACCATATATATACACATGCACACACACATACTACAGATGTATGTTATTACTATAAGTACTATTTCTATATAATAGCCCAGAAGGGTGGCATCATATCCATTTTACAAAAAATAAAGCTAAGGTTAGGTAATTTAAGGACACATAGCCAGTACAGAGCTTGGATTCAATCCAGGACTTCCTGGCTCCTACTAGACAAAGTGGTGCCTCCTATACATAGGTTGGATCACAGCACACTTACAAGTAAATTTAATGGTGTTTTTCGTTGTAAACCCTTTTATAAATGTAGATCAAAGTTTAGAGTTTTAAAGTGTGTTATACCAGAAAAGGAGTTAATTATCTATTCTTTTTTTGCTATTGTTATTCAAAATTTTAATAATATGCTTTCTTGGTATAATTATTTTTCAACTTTTAAATGTCATGCATGCAGTTGGTATTTAATACATTTTCTTAGTTTTTATCTTTTTGATTATGATCATAGATTCTCATCCTGTGTCTTCAATATTTATCTGGGATGAGAGGTATTTTTGCTGCTAAGTGATTATTAGAGTTCATTCTTACTAATAAGACTAAATTTTGAAAACGCAGTATATTAACATAGTGAAAGATATTAATGTTTATTTGGTCGATTCCCTGTTTTCTATTGAAGTTTTCTGTAATTTTTAGCGTTATTTTTGAAAGGTAGATAGACCTCATTAGAGTGTTATTCTTTGGTTCTAGTTAAAGCTAATACTGAAGACTGTTGTGGTGTATTGTATTAATAGATTTAAAAGATGACTCAGTTTTCATAGGAATAGTAAGGTATATGTGTAAAAGAAGGAATTTTATACTTTTAATCATAAAAACCCGAAGGAGAAGTGAGATGGTAGAAATAACTAAGAAGTAGCAAATCTTGAATTGTATTCTTATCTTTTCCAATAACTATTAGAGTGACCTGGCAAGATAGTCCCTTCTCTGGGCCTATTTCATCATCGGTAGAATGAGAAGATACAAGAAGATGAAAAAGTTTCCTTCTAATATTTTGAAATTCTTTAATTCTGGTAGGGGCTAGGAAAGCAGGCTGATTGTAACATTATTTTCTGTGCTGGCCATGGTTTCAATGCAGAACAAATTAGTACAACTGCAACTTCTGTGCTTTTGATTAAATCGGGCAAACTAAGATGATTGGCCTTCATCTTGAAAAGAGACATTAAAATGAGCTCTTTGACCCACTTAACACCTATATAAAAAGAATGCAAAACTCCCCACCTTGAAACTTGAGATGATCTTAATATTTTTCTGTTAGAAGAATTTAGTTTTTTAAACATTTATAGGTTTTAATCATTAAAACACTTTTTATTATAAAGTATGTACTTAGTAAAAATAATCTCATGTATAATTGAATTGAAATACAATAAAATTTACCAATATGTCTGTTCTCATCATGTTATTCCTTTGCTAAAACTTCCTTTTTCTCAGTGTTATCCATGGCACCAGGTTACTGGAAAAACTGGAAATTTGAGAAACTTATTTGTCTCAAAAGGGGGATAACAATATTACCTATCTAGTAGAATTTTTGTGAAAATTAGTTGAGATAATCGATGTAACAGAGTGCTTGTAACATAATAAGTAACTTAGCTAGCATTAGCCATTAATAGGGTGAAGAAATTTTATGAGAGACTATACATGGACTTATAAATAGGAAACAAGATATTCAGATTCTTCTATTATGGAGAGATCAGATTGAAATTTGACAGAAATGTATTTTCTTTACCCTACCCCACAGAATGGATGTTTATTTTGCTCAAATTATTACTTTCATGTTTTACAACAGCTTCTTCAAACTATTACTACTACTACTACTGCCACCTACACACACACACACACACACACACACACACACACACACACCCCATCCCACACAAGAGTTACATTGATGGATCTTGGGTAAATTAGTCACAAACTATAATTAATTTCTAAGTCTTGCTTAGGTTTAGTTTTGATTATTTTGATTTAGAGAATAAATGACAATAGGTTTGTGTTATTCAGTTAATTTTTCTCTGGATTTAAGAATTCAATCATATGTCAAGAGGTATTGTCTCACTTTCTGGAATATAACTTTTGATATGCAAATATCTTTGAGTATTTGTGGCAGAATAATCTAATTCTTGTTATTTTTACCCCAAAAAGAGGGCATCTGATCCAAAAGCAAAACTTAGGCTTTTTTCCCTGCCTAATTTTAAACAAAAACTTTTCTTCTAAATGTCATGAGCACAATTTTGTTAAAAGCTAAGATTGGTAGGGCAATAATTGGTAGATTATTTCTATAATTCAGAAAAGAAATTAAAACAGCTGGAATAGTACTTCTAAATAATACTCTTACTTCAGTTATTTTTTCTTCATGTTGAATCAAAAGATGCATTTGATGATTCAGTCTAAACAAGATTTAGGGGAAAATATTAGGTAAAGGAAGAACTTCACTTAACAGCAATTTGTTAGGGTATTATTGTCCATATTGCCCAGGGAAAGGGAATTGAATATAATGGTAAATTTTGGTTAGGAGGAGACCACAACAGTGAGAAGTACAAATTGGCGAGGCTGCAGCATAAAGTCAAAAGTAGTTCTGTGATGAGGGATGAAGAAGACAAACCATTCTTGTATTAAGATTGAACATAAGGACGGTCTATTATTCTAGTAGAAATTATTTGGATATATATTTCAGAGTTTACCTTAAAAGAGTGTGAAGTAATTGGGACTTAACCTTGGTGAATTATAATTATCAGGATAGGAAACAGATTTCCTTATGAAATAACTAGAAATTTTGTCTGAATTTTGTTCTGGAAGAATTGTGTGAACTTTCTAATTACCTTTTCTTCAATTTATTCAGATCAGCTGTTTCACGTATTAGCTTTGCACATGCGGCTTTATAGCATCGATTCTGAATATAATCCCTGGAGAAAGCTCACCCAGTTAGAAGAGATGAATTCACTGTAAGTATTATTGAAAAATTAAAATCAATTAAAACTCCTTTTGAAAAATAGTTGGTAAGTATAAAACTAGGATTGAAACTTCTATATGAATGTGTAATTTTTTTCACATTTTCTTTATGAAAGAAACACATAATAAAAATTGAAAACAGTTTACCATTATACTGAGTAAATTACATAAAAATTTCTAGTACATGACAAAAATTTTTAAAGAATCTCATTGATTTTTATGCAGATGAAGCATTCAAATAGAGGCACATAATGGCTGGCTATCCCTCCTTTTTTAATTTCCCGTTCTTTATTTGTGTATATTCATGGAGTACAAGTACAGTTTTGCTGCACTGATATATTGCATTGTGGTGAAGTCAGGGCCTTCAGCGCATACACGCACCACTGAAGCAATGTACATTTATCCACCAAGCAGCCTCCCATCATCCACCTTTCTTTTATATTAGAATTGATGAGTAGGCTCAGGTAGCCTTAGTCTGATAACTCCCTTATAGCGTTCCCCATCAGTCTCTCACTTGATGGTTTTAGCAACTCATGATGATTCTTGCCTAAATCTGTTATTTCATAGGTGCTATAAAATAGTGATGTTAGAAAAAGCTTACCTAGTTAGAAGAGATGAATTCACAGATGAAGCCACCTTCCATTTTATTAGATGGAATGTTTCTATAAAGAACTTTCTCATATTGGCCTGGTGCAATGGCTCACTCCTATAATCCTAGCATTTTGGGAGGCTGAGGCAGGAAGATCACTTGATGTCTGGAGTTTGAGACCAGCTTGATCAAGAGCCAGATCCTTTCTCTACAAAAAATAGAAAAATTAACTGAATGTGGTGGCATGCCTATAGTCCCAGCCACTTGAGAGACTGAGGCAGGAGGATAGCTTGAGCCCAGGAGTTTAAGGTTGCAGTGAGCTATGATGATGCCACTATACTTTAGCCCAGGTGACAGAGTGATACCCTGTCTCAAAAACAAAAACAAAAAACACTTTCCCATGTAAAACTATTTGTTAACCCTGACATACAGTTTGGCAGGATGAATGCTTGATTATTTTCTGATTTATAAATTTTCAAAGTCATGAGTTGATACCCTAGCTTCCAGTGGTGACCAATAATATGGTTGTTTGTTTATTTTATAATCAAAAAGATTTTTATATATTTGATGTGTTTCCCTCCATTTCAGTCCATTCTTTTAAATACAAACCTTTTAGGTTAGTGAGAATCCCTCCAGGTTGACTGTTGTACTTTTGACATGAGCCAAGTAGTCTTTGATAGTATCTTTGCTTTCTGGTATAACAGATTGACCCAGGTATATTTTGTACATTTTTTACTCTATACCTGAAATCAACCATGAACTCCATGTAGTTCCTTTTAATGGCAAATGGTATTTAGAGACCACCCTCTAGGGTACTTGAGGGTGTGTACGGGGCTACTGGGTTATCATTGCTTATAGCCCATTTCAGTGGACAGAGTTAGAATATATTTATTTTAAATGAAAAAAAGATCTTGAGTTCTTACTGGTATTTCTAATTCAAATCTAAGATTGCAAGGTTCTAATTTTTTTTTCTGCCCACAAACCTGAAAATAATTATTATCTGATCCTTTACGGAAAAAGTTTGCTGAGCCTGATTTACACTATTCCTGAGGTCCAATATGAAAAGGGGTGTTCGGGCTAGACAAATTGTTATTGTTTTAAATTCATTTTTTATTTGTATATATTTGTGAAATACAAATGCAGTTTTGCTACATTGATATATTGCATTGTGATGAAGTCAGAACCTTTAGTACATCCATCTTTGGAACAATCACATTGTACCCACCAAACAATCTTCCATCATCCACCCACCTCTGACCCTGCCCTTCCCATCCTGGTCTTTGTTGTTCATCATTCCACACTCGACTTCCATGTGTACACATTATTTAGCTACCACTTATGAGTGAGAACATGAGATATTTGTCTTTCTGAGTTGTTTCACATAAGATAGTGTCCTCTACTTCCATTCATGTTGTTGAAAAAGACATGATTTCATTCTTTTTTATGGCTGAATAGTATTCCATTGTGTATATGTACATTTTCTTTGTCCAATCCTCTATTTATGTACACTTAAATTGAATTAGTATCTCTGCTATTGTGATTATTGCTATGATAAACATACCAGTGCAAGTATCTTTTTTATATATTGATTTCTTTTCCTTTGGGTAGATACCCCATAGTGATTGCTGGATTATGTAGTAGTTCTATTTTTAGTTCTTTGAGAAATCTCCATAGTGTTTTCCATAGAGGTTGCAGTAATTTACATTCCCACCAACAGTGTGTAAGAGTTCCCTTTTCTCTGCATCCTGGCCAACACCTGTTATTTTTTGTCTTTTTAATAATAGCCATTCTGATTAGTGTAAGATGATATTTCATTGTGGTTTTAATTTGCTTTTCTCTGATGATTAATGATGTTGAACATTTTCTCATATGCTTATTGCCCATTTGTTTGTCTTCTTTTGAAGAATGTGTATTCATGTCCTTAGCCCACTTGTTTTTGGTTTTTTTTTTTTTTTTTTTTTTTTTGGCTTTGTTGCCCTAGCTCGAGTGCAGTGGTGTCATCATAGCTCAACAAAGACAGCTTTACTTCTTCCCTTCCAATCTGTATACCTTTTATTTCCTTAGGAACATCACATTAGCTAGTACTTCCAGTATGATATTGAAAAGGAGTGGGGAGAGCAGACATCTTTGCCTTGTTCCTGTTCTTAGTGGGAACAATTATGTACTTTATTAAGCATTTTAAAAGATAGTTATCATAATGATGGTATCAATCCGTATGGTCAAAATCTGTGGTTCTCTTTTCTACGGAGAGGTATATCCATTCATTCATTCTCATTATGTGCCAACCATGTGCCAGGAAAGATCCATTTCTGTGTCCTTAGAATGGCTGTTTTTATCTTACTAGCCAACAAATGCCAGGTTGTTCTCTGATTATTATCAGAAAAAAAAATCTTAACGAAAAAAAGTATCATCACTTAAACACTTTTGGCTAATATGATAGATAAAAAGTAGAATCCCAAAGTAATAGAAATTTGATTTCTGGTGAAGGTAAGTATTTTTAAATTTGTTAGCTATTTATGTATACTTTTGGGAATAGTATATTGAACCTCTGTCCATTTTTCTGTTGGCATTTTATTTTTTTTAATTATCAGAATGATCCTTTATGGTCTAAAATATTAAATCTTATTTTGTCATAGTTCAGATTTTTTCCAACATATATTTGCCTTTTAATTTTATAATTACTTTTCTTGACATATTAAAGTTTTAAATTTTCATGTAGCCAAATCAATCAGACCATATATTTCTTATTTTTTTCTAATACTTTTCATACGTAGAATGCCCATCCCATCTAAGATCTGATTTTTACTTTTATAACCAGTATTATGGTGTGTTTCCAGTCTTAGGATTTGCAATATTCACCTCTATTTTCTTTTCAGAGTTTTTAAAATATATGTATATAATGTACTTGGAATTTATTTTCACCTGTAGTATTAGGTGAGGACCTAAATTTTATTGGCAAATAACCAGCTAATTTTTAAAGCAATTTAATATCCTCTTTATTAAATATTGTTTGTGTATTATAGGCCTGATTAAGAGCTTTCTTCTTTGTTCTGTTGACGTATAAGCCTACTTCTGTGACAATGCCATGCTAGTTTACTCATTGAAGCAATTTATTATGTTGGGTTAGGTTCCTCCCCCATTCCCTACCTCCTGAATTTCTTTGCTGTTCTTACCTGTTTATTCTACAAATGATTTTTAGAACATTTTCTAATTTAGAAAATGTGATCTTTATAATATACAATTTCCTCAACTAGGAACATCCTCCATTCTTTTAATTCGTTTTTTGTTTCATACTATTGTGTGCATATTGTTTCAGTTTTGAAGCATTTGTTAATTGTACATGCTTAGTAGTATATAATATAAAGGTGTGCTACATTTTTAACAAGGTGTATATTAATTATTATAATGGAGGATATAATCTTAAGTATTGAGTTTTATTTGCATATGGAGATTTGGTATGATTTTAAGTAATATTTGAAGGCCACATGCAATAATATTAATAATAACCAAATAAGTAATAATAACAAAGAGTAATCCAACTCTAATTTTGAAAAAGATTACTTCTATTATAAAAATATTGCTATCATGTAATGTAAAATAAACAGGAATCTAGAATTCTATTAGCACTTTAAGCTTTTCAATTACTTATACTATCTCTATTTTAATAAATTATATTTAATTTTCTCATTGGGGATGCTTTTCTGTATCTAAAAGCTCTGTAATTTGTTGGTCTTTAGGCTAGGATGCAAGAAGTTCTCAAGTTTATTTGATTTTTATGCAGTAAAGTAGATCTTGGCATAAGAGTGAAACTGGACTAGCCTAAATGGATCAATAAAGTCCTTCTAATTTTAAGTGAGAATCCTTTAATCAGCTGTTATATTTAATGTAGCAGTTTGATAATCCATAATCATTTGCCACCTCTTTATTTGTTCATTCATCCATCCACTTTCTCATTAATATTTCATTTATTTATTCAGCAGGTTTTATTAAGTGTTTTAATCCAGCATTGGGATATAATGATAAACAAGATAGTTCCTGCAGAAGCTTCTTCCAGACGCTAATAATGTAGAGGATGAATTAGAGGGACATAAAATTGGAAGAGATTGAAGAGTTAGAAGACAGTGGCCATAGGAATAGCAAAGAGGGAATGAAGATATAGTCATTAGGACTTAGTGCCAGTTAAATTTGAATTCACTTTTAGGTATGCTGAGATTGAGCTGCCTGTTGGATATACAACTTAAGATAACATATATTCAAGAGAGTCATGGCTGGGTGTACAGACTTGGGAGTCATCAATGTATAGCTGGCAATTAAAGTCATGATTTAGGAGATCTTTCAAAAGAGTCCTTAGTGTGAAAAGAAAGGGAAAATTGGAGCCTTGGGGAACAAATACTATTTTTGGTTGGTCAGAGGAAGAAGAACCTGTGAAGAAGACTAAATTGGAGTAATCAGAGAGGTAGAAGTGAACCTGGCAGAGTGTTTCACAAAAGCTGAAAGAATTTTCTGGACAGGAATGCTCAATTGTATCTAAAGTCAAGGCAAGGGCCAGTAAGATAAGGATTAAAAATGTCTACTAAATTTTGTGATTAGGAGATCATTGTTGATCATGTGGAAATCCATTTCTGTGGGGGATTTGAATAATAAAAATGGTGCCCCCTTACTTTTATAACCCCTGATTTTTTCAAAAAGAACTTTGGGCTTATAAAGAAGAGAGGCTACAGAGACTAGAAAGATAAGAAATATTAGGAGTCATAACTTTAATAGAGGGTTAGCCTTGGAGAGGAAGGCAAGTATATTAAGGGATATTTGTTGAAAATGGAGAAATTCAAAGAGCTGCCTTCCTCTAGCAGTTAAAAGCTTCACAGCAGCAGGGATTGATTTACTCACCAATGTGTCCAGTGCCTCTAGCATATAGCAGGTAATCAGTAAATGCTTGTTGAATGATGGAGCCTAATAAAAGAGTTGAACAATTTTTGCTCATCCCAAGTCTAAAGTAATGCTTCAGAAGTTAAGTTTAAGATTTACTTTTGTTCTCTGATGTTAAAAATTAAGCCTATGCTCAAAAAATTTAACTTTCTAAAGGAGTTTTTAAAATTCTTTTAGAATAAGCTCTGCTGTGTGATATAGTCTATGTTCTTCATAGTGTTACACATTCCTAAGCTGTACTACTTTGTCTTTTATAGTGAATTTTAAGTTCTGCTTTTGTTAACTTTTTTTGAAACTTTGCAAATGTTAAAGATTTTATTTAAATTTTATGTTAGTTATAAAGTTGAAACAACTTTTAAATAAGAGGTATTAACCATGCCTTTTCAGTGTGACTTGATTTGGGAACTGTACCTATCCTTTTTTAAATGTGAGCATTTATTCTTTAGTGCTAAGTTTGTGATAGCAAGTGTCCTATGAACCATATCATTTGTAGTGAAACTAATTCTCTTATGTTCTATTTAATGTTTCATTTAATTTTTGTAATCTAAGAGATCAGAGAGAGTCATAATCAAGTTAATATATCCCAGTTGTTTACTTTGGTAAGACTTAAATTTTCTATGTAATTTTTTTCCTATTAGAAAGAGTCAAGGAAATATAGGAGTCTAAAAGATTATATTTTTAGGCAAAAAATATGACCCCTAAGTTTTTCTTTTGAGATTTCTCAGTTCTTGAAAATTTTATTTCTGTTCCACAGACATATATGTGAAATATGAAGTAAATTAGAAAGAAAAGATATACAGTACTATCTAAAGTGACTATCCATTTTTCTTTTAGTCTGGGAAATGAAGAACAGCAGCCTGAAGTTCCAATTCTTTATCATGATGTAACATCCCTTTTGCTCATCCAGATCTTAATGATGCCACAACCGTTACGCAAAGGTACGTCTTTATAGTTCAGATTCATAGATTATACACTCTATATTATGAATATTCTAGAGATTATAGGAAAAAATATAGCAGTGAGTCTGGATGTTATTTTATGGTAAATAATATTGTTTTTTCTATTATTAGTAAATAATAATCATATCTATGAAGATGACAATGAAATAAAAGTGTTTTTAAAAAATTCTTGTGGGTTTATTCCTTTTAGTTTTTTAGTCAACAAGACGTAATGACATGGGGAAACCACTCTGAAAACCTTTGTTTTTTGAAAAAATTGAAGGGATAATACAAATGAAAAATTGAAGAATAGAGCAAATTGTTAGCCTTAATGCCTTCATTCTATCTACATGCACACATATTTCTATATAGTAGTAATCATAGAGTTATTCAAAAAATGATGTCCTGTCATTTTAAATTAGCATTAGTGTTATAACATTGTGATATTAACAGCATTAATACTATATTAGCAACATTTTAATTATTGCTCCATAGTCTTTCTACAGGATGTCCCAAAAGTCTTTGTACATAGGGAAAATGGGAAATTACAGCTTTTTTTGATGAATATTCGATTTTGGACTGTATTTTGGCACTTTATCTTTATCCAACCATTGTGCCGAATGCTTGCGATTGTCAAAAAGAATCATTTTTCATCACACTGAACAATATGGTTTAGAAATGGTTTGCCTTTATGTCGTGACAGCAAACAGAGGCAAGTTTCTAGACGATTTCTCTTCTGACACTCATTTAATCCATGTGATACCCATCTATTCAGCTTCTTTACCTTACCCATTTGTTTTAAATGGTCCAATGTTGTTGGAATAATAATGTCAAACCTTGCTGCTAATTCATGCATAGATTGAGATGGATTCGCTTCCACTACAGTTTTCAGTTCATCATTATCCACTTCGGTCTCAGGTCATCCACATGGCTCATTTTTGAGATTAGAATCACCAGAATGGAACTTCTCAAACCATTGACATACTGTAGATTCATTAGCCACATCCTTCCCAAACACTTGGTTGATATTTTGAGCTGTCTGTACAGCATTGGTCCCACGACGGAACTCATATTCAAAAATAACACGTATTTTTGATTTATCCATGGTTTCACAAAAGTTGCTCTAAAAAGCTTTGGAAAGATAATCACAAGCCAAGCCATGCATTTGAAAGAATGAGGATGTACCTTCACAATAAAAATAAAACAAGAAGTGTCAAAGTGAAATGTCAGAGATACCAACCATGAAACTTAGTAGTTAAGGAAATCAGACATTTTGTACTTAACCTAATATTTAGCAGTCATTAAATTTACCTTTGTTAGTACTGCCTTTAAAACCCTTGCTTCATACTGTTTCTTAAAATTTCATAATTCAAGACTGGATTATAGGGCTGCTATAAAACATATTGTATAATATTTTGCTCACTGTCATTGTAGTGATGAATTCCTTTTAGAATTTAGGGTCAGACAAAAAAATTACCATTCTTTATTAAAATTTTTTAGTCTTTCACACATTGAGAACTCGATAGAGACCTTAACTTTAACTGCTAGGAAGTTCAGAGCTTAACTATATTGTTACTTTAATTTTCCGGAGACAGCTTTTTTTAGTAGATGGGGAGTTGCAAATTAGGAGAGACAAGAGTTAATATAAATTTTTATATTAACGTATTGTTACTTTAATTTTCCTGAGACAGTTTTTTTAGTAGTTGGGGAGTTGCAAATTAGGGGAGACAAGAGTTGTTAATATAAATTTTTCTTTTCCACCCTCTGTTGACTTAAAAGTTAACATTGGGTAGTCTTTATCGTGTCTTGTGTTTTTATTGTAAGATGTTTTTAATTTATTTTATTGTAAGGTGTTTTCATTGTTTTCATTTTAAGAATGTGTGTTTGTGTAACTGTTTAGTTATTGGTTGTTATTAGAAAGGAGAGGGAGGAAAATTTTATTGTTCATATGTACTAGACTGTTAAATGGTTCTCATGGTTTTATCTGAAAAATAGATTGGTGCAGAAACCTACCTGGAGACCTGTTAACCTCTTAAGGTTAGCACTATTTTTAGGTTAAAAGACCTTTTTTACCCCAATTGTCTCATCAGAAACTCAAATTAAATATACTAAAGAGAAGTTTTTGTTTTTCTTTAATCTCTTTTGTCCTTGGGACCCCCATCACAACCACTTCAGCTGGGATTCTAGGTATGGGCAAGAACAGACAGAAGTCTGGTCTAGGATATTGGAATTGGCTAGAGGTATTTAAAAAGTAGACTCTAATATTCTAATGTTAATATTATTCTTCTAATATATTAATATTTAAAAAGTAGAATTGACAGGACATTGTGATTATTTACATGGGGAGAAAGAGACAGGAAAGTATCAAGGATGTTTACAAGTTTCTGACTCCAGCAGTTGGTTAAGTGGTAGTGTCCATTTACTATAGGAGGAGCATAATATAATACTGAACCTGAAGAAAAATGATCCATACGGATTCAGATTCAGACCTGGGTGCTTATTAGCTTTAATAGCACAGACATTATCCTCTGAAGCTTAGTTGTCCAACTGAGACTGTTTTGAGACACTTGAAGAAATTTTCTAAGTTATTAGGTGAATATAAATGTTAATAAAGCTTCCATTTATTAAGTACCTAATAGGTGTCAGAAGCTGCCAAGCACTTTACATATTGTTCCTACTGTTTTGTATTGTTACAGTTTTCACTGAATTCTGAAACTCAATTAGTAACCTAAATATCAGGATTTTTTTTTTTTTACTTTATAAGGTCTGTGTCATATTAGAGGTAGATGATGTATGTGTTGGTTTTAAACACTGAGACTCCCAAGCATTGTTATCGAGCACTTGAAGCCCAGTTAGGGGGTTTGCCAAGATTCCACAGCTATTCGAAAGTTACGTGGCATTAGCACTCTTAAAGAGAGCACTCCTTCCACTGTGTTCATTGCCTCTCATTTACATATTCTGTGGATGAACAGAGGAACGTTGCTTTCATAATTTCAGATGTTAGACAGGAATATAATAGTACACATTATAATTTTATTTTATTAACTGCTTAAGTGTTGAACAAAAACCAATTACATGTGCAGGGAAAGGCATGTATTTGTTATCTGGAGTACAAAATGTCTAGATTACAAAGAAGTAATGATTTCTTTTTCTCTCGTAGATCACTTCACCTGCATTGTGAAGGTACTTTTTACTCTCCTGTACACACAGGCTCTTGCGGCACTTTCAGTTAAATGCAATGAGGAAGATAGGTCAGCCTGGAAACATGTGGGAGCTCTCAAAAAGGTTAGTCTCTTTTCTGAATTTGTCATTTAATAGTCTGGTGAACTCATTTAAGCTGAGAATATGAGTGAATAAGAGTAGGTGTTTGAAAGACAAAATCAAATTAATAGCATTTTTATTGAAAATGGAGCACCTACAGGCCAAAAATAATTAAAAATGTTTTCCTTGCACAATGAGTCCTTCTACATCTGTCTTTAAATCTTGGCCTTTTGTCCCTTTGGGGGGACAAAACTATTTGGTCAAGTTTTATTTTGTCTTTGCTGTAAGCCTTGAACTTAGAGAAGTTATAAAAATTGTGCCGACAAAGTGAGCAGATAATAGTGTCTGCACAGACTTCCCTATTTTATTTATGTCACTTTTTCTTCTCATTGTCGCTAGTCCCAATCACAGTCCAAAGAGGGCTTTTGATTCACCCTTTCTAAATTTAAAATTCCTAGCCTTTTCTTAATTATGCCTCTTTACTGTTAACACTTTGTTCATGTTAGAATATATATGTTCTTAGCAAACGCAAAGAAGTTCTCTTTAAATTATGTAAACAATTTAGAAAAGTTATGCTATTTAAATGTAAGTACTTTCAGTGGCTTGAGAACAAATGAGTACTATAGAACTAAAAAACTAACTGGTTTGGTTAGTGTTTTGGCTTAGAGATAGGTAAAAGAAGAAAATTACTTCAGCGTCTGTTTGTTGAAGTTCATAGGAAAAATATAGATGTAATGTAAATTGAACCTTTTAATTGGCTCCCAGAATCTTAAAGTTGCTTTTAAAACCTCAATAAAAAGTTTTTCTTAAAATCATATTTATTTGTATCAAAGGGAAGAGAATCAATTATAAATAAATAAAATATATTCAATATAACCTTCACTTTTATCACCAGTTTACTCCCAAATCACAATAATTATACAAAAATTTAATATGGTATCATCATAAATTTCATATGTCTTAATTAGGGATATGTGTCGGTTGGCCATCAAATCCAAGTACTAGGCTAGTCTCCTGCCACTAAATAGAGATGTTACTTTTTTGGTCAAGACATAATAACTGTCTAAGTCTCAGCTTTCTCAAAGATAAATGAGAGGTTTTGACTATATGATTCATAAGGGCCCCTCTATTTCTAAAATTCTATTATTCTAAATTCTCAAAATGGATTTCTGTCTTTTTCTTGAATGTCTTTCTCCCCCCTTGTCCTAGTTGATTCTTTGACAATTTTGTCTTCTATAATTATCTTTTTTTAAAAAAATACATATTCTTTAAATTTCTCTGATTGCAATCCAATCTGATATTTGAATTTTTAGTATTTAATATTCATATCAGGTATATTGGGTTTCTATGCTATATCATTGTTTAAATATGTTTCCTTAGTAAACTATTAATTATGAAAAATTGTATAATTAAAACATTTGCTGATATAATTTGGATCTAAATCTATTCATTTCAATGTTTACTAAAATGAGAACTGAATGACAAAAAGTAGACAATTGTAAATGTATGATGGAAGAAACATGTAATTTAGGTAACTAGTCTGTCAGGTTTTTCTCAATTTCATAATTGTTATTTTAAAAAACACTTAATAAAACACTTAATATGAGGCAGATTCTTATCAGAACATTAATTAGAAGTATATTAGCTTATAGCCGTATAAATTACTTTAGTGAAAGAAAGCAAAAGATTATGATAATCTGTAGATTGGTTGACCACATTATTAGCTTTTTCTACAATAGATATAAACATTTAGATACATAGCAGATTGTAAATACCTATAATAGCAACAACTGTAATGTACTATACCATTTTATATAAAGGACTTGACCATGTGCAGATTTTGGTGTCCACAGAGGGTCCTTGAACCAATCTCTTGCTATTCTGAGGGATGACTGTATTTATGAGTGATGAAATATACCACTGTGACCTCTGTAACTACTTTAGGTTTCTGCACCATTCATTCCTCCTTTTTTTTCACTTCTTTCTTTCCATCTTCCCTCTTCTCTCACCCCCTTTCTTCCTTCCTTCATTCTTTCATTCCAACTCTTTAATTCCTTAGGCTTAGGCATGATAATTCTAATGAAAACTCATTTTCTTCCAGATCTGATTTGGCCTAAGGTAATAAAAATGTAGGTACTGTATATTTTTTGAAGGGGTATTAGAGTTAATTTCATAATGAAGTTTAGTTTCTGCTGCAAAAAATCGTTATTACAGGTAGTGTTAAATTGTACTCTCTTGGTCAGTGGAATTTCTGCCAAGAGTCTTTATACTAGAATTTCTTAATCTGGGATCCTTGGATAGATTTTGTTTTGTTTTATTTGCTGGGGAGTGGGATTATAGCATCTAGAATATATTGAAAGGGCCTATCACCGGAAAAGTTTAAGAATCAATATAATTTAGACAAAGCATTCTACCTAACAGACTTTCTTGCATCTCTCAAGTGTTGATCCTTTTCTTTATTTAAACCACACATTTTGTCACCTCTCCCTTAGGATTCTTCTGATCTTGATTCTAGGTCTTTTATCCATGTTCTCAGAAATCCTCTTTCCTAAACTTCACAAGCCTACTCTTTCATTTATTTGAAGATTGCCTATTTAAAATATGCTTTCTTGGCCGGGCGCGGTGGCTCACGCCTGTAATCCTAGCACTCTGGGAGGCCGAGGCGGGTGGATTGCTTGAGGTCAGGAGTTCAAGACCAGCCTCAGCAAGAGTGAGACCCTGTCTCTACTAAAAATAGAAAGAAATTATCTGGTCAACTAAAATATATATATAGAAAAAATTAGCCGGGCATGGTGGTGCATGCCTGTAGTCCCAGCTACTGGGGAGGCTGAGGCAGTAGGATCGCTTAAGCCCAGGAGTTTGAGGTTGCTGTGAGCTAGGCTGACGCCACGGCACTCACTCTAGCCAGGGAACACAGCGAGACTCTGTCTCAAAAAAAAAAAAAATGCTTTCTTAATATTTCTGTGTGTGTGAAATTAAATTATTTTTATACCATCCAATACTCTTCTGGTGAGAAGTATTCTCAATACAAGCAGTGAACATTACATTATATTTAACTTTCTGATCTAATGTAGAACTTGCCATGTGTAAAAGAAGTGCTTAAAATGTAGTTGATAGTAATGATTTAAAAGCTAATTATCACTCAATAGCTTACTTAGGTGATCTGAACATAAAGTACTACACTTTGAAATACTTTTCTGTTGTTATAGTTTGTAAATCCTTTTACTCAGAAAAGTATACTGAATTTGGGAAGCTTTTAGGCTGGATTGTATATTTAGAGAACTTTAAATATGCCACATTGATTAATAAGTAGCAAATCTATAATAATATTTTCTTTTGAGTTTTCTACATTTTGAGTTTAAGTGAATTCAGCCTACTTAAAAAGTAACTTGATTAAATCAAGTTTTTAAAGCGTAACATATTACTGTTTTGGTATTCAGGGATATTGATTCTTAAGAATTATATGTAACCTACAGGTCATGTTTAGCAAGTGATCATACTGTTGATTAAGTAGGCAAACGGGGAGCAAGTCACATGATACAAGGAGAGCAGTTGTAGAGTCAGTAACATTTGTATAGTTTAGAATCAGGACACAATGCTACATGGCTGAGTTGAATATAGCAGAAAGCAGGGGAGGAATTTAAAGATAATTCAAAAAATTGATTATCAAAAGAAGAATATCCAGGCAAGTTCCAAGGTCAGAAACTTCAATATTACCAAACTAAATTTTATCAATTAGCCAGCACGTATTTATTGCTCAGTTTTTTGTTATGCAGAAGGATACATGGAAAATATTAGAGAAAGCATAGCTCCTGACATTTTTGAATTTACAGTCTAGTTCAAAAGAGCAAAATAACATGAATGAAGAAATGAGGAACTATGGAAAGACTGAGTATCATCAAATTACAAATTCTGTGGTCCAAGACTATGAATGCCTTAATAGTTCAATATAAATTTATATTCCATGGTGTTTATTCAATTCTTACATTTTAAAAAATATAATGAGTAGAATAAATGGCATGATAGCAGTTATGATTTTATCCCAATTTATAGTTTACTGTAATTTGTATGTTACACTTTCCTCTAATATTTCAGAGAATATAAAAAAAGATACATTTCATTATGTGTAAAGATTTTATTGAAGTAAACTTGAATTTATAAATAGCCATTAGTTTTCCTTTCTTATAAAAATGGAAATAGTCACTGAGATTAAGTTGTAGACTGTTACTTAATGCAGGTATCTGTACATCCTGTAATAAATATATTATTATATTTTTGCAGTAAATTATTTTAAGAAATCCTCTTCAAGGAATTTGAGGGAAATTGTAAAAGAAAAAAATTTTGTGGTCCATATTTTCTTCTGTTACATGCATATGTTAAATGCAATATATTATACCATTCTAATGAATGTATATATACTTTTTTTGGGCACTTTTCACACTGTAAACATTTTCCATATAACTCAAATCTGTCATAATCACTGCCTATAATTGTTCTTTTGAGATGATATTGCATTATTTAGGTAACAGCCTCATTTTTTTGGTCTTTTTTTTTTTCTTTTGCTATTATAGTGCTGCAGTGAATGTCTTATACATATAATGATTTTTTTCCTTTTGGATTATATCCTTAGGAGGAATTCCCAGGAGAGGGAATTACTGAGTCAAAAGGCATACTTTACATGTGTTCATCTACATATAATTATGGAATTTATATGCTGTCTTTGAAAGAAGTATTAGAATAGCTTTGACCACCTACCTAGTTACATTGTAAATCCAGAGGTGTATGGTTTTACTCAGATTTTGAAGAATTGAAATTCATATGCTTAAAAAATAACAGTCACAGTTTTACTCATTAAAAAGTATTATTTCCAATATAAATTTTTTATAATTTTCAGTGACTGATGTCACTAATATTTTAATTTTTTCCAGAATACGTGTGATGCAGAAAAGTCTTATGAAGTGTTATTGAGCTTTGTGATAAGTGAACTTTCTAAAGGAAAGTTATACCGTGAAGAAGGAACTCAGGAATGTGCAATGGTAATACTTTTATTAAAATTAGATGTAGTGATTACTTAGTAAAAAATTTAAATTTTGTTGCCATTATGAATGTAATTTCTTAAGCTATATTTATTATAGAATGAATTGTTCAAATTTTCTTTTTTAACTTTAGGTTAGCCCTATTGCTTGGTCTCCTGAATCCATGGAAAAGTACTTACAGGACTTCTGCTTACCTTTCCTCAGAATCACCAGCCTTCTTCAGCACCACCTTTTTGGGGAAGATTTACCTAGCTGCCAGGTATAATTTGGGGTAGAGCATAGGGAGCATTATTTTTACAGTAAGCTATTTCTTTTAAAATATACTGGTATGTACTATAACACTTATATCTTTCTATATAACTGTCATTTGAGTATATGTTAGTCTAACTTAAAGGAATAAATATTTAAAATATTTAGGTTTTTACTATACTATTTTTATTATTTTTTGTATTAGCATCTACCTGTTTTTATGATAATATAACTAGTGTTGGATATTTGAGCAGTTTGGATTAGATCAGTGATAATACATGCCTAGTTCTTAAATAGGATCATACTATTCAGTTTTACTGATGTTTGTATCATTAACATCATCTGCTTTAAATATTCTTTGAAAAAATTTAGCCAGGTATGTTTATGTGCACCTGTAGTCCCAGCTGCTCAGGA
This sequence comes from Lemur catta, assembly GCF_020740605.2. Classification (NCBI taxonomy): domain Eukaryota; kingdom Metazoa; phylum Chordata; class Mammalia; order Primates; family Lemuridae; genus Lemur; species Lemur catta. The sequence continues at coordinate 55,668,231 of NC_059135.1, read as the reverse complement.
GGCTCAAGTGGGAAGATTGCTTGAGCCCAGGAGTGTGAGGCTGCAGTGAGCTGTGATTGTGCCACTGCACTCCATCTTGGGCAACAGAATGAGTCCCTGTCTCTAAAAAAATAAAGAAATAAAAGTTACATTGGTCAAAAAAATTGCTTTTTGAAGATATGACAGCATTTAGAGCAGCAAAATGTTCAGTTTGTAGCCAGTTGTATTAAAACTTGGATGAATGAATTATTGCTGGTTTAATCTATTTCATAAAACTGTAGGTCAATGTAATTAGGCAAAATAGTCACAGGGTAGGAAACCAGAAGGTAAGTAAACCCGAACTGTGCTTATAGGATTATGTTCCTAACATTATCTGCCATTTCATTCTAGGGAATTTGATGTAGAAATTAAGACATTTATCATATTTATGGTCTTTGAAACCTGAAGTATTTTTATATACTAGCAATGGGCAATCTGACATTGAAATTAAGAAAATAATTCCATTTACATTAGGTGTGATGAAAATATTTTGAAATTAGAAAGTGGCAATGGTTGTACAATTTCATGAATATATTAAAAACATTGAATTGTACAGTTTAAAAGGCTGACATTTATAGTATGTGAATTATATCTCAATATTTTTTAAAAAGTGTGTTACAAAGGACTAATACCTAGAATATATCAAAAACTCTTATAACTTAATAAAAGAAAACAAAAAACCCAACACAAAAGTGGGCAAAAATTTGAATAGACACTTCTGAAAAGAATATATATGAATGGCCAAAAAATAGATGAAAAGGGACTCGACATCATTGTTTATTAGAGAAGTACAAATTAATGTTACAAGTGATAATACAAGTGTTGATGAGGATTTGGAATACCTAAATTCTCATTCATTACTGATAGGAATGCAAAATAGTATAAACAATTAGAAAAAGTGGCAGTTTCTTTTAAAAAATTAAGTATATACTTAATATACAAGCCAGCAAATCTACTCCTAGGTATCTACCAAAAGAAATGAAAACATATGTCCACATAAAAACTTTTAAGTGACTATTCATGACAGCCTAATTCATAATAGCCAAAAAACTGGAAACAGCCATCAACAGGTGAATGCATGAACAAAATGTAATATATCCATACAGTGAAATACTACTCAGCAATTAAAAGGAATGGAATACTGATAAACACAATAACCTGAATGAATCTCAAAATATTATGTTAAGTGAAACAAGGCACAAAAGACTACATACTGTATGATTTCATTTATATAAAATTTTTTAAAAAGCCAAAACCATGATAGCAGAAAGCAGATGGGTGGTTGCTTGGGGCCATGAGTAGGGGCTAGGATTGACTGCTTGGGGACACAGCAAATTTTTGGGGGTGATGGAATTGTTCTAAAATTTTATTGTGGTGGGCCAGGGTACAGTGGTTGACACTTATAATCCCTGTATTTTGGGAGGCTGAAGCAGGAGGATCACTTGAGCCCAAGAGTTCAAGGGTAGATTGAGCTAAGATCATACACTGTACTTCAGCCTGGGCAACAGAACAAAACCCCGTCTCTAAAATAGATAGATAGATGGATGGATGGATAGATAGATAAAGAGATAGAGGTGGTGGTTACATGACTGTACATTTACCAAAATTCATTAAACTGCACTTAAAATGGGTAAATTTTAATGGTATGCAAATTATACTTCAATAAGATTGTTTTTAAAAATGCCTTTGTGTAGCCTCATTTTTTTTTTTTTGGAAACAGAGTCTCGCTCTGTTGCCCTGGCTAGAGTGCTGTGGCGTCAGCCTAGCTCACAGCAACCTCAAACTCCTGGGCTTAAGCAATCCTCCTGCCTCAGCCTCCTGAGTAGCTGAGACTACAGACATGCGCCACCATACCCGGCTAATTTTTTCTACATATTTTTAGTTGTCCAGCTAATTTCTTTCTATTTTTAGTAGAGACAGGGTCTTGCTCTTGCTCAGGCTGGTCTCAAGCTCCTGACCTCGAGCTATCCTCCTGCCTTGGCCTCCCAAAGTGCTAGGATTATAGGCGTGAGCCACTGCGCCCGGCCTTGTAGCCTCATTTTAAGATTTAAAAATTAATATCTTTTTCAACCTGCATGTCCTTTTGCTATTTCATCTTTATTTCCTTTGGAGCATATTTCAGAATTTTGTACTTAAATGTTCATAATTAGTTCAGTTTTGCAAACATTCATTGAATGTCTACTATGTGCCAATCACTGGGAAGACAGGGTCCTTACTTTCAGGTAACTCACAGTCTTACAGTCAAGGCTAATAGATTTTTAAAGTTATTAATAGAAAACATAAGCACAAGAACAGAAGTTTAGAAGGTATGGAAGGATTATTTTATCTGAATAGAGCTGTGTGGTCTGAGGTCTCATTAAATGGAGTCGTGGAAGGCTTCCCTGGGGAGCTGGAACTTGGAGGATGAATAGGAATTGATCCAGTAGACAAGGGAGAATAGACACACCAGCTTCCTATATGGTGTTTTGGTTAAATAAAGAAGGATTGGAGAATATATTTTTGTGTTTATAAGACTAACAAACTTTTTAAAAATCCAGCTTTCAAAATACGAGTCCTTGCACTGATACCTCTTGATCTTTTATTAGCGAATAGAGCTTCAGATTGCCTGGCTCCTAGATCTCTCCAGTATTTTTAAAACTCCACTTGTTTCATACTCATTCGAAGTCCAGGCAAATTATTTAGCACTGCCTCTTATGACTTCTATGTTTTTACTATTGTTCTTTATCCGCACTGACAACCTATGTGTTTTTAAGCAAAAGTAGTTTTAAAACAAATTAACATTTGTTTTCACGGAGTAGGTAGGGTCTATAAAATGTATTCATCAGATATGTGATAACTCTATTTTAAGAATAAATGTATAAAAGAAACAGATTATATGACACTTTTAGAGTTAAATTTCAAAGAGAAATATTTTGGGGATATTTAGATACATATAATAATAGCTAGGAACTTTTTTCTCTTCTTTGCATCTCCTACTCCCTTTACTGTTTTCCGGTTGACTCAGTTAAGAAAGTTTTCTTACAGTCCCAAAGTAATTGATGAGGATGACACTTAAAATATCTGTAATAGGAAATACTCTTGATGAAATATCTTGAGAATTTTCTGTTTCATGTCTAAAAGGAAGAAGAAGAATTTTCAGTTCTCGCCAGCTGCCTGGGACTTCTGCCAACGTTTTACCAAACAGAACATCCATTCATCAGTGCCTCTTGTCTGGATTGGCCAGTTCCAGCATTTGATATTATAACTCAGTGGTGTTTTGAGATAAAATCATTTACTGAAAGACATGCAGAACAAGGAAAGGTATGTAAAAAGAGTAGTACTCACTTGCCACAATGGTGATATGCTAATAGGTAAGAAAATAATGAACAATTTTAAATTTCAGGTCATCTGTTCTTAGAAACATTTATTAAACTAATTAAATTGAAAAAGTGTTTCACTTATATAAATTTCATTTATGAGTGTAAAAGTAGAAATATTTTAGTTAACAAAGATAAAGTATTAGTTGTAACTTTTAGGTTGTTTTGGGTCACAGATTTTTATTGAATACCTTAAATAATCATAGCACTAGACTTGGAAGATACAAAGGAATTTTAAGGTAGATAAGGAATTGTATTCTTATTTGAAGGAGAACTGGCTCATATTAAAAAAATGATTTGCACTAGCAGATCTAAAGGGTCATCTCTTTAACTTTAAAATTTGCTGGGCCTTTGCTGCCGGCTCAGCTGGAAGGATTTGTGTTGGAGATGAGTGGATTAGAGAGTAGCATGAGGGAGGCAGTGGGTGGCTCTGTATGCCATGGTTGAGAGCTCAGACTTTCTTCTGTATCTAGAATTATAGCTTTTGAGAAATGGAATAATATGATGAAAATAGTATTTTAGGGAGGTAATTCTGGTAGCTTTTTAATAGGTAAATTAAAGTAAGGACAAAAGAAAGCCAGAGATTATTTAGGTGATAAAGAAAATCTGGACTCTTTTTCTGATAATAAAACTTAGAAAGTAACTAATACAAGAGACACTTGAGAAAAATATGCAGGACTTGGTGACCAGATGTACATGACTTTAAGATCTTGAACTTGCATCATTAGGAGAATAATGACTAATATACATAGTTCTAATAGGAACATGCTCCCACTTAAACACCATTGGTGATGCCCCCATTGCCTGTAGAAGAAGGTATAGACTCCTTGCATGGCATTCAAGGATTGTCACCATCTTGCTTGCCTTTCCATCTTCATTGTATACCACTCCTCTGCCACTACCTTGCTCAGATCACAGAAGAATGTTTCATAAGTGTGCTACACATTTTCAAACTTCTGTGACATTGCTTGTTTTTGTTGTTACTTTTATCTGAAGCAAACTTCCTACCTTTCTCCTGTTGAATTAATCACTCTTGGAGGCTTTGCTAAGATAAGTGTTACCTTTCCATGTAGATTTGTCAGATAGTCTATCTTCCTTTACAGTCCAAATTCCCTCCTTCTCTTGTGCCATAAAACTGTACTTTTGTCACTGTCTCTAACAATTGGCCATATTTAACACATTGTTTCTTTAATATGTCTGAATGGGGGCTCCACAAAGCAGAAGTATTTCTTATTTATCCTTGAATCCTCAGTTCCTAGAAAGTGCCTGATACAGACTAGTCACTTCATAAATATTTGTGGAACAAGTAAGTTGTGGGATGGTGTCATTGACAGAAATAGAACTGATAAAGGAGATCCAAATTTCAGGAAAAATGAAAATTTGATTTTGAATATGAAAAGGATAATTAAAAATTGATATTTCAGATGGAGGTGTCAGACCAGACTTTTTTGTAAAACACTGGAGTGAATAATAAAGGCAAGATTAGCATAAATAATAAGTCTCTGCTTTTGTTCTTTTCCATTTTTAGCTGAAATCCTTAAAAAGATGTGGTTTCATTTTTACCTTTATTTTAAAGGAAAGGGAAATTCAAGAAGTTAATTGAACCTTAAATATCATATATAAAAATCTTTTTCCTGTTTAATCATTTCTTTATTCACAGACTAGAGCAAAAATTTGACATTATATTTTGATGTCTGAAAACCTATGAGGAATGATATGGAGTAATACACGTGTATAATTGTAGAACCAGGGCAGGGAGAAAAAGTGATGAGCACACTTAAAATTTTTGTCTCCATATGAGCCATGGTTAAAATCAAGCCTACATTTTAGATGAATGATTATTGGTATGGATGTTAATAGAAAATAAGAATTTATCATTTTATTTATTTATGAATGAATGAAAGAAATGAAGTCTCACTCTGTCACCTGGGATAGAGTGCCGTGGCATCAGCCTAGCTCACAACAACCTCAAACTCCTGGGCCCAAGCAATCTTTCTGCCTCAGCCTCCCGAGTAGCTGGAATTACAGGGGTGTGCCACCATGCCTGGCTAATTTTTCTATTTTTAGTAGAGACAGGGTCTCACTCTTGCTCAGGCTGGTGTCGAACTCCTGACCTCAAGGGATCCTCCCACCTCAGCTTCCCAGAGTGCTAGGATTACAGGGGTGAACCACCATGCCCAGCCTATCATTTTAAAATACTTAATCTTTTTGTAAAATTGAGTGATAATTATTTGTTTTAGAGTCATATTAGTAGACATTTATTTATTTATTTTTGCTAATGCAGAATTTTTGCCAGTTATTTAAGTGCACCCCTTTTGAACTGCATCCCCACTCTTGTTCCTGCTCCGCTCTGTTCTGTTCCTAACCTTGACCCTGACCCTAGGTCAACTAGATTCTCTTTCCCAGGAGTTTTTAATCTGAATAGAGAGACTTAGCAGGATGAGCAGTGATAGAAGCTGAATAGTCCAACAACATTGCCCTTGAAAATAGTCTCAATTATTGCTTCTGAATTTTTGCTGTCAGTTAAGATTCTTTGGTTGCAAACAACAAAATCCAGTTCTGGTAAGGTAAGGAAAATAAAACAAAAGCAAACCACAACAGTAAAAAAAAAAAACAGGATTCTTTGGAAGCATATGTGGTAACTTGCAGAATTGAAGAAGAGCTGAACTGCCATCCCTTGGGAAAAAGAAAAACCACAGAGTGGTTTTCTCTGAAGTGCTGCTGCTGGATGACTCTGCCACAACCACTTTCCTTCCTTCCATGTGTGCTCCAGATTCACATTCCTAGGAGAGCAAATCTGGTTGGCTTAACTTGTGTAATATGTACATCCTTGTGGCAGGATCTTGTGTTGGGGGCAGCCCCATCAGAACTGTATGGAGCAGGAAAGGAGGTTATTTTCCAAAAGAACTTGTAATGTTGTTAATACAAGAAGGCAGAAAGGGATGCTAGGGAGAGATTTAAAAAAAAAAAAAAAAGGAAAGAAAACCGGTGGCCCACTATAATTCATATCTTACCTGCGTGGCACATATACATCCTTCTTCTCATTCATAGAGTTTCACTTCTTCTGCTGTTCAAAATGATGTAACCATGTTATTTAACCACAGATGCATCTATGATTTTCCCAAATAAGCAATCTGAAGTCATATCTAGTCATTATATGGTCAGGCATCCCTGCATCCAGAAACTCTGAGAGATATACCTTTTGTTCCTCTGATTTGTTGTATGCACACCCAGATGATCTGGAAAATTTTAGTTAGCACCTGCTCACCCTGAATTTAATAGTAAGAGAAAGGAAAAGAGAATGAAAATATTATAAAAATATGTAACACAGTAAGCAAGAAGATTTGCAAGTAGCTACAGCTATTAACAGTCAAATATATATATGACTTTCTTTGTTTACTTTCCTTGACCCAGCACCTCAACTGATTGGATTTGTTTGACCAAGGATGTGACCCTTTATTCAGAGAGAGCTAAGCTTCTGGTGATGGATCCTGTCTTGCTTATATAAGGCTGTAATAGTCTTGTATTAAATTTTGCTTATCAAGCTTGGTACATGGTATATGGAGGGGGTTGGTTTCTAAGTTCCAAAATACTGCTACCAGTTGTGTGGCAATATTTTTATTGTTCTTGACTGTCGGGGTCACTCTGTCAAGGGAATGCTGTAAACATCCCACTTTGTTCTCCTAGTGGTATGAGGAACCTAGAATGATGACTTTTAGTTTAAATTCAGTGGAACTATTATGATATCCCCTAATACAGAATAGTACACAGCCTCCTTAGGTACTAAAACCACAGAAGAATCCAAGTAGCAGTGAAGCAGAAATTTAAAACTGAATTTTTAGGTGTAATCATGAGAGGTACCACAACCACTTTCCACCCCTTGGTTCCCATATCTTTGCATTCCAGCTGTGAGGAAGATCGCCCTTCTATACTGGTTGCTGATTATAGCATATACCTCACTCTGTAGGTGTTTTCTTCCAGATGACACTCTCTAACGATTTATAGATTTTATGAATTTCACAAATTTTATGGCACTGATAAAAGATCAGTTTAGTAGGTCATCATTTAAAAAAATACTGATTTTTTTTCAAATGATTGAGTATATGTTAAGATCCATGAATTCTTAGACAGCCACCTTTCCCTCTCTATGAAGGAAATTCTTTGATTAGAGGCAGTGTGATGTGGCTACTGGATAATAATACAGCCAAATCTTATCCCTTCCCATTAATGGAAGGGTTCCAGTGTAATCAACTCCTTACAGAATATGCCATCTTTGAGGTCCAGGGTTGAGCACTGAGTAGTGGCAAATAGGGTATTGTAAGCCCATATATTGTTCTTATCCTTATGAACTCATTGATAAGCAACAAGCTAGCTACTTAGTTACTCCATTGATTTAGATGTATTATGGCTGGCTATAGGTAATGCGAAATAATCACTGTATAAATTGCCTGTCATTTTTACAGTTTCTTAAGATAATAGATTTATACTACATTTTTTTCTATTTTAAGTGTAAATGGAGTCATATCTAGAAAAAGCGCGATTACCAGTATTTTTATGTAACTGCAAATAGTGAATACAGTATACCCTGCAGGGAAATTTAACTAATTTGACATTTTTTTCTTACTTACAGCAAGAAATTTATGACAAGAATTGTAACCCCAGCATTTATGGATACAAAAGATCTTAACAGCTTGAGGTGTAACAAAATGTCCATATTCTAGGAAGGAGATTATAAATTATGAAGTACTAAAATAGAAATAATGAGTTACAACCACGATCTTCTCTAAAGAAAAGGCCAATGAATTGTTTATTTATCTGAGAAAGGTCAAAACTTGATTTTAAAAAATGTATAACTTGTTAAAGCTTTTGCATTAGGCTTGTTTAAAGTCAGTTACACTTAGATTTTCCCTGCATGCTTAACCATAGTTAATATTTTTCTTTTAAAGTATTAACAAGTTTAAATGTTTTATCATGCTTAATCTAAAAAATTGCATCACATTATAATTCAAAACATTAAAATAGAGAATGATAATTATTGAAGTACTATTTTATAATAGTCATTTATAAAATGGAAATGAGAGGAGCATTAATAAAATAAGTCACATTCTGAGAGGCATATTTTCCTTTCTTAAAGTCCTTTTAAAAATAAGTATTTTATGTTAGTGACTTAAATACATAGGACTAATGAATATTTTTGGATAATATTTTAGGCCTTGCTTATCCAAGAGTCAAGATGGAAATTACCCCACCTACTACAGTTGCCTGAGAATTATAACACCATTTTTCAATACTACCACAGAAAAACCTGTAGTGTTTGTACCAAGGTTCCTAAAGATCCTGCTGTTTGCCTTGTTTGTGGTACTTTTGTATGCCTGAAAGGACTTTGCTGCAAGCAACAGAGTTACTGTGAATGCGTATTGGTAAGCAATAGTAAATAATGCAAAATTTATGAAAACTCAAATCTCTTATTACATGGAAATGTGGTATATATAGTGATACCAGCTCTTTAAATTTAACTACTCTTTGAGTTAAATATATAGTACATATAAGGATTGTGTTTTGTTTTTGCTTTTGTTATTTTAATCCAGTAGAAGGATTTTTAAAAAAAGTCTCTTGAGGCTTTCAGTGAGTGAAATCTTTCTTAAGTACAATTCCAGTTCTCCTTTCTCCTGTTTTTTCATGGTGTATACTTTTTTTTTCTTACTTGAACAATTCTTCTCTGGGATTTTATTCTACAGATAGATTCATTAGTAGTACACTCAGAGCCTTATTTACAAAGATACTGATTGCAGGATTGTTTGTAGTAGGATTAGAAACAATATAGTGCAGGGCATTGCACAAACCCTATGTCTGCCATTCACATAGAATACAATGTGGAGGGCTCCCCAATTACTGAACTACAGTGTGTCCAAACAATGGAATATAGTACAGCATTTAAAAAGCAGGATGTGAGTCTTTATGGACTGATAATGATTGCTAAGATATATATATGTTTTAATTTCAAAATATTACAGGGGTACAAATGTTTCTGCTTACATATCAATTTTGTTATGCTTGAGTCAGGGTTATAAATGTGCCCATCACCCAGATAGTGTTCATTGTACCTGTTAGGTAGGTTTTGGCCCATCTTCTCCTCCCCCCTCTCCCCTGCTTTATTTCCACTGAGTTTTACTTCCATGGTATATACTTTTAAATGTGCTGTGAAACAACAGTCATCTTTGTATGCTGTTGGCAATGCTAGTCTCTGAGTTAAGTTGTCTCTTAATTGCTTTTCTAGATAATCCTTACCCAAATTCCTCCCAATCTATTAACAAAAAGTGTTGGGAATAGGGTTATAAATTTACTTTACATGTAATCTTATTAAAAATTTAAAGAAGAAATTTAATGAAGACATTCTTGATATTGTTATAAAGCTCCTTTAATTATGAAGTTCATTAATATATTTTTGATTTTTTAGCATTCTCAGAACTGTGGTGCTGGAACAGGGATTTTCCTTTTGATCAATGCATCAGTAATTATCATCATTCGAGGTCACCGCTTCTGCCTCTGGGGTTCCGTATATTTGGATGCTCATGGAGAGGAAGACCGGGATCTTAGGTTAGATGTGCATGTATATATCCAGGTGTTTCATTGAAGTTTGTTTAGGAAAAATCAGTGTCATTCCTGGCTTTGTAATTATCATTTTTTAATATTAAGAAGTTCTGCCGGTTATTAATTTAGACCTATTTCTAAGTTTTTGAGATATTCTCCCTATCAACATGCTGAAAAAACATGAAATAAACTAAATTACTGTATGAGATTTTTGCCACAAAGAATCTATTAAAAAAAATGCATGTGGGATTTTCATTGTATTGTATTACTTTTAATACTTTTTTTTTCTTTTTATTCTAGGCGAGGCAAACCTCTCTACATTTGTAAGGAAAGATACAAAGTTCTGGAACAACAGTGGATTTCTCATACTTTTGATCACATCAATAAAAGATGGGGTCCACATTACAATGGGCTGTGATTCACCACCTCAGCATTGCATTATATCATCATTTTCATTAAGAATTTATTTGATCAATAATAAGCTTTAACTTAATTTGGGGGATTAACACTTTTACTGAGGGAAAAAAGAAAACATACATGATGAAGCCTTTCCAAAATTAGGTGCTTGGTAATCACGTTAATGGTATAATTTTTTTTTTTAAAGTGTCTGGAGAACTTAACAAATAACAAGTTAAATTATTCTTTAGTGGTCATTTTTTTTAAGTGCACAATTAATAAGAAGCACAACTTGTTCACAAAATCATTCAGAAGTGATTCTCCCAAAAAGGCGTATCAGCTATTCATTAATACTTAGAGTGGGTGTGATTTATTTGAAATTTTGCTCCCTTTTTCTGTCTGTGTGTTTTAATTTGCATCTGCTAAGCATAATGCATCTTTTTCCTCTTCCATTCTTGTGTTGATTTGAGAATTTTGCTGTATGTAATTAGAACAAAATGTAAAACATGATTTATGTGAAATATTGTATAGTAAAAGTTGGTCTAATAGTAGAACTATAAAATTTTTCTTATTGTGAGGAATCTGTTAAAAGTTTAAAGCTTTGCTGAAAACTTAATTCATTCTCAGGAATTTCATAAATATTCTCCCCAGGTAAATAATTGAAATAGCTGTAAAATAAGTAGATAGCTGCTGTTAATATAATACAGTACATTTTGAGGGGCTTATGTATGGTTGGCGGGGAGTCCTTAAAAAATCAAAATTTGCCATTTCAGTTGAATGAATTACTAAGGTAGTAACAAATAGATTTTACTGTAAAATCAAAAAAGGTTTAAGAACATACACATGCAGATTTTGATTCTGTGCATGCCCACCTTTTATTACCAACCAAGTTTTTTTGGTTTGTTTGTTTTTTATGATTGGATTGGAAATGCTCAGACTTCCCTACATATGAACCATAAGTTTTGGAACTTTACTGTCAGCTCAGAAGGTTCAGCTATACTGCATTTGTCCAGTATAATCACTGCTATTTCTGCTTGGTTTCCTAAAAGGAAAAAAAAAGGGTCAGTGGTGATGGCCCTCATGAATAAACCATGTATTCTTCTTAGAAACTGCTCTCAGTATGCAATTTATGTTTGTAGGGTTTTAAATTAGTAAGAATCGGAATGATTGAGCTAAAACCCACTCTATAAGTAGGGAAGGAAGATTATAGAAAAGCATGTTATATATTGCTACCAAGATTTTTTTCCCAGATGATTCAGTAATTTGGTGATTATTTCATATATAGTGCTATCAAGCAATTCCTGGTTCTTTGGACTTCCGTGGCTTGTTGTATAAAATTACATTTTTACATGTAAAAATAAACTTTAAAAAAGCTAATGAAAAAATATAAAAATAACATCAGATCTGTGTTCTAAAAAAATTTTTATAATGATATATTACAGAATATGAAAATGGACATTAAATGATGGCCTTGCATTAACATAGGGAAAGCAGAGCAGTACATATTCAAATATGTTCAAAAAGTCAAAAAATTACCTGTAGCTCTACAATAAAATACATGGAAATAGCTTGCTATTTTTATATACATTTCCAAAACATTAAGATAACTTTCTGTAAGACTAGAATGATTCTGTTTGACTAAATAGCTGTCCTTTCCAACACATTGCTACTTTTTTAAATACTGTATCATAAGTTCAGCCTGTCATATTTTTTGCATCGATCATTATGAATACCAGACCATTTGTAAGTGTGGTTGAAGAGCAAAATGCTAATTTACATCTCTAGTAAATATTGTTACAGGATTCATGAACTTGAATAATTCTGTAGTTTGAAACTCCAATGCTATATATACACATGGTATAATGTATTCAGACTTTGATTACTACTTATTTAAAATGGAATGTTTTATGGTTGTGCATATGGATGTGAAGTGAAAATATTAGCCTTAACTTTAAAATTTGGGTATTTGATAGTGTTTATTTTGATATTGGTGAATTAGTCACCAGTAAATTTTAAAAAAGCACTTGGTTGAAAGTTGTACTTGAATACATACATGCATGCTGCTAAACTAGAACTTTAATTTTTCCCCCATGACTTTTATAAGTCCCATTTATAAACCCACTTTTAAAAATAACAGGTCCAAGTTAGAGTGATGTGTGTATATTATTCAAACAAAATGTACTGGTGTGATATCTTGTATGAATGATCATTTAAATACAGTACATTACTGTAGAAGCTAAACAATCTTTATAATTAAGCAGAAATTACAAAACTAGGAATAATCAACATTGTAAGATATGTTAATAAAAACCTACTGTCATTTGGTTTGTGAAAGGTCCTTAAAATGTTTAATGCTTGCATGTTTTTTTTTCAAGGGTATTAACAGTAATATATATGAGTGAGCATTGCTGAAAAGATCAAAGTGTATCTAATTAGTAGATCCTTTAAGGTAGAATAGATCTAAAGGGTTTTCTTTGTCTTTTGTCTTTTAGTTGCAGAGCTAGTTCCGGTTTCTTCTGTCCTTGTCTTGCAAAGCTGTTGCTAAATGTGTGTGTTTTTTGGTAGAGGGAGAAGGAAATGATTGTGTAGATTTGAGAGACACTGCTATGGTCTCTGCTCTTTTCTGAAAGTTCCCAGCTAGACTTCAGAAATTGAAAGTGCTTTATCACGTTTATTTTGAGTTGTCCGTGGTCTTGTTTGAATTGACAGTCCCTACCTCTACCCCTCTATCTCCCCATCCTGTAGCTCACCAGCCATTTATCATCTAGCAGTGCATTTCCATTCTCAGACCTTTCCTTCTGTTTTATGTATTGTAGTATTTATTAATTTCTGTGACTTAGAAAAGATGCTGACTGAAAGCTTAGAGGTAACAACAGTATGGGAAGATATGAGGCCTAAGACTCTGTTGGCTTGTAATTTGGAGGTCATGTCGTGAAAAAACAAAAACAAAAAGCCTGATTTTAACCACTAGAACCAAATCACCAAGGCAAGGTGGGCATTTACTGGTGGGTGTACCTGATAATTGACTGTTATGGGAGAGCAGGTGACTTGTGACTGTTTTTCAGTCCCATTCATAGGACATAGTTCTTTCCTTTGCCTTATGATCTGGGTGGACAATGTTAAGCACTACTAAGTTCAGCAGGGATGAGCTGGAGTGGGCAGAATGACAACATAATCACTTCTTTATTTATGGTACTCCAAGCTCCCTATTAATCAGGCACATCAAATATGGAAGAGCTATTACCTGCCATCTTAGTGCATAGTAGTCACCTAGCAATGGAATGAGTGTGACTCCATCTGATGCAACACAATGAAAAGGCACAATGGGATCTTGTGTAGAGCTGCCTTTGTGTGAGTTAAATTAATGTAAGAGGTAACGATACCAAACTGATGAGGCAGAGCCCAAGACCAGAAGGAATGGGGTCAATAGCATAGATAAGGGTTTCAGCTTAAGGAGAAAGAAAAGATGCAAGAGGAAAGAAAGTCTGGAACAAAGTGAGAGGATTATTATCTGATTTTCTCTTATCTTGGTGACAGAGGAACACAATGTCAACTGAGCAGGCCTAGCATATCTGGGAGCTTAAGTAAGAGGTAAAAGTTTAGACATATACTAAGAGAGAAAATAAGCCAGAAATAAAGAGAAGCACCACAAAAGTCATACTGAGAGAGCCCAGTGAGATTAGAAGCCGTAAGTTTAATGGAGCCGTTTAGAAAGGTTCTGTGACTTCATGGAGCCCCTGAGATCAGCAGTCTAGGACCTGAAGGATAGAAATTAGACTACTAAATTAATTCATGGCTTGGGGATTAGAGAGATGTGTGCAGTATATAAGGGTACAATATAAGTTAAGAGAATTAGGGGTGATGGTTGAATGGGGTTCATGCTGGATTTGTAGGATAAATTGATGGGTGTAGGATTGGAAGTCACAATAAGATTTAATGAGCAGATTTAATGGGACCTTTCAAGGTTTTCTTTTGGAATTATGATAAATTGCTTCAATATTGAAGCATTTAAATTCATTTATTTAGTAAGTATTGAGCTGCTTCTGTGTGCCAAGCATGGTAATAAATATTGGAAATACAATGGAAAAGAAGTCAGATAGTCCTTTCTCTCACATAGCTTCCTGTGTGATTAATGCTACAGATGATGTATGTGTTTAGGGGAGAAGGGGAGTAGAGTAGAAGGTGCTATAGAAGAACCCTCTAAACCAGACTTGGGGAGTATGAGGAGGCTTCCACGGAGTAGAGATGTCTAAAATGATCTCCAGATACTGTGTAGGCATTATATAGGTGAAAGAGGAAGAGTAGGGAGTAACATTTCAGGCAGGCATAGGGAATACCATTTGCAAAATGTTGAGAGAGCACTTGTGGTTGTGGACCTGAAAAGGACTCATTCTGACTGTAAGCATAGGTGATTTTGAGAGATAAGTAAAATCTAAATTACAAAGAGTTTTGTGAACCATTCTAAGGTTTTAGGCTTTTTTCAGAGAGCAGTGGGAAACCATTTTTAGTGTTTTAAACAATGAAGTGAAATGATCAGATTTGCATTTTAGAAAAGTCAGTCTGGCTACAATGTGGAGAAAAATCCAGAGTAGGGAGATTTGCCCAGGTATCTGTTGAAAGAGACCAGACACAACATGGTGTTTGGCTCAAATAAGGGAGTTGTAGCAGGAACAGAGAGATGCGGACAGTATTAAATGAAACTTGACGGAATTAAGTAGAGTGAGAAAAGAGGGAAGAAACGGAGAAACCTAACGAGACTCCAAGGCCACTGTCTGCTTGAATGTGTGCCTGCTCCGACCCCTTTGCAGTGTACTATCTTCTGCTTGCTTTGGGGAGTGGGTTTGCTAAATAAAACTTTCTGCTTATGCTTCACTAAGGAAAAAAAAAATAGGGTGAGAGAGAGTGCAAAGAATATTGATTAAGTACCTGGTGCATGCCAGATACTAAGCTAAGTGCTGGGGATACCGCATTGAACAAGACAGAAAGGGTCAGTGTCTGCTTACAGTGTAGTGGAAAACAACACTGATAATGTAATTGTAGCTCAACTGAATGTTATCAGCAAGTGAGGCTATGGGAACCAATGGACTCATTTAATTTGGGGAGTTCACAGAAGGCTACATGGAAGAAGTGATGTTTAAGCTGAGACCTGAAAAAAGGGTAGAGGTAAGTTAAATGGAGGAGGGCTTTCTAAAAGATGCAGCACACAGACCCTGAAATAAGAGTGAGGAGGTTGCACTCAAGAAACTGAAGAAGTGCAGTATGGTTGAAGCATAGAAAGAAGAAGGGAGTGTGACAAGAGGTGATGCAGGAAAGATAGGAGGAATCAGATCATGGCTTCTTGAGTCATGGTATAGATTTTGGTCTTTATGGCTTTTATTTTGATTATGGCCTCAGTTTAGAGCAGAGGTCAGCAAACCTTTTCTATAAAGGGCCAGATGGTTTCTATCACAGGTGTTCACCTCGGCCATTGTAATGCAAAACATCACAGACATATAAGTGAGTGGACATGGCTGTGTTCTAATCAAATGTAATTTACAAAAGCAGGTTGCAGGCCATAGTTTGCCACCTCTTGGTGTAGAGAATGAGAGGAGTGGAACAGGAAGATTTGAAAAAACCATTGAGGAGGGTAATTCAGTAGCCTGAGGAGAGATGAAGATGGTTATACTAGGGCAGTGACTGAAACAACTTATGTTCTGGCCTGATAGTTGGTAGTGTTATTTCATGAGTTAGGAAGCAGTAGAGGAGGATCAGGCATAAAGTTAAGAGTGATGTTTACAGATTTTTTCATGTTCAGTGTGAGGGTATGTGACAATTGATGGATTTGAAGGGCAGGCACTCAGGATGAAGTTCTGGATGAAGTTCTAGATTGGGGAGTCATCACCCATGATTTGTAACTAAAGTTAGGGAAATAGATACCATTCAGAGAGACAGGGCCTGTGGTAATACCTGAAATAGCATCTTCATTTAAGGGAAGCATCTTCATTTAAGGGAAGCAGAAGATGGTTGAGCCTAAGGACAAGATTGATAAGGAAGGAGGTAGATAGGGAGGGAGGAAAATGGAAATGTGAAATCCTAGAAGGAAGGATATCCTAAGAAAAAGATTTAAGTCAACAAAGTGCTGTGGATTGGTTAAGTAAGATAAGAGCTGAAAAGGTATTCATTAGATTTTATGACAAAGGAAACAATTGATATCCTTGATGAGGATAGTTTTGGTGAAGTGATAGGAGTAGAAGCAGAACATAGCTCCTGGAGGTAAGGAAGTAGAAAATTTTGACAGTAAAGTGGTGGAATAGAGCATGATTTTTGAACTCTCCCTAGCATGGCCAGGACTTATTCCTGTCTGCAGGACACCTGGCCATGTTTGCATCAAAACCTCCTTGCAATTAGATTTAGTGTTTATTTGGGTGGTATTGTTTGCTATCTGAGTCTAGGGCTGGAAGTCAGCAGACCTGGGTTTGAGTTCCCTCTCCTTATGCCAGTATATTAGTTGGGAAACTGCCCTGTTTCAAGCAACAGAAAACCTGACTAAGCAATAGCTTGCAGAAGTAAAGGGTTTATTCATTTCAGGCAAAAGGAAGTCTGAAGGCAGACATACCAAGAAGGGGCAGCTGCTGAAGGAATCATGAATCTAGGATCCTATTTTCCTTTTCTGCATCGTTAGATTATTGGTTTTATCCTCTTGTTGCAAGATGGCTGCTAATCTCCAGGCTGCTGTGAGGATGAAAGCAAGATGGTAGCTAACTTTGTTTTCTAGGCAGGATAAAGACAAAGGCCAAAAGCCTTTTCCTAAGGCTTCGTCCTTTGCTCAGCAAGAGAAGCCCTTTTCCAGCACACTTTTACATACTGGCCACCACTAAATGTAAGAAATCTGGGAAGGTGAGTATTTTAGCTTTTAAGCCCCCATGCTAGAGAAATACAAGGGGAAAAAAAAGATTGTGAGTAGCTCTTTGGTGGCTAATTCAAAATCTGCCACACTGTTTCTCATCTATGCAATGGAAACAGTAGCTAATGTGATGATTTAATGAACATAGACACTTTTGTTTTCTAGTAATAGATTAATTGATTCAGACTCTGTTATCTATTGCTGTGTAATGAGTTACCCTAAAACTTAGTGCCATAAAACAATATACATGACATCGTAGTTTGTGTGGATTAGGAATCCCGGAGCAGCTTAGCTGTGTGGCTGCTGTTAAGGTGTTAGCCAGGGCAGCAGTCATCAGAGGTTTAACTGGGGCTGGAGGATCTTGCAAACTCACTCGTGGCCATTGGCCAGAGATGTCAGTTTCTTGCCACGGAGGCCTCTCCATAGAGCTGCTAAAAACACAGCAGCTGATTTTCCACAAAACAGCGATCCAAGAGAGGGAGAGGGATTGACAGAATACACAAAAAAGGATGCCTAAAATGAAAGCCCTAGTGTCTTATAACCTGATCTTGAAAGTGGTATATTAATGCTTCCAAACATACCAACCCTGGGACCATATGAGAGCAGGGGGTTACACGTGAGTGTAAATACTAGGAGGTAGGGATCATTAGGGGCCCATCTTACTGAAGAAAACTTAAAATGCCAAATGAGGGGACAAAAATTGAAGAAGAGCCAGGATTTGCCTAGTTCAAGTTATGTCCCTCAAGATATATATTAATTACAAAGGGAAAAATAGTAACTTTACAGTAACTTCAAATTTCCTTTAACAAAATGATTAAAATTGATTATTACCAGTAAAAACTTCATGAACCCCTTAAATGATTCACTGAGAAGTACACATTATTTTTGTAATATAACTGCAAAGTTTGCATATCTTCATTCCAATCATGTAAAAACATCAGACAAACCCAACTAAAGGACATTTCTATAAAATAACTTACAGTACTCTTCAAAAGTGTCAAGGTGAAAGATAAGGAAAAACTGAAGAATTCCATGAGTTCGAGGCCAGCCTGGGCAACATAGTAAGACCCCATCTCAACAAAAATAAAAATAATTAGGTGGGCATGGTGGGGTGCACCTGTGGTCCCAGCTACCCAGGAGACTTAAGGCAGGAGGATCACTTGAGCCCAGGAGTTTGAGGTTATGATAAACTATGATTATGCCAATGCACTTCAGCCAGGACAACAGAGCGAGACCCTGCCTCTTAAAAAAAAATGCTAAACATATACTCTGAAAGTATTAATTCATATTACAATTCTACAGCCTATATTTTGACAAATCCTGCCAGGTAATATGGTAGAAAAAATATAAGCATTAGAGACAAGCAGATCTGGTTTCAAATTCAGCCCACCACTTAATGGCTATGTGATCCTGGGAAAGTCAGTCTCACTGAAATCAGTTTCCTCATCCGTATAATCATGATAATACTTCACTTTAGGCTTATGAAGATAGGTGTAATATGTAGAAAATTATTTGTGAAGATCTCAGACAGCTGGATCCTCTGAAATGAACCGAAACCGAAACATCAATATGTGAAGAAGATTGATGTAGTAACTATCTCTACAATAAGCTTATAAAATATTTAGTTTATAATACTTATAAATACATGACATTTGCATAATGAAAAGTAGTGGTCTGAACTTGGAAGATCTGGAGACTCTTCAAAAGAAAAATGGAGTTGGCTTGGATTTAAGCTCTTCAGGACTGGAGACTATGCTACTCATCTTTTTAGCCATGTTGCTTTTTACTTCACCTGATACATGGAGATGCTCCATACATATTAAATGAAAAAAGAAGGTTAATATTAAACCTTGGAAAGTTGATTTCTTGGACAATTTTTAATAAAATCTTTCAAATAGAGTAGAAAGAGCATAAAACTTCCAAACTAATGTGGGAGTAGAAAATGGAATAATAAAAATCAATCTGAAATAAGGAGTGAAAAAGAAATGTAGCAAATAAAGAAAACTGTAAGTACATAAGAAGATGGTGACTTAAGTCCATACTTACCAGTAATTAGATTACATTGCAACTGGTCTGAATTCCCACTTAAAAGACAAAGGATGTCAGACTAGATTAAATAGAAAACCAACATATGCCGTTTATAAGAGATACATCTAAAATAATAATGGCTATATTTTTAAAGAGTACTTTTCTAGAAAGACACAGTGACATATATATGGAAGTAATAATAAAATGGCCTTTGCTTTAAATAATCTCGGGTGAGGGTGAGAAACAGGGAAATAGGAGTATACATGAAAGAAGGTTGACCATGTACTGTTAATTAGTGAAGCTGGAAGATAGGTACATGGGAGTTTTTATATTATTCTCTTAAGTTTCACGTGTGTTCAAAATTTTCCATAATAAACTGTGACCAAGTTTGGACTTGTCTCTCAAATAATGGAAAGATGGTTTAACATTAAATTGACAATAAATTTGCCACATTGACATATTAAGGAGAAACATCTTAGGATCATTTAATAAATGCAAAAGTGATTAACGTGAATTCATAGTTAAAAATTCTAACAAATTAGGAATAGAAGGCAGTTTCCTTGATTTGATAAAGGTTAGCTACTCAGAAAACTATAGCAAATATATATTTAATGGTGAAAAACTGAAAGCTTTTCTTTGAGATTGGGAACAAGATAAGATGTTCTTCATAACTACTCTGTTCAAATTGTACTAGATGTCCAGTTCAATATGGCAAGCAAAAGAGATATAATGATTGAAAATGAACAAATAAAACTCATTTTTCAATGATGACGTAATTGTGTATACATGATTAAGTACACAGAAAATGCAAAAGAATCTACAGATAAACTTCTAATTAGAGTTGATGTAGGTTACTGGAAATAAAGTCAATATGTAAAAATCAATTATTTCTATTTACCAAAAATGAAAAAATTTTAAAAATACTATCTACAAAAGCATACAAGTATCAAATACCTGAGTAATAAAAGATTTACAAAACTTCTTCAGATAAAATAACAAAATTAACGAGAAGAATCAAAGAGGACCTAATTAAACAGAGATTTACAGATTATAAATTGGTAGACTTGTTATTTGTGAAGATGTTATTTTTTTCTTAAATTCATCTATAATCAGTGCCAATGCAGTCAAAATTCAAAGATATAAAAATCAAAGATTATTCTAAATTTTATATGGAAATATGGAGGTCAAAGTTAAGCCAAGACATTCTGTCTGTTATCAAAACTTATTATAATTCAAAAGAAATTAAGGTAATGTGCAAGCTGGGTGAAGTGGCATGCACCTGTAGTCTTAGTTACTTAGAAGGCTAAGGCAGGAGGATTGCTTGAGCTCAGAAGTGCTGGGATTACAGGTCTGATCCACTGTATGTGGTCACCACTCATCTTTTTTAAAAAATGTGCACACAGTATATTTGTTTGATTCTTTTACTATATTTATATATCACCATATTTGAAGTGAGTTTCTTAGAAATAGTTGGGGCATTTAAAAAAATTAATTCTGACAATCTTTAACTGGTATATTTAGACCATTTACATTTAATGTAATAATATGTTTATATTTAGGGCTATAATTTTAGTATTTATTTTCTGTTTATGAATATTTATTTCTATTTTTAGGCTTGTGAAATCCTGAGCAGAGAACCCAGTGAGTCCTGCCCAGACTTCTGACTTACAAAACTGTGAGATAATAGATCTGTGTGGTTTTAAGCTGCTGATTTTGTGGTATTTTATTACACAGCAGTAGACAATTAATACATGTCCCTTCCCACATTAAATCAGTGCTGGCCTATGTGATCAAAACAATATGGAGGAAGTGACAATGTTTGACTCTGAAGGCTGCATCACACAAGTATCATGACAGCTTGTGAAAAGGCTGATATGGAAAGGAACTAAATTCTTCTACCAACAGCCAGTGTCATCTTCCAACCATATGAGTGAGCCACCTTGGAGGTAGATCCTCCAGCCCCAAACAAGTAAGTCTTTAGATGTGTGTAAGTCAAACATCCAACTAAAACTTCATGAGAGACCCTTGGCCAGAACTTCCTAGCCAAGAAATTCCTGACCACAGAAACAGTAAGAGATAGTAAATAACTATTGTTTAAGCCACTACATTTTGGGATACTTTTTAATGCAACATAAGATAACTCATAGATGGGCCTATTGTATGTCTACATGATAGAGATATGGCAATGAATACAGTCAAGTGCCTATGTCATGCAGTTTTTATTCTACTTTAAGGGAAGAGATAGAAACTACACAAATAGTTAAACATATACTTTGTCCGATGGAAATAAGTGCTAAGAGAAAAATTAGAGTAAGAAGTTGAAAAGTGATAGTGGGGTTTCTATAAGATAGCCAAGGAACACCTCTTTAATAAATAAAAATTTGAGTAGTGACCTGAAGTGAAGAATCAAGCCACTCACATATTTTGGAGGAGAACATTCTAGCAGAGGGAGCTTCAAGTATAAAAACCATGAGGTGAGAGTTTCCTTAGTGAGTATGAGGAACTGCCAAAGATGAAGTTTTCTATGTTGAGTTTTAATTGATATACTTCTAGAATGTTTGAGATGAATGTCAGATTACATACAGGATGCCCTTTTAAATCTGAATTTCAAATAAACAATTTTTTAGTATGTTTCAAATATTATAGGAGAATATTTGCTAAAAATTATTTATCTTAAATTCAAATTTAACTAGTCATCTTGTAATTTTATTTGGTAAAGTAAGATGATTACAGAAATGGAAAACATATCTTTTGGAGGAATGGTAAGGGAGTTAATATGTATATTCTGGAAAAGAGAAGGCTAAGAAGATGCTTCCATCTCCACCCCCAAATTAAAGCAACACAGTAGAATTAAAAATGCACTGTATGGGGCAATAATCTAGGCCATTACCTCCTAGACAGCTTCCTTCAGATGTGTTGCAGGAACTGGAAACAAAAACCCACTAAATATGTGCATATCTTGGGGCAAGCATCCTCATAGGTAAAATATAGGGGTACTGCCTGATAATATCTGCAATCTCTTTTGGCTCTAAACTCTGTGATTCAATGAAGGGTTAGAAATCTCCCACTAACTTCTTGTTTTTCCATCTCTACAGAGAATAGAGCAAGAGTTGATGAGTCTTGCAATGAGAGAATTGATTAAATGTTTAAGGAAAAACTTCTTAACTGAAGGACAATTAAACACTGGAATGGCTTTGCATGGGAGGCTGCAGAATCTTGCTCCATTGTGATCTTTGAAAAGAAGCAGGAGCAGTTATGGGCAACATAGACTCACAGAATGCTATCCTGTAGTAGGAGGATTGAACCAGATGGACTTTTGAGGGTCCAGATTCTGGGGATAACTCCTTTTTGGTCAACAGCAGTGGAGGGAACTCCTTTTAGGAGTTGGTTCCAGTTCTCTAAGACTTTGTTATTATGTTGATATAGCCCTAAAACAGTCTTTTTAAAGTGTCTCCTTAATACCTGAATTGAAATTACCTAGAATGACTGCTTAAAATGCAGATTCCTGAGCCCTACCCAAGATCTACTGAATCTGGAAGAGGAGGCTAGGAATACCATGCACTTTATCAAGTTCCCCAGGTGGTCCTTACGCACACTACAGTTTGAGAACCGTGGTCATTGAGAAATGAGAGGCTTTCTTCCGTGCCTAGGCATGGACCTGTAATGACCGTGTAGTCTTACATGTGGTGACTAAGGGCCCCTACCCAAGCTTACTTCCTGCAGGGAAGGTACCTGTGGTAAGAACGGAATGGGAGAAGGGAGATGCTAGAGGATTTAAAAAGAAGTTTTTGATCAAGATGTTCTAGGCCAGGTGGAGGAGAGAGAAAGAAACTTGGATCTACTGCTTCCTACCCATTGCCAAACACTCCTATTACAATTTTATTGTTCTTATGTCCTGAAACCATTTCTCTCCCTCTTTGTTTTATCTTCTTAAAGTTTTCTACCAGTTTCTTTTTAATTGAATGGTGCCTTTATTACGCAAAAATGAAGGATTTTTTCTATTCCACACAAAAAAATAAGGGAAGAGCTCAGGGTCAGCTAGGAAGCAATTCAGTGTCGTTTAATATCACAAAAGGTACCCAAAGGCACCCAGTGTTCCAAACTTCCATTTTGACCCTGTATTTTAAGAGTTGTTGTTGTGAAAGTCCTTGATAAGGAAGAGCTGTGAAGGAAGGACTGTTGAGAATATTTCAGACGTCCCCTCCAAGGTCACTGGAGATCATGCTGGAGCAGTTCCCTCCAGCTGATTTTATGGGTTATACCTCACTTTTGGGTTCCTCTCAAGATTTCTGCCAAGCCTTGGGTTGCCTGTCCCTGTCCTCCTATCAGCACTTACATGTCTGTTTCACTCTTTCTTCAAATGACCTCCTGCTGGTGTGTGACGCTTTCATCACAGATATCCCATGCCTCAAACTCCTCTTACCCTCCTCAGGCATTTTTGCCTCCTTTGAAGTTGATGCAGGATAGGAAACTGGCTTCCTTGACCTTTGTCTCCTCTGTCTTAGACACAGACTGCTGACCCTGTCTCTGTGTGTGGCAGTCAACTTGGGGTCAGGAAAATAGCCTGCTTCTTGCAAACTGTGAACTCTGAAACATGGGGAGTTTACTGTTTGAGCACATCAATAAGCCATGTCAGCTCGAATGGGGTAAACCCCTCTTTAAGCCCAGACCCATGAAACTTGCCCCAGAGAAAGCTACAGCCAGTCTTTGCTGATGGTGATTCCAAACTGGTTCTAAAAGTTGCTTCCAGTAGATTGACACAAAACAAATTTTTCCCCTGGCAGAGCAGCTGGGTTTGATTTGGGTTATTTGACTACAAAAGCCCTAAGGCCAAGCATTTATTTAGAAATGTTAGGAATCAGCAGCACAAATGAGATTGAGTTATTGTGAAAAGTTAAAGATTTCTCATTTAGGGAGGGAGTTCACAAAAGTCCCCATTAGCCAAGCCACACCAGTAATTAGTATGATTTCTCAGGCAAAAGGCAGGCTAATTGTCTGCCATCCATTCCAAAAGACAGAGACACTTTATAATGTACCACCCATTAAAAAATATCCTTGGAGAATTTTCTGCTGTGTCTGCAGTCTTTTCCATTAACTAAATGTTCAAACTCAGATCAATATATGAATTTGTGAACTGAACTGATTACAGCAGGGCATTGTTTGTTTACTGAATTGGACTTGGGGTGGGGTCATATCTGGAGTTTGTCCTCTTTAAAGCCTTGTTCTGAGCCTGATGTTGGCCAAAACCAAACCGTGGGCCAAGCTTGCCTATCTTCACGCCCCAACCCTGCCTTGGGCCCTCCTCAGTCCATGAGGCCCAGTGGCCCCCAAAGTGGTTGCTGTCATGGAGCATCTGCTTCAGAATTATAGGCAAGTTCAAATTATTTCCCAGCTCATAACACTTTATAAGCCTGAGTAGCTTCACAGAGACACGGCCTCATAGCGTCTTTGCCCTGGTTCAGGAGGTTCAGACTTGAAAAATATATGAGAATTGGCATAACTGTGCTATATTTTCGTACTTTTTATTTCAACAATAACTTCAAACTTACAACAAAGCTTCAAAAATAAAAATAGCAGAAGGAGCACCTCTATTGTCATCATTACTCCACTTGCTTTATTATTTGCATGTTTCTCACATGCTCCACATACAGACATATATAATGTAATTTGTTTGGAACCATTTGAGGGTGAGTTACATGCTTCCTGGCCCTTTACTCCTACATTTTCAGTGTGTATTTCCTAAGAAGAGGGATATTCTAATACATACCCATAATACTTGACAAAGTACTTTATCTAATCTACCCTCCATATATCACTTCTGTTAATTAACTTATTAATTGTCTTTATAATATTTTTCCACCTTCAGCACAGGATTCAGTGCAGGGTCAGGTATTGCATTTTGTTGTCATGTCTCTTTCGCCACATTTAATCTGGCTTTTATGGTGTTGATCCCCCACCAGCCCACCCCATGCCATTCTTTGTTCTTCATGAATTTGTGTGTCATCTTTGTGCAGGAGCAATGTTAATCTTCTCTTATCACATCAGTTTTAGTGCTGCCAAAGTGAGCACTACACACCATTTTTTGTTTGAATAGCATATTCCTCATTATGTGTTTATCTGATGTTTCCTCGTGGTTAGACTGAGGTTATGCAATCTCAGCCCGGATACTGTCCGGGTGATGTGTGTTCTATCTAAGGTATGACATCAGGAGACACATTATGTCATCTGTGCTGCAGAAATGAGGTTTATTTTGATCACCTGGTCAAAGTGTTGTGCAATTTCTCCATTGTTTGGTTACTCCTTTTGTTTTTTTCTCCCTTGCAACTAATAAGCAGCCAATAGGGAGTCACTTTAGGACTATGCAAATATCTTAACAGCAACTACTGTAAGAGCACCTTTCCTGTGCCAAGCATTGTGCATTACAGATGTGGCCTCTTTTCATCCTAGGAAAGCTCCTTCCATTTCTCATGACCATAAACCCGTCTTCTCTTGGCCTGAAGCCCTCTTTTGGGTACATTGTGCAGAAGCAGGATCAGATCTGAGGTTGCTAATGTTGTGATTAGGAAGATGTAGATGGAACTGGAGCAGAGAAAAAGAGGGAAGAAGAAATGTTAATTGAGGGGTCCCATAGAGATGGGAAACTGCCTCCAGAAGCTCAGCTCTGCTCCAAGAAAGGGAGAAACAGATTGGAGGGCTGGGACATTAGGGAAGTTGTAGTCACTGAGTCACACTACTGAAGCTTGGCTTTGTTCTGGGAAGCTGAGCTCCTGCCTTCCCACACTTGGTGGGCTCAGCAGCCTGGGCACTGTCTTTGCAGGGTTCTCAGTGGGCAGCAGCATCCCAGGACATCTGAGGAAGGATGCCCTCTAGAGTGCAGCCAACAGCTGCCAAGCCTTTTTTAAAAAGACTACAAAATCCAACAGCCCCAAGACAAAGAAGAACAAGCCACGACTTTCTTTAATTGCTTCAGAGCCCCAGAGGAGCCATTTGAACTCCTGTCCAGAGCCCAGACTGTGCACAGTCGTTCCAGGACCAAGTGGATGCCAAGGGGCCTGACAGAACTGAGCTGTGTAGAAACACAAAACTGTTCAACCATTCACTAAGAAATTCTACCCAGGACCCAGGGAGCCAGGTTTTCATCCAACTCTTCTGCAAGACAAAGCAAAGAAGCAAATAGAAGAGTATTCATTATTAAATTCTATTATGTGAACCCCAGATAGGCTTAAGAGATGCCCCTTTGATAGGTCCCTGAAGAAGAGCTGCCAAGAAGCACTGTGAGGGTTCTCTGCCAAGCTGGGAAGGTGCCCTGGAGGGCAACAATGCAGAGACATTTTTTGTCCATCCATCCATCCATCCATCCATCCATTCTGTCATTCATCCAACCAATTAATATTTCTTTTTTTGAGACAGAGTCTCACTCTCTTGCCTGGGCCAGAGTGCTGTGGCATCAGCCTAGCTTACAGCAACCCCAAACTCCTGGGCTCAAGTGATCCTCCTGCCTCAGCCTCCCGAGTAGCTAGGACTACTGGCATGCGCCATGATGCCCGGCTAATTTTTTCTATTTTTAGTTGTTTCCCTAATTTCTTTTTATTTATTTATTTTTTTTTTTATAGTAGAGACGGGGTCTCGTTCTTGTTCGGGCTGGTCTCGAACTGCTGAGCTCAAGCAATCCTCCCGCCTCGGCCTCCCAGAGTGCTAGGATTACAGGCGTGAGCCACCGCGCCCAGCCCAATGAATATTTCTTAAGTAGCTCCTATGTGCCTAGAGACCCAGGACACTAAGCTGGAAATGGAGAGGGGAGAAAACTCCCCAATAATAAAAGGGAAATAGTCTGTCTGGATAGGATGAACAAGGAAAATCTTTACTTTTCCTGTCATTAAGAAAATGTATAGCCTCTAATGATATTTATAAATATAGAATCTAGAATGTGCTGAAAGAAAAGAGCTTTCTTTTCTTTTACTCTAGGAAAAGAAAAATAAAGAAACAGAAGCTGACGGCTCATTTGAATTGACCACACATCTGTAAGGTGTGGGGCTGCTAAAAAGGTGGTATTTCGCTTTGACATTGAGCTTTATGACTAGGACGCAACACAGACCCTAGAGGGGTTCAACGCTTTTCTATGCCCTGTCTCTTGAGTTTGTAGAAACAGGTTATGTCAACCTGAGCAGCCCAGAAGGAAAAGGCTGGAAAGAAGCTCACAGGCCATCCTGTCTGGGGAGCAGAGGGTAAGGACACGAGTGCTGCAGGGTAAGAGCACCTGCATCTCCAGAAGCCCCTCCACAGCCTGGGGAGGGACATTTGCCTGGGCAATGCCCTGGTGCCAGGGATGGCCCAGTGTCTCAGCAGTCTTATGCTGGGGGGATTTTGGGGGAATAGAAGCAGCAGGGCTCTTTCTGAGCTAGTGCACAGACTGCTGCGAACAGTTGAGATTTCTGCTGTTTAAGGAATTAAATGGTTGGAATCTCACTCACCCATTGAAAATGCTCCCCAGGATGATACTGAAATGTTGGGTAGGGGTTTTCTCCTGGTACAGAAAATTTCAGGGGCTGGATGGTCCACTGCAGGGAGAGGCAGCAGAGGAAGAAGCCCTGCTTGGGAGCCATTTCTGCAGGATGGAAGTGTGGTGTCAGACAGCCTGAGATCCCCTCGTGGGCAATGGGCCCACTCAAAGTCAAACCTAGAAAACAAAGTTCCCTTAGGGCTGGGGCAGACCTCCGGCTCTTAGTAATTCTTTGTAAGCAATGAGGAATCGTTGTGAGGGCCCCTTCTTCTGCACCCCCCACCTCTTCCTCCTCCAGACTTTCTGCCTCCCGCTGCAATCATTGGCAAGTCTTTCCCTGAGATTTTTGGATCAGTCGCTAACCCAAGTAACTGGTTATATTTCCAACCAAGCCGATGCCCCTGACGATATGGCCAGAGCAAAGCACACCTGAAACCTGTGGCCTGCCGTCCTTACCAGTGTAGCATACTGACTCACAGAGAAAGAAAGGCAAAATAAACCAATAAAGCACCTAAGAAGACAGAATTGATGCCAAAAAAAGTTTCATTTGTTTTATTTATTTATACCCAACCAATTTTTTAAAAAACATGAGAGTAACTTTAGTTTATTCACGTGTAAAATCTCTCAGGACTCCATTTGGAACCCATTTACACTAACTTTATACACAATTCTAACAAATTGTCTAAGCTGTCAGATATAAAAAGCAGCAAATAATTAAATGTGGGAGAAGCTACTACAGATAGGTAAACTGATAACAGCAGGAAATGATAGACGCCAACAAGAGGGGAGACAGAAAAACTGCTGTATTAATGGTGAGTATATGTGGTGTACAATACAAGAAAAAAAAGAAAAAATAGAGAAAAACTGCTGTAATAGTCCCAAGAACTTAAAAGCAACTATCTAGGCCCATTTAGTGTGGGTTTAATAACCCTTGGGGTCTTAAATCTATTCTATACTGAGCCATTTATTGATATTTTTATTGATGAGTTTCTAAGAGAAGGTAAAATTATGTTCACTTTAAGGAAGTTGGAATGTATTTCTTTAGAAAGATTTTTGTCTCAAATCACTAAAATTTTTAAGATTTACATTTAAATGATTAAATTTCCAAGTACTTAGAGACTTATTCATTTAGAATGACTCAGCACAAGGTTCAGACAAGCCTGGGCAGCAAGTTTTCAGCTCGAACACAGGTGTATCTGGGGTTTAAATCAGTCTACTCTTGATACAAATTATACTTCCCATCTTGAAAGGTGTAATTTGGGGCTCCACACAGACCTTTGCAAATAGCATTAATATGATTCATACAGCAATGAATCAGAACCACAAGAACCAATTTTTCACCTGGAATCCATGTGAACTTGCAAACAAATAACCAAATGGATTTGGTGTCCTCCCCGCCCCCCCCCCCAAATTAAAAAGAGAATTTAGAAATATGATTCAAGGTGTTTACCTAAATACCATTATTCAGAACCATGATATTTTTGGTTTGGTTGGTTATGTTCTAGGTCCCCTGGAATCGGCTGGCCCGGCCACCCAGGCCACTTGTCTTTGGCTGCTATGAGTCCAGTCCATCTTGTTACTTGGAGGGAATCCTGGTGGAAAGCTGGGCTTTCCTCTCACGAGAAGCCAGAGGGGCCCAAGCATCTCTCCTAGTCCTGATAGAATGTGGACATGTGACCCAGATTGGCCTTGGCCTTTGAGTCTACAGGGAGTGGTAATCATAAGTGAAATCTATACTTTTTTTAATAAGATAGGTAGAGAGTGTTAAGGTATGGGGAATGACTACCCTTGGGGGAAAAAAAGCAAGGTAACCTGCAGGATAGTCTGTGATGTGTGTTTGATGTGTATGTGGCATGTTTGTATGGTATGTGGTATGTGTGTATGTGTTTGTGTGTGTGTGCATGTGTGTGCTTGACAGAAGGATTCCTAGCATTGTTTCTTGGGGTATGGGTGATGATGAGCCAAAGAAAATGGAGACAGTAGGACCAGAGAGGGACTCTAGATCTGCTCTAACATTTGTATATGTAGGGCAAGACAAGGGATGAGTCTAGTGATGCAAAAGGCAAATATATTTAATAATGATAATATTAATAAAAATATATTTTTTGAATGCTTAATATATGCTGAGTTCTGTGCTAAAGAATTAGCATAAATTATCTCATTTAACACATAGGTGGTATAGCCTGTTCATATACCCATTTTACAACATCAGTCATGACTGCTATATTGCTAAATCTAGGGGTCATTTTTAAGTTCTCATTTTGATGCTTAGTGGTATAAAATCTATTCACCGCTCTCTTCTTTGGAAGTTTGCTTACTTTGTTTTCTAGGGCACCATATTCTTTTTGTTCCTGCTTTCTAGCCACTGCCCTATTTCCTTTGTGGTCTACTCCATTTTTGCTCTCATCTCTTATATGAGTGTCTTCTATCGGGTTCCATCCTATGCCTTCACACTCTGTAAATTATCCCATAATTTATAGTACTACCTATACATTGACAGTACTTAAGAATAATAACTGACATTTGTTGAGTGGTTTCTATGTTCCAGATTCTTTTTTAAGTAGTTTACATGTAGTAATTCATTTAATGCCCAACACCATGAGATAGGTCCTATTATCATTCTGGTTTTATAGATGAAGAAACTGAGGTACTGAGGCTGCTCAAGGCCACAGTGGTAGTAAGTAGTGGAGGCAGAATCCTAACCCAAGTGGTTCAGGTCAAGAGCTTGAGTATGGGACTGGAGATTTGGCATCCTCTTTAAGAAAAAGAATGCAGCCCGGGTGCAGTGGCTCACGCCTATAATCCTAGCACTTGGGAGGCCAAGGCAGGTGGATTGTTTGAGCTCAGGAGTTCGAGACCAGCAAGAACGAGACCCCATCCCTACTAAAAGAATAGAAAGAAATTAGCTGGACAACTAAAAATATATAGAAAAAATTAGGGGGGCATGGTGGCGCATGCCTGTTGTCCTAGCTGCTCGGGAGGCTGAGGCAGGAGGATTGCTTGAGCTCAGGAGTTTGAGGTTGCTGTCAGCTAGGCTGATGCCACGGCATTCTAGCCCAGGCAGCAGAGTGAGACTTTGTCTCAAAAAAAAAAAAAAAAAAGAAAGAAAGAAAGAAAAAGAATGCAAAATTACGTATGAAAATGAAATAAATAAGTGAATATTAAGAATGAGAAAAGAAATCATAAGAAATTATAAGTTTGAAAGAGCTGACAGAGGCTTCCACTCTTGACTAAGATGGAGTAACAGAGACCACACTTATTTCTTACCTGAAACAACCAACACCACCACCAAAAAAGTGGACAAAATATATGAAACAATGATTTTTCAAGACAGTGGATATCAAGTAACAAAGGAGCATTATCCCTAAGAAATGGGAAACAAATAAAGTAAATTTTATCTGTCTTAGTCTTTTTGTGTTTCTAAAAAGGAATACCCAAGGCTGGGTAATTTATAAAGAAAAGAGGTTTATTTGGCTCATGGGTCTGCAGCTATATAAGAAGAATAGCACCAGCATCTGCATCTGGTGAGGGTAAAGGAAGTTAGAAATATTTTACCCCAAAATATGTTTCTTTGACATATTTTGAGATAGCTGCCACAGAAGTAATGCCCTATCTTTTGTGGGGGGAAATTTACATCTGTAGAGAATCTCATTTAATGCAGCCAGTTCTTTCCTTATCCAGTTTAGGAAAGATTATATGACAGTCTAGCATCTTTAAATGTCTGAAAAGAAACACTTACCATCTATTCTCTCTGAGGGCTGCTACCTATAAGGTTTCATTACAAAAAAAGACCACCTTGGCTAGCTAGCCAAGCCTCTTCCTGTCTCCCTCCCAAAACCTGTTTTATTGCTTCCAAGCCCCCATTCTTTAGAAACCTCTGTATCTCACTGAGAGTTCAATCTTCATTCTAACGGTTCCCATGTATACATGTTAAATAAATTTGTATCTTTTTCTTCCTATTGGTCAATCTGCCTCATGTCAGTGATTTTTTAGTGAACCTTGAGGGGCAAGACCTTTGCTCCCTGCAAGGGCCACAGGCTGCTTCCACTTGTGGTCAAAGGTGAAGGGGAACTGGTGTGTACAGAGACCACAAGGCAAGAGAGGAAGCAAGAGAGAGTAGGGAAGGCTCTTTTTAACAACCAGCACTTGTGGGAACTAATAGAGCAAGAACTCATTACCATGAGGATGGTACCAAGTCATTCATGAGGCATCTGCCCCCATGACCCAAACACCTTCCATTAGGCCCCACCTTCAACACAGGGAATAAAATTTCAACATGAAGTTTTCAGGAGTCAAATATCCCAACCATGGCATTATAATTGCCCTCACTTACTCATTGAGCATTTCCAGGCTGTAATGCAAAGAAGGGAAATCCAAGTGAAATGTGGTGGACTCCCTGAATTGAGCAGGGTGAGTTGAGAGTTAGCCAAGACCAAGGCAGCTAAAGTGCTACACAGACAATTCCAGAGAACTTCAGAGGGCTCCTCATAAGTATTTGGCAGAGTACTCATCAGTGCAGTGCATGTATATAAGGCTGGAGAAAGAATCACCCAAAAGGATCAGAAGACAATGCCTAGTGTTTGCATAAGACCAAGAACAGTACCTGTTTCTACCAGCCAGACTGGAAATCTTCAGAATTCTCAAAGCATTAGATAAGATATTCATGAGAGCATAGTCTCAGTGGTGGGAAATAATTAGCTCTAGACCAAAGACTGGTCTGGCCTCACCTAAAAAAATCTTAAAAACAAGATGAAAAAGGACCAAATGTCTCCTAACTGCATCCCAGAACAAAGCCAAGAATACTTACAGCAATACAAAATTACCCAGCAGAAAACAAGAAAAATTCAAAATGACTGGCATCCAATAAAAGATTATTAGGTATACAAAAAAGCAGGCAAATATGATCCATAGTAAGGAGAAAATCAATTAAAATCGGACCAGAACTCACACAGATGTTAGAATTGGTAGGCAAAGACATAAAACAGTTATTATAACTGTGTTACATATGTTCACAACAGTAAATAGAAACATGAAAGATATTTTAAAAAGATGCAAATTGAATCTCTACAGACAAGAACTCTCATTTCTTTTTTTTATCTGCAATAAAAAATACATTGGAGAGAATTAATGGTAGATTAGATATTGCAGAAGAAAAGATGCATGGTGACTATACCACTGCATCTACTTGGAAAGAGAATCACCACATCCCTCCCAACTGGCACACTAAGACTCAACTGCAGGTGATAGTTTTTCTTTACAAAAGCCACTCTAGAAAGTTTGGAGGAGGCAATTTTTCCTCCAGATGCACAGACATCAGTGCAGGCACAGAAGAAATATGAAAAAGCAAGGAAATATGACACCACCAAAGGAACATCATCAATCTCTAGCAACAGACCCCAATGAAAAGGATATCAACAAATTGCCAGAAAAAGGAATTCAAAATAATGATCTTAAGGAAACTCAATGAGATATGAGAAAATACAGATATGCAATTCAATGAAATTAAAGAAAATTCACAATATGAACAAGAATTTCAACCAAGAGTTATATATCAGAGAAAAAAACCCAAACAAACAGAAATCCTGCAGCTGAAGAATTCTATAAATGAAATAAAAATACAATAGAAAGCTTCAAAATCAGACTTAATCAAGCAGGAGAAAGAATCTCTGACTTGAAAGTAGATCATCTGAAATTACCCAGTTAAGAGAAAAAAAATAAATAAGAATGAAAAAGAGTTAAGAAAGCCTGCAAGCTTTATGGGACACCATTAAGTGAACAAATGTTCATAGTATGGGAATTTCAGAAGGAGAAGAGATGGAAAAAGGCATAGAAAGCCTATTAATGAAATAATAGCTGAAAGCTTCCCAAATGTGGGGAGAGATATGGACATCTAGATCCATGAAGCTAAAAAGTCCCCATATAGATTCAACCAAAAAAAGTCACATTATTGTTGAATTATCAAAAGTCAAAGACAGGGAATTCTAAAGACAGCAAGAGAAAAGTGCCAGGTCACTATAAGGGAATCCCCATTAAACTAACAGCAGATTTTTTGGAAGAAACTTTACAAACCAGGAGATAATGAGATGATATATTCAAAAGTGCTGAAAGTAAAAACTGGCAGCCAAGTATACTATACCCAGCAAATCTATCCTTCAGAAATGAAGGGAAAATAAAATCTTTCCCAGGCAAACAAAAGCTGAGGGAACTCATCACCCATAGACTGGCCTTACAAGAAATGTTCAAGAAAGCCCTGCATCTGGAAGCAAAAAGATAATCACCATTATGAAAACACACAAAAGTATAAAACTCACTGGTAGACCAGATACACTATGGAGAAAGAGAAACTAATCAAAACTTATCACTATGGAAAACCACCAAACTTCAATGGTAAGCAATAACAGAGGAAGAAAGGAACAAAGGACATATAAAACAACCAGAAAACAATTAACAAAATGACAGCTCTAAATCCTCACCTGTCAATAACAGCCTCAAATGTAAACATATTAAATTACTCACTAAAAATATATAGACTAGCTGAATGGCTAAAAACATGCTCCTGAATGACCAATGGGTCAATAAAGAAATTAAGAAGAAAATTTAAAATTTTCTTGAAATGAATAAATGGATAAAGAAAATGTGGCACATATACACAATGAAATATTATTCATCCATAGAAAAGAATGAAATTCTGTCATTTGCAGCAACATGAATGGAAGTGGAGGTCATTATGTTAGGTGAAACAAGCCAGGCATAGAGAGATAAATATCGCATGTTCTCACTCATATGTGGGAGCTAAATAAGTGGATCTTATGGAGGTAGAGAGCAAAATGATGGTTACCAGAGGCTGGGGAGAGTGTAGAGGGAATGAAGAGAGGTTGTTTAATGGGTACAACAATACAGTTAAACAGAAGAAAAAAAGTGTTTGATAGATCAGTAGAGTGACTATTGTTAATAATTTATTGTATGTTTCAAAATAGCTAGAAGAGAACATTTGAAATGTTCCCAACACAAAGACATGATAAATGTTTAAGGTGATGTGCCTCCTACTTACCCTGACTTGATTATTACACATCATATGCATGTATCAAAAGATCACATGTACTCCATAAATATGTAAATTATTATGTATCAATAAAAAGAATATCATTTCCTAAAGATGAAGAAGTCAATTCTTTGAGAGAACATAAAAATCCTAAATGTTTGTGAGCCTAATAACAAAGCTTTAAAATATGAAAAATGAAAAGTAATATAACTGCAAAGAGAAATGGACAAATCTCCAATTATAGCAGAAGATTTTAAAAACCCTAACTCAATAATCAATAGAATAAGTAGAGAAAATAAGAAAATCAGTGAGTATATACAGATTTGATCAACCAACTTGACCTGATTCCAGGTCACCTGGAATCCATTCCACCTAATTAACAGCAGTCTACACATTTTTTATAGTCCATTTGCCAAGATAAACTATATTCCACAGCATAAAACAAGTTTCAGTAAATTTAAAAGTGTTCAAGTTGCACAAAGCATGTTCTCTGACCATAATGGAATTAGATAAATCCACAAAAGAAAGATTTCTGGAAAATCTCCAAAACTTTGGAAACTAAAGAACATACCACTAAATGGGTCAAAGAAGAAATCAAAAGGAAAATTAGAAAGAATTTTATGCCTTTATCAGTTTGGGGACTCTCAAAAAAAAGAAAGAAAGAAAGAAAGAAAGAAAGACTTGTAGGCCAAATGAAAGTGAAGCCACACCCTATCAAAGAGCAGGTAAGGAAGGTTACAAACGGTTATGAAGAGTCCCAAAGAAAGATTTGAGGTGACGACTGCATTCATTATTTTCTTGATGATGTGGTTAACTCTCTTGATGGTGAGAATTTCATGGGTTTATAGAAATGTCAAAACTTATCAAATTGTGCACTCAAAATGTCTACAGTTTATTGTATGTCACTCATACCTCAACAAAGTCAATAAGGCATTTTAAAAAGCTGACAGATACTACAAAAGTAAAATCATTCAGAAAAATAAGGTAATATTCTTCTTAATTAACCTCTGAAATATTTCTAAAGTACTTTTCCTAAATATTTTTATTGAATACTCTTTAGTTGCCTTTCCCTATGACAAAAGTTTTGAAACATTATTTTCTATAGAGAGAATAGAAAGAATTCAGCATTTCTTTTATCATTGTTCATCAAAGTTGGGGTTTTTATTATTTATATTTCAGGAAAATTTCAAAGTGTTTTGCTCCATTGGTGGCAATTGTGGATTTTGCTTTCGTATCATCAGATGTCATCAGGATAACGTGAGTCAGATATACTGAAATATGATTTTTCTCAGATGCAAAATCATATGTTTTCATCTACAGATACACTTGCTATTTTTAATGCTGCTCCAGCATTGTGCCCTGCCAACACAGAAATGTTAGTAAATTCTATTTTGTGCTATTCCAATTGTATATGCTGCATTTTTAAGTCTAATTTCTGAGGGCTTATAGGCACCAGGCACTCTTCTAAGTGCTTGAGGTATAGCAGTGAATGAGATAGGCAAAAATCCTTGTCCTCTGTATGAAGAATTGACTCTCAGGGAGCCCACATTTTAATGGCAGGAGACAGAAAATACACTAACAAAAATCATAATACATAGTATGATATATTGTTGGGTGCAATGGTGAAAAATACAGTAGAATGAGGATGGTAGTTCAGTTTTACACAGTGTGGCTTGAGGAAGCCTCACTGAGTAGGAGAAAAGATCTGAAGAATCTAAGGGAGTGAGCCATGGGACTGTCTGGAGGAGAATGTTTCATATAGACGATGTCACGTGCACAGGCCTG
Organism: Lemur catta; assembly: GCF_020740605.2. Taxonomy (NCBI): domain Eukaryota; kingdom Metazoa; phylum Chordata; class Mammalia; order Primates; family Lemuridae; genus Lemur; species Lemur catta. Next base: position 55,631,632 of record NC_059135.1, on the reverse strand, counting down.
AGGCTGGGGTGTGCGTGGAGTGCTGAGGGAGAGCAGCTTCAGTGGCACGAGAAACACGAGAGCGGCAGGAGGTAATCAGAGAGGCGAGATGGCTGGATTGTGAAGGAGTATAGATTTTACTCAGGGCGAGATGGGAATCTGTGGAAGATTTTGACCAGAGCGGTGGCATGATCTGATTTGTGTTTTAACACGATCACTGTCATGGGTTGAAGAGTGGCCCCTAAAAGATATGTCCAAGTCTTAACCTCCAGTGTCTGTGAATGTGACATTATTTGGAAATAGGGTCTTTGCAGATATAAGTAAGTTAAGGATGACAAGATGAGATCATACTGGATTTAGGGTATGCCCTAAATCTAAAGACTTGTGTTTTTTATAAGAAGAGGAGTAGACACAGAAACACTCAGCAACACAGAGAAGAAGACAATGTGAAGATGGAGGCTGACGTTGGAGTGATGCATCTATAAAGCCAAGAGATTCCAAGGATTGCCGGCAACCACCAGAAGCCAGGTGAGAGGCATGGAATATTTTGAGATTTTTCTCTCAAGAGCCTCCAGAAGGAACCAACCCTGCCAACACCTTGATTTCAGACTTCTGGCCTCCAGAACTGTTAGAGAATGAATGAATTTCTGTTGTTTTAATCCACCACGTTTGTGGTAATTTGTTATGGCAGCCCTCGTTAGCTAATGCAATCATGTTGGCTTCTGTATGAAGCAAAGGAACCCTCTGAGCCTATTGGGTAATCCAGGTGAGACCTAGAGCTCAGACCAGGATGGTGCAGTGGAGTGGGGAGAAGTAGTAAAACCCTGGAAATATTTTAAAGGTATAACAGTCGAGAGGACTTGTTGGCATGTTGGAGGTGGGGCTTGAGAAAAAGAAGTATTGCAGAAAGGTGCGCGGGAGGTGGGCTGTGCTGGTTCTTAAGTTCATGTTTCCCAGCCAATGTCTGTCTTCAAACGACCCTCAGCTTTGCCAGCTAGCTCTGTGTTCAGCTCTGCTGAAAGGAGGTGCTGGAGGAAGATACAAGGCTAGGAGGGAAAAATGACATGTGCCATGTGTCAATTTCCTGTTCCTGTCAGTCAGTGACACCACCACAGTAGCTGGTTCCAATTTCCAGCTCCTCCCCACACTCCCAGAACCAGGCTCGCTGGGCCCCCTCAGAGGTCCTAGCACCCACTGGCTGTGGCTCCTTCCTCAGAGGCCTGGTGTAGCTCCGTGGGCCCCTCCTCAAGACTACAGGTTCTGATGACCCCAACTCTTCTCCCTGCTCCCCCAGCCCTCGGGGTGGAGGCTGCTTCCTGCAGTTACAACCTCTGTGCTGTCTCAGGGGTCCTCTTTTGCCTGTCGGATCTCTAATACCTGGTTAACAATTATTTTTATTAAGCTCTCTCTGTTAGAGAGAAACTAACTAACAGGGGTTTCTAGTTCCCAAACAGACTTTGAGCAACGAAGAAAGCACAGATAATTCTAAGAAAAACCTGAGCAACAGGAAGCATGGAGTTGCCTTTGATTGAGATGGATACAGTGTGGGAAGAGCAGGTTTGGGGGCTGGGTTTGGACACATTATGTTTCGATGCCTATCAGACATCACGCAATGTGCAAGACAGATGTCAAGTAGGCTGTTGGGTGTGTGAGTTTTGAGTTCATAGGAGAAGCCTGGGCTGGAGACAGCAGTGTGGAGGCCACTGACAGACAGGTATTCGGTGCCACAGGACCGCAAGGGATGCCTGGAGACATTCTGGCATGTCTGTATTTCTTTTTAGTCCCAGTGTCTTAGCACAGGTCTTGGCACATAAATGTGTGCTGAGGAAAGGACACATGGATAGGAGAATCAGTGAATGGTGTTAATTGAGTTACCATGCTTGCCACGGTAAACTGTTTCGAAAATAAGAAGGAAGTTTCCTAGGGACAGATGGACTCCCCAGAACTGACTTGCATGTCAAACCAGATGCAGAAACCAGGGTGACCAGTCTCCAAAAAGGGCATTTTCCCTAATAGAAAGTGTCCCTTTGGAATTTGGGGGCACCCAAGGCCTGGTTTTTCTCAATCCAAAACTAGTATTTGGAAACAGAGGCTCAGTTCCCAGCATATGAACATGAACCTCCCCCTTCTCAGCTTTCTTAGGAATAAAACTTCACCTTTTCCATTTAGTGTTTGTTTTATTCACCCAGACCTCACACTTGCCTTCCGCCTCAAGTTCTGGTGAATTATTAATTATTCATCTCTTCTAGTCCTTTTCTTGGGAGCAGGACTTCCCCAGGTTTAGTCTCATCTTCGGCTGGGTTGAACAATGGCAGGTAAGGCCCTTCCTCCCCTGGCCAGGAGCTGAGTGAGTGAAAAATAATGCCTGGACTCCGGCATCTCCCGCGGCCCCAGCAGGCTGGCAGCGGGGCCTCAGGTGTCAGGTGGCTGTCACGATTCTGCCTTTTTGCTTGTCGTTGCAGCAGCATTGGACGTGAGCAGCGAAGCCGCTGAAGGTGACAAAACAAGGTAAGAGGAAGAATTCCCAAAGCCACTCCTTCTACCTTGCAAAACTAGACTGCAGGCCCGTCTGATGTGCAGAAGTTAGGCTGGTCTTTCTGTCATAAATTGTTTGTTATCATCCTGGAGAATTTTCCTTTTTCAAACATAACAGCTACACCTGCTAGTCATATGGCAACACAAGAAGAGTTAAAATTAGTGAATTTTCAGAAAATTGGACTTAAAATACTATTGAAAACTACTTGCTGTGTACCACCCCCCACACATTTTTTTGTGTAACGTATTCTTGTCAGAAAAATAATGTTCAGCAACAGCTGTGGATTTTAGTGCAATGATGTGTGGCAGTAAACATTCGATTTTCACCTCCGAACCAGGCCTTTTGGTGAAAGAGTGTATGTTGTGCCCTCTTCTCGGGCCTCACCTGCTTTCTCTGTGGGGACCCTTGCAGTTCCCGGCGGTTCCCTTCTCCTAAGAGGAAGGTGTGAGACCTTCCTGTCCCAGAGTAGCCCAGAGTAGCCGTGTCCAAAGGGAGCCACAGACATATCCTGCTTAGCGGGACACTGGCAGCAGGCAGCCCACCGAATGCCTGGACCCCTGGGTGCTCTTGCTCTTTCTCAGGGCTTCGATGAAATAATCTACCTGTTTTTTCCCTTATAGTCCAAAAATTTTAGCATGCAGTCAGTCCCGTGATACGTTTTGAGGAAAAGCTTCAGAGTTCCAAGCACTGGGGTCTTATTCTCTTTTCTGCTCCTGGTGGGCCGGGCTTGCCTGCCCCTTTCCCCAGCGCCAGGGCAGAGGGACAGCTGACCAAAGGCCAGTCGGTGTCAGCGGGAGATAAGATCACAAGGTTTAGGATGGTGGAGAGAGAACACCGGCGTGTGTTGCCTTCCTTACCCTTCTTATAATCCCTGCTCTAAAACTGATTTATGCCAGTGTGTTGGCTGAGAAGCCAGCCGGGGAGTGCTGTCGCTGGCAGTCTGTCTTCAGAAGGGAGGAGAGTAAGGGAGATCGGAGAAGAGGTAATCAGGAAGCATTTAAAGAAAATTCCTTGCCCTGCCAGAGTCATGTTTTAAGGCTTACACAGTGCACTGATGGACACTGTTTGCCGTTTTTGAGAGTTATGATTTTTAAATGACTGCAGGGCATATGATCACAGGTGCGTCAAGTGCTCCGTGTATTCCTCTTGGTAAAGCTGAGCAGCAAAGCTGGTGGTTGGCAGGACCTCGCTCCTCATGACTAGGCAGAGATAGGGCTGAGACAGCACGTTTCCTTCAGCAGCCATGGCTTTGTGAGGGCCGGGAGCACTGCTGGCTCCCACGGCTGCAGGGCTCACTAGGCCGGGGCTGCTTGCCAGGAGCGGCTGTTCCGGGCAGATGTTCCTTCTGGGGCAAAGGAACCTAATGCTTTCGTCGTCGTCTTCCCTACTACCCCAGGTGACCCACAGACCCTGTGAGTCCCCTTTCGAGAGTTTTGCTGGCTGCTCAGTGGCGGTTACTGTCTGCTTTGGAGAAATACCTGGTGTTGTCAAGCCCTCAGTTGGGAACGTAAAGAATGCTTTCCAGGTGGCTGTCAGCATAGTCAGGGGACCCCTTGATGGACAGCGTCGAAGACTTTGCTTTCCTTTTTTAACCAGAATGAAAACATAGGCATTGTCTACTTAACATCAAAACTCCCACATAAAAAGTGAGAAACAAATTGTTATCTGACAATTTTGCTTGGAAAAGACCAGGCATTTAGGTATCTTGGTGCTGATACATGGCCTGGTTGTATTTTTCAATCAAAAAACACTTGCTCTAGTGTGTTTGAATACCTTCAATCCGCTTTTCTACAGTGATGACCTTGGGCTTAGCCAGAATCTTATACCGGGTTGTAAATAGCCATTTTCTTTGCCCTTTTGCCAAATAAACTCTTTTAATGTCAAAACAGGAGGTGACGTGACAAGTTAATCAGATATCAAGGTATAAGCATAAAGAAAAGCAAAATAAATAAAATAAATAAAATGTGGCGTTGAAAATTTATGATAGAAGATGTTCATATTTTTCTATACCTCTATAGGCTGTTAAACCCATAAATCTTTACAAATTTTAAAAAGAATGTTTTTAAAACCAGTAGTCAGGAAACAGCATTGTGTTTTACTGTGAGTAGGCCCTGTGCAATTGTTGGTGGCCTTGGGCTTGTGGGCAGGAGGTTACTGCAAGGTTGGATTAGCTTCTAGGTGCAAGTGTGCTTGGAAAGGGAAGTGGGATAAAGGCTTTTGGCTTATTAATTGGCTGCCCATGACCCATGACCCTGAGACTGGCTGATCATCCCAGTGAGGAAGAAGACCTACATTGATTTAAGGACACTCTGCCAGCGTTTTCTCTCTCTGCCCCCCCCCCCTTGCCTCTCCCCTCTCTCTACCTCTTTCTCTGCTTCAGGCACTATTCTTCCTGCTCTGTTTCTCTCTTCTTTGTTCTTTCTTGTACCTGCTCTCTCCACCAATAAACTTTACAAAATAGTACGTGTAATTGTGTATACATTGAAAAAGTTCTGGAAAGGTATGTCCTCCCCCTAACCCTCCAACGCTTTAACAACAATTATCTCTGAGAGGATTATGCATGACTTTACTTTTCTCCTTCATATATGTCAATATTTTTCAATTTTTTCAGTGAATATATTTTTCATACTCAGAAATTTTTAAGAAAAATGAGGAAAAGGATGCTGAGTCTCACACAAGACGAAGGTGGAAGTGGAATGTGAAAAAGCAATTTGCACAGTAGTCTCCTCGCTCGACTGTAAGATTGGCTGGGGGGCAGGGACGGTGTCTTGTGCACTGTGACCTCCCCGGGCCCAGGAGAGGGAGAGCGGCTTTCACAGAGTGCTGCTTTGATGCATGTTTATGGAATGAATAATTAGAGAAGGAACTACTGTGAATTTTGGAGGAGGCAATTGTTTGATTTTCAAATGATTGCTATCAAAGATTCAGTCTATTTGACATTAAGTGCAAAGCACAATGGATTAGAACTAAAAAGGCTCTGATTTGATATAACAGTCAGGATCTAAAAAATTCATTTTAAACCGTAGTAATCTTTTATGAGAGACAATATTATAGATAAGGGTCTAGAAGTAGCTGTCTCTATGGAAAAATTAATCTGGCAGATATTTTTTAACCAAGAGAGGCCTCTGTGGGAATCCTAAATCCTAAATCCTTATATCTGTGGTATTTGGTCACTTGCTAAAAATATTTATAGAAGCAATTGTGGGTTGTGGGGGAAGCTCCATTTTCTCTGTGTTTAACAAGCCTGTTTCTCTCAAGGAGAAATATTAATGTATTTCCCTAGTGCTCGAACCTGCTTATGGAAGGAGAAGAGTGACCTTACTGTCTGCCTACTCTACATAATCTGGTGTTCAGCCAGCCAGTGCAGATGGGCCAGGACGCCAGGCATCTGCCTGGCTCAGCAACACGCCCTTGTAAGCAGCTTCCAACCTCCCTGGAAGCATCCACCTGCAAGTATCCCGTCTGAAGACTATAAAAGTTTTATGAATTAGTAAAATGCTAAGCTGCTTCAACCAGGACATTCATCTAGCTATTGCCTTGATAGGTGGCTTTAAAGTTCTCCTAAAGGAATCTTTCTAGAAATTCCATCTCTAAAGCAAAGCACTCTGGGACTTTAGTGGTGGAGAATCCACCACACCCTTATTCTTTTCCCCCGAATCACTTGTCTAACTAGCATGTCTCCTCAGCACTCTATTATATCACTCTGATGTGTTTAGAATATTTTCTGCTGAATGAGTTTCTTAGGGGAAAAAAAAAGGAGATGCAATCAGTAATAGCTCACAGAATTTGTGTTAGTAATGATCATTTAAGGGCTTAAGGTGCAATTTCTGCCTTTTGAATAGTCACTGTATTTACTTGGCAGGATGAAAACAATATTGTGAGAAAGTAATTGGTCTAATAAAAGGACCCTGGAATTTTTTTTTTTTTTTTTTGAGAGAGAGAGAGAGAGAGGTGCCCCGAAAATGTATTTTTATTTTATTTTATTTTATTTTATTTTGAGACAGAGTCTTACTCTGTTGCCCAGGCTAGAGTGCCATGGAGTTAGCCTAGCTCACAGCAACCTCAAACCCTGGGCTCAAGTGATCCTCCTGCCTCAGCCTCCTGAGTAGTTGAGACTACAGGCATGTGCCACAACGTCCAGCTAATTTTTTCTATTTTAAGTTGCCTGGCTAATTTTTTTTTTCTATTTTTTAGTAGAGACGGGGTCTCACTCTTGCTTGGGCTGGTTTCAGACTCCTGACCTCAAGCAATCCTCTCGCCTCAGCCTCCCAGAGTGCTAGGATTATAGGCATGAGCCACTATGCTCGGCCCCCAAAATACATTTTTTTAAATGTCAAAATAATATGAAAAATGAAATCTCAACAAGGAAATTTCTCAAGCACATTTTATGCTCCGCATCAACTAAAATGTGTTTCTTTTATGTGGGCAATCTATAGATTGCTATAAGTCTATAAGCTATTGTGTCTAAGATCTCACTAGCATTCATGGAAATATCATTGCGAATGGCCTTTCTCCTAGAAGGCCTGGTATGGATGGGTGACCCTGCATGTCCCTGCTATCATCCCCGTGTGCTTACTGCATCCTTCTCTTCAGCCTCTGGGGCCCATTAGAAAGACCAGAGCCCCAGAATAAAGACAAATGACTCCAGGAATGCCCTGATCTTTGAAAGCCTTTGTGGGCACTGCGGGCCAGCTGCCAACTCAGAAAAGACATCTGCTCATCTTCCCTGCCTCCTACACCCCCTCTGTTTCTCCTCATTCAAGTATAAATTCGCTAAACTGGTTAAAGAGTAAGTTAACCAAGTAAAAGCAGTACTGCTTCCTGTGCAGATATTACATGCTTGTTTTGATGAGGGCCATTTATTTATTAGATGGTTTGCTGCATGTTATATTGTCTTTTCAGTCTGCTGAGCCACCGTGATTGGATGCTAGGAGGAAATTATTTGTTAATGTAATTTTATGCTTAATTTATAGATTTAATGCCTATGTTTTTATCATTATTTCTGCTAGCCTTTAAAACTCTATTAATACTTTAATTATGAGTTTTCTTTGTTTTTATAGCCTAAGGCTATTTGATGAGCAGGCAAATTTTTATAAATTAAATATGGAGATATGGTTCACTTGCAGAGAAAAAGAAGAAAATAATCAGAGAAAGTAAACTATTTGGGGGAATGACTATAATCAGTTTCCTAATTTAAATAAAGATCGGCCCTCAGCACAGAGCTTCGAGGATTGACTAGACCAGCACTTCCTGAAATAATGGAGCCTCCCCCACCAGCCCGCACTGCTTTTGCTCAGACACAGGAAAGCTTTCAACCATCATGTGAAAAAAAAATAAGATACTGCAGAAACCTGACAAAACTGTGAATGCTAGTCTTGACTCTTACTAATTGGCTACGTGAACTTGGGCAAGTTACTTACTTTCTCTGAGCCTCAATTTCCACATGCCTAAAAGTGCTAATAATAATGTCTGTATTTCCTGCCTTTGTAGGGCTTTTATCCTGGAGAAATGACATAGTGGATGTAAAACTGCTTGTTAAACTGTGAAGTGTTGTGCAGATATAAGGCAGAGGCCACCTGCTGGCAGCTCCTGGGCCAAATACTGCACACATATTTTATTTGGCCTGCACCATAGTTTTGAAAACAGAGCTAACATTTAATAATAGTACAATTTACATAACATTTTGGATTTCTGACTTCTCTTGTAAAACCAAGCAATGTGGCAACCTGGGCTCCACTTCTGTGTGGCAACAGTTGGCCTGAGTTGAAATGTAGCAGCCCCTTTCCTATTCCCAGGATCTGCCCCCTTCCCTGATAGCTCTCTGACCATGTGAGTCCTCTCTTTTGCTGTTCATGCAACTTGTCTGGCTCCTGTGTACGTTTGAATTTCTGGTACTTGAGTAAGGTATTAGATAGCCTACTTTAATGTTGTGGCAAAACCCTTTGGATTTGTGAAGGTCAGAGCTAAAGTCCCAGCTCTGGCACTTTTTAGCGGGGGAACTTGGTCAAGTCATTTCACCTTTTCGAAACTTTTTCCTTCTGTGTAAAATGGAAATATGATAACTACCTCATAAGGTTGTATATAGTTTATACAAGATAAGGAGCTCATCTTATGAATAAGAACAAGCAACATACCTATGTATGTATTAGTAGATGTATAGTTATTTATTGCTATAATGATGTTTTATGTAACTACCAGAAAACCTCAGTGGCCTATAGCAATAAACTTATTTTTGCTTATGAATTTATAGGTTGGGGGGGGTGGCATGCTGATCTTGGTTGGGCTGTCTCATACATCTGGGGTCCTTGGCTGGGACAACTGTGCCGACTCAGCTCTGTTCCATGTGTCTCATCCTCCAGCAGGTTGGTCTGGGCTTGTTCTCATGGCAAAGTTAGAGGAACAAAAGAGGGAAAGCAAAAATGTGCAAGTGCTTTTTCAATTCTTTGCTTGTGTTATATTTGCTAATATGGCATTGACCACAGTAGGTCACATGGCTGAACCCAGAGTCAAGGGTTAGGACGGGAAAGCTCATCCACAATGGGAAGGTATTGCAAAGTTACATGGACAAGAGGTCCAGGGAGGGGGCAGGATTTGGGGCCATGTCTGTTGTCAATCTACCATAGTAGGGCAGGCTACACTGCTGAAACAAATACATTCCAAAGCACATAATGGCTGAGGTACACTAGAAGTTCATTTCTTTTCATTTAACCTGGTTGGTGGGTGGCTGGTCCCTTCCATTTTTAGCTCCGTCATCACCCAGGTCCCATTACTGTCTATATCAGGGGTTCCCAATCTTCTTCAAGGGATAGGTAGTAAATATTTTAGGCTTTGAGGGCCATATGGTCTTTCTTGCAACTACTCAATGCTTCCCTCGTAGTACAAAAGCGGCCATAGAGAATATGTGAATAAATAGGCATGGCTGTGTTCCAAGGGTCATGCTTCTCCATCTTGGCATCTGTGGCTTAATCTTTTCAGTACAAAGTAATTATTTGTGTCCTTTGGATTCTGTAACTGGTGTGTTACAATTATGCACATGCCCTCTTTGACTTTTAGAGACCTAGGGGAAGAGAATTAAACATTTGGATTGCCCATTTTACTTAAGTAATTAACTCATTCATCTTGTCACTTAAACGTGCAAGTCAATGGGAAGGAACAAGCAAGAAACAATATAAGAGCAACTGGAGCACAACCTCCTATGCATATAGGGCAGAGCTGTTAGAATCATCTCACAGAATAGTGAGAGAGCATGCCCCACCCTCTCTGCCTTTAAAGTATATCTAAATGGACTTTATTAAGGTCACTTTCATCATAAGACTGTGACATAATTCCACATGGTGCTCTCCAGGTGCTGCCTGTGTCTGGCTGAGGAGGAGGACTCCACACAGTTCTCTCTCTGGCCACACACATTGCACCTCTCTGCTAGGTCACCTCTCACCACCCTCTGCTGTTTTGGTGACTGCGTGGGGCTGTTCCATGTTGGAATCTCAAGATATCCTGGCATCTTCACCATTGAGGACAGTATTAAGGGCCCAGTGGCTGAGGGAGAAATCCTTGTCACAATACTGGACACAATTAATACAGGGAGGGAAGAGAAGGCTGGAGCTCATGGCTGCCACCCTACCTCACTCAGAAGGTGAAGGACAGAGGATGAATAGAGAGACATATTGGTGGAACTCAAAATGATGGGGAATGGGCCCCGGTACCTGCTTTGGGGCCCTGTGTAGCTGCAGGGCTGGTTCAGGCCTGCCCCAGTATACCTAGCAGACTGAGGGGCTGAACTACTATCTTAACCTGACTTTTTCTCTTGGAGTGACTTCCAGTGGTGGGTGTATATAGTCTATTAGACACAGCGAGGACTAAGCAATGATGAAGGATGCCAAGGCTGGGATTCCCAGCAGTGACCTGTGGTCACTTTCTGAAACAGTACCATGGGTACTACCTATAAGTAGGGTATGAGGGTCTAGAGAGAACTGGAAAATAAACACTTTTTAAAAAACCCAATTTCTGAATTATATTGAATCTGGCAAAAATAATATAAAACCCATCTAATTACTTGGGATAAATGGTCTAGGAAAGAATTTAATATTTGTCAATCTTGTAGAGTAAGAGAAAATTTATTTTGTAGCATTTTGATACTCTGGCATTTTGGATTGAGTTGCAATAATGGGCCACAGGCTCCTTTTTATTCCATTCCATTCCATTATATCTTTTTCCATTTTATATTAATTCATACTTAACATTTCATAGTATACTTGTGGTTCACCACTTCAAGTGTAATATCGGTTAAGTTGTAATCACTACAGAAACCACTGGGGAAAAAATTATACAAAGAGATATAGTAAGAAAACAAAATGAATAAATTCAAGTGGAATACTCAAAACTGTTTAAATAATCCAAAAGAAGGCAGGAAAGAGGAAACTAACTCTAGCTAATACTGGAGGCAGTATTAATTAAAGTCAGAGATGATCAAATGGATTAAAATAAAAAAAGATCCAACTAAGAAATAAAAATTAGAACACACAAAAAATAAATAATAAAATGGTAGGTAGATTTAAATCCAAACTTATCAATAATTATATTAAATGTAAATGGTCTAAACACACCAACTATTTGCTATCTATAAGAAATTCATTTCAAATATAGTCTTACAGGTAGGGGATGGGAAAATATTGTACTGTATTAGTTTTCTTTGGTGTTTAACAGATTACTCCAAACAGTGGCTTAAAACAACACACATTTATCATCTAACCGTCCCTGTAGGTCAGAAGTCTGGGTGTGGCTTAGCTGGGTTCTCTACTTCAGGGTTTCACCATGTTGCAATTGGGGTATTGTCTAAAGCTGTGATCTCATCAGAAGCTCAACAGGGGTAAAATCTGATTCCAAGCTTCCTCAAGTTGTTGACAGGATTTATTTCCTCTGGGTGCAGGACTGAAACATTGGTTTCTTATTCATATAAACTTGTTAACTTAGATGAAATTGACCAGTTTCTCAGAAAGCAAGAAACTACCAAACCTAACCCAAGATGAAATAGATAACCTGAATAGTCTTATAACTATCAAAAAATTGAATCCATAGTCAAAACCTTCAAAAACCAGATAGTTTCACTAAGTGCATCAAATATTTAAAGAAGAAATCCATCCTATACAATTTCTTTCAGAAAACAGAAGAGAAAGAAATACTTCTCAACTGAGGCCAGTATTACCCTGAAAACAAAACTAAGCAAAGGCAGTACAAGAAAAGAAAACTACAGACCAGTATCTTTATGGCTATAGATACAAAATCCCCAACAAAATATTAGAATATCAAATCCAGCAATATGACAAAAAAGAACACTACACCTTGACCAAGGGGAGCTTATCCTGGGAATGCAAGACTGGTTCTGTGTGTGAAAATCAATCAGTGTAATCCACCCTATTAACAGTCTAAAGGAAAAAAAAAACAAGTACATGATCATATCAGTTGATGCAGAAGAAGCATTTGAAAAAATTCAACATTTATTCACAATAGAAACTCATAGCAAACTAGGAGTAGAAAGAAAATTCCTCAATTTGATATAAAAGACACCTACAAAAGCCTTGAATGTGGCAAAACCAATGACAAGTATTCATATGCTGGGCAACATTGCACAGGACGATTGCTTTCCTTGTCCTAGCATGGTCATTCCAGCAATAAAATCTCAGGCAACACCATTTTCCAAATTGTGCTTATTTTTCCTAACAATCTAGCAACCAGCAGCAAAAGTGTGCTCTGGTTCTTTATTGAGTGGCACTGGCATCAGGACTGCACACTGTGTGTCTTACTGTGACAACATCGTGTAGGAACTGGGTGGTGAAAGAACATTAAGTTGGTGGCGAAGCAGTTTGCTGAACAAGGATACAGGCTCTGATAACAAGGCTGTGCGGCAGGAAGCTGGCAGTTAATCTGAGCTTGGGCACCTCCTGGGAATCAGAGCCAGCAATCGGCATCAGGCAGGAAAACAGCAGGGAGCTGGAAATGAGATTTCTGAAAGCCAGGAAGCTGGCAGTTGAGTCAGAGCCGCAGAACCAGCTGGAAGGAGAACCGTTAGCTATCAGCACCAAGTAACAAAGCAGCAAGGAAGAGCTCGCTAAAGAGTCCAGGGAGATTTTTTTTTTCCAAAATGAAGGGACTCAGAATAAAACGTTTTGCTTAATTATTGTTACAGCCTGCCAGAGATTTGAAATAGCAAAGTCATAAAGAGAAATGTCTCATGAAGGTTATTCTCTCATGCTGATGAGTACACTTGAGTCTGTAGTCAGGCCCTGCTGCTTTTGAGTTTATTTCTGTCAACAAGACTTCCCACATTTTCTTCTTAATGACCTGGAACTTCTGATTGCCCCCAAACTCTTTCATGAGAAGTTGGGTCTCTCAGTCTTCAAGTAGGAGAAAATGAAAAGTTCAACATTGAACAGTTATAAGTATAATTTTAGGGGTGCTAATCTTCAGCACACACTCAACTATGGGTATATGATATCTTTTTCTTCCCCAGCCTCTACTGGAATTGCTAATAGAATACTTCAGTTTAACTGCTCAAAGAATGTGTCAGCTAAAACTAAGCTTAAAAGTTGTTCTGAAGTTGAGCTGCTCTGTTTTTTAAGGTGTCCTAAGCAAAGAAAAGTGTAAAATTTTGCAGAGGAAAAGAAGTGATACAGCAAAGTCTCTGAAACAAGCCAGCTATTCCTGGAAAGAAAAATCACTGGAGCTCTCAGTGGTCAATAGAAGAACCCCAAGTTTTTATTTGAGACTCACAGCTTTCAAGGCAGTGTGTGTGATGGAGAGCGCCTGGTCTGGGTGTCTGATGACCTGGGTTCACGCCCACATCTGCCCCTATGGGGTAGTGGTTACGGTGGACTCTTGATGCAAGCAGTCTGGATTCAAAGGGTAAATCTGATATTTTCTTGTGTGTCCTTGAACAACTTAGTTCACCTCTCTGTGCCTTGTTTTCCTCATCTATAAAAAGAGATGATAACCATATCTACCTTGTAGAGTTGTGAAGGTTAAATGAATTACTACTGCATGTGTAAAACATCTGAAACCATACCTGGCTCATAATAAGTGCTATACAAATGTCTGCTGTTATGATATACTAACTAGGTCCTAGGGTAATTTACCTCTCTGGTTTCAGCTTCCTCATCTATAAAGCTAGAGGCTGGTTCAGGCCCTGTTTCTCAAAATGTGGTCTGGAGACCTCTAGCATCAAAATAATTTAAATAAAATAACTTAGAGTGGGCCCTGGAAAAGGGCTTGTAAAAATGCTTTCAAAGTGATTCTTGCGCACATTTATTTAATTATAGCAAACGCATATAATTACCTGAATAACAGATGGCACTGAGCTGTTTTGGAAGGAAGAGAAATTATGCCCTGAGAGACACAAGGACCGACCCTCTCAACACTGCATGGGAGGCAGGGTCACAGCTGGAGACAGGCTGTGTCTGTACTAGCAGTGAGTGGAAATTATGGCCTGGAGATAGATGAGCTGTCTTCTTCACAAATGCCTATAGACTAGTCATGAAATTACCCAAAAAAAGTCCCCTTCCCAGTTGTATAGACTCAGGGTGAGCCCTTGAATCTTTGTGACAATGTGTATTTTTTAAAAAGTCACTTGTTGGAAGTCAGAACTAACTGCTTTGTCTTCTGTGCTCCCATTCACATTATTTCTATCCTATTAGAATTTGCATCCTACTGTATCACAGTAAGTACCATGTGTGTCTCCTCTGGAAATGATGAGCTTCTTAAAGTTAGGGTGAATGCTTTATTCATCTTGGTATTCCCCTCTCTTTCTCCTCCCTTGCCCTAGCATTTAGCACAATGATTTGCATGTGGTCATCCTTTCATAAGTGTTTGTTGAATGAATCTGCAGACGACCCCGTTTGAACTGAGTCCGTGGAATGGCATTTACAATTCTGTGATCCCAGACAATGTACGCTGTAATCGATGAGACCCATGGAAACAAAGGCAGTGGAAAAATCCTGCCTCCACCACAAAGACCTTTGCAATATTAATACAGTGGAAGATACAAATCTTAATTAGTAGCAGTAAAAAGTGATGATGTATCAAGGTTCTCAAAATGTCAGCTGGTGGCTGGTCAATCAATTCATTTATAGCCACTAACCATTGCATTGTGATACTGAAACCAATACTGCTAATTAAAGGTGTAATGACAGTCAGCCAGCTCACTGTTAGTTGATTCTTAATACTTCAATTACTTGTTTTTATGCCAGTTGAATTTAATCAAAAGGGGTCAGAGAGTCATACAAGGCTTAAAATTTTTAAATGATTTGCATATATTAACTTCAAAATCCAAGTGAAGGAATACCTGTATTTGCATTTACTTTACTTGATCATTAAAGCTTTTGGAAAATGAAGGTAATTCTTGATGTCAAATAGATATAAATATTTCAACAAGAGGGAAATTTTATTGCACCTCAGACTTTGGTTCCGTATTCTATTTCTTTATCCTCTGCTGGAAAACAACCCCAGGATTTTTTCTAACTTAAGAAAAACTTGCAGTTGATCATGTGGCCCCACCCTCCATCATCTTATTTTACCCTCTTTGTCCTTGACAAATTTTGGGGAAAAAGTGGTTTACAGCTCCTCTATTCATCGCACCTGCAGTATGGCTTCTGCCTCCATTGCACATTTGAAAGTGGTTTAGCCTTTACCAGTCTAAGTCAAATGGCCTTTGCATGGTCCTTAGTCTTCCTGCAGCCTTTAATACACTGACTACTTTTTCTCTGAAACTCTGCCCTCCTTGGCTAGGATCCCTACTAACCTCTCTGCCAGAAATATTTTCAGAAGGGGGTTAACGTAGCCTGCAAGACAGGCAGAGAACGTGAGCATGGGGGCCTACTGGGCTGAAGGGGGTAAGGAAACCCCTGGGACAGAAGTGGTGGTCCCCTCCCAGGGAACGGGCAGTGGCCAGCAGCTCAGAATACTCAGACCAAAACGGAATGGAAAATTCTAGTCCAATTCTGGGCCGATGTCCATATTTAAGGGGGCAGGATGGAAGCAAATCTCTGGGAGGCTGATGTGTAAATTCTTGATGTAGAACCAGTCAAGTCCTTTAGAGATGAGGAGAGGATCACCAGTAAAACAGCCCAGCCTTGGAAACAGGATTGGCAGAAAGAAGAGAAAGCAGGGCCCCAAGTGGCTGCCGGGGGTACAGCCCTGGGCTCTTCCCCAGTGGTGGACATGGGATGGCCCCTATGGGAAGTTGACTGGAGAGCCCCATGTCAGGTAGGCTGTGTGGACAAAGCCATTGCTGTCAAATTCCTCTTTTGACTTTTGGATGTTTTAAGAAAACCACTGCTTGCCAGCTTATAATCACAGTTTGCAGATGGTGGCTATGACTATAGGAAGCTGGGGCAGGGTGGACACCCACGTGTTCCCTCTTGGTCTCTTTTCCCCAAACCTACAGTCCTCATCTGCTCTGTTCCCCCCAACTCTGACATCTCCAGCGTGGTCCTTATCTGTCCATAGCTCCAGCTGAGGAGGCCACAAGCTGTGGGGATCGAAGGCTTTGGACCAAAATCTCCAGCTATGAACTTATCTCCAAGCTCTGGGTCCCATACCTCCAGGGGCTTGCAGACACTGAATGGAACTTTCTCCTTGCCAGACACTGTGCTAGACCCTTAGTTTACGTCATCTCAGTTACATAAAAGTAGCAATCATTCTCATTAGAGACGAAGAAAGAGAAGAGAGAGATGTGTAAGTTGCCCAAAAGTCACACAGCTAGATTCAAACCCAAGTTTGTCTGACTTCAAGGAGCTCATACTTTTGGGGTCAAAATTTGGACTTACCTTCCCTGATCAGACCTGCTTCCCTCCAGGGGAAGCATAAAAATAAAAAAATTCTGAGTTCCTTTTGACTTTTCTTATCACTGCTAGCCCCACTCCCTTGCCCTCCTCACTGACCCATATCCAACCAGTCATTGTTTTCTTCTGTTCATTCTTCCTCCAGTGTCCCTCTCCTCTCCTTCCACCCTCACCATGACTCAGCACTCAGCCCCTGGGTGGGGACTTCCAATCTGGTTCCAGGAAGCACATTCCAACCTGGTCATCTTTGGAGGGCTTTACGCAGCAGTGGTGAGCGGGACAGCCCCGTGAGCATGACTGCTGGTTGCAAGTCCTGGCTCCAACCCTTAGTAGTGGTGTGGCCGTAGGCAAGTTACTGTAACCGCTCTGTGAGTCAGCCTCCTAACATCTACCTCAAAGGGCTGTCATAGGGATGAACCAAGCTGATCTTTAAAAAATACTTGGAATAGCATCTGGAGCATAGTAAGCAATATATAAAAATAAATCAATTGCAGCCAGACCAGTCGTTCTAAAATGAGGATTTCATTTGGGATTCTCTTAAGAAACTTTGAAATCCTGAAGAATTGAAAGCCAGGGTTATGCCAAAATATTCACCCAGCCTGATCCCACTGCTCCCCCAGAGAGATCCTCTGCTGCTTCTCACAGGTGCTTTCCAGATCTAAGCCCCCTGTGTCTGGTGTGAGACACATTTCTGTCACTTATCATTTTTTTAACACTCAGTTGGTACCAAACTGTCACTTATAAACAATGTCCTGACTAATCCGCTCCTCATTTTATAATGAGGACACTGAGCCCCAGAGCCATGAAGTGTCTGCAGTAGCCTCCTAATTAGAATTCTTGCCACCACATTGGAATTGCTCCCTTTCTGCTTTCAACCCACCATTCTCCCTTTCTCTGTGATGCCAGAGTGACCTTTCTAAACCACATGTATGATTGTCTTATTAAGCTCTTTAAGATAACTCTTTGATGACTCCAGTTGCTGATGGTGAATGCAGCTGAGGCTTCCCAGCATGGCACGTGGAGCCTTCACAGTCGGGTCTATGGCCCACACTCCTGCCTCTGCTTCTCCTTGATCTTTATACTCCAGCTATTCTAAAACACTTGGGGCTCCCCATGCATGCCAGGCCATTTAAAACTTCCTTGTTTTGCCACCTAGAATTCCCTCTGTCTGGAATGTTCTTCATGTTCTATGCTAACTTTGAACTTTTTATTTGTTCTCCAAAATTAACCCAATTAAAAAAAATCAACCCAGTCATCATTCTTCTCCCTGAAGGGGCTTAGAAACTAATCTTAATTCAAATGACTTCCCTGAGATGACTCAGCCAGTAACCAGGAGCAGAACCCAAATCTCCCAACTTCCAGCCCAGTGCTCTCCTTATGCCCCATGATGGATTTGATCTGGAAAAGGTCTGCTGGGCCCTAATTCTGCTCTGTTTACAAAAGCACAGCAGTCACACTAAGTCTGTACCATTCTTATTCCCCACCCTGGTATGTGAATGGCAACAGCAGACTTCATTGTACAGAGTTATCAACGTGTCAACAATTATGTGCTATCTTTCAGGTTATGCTAATAGCATAAAATGCACAATGCTGATCATTTTTCTCTAATCTGTTCATATATAGTGCTAGCTCCCGGCTATAAGCATCTGGCCTGTTAACTGCATAGTAAACAATAGTAAACATATTTGTATGAAGTCATTTCTGTATAATCAAGATACTATTGTTATCAATAATAACAGCCATTGCGGACAGGTGCCTGGGCCTCATTCTAGCCCTATGAAATAAGAATCACTGAGGGTGAAGCCAGGCTTCATGTTTTTAAAAGCTCCTGTGGTGATTCCAATGTGGGCCAGGGTTGAGAACCACTGGGCTTGTCTGTTCCTCCTTGACGGAGGTTTGGGCAGGATTTACAAAAGTTTTGAGCTATGGACAAAAATAAGGTCATAAGGGAAAGACATGACTTATATAAATCAACTTCTCTTGATTTATGATGATATTTTAATGAGAAACATATGAAAATGAAGAAAACAGTGGAGACATTTAGCTTTAACAATTAAAAAGGCACTGGGTGTGGTGGCTGAAGCCTATAATCCTAGCACTCTGGGAAGCTGAGGAGGGAGGATCGCTTGAGGCCAGGAGTTCAAGATCAGGCTGAGCAAGAGCCAGACCCCATCTCTACTAAAAACAGAAAAAATTAGCTGGGCATGGTGGTGCATGCCTGTTGTCCCAGCTACTTGGGAGGCCAAGGCAGGAGAATCACTTGAGCCCAAGAGTTTGCAGTTACAGTAAGCTATGATTGCATCACTGCACTCCAGCCTGGTGACAGAGTGAGATCCTGTCTGAAAACAAACAAAACAATAACAACAACAAAACAGAAAAACAATTAAAAGGAAATATATTTTATAACTCCATAACTCTTTTAGAATAAGTCACATTTTCCCCTTATTATCTTATATTTTTGTCCATAGCTCAAAACTTTTATAAATCCTGCCCAGACCTCTCTAATGGGTACAGATATATAATTTGATAGAAAAAGTAAGACTTAGTGTTTGATAGATCAGTAGGGTGACTATAGTTTATAACAATCTATTGTACATTTCAAAATAGCTAAGAGAAAATAATTTGAATTTCTGGCACAAAGACAAGACAAATAGTTTAGGCGATGGGTATACCAATACACTGATTTGGTCTTTACAAATTATAGGAATGCATTAAATTATCACATGTACCCTCCCAAAAAGATATCATCATAAAGTGCTGCCTTATTGCTAGGGTGATGGGGAGGGTTCACCTAGTAGGTTTAAGGTTTCCTGAAGACATGATTCTACTTGATCACACTTTGTGTTCTTGGTTCTCCTCATTCCTGCAGTGGGAAGAATCAAAAACTCCATAAAAGGGTCTTTTAGCATCTTCTTCCACTTTCCTTTGTCTCTCCAAGGTCTCATTGGTCTGTGCACTCTTATCTAAAAGTATTAACTGAGCCCATTTTGTTTTTACATCTAACTCCTCCTAGGTAACAGATTTCTCCTCTAGTTAAAACACCCTGTACAATATTTAAAATTTAAAAAGCAGTTTAAAAAAAAAATCCTT
Organism: Lemur catta; assembly: GCF_020740605.2. Taxonomy (NCBI): domain Eukaryota; kingdom Metazoa; phylum Chordata; class Mammalia; order Primates; family Lemuridae; genus Lemur; species Lemur catta. The sequence goes on along the minus strand of NC_059135.1, from coordinate 55,612,195 downwards.
GTTTGGTTTTGCTTTGTGTCTGGTATACACAGCATCAGGCTCAGGGTACTCAGAATCTTTACTTGTCTTGACAAATGGCACCAGGGCTTTCCTGGCTTTGGGGCCCGCATATGGAAAACCAAACTCCTAAGAGCTGCTTCTGTGCTTCTGAATGTTGTTCTATTGGTTTACCCTCTCTCTGTAAACATACTGCAAGTCTTAATGAACTGCTTGTATAAAATCATCTTTCCTTTCATCTGGGAGTAGAAGTCTCATTTCGTATGGCGAACCCATTCCATGTGGCTTGAGTGGGGCAGACCCTGCTCCCACCTCGAAGGAGGAGGTATTGACTCAGACCTGGTCAATCAGAGAGCTCCATTTCCCAGTCATAGTGATCTCTGTGATTCATAGAGAACTCAGATCATTATGATTCATAGGGAACTCAGGTTTCTGAGTTTCCTTTGTCCACCTGTCCATTTTTCTCTTGCATGTTCTGTTCCCGCACTTCCCACCATGGATCTCAGTGCCCAAGCCACGGCAGTATGTAAAAGGGACGACAAATCTATGCATTCCTCTAGAATGAGTTGTGAATGAAATAAAACACACAGCCCTTTATATTTCTAGTATCTGTAAAGAACAAAACAGAAGTTCATTTTAAAGTGTTACTAAATTCATAGTAGTTTGTGATTATATGTTTTGCAACACCAGGTATTGAAAGTACAGTTTCTGTTATGGTAGGAGGTAAGGTGAAAAATTCATGACGTTTTTGGCTTTGGGAGTGTTTCTCTGGAAGTGGTGGGAACCATTGTTGTGCATCAAGACACTGGTACAATGGTGCTCCTCTCACCCTCACTTCCCTGCTGTTTCTGTTCTCTTATTCATACTCTATGATCACCAAAATGGTGAGCTGAGAACAGGGCTTCTGAGTTTGAGGGTTGCAACTCACATCCCTCAAACACAAGGGCTCATCACTGTGGTGATCCTCAACCAGCACTGCGTGTGCTCCCAGGGGGAACAACGGGGATCTGGGGCAAGGGAGCCTGGGACACTGGGGTAAGTGTATATGGCTGAGAAAGAACCACAATGGTAATGTTTATGGTCTCTACTCCTGTCCAGAATGTTGAGGAATGTGATTTGAGAGTTGAAGAGTAATTGCTACTTAAAGTCAGAGCCAAAGTCAGTAAAACAGCTCAGGTAATGATGTTTAGTTCCTGCTCCTCTTTTTGCCTAACCTACCATTCATTCCTTCATTTATTCACCAAAGTCTCCCTGAGTGCCTCTAATGTGCCAGATACTGAACTAGGCAATGGGGTTACAAAGGGAGCAAGACAGACAAGGTAAATATCAAACAGAAAAGGTCTTGCAGTATGGAGAATTGTTGGGAATGGAGAGTCCTGAGAAAGCTCTTTTGAACAAGAGAGTGCCTTCAGTGCTGGCTGTTGTAGCCAGGTCAATAATGTGTGTTTTCCAGGAACCACTACCACTTCCTCCAGATGGCTTTTTTTTGTAAATTTTCTCCCAATCCTGCCCTTTCTTTTTATCCTTGAGGATAAAAGAATTTTACTTGCAATGGTAAAAAGAAAAATGGTCTTGGGATTATTTCCACCTCAAATAGAATTTGCTCTCACAATACAAAATAGTTTTTAAAAATAGTTTAAAATATTTGAAATTATGTTAAATTATAAAGTACTTCAAACTTATAGAAAAGAACATACAGTTTAAATAAAAAATGGAAGGCGATTCAATGACCCATCAATTCTAGATATTTATCCAAGAGAAAGAAAAACATATGTCCACCAAAAAAGCTCTGTACAAAACTGCTCATAGCAGCTCTATTCACAATAGCCCCAAACTGGAAACAAGTCAGATGTCCATCAACAGGAGAATGGACAAGCTCTGACAGATCCATAAAAGGAATACTACTCAGCAAAACAAACAACAACAACAAAAGAGCTACTGTAAATGCAGCAACACGAATGAATATCAAGATATGCTGAATGAAAGAAGCCTATTGTGAAAAAAAAATACATACCATAAGATTCCATTTATATGACATTTTGGGACTGGTGAAATTAACCTATGGTGATAGAAATCTGATCATTAGTAGCTTTTGAAAGGGGTGAGAATTGACTGCGAATGGGCACAAGGGAATTTTCTGGGGTGGTGGAAGTGTTTTGACTCTTGGCATGTATTTGACGAAATTAGATTGAACAGTACATATTAAGATCTGAGCATTTCACTGTAAGTAAATTATACTTTAAAAAATAAAAAAATTAGAGAGATTTTGTAAATATCATATATTTCTGCCCCTTTCCCCATTAGCTTGAGAGCTCCTTGAGGGGAAGCAACAGAGTCTTACTCCTATTTTATGCATTTTTTATTTCAACATCCATCACAGAGTAAAGATAAAATAAATGTTTGTCGAATGAATAAGGAATAATAATATCCTATACTGATAGAGTGCTTCCACATTTATTGTCTTGTTTAATCCCTGTAGTAACCCTGTGAGTTTAGAGGTGAGGCCTGGAGGGGTAATGTGAACCACCGGAGGTCACATGGGCAGCGGTGGTGGTGGTGGTTGTGGTGAGGATGGTGGTATAGGTAGGACTTGAACTGGTTCTTCTATCACAATCATCTAACTGTAAATCTCATGCTATTTCCATGACATCCCAACTTATAACATTTGAATAATTATCCGTATTTTTTTTCGTAAGTCAATCTTGTCAACTTAACATATATTATGTGTCTATGACTTCTAAATTTTAAAAAACATAACAATTCTTTAGAGGTAGAAACTTGGTATTGTTTAATATGAATTCCACCACAATGTATCATTTTCTTTAGACTTCACACATGATTTGGTAGCTCCTGGCTATAAGTATCTCACCTGGGAGGTAACTGAGAATCAGAGATAAAGGGAAATCCTTTCTATTGTCTTGAATCAGGTTGCTATTTGAGCTACTGACTAGAGCAGCTTCTGCTAATGTTCAGTGGTGTTGGCTGACAAAGAAAGCCTGCTAGTCTACTGTCCATCTTTAACTTCCTGGGCCAGAGAAATCCTCGCTTCACTGAATAGAATGGTATTTAACCCTATGTCAATATAATAAAAATCAGCATGTAGTTGGAATTAATGCTACTGTACTCTTTAATGTATAGGTGTGGGGAATTGACTCACATTTATTCAACACCTACTATGAGTGTATGTTTGTTCTCTCCTTTAACCCTTACAACGCCAAAATGAAGTAGGTACTGTGGCCTCATTTTACAGGTAAAAAAACCCTGAGACTTAAAGAGTTTGAGTATATTGGCTAAGCTCACATAGCTAGTAAGTGGCCAAAACCAGGATTCAAATACTGGTCTCCCTCACTCCCCAAATGTGTTCTACCTACCCCTTCTGTGCTGCCTCTTTAGGATACTACACACTGCTAAATGCCAACCACAGTTTCAGAAGGTGTGGTAGGCAGAATAATGGCCCCCAAAGGTATCCACGTCCTAATCCCTGGAATCTGTATGTTACCTTACATGGCAAAAGAGTCTTTGCAGATGTGATTGAATTAAAGATCTTGAGACAGGGAGAGCACCCTGACTGAGAGAGGAGAGTCAGGGGTCAGAGTCAGAGAAAGATTTAAAGATGCTCTGCTGATGACTTTGAAGATGGAGAAGGGGCCACAAACAAGGGATGTTAGTAGCCTCTAGAAGCTGGAAAAGGCAAGGATACAGATTCTCCACTAGAGCCTCCAGAAGGAATGCAGCCTTGGCAACACCTTGAATTTAGGCCAGTAAGACCCATTTCAGATATCTGAACTTCAGAACTGTAAGGTAATACATTTGTGTTGCTTTAAGCTATGAATTTTGTGTTAATTTAAAGCAGCAATAAGAAACTAATACAGGAGGGATAACAGTTAACTGATATATAAATTGTCTTTTTTCTGGGATTTTAAAGAAGCAAATTAAATATTCTCTTTTAATAGCTTGTGTCTTGACTAGGAATCCTTACAGCCAATACTAAATTAAAATATGCTTATATTATAGGAGTCTCAGTGTTATAGGAGAAATTCTACCTTTTCAAGGCTTTTCTATAGAAATGACAATAACAAGGTAGCATTAAAATTCATAGAGTACCCAAATAATTTGGTAATCTGTTACTTTCCCTCCTAGTATTGTGGACATTATCTAAGTTGCCATCTTAATTCACAATATTTATTATATTTATTCATCATTCATTTAACAGTGATCAGGTGCTTACCATGCAGCAATAATCATATGGGTATATGTGTAGGGATGTACATAAGCTGGTAGATAAATAGGCACATCATAAATTCTGTAGTGCCTTAATTTTTGACAGACAGATTTTCATTTTCAGTATTGGTTCACTTACCGTCTCTGAATTAGGTAGATGTATAAATGTTTAAAAGTTTATCAGGTATCTGATTACAAGAGAATATAAATAATTCAATACAGAAAATTACCCCTTTAGAGTTGACAGAAGTGGCAAGTAATATAAATTTAATATAATATAAATGAGAAATTTCGATCTTATACTAAGTTGCTTTGGTGATTAATCATTTTTGAAAAAAAGAATTAGAATTCCTGCCAGAGAAAGAACACTCTGACATCTATTAGATCTTATAAAAGTTTGATTTATTTCTTTTCTATCAGAGTTAATTTTGAAAGTTAGGAAAAAAGTCTTGATGCTAAAAGATATGGAAAATCATTTGGTGCAATATAATGACCCAGTCAGAATTCATTCTCAATCAAATTGCAAAGAGGGCCCCTTCTTCATCTTACCATTAGAGTTGCTTAGCCAGGAATCTAAGGGTTGCTCCTGTACGGTGTGTGAGGGGCTGTTTAGGGCCTAGATTAAAGGTAAAACTAAATTTATATCTTACTTGGCCTAAGAGTGCTATTCTAAGACCCCGGTAATCTAGATGACCTCTCTGAGCCTCTTTTCTCTGATTAAATGAGGACATGTTCTCTGAATTCTCTTCAATTGCTAAGATGTTATTTGTTCCCAAATGAATGAATCATAGTTCTGCTGGGACTACCCCCTTCCTCATAGTAGTCTTAATATAATTATCAATTAACAATCTAGTCACTCAATCTAGTTAATGTGTGTTGATGGAGCACTTCACATTTTTAAGGACTTTGCTACATTTGGTTGAGGAATATGAATAAACATAAACACATAAGACTTGTCCAGTGCTTGTGTGTGAATTATGAAAGGCTGTACAACTTGGTGAGCAATGGTGCCTTTGTTATCATTAGAAAAAGTTGTCCTTTTCTCTGGGCAGATGAAGCCCCACACTGGGACACACATGTTGGTGAACAGAGCCTGGGCTAGATTGCAGCTTCTGCTCCTCTCCTTGGCTGGGTGGCTCTAGGCAGTGTACAGCCTCTCCAGCTGATCTCAGCAACCCAGTCCCCATTTTGTAATCTAGTTGGGGAAATAACACATCTACTCTATTTTAAGTTCTTACAAGTTACTTCTAATGGTGCACTGTTGATTCCTCTAATAAAATCAGAAGAACTAAGATATTTTTCATTCTTAACTGTTTTGAGGAAACCACCATATGGCTGTTTGCAAACTGTTTTGCCAAGTTTATTTTTAAATGTTGAACGTGCCTATGAATTTCACAAGTCTTGCACACATGATGGAGGTTACTAAATTTTGTCTATTCATCTAGCAAACATGTTTTGAGAACTGTTGCCAGGCACTGGGAGATTAGGAGTTGATTGTAAACAGATAGCCACCATCCCTGCCTGCCTGGAGAAATGTGGGGAGGAAATAGTAAAATAGGGACACTCTGGATCCTGATAAAGAAGTCGTGTTCTTTGTTAATATCAGGGCTTACTGAGCAGGAGGAGTTGGGGCAGTGAAGCAGATGGTTGCCAAGGAAACCTTTCCCAGTTGAAAAATAACAGGTGTGGGCCTGGGTGTGCAGACGTGCGTATCCTCATGCTTAGCTTTTCTACCCTGACTTGGAAAGAAAAGGAAACTGAGACTTCACCTTGAAGAGACTGGATAGGCAGTTAGAGAGTACCAGGAGTACTTAGGAGAATTAAGAAGCCTAATTAATTGGTCTCCCTGAACCGGCATAGCATCTGTGAAGCTGCAGCAAAGGTTGTTGCTAGCACTTCCCTGGGAGCAGTGTGTACAAGGAACCTGGAGTGTCTGACATCAAAGTAAGGAAAAGAAAGGCCGTGGTTGTCTTCTATCCAGAAGAATCAGTGATTGAAAACAGCTCATTCAGTGTGAAAAATATTCTTAATATATTCAAGGGTTTTTATTTATTTTGATCATTCTCTAGTCTATGCCATATCTTTTCCTCAAAGAGTTATTCATAAGCCTTAAAAATATTCAAATCCTTTTGCCCAGCAATTCTATATTCAGGACTTTAACCTAAAACCATTAGATATGTACACATGAATGTTAAGATGTTGATTATAGTAGTTCTTAAACATAGTAAAATTGGAAACAATAAAATGTTCATTGGGAATCAGTTACCTAAGTTTCAGTGTACCCACATAAGCGAAACAGTAATGGTCAGTCACAATCTCATGTAGACTAGCAGTTTGCATATGAGAGGCGCATGGTGTTCTTCCCCATCTGTACAGCCCCAACCCACCAAGAAGTCTTAATCTGAGGGTAGATGGAGGAGGGATGTAGCTTGGGAAGGAAGGTGCAATTTTTAAAATGCCTCTGGGTGATTCTGATACTCTGAGAGTGGGCATACTCCCTTTTAAGAATCATGATTGTAGTTAAATGATGTAGAAACCTACTAATGTAATATATTTTTTAAATCAACTATCCAACAGTAGGTAGTCAACATTGGTAAAAAATACACACCCATCCATACATACCCCCACACCAACCCACACGCATTTAAAAAAAGTCTGAAGGAAGGATACCAAAATATTGAGAGTGATTAGTTTTGGAGGCAGGATTATAGGTGATTTTATTTGATTTGTATCCCGTCTGTATTTTCCAACGTCCTGCCTACAAACCATGTGCTACTTTATAATCAAAGAAAAGAAACCAATACGTTCTTGAATTTAAAAGAATGCAAAAGTTAAAATAGTAGTCAGTCTTTTCTGAATAGTATTAATTTTGACAGAAAAAAATAAATTCTTGAATTGTGTATTATACTCGTGCTGTCTCTGTTATCCAGAGTTGGCCCAGCCTCTTGGCTTATGGTAGAACCAAACCCAAACATTACTGCCTCCTCACTGAAGCTACCCAAATTTCAGGACTACGGCCTAAGAAAGTCATCTAGAGTGTAGTAACAAACACCTGAGTTCTCTTCCAAATCAACTTTACACTCTGATTGAATTTCTGGAGAGTCAAATAGTTGTCCAAAGATAGCCAGGGCCCCCTGGAACAATCTCTGGTGACATATGTACAAATGCTACAGGCAGGTGTATATGTTACCATTCTATGTGGAGAGCTGGTTTTCCCTTTCTTTCTTTTTCTCTCAGCACTTTGAAGACAATTTTCTAGGGGACTGCACTTTTCCATTTCGGTGTAGGAGTAAAAGTTTGAGGGTAATGAGTTGTAGTAGAAGATGACAGGACCAGTATTATCAAAACTGCAAGGGGGTTTTGGCCTGGGTCCAGTTGCTTGTCTCACAAAGATCCAATTATTGAGACAACGAGGATTGCGAAGGAAGAAAGGAATTTTTAAATACAACAGACGTCTTGTTGGAAGAATGGGAGAAGCTGCCTCAAATCTATCTCCCTCACTAACAGAGATCATGGACTTTTAAAGGAGGGGCCCCGTGCCTTGGGACAGGCCGTGGTGTACCTAACAAGGGGCTACGTGCACTGGGGACAGGTTGTGGGGGATAGTGAGTCTTGGCATTAAGAAGTCTGCCCAGGGACTCCTTTGTCTTACAGAAAATCCACCATTTCTGGAAAACAACTCAAAATGTCAAATGGTTAGTTAAGGGAGAGGATTATAAAAAACATATAGGGGTCATTGAAATTTATTCATAGAGCCAGTTACACCAGAAGGCTGATGCTGGCAGAATGAAGACAGCAGTGCCAGCCCTTTTTGTGTTTCAGGATTTCTTTAAGAATTGGATGAGATAAGGTTTGTAAAAGTATCATGAAAGCTACAAAATGTTACATCTGCATAGAGTGTTATTACTTTTTAATAAGCCAGCCTGGATTTTTAATAAAATGAGAATTAAGGGGCCTCTTGATTGGACAATACTGCTGTGGCAAATCCTTGTGAAGAGCAGCAGCCTCTCTTGCTTCTCAGAGTCATTTTCTCCTTAGTCAAAACCACACAGGGCAGGACCAGGTTTTGTGTGCACGTATCATTTGGCCTTGACTTGCATGACTCTCTCTGCTCCCTAAATTCTGGCCATACCACAAATCTTTCAGCTCCAGAAATGCCTGCTTGTCCTGGTGCTGTCTCTACTCTGGACCTTCACACACGCTTCTCTCTGTTGGGGACACTCCCTCTGTCTCCTATCCCTTCAGCTCACTTCCTCACCTTACCACCTGGAGCAGTGCGTCTCCAAGTGTGGTCCCACATCACCTGGGAACTTGTTAGAAATGCACATTCTGGGGCCCCTTTCCCACAGCTAAGGTCAGAAACTCTGGGTCTGGGGCCCAGCAGTCTGTTGTTAGAAGCCCTCTAGCGGATTCCAATACATACTAAAGTTTGGGAACCACTGCCCTATAGCAATGCTTCGCACACTTTGCTGCTCCATCTGAAAAGCTTTAAAAACTGCTGGTGCTCAGAGCCATACTCCAGACCAATAAAAATCAGAATTTTCAGGGGTGGGTAGGACCCAGGAATCTGTATTTTTAAATCTCCCCAGGTGATTCCAATGTGCAACTAAGTTGGAGAACCACCCCAGAGACTGAATTTCTGCTTTCATGGGCTCCCAGAGCATCTTGTACTTCTCTTCTGTAACCCTCATGCTATAAGCCCAACTGGGACAAGGAGTTTGTTTTGTCACCAGGCCCTGCCACACCATAGGCACCACTGAATGTTGACAGAATGAATCACACTGTGCTTTGACTAGAGGGTATGTTAGAAGGATTAATTTAAAAATACTAATACCAAAAAGATTTTAACATGGCATTACCCAAAATTAGATTGGGGAAGTATTATGGCAAGATCATAGTAGTTTCACAGTATTCAGGATGAAGGAAGATGATCCTTTACATAGAGAGAAGTATAAAAATGTATACCACAGCCTGTCCCAAGGCACGTGGCCTCTCCTTTAAAAGCCCATGATCTCTGTTAGTCAGGGAGATGAATTTGAGACAGCTTCTCCCATTGTCCCAACAAGACATCTGTTGTATTAAAAAATTCCTGTCTTCCTTGGTGATCCTCGTTGTCTCAATAATAGGATCTTTGTGAGAGAAAAACCCTCTAGGGAGCATGGCCCACATCAAAGCCACAGTCCTCAGTCTTTGCCCCTCACTCTTCACTCATTCTTTCGTGTCTTTTCAGACACTGGTGAGCTCTGTGTGCGCCCAGTGGCACATGTGTGTTTGTATGTCATAAAGCAGGTGAATTCCATATTCACATTTTAAAATCCTCCACACATTTTTAAAATATGAAATTGGACCCATTGTTTGCCCTGTTTTTCAGTGGCTACTCCATTCAGGGCAGACTTAAGATCCAGAGATTCTCTTTTTACCATTAAGATTTTTTTTTTTTTTAAAGTACCAGCTGATGACTTTGGTTAAGTTCTCATTTGACTTAGAATGTCATTTGGAATTGAGGGATAAAACCCATGACATGAAAATGTGGATATTAAAATAGAGCAGAAAATGGATTATTTGGTCCTGCCAAAAATGCATCTCTTTAGACTAAAACTTAATAGGATGTCTCTGGGAAAATGATTCAGGGGAAGAAACCCAAGCATTAGCTCTTTTTTTCCTTTTCTGCAGTTCTTTAGCCACTAAGTGTAGTGCCTGGCACTCCATAAATGAATGGAGAAGACTAAAAGGTTAACCTGCAGTAATTCATTTAAAAATGTTATTAAATGCTTTGCTATTTTTGAAATGTTTCTGCTATAATAAAGAATTTAAGACTTAAAGTCATTTCTTTTTGAAGTAGTTCCTTTCTGGAGGTGTTTTTACTTGAGGAGGGTGCTTGTATGTCCGTACATACATGTGGGTATATATGCTTATGAATGAACATAATCATGAAATTCTTGTTCTTTCTAGCTCTTTGGGAAAATAAATATTATGCATATATTTATTTCTTAGGTATATTAATTGCCTTTGTTTGGCAAAGAAATCACATTTACTCATTCATCTAATCGGTCATTTCTTTCAACAGCCTATAGCCACATGCCAGGCCCTGTGTTAGGCATGGGGTATATAATGATAGACCTGAGAGGCATAGTCCCTGTCTTCTTGCTGACTGTGTAGTGGTTTCAGGATTTGCAAAAGTTAACGATGAGATTATTTTGCTTCTGGGTTCTTGTGTCATTCCTGACTTGATATGTGTATGTATGTTATGTATGTATGTGTGTGTGTATCTTATTCTTAATACCAATTACTGTTTTTTTCTAACACCTTTAGATGACCTTTTTTTTTTTTTTTTTTTTTTTTAAGAGAGAGTCTCACTCTGCTGCCCAGGCTAGAGTGCCGTGGCGTTAGCCTAGCTCACAGCAACCTCAAACTCCTGGGCTCAAGCAATTCTTCTGCCTTAGCCTCTCAGGTAGCTGGGACTACAGGCATGTGCCACCATGCCCAGCTAATTTTTCTAAATATTTTCAGATGTCTGGCTAATTTCTTTCTATTTATAGTAGAGATGGGGTCTTGCTCTTACTCAGGGTGGTCTCGAACTCCTGACCTCGAGTGATCCGCCCACCTTGGCCTCCCAGAGTGCTAGGATTACAGGCGTGAGCCACTGCAACCAGCTTTAGATGAACTTTCTAAAGATGCTACCTTCCAACCTTATCAGTACATCTCAAAACAAGTGGACATCTCAGTATAAGTTGGTGATTCTATAGTGACACAAATTAAGTGTCCATTTCCCAAAATGGCTCACTGGAGAGAATGAATACTACATAATTCCTCAATTTAAAATCTTGCATGTTCTCACTAATATGTGGGAGCTAAATATTTTTTTTTTTTTTTGAGACAGAGTCTCACTTTGTTGCCCAGGCTAGAGTGAGTGCTGTGGCGTCAGCCTAGCTCACAGCAACCTCAGACTCCGGGGCTTAAGTGATCCTCCTGCCTCAGCCTCCCGAGTAGCTGGGACTACAGGCATGCACCACCATGCCCAGCTAATTTTTCTATATGTATTTTTAGTTGTCCAGATAATTTATTTCTATTTTTAGTAGAGACAGGGTCTCACTCAGGCTGGTCTCGAACTCCTGACCTCAAGCGATCCACCCGGCTCGGCCTCCCGGAAGGCTAAGATTACAGGCATGAGCCACCGCGCCCGGCCCTGTGGGAGCTAAATATTAAAAACAATTTATATCATGGAGACAGACAGTAGAATGATGGTTACCATAGGCTGGGGAGGGCACTGAGGAGGGAGAAATAAAGTAGGGACAGTTAACAGGTACAAAAATATAGTTAGATAGTTAGATAGAATGAACAATATTTGATAGAACAATAAAGTGACTATAATCAACAATAAGTTAGAGTATACTTTAAAATATTTAAAAGAGTGAAACTGAAATATTCCTGACACAAAGAAATGATAAATGCCTGAGATGATGAATACCCCAATTACCCTGTTTTGGTTAATTCACACTGTATGCCTTTATCAAAGCATCATATGTACTCCATAAATATATACAACTATTATGTCCCTATAATAATTAAAAGTAAAAAATAAAATTAAAAAAATTAATAAAATCTTATGGTGCTTTAGTGGTTAGCTTCATTAAAGATAGCAGCTCAAGCAAATTTAAAACTAATAGATTCAATCTAGTTTGCCTATTGTTATTTTTGAATTTGTTACAGAACAGAAATTATGCAAATGGCTGTCAAGCTCTCACTGCTGCACTCACACTGGGAATGCATTATATTAAATGACTCTGTTCTTGGATGGAAACGCTTATCGGGAGCAGATCGAGCTCTCAGGCATTTGCAGGAGCGTGTCCCTTCCTTCAGAGGGTCCATTTTGAGCTAATAAATACAGTCAGGGTTGAGATGGGGAGTGGGACTGTGGGGACGGTAAGTAGGATAAATTACTGGGGCCCTATAGTCTGGAGGGGCCCGGGGCAAATCTCTTGTAAAGACAGGTTAGCCAGTCCTCCTTTGCTGAGGCATCTGTATTTTCCCCATCAGCCCTGAGCAGGCTGTCAATGACTGCCCAGACTGCATAGCACTTAACTCCTTGTTGCAGTGGGATCCTGCTGGGCTTCCTGTTCTGCATTTTCCTGCAAAAATCTGCCAGGACAATCTTTCTCAAAGAAAATTTCCAATGTCACTCCACTGCTTAATAGCCTGGTGTGGCTCTCTGTCACCTCTGAGATAAAATTTCAACCCTCTCAGCTTCCTGAAAACTCTGTCATCAACTGACTCCTGTACACAGATCCTTCTACTAGAACCAGGCTTGTCTTTTTAATAACCTGTTCATTTATTCATTAATTTATTCATTTCAGCAAATAGATGGGATGTCCAGTAAGTTCAGTTCAACTATAAGATTCTGTAATTCTATGAGGTATAATGCATCTATTATTTGCAAATAATGTAGGGAATACAGGAATACAGGACACATTATCACCATTCTTAGATTCTTATGGCAGTAAATGGAAACACAAAAGGCCATTATTGACCAGTGGCAGTAAGACCTTCATTCTCTAAACCACATTCTTATTATCTGTGTTTTCTGCAGGTTGTTTCCTGGCTCTGGATTTCTCTCCTGCCTCATCTACACTATTCCTTTTCACTTCTCCCTTCAAAACTGTACCTAGATTTACCTGCTCCAGGAGGCATTCCTACCTGAGTCTTGGTCCTAGGTTGATTTGACTCTTCCTCAGAATTTATAGATACAGCAAATCCAGAGTTATTTGGTGCCTGCTGTCTGCTGCTTTGCACAGTCTTCAGCTATTTCACATGGGCCTGTGGTCATGTCCGCTGGCCAGAAAAGACGTGTCCTGCAGACAGGCAGGCCCTACCTTCCTGTCCCTCACTTCCCCTCTCTCCTCTTAACGTAGTGCTCGGCACACAGCCCACGGCATGCTGCTGAATGCTGTTGAACAGTCATTTTTCCTTTCTCAGGAATTCAGATTCAGAAACTCATGGCATTTCCCCTGGGTGCATCTGCAGTTCAGAAAAGTGAACCTGACTCCATGCCTTGACTAAGCCTTTTGCTCCCAAAAAGATGATTGGTTTTGACTGTGTAGCATCTGGAATGAAAGGGCATCGCAACTTGAAGTTGGAGGAATACAAAATCAGAACCATTAAATGACATGCACATGGGACCAAGGAGAATAGTTTCGATTCTGCTCTGTGTGCTGGTAGGAGACACTAAATAGATCAGGTTCACTACCAATTAACATCATGTTAATCTTGGCTAATAGTGAAGCACAGTCACTAAGGATTTGGTGGATTTATCAGCTCCTCCCACAATAGTCCTCTGAGGCTAACACCTCTTGGAATCTGGGTGGAAAGAAAGTCCTTTGGTAACAATTTGTCATACATTCTGGTCCATACACTCTTCAAAGACACCATTTTCTGGGCCTGAAGCATTCTGCTGTTTTTTGGAGGAATGAGAATCCAATCTCACATAAGCCGGATTCAGAAAATAGGTCATCGATGTGAGTTGCAGTTATTTTCCTTCCAGCTTTCTTTTGTGCTTGCTTTAGATTGCTTTCCTGCAAAGGGTAGATGCAGCTGCCCTGGCTAGTGGGCAGTTAAGGGGGGTAACAGCCACTCTGGCCTTGGGTCCCTGTCAGATATCACCCAGATTCCTGGTTCCTTGCAGCTAGCATCTGCCTTTTGTCTGGGCTGTTAAATTCCCATTGAAGGAGCAGGAGAAATGCCCTCCTTGAGTATTGATTTTTACACACACACACACACACACACACACACACACACACACGGAGCATAGTTCACAGTCACTTGATTTGCCACCTGCAGTTTATAATAGAACGAACCTGTGGGTTTATAAACCACTTTATTTGTGCACAGAATTTCTCAGCTTGAGGCCAAATTGAAGGGCATTAGTCATCAGTAATTTGCAGTTGTTTTTAATGTTTTTCACTCAGGTTTAAGGCAGCTAAAGCTAAGATTAATTTCCCCATGCTTTGGTGAGGAAATGAAAAATCTGATCATTTAGTGAATAATTTGTAAGAGCTATGAGCATGTAGTGTTCCTTAGTGACTGCAACATCATGACAGATTTGTGAATTTGCTAACGTGACAATTTGAACAATATTAGATACATTCCATTATGCCATTTCTCTCTTAATATTTTTATGTTTAATGTTTAAAATTCATAGAACATCAGAGAAAGGAACTTAGAGATCAACTCAGAGATCACTGGACTCATGTACGAAGCTCTGTCAGACACCAATTCCTGGGTCTCTCCCCTGAATCCCTGGAGGTTTGGGGTCAGGTCCGAACAAGCACAGTGAGGGGGTACCTGGAGCAAACTTTGAGAAACAGTAATTGGATAAACCACCTCACTTTTCAGATGAGGAAACTGAAGCACAAAGAGATGAAGGGACTTAGTGATTTGTCAGGATCTCAGAAATACAGGCCTGCCCCTCAAGGCCAGGTCTCTGGCTTTCAGCTCAGGGCATTTCCCACCGCCCTGCCCAAGAGTTGAACCTCGGTTTTCCGGCTGGAGGGAGCCTAGGGCCGCGCGGCCACCAGCCCCGTCGGCAGCAGCTGAGACCCATTTCCTTTCCCGGCCTTCCTCAGACGCCAAAAGGAGGCCTCAGTCCTCCTTCGCGTTAGGACTGGGGCCTCCTCCTGGCTTTATTGCCTCACTTGTCTGAGGGGGCCTTGAAGTGCCACTTCCTGTCCTCTTGCCCCAACGGGGTGACTTTCTGCCCAGCAGGCCTAGGGTAGGAATCAACTGCTGAAAAGCAGCAACAACCCATGGCTCACTTTATTCTCTGCTGCTGGACGCCACAGGCTGTCCCGCCCCTCGGCTAGGGCGCCTCTGGAAGCCCGACTCCGTGCTCGGGCGGCGGGTTCCTCGGGCGGCGGTGCCCTCACGCCTGTTCCGACCTCCTGGAACCTGGTACTTCTGATGGGGAACCCTGACCGGACCCCAGGCGTCCCGCACACTCACTCTCACCCCAGTCCTTGTCCGCGATAAACAAGACGGTTGCAGCAGTCTCCTCAGAGGACGGCGTACGTGAGCAGAGAGCTGAACCCTGAGGAGGTTGTTTCAGAGCTCTGGCGCGATGGCGTGGCCTGGTGTGCGGCCGAGACGGCGCCTGCAGCGGAGCGAAGAGGACGGGGACAGAGAGGGAGAAAGCGGCCAGGTCTGCAGGGTCTCGCGGGCCATGGTGGGAGAAGGTCGGATCCTGCTGTAAATATTGTGGCATTTTATAGGACTTTCAAAAAGATCCCTCTTGCAGCTGTGTGGAGAGGCCATGGCTGTAATCCAGGTGGGAGACGTGGGTGGTTTGCACCAGGTGACCGGTGGCGGTGGCGGGGCTGCCGTCACGTCCCCCGGGCTCTGCCTGCCGGCGTGCACCTAGCCAGGCTGACGTCAGGGATGCCTTTTTAGAGTAGAGCTGACAGGAATTATTGTCCACAAGAAGTGTTAATTAATTATTAATTAACGTCATATTTGTGACGTAATGTGGAACTTGTTGGAATTAGGAAATCGTATACATTTAAAAGATTTCCTTCCCATCATTATAGAGCCTTCAACGATCAAATCACGACGTTGTTTTCTATTTTTATCTATGATGTAACTTGGTGACTGTTCACCCTGGAGCATAAGATTTCACCACAGAAGAACAGAATTATTTCTCTAAGTAAAAGCAAGGATTTAACAGAATGTGCTCTATTTATTAATACTTTTTCAGTTACTCTGGTTTTATAAAGTTTGGTCACTTCCACAAATGAAAAAATTTTTTTAAGTAGCTAAATGAGATTTTTGTCTCTAAAAACTATTTAGAAAAAGAGGCCAAAGTGACACATGACTTTATCACCAGCCCGTGAAAACTATGACTTTTATCTGATTTTTCTATAAGTCTTTAAAAAAATGTTCAGCGCATACCCATTTGTCTTTCCCCACCAGCTCTGTGAGCCCCGGAGGCCCCACAGCTCAGAGCCATCTGCAGACTGAGTGACTGCGTGCTGGGCTGGCAGGTCTGTGGACAGGGTTGGCCACGCTGCCCAGGTAACGTTTAGGAATCCTTGCTTCTGGGTGACAGCTGGTGTGGTTCAAATCCTGCCCATTCTCTCCACCCTCACCAGGAGGCCTCTGTTCTTAAGGAGCTCCCTGTGGAACCAGTATGTGAACAAATAAATGTCAGGCAATGTGATAACTGCTAGAAAAGAGTACATAAAGGGACCATAAAGGAAAGGTCGTGTCTAGTGGGAAAATTAGGAAAGGCCTCCTACAAGAGATGACATTTGAGCTGTACTTGAACAGGCCCTACCTCCTGTGTGCAGATAGGTTGTTTGTGAAGAAGCCAGTTCTTACTCTTATGTCTTTACCATTGCTATGGTTTAAATATCTCCTCCAAAACTCATGTTATAATTTAATTACCACTGTGATAGTGATGCTGTTATTGTGGGAGTGGGCTTCTGATAAAAGGGTAAGTTCAGCCCCCTTTTCCTCTCTGTCTCGGACACTCTAGCTCTCTCGCCCTCTCTCGCCCTCTCTCGCCCTCTCTCACTATGTAATGACTTCCACTATGTTACTCAGCAAGAAGGCCCTCACCAGGTGTGGCCCCTTGTTCTTGAACTTCCCAGCCTTCAGAACTGTGAGACACATCAACTTCTATTGTTTATAAATTGCCCAGTCTGTGGTATCCTGTTACAATAGCAGAAGATGGACTAAGAAACCATCCTATTATGCACTTGTTTATATGTTAATTTGGAATTATTTTCTAATATGTTCATGCTTGTATGGTATGTGTTTTCTCATTTTGTGTATCTCTGAGTATTTATTATATTTAATATTTGTGCAAATTTCCTCTGAATTTTCACTGTTCAGATTTTTTATTTCTTTTTTCTAAAAGCTATTCTCTAGGTTTGAAATCATTCTTCTATGATTTGTGATTAATATATAACATTCTAGAACATCTAGGAAAAGTATTCTGAATGGCATACTCAGCAATGGGAATTTTCATCATGAATTTTTTCATGAGTATAAAATGTTGCTGGGCAAGTTTCTATTTAAATCATACTTGATAGGCTTGACTAACTGCACAGGTTCACAGGGCGCATGCTACAGGTTGCTTTACTTTCAACAAGGTAAGGCTGCACCTCCATTAGGGACTAATTCAGGGTATTCAGCAAGGGTTCAGGCCAGCCTCATCTGGGGTTGTTACAGAACTAAAACCAGCTCAAGAGAAACTCAGATCAGCTCACGAAAAGAGGGGATTCTTAGAAGAATGCAGTAGGAAATTTCACGGACCCAAGGACAGACAACAAAGCTCGAACATAGAATTCATAGTGAATCCTCTGTCTTACTCTCTCAAGCATTGTTGTTTTCGGTTTCTTCTGTTTTTCTTCTCAGGGTGGGCTTCTCCTGCTTCACATGGTTTCTGCTCTCCCATGACCTCAGCACACATCTTCTCCAGAATAATTTCCTCTGTAGAGCTCTCTTATTTGTTTTAAAAAAGATATATTTAAAAAAAATAAAATAATGTATGCACTAGTAAAAAATATGACTATAGAAAGGCATAATATTTTTAAAAAATATACAAATTTCTCCCTTTTCCAACCTCTCTGACTCCTGGTACCTCTCCCTAAAGTTTGTTTCTTGTGTAGCCTTCTGGAAAAAAAAATCTAAAGATATACACATACATAGATATGCACATATAATTATACACATAAAATGAGTTATCATCTCTATATACAATTTAACATTTTTTAAAAAAAGGCCTCAGTTATATATTTGGCATTCTTTCCATATCAGTTAATACAAAATTTACCTTTTTTCTTTTTAGTAGTTACATGTGGCTAGATGGTATTTCATTTTATGTAACTATTATGATTTATTAGATAATCTCTCCATGATGATGGACCTTTAGGTTATACCTGGTTTTCTACTGAAAATAATGTTACAATGAATGATTAATCTAAACTTAAGTTTTATATGTGATGTAAGGATGGAGATTCTTTTTTCTTTTTTGCATATTGTTATACAATTGTCTCAGCACTGTTTCTTGAAAAGTTTTCCTTTCTAGTATATAGAAATACAGTTGATTTTTAAATATAGATCTTGTATTCTGTAATTCTGATAAACTCACTAGTTCTAGTTTTTTGTAAATTCTGTGAGATTTTTAGATCATGTCATCTGCAAATAAAGTACATTTAACTTCTTCCTCTGTAATCTGGATGCTTTTAAATTCTTTTTCTTGCCTTATTGTACTGTCTTCATAATATTGAATAAAAATGATGAGAACAGACATCCTTGCCTTGTTCCTCATCTTAAGGTGACAGCATTCAGTTTTTCACCATTAAATGTGATGTTAGCTCTAGGTTTTTCCTAGATGCCTATATCAGATTGAAGAAGTCCCTTCTACTGCTAGTCTGTTGGGAGGTTTTTTAAAAACGTTCTTAAGGAATGTTGAATTTTTTCAAGTGCTTTTTCTGTATCTATTGAGATGATCAAATGGTTTTTCTTTTACGATCTGTCAATATGATGAACCTAAGTGTGCTTTTTTGATTATATACTTAAGGTAAATGCCTACCAGATTACAGAGACAAAGGGTATGGGTATTTGATAGATTTTGACTAATTAATCCTCAAAAAGATTGTGCCACTCTCACTCATGTTGTCTCAGAGTGCTTATTTGTCCAGATTCTTCTGAACACTAAGAATTATCATGCTTTTAAAAATCTTGTTAGTCTAGTAGGAGATAAATGGTATCTCATTATTTTGATTTGCACTTTAAAATTTATGAGTGAGACTTTAGTATCTTTTCTATGTCTATGACACATTTGAATTTCTTTTTCTATGGGTTGTTCCTTTTCTTATTGTGTATACCCTTGATAAAATAAGAAAATTAGCTTGTGATGAAAATAATTTTTCTGTTTAGTTTTTGGACAAATATTAGTACTTGAAACTTTGGTTATAGAGAAGCTTTTTACTTATATGCAATTATATTTATCAATTTTTTTCCTTATGGCTTTTGGGTTTTATATTCTGCTTGGAAAGATTTGTTGCCTATGTTAGGATTATATTTACCTACTTTTTAAAAAATATTTGAGCTGTTGTAATCTATTTTGGTGACAGAAATGAAGTAGGGTTCTGGCTTAACTTTGTTTCTAAACAAGTTAGCCAGCAAGTTAAGCCAGCACTACTTATTGAATAATATTATTTAGTCCATTTTTTGCCCATTGATTTGAAATGTGATCTTTATCATAAATCGTATTTTCTTATGTATTTGAGTGTACTTTTGGGTTCTTTTCTAACTACCTTTATATTTATATCTACTCCTGTTTGATTACTGTAGCTGTATAACATGTTTTAATATCTGGTCAGATTATGTTCCCTAATTCTTCTTTTTAAGAATTTTCATGTTTTTACTTGTTTAATTTTCTAGATGAACTTTAATAACATTTTGTCAAATTAAAAATAAACTTACAGTATTTACTTTCAGGATAAATTTAGGAAGAATTGACATCCTCACAGTAAAGTTTCCTATCCCAAAATTAGGCATATGTTTTTTCATTTATTTAAGTCTCTTTTCACTTAATCCCATGATTTTTAAGATTTTACTTTGAATACATTCTGCTCTATTCTTGTTAGGTTTGACTTTGAGCATATTCATTTTTCATTCCTATTATAATGATATTTATTATATTTTCTGACTGATTAATTTTTATATATAGAAAAATATATTTTGAAATGTTATTTCTGTATAGTAATTTTATACTCATACCCTCAATGAATTAACTTAATTTCTTCTAGTTAAACTGATTTTCCAGGATTCAGTCATTTCAACTATTGGTTTTTTTGGCTATCTTCTCAGTGTTTATTTCTTTTTTTTTTTCTTTCTTTCTTTTTTTTTTTTTTTGAGACAGAGTCTCACTTTGTTACCCGGGCTAGAGTGAGTGCCGTGGCGTCAGCTTAGCTCACAGCAACCTCAAACTCCTGGGCTTAAGCCATCCCACTGCCTCAGCCTCCTGAGTAGCTGGGACTACAGGCATGCACCACCATGCCCGGCTAATTTTTTCTATATATATTTTTAGTTGTCCAGATAATTTATTTCTATTTTTAGTGGAGACGGGGGTCTTGCTCAGGCTGGTCTCGAACTCCTGACCTCGAGCAATCCACCCGCCTCGGCCTCCCAGAGTGCTAGAATTACATGCGTGAGCCACCACGCCCGGCCCTCAGTGTTTATTTCTATTGTTTTTGTGTGTATGTTTGTCTAATTGCAGTGGTTAATACTTTCAAAACAATTCAATAATACAGTGACTGTGGGAAATCCCTGTCTTTTTTCCCCGACTTTGTTAGTGATGGTTCTAGAAATCCACCATTAAGATGTTGACTTTTGGTTTGAGAGATATGTTTTTATGCTTTTTAAATGCTATAAAGGAATAAACCTATTTCAATTTTTATAATGGTCTAAAAAATTGAGATAGATATTGAAATTTATCAAAGTCATTTTGAGTATCCATTTGTTCATGGGGTTTTGTACTTTGAAATATTAATGAGAAAATCATGGTAATATATTCCCTAATGTTGAATTCTATTGGCTGATTTTTAATTTTTAGGATTTTTATATGGGTATTCTTAAGTGAGGTTTATTGTAGCTTTATTTTTCTGTGCTATTTTTATCTGGTTTTGGTGAGAGTGTTTTGCTATTTTACTCTAAGTGATTTGAAGTTTTTCTTCTTTCTCCATGTCCTGGAAAAGTACAAATAGTATTGTAATTATCTTCTTTGAAGGTCTGAAACAATTTATTTATTTATTTTTTGTTTGGCCCACTGTTTTTATGCTGAGAGAATTTATTATTAAAACCATCTGAGCCTGTGGCTTTTTGGGGGCTAGCTCTTTTTTTTAATATTCTGAATTTCTTCCATTGCTATATGTCTACTTAAGTTTTTTGTTTCTTTTGGGTTCAATTTTTGTCATTTATATTTACCTAAGAAAGCATCCAGGCCATAGTTTATTTATAACAAATATTTATAATTTATTTATTTAGAGATTTGTTTTAGAATAGTCTCATAAATTTTAAATTTCTTATGCATATGTTGCTTTTTGGTTTTATTTCTAATTTTATTTGTGCTTTTTTCTCTTTTTCTTAATGAAGCTATTTTATTATTATCTATTTTATTGTTTTTTCCCCAGAGAACTCTACCTTTAATTAGTTGTATTTTCTATTGCTTTTCTGTTTTCTAATTCATCAATTTCTGCTATTTTTAATTATACTTTCCTTATGCTTGTTTTGTTGATATGTCTCTACCATCTTGAATAGAATATTTTTAAAATTTGTTTTTATTATCATTTGCTTGGTTAAATGTTTAATGCTACAAAGTTTTATCTTTACTCCAGCTTTTTACCCCAAGTTTTTTACTAGGTACTATCTTCAATATTGTTATTTTTTATATATTCTGTAATTTTAGTTTTGACTTTTTCCTTTGTATCAAGATCTGAAAGAGTTTTAAAATTTTCAGATGGCTGTTCCTTCTTTTTATTATTAATACTTAGTTTTATCATAGTGTATTCAGGGAAGATTGTTCTGATTCCATTTTGTACTGAGGCTTTACTTTGTGGCCTAATTATTCTTTATTTTTAAAATTTAAATATCCCATCAGTAATTGAAAAGAAGTTTTATATTAGATATATACTTTGATATACATCTACTGGGTTAACTTTGATTGAATTAAACATTTTTTATTGTCCCCTTGTTCTGTCATAGCTGACAATGTCTGTTACTATTGTGTTTTACTAATTTCTTCTAGCAGCTTATGCTTTTATGAATTTTTACACTTTGCTTTTGGTGCTGAAAGATTTATAACACTTGTAAGCTCATTATGGATTTAAACTGTGGTCCTAACAGTGTGTAATATAGCACTTGATGCCTAGTGATTGCTCAATTATTATTGTTGACTGTAAATTAATCTTTATATTCCCTTTACATTCTTTAATAGTTTTTGACTTGAATTTTTCTAATATATATACATTTCTAGACATATATACATGTTTTTAGAGAAGGGATCTTGCTCTGTCACCCAATCTGGCGAGCATTGGTTTTCTGATATTATTAATAATATGATTCTTTTTGTTTTGTTACTGTTTACCTGGTTTATATTTGACTTTATTTATTTACTTTTAACCTTTCTGAGTCATAAAGAGACTCTTCGAGAGTTTGTTTTAGATATGAATATCTATAGATTTGGTTTTTTCTATTTTGTTTGTTTCTTTGTGGAGACAGGGTCTCACTTTGTTGCCCAGGCTGGAGTGCAGTGGTATCAACATAGCTCACTGCAACGTCAAACTCCTGGGCTCAGGTCCTCCTCCTGCCTCTGCCTCCCAAGTAGCTGGGACTACAGGTGCATGCCAGCGCTCCTGGATAATTTCCCTATTCTTTGTAGAGACAGGGTCTTGCTCTTGCTCAGGCTGGTCTTGAACTCTTGGCCTCAAGCAATCCTCCCACCTTGGCTCCTAAAGTGCTAGGATTATAAGCGTGAGCTACCACACCTGGCCCCAGTTTTTTCTATATTTTGACCTTATTAAAGAACACTATATTTATTGGTATAATAGGTATTTTGGTCTTCCTACTTTTTAATTTACTTTATATTTTCTGTTTTTAATGATTTTTCCCTCTCCCTTTCCCTCCTTCCCCATCTCTTCCCCATTGGATTGTATTTTGTTTGGTGTACATATGTGTGTTTAAATGAGTCAGTGTGGTTTTCTTGTGATAATGTCAAAGATTTATAGTCTATTTTTAGGTCTTTTAGAGATTTCCTTGATAATTTTATATAGTGGTTTTAGCCTCTTTATCAATTTCTCAATTAGCTATTGAATACTTACCGAGATGGGTGAGAAAATTAACATATGTATTTTCTCCTTATGTTAATATTGTCATTTGGCTTGGTTAACTTAATAATTTCAAATAGGATAGTTAAATCTCAATTTCTTGATTTATCATCCTTAAGAAGTAAGAAATATTAGGAAATTCTACTCTCAGTTTTTCTCTGTCTCCTCAAACTGTTGAATTTGGTTTATTTGTTTTTATTGTTGAAATGTATAACAGTTCCCTTCTGTAAACATAGTTCACACTGGTGATTAACTTTATTCTAAATATAAATAGATTCAGTTCTTCCTGAATCTTCCTATCAGACTTTTTACTAGAGCTGCACATTTATCTCTTGGTTTGTTGGATTTGGGACTTAAGTGATTCTTTTTTTAAGGAAGGACTCCTGGAGTCACTGAGCCCTTGCATGTCTGAAAGTGTCTGTTGTTGTCTTCGTACTTGAACAACAATTTGGCTGAATATAAAAATACTTGCTTACACTTTTTTCTTCCCTCAGAACTTTGTACATGTGACTTACATATTTTTCTGATTTTGATCATTAATGTCGAGAGAAACCTGAGCTTTTATTATGTTTTATGTGCTCCTATTTGGTTTTGAGGTGTGTGTGTATATGCGTCATATATATCTTTCTCTGCCTTGACATTCAGTAATTTTATCAGGCACTATCTGTCTTTCTGAGAGCTGTTCATTTTCTCCTCAGATCTGTGGGTTCTGGGCATTAGGGACAATTACCGTTGATGTGTATCAGCTTTGCTCTTCTTTTTGCAATGTCATTTAAAATGGTGTGCTGGGTCTTTCCTCCTGGTAGTAGGCAACTCCTACTGCATGGCTTTGGAGATAATTCTTCTACTTTCTTTTATGAGCCTGGTATTGAGTAATGCATTTGAAAGATTCTTAATAAATTTCTATTAAATGTATAAAATGAGCCTGGGCTCATTTTCCTACAGCTTATTCACCCTGTCTACTTCTCTCTAAATAGGGAGTGTTGCTGAGATTAGATTTTCCAGAATATTTTCCCTTCATCGCCTCCCAAACCAAACCATACTCTGGGAGAAGAGAGTGAGAGCTGGTTTGACAACAGCAGTGATTCCTGGGATCATTTCTCTCTCACTTTCCTTGAATGCTACTTTTCGAAGATTATGGCATGAAGTCATGTTGCTTCTTTTGTTTGATTACTGCTAGCATATTTTGTTTTGTTTGCTGGATTTCAAGTTTTTATTACTAATGTTGTTCATTCATTTGGCTTTAGGGAAAGGAGGTACCTGACTAAACTTTGCCATCTCATCAAGATACCTAACTAAACTTTGCCAGAGTCATAAAGATTTTCTAAACAGATCTGGAACCTCGAGAGAACTCAGTTTCTTCTTCCTCATTGTATTTCTTGTGGAACCTAGCATAGCTTGAATATAATTGGCATTTAATAACTACTTACTGAATGCATAAATAACTTAATGGTAATTTTGGCTAATTTATGACCTGTTGTTGAAAGAAGGGTAGATGGAGTACAAACACCTTGGAACAAGTATGTTTGTTGATTAATCCTAAAATCTGATGGGCAATGCAGCAAGGAAAGAGCAGTGAGACATGGAAGAGTCAGCCCCAGGTCAGAATGGGTATGTTTATTGTTTACTGCAACCCTGGAAGAATAGAGCTCATCTGTTGCTTTTGACCCAGTGTTGGAGGTCAGCTCCTAGGGCCTCTAAAAAGACACAGGTGAATAAGCAGGAAATTTATCAGGAGTGCTTTTCTCCTTTGAGTTAGTTTTTTTCCTTCTTCACTAAACACATCAGTTTTAAGGGCACCACAGGAAATTTGTTTCTTGGATTCCTTTTATTGCTAAAGTCAAGGCTCACCTGAGACTATTCTTCATTTTCCCTCCAGGCCTTTCACTGAATGCTTAAGACAGTCCACCCAGCTAGTTAATGAATGTTTCTTTTTTCTTTTAGATGACTCTGTGTTTAACCTTGGGCAAATTCACCTTGATGCTAGGGGGCAGTTTCTTTTCAAGGACAAGATGAAAAAGATTACAGAGCTTTGTAGTGATGAGTGTTTTGTTCGTCTCAGTTTCTGCGTGTTAATATTCTTTCTCTTTTCCTCCTTCAGGAGGAAAGAACAAGAATTAAATGGGCAGAAGAAAGTCACTTGCATTCTTCTGACTATTGATTTTCCTTGTGCCATTTAGTGTTTCAGTAGTTTTTTCTAACTACAGTTCTGCATTTAGCAGCAGTTTGGCCTAGGCCATCAGCCACAGTGGGGGACTGACTGTGTCTCAGTAACTGAGAGGTGGATTGGGAAGGTGACTTTCCAACAATATGAACGTGGGTGCTGTAAAGTTTTCTTTTCACTCAAATTCTCTAACACAGAATGAGAGTGAAAAAGAATACCAGAAATAGGAGTCAAATGCCTGGGTGTTTTTTGTTGGTTTTACTGTTTCCTACACAAGTAAAGTGCTCACCCACATAGACTTTGAGGCTTCTTAGGATAGTCTCAGGGTAGTGGTAGGGAAATGCTTCAGGGAGGTAAGACTCACCATGTGTATGAATAACAAAATATACACTGTTATACCTTAACTACGCAGATTTAAAAAAACTTTTTGTTATAGAAATTGAAAAGCATGCAAAAGTAAACAGAATATAATCATGCAACCCCATGTACTCAGCTTCAATAATGATCCCCCCATAGCCAATCTCATTTCATGTATGCCCCTTCTTATTTTCTCCTCTCCTCTATATTATTTCACCCATAAATAGTTCAGTGTGTATTGCTAAAAGATAAGGACCCTTTTAAAAAACAATCACAAATACAGCTATTACAACTAAAACATAATTAGCAATGCTTCCTTAATATCATCAAGTAACTAGTCAATGTTCTAATGATCTCATAAATGTTATAGTTTTTTTAGCTTGTTTGTGTGAATCCACACTTTATTTCACATTTGATATGTATTTTAAGCTTCTTTTAATCCCAAGGTCATCTCTTTCAATTTTTGCAATTTATTTGTTGAAGAAAAGTGTCATTTGTCTAGGAGAGTTTCTTACAGTCTGGATTTTGCTCATTGTGCCTCCGTGGTGTTACTTAACACTGCAGTCCCCAACTCCTGGGCTGAGGACTGTAACAGTCCATGGCCTGTGGCCTGTTGGGGGCTGGGCTGTGCGGTGGGAGGTGAGCGCCAGGCAAGCGAGGCTTCATCAGTGTTTGCAGCCGTTCCCCATTGTATCACTGCATAAGCTCTGCCTCCTGCCAGATCAGTGGTGGCATTGGATTCTCAATAGGAGCATGAACCCTACTATAAACTGCGCATGCGAGGGATCTGGATTGTGCTCCTTGTGCGAGTCTGGTGCCTGATGATCTGGGGTGGAGCTAGGGCAGTGGTACTGGCGCTGGGGAGCACTTGCAAGCGCAGATTGTCACTGGCAGAGACGTTTGACTGCACAATGAATGTGGTGCGCTTGGGTCATCCTGGGACCATCATTCCCACCCCATCTGTGGAAGGATTGTCTTCCATGAAACCCGTCCCTGGTGCCAAAAAGGTGGGGGACTGCTGGATGTCACTGTGTCCTTTGTTACTCCTGCTAATTGGTTGTCTAGAAGCTTGATCAGATTCAGGTTTAATTTTTTTGGCAACAGTTTCTTAAGTAGGGGGTATTTTTCCATCAGAAAGCATAATGTCTTTCTCTTTTTTTCTGCGATGCTGGAAATCTACAGTTAGAAATCTCTATAGCACAATATTTGGCAAAAACCTAGCCATAGGCTATTTCATGACTTTTTTTTTTTTTAAAAGTATGTCCTCTACTGACAATTGAATAAAACCACTATGGAAGTATTTAGATATTCAATCCTGATAAGATAAAGCTGTGGCTGGGCTATTAGCTTACAGCCATATGTGAAACAGCTCAGCACAGTATGATGTTTAATAGTAGGCGAGTCACCGCTCTCTTGTGTTCCTGGGGATCTGGAGCTGAGCTGTTCTCTGATGGTGCAAGACCAGCCCCCCTTGCTATTAATTGCAAAGAGGTCATTCATGTTCAGTGCATTTGTTCTTGCCAACAGAAAGATTATAGAGAACCTGCTTTCTCAACCACCATAAGCCTTTGCCCTTTAGGAGTTTGCCTTCTAAAATGAAAGAAAGAAAGAAAAAAGATAAGAAAAAGACAGTTGTTTTTAACTTCCAAGATAGTGTGTTACCACAAGGATAAAGTATTTTATTAATTAAATACCTATCTGTCTATCAAGACAGTGACTCAAGTAATGAGAAGTTTGAGTATTTCCTAGGTATTTGGTTAACGATGTGTAGGCAGATAGGAAAATATTCCTTTAATACCTATGTTACCCTTATTTACTAAACAGAAATATCTTTCCTAGGTGATGTCCTCTTTGCCTTCCTAACAACTTGGCTCTCTCTGGTAGTGGAAGGGTTTGGATGCCACAGGAATATGGGAGACATGAGAATCTGGTTCTGAGAGAGTAGTGACTTTGATGAGAAATCTGTTTGTGGCATTGACTTATGTAATACTACATACAAAAACAAAGAGTATTCATCAAATCTTCATTTTAGAGCAGCTGCACACACAGACACCTCCAGGTCAGCTGAGCTTCTGCTTAGTTTGTTAACTGTGTGAGCTTCCCCCACACTGACAAGTGCCATCACCTACCTCTCCTGGATAGGCCTTGTCCTTCTATG
The DNA here is from genome assembly GCF_020740605.2 of Lemur catta. Taxonomy (NCBI): domain Eukaryota; kingdom Metazoa; phylum Chordata; class Mammalia; order Primates; family Lemuridae; genus Lemur; species Lemur catta. The sequence continues at coordinate 55,584,414 of NC_059135.1, read as the reverse complement.
TCTTTCAATGAATGTAGCTTGTGTAACCTAAAATTTCTAGCCTCCTGAGGTCATTCTTTCATTTCATGTCCAAATAAATGCATGGAGCCCCCATTTCTGGGACTGTAAGAAGCCCGGGTGCCTCTTCAGGGACTTCTCAGGGTTCTGTAGAGTTCTTAGGTTTCTAGGTATTGTCCCTGTCACTCCAAACTGCTCCTAGCCCTTTCTTTGGTCAACCTTGGCTATTGCCATGAGGCCCCAGCTAGGCCATGCCCCAAACACAGATATAGGCAGAAGTGCATTCTGCCATTAAGATTGGCATTCTGGCTGGGAGGAGCTTTTTGGCTATCAGAAGGGCTGCTTCAGCTGCCTCCCAGGACCTGATTATCACTACCCTTATCGGGCTGTGTAAGTGGCCACTGTTTGGGTTGACTGTTTAATCAGTTGTCAGAGAGTTTATAGAGTAAAGTATTGATTTTAAAGACAGAAGACAGGCAACACTGTTAATAGTGCACCTGTTCTGTTGCACTTTTATTTAACCTTGTCTGTGGATGCCCATAGAGTACATGAGAGACATTGAGGTGGAATTTGATTGGTCTGGCTTCTGTTCACCAGACGCTTCTGGCGCCAATGTAGATGAATCCTCTGGGTCAGTTCTTCTCGTTTTAGGGGGAGCAAAGATTGTTGTTCATTAGGTTCATGGGGCACTTAGTCTCTATGTGATTGTGGTATTTCCCCCACAGAACTTTTTAATATTTGGTACAGTGGGTTAGAATGAATGAACCATTGTTAACCAGCTGACTTTCTTTATTGTATTGTGTAGAACAAAGGTCACGGGATTGGGCTTAGGGAAGCCTGAATTCCCATTCCTGCACTGCCCCTAAATAGTTGTGTCACCAATCTGAGCTTCAGTTTCTTTACCTGTAAAATGGGGGTATATTGGTTAGCTAGGGCTGCCATAACTAAGTACCACAGACTGGGTGGCTTAAACAACAGAAACAGAAATCTCCACAGTTCTGGAGGCTGGAAGTCCAAGATTAAGGTGTCAGCAGGGTTGATTTCCTTCTGAGGCCTTTCCTTGGCTTGTAGAGGGCTGTCTTCTCCCTGTGACTTCACATGATCTTCCCTCTGTGTCTGTGCCCTAATCTCTTCTTATAAGGACCAGTCATATTGAATTGGGCCCCCCCATATGATCTCATTTTACGTTAATTGCCTTTTTTTTTTTTTTTTGAGACAGAGTCTCACTCTGTTGCCCAGGCTAGAGTGCCATGGCGTCAGCCTAGCTCACAGCAACCTCAAACTCCTGGGCTCAAGCAATCCTTCTGCCTCAGCCTCCCGAGTAGCTGGGATTACAGGCATGTGCCACCATGCCTGGCTAATTTTTTCTACATATATTTTTAGTTCAGCTAATTTCTTTCTATTTTTAGTAGAGACGGGGGTCTTGCTCATGCTCAGGCTGGTCTTGAACTCCTGAGCTCAAACGATCCACCCACCTCGGCCTCGCAGAGTACTAGGATTACAGGTGTGAGCCACTGCGCCCAGCCTCTCTTTAAAGGCTTTATCTCCAAATGCGGTCACATTCTGATGTATTGGGGGTTAGGACTTCAAAATAGGAATTATGGGTGGGCACAGTTCAGCCCATAGCAGGGATGATGTGGTGGTTGGAGTACTCAATCAATAGTTTTCTAATAATGCTCTGAGTAGGTGTATGTCCTTGGAGGGCTCTAGAGGGTAGGGTGGCAAGTTGTCCTAGTTTACCCTCTTATGAGAGTTTCCCAGGATGTGAGATTTCCAGTACTAATACAGAGGCAGTCGCAGGCAAGCAGGATGGTCAATTACCTCATCAGCCTCCCATGGGGGCACAGGGCAGGTGCTTAGTTCACCAGCCAACCTCAGCCGGAACTGTGCCACTTCCTTCAGCTTATACGTCAGCATCCTAAGTGAGATGAATTTAACAGAATAATTTATAGCCAGAAATCATTAGAAAACCATTTGATTTGAAGTCCTCCAAGGTCCTCTCTTGCTGCCACATTCTATGATTTAAATTCATTTGTACACACTTGAATGAATTTCATTTGTACACACTGAATGAATTTCATTTGCACACATTGGAATTCAGGGGGTGAATTCAGAAAAATTCAGTCATTTGTTTGAAACTAATAACTGATTGGAGCAAAACTCATTTAGTTCTCATTTAGTTTGTTGTTAATAGTGAGATAAAACAAAATGGGGAAGTGTTTGTTAAGCCTTGCCTATTCTGAGGCAGATCTTGGTGCGGTGCTGTTGTGATGACAGATGACACGTGCTGAGCTCTCACTATGCTCACTGTATTCTGTTATCTCCTAATCCTAATAGCTGCTCTGTGAAGTAGTAGGCATCACTAACAGCAGCTGCTGCCCCATGATGCAAGTGAAGAAACTGAGGCACAGGGAAGGAGTAACTAGCCCAAGTCTCATGGCTGGTCTGGGCAGGGCCAGGATTGTGCAGGCAGTTTGACTTGAGTGCTGCTATGTCCCAGTGCTAAGCCCAGATGCAGGTGTCCCTGCTAATGGGGAACAGGGCCACACTAGTAAGTGTAAGGTAATGACATTTAGGTTGATGGACTGTCATCTCAGTGCCCTCCTCTGCCTCTCTGGCCTTGACTAGCACCCCAAGCTGGGCTTCTTTTTTGCTCTTACAGAAGCCAAGCCTAGAGCAATGTTCTCAGGTGTCAAGAGGTTTTGAGGATCTTGCAGTAAAGAACACTGAGTCATATCATGACAAAATTATTCCCTTTCTAATTAATTTTCTTTCTGGTCTTCTAATGACATCAAGGGAAAAGTTTGTACCAGCCTTTAGTTCCTTTCAATCATTAGATGATCTCCATTTTCAAGACAAAGAGCAGCCTTAGGCCAGAGCCCAGGGCCAACAATATCTGGATGGACTTGAACAACACTCTATTGTTTGTAGTGTAATCATCTTTTTGTGGTTAATTTTTATATATGGCAAATGATACTGGTTTTGCATTTAGGGTAGTACTATAAAGTGCCTTTAAAAGACATTTAAGTGAAAAAGCAAGTAATTTAAAAGTAGCTAGTAACTAATAGCACAGATGATGTACAGATATGGCAACATTGTGAAGCATGTGGTAAGAAAGATTGGTTTTGTGAGTCACTGGATAGGAGGAAAGTTTACAATTCCTGAGAATCTTGAAACCAGCACATGAAAGGGAAGAGTTGTTTGACTAGCCAAACTTCCAGGATCAGTGCCTCAGCGCAGGGTGGGATTTGCCTGGGCCCTCAAGGTACTATACTGGTTCCAGGCTCCTTTGCTGATTTCTTTGTTTGTTTGTAATGGTTTTGAAATGCTCCCAATCAGACAGGCTTAGGAAAAAAAGTGAATTTTTGTCCTAGGTCAAAAGGCTTTGTGTTGGGAGAATGCAGTCTAGAAAATAATTAGAATTAAAAGTGCAAATTGGAATGCCCAGCAGGAGGCAAAAGTGCTCACCCTGGGTGGACACTAAGCCACAGTATGGGGATCAGATGCCATGGCTCTTGCTGTTGGAGCCTGATAGTCCCTCCCCTGGGCTTTAGAATCAGACCAGAGTTGGGACCCCTCATGTAGCCTGAGAGCAATTGCAATTGAAGGGGCTTTTTCATGGCATCAGTCTTGGGTGACTTTGACTGCCAAGCTTGCTGTTAGTACTTAAACTACCCAGAGCTATGTCCTTATTAAATAGAGTACTAACTAAAGCCAAGTGAGTTTGCAGCTCCTGGTTAATCTTTTAATGTGATTCCCATACTAGGCTATTGCTGTATGGATGGGGTCTGAGCATGGCTAATCTTTGCAGCGCCAAGACCTGTGCAGCAGTGGATGCGTTCTTTGATTGATGCTTGCTGCATGCACCAAATTCTCCTTATTGGCAGTCTACACTTTGTACACAAAGGTTGGGGATTGGTTTCCAGTGGCCATCAGGGAGCCCTGGTCAAGGTTACCATAACCTGGGGGCAAAGGTTTTATAATAGATTTAACCATTGTCAGTCACCCTCCCTGGCAGCAGCCACAGCAGCCTCCATGCAGCAGTCTACCGAGACGATTGTCCAGTCATGACCAGAACATCCTCTTTGGCCCTTTTACTCCCTCTTGCAGTGTGTATATAATCTTCACTTTTAGAATCATGTTTTTAGAATGTTTCAGAGTCATATTACTTCTCCATTCTGTTTTCTATTACCATATCTTAGGAAGGCATTAAGTTCTTTTTGTATAATAAAAAATCTATTTGATAAGAGGAGGAAAATAAAAAGAAAAAGTAACACAAGGTTGCTGGTTAAGAAACGAAAATAATTTTGTTTCAAAATTTCTGCCCCTAATCCTGTGATGAGTTGTGTGTACCAAACTTTTTTCCCCCACCAGGAAACATCTGTATGGATTATTTCACTGCAATCCTATGATGCTTGGACTGGAATCGCTTCCAGATCCCACAGACACCTGGGAAATTATAGAGACCATTGGTAAAGGCACCTATGGCAAGGTCTACAAGGTAACTAACAAGAGAGATGGGAGCCTGGCTGCTGTGAAAATTCTGGATCCAATCAGTGTAAGTAACAGTAGTTAATTGTAACCACAACCCAGTGGTTCATGCACATTGAGTTTTTAACTTCTTTTCTTGATTTTAGGGATTAATTTCTTGAAACCTGTTATGAAATCTCAAAATGAGTTATGATTTGTCATCTTCCCTGAATAGACTCCACTTGGAGTTAAAACTTTCCTTTTGTTTTGTTTTGGTTTTGGGACCTCTGAGCTCTTCAAAAGTTATTCTCTTGGAAAGAGTGTTATATTTTACTATCTGGTCTCCCTGTAAGTTACAAAATGACTCAGACTTGGGGTATTTGATTATCTTTTTTTGTGTGTGTGTGACAGGGTCTCGCTCTGTTGCCGGGGCTAGAGTGCAGTGGCATCATCATAGCTCATTGCAACCTCAAACTTCTGGGTTCAAGCGATTCTCCTGCCTCAGCCTACTGAGTAGCTGGGACTAAAGGCATGTGCCACCACACTCAGCTAATTTTTCTATTTTTTATAGAGATGGGGTCTCATTCTTGCTCAAGCTGATCTCCAACTCCTGGTCTCAAGAAATCCTTCTGCCTTGGCCTCCCAAGGTTCTAGGATTACAGGTTTGAGCCACAGCGTCCAACCAATATTTGATTATCTTAAGCTGACATCTTATTTCACAGCACTGAGGTTATAATGCTGTATGTTATTTTGCACAGTGAGGTTGTATGTGCTCTATCCTATGTTGGGTCCCTTTGAGCTACTTCTCCTTAACTGCTTTGAAAACTTAGATATTTTTTAATAAAAAAGATTTTTATGATAGTATTATTAAAGAAAAAATATCATAAACAAATTTTATTGATATAATAATTAAGAGGTTTAAATTGAGATCTGAATGTCTACTGTTAGGTATTTTGAAGATATGGTAATGATGACATTAAAAATACATAGTAAATATGATTAAGTGATTACTTGAATATGTTATCATATCTGTACCCTTCTTTACAGAGTAAACTTAACCCAGCATGCCTTTTTCTACTCTGTTTAGGATATGGATGAAGAAATTGAGGCAGAATACAACATTTTGCAATTCCTTCCTAATCATCCCAATGTTGTAAAGTTTTATGGGATGTTTTACAAAGCGGATCACTGTGTCGGGGGACAGCTATGGCTGGTCCTGGAGGTAAGAGGCCCCCATTGATTGGATGACCTGTGATTTGCACAGAGGGCCAGTGGCAGGCAGATGTTTTGTTGTCTAAATAGTTTTTTTTTTAAAGAGGGTAGAACTCATGTTAATAAATAGTGTTTTAAGATACACATTTGAGGAGTAGGTCCCTCCTTCGTGTCACAAGTACCTTACCAGGTGTGAAGTTCTCTGCAGGTTCTTACGGGTAGGCCATATGCTGAAAATATTCTTATTCCTCTGCTTCAAAAGTTTAATAATCTTTTCTTCTAATACAGAGTGAATATAGGAATACAATTGGAAACATTTATTTTCTTCACTAAACTGGGAACATTTCATAGTAAACATGTTCCAATTGATTGCAACTCATTTTCAAAAATTGTTAACCCAAGGTTTTCTTGGCTTGACAAGTTTGGATTTGCCCACTCGTGTTCATTAGTCCTCATCTTAGATTAAGTTTCCTGAAAACTGACTCTGAGAGTTGTGTATGGAAGTTTTATTGGAGAGTTCTTGCCAGAGATAGAACTGGAAGAAAGTGTGGAAGGCAAGATCAGGTAAGGAGGCATTGAACAGCAATATGGTTGCAGCAGAGGCTTCAGCTGATCCTTTGGGGAAATGGAGAGCTGGGAAGCTTTTTTAAAGTTGTTCTGAATTGTATCGCCATATGAGCCAAGCGGTGTCTGTGCCATCCCAGGAGGGAGCATGGCCTTGGGGGAGGCAGTTCCCTGTAGTGGAGGGCAATTTTGAGTGAGGTGTGCAGCTGGGAGCTGGGAGCAGGGAGCAGTCGATACTCCTAGCAGCATCCACTCTGAAGAGGGGATCTGAAGGGAACATCACTGTATCCACCGTAGTCCTGCATGTTTTCTTCCTTAATAATGGGAATGAATGTGTGCATCTCAGTGCAAAAGAGTCAATTGCCCACAAATAGAATTCAATAACAAGGACAGTAATGACAATATATAAATTAGTATATTAGGACAAGTCTATTGCCACGTTCTCTCTCAGTCTATCCTCCTTTGTTCTGGACTCTGCCCCTCTGAAGCAGCTCTTGCCTCCATGCCTGAGGTCACATAGGTGATCCAGGAACAGGTAGACACAAGTGGACGCCTTAAGAGAGAAGTACCAAGAGGACAGGACAGTCCTCACTTCACCATCCGGTGCCCGAGCATAGGATAATATGTACTGGCTGCCATGGCAACCATGTATGGGGAGTTCATTTGTTATATTCAAATGGGATAATCTGTAGGGAAACTGGTTTGAATACATTAGTTGCCTTCCTCAGAATATAAAAATGTAAGGGATTTTGGTTTTCAGGAATTATCTTTGTCCCTTTAGTTGCCTGGCTAAGTCGTATAACACATTCTCATATTATCATCTTTTTGGTTTTATTAACTCCCTGCCTCTCCCTCCACACCAAGAATATTAGGATTTTATCTTGCCAGTGAAGCTCTTTAGCACTGTTGCTATATTTATCCTCAGCTCTGTAAGTTCTCTGTGTTTTAAACCTCATTGTAACTTAGTAATAGAAGTATAGTGACCAGGAAATCTCAGTTTCTGCTCATTTTCCCTCCTAACTCAAAAAGACTCTGCATTTAGACATAGAGAACTAGATTTTTCAGCAATTTTCCAGGGTCTAAAAAGGGGCCTTCCCTCTGTGCAACCAGGCAGGCAGGAGGGCTGCTCATACCTAAGGCCACCTGATGAGTGAATGCTCTTCCTGATGAGGAGTGGCCCTCAGGCACAGCACCTCAGTAATGGCCAAGGCAGCCAGAAGGGTACACGTGGCTTGAAAGATGAGAGGGAGCCCAGAGCTATGAACTGAGCCTCGTACTGATACTCAACTGCCAATTGTCTCTTGCTTTTTCAGAGTCACCCCAGGCAGATAATGAGGCTGCCCTGAGACATTGAATTATTCATACCTCAGCAATACAGTGCCGGCACTTATGACTTTTGCTGGCCATTTTGGCCCATGCCAAAGTTGATGGTATGGGATGCTGGCTGTCCTCAGTCTTTTCTGTCCCAGGCTGTGCCATCTAAACCAGTCTACTGGATGGTTATGTACATTCAGTGCCTCCAATAGTCTTATAGAAACACAGGGATTCCTGGACTCCTAATACTGACAGAAGCCTGTCAGTTCAGTCCCCTAGTGTTCCATTGAGGGACAGAGGCCCAGAGAGGGTAGTAACATGCCTAAGGTCACATAACCTGTTACATGGCAGAACTGGAGGGATAACCATGCTTCAGCCTTTTCTGTCATCATGTGCTGCTACTGCCTGTGACGCTATCTGTTGAATCATGGAAACACTGATGTGCAGTTCCTAGCTGGGATTGCAGCACTTCCTGATAACCCCCCCCCCCCAACACACACACAGCTGGATGACAATGACAATCCATGTGGCACCCGGACTATTTTGCTGCCTCTGCAGTTTTTTTAGCCATGCTTTAGGAGACTCACACCATAAAATTACGATCTGTTTAATATTGTTCTCCTCATTCTGTATATTGAGATTAAATTTATGTTGCTTTTGCTCTTTACTTGCCTAACTTGATAAAAGGGCTAGTGAGAAGCTATTCCACAGAGCAATTCTAGAGGGTAGAAAAAATGTTATTAATATTCTACTTAAATCATTACAACTCTGAAAACAAAAGCAAGTAAAAATGTCATTTCTGAAATTCATTACTGTTAGTAGAAAGCAAACAAATAGACACCTACTATATTAGAAAGATATGGAGTGAAAACACTCATATGTGATAATGTTTTGGAAAATTTGTGAATATATTTTATTTTAAGTGAATATTAAATTTTTAAAAATCTAAAAGTCCTATCTCTCACATAAATTAAATATGTATAATAAGAAATTAGACCTTTAAGAAAAATAATACTCAGAAAAGATACCTAATATGTGCTAAGACATGGGCTAGTTTTTCTTTTTCCTTTAAGTGTAAAACCTTCAGCAAGTAGAAACTATTAATTTCAGCATGAACTAAGTATTTTACTTACAAGAAATGGTTTAGAGTACTTACAAATGAGGCCGTGAACAAAGTAAAACAAAACAAAACAACCCTTCAAAAAACAAAACCCCAAAACAAAACCCAAAAATCTTTGTTTTTAAACAAGGCAAAAGAATTAGTTTTTCTAAAATCCTTTTTTTCCTCCGAGAGAGACAGAGAAAGACAGAGAGAGACCTCCATCCACTTTTTGCTTTTACTCAAGGCCCTGGAAAGTACAGTCTGTGCCTAAATATTAGTATCGTTGAAAATGTTATATGTCAAACCATTTTCACCCATTGCTGTTATAGCATGCATTAAATTTACCAGGTTAACAAATCATGGTCTTGGCCAGACTCTGATGGTCTGGAACATAGGACTGGTAGGTTTTGATTGACCAGAGATGGTTAGAAAGCACTGGAGCATTGAATACTGACGTGGACAGTGTGAGAGATACTGGAGTGCTGGGAGTCAGGTTGAAGGTATAGAACACTAGGACTGGAGAGAAGGGAAGAACTTTGAAACGCAACAGAGTTACATCCCGCATGCATGTGCTATGTGTTTAGCAAAAGAGAGTGAGTTAAGCTGAGGAATGGAAGTGATTCTGACCACCCACGGCTCAATAAGAACACGCCCTGGAGAGAAACTGAGGTGGGAGGTAGGAGTCTCATGGCGTGGTGTGAGCATCTTTCCACTCCGACTGAAGATCTAGGATTTCACAAGTGACAAAGCTTTCATCCATCTAGTAAGCTAGTGACTTTACCTGGTATTCAGTAAAATAAGTATGATCTGTCCCAACACAGGAAGAAAAATGGGCTGCTCTGGACTTACTGAGAGGTGGACAGTATTCAACATGATGCCTCCTAAGGGATTTTGACTATCCTTGAGTTTTGCTTTATGTTCTAGAGAACCTAACACCCTTCAAAGACAAAGGATTGATCAAAAGGGCATTGAAAAGAAATTCCTCTTAATTCTGTAATTTGACTAGATCAAATCAATATGCTGGTATAGAATCTACTTGAAAGTTGGAGCCTAGGCTAGAATAAAGGTCTGGTGATTGTGTTGCATGCACCATTCTTTAATAATGTAGAAGAAAGTTGATGGCTTTTTGAGCAAGGAACATTTTATTGCTTGAAATTATGACTGTCTTAGCAAATGCACATACTGTGATTGAATCAATATTCAGCAATGTTAGAAAATAGATGAGGAATGTAAATGATTTTTCTATTTTTCTTGGTTTAGAGCAAAATGCTCATTAAATTCTAGAGGCATCCAGCTGCCACATTTCATGGATGCTGAGGGTGTGGGGAGGAACTGCAGGGATGGAGACACACCTCTCTATTTGAGTCTGATGGTTGGCACAGTCAGTGGGAATAAAGGGTTGATGTGCCAACCCTCAGGGTTGGGGTAGGAGGCTTGGTTGCCTTCTTACAACTCTAAGGGATTATTTTATTTGGTGCATTTAAATATAATTCCTTGTCATGCTTTTAAAATGTTCAACACATTTCACTGAACATTTACTCAGGGTAGACAATTGTCAGTGTGTACCTGCTTTCTTTTTTTATATCCAAGTGCCCAGAGTCTTTTTTCTATAACCCACAGGCTGCCCTTTAAAACCTTGCTGGTGGGCTTATCAACTTCACAGGACAGCTTCCTTTAAAGGTGCCCCAAGCAGTTTAATTATATGTTTCTATGAATCCTGGGAAGTCAGACAGCTCTTAAACTCTGACATTTGGTGAACAAAAGGTACCGACTGAGTAAGATCCCTTTGTTGTTTTTAAATCCATAGTTGAGTTTTGATCCTGCTGACAAATAGCTACTCTTAATCCCTTCGTAGGTTCTAGAGTTACGAAGAAAGTTTGAGTTGGCTAGCTATATAAAATATCCCTGAAGAGGCCCTTGTTGCGAAATTGGCCACACTCAAAGTAGGGCAGGAGAGAGACCAAAATGAGGTGTCAGGGGAAAATTCCAGGGTTGCATTCTCTTGGATCATCACCCAGCATTTAATTTAAATTTTCTGTCGGTAGAATTTTAATAGCATCCTTGCAATTCAAGAAAGCATGTGCCTCCCTGAGATGTGAGCCAGGCTGGGGGAGCAGACCTGATGAAGGTGCTATCATGCCTTTTATTCCTATTACTGCTTTTGTTTTAGAGGAATAAAGAACTGTATCGATATTTTCCTAATTCTCAGTTTCCCTAGATTGTCTCTTCTTCACCTTCCACATCCAGATGGTCAGAAATTTCTATCAATTCTATCTCATAAAAGCCTCCCAAATCTGTCTCCTCCTTTCATCCTCACAGCTCTTGACTTTTTGACCCTGCCTCCCTTGATCACCTCAGCATCTCCTAATGGATGCCTCAATTCCTGGTGTTGTCTTCTGTCCATCCTCCAATCTGCTGCCCAAATCATTTTTCTAGAATGCAAATCAGAACATCAAGACCTCTGCCTTAAATCTGTTGATAGCTTATTTTCCTTATCTAATTTTATATCATGGTTTTATAATGTACATAATGTAGAATAATAAAGCCCATACTTCTTAGCAGGGCATACCTGTCATTCCCTGTCCCCCACCTTCCTTACCCATCTCCCTGCCCTAGGATCCTGGCATCCTTTGTCCCAAAAGTAGCACAGTGTTTAGAACTCTCTCTGTCTCTCTCTCATACACACACACCCCTCCCTCAGTCTTTCATGGTCTGTTTCATTCCACACAATGTCCTCATGTTCCTTTTCCCAAGATGTCCTTCCCCTTCTTGTCCTCCTAACCAAAACCCATTTGTCCTTCATACTCATAGTAAATGTTATGTCCTCTGGGAAGATTTCCTAGACTGTCTGTTCCTTTTCACCTTCCCTCAGCAGAGTTCACCCTTCCCTCTTCCGTGCCACCACATTCCCTGAGGCGTATCCCTGCTTCCACATTCCATACTGTAATTATTCGTGTCCATTTCTGAGGGATGAGCTCTTTGAGGCTAGGGATTGTGTCATAGTCATGATTATTACCTGAGTCAAAGGTAATAAACCAGACAGTCTCAAACTATTGAGAACAGAGAGATGACTTTCTTTTCAATAACTGAACTCAACTTTATTCTTGAGCCCCCAGGCTAACTAGAGGAGACAACTGATTCTAACCCATTTTGTTAAACTTAAGTCCAGTTGGGTGGCTTCTTTGGGAAAGGTCAAATTCCAGTGTTTGTATCCTATTTGCACAGTCTAGTTCAAAGCTCAGTCATTTGGATAAGTACTCAGTTTTTTAGGGTTTCTTTTCTCCCTTGTTCCTCTGCCTTCTCTCTGGGTGGCATGTGGATCTGGGTACAAGCAGATGCCTACATAAAGCCATAGCAGTGAGGGTGGGGGGCTCTGAACCATTTAGTGACCACCAAGTCCTTGTGATGATAAAACTGTACTGTCTGTCTTTGGTATCTTCGAGGTTCCTGGTCCCTGACGCTCACTCCTATCATGAGGTTCTCACTCTTCCTCCTTATTTAAACTTTAACTTTACCCCGGTCCCCAAATGGAACATAAAGTTCTGAATCTCTTACAAGCTGTGAGCAGGCTGTAAGGAATGGTTATTGTAATCTCAGGCGTGGTCTGCCTCACCATGTTAGCTGCCATTTCACTTGACATAGACACTCTTGCTGTTTTGAGGTCTCCCCTTAGGTTTCTGAATGGGGAGAGGGTCATAAGAAACTGAGTTTCTATTATTATTACCCCCTTCCACATACACCCCCCTCCCAGAAGGAGCATCGTCACTCTAATCTCTTCTTTTTCTTGTGGGGTGAGAACTTCCCTTATGCCAAGTCCTGGCTTCTTCCCTGGTCATCAGTTCTGTGGCCAATTCTCCCATTTTTGTTTCTTGATACATAAAATCTAGTTTGGGAAGTTCTAAGAACAGTATTTTATGTTTCTCAAAAGCCTAGCTTTTAAGACTGTTCTACAAATTATGGCACCAAAAGTGCATTCACTGCTCAAGAGGGTATTAGATTGAACATTGAATGTTATTTTTATTTTCAGGTCACGTAAGCTATAGTTAGAATCAAAAGAATATGGAATCTTTTGGAAGACATTATGCTGGCACTCAGCGTTAGGGCCATCAGAGCCATGGTGTTGAGTTGCAAGTTAAACCTGAAGTTGGCGGACAGTGGATTTTAAGGTCATTTAATATAGTCCCAAACTTATGGAATCATATACTTCAATGCATTTCACTTGCTTTTAGGGTCCCTAATGCTTTTAGGGTCCCTCCTAAGTCATTCCTGAGAGATAGTAATTTTATGCTAGTTTTAAAGATTCCCTAATTTTATGTTAAATTTTTAGTCACATGCTGTCACTTTTGAACAATTTAAATGATAAAATCATGGGCAGATTCATTTCTAGGCTATCTTGATTATTATGCATACAAGGTACTGTCAAATATATAGTAGAGAATGATACACATATCTAATAAAAACATCTGCTCACCTTTTATTAAAATGTTGCAGTGTTCCTAATTAGAGTCAACTAGATCCTAATGTGTTATTATCTTGATAAAAGGTTGTCTTCTTTTCAGAAAGCTGTTAATCTGTACTCCCTTAGGTTTCCTTGCTTAAGAAAAGCCAGTTGACTTAAGCATCCATAACCCAGGGGACCCCCTGCTGTTCACTGATTAACTCTTTCCCAAATTTCAAAGTGTCCAGAGGAAAACTAGGTCTTTAAAGTAGGGATTTTACCTTTCTAAGGTCAAGATGACTCTTAGACTATGATGGAAGCTCTGAATTTTCTCCCCAGAAAAATGCAAGATGCATATACAACATGCTGCCTACAATTTCAGGGTATTTACATACCCTGCTCAAAACAGTTAAGAACGCTTGATTTAAGATGGTTTGTAGCAAACCCAAACCTGCACATTGACTTCTGCAGTTAGGAAAAATTATCTTTGGAAATCCTTAAATAGCTGAGAAAGTATCGCGTACTTGCTGTATGTACTCAGACTTCAGTAATGTACAAAGATCAAATATACAAAATATAACTTTGCAGTGTTACTAATTACAGAAAAAAAGAGAGAGAAGAACATAAACTTGCTGAGAGCCTAGAATTGAATATGAAAAGGTGAAATGCACACACAATGCAACTCCATTCCATAAACTTCACCTGCAATGACAACTCTAGTAAAAGCTGCTGGTTGGGCTCCTAATGCCTGCAGTACTAGCACTGGAGGCAGGAAGGTTTGAAATCACTGAAGTGTCTTTTTTCTCATGCATCAAGGGCATCCATCTTGTTGCTTCTGGTCCTTTCTTATCCTTGAAATGCACATTTGAAAAAAATAGACAATATTTATGTAAAGTGAAAGCTATCCAATAAGTCAATATGAAAAATATGCTTTTTCTTTCAAATTTATAAATAATAACTTGTGCTATTATATTTCACTTGGCAATTAAAAAGTCAGCTTTTTGGAATGTGCACTTTCACTCATAAATCATCACCTCAAATAAAGAACACACATACAGACACACAAAGAACTAGATTTGATTGGGTAATAGAAGTTTGAAGTCTAATTATTCCAAGCTAGAGTCTTGCAACCTGGAAGTTAATTTTACTATATTGAGTCGAATTTACTTTATTGAGTCGTAATCAATGGGCTTTTTTTCTTAATTTCTTTTTTTTTTTCTTTTTGTATGTGGTCTCCTGCTCTCTGTGTCTGGAACCTCTTCTCACAGCTGTGTAATGGGGGCTCAGTCACGGAGCTTGTCAAAGGTCTACTCAGATGTGGCCAGCGCTTGGATGAAGCAATGATCTCATACATCTTGTATGGGGCCCTCTTGGTAAGAATGTCCATCAAGCTGGGGATGACAGCAGAGGGGACAATTTGTCCATTGCTTGCATCCTCATTGCATAGTAACAATGGGGAAACTGCCCTGTGATAAGCAAGGATTATTAATAGCAGGAAGGTGTAGCCAACTGTGGACTTTGATGAGACTTTTTAATAGTAGAGTAATTGCTTTAAAATAAGCATGTAAATTTCCAATTTCCCGTTTCTCTTTCCTGTTGTTTGGCGGTGGTGGGACGCCATGCAGGGCCTTCAGCATTTGCACAACAACCGAATCATCCACCGTGATGTGAAAGGGAATAACATTCTTCTGACAACAGAAGGAGGAGTTAAGCTCGTTGACTTTGGTAATGACTGCTTGTCGTTTGTTTTCTTGATGTGTGTAGTTTAGCCAAAGGGAACAATTTATTACAATCTCAGAAGACTGGGGCCTCTCTGTTACACCATAGGCTGCAGGACTTTTCCAGTCAAAGGCAGGCTGGAGAGAGGGGGTTTTACCAGATGGATCACCCTGGGAGATGCTGTTTGTTAATCTATTTTCAGCTTCAGAAGCAATTTTATTAAAGATAGAAAAGAAAAGTGTTTCAAAAGGAGAACTTGATAGGAAAACTTTCTGGTTTTCTAGTAAGAATTTCAAATCTCAGGGCAATTGTCTACAATTTACATTTTGTCATTTCTTCTTTTGCATATGAAAAGAGAGAGCAGTTTCATTTTTTAAATGACTTTCACTAGCCTTAGGCATACTTACTCCCAGTGAGCAGAAGGTAAAAATAGTCCTGTGGGCCTGGGAGCTAACATCCCTTTAAATTGTGATTATTGCTGCTACACACGTGAGGCTGGTTGAACTGGAAACATTAACGGGAAGTGGACATGTGCAAAGAAATGCAGGGCAATTTCACCTAAGGCCAGAGAACTAGTAAATATTTCCTTACAATACTTGTGTTGATATTCACAAAACAACAAACATTTGGTTTTCCTTTTTAGATTTATTAAATGGTTTAATCATCTAAATAAGTTCAACAATGGGTCATTGTTACAAAAATGAGAAAATATTTAGAGAAACATTTTAAAAAATGTTATCAATATCATCATAGTAAAAAATAAGATTGATAATTTCTTTTATTGGTAAGAAAGAATTCAGTGGAAAAATGTGTCAGTGAATAATTTTCTCAGAAGACATTACTTAAAAATAAATGAAGCCGCTTTAGGTATATTGGTCTGTTACTAAAGAGCAAGCAAAGGAAAATAGCAGAGGAAGCACTTTGTTCAAGTCTTATGCTCCTCTCTCTATATAAGGAATGATCTAACTCCAACAATATGCTGCATGTTTAGCATTAGAATGTATTTTCCACACGATCCTGGGGGCAGTAAATATGTTGTGAGGGAAACAACTTAGAAGGATGAGGATGAGATGGGAATTGATAATAATTTATCTATTCACCAGCTTCATGATTTGGCATGAGGGTAAATGTTCCTAATCTTGCCAGCAGAAAGTTCTGAATTTCTAGTTGCTGCAAAACAAATTTTTAAAAACTAAAACCAGAAAGGTATAGTTGTTTTTACCAAAATTGTAGTGGAAGACTTGGTAAAATGGGAAATTATCCATGGCCAATAGAATTTAAAGAGCTCTCTTTGGCTTTCTAATAGAGACTGCAAGCAGCACACACAACCATCACCCCCCAAAAACAACCTGGGGATCCTTGGCAAATTTGCACCTGATATCCTCAAAGGTGTGGTCTTTGCTAATGAACACACAGTAGTCAGGTTTCTAAGTTCTTATCATCAATGACGTTGTGGCAACCCTTGTAATTCTCTTAAGGTTAAGACCTGAACTCCCTGATAGTTACCAGCGAGGGTTCTTAAAGGCAGGAGTGCATTTCAGGAAAGCAGAAGTTATACATTGGTTTGGTGCATGGGTATGACTTTCTCTAGGCCCCTTGGGGAGTTTAGAGCAAAGACTGATGGTCAGAGTTCAATCCTCAGTTCCCCCTTCTCTGAGGGCTAGGTGATAGTGGGTCACTTTTTCTATCTGGTGCAGGTTTTTGAACAACAGCTCAAGAACATATAAGATGTTATCTTTTAGTTTCTTTAGTGAACCAAAATACCTTGCAACTCTGGCTTGCTTGGGAGACTATTGTTACTATCTTTTGGCTTATTAGGTTAATCATTTACTTTTCAAGGCTAGTGAGGTGCTTGGAATTTCCCTTGAAGAGACTCAAGATTTTTCCTTTATTTCCATGATTGGGGGGACCTGGCAGGCCCTTAAGAGCAGACCCTGCTTTGTATCCCTATCATTATCCCCATTTCGAAGATAAAGAAACTGAGGCTCAAAGGTGAGGCAGTCACATAATTAGTAAACGGCATAATTGAGATGGAAAACATTGACTCTTAATCCGGTATACCTTTACTTCTACTTTGTTCCACATAGTATAAAGAAGAGATCTGATTAAAGGACATTGGAATTATTTTAAATTCAGATCCTCCACATTGAACTCTAGATAAGATTATTAGTCAATTTCTTATTCCATTTGACAAACATAGCTTTCTTGCCAGGTTCGCAGGCTTATAGGCAAGAAAAGGCACTGAAATCTTTTTACGTCTACACTGATGCTCTATTATAGATAATACATGCCAATCTTCTTTCTCCATAAGATGAAGCACCTTATTAAGAAAGAAATCACTTGAAATAATTTGGAAATATAAAAGGAAGATATTTTGGGTTGATCCTAGTTGTTGATATTTTTCTTTCATTCCAACTTTGCAGCATTGTGGACAGGAATGTTCATTAGGAAAAAAATATCATAATGATTTAGATGGAATGATACATGTTCCAGCACACAGGCTGGCAAACTGTATAGCTCATGGGCCAAATATGACCCACCTATTTTTGTAGGGCCCATGAGCTAGAAATGGTTTTTATATTTTTAAATGATTGGAAAAAAACCAAAGTCATATTTTGTAACGTGAAAATTATATGAAATTCAAATTTCAGCATCCATAAATAAAGTTTTATTGGAATGCACCCACTCTCATTCATTTATGTATTTTCTATGGCTGCTTTTGCACTATGACAGCAGAGTTGAGTGGTTGTGACAGAGACCAAATGGCCCACAAAGCCTGAAATATTTTCTATTTGGCCCTTTATAGAAAAAGTTTGTCAACCACTGGTCTAGCACCATCCTCTGCTCACAGCCGAATTCTGATACCCTTTTCTTGTAGGCGTTTCAGCTCAACTCACCAGTACACGTCTACGGAGAAACACATCAGTTGGCACCCCATTCTGGATGGCCCCTGAGGTAAGCAGGAACATCTAGTTCTTTGCACTTTTGAGTGCCTTGGTACTATGCCTTTTTATGGGTAAGTCATATGCTGTCCCTAATTTTCGGGGAGGAGAAAATCTTTTATATTCATTGAACTGTGAGAGTTCTAATTTGTGAGTGATCCTGATGAGACTTAATCTCAGAAAAGCAAGATTGAGTCACAGCTAGCCCACGTGGTGAAATTAGAAAAATGTATTCCCTCCAAAAGATGCAGCCCTCTTTAAGGGTCATGACTTGGCAAGTTCATCCAGCCTTTGTATAAATTAGAAAAAGTCAACTTAGCAGGATAGGTACAGCCCCTGAGATATATAGACCTGGTGAAGAGCCAGGTTTCATCTCCAACTGTCCCACAGAACTATATGCAATGGTCCTGGTTGTTTTTTGTTACCATGTACATAACAACTTCTCTTGTGTACTTTGTTGGCTCTCTGTAGTAAAACATGGGATTTGGTCCTAATTTAGTTCTGGCATCATCATAGGACTCTCTGGGAAATGATGCATGTTGAAATTTGAGGAACCTTCTGGCCAGATAAGGCATGCGCTGAAACACCAGTGCAGTTTTGCTTGTCAGGTCAGCATTCAGTTACACAGTATGCTGACCTTTGCTTGAGAGCAGCTCTCTGGGATTAAGCAAATGGGTTCTTTTTATAAGAAGACTCAGGTGGTCACTTGCTTAGATGTCTTTCCATCTCTAGTCTGTCAGCATGGAGGTCTTTGCTCTGTGTGACTGCCAAAGTGGTCTCCTAACAGAGTAACTGGCTCATACCAATCTCTGCTCAGATTTCTTCAGTGACTCCCCATCGTCTATGACCCTCCCTTTCTTACTCGGGTAATAGACCCCTTTTAAAGAAAAAGAAAAACCCTACAGATTCTAGTGTTTACTTAAATCTTAAAAGTGTTTTTAAAATAGGTTTTAAGAAACATGAAACTATATATAAACTCCTTGTCATTCACATTTGTAGAACTATAAAACCAAAAGGAAAAACATGTATTAGGCTATTAAATATGAAATGTCTGATTTCCTTAAGTACTAAGTTTGATAGTTGATATCTCTGACATTTCACTTTGACACTTATTGTTTTATTTTTATTGTGAAGGTACATCCTTATTCTTTTAAAAGTACAGTTTGGCTTGTGATTATCTTTCAAACTTTTTTAGAGGAATTTTTGTGAAACCATGGATAAATAAAAAATGTGAGTTATTTTCAAATATGAGTTCCATTGTGGAGCCAATGCAGTGCAGACAGCTCAAAATATCAACCAAGTGTTTGGGAAGGATGTGGCTAATGAATGCACAGTACGTTGATGGTTTGAGAAGTAGCATTCTGGTGATTTTAATCTTGAAAATGAGCCACATGGGTGACCTGAGACCAAGGTGGATAATGATGAGCTAAAAGCTGTAGTGAAAGTGAATCCATCTCAACCTACATTTGAATTAGCAGCAGGGTTTGACATACAACAATACTGGACCATTTGAGACAAACAGCAAGATAAAGAAGCTGGATAGACGGTCCCGCATGAATTAAATGAGCGTCAGAAGAGAAATTGTCTTGAAGCTTGCCTTTGTTTGCTATCACTACAGAAGGGTGAACAATTTCTACATCATATTGTTACATGTGATGAAAAATGGATTCTTTTTGACAATTGCAAGCATTTGGCACAATGGTTGGATAAAGATTAAGTGCTGAAACACAGTCCAAAACTGAATATTCATTAAAAAAAAGCTGATGGTGTCTGTTTGGTGGTTCAGTGCTGGTATTATCCACTACAGCTTCATGAAATCTGGTCAGTTGATTACAGGGGATGTCTGTTGCAACCAACTGGATGAAATGGTGAGGAATTTTGTGGTTAAGCAGCTGAGATTGGTCAACAGAGACAGGCCAATCCTTTTGCAAGACAATGCTCGAGCACATGTCACACAAACAATGTTGCTCAATCTACACAGGCTGGATTTGGAAACTCTCTGTCATCCACCATATTCACCAGACCTTCCACCAACTGACTACCACTTCTTCCAGGCTTTAGAGCACTTCTTCTTGCAAGTAAAAATATTCAATTCTCAACAAGCTGTGGAAAACGCCTTTTGTGATTTCATCACCACTTGCTCTCCATGCTTCTTTTCTGCTGGCATAAACAAGCTACTGTTAAGATGGCAAAACTGTGTCCGTAGTTTAGGTGCATACTTTGATTAATTGTACTGCCCCTTGTTTGAGATGTAATAAACTACACTTTGATTCAAAATCAGAAATTTCATATTTAATGACCTAATATTATGAAAAAACTATTACAAAGCCAGGAACATTCAAGTAAGGAGCTTTAATTTAGTGAAACAAATGATACTGTTTTGTGGATCTCAGTTGTCCTTTGCAATGTGATTATGTTTCAGATCACAGTAGCACGGATTATTTTGAGTTGGGCATAACTATTCCCATGTACCCTGTGGTGACTCAGCTCTACGGCTTTACTCTATTTCAGCTAGCTTGATCTCTTTGTTCAAATAGCATTTCCTTTGACCGCCAACTGTTACATCTCTATATTGGCTTGGTGCTAACTTAATAGCAAACATAATATTGACACTAAAATTGTGTGGCAAATGGTCATCCGGATAATCTGGAAGATGTTTTTTACTCCTCCTTCCCCCATTATTGTTTTTATAATTATTAATATAATTATCATTAAAACAAAAGCAAAGAAAAAGTTTTCATAGAGACTTTGTGAACTCCACTTTAAGAAACACTGCAGGATAAAGTCCAAACTCCTTTGGATTGTGAATAAAGCCCTTCATATTCCAGCCCCTATCTATCTATCCAGCCTCATTTCAGATTATTTTCCCCCAACTTATTTGTTTTTAATGCTCCAACAGTAGTGAGACATAGCCCTACAGATATGTCATTCGTTTAAACCCCTAGTGTACTGGTATAGCATCCAGAATGGCCCTCAGAGCTCTGGAAAATTCCTTCTTTATCTTCAATTCTCAAATGCTAGCTCTCCTAGGAAATCTTCCCTAATCACTTGCTGACATTGAGGTTGCTATTCCTATATTTCCACTGCAGCCTTATAGCCTTCAGTAGCACACTTTGACCCCTGCATAGTAATTGCTGGCAGACAAGTCTCCCAACTGGATTCTAAGCTCTGGCAGGGACTTGGGATGCCCAGCTCTTAGTGTAGTGTTTAATACAGAATAGGTGCTCAAAAAATATCTGTTGGATGAATGAATGTGTTGGTAAAAAAAGCCAAAGGAATATGACGAATTTGGAGGGCAGTTTGAGGAGGGCTTTACAACCATTGGTATTAGCAAATTTGTCTGTAGATTTTGATTGAGCTGTTCTGAAAGGAAAGTGTAACTGAGGTCCTCCAACTCATATTTGGGTTGTCATAACATGGAAGATGGTGTTCTTGTTCTAAAACATAGCAAACTGGTATTTTTAGAATCAAAAAACATAATTAAGAGAAACCTGCCCTTGGCTTTATACACTTATTAGAGGTATTTCTGACTTTCCAACTTCAGATGGGTTGAATAAAGTATGTGGAGTGTTTCTATAGGGGACAGTTTAGTGGTCTATGGTGAGCACCTATTGCCTGGATTCCCTGGAACTGATTCTGCTCTCAGCAGGGTAAAGCCAGCACTGCATCCTGCCTGTTGCTGTGGGTGAATTGAGGAGTAGGCAGTTTAAGGCGTGGAGACCTTGACAGCACCTTTCAGGAACAAATGTCTGACTGCTCAGTGCAGAATTCTCACAGGACGTGTGCTCATGTCCAATATGCTCCAGGACCCAGGCTGTAGTTCTTGGGACTCAGGCCGGCACCATCCTCATACTTTTATTTTCCAAATGGAGAATTACCTTTTCTAGCAAAGCCTCTTTTTGCTCCATAATCCTCCATAGGAATGTCCAAAAGAACAACCTTCCATTTGTCAGTTCAATTGAACAAACATTTATACTGTCCACTGTGAGCAATGCTTTGGGTCAAGAGCAGTTCTTGAAAGTATAATCAGTAATGGTTCAAATTAACACTGTCTTCATATGATGGCCTACATAGAATATTAATCTTAACATGCTTTCACTTCTATTTATGTGAATAAGTGGTATTTAGATTAAATATGACAACATTGCATGCAACTCCAATGCCAGTAGAATAAAACCATTGCAGATGACTTGTGCTTTTATTTTTTAAATGCAATGGAAAGATCCTTGATCCTATTTTATTTTTGAGAAGTTGAACCAAATTATAATTTTGCCATTTTTATTACCATTTTTATTTCACAAGCTTGAGTAACTGTAATATTTAATTCAAATAGTCTATACTATGAGCTAGGTAGCTAATGGAATGTGACCATACCACAGTCAAATGTTGATAAGCAGTCAAGACACACAGTTCATTGGGGCAGCTCAGAGCTGCAGCATGAATTGACTATCATATTGTCAACCCTCTCTACTAATTTCCTCTCACTGCCTCATTTGGACACTGCTAAAGTTGAAAAATATTGGTAGAGCAGTATCAACTCAGCAATGTAGGAGAAGAATTGTAGGGGGTACCCTTAGTGTGTTAGTACTTAGAAACAATACTACTGGGGAGATAATTGCCTGGCATAGTGAAAGGTTAATCTAAGAATCAAGATCAGTACAATTTTTTTCCTTTTTAGGGATGGGGGGCTCACTATGTTGTCCAGGCTGGTCTCAAAGTCCTGGGCTCAAGTGATCCTCTTGCCTTAGCCTCCTGAGTTGCTGGGACTATAGGCACATGCCACCATGTCTGGCTTAAGATCAGTACAATTTTTTATAAACTACCATGCATGTGGGTAGCATACTGTGACTACAGGAACAATTATCTTAAAAGGGAAAGAAAAAAGTTCAACATAGAAACTATGTATCCTGAGCAAAACAATTTAAACAATAGAAAATTAAGTTTCTCATATAATAAGAACAGAGGTAGGTAATTCCAGAGCTTGTTGATTCAGCAACTTAATAAAGTCATCAAAAACCCAGATTCTTAAATCTCTCTGGCTATGAACACTGCCAGCATGACTTCGTTGTTCAGGGACTGGCTTTGGGGTGGTTATGACAACATTGCCTGTAAGTATTTGAGGGACAGTAGTGGCTACAGCCTTCCAGCAGTCACTGGTGAAAGAGCCCATGGTACAAACAGAATCTTCCTTTTATAACTGTGGGGCTGCTCTCACAGCCAACCAAGAAGTTGAAGTGTGTTCTCTTCCTATCTTGAGGTTGAAGACTTGTCCAGCACTATATTTATTTCCTAGGTTTGCTATAATCAAGTACTACAAACTGGGTGGCTTACAACAGCAGACATATCCTACAGTTCTGGGGTCTAGAAACCTAACACCAAGATGTCAGTTGGGCTGTGCTTCCTCTGAAGCCTCTAGGGGAGGATCCTGCCTTGTCTCTTACTAGCTACTGGAGGTTTGCTGACAATCCTCGGTGCTCCCTGGCTTGCAGCTGCATAACTCCAGTCTCTGTCTTTGTAGTCCCATGGTGTTTTCCTCGTGTATCTCTGTCTTCATATGGCCATCTTCTTATAAGGATACTGGTCACATTGGGTTAGGGGCCCAACCTACTCCAGTAAGACCTCATCTTAACTAATTATATCTGCAATGACTCTGTTTCTAAATAAGTTCTGTTTCTAAATAAGTATTAAATTGTTTTCATTCTGGTTGGTAAATGGCTGCTGTCCAGAACCCCTGAGTTCCCCTCAGTCACAAGAGGTGCCCCGTTTCTTTCCCTAAGACACTCCTGACTTCCTAATGATCCAGCAACTACAGGGGGAAAGTTGTGTCTGACAAGGGAGGAACCTCCAGGACCAGTTCCAGCTCATCTACCTTCTACTGGCCAGTGCCATCTGCTAACTGATCGTCAGGTATTTTGAACACTGTGCTTGCTAAGCAAGTGTATAGAGAGAAGGAAATTTTACTTACTGAGAAGTGACTAATATGCCAGGAATTGTATAAGTGGCTTTTAAAATATATTATTTGATTTCATTCTCATAACAGCTGTCAGTAGTAGATATTATTTCCCCCATTTAACAACCAAGGAAAGTGAGGCTTAAAGAGCTGTAGGAGGTACCATGCCCAAATTTACATACCTAGTAAGTGTTGAAGCAGCTGGGCTTTTCAGAGAGCATAGGAACACAAGTCCCATTTTACAGATGAAGAAACCAAGGCAGGGAGAGGATATTTGTATTCTTTTACTTTACAATGTATTTATATGGGGTACTCAGTGTGGAAAATATGTACCAGCTGAGACAACTCATACAACAAAGATAAGCAGAGATATGGTGAAAGGATACTCTGAAATTGGAGTGTGAGACACATCATTTTAAAAGATGATGTATGTGAAGGCCCTATCGTCTGTAATTGACACTGCACTTTGCAATCCCACCAATGCAAGAAGCAGTCCATGTATTAAGGATCCAGTATACTCAGCATCTTCCTAAAACAGCTAAAGGTCTCTTTCTGTATTGGAAAACAGACTTGTGGATAAAATAAACGTTTGCTTCTTTTTAGAAAATTTTTTCCCCATTTTACTTCCATCTGCTCGTTGTTGCAAACAAGAGCTAATCAACTGAGCAGAGAAACAGATGTGCTGTGAGGGCTCCAAAAATGGGTCTCTTTCTGCCTGGCAAAGGGTGGTTGATGGGACCGTTGCCATAACAACCAGCTTACACCAATGCAGAAATATCACAGGCTTTTTGCAATCACTCTTGTCTTCATTAATTATGTGGTTCCTAGCTAAATCATACAATAATGCTATTTCCTTTGGCATTGCCAGGCCTAGAGATGACAAATGAGATATTTTGTGTTGAAGAGCTAAGAAAACCATAAAACACTATAGAACTGAAATATTATTATCGTCATTGCTACCATTTTGTTCCCTAAGCTCTAGCTAATGGGTTTGGTTCCCAAATAGGAGTTAGTATTTATTGAGTACTTACTATATGCCAGGCCCTAAGTGCTTTATGTTTATTAACTCATTTATAATTCTCACAATAATGCTAAAAAGTCAGTACTATTACTAGTCCAGTGATTTATATAAAGCAGGTAAGTCACAGAAAGTAACCATTCTTGTCCTTAGACAATTTATTAGGTGATGCCACTCGAATTTGAACCCAGATATTTGGCTCCAAATTCCTCACTCTTAACCACTACATTACAACAAACTATTTGTGACCACCAGTGTATAAGATATGAATCTTGGTTTTTTTTAATTTTTCAATTATGTTAGATAAGAATTATCCTTCCTAATATGTTAAGGAAAATATAATATTTTGACATGACATTAGAAGTCAATGTAATTAATGACCAAAGGGAAGAATCTGGAAAAGTAAAATAAAGTGCTTCAGGATTGAATTAGGAGATTTGAATTTTAGTTTTACTTCTGCCACTCATTTTCTAAAAAGTGTTTGTGGTACAGTTATTTTAATATGGGTTCAATGTGGGTAAAGAAAGCACAGATTTTGGAGTCAGATCTAAGAACAAATCATAGATACTTGTTTACCCACTTAACCACTACCTCAGGCAAGTTACTATATATTTCTGAGTAAAATGGGGAGAAGTTAAAAGAGGTAACTGGCTCAAAAGTCAGAATGAAATAATGTACTGAAAGCATTTGGGGCAGTACCTGGCATGGTAAGTGCTTTACAACTTGGTGGCATAGATTGCGCCTACCCCTACCTCTGCCTAGCCTGTTCTCAACTGTAAAAAGAAGAGATTGGCTTAGGTAGTCTCTTCCTCCAAGCCTTTCTATATTACAGAGAACTTCTGCAGTTTTTAGAGGGAAGGGCCTCTTCCTACTTTCATATTCCGTGGCTCTGGTGTTCCACGAACAATGAAGTTGGGATCTCACCAAGCTCTTAGCATGGGTGAACTGATGATGGCGACGTGGTCTGTTTTACCTGGCTGTCTTTTAAGAGACTGGGAATTCTTGGGACCCCTAACTGCCAGTCTTATCACCACAAGGAATGCAGGATTTGGGAGCTCAGGAGGGTCAAGTGAGAAGTTTAGAACTTTAGCTCATTGGATGGAAGACCTGTGTGCTTTCCCCAGAAACATTTATCTCTGAGATTCTGTAGCCTTTTGCTGGTCCCTGGTTTCCCCCGGGTGTTGTGTGTTAGCCTCTAAGAAACAGATTCTTTCCCTTCTTGTTCTGGGGCTGACCCTGCCTACATTTGCAGTGTGCTCCTGCCTTCTAAGGCTCTGAGGCACGACCCAGGGCTCAGGGCTTCGGAAGGTGAAGGGCCCAAGGCAAGGGTGAAATGACTGGGTGTATCACCAGCTTTTCACTCAGCTCCAGCAATAGCTCCCTCTCAGCTGGAGCTCTGTGGGGAGGTTGAGTCATATGTCATGCATCAGTGTGGAGGTGGGGGGCTGGCCCTGGAGGCGGTGGTGACATGTCATCACTCTCTTCCTGGTGGGTCTAAGTATAGGACCTCATCTGAGGGCTTCAGGTCCCAGATGTGCAGAAGCACATGATGCCCAGAACAGAGGCCTCACATCCCCTCCCCTCAGTGCTAAGCAAGAAGTATCAAAGGAATAGCCAACAGGAACATTTGGAACTTTTCAGGCTGTCCCCACCCCCTTCTGGGGAGGTGAGAAGGGTTAAGGCATCTGCTGTTTCTCCTTCTTCATCCACCAAAGGGGAAGAACTGATTCTGTTACTGCAGAGGCAGAAGTGTTTGCTGAAGGAATGTTAGAGTTGACCTTGGTTCTTCCTGAGCTCTGAGTCTCAAATTACCAGGTGACTGACCTATCAATGCCTCTGCGGTCCTGTCCAGAGTACAGAGGCTCAGCACATGAAAGGGAACTCACCCCAAGCCAAACGGAAGATGGGCAGTCAACATTAGGAATAGGACCCCAGAGGAACCTTGAGTAGGATGAAGCAGGAGCAAGTGGAGGTGGGTAGACTAGTATTTATCGTGCTGTATTATGTCCCAGGTATTTTCTATACCTTTTTTAGTTTTAGAAAGTTAAACAGAATCACAGATAGAAACATATGACATTCCCAAGGACATCCTGATTTGCATGGTGCTATCAAGAGACTACTTGCAGAGAAAGGGGTATGAACAAGTAGGAACTTTCAGATACTCTGATTTGCTTCCCTTCCTATTTTTCAGATGCATCACAGAGGAGAAAAACATTCTTTTTTTTTTTCCCCTCACTAGTTTCTTATTGTGAGCTCATGCTTCAATTCTATTACCTACTAGCTGTGTGACCTTGGGCAGGTCTCTTAACCTTTCTGAATCTATTTCCTGGCCTGGGGTAATAATACCTGCACTAAGAAGCTGTAAAATGGACTGAATTGTAGAGCTCCCCTTCACTCTGTCCTTAGCTGTGCTCTGTGGAAGTAGAGCACTAACTGGCAAAGGAAAGGGGCAAGAAAGAGGGGAGCGTGAGGGGACAGGGAAGTGAGATGCGGCAAGAACTCCATCTGCTGAATGCTTAGGTGATGTGCTTACGTGCTCATAGTGTGAAGTTACTGTGGCTGCGGTTTACTGAATACAGAATCTGTTTGGCAGCAGCTCAGCATGCTCCATGTTGTAAGGATTCCCAGGAGATGCCTCACTCAGGCAGGTAGTGGGGAACCATGGAGTTTGCTCTTGGTTTGGCCACAAACCAGCTGCGTGACTTCAGACAAGTCAACTAACTCTCCCCCTAGGGACCTCAGTTTTCTCTTTTGTAAAATAAGGGGGTTGAATGAGTGAATCCCAAAGTCCTTTCAGCGTCTGTCTCCATCTGAGGCAGCTGCTGGAGCAGGGAAGGACAGTGGGATTGCGCTGGACCTCCAAGCAAATGTGCTCCTGCAGGAGCCTCTTGAGGACTAAGAACACACAAACTTTGGGCGGGTTTACCTTTCATAGGGGAATTCTGGGGATATTGGTCCTGAGTGTGTGTGGGGGGACTTACCATGCAAATAAGAATAACTGACATCTACCTAGGGCTTTGATGGAATTTAAGTGTAAAAATCAGTGTTCTATGCTGGCCTCAAATCCAAAACTAGTTCTCTTCCACCCTCCACTAGCCATGGAGGGAAGTTGGTTGTTATGCAAGTATGCTCTGTGTGTTTTAAATTTGAACCTGGTTTTATTTCTCTAAAGGCTGAATATTACAATCCTTGCAGAAGATACTTGTAGAACATTACATTTTAATTAGAGACCCTTCTGAAGTTCTTAAGAATAGTCTAATTTAAATTATTTCTGGCAGTTTCTCGGTATATAAGATATAGATTCAATTCTAGCCTTAGTTTGAGTTTTATAATATGAAAGACCCCTCCCCCAAATACATCAATTTCAGTTCATCTAGTCCATATCTCCTTTACAAAAAAACCCCTTAAATCTCAAATATATCCTGCCTTGAAATTATATTTAATCCTAGGGAAGAGACTTCATTTGTTTATTTCTGAATCTCAACTTGTAACACTTTAAAATGTTTGCAAAACTGTTGAAAAATATTTGCCACTGGAATATTTATACTGTAACAGCAATTTCCGATTCCCGCAAAGTTCCATTTTAGAAATCTTTACAATCAATAACATTTACCAATTATGCTGCATGAATTGTGTAAGCAAAATTAAGAATCCTGTTTGCCTTTCTACCTCTCAGCCCATCTTATTTGCCAGTCTATTGCCTGCATTTTTGGGCTCAAGGTTAGCCAAGGATTAATAGCTTTAGATCTGTTTGCCTTGCCTCTTATTTAGTTGAATTTAGCTCTTGAGATAACAGCATTTCGCCTGTGTACTTGAGTGAAATTTTAATCTTGACCTTTGGTTATAATTTTGAATTGGATGATCAGTTCTAGTGAGGCAAAAAATCAGAACATAGAAGACAAACCTAATTACATTTTTAATGACATTTTAAAATATTAGTGGAAAAATAAAATAGTCTGAATAATATCTATTGTTAAGTATGATAAATTATTTTTATGAAAGCAAAACATTATAATATTATTTGCTGGAAAGCATTGGTTAAGATCACATTATTGAAAGATATTTTGGCTCAGCAGCTCTTTGATATGTAATTTGATAAATTGTTCAAGTTAAATATCTGGAGAAATCTAGGTTTTCTGAATCCAGGAGCTCATATGTTGAGTGTTTTAATTTCCTTTATATGCAGTCTAATTAATGTAGACACTCTTTTAAGATGAGGAGAGGCTGTTCCCTCCGGTTCTTATATAGCTCAAGTGTTTCTGCAAAAGGCAGAGGGTGAATCTTACTTGTATCTTGGGAGCCTTATCAATAAGCCACACTCTTGGTTCAGATTGAAATGAAACTATTAATATAATCCTGGGGTGTTTCCTGGATCAGGGTGACCTGAGAAAGTGAAAGTACTACCTAAACCTTGTGCTTGCAATAGAAAGGGATATAGTTGGGAAGGGAATTTCTTTCATTCTTCTTGTATTAATCTCATGGGGACCTAGTTTTATAATGTGACAACTTGTTGATAAAGAATCCCAACAGTCAACAAATACCTGGGAAGAAGGAACCACACCTTTGAAAGTTAAGGCAAACTTTTGAATATTTAATAACACTTTCAAGACACAAAACAAAAAACTTGCTCCTTTCTATTATAGAAATAATTCATGCTCCCTATAAACATTTTGGAAAATGCAAATAAAAAATATTATGTATGCATGCATCAATGACCCAATCGTATCTACCGTCAGTGTTTCTGTATCTTAGAAAAAGCTGAATAACTAGCATTTTCGTAAACAGTAGTTCAGATGAAACCCATAAAAAGGGCGTGAGGTGCAGGGAGATTAAATATTTTGCCAAAATCACCCAGTGAGGGGGTGGCAAAACCAAAATAAAGATGTCAGGCTCTGGGATTTTCTGGTATCAGCCAGAGGTGCAAGTCTCTCCACAACCCAAGAGCTGCTGACAGTTGTTATTTGTCTGCCATTCTCTGGTTGGTAGCTGAGGAAAGGCGCAGCCATTTTCAACAGAACTCTGTTGACCATGCCCAAGGTTGGATGAGAGGATAAATATGTGTCAAAGTGGTTGTGCTATCAAGTTGTGGGTGTGGTTTCACTCCCTAAACTCCTGCAGGAGAGAGGAGGAGGTGCTGCCTCTGGAGTGACTAAGGATGGATTTAAGAAGCCTGGAAATGGGGAACTTGTTAGTGTAAGGAAGGCTAAAGAGAGCTGCCCCACCAATCAAAGAAAACTAACTGCTGCGTTTTCTCCCAAGACCAGTTGAGCTAAAACATTGGTGAAAATTTGTTTCTTATTCTTAATACCCCCCAGAAAGAAAAGCTTTTGACCGTCAAAGAGATAACAACCAAGATTTGGGAGGCTGAGGCCCACTGCTCGGTAAAATAGCTGTTGGCATTGGGCACTAAGGCTGCCAATGCATAGATATTGCTAGTAATCCTGACATTAGTGTTTTTCCTCTTCCTGAAATAAGCAGCACTGTAGTCTAAGTGTACCAGAAAAGCCATAAGTTGGTATTTCAAGGTAGGAATGTGGACATGCTCCATTAACCAGCATCCAAACAATTGCTCTGTCGCTGAAGCTCATCTTCCTTAACGTAGGCATTATCACAGCAACTGGCATATTTTCACAGATCTTAAGATCTTCTATAAAATATTGGCAATAAAATCCCCTCAAGGTTCCAGCCATCCTGTTCACACCCCAGAATAATGTACTGTTTACTCTAGCTAATTTGCAAGGGAATGTTAGCAATCCTAACCCAAGATCACTTATTTGGAAATAGTGAAGTCATAGAATATTAGAGATAGAAAGGATAGTATAGGTCATTCATTCCCACCTTGCCATTTTATAGATCAAGAGAGGACTTGATAGCATAAGCGATTTGTTTACGCCTGGTTAAAGGCAGCACTCAGACCCAATGTGAACTTGTTATATTGCCTAGCAAACTGATTTCTCCTTCTGATTTTCCTATTTTTGTAAATCATTCTTCTGGTCACCCAGGATCAAAATGTCAGTCTTCCTTGATGTATCCCTCTCCCTACCCTTCCATTTTAAATCCCTTGAACTCTCTCTCACATCTATTCTACCCGCCCCATCCCATGGCCACCATCATCATTGATAGTCCTGTGATTGAAGCCAAGACTCTAAGTAAAGGAGATTAAACACTTGCCTTGGGCATGTCTACTCCTTGAGGCAGTAAAGGTGAGGTGAAGGAGTGTGAGAGGGTGAGGTGTTTGGGGTCCCGGGCCTGTGTCAAAAACCATCTCAACCCATTTTTCTCCCCCCTTAATATGACTTACAGAATCTGGAAAACCCGGTCTCAAAGCAGTGCACC
Source organism: Lemur catta (assembly GCF_020740605.2). Taxonomy (NCBI): domain Eukaryota; kingdom Metazoa; phylum Chordata; class Mammalia; order Primates; family Lemuridae; genus Lemur; species Lemur catta. The sequence continues at coordinate 55,553,352 of NC_059135.1, read as the reverse complement.
TACTTGCCACTGCCACTCTCCTTTCTTAATAGAGCATCATAACAACTGATTCAGAGAGTTCTTTGTGAGGTCGCTTTATCCTGGGGGCAAGAGAACCAAAGATTATTTGATCATCCAAGCATCCTTAACTCAGCTTTATTTTACCTAGGGACAAGGAGAATGCTGAGCTAAGGGGAATGATATTACTCTTTTCTTCTAAAGAAACAGTTAACAGACTTTGGTGTTATGTTGATAGGGAATCCAGTTATAGCACATGTTGAGCATCAGTTGGGACTCATTCTCTTAAGACTGCTTCTTCAAATCCCATCACACGTGTAACCCACATAAAGGGCTGTTTCCTCCTGTTAAGGAGCAATCCTGAAAGAGAGGCCCTCTGAGAAGATGGAGTTTAGGTGACTAAACCTCAAAAAACCTGGTTAGTTTAGTCAAAATCTGAGTGCAGAAGCTGCTAATTTTAACTGAATATAAACTTTATTATATATAGCACTTATCATATGGCAATGATTTGTTTACTTATCTTTCTCCGTGCCTGGATTCAAATTCTGTCCCTGACAATTACTGGCCACATGATGCTGGGTAAGCTGTTTAACTGCACTATCCTCAGTTTCCACATCTACAAAAGGTGATAATAGCACCTACTTCACAGAATTACTATGAAGATTAAATGCAGTGTGTATTTGACTTTCTCTCACCAGGGCCCACTACCATGCCTGGCTCAATAATGGGTACTCAATAATTATTTGTAAGTTATTTTATTAGCGTAATTTTCTGTAAACTTCCTTGAAAGGCTGAGCTTAAAGAATTTCTTCGTTATGTGATGAATTGACTTTTGGGAAGAGAATAATTTGGCCAAGAGACGCTTTTCTATTAATTGGAATGAGCTGAAGATATCATCTGTTTGTAAAGAGAAATAGAAACCAGATAAAAGTTTTGAATATTTTATGGCAGTACTTGAGAAACGTTAGGATATCTCCATTCCCACATTTGGATGTATTCTTGGAATTGCCTTCTGTGTCCCATCCAAGATGGCTAGAAGTTGATTCGAATTTCTCCTTGGAAGTTGGAGACTATGGGCACTAGATACTTTTTATTTTCTTGCTTAGCCAGCAGTGGTCTCCCTCTAATATCCTAAGCATTTGGAACCCATATCCTTTATTGGACACATTAGTACACATTGTCTGAGGACATTTGTAGTTGTCATGGTTTATCATTTCATTATAATATGTTCACTTTATATTGTCAATTGGTCCTAGCTCCTGTGGGGGAAGCATAGAGTCTTATTTCTCATTCCTTCACAGGGCCCAGCACAACATCATGAAGAATGGTGAACTATTTGCTGATTGATAGGTCTAAAATTATGTTTGCTCCACACTTTTGAAAATGTCATTTCTGAAAGGGAAGGTGTCGAATAGCCTTCTCTAGGGATCTTTAAAAATAGTGTAGGTTCTCACCTGATTGAGATGAGGAAAGTGAGGTCTTTGAGGGCAATGAAATGGCCTCTGGTTCTGACATTGGAATTATCTAAACTTTAGTTTGAATGCATGTTTGAAAATAACGTGTTAAAAGTGAGACAGGATATTCTATGAAGGATATTCTATTTAGAAGATAGGGCTGGACCAGGCCAAGGATGTGGGATTATGGAAAATGTTCTCCAGTTTAGAACCCAGAGGAGAAGGGTAGAGGGCAATTATGGGAGCAAGAGCACAAGGTCTAGGGCAAGGTGGTTGGCACATTTTGCCAGGTCCCGCAAGTATCACTGCCATCAATACCACAAATTCAGTGGCTTAAAACAACACGTTTTTTATTGCCTTAGTCTATTTGTGCTGCTGTAACAGAATACCTGAGACAGGGTAATTTATAAAGAGCAAAAATTTATTCTCTCACAGTTCTAGGGGCTTGGAAGTCTAAGATCAAGGTGTTGGCATCTTGTGTGGACATCCTTATTGCGTCCTCACATGGCAGAAGAAAGCAAAACCCACTCCTGCAAGCCCTTTTTATAGTGGGTAGAACCCTCGTGACCTAAACACCTCCCAAAAGGCCCCACCTCCCGGCGTTGCTGCATTGGGGATTAAATTTCCAACACATGAATTTTGGGGGACACATTCAGATCATTCCAGTTATCTTATGATTCTCTAAGTCAGAAGTCCAGTGTGACTCTTGCCAGGATAAAATCGACCTCTCCATTTGGAAGTCTCCCAGGCATCTGAGACTTCCTCTATCCTAAATGGAGCTCTAGCTTTTCACCCCATGTCTGTTTCTGCTACTGTCTTCCCCATCTCAGTAAATACCAATTCAATTCTGACAGTTTCTCAGGTCAAAAACTTTGAGTTGTGCTCAACTCCTTTTTCTTATAAGCCCCATTCAGCAAATCCAGTTGGCTCAATCTTCAAAATTATATCTAGAATCTGATTATTGCTCACCATCTCTCATGTGGATTCCTGCAGTAGCATTTTTAACTGGTTTTGTTTTTTCTACTCATATCCCATTTCAATTTATCCTCAGCATAGTAGCCAGAGTGATCTTGCTAAAACAAGCCAGATCTGTCACTCCTCTGTTCACTATAGTCAGTTGTCCCATCTTATTCAGAGTAAAAGCTAAAGACATTTTGATGGCCTAGAAGGGCAGCCCTGTCACTCTGGTTTCTGTGTGTTAACCATCAGCACTACTTGTTTGCCTCATAGGTGTTTGGATCACCAGACATCAAAGTTTCCCACCTGCCCATAGCCATGGTTCATCCTGGCAGGCAGATTTCAGGTCAAACAGGGGTACCTGGTCCTTCCACATCCTTCCACCCCTTACTTCTGCCCTCCCCACTGTGATAATCATCAGGGTCTGAGTGTAGAGGCTTTTCCTGCCTGACTCAAAAAGTTGATAGAAACAGATTTCTCTACAGGGTCCCATGCTCTCCAGAGCAATGACAAGCCCAGGGTCATTTTCTGGTTCTGCTGCTCTTGTACCCAGTCAGGCCAATAGTTGAGTAGCAGCTCCTGCTATAATGCAAACCAGTTGTTGGGGTTTGAGGAGGGGGCAAATGTTCTTGGAAAAAGGGAATGGGGATTGGGGTGGTTCCTATTTTATGTTAACCACATCAGTCTTCCAATATCTTTCCCTTCAATTCGTGACACTCCTGGGGATTTTGTGCAATAGACAAGCATCTTTGAGAACAACTGTTCTTTGTTGCTGAATTCAGTAGCTGGTGATGAGGTGAAGGATGTAGACAAAGGCTTTCCTTAAAGGATGACAGGGTGGGGACAGTGTGTTATTTACCATTGTGCTTCCCCTTGGGCTCTTCTTGGTACTTAGAAATTTCAATGCATGTTTTTTTGAGCTGAACTGAAACATTTTTAAAAGTTAACGAACATATCAGGTGATAAATTAGTCACACATAAATAAGGCCTAGAATTCATGCATCTTATTATTACTGGAATTTAATATCACTGTGGCCAAGGGAACTGAGAAGGGGGCTAAGATTGGCCAAGGGCCTTTTTAGGATATCTGAGGTCAGTGGAATTGATGTGTTCTGCTTTTGTCTAATAGGTCATTGCTTGTGAGCAGCAGTATGACTCTTCCTATGACGCTCGCTGTGACGTCTGGTCCTTGGGGATCACAGCTATTGAACTGGGAGATGGAGACCCTCCCCTCTTTGACATGCATCCTGTGAAAACACTCTTTAAGATTCCAAGGTAGGCCACAAGATGGCGCTCTTGACTCATCAGTTCTTTGTGAAAGGGCTACTAATCATAAGCAATTTCTCTCCAAACATGACAAAGCCTGTTTGTAAAATATATTTCCTTTGGAAAAAACAAGGGGTAGGGGCACGGAGAGAGGATGTTCCTGAAAGATAACATACCCCAAGGAATAATAGGATCATGTTGGAACAATTGCATATTTTCAGCATTTTGTTTTTTTATTCATTTTTTTTTGTGCTTTGCATGATAAGACGACAAACACAATTTTGGATTAAGTCATCTGTCTAAATACTGGTATTTTCTTTTTAATTATATACTTTCTCTAGTATTCAGGAAAATTTGGGGGTAAAAAAATATGTGTGTCATACTACTCTATTCACTCAGACCAGCACTGAAATGTATCACAAAAATGTTGTATCAGAGATGTGTCTTACTTTCCATCTCAATGAGAATTTTGCTGAAAGAAAGAAGTCTGTTTGGAAGGTATTTAAATGCAAGTATACGAGTATTTTCTACTCTATGGATGCATTAGGGGGTTTGTACAAAGAGGTTTGGTTGGTTGTCTTTCATTGAAATCGGGCTGATATATGACCAGCTCAAGGCTCTAGTTACGGAAGAAGAAGCTATCTGGGGACTCCTTCCTGGCCAGGGTGCAGATTGATAGATAATTTGTACCTTCCAAATGTCTCTTTCAAAGGAAGGCTCTGGGGCAGGCTGGGAGCCATTTAACTGCTTTAACAATACAAGTGTTGACCTTTCCTTATCTGCACAATCACACAGCTATCACAGCCTTTAAAAATTTCTCATGATTGCAATTTGCATTTCTGATTAGCTCTATTTATATGCAGATGAGGCACTCCAGTGTTCATCATCATAATGTTATCGTTTTATACCTAATCCAGATGTGAACAACCACCAACCACTATTCCAAAAATGATTCTCACCCAAATCAGGGTTAGTCTTTCTGCCTTTTCCAAAATATAAAAATAGGTCATGATGATTAGAGGAGCAGATGAAGCTCCTGGCTTTTTTAAATTAATAGTCTAGTGAGTGTTCAAAAGGATATGAGGATTCAGGAACCAAAAGCAGCATTGTGTACAGTAACATGTCAGAAAATGAGAAATGGTATCTAGAATGTTTTGTGTGTGTGCTTTGATTTTTTACAAATGATTTACCCCTCATCATTTGTTTATTGTGGCAACATAATTTCCCAAAAATCAAGATTAAGATGTGGCTTCTGATTAGCAAGGTAAATGTACTTTTGATAAGAGATCATCTAGCTTGGTATATTTTTTCTTTTCTCTTTTTAGTATGCATTTGCATATAGACCAACTGTTCAAAAATTTCATAAGGTGATAAATGTTAGGCAGCTGAGAAGTGTGTGCATGTATATGTGTGAGTGCGTGTGTGCTAAATAGACCCTTCATCTCCAATGACTCTACTTAGCTTGCTTCTGTGTCCAGCCAAGCCTCTGATCTCTAACAATCTCTGTACTCTCACTCCACTCACTTGTGCCTGAGGACAGAGCAGATCCTCCGAAACAGGGCAGTTGCTAGAAGAGGATCCTTATCCTAACCTAGAGGCTTTGTTTCTCTCCTCCTAGTGTAACTTCCTGCCCTTTTACTGTCTTTTGGTTCCTGTGTAAGTGGTGAACGAAATCAAGGTAGGGAACACCAACATTAACAGGTCAGCAGATTCCCGATGTGATTATGTGTGCTCATGGGTGCTAAACACTTGCCATTGTCACAGCCTTAACAGCTGACTTGACACTCCTGGACACGAATGAGAGAGACATTTTTAAAAAATCTTAGCATATTGGCACATATTAAACAGCTTTTCTCTTCCTGAAACTAGGGAAAATATGTTGGCTTTATATTCACCAAGTTATTTACTTAAAAATTATCCTGTCAATTAGAATTGCGCAGTTCTTACTGAAGGGTTGTGGATTGACCAAGTGTATGTGTGTGCACATGCATACGTGTGTGAATGTGCACGTGTGAGTGTGTATACTATCTTGATTTTGAGTGCTAAAAATGTTTACTTTCCTCAGAAAAGCTCTGTGATGAAGAGTGGAGAAATTTACATATTAAGCATTTACATATTTTTAAAAGGCACTTCAATTATTTACCTGTGTGTTTCATGGGGATCCATCTCACTTTCCCCTTCCCCATCCAGTGGAGAAAAGCAAGTGACAAATAATGATGAAAATCCTTTGAATCCATTTGACTTCAGAATTATTTTTTTTTCTATTTGAATGTGAGTATTTTTAGCTTTCTGGAATTCTCTTCAATTAAACAAGAAAGTCCATTTCAGGGTACTCTGGGATCCAGAATACTGTGTGTGGCTGCTTCTGGTTTTCCTCACTGGCCTCTTCCTTGCAGGGAAGGGTTGCAGCCCTTTCCTTACTGGAAATATATTGAGTAAATTACCAAGTAATGGAAGAAAAGAAAACCTTGATTGAGTCAGGGAAGAAGTGACTTTCACAATTTGCAAAGGACCTTTGAGTTAATGAAGTGCTGGTTACCTGTGAGCCTCAGATATCAACAAAGCAGATAATTACGAAGGTTCCCTGGGCACTGTCAGAAAATGTGAAGCCAGACCTGCCTGGATGATTTGCCTGCACACAGGTCTCCTTGCTCTTCCCTTTTCTGCCTTTACCCATCATCTTCTTTTTCTTGACCTTCACATTAGAAGATGACACACGGGGTAATCGTGACCTATCTTTGAAATGCTGCGTGACTCACAATCTTTCCTACATTGCAAACACAGAAATTATCTGCTGATTGGCAGAGCATCCACTGTTTGCTGAACCTGTCAGCATGTGTCATCTCGTCTAATGCCTTTGCTCCAAAAAAGTCACCCTTCTCTGACTGTTACTGCTCTGTCTGCTGCTATTTTTCTCCGGGAGTAAGAAGAGAGGAAAAGAACGAAAACCGTTTCTCTGAACATCAGTGGATTGAGCTCTCTCTCCCAACTCTTTCCTGAGGACTCCTTTAAAATTCCAAAGGCTTAGAAGAATCTTGCAGATGACCTGGAAACAGTTTTCACTTTGAAGGAGATCTGTTTTATAGATACAATTGCAAGAATCAATAGAATTAGGGGAAATATATAATTTTGTTAGTTTCTTGGTAACCAGGTATCTTTCCTTACCTTAGAGTCTTTGGCTAATGACTCCTTCGACCTCCACGGAGAGGAGTGAGGAAGGCAGTGGGGACCAGTGTGGGTGTGTTTACTGGACAAGCACTGAGAGCTGTGTTGCCTGCCCATTGATTTGGGGCCAGGTAATAGCTGACTCTGTCCAGTATCTCATTGCATATTGAGTACTTCCATTTTATTGCTGTGGGAAAATGCAGAATGTTTTCAAGATTCCCAGCAGAAATGTCCTTGGCTGGAAATGGATGGGACAGACTGGCCTGAATATTCCAATCTCTGAAGCTAGTGATTATCCCTTCATAAAGAGAACTTTCCCTGAAGTACACAATTCGAGAAAAGGAGAACTCGTGATAATTACCAATTTATATTTCGGCTTATTTCCCTCACTAAAATCTAGGTTGTTCCAAAGTCATCTGTGCCCAACTGTATAAGTTTCTTAGGGATGCCACAACAATTTACCATAAACTTGGTGGCTTAAAACAACAGAAAGGTATTCTCTCACAGTTCTGGAGGCCAGAAGTCCAAAATCAATGAGTCAGCAGGGCTACACTCCCTTTGAAGACTCTAGGAAAGAATCCTTCCTTTCCTCTGCCAGCTTTGGGTGGCTCCCGGCTTTCCTTGGCTTGTGGCAGCATGACTCCAATCTCTGGCTCCATCTTCACATGGCCTTCTTCCCTTTGTTTCTGGGTCTTTTCTGTCTATAAGGACATTGGATTTAGGGCCCATCCTAATCCGGCGTGATCTCATCTTGAGACCCTTGCCTTAATTATATCTGCAAAAATCCTTATTCCAAATGAGGTCACATTCTCAGGTTTTGAGTAGAGGTATCTTTTGGGGGCCACAATGCAACCTATTGTACCAGCCAGCTTTTATGTTTACCAGCTTCTCGAGGAAACTAATACAAGACAATTAGCTAAATGATGATGGAAAAGATAATAATGGCTGAGATTTATCAAGTGCTATGTGGCAGGCATAGTGCTCTATGTTTGACAAGTATAAATGCAATAATCCCACAGCAACTCTGTGAAGTAGGTACTATCACAACCCCTTTTTTCCAGATGAGAAAACTAGAAATGCAGGGAGGTTAAGCAGCTTGCCATGGTCATGAACCATGGGGAGGAAAAATGATTTGAATCTGAGAAGTTTGACTCCAAAGCCCACACATTTTGTTGCTACATTGAGAAGTTAAATTTCTTACTTAAATCTTATTTATTTGTTGGTGAATTAAGTCGTGAGCACTGAGGAGACTGGGTTATATAGAAATGACTAGAACATGGTCCTAGCCTTTAAGAAGCTTACAATCCAGCATCCTTACTCCTGCTTCCAGTTTTAAACTGACATTGTCAACCTGAAATCTCTCCCTTCTCCAAATTCCCCTTCAAGCAACTGCCTTTTATTTCCTAATTTGAAACACTTAAGACAAGTGTTTAAACCAAAGAATTGTAGACTATATGCTATGTAAAAGCAGAGATACTTCAGGATATCACTGGTGGTACCCAGAGGTTTTTGTCCTATCTCACCTTCCTTGTAAACCTGCATCTGCCAGGGGTCAGGGCTATTTTTTGGTAGGGCCAACATCTCTCCCCTTGCTTTCCTCATATTTTTTCTCTTCTACCCACTTGCTTTCCTCGTATTTTTTCTCTTCTCTTTTATTTTTTTCAGTAGGAAAAGCTCGATGAGATATGCTTGGTTCTGGGGGAAATGGAAATCTGTTTCTGGCATCCTGAAGTGAAACACATTTTCTGATGAAAACAGTATTTTAAATGGTTATTTAGGAAGAAGCAATATAATAGCTGAAGTTCTCTACTTTGGGTGCATTATTAGATTTTTGTGGCTAAATAGAGTTTTATGGCCTCCTCTGAGGACTTAGACTCCCTCTAGAACTTCATGCTTGTGGAAGTTCATGCTTTTCAAGTTCTAAACTACCAATTTGCAAAAGTGCTTTAGCACACAATCCACTGGGAATTTGGGAATGCCTATGTCTTCTGCCCTAGGACACCTTTTCACTTTGTTCATCCAAACTTAGGCTTAAGTGGGGTGCTTGAGTTGCAAAGATGAACATGACAGAGTTTTTGCTCTCAAGGAGCACGTAGTTTCTCTGCCTTCTTCTCATTCATTGGTAAAGGTGAAATAGGCAGAATTCAGATAACAAAAGGGAGGAAAATCTGACTGGGAATCTAGTCTGGATTCTCTCGCACTGCCTGGATGCTGTGGGTCGTGGGGCGTGGAGGGGCATGTCACCACTTGAAACATTTGTGAGTCTGTTTGAAAGGTCTCCTTAAGGACTCAATGCCTGCAATTGACTGTTGTCCTGAAATAGAATCCTTAGGCTGAATTTTCATCTTACATAGGCATTTTTTTCAAAGATAAAGATTCCTTTTGACTCTGACTTTCCTATTCACAAACCAGTTGTTCCTACATGGGAAGCAGCAGTCCCTGCATGCTCTTCATCTGCGAGATGCAGAGGCAGCAGGGAGCCCTGAGTCACCAGTAATTGTCTTACTATTATAGAATTGTCACAAGACATTTTCCCTTAGGGCTGTGAAATATAAGGAAAAGAAATTAAAACTAAACTATTGTTGTTGAAGTGTAATGAGTGAGGATGGTGGGTGTTTAATGGCACAGTAAGGCTGGATTTGCCCCGGGGTGGGGTTTTGGTTTCTCTTCACCAACCTAGGTCACTTAGCTATTGGCCTTTTAAGCAATGAACCCTCACAATCCCAGCTTCACTCATAAAACAAGAAGTGCTAGAAGAATTAGCCATCATTTAGCATTTATTGAGTGCCTAATAGCAAAAAAAGTTTTGAAATACTCCAATAGAAAAACAATTATCTTTTATGAGTCTTTTTGTTTCTTTGGGGAGATTTCCAGTACCATTTTTAGTGGATTGTTGTCCACATTCCTCAGGATGTCTAGAGTGTGCTCCTCTCTTCTCCCCCTGGGATATCCTTGGCCCAGTACTTGACACTTCATTTCCTTGGGAACTTAGTAGCTGGAGGCAGCTGGCAGAAATGCCCCAGAAGGCTTTCACTCTGTGGAACATGTTTCCAAATTCTTTTAAAATTTGAGTTGAGCAGCTGGGGCTGTTGGTTCCTGTAGAGGTATTGCGCCCCTGAGTCCTGGCAGGCAGGAACTTTGCAAGGTTTCATTGGGGGATCAGGTGGCAAAGCAGGAGCCTGCCTTCAGGGAGTGCTGGTTCCCATCCTGGCTGAGAAGGGAAAGGCCAGGATGCAAGGTGTTGACCTACAGTGCTATCTGTGCTTTATCTTCTCATTACCCTTGTGTCATTATTTTGGCACCACTCACTTTGGCTAATTCCAGTGTTGCTCCTTAAATGATGGAGAGATGGGCAAAGAGGGTAGAGAAGGAAACAGAGCTCAAAATAGTACTAAAGAGTTGAGGCACCCTAGTTTCTTCTCAACTCCAGAAAAAACTAAGGAATAAAGTTGGGGAATAGTTAAAACTGCCTTCATAGGTTGGCGTAGTGGTAGGGCAGGGGCAAGACAGGGATGAAGAGAGATGAAGTGGTAGTCTAGAACTGTGGTGCCCAATCCCCAGGCCGTGGACTGGTACCGGTGTGTGGCCTGTTAGGGACCAGGCTGCAGGGCTCTGCTGCCCCCCAACCCCCATGGAAAAATTGTCTTCCATGAAAGTACCGGGTGGTGGTGGGGGGGGCCGCACAGCAGGAGGTGAGCGGCAGGCGAGCGAGCAAAGCTTCATCTGTATTTACAGCCGCTCCCCGTGGCTCGCATCACCTCTTGAGCTTGGCCTCCGTGCCTCTCTTCCTCCCAGTCTGTGGAAAACTTGTCTTCCATGAAACTAGTCCTTGGCACCAAAAAGATAGGGGACTGCTGGCCTAGAGGAAGGATCTTCACAGCTGGAGCTGTCTATTCCTGAGAATTCTAGAGTCAGGTGAAGCCAGTATCATTAGAAGGAAAATACACAGTAGTGGTCAAACCTGGGTATTTGCATAAGTTATCTACTGGTATGTAACAAACCACCCCCAAACTTAGTTTTTTAAAACAACAAACACTTATTATTTATCTTGAGTCTGTGGGTTCTCTGGTGATTCTGCAGATCTTGGCTGGACTTGCTTATGCATGTGTGGTCAGCTGAGGATTTGGCTGGGGCTGGCTGGTCCAGGATGGCTTTGGCTAGGATGATTTGGCTTTGTTCCATGTGGTTTCTTATCCTCCAGCAGGCTAGCCAGAGTTGTTCTCACATTGGTGACAGGTTTCCAAGCATAGATACAGGAAGGAATAGAAAATTAGACCAGTTTTGCAATCAAATTACTGTAGTGTTCTACAATCAATCTGCATGGGTTCAACTAGCAGCTCCACCACCTTCTAGCTGTGTGACCAAATTACATCATGTCTCCGTGTCTCAGTGTCCTCCCTTATAAAATGGGGATATGAATAGAATCAGCCTCATAGAGTTGTTGCGAGGAGTTAATGAATATAAAGTCCTTAGAATAGTACATAGTAAACATTTGATTCAGGCAGGGTGCTGCCAAAGAAAAGATCTCAAGGGCATATTGATATGATAAGGAATTTTCTTTCCCTTGTATCTCTAGAACTGAAAGATTCCATTCAAAAAGAGCCACCCATGAGATCAGTCACTTGAAAGTTTAGCTAATGGATTGATTGATAATTGTATAGGGAATTGAGAGATGATGAAGGCTAATTTTTCAACACATCCTTACTATTTACATCTCATCTGTTTGAAGGGCTCTGCCATTAGTATCCACAATGGATACTAACAACCCCTTTATTAATAGACACATGTCTAAGAAGTATGGTCACCACCCTATCCGTACATGAATGTTGTGACAGGAACTGCCCACTGGGAAGCAGGGCTGGCCTTAGTCTCCACTCCCATTTTGTCTGCACTCATTACGTCTACAATGAGTGGTGATGCTGTCATCCTCTGAAGAGCACTGAGGCCACAGTGCTTTTCCTTTGCTATCAATTCCATCTTTTGTCGTGGCTTTGTGCTTTGTTGAGGAGTTACATGATTGGGGCTTGGCTATTTCTCTCTATAAGGTCCCTTTATCTCCCTTGGTGAGTTCAATCTTCCCCAAGGTTCTAGAAATATCTTGTCTGCAGGTAAAGGGACAATAGCAGGAGTCCTAGACACAGGATCACTGACTTGAAATTGAGTCTCATTTTACTTCCATTTCTCTTCCAAAGAGAATGATTTTTTTTTCCAGTCTATCCTGGAAAGGCTAAAAACATTGGCAAAGGGAGGCAGAAACAGAAGCCAGGTGAGGGGATTGTAAGGAGAGCACCTAGTTGTTCCAGATGAGTTCAGGTTTCTTTGGCTGGGAAGAGTGATACCCCAGGCATTGAGGGAATATACAAGTGAGACTGGCGACCAACTGTCAGTGATCTTAGAAGAATTCTGGAGAACAGGAATAGTGTTAGAGGAGTGGAAAAGGGAGAATGAGCTTCAATTCCTCAAAAAGGGGAAGAAGGCAGAGTCTGCAAACTATCATCTGGTGAGTTGGACTTGTATCCTGGGCTAATTACTAAGATTCCTTTTTTTCCACCTTGAATAGTTTGTGGGTTCTTAAAAGAAAAAGCTGTAATCACTAGGAATTAGTATGGCTTCACTATAAAAAAGCCACGTCAGATTAATTTCCTATTTGGTGTTATTGTGAGACTGGTATAAATGGGGACTGTTTTAGATATACTATATTTGGGTTTTTGGCCTTAGGTAAAAGCTGTTGTGATACCTTAGTGGCCAAGATGGAGAAAAATAGGCTGGAGAATGATGATAGTGATGGATCCATAACCCAGGAAGGATTGTGTCGAGGAGTACTGCATAATTGTGTCAGTGTGAACATACTGGGTAGGCAAAGTCCTGGAGGCCTGAGGCAGGACTCTGCTGACCATCCTGCTGGCTGAACATTTAAAAATGTTTGATGAGTTGGAGGACTTTGGCAGCCTATCACGTGTAACGAAGGGGTGGCTGTTATGCTGGATGACAGACTTGGAATCCCAAAAGATCTTAGTTGTCAAAGGCAATGGGAAGCTCTCACAAGCAAATAGAACCCTCAGAAACTCTGGCAAACTGTATAGGCTGAGAGAGCCATGGTTTAATAGCCCATGGTGAAAAATGAATTTAACTGGGGCTGTAAGCCCAATAGGGGTCAAACAGTAAGACAATCTTACATGGTTAATATGAGGTTTGATAGAGCACATATTATAGTGCCCGGGTACCACTCCTAGAGATTTCAATTTAATTAGTTTGGGTCAAATTCAACATTTATATAAGTATATAATTAATTTTACAAATAAATATTTGTAATAACATACATAATGTTTTATATTTTCAAGTTCCCCAGATGATTCTAACGTGTAACCAGAGTTGAGAAAAATCCTTCCCTGAAATGACTATCAAACCATTGTTTGTTTTTTGTTGATATCTTAAAACTGCAGCTTCTCCTAGAAATTTTTCTTCCTGCCTTCCCCATGCTCACCCCATGGTTAAGAATTGATAAATTAGAGTTGATACTGATGGCCATGTGTTGTACATTATGAAGAATGTAAAAGCAGAGAAAAGGATTCCAGCAGAATAGTCAGTGGTGACTGCTATGGGCTGAATTATAGTGTGTTCCCCACAAAAAGATATGTTGAACTTCTAACCTGCAGTACCTCAGAATGTGACCTTGCTTGGAAATAGGGTCATTGCAGATATAATTAGACAAGTTAAGATGAGGTTATACTGAAGTAGAGTGTATCCTCAATCCAATGTGACTGGTATCCTTAAAAGAACAGGAAAATGAGGACATAGACAAAGGAGAACATCATATGAAGACAGACACGCAGGAAGATGGCCACACTGGAAGAGGCAAGGCAGGATCCTCTGCTAGAGGCTTCAGTGGGAGCATAGCCCTAGGGACACTTTGATTTTGGACTTCTGGCCTCTAGAATAAATTTATGTTGTTTTAAGCCACCAGTTTGTTGTACTTTCTTATGGAAGCCATGGGAAACTAATACAGAGACTGTCTAGTTTGTAGCCTGTTGCTTCTGGCAGCATCCTAGGGGCTGCCCAGGGTGTGATTAGAACTGGGGCAGTTGGGGGTGGGAGAGAAGTACTTTTTCTAGAAGAATCCTAGGGTTTGGGGGTGAGTTTCAATGGGCCAGCCTTCTACTCCTTCAAGCCCTAAGTGGCATTTCTGTAGAAATCAAGATGCTCTTACACAGCCTGGCTGGTCTCAGTCTGCCTCTAGATAGGAAGTGGGTATGTGAGAGATTCCTCCTCTCCCTTGCTTTAGGCTGCTAAGCCAAAAACTTCTTTCCCTATCCAGGCTCTTCTGCAGTGTTTGGGTTGCAGAAGGGAGCTCTACATTCCTTCTCCGAGTTCTTCCCAGACTCAGTACTTCCAGAGTGGAGCACAGAATGAAAAGACATGGCTGCTAACATTCAGCCTTTCCCTCTCAGAACAAAGTAGCATTTGGGACGCTGAGAAGCAGCTGTTGTGACCCTTCTGGGACAGGTGCTTTGAGGCTTGTGAAGCTTTCTCAGAAGATCCAGGTGTCTACCTGGACAGGGACCAAGCACTTGTGTAGCATGTTCCAAGGGGCAGCACCACCTACTTTCCTTGTCCCAAAGGGCTTTAAAACCTGCAGAGAGCAAGTGGGCATCCTGGCATCATGACTCATCCTGGTCAAGGGAAATGGACATTGACTTCTACCAGGCCTCATCCAGGTTTTGTTCTTTATCTTGACACTAAGTAAGTGGCCCATTCAGGGTGTCTTAGTCCATTTGGGCTGCAGTTCTGAAAGTGAGAAGTCTGAAATGGGTCTCTCTGGGCTAAAATCAAGGCATCGCAGAGTTGTATTCCTTTCTGAAGGCTCTAAGAGAGCATCTGCTTTCTTGCCTTTCCTAGCTTCTAGAAGCTGCCTGCATTCCTTGGCTTGTGGCCCCCTTCCATCTTCAAAGTCATCAATGGCTGGTCTTGTTTTCTCATATTGTATCACTTTGACACCGACTCTTCTACCTCCTTCTGTACCCTTTTAAGGGCTCTTGTGATTATACTGGTACTCCAAGATGATCGTCCTATTTTAAGGTCAGCTGATATTAATTATAATTCCATCTTCAAACTTAATGCTCCCTTGCTGTGTAAACTAACGTATTCACAGGTTCTGGGTATTAGGACGTAGACATCTTTGGGGGCCTTTTATTCTGCCTGCACGTCCCAGAGTATTCCCCAGGAATTCTCAGAAATCTCCTCAAGTGTGCTCCTACGTGCCCACAGCCATTGTGAGCTACCATCATTATGTGGCCTCTGCCCTGTTATTTCTCTCTCATATGGCTCTTCTTTGGCCACATGTACTGCTCACTTATCCACCATCAGAACACCCATGCCTTTGGGGGCTGCTGATCCTGATTACTCCCAAAGCCTCTAGTCCTGGATATCAGAGTACTGGGTTCCACCCAGAGGAAGGAAGTTAGCCATACCTGAGCTCTGAGCCACACTCTGCCACTTAGGTCCTTGAGCAACTAACTCTGTTTGTGCCTCACCATTTGGTCAGCTTCTGGCCCTCCTCTTTTGACAAAGTAGCATCAAATCCCTCTATAAAAAAGCCCCTTCTATTTTTATCCTCATTCTTTTCATTAGTCCAAGGAGCCAGAGAGGAAACAAACTCATACCACACCACTGCCTCCACCTTCCTCCATACTTCCTCTGCCTGAAACCTAACCCTTTTGTCTTTAGCAGTTTCGTAACATATGTTCCTACTCATATCAACATATACTTAAGGGAGAAGAGGAATAAGGGAGAGGTGCTGACTATTCCTGTGGTCTCCAAAGTGTGAGCATCAGAACCACCCTTCTGGGTGCAGAGAGAAAAATGAGGACTTTTTTACCTATGTATTTTTAATCTAAAAAATAAGAAATTATGCTTTCCTATTACTAGGTATAAAGATTGACACTGCTGCCTTCACTCAGTCCAAACATAAAATGGTCCTTTTTGGTTTGGTTTACAGATGAATCATGAGAAAGTGCCACAGCAAAGGGGCTGAAAAAGCCCCACTTGTGGGTTCAATTTTAGAGTTCTGAAAAGCACTGTCATTTAAGGATTCCTTGTTAAGTGGCTATGGCAAATGTCATTGAGTTTCAACTAAATAAACCTTCACAAAATGGACAAAGTAGCTTTAAAAGATTCCTGCAAAGAAACCTCAGACTGAATCTAATTCTACTAACATAAGCACAAGTGAGCAAAAGAAAACAATGGCTGAGATGATGACGTTTCTCCTCCCAGGGCAAGCTCTTCATCAGCCATGTGAGGTTAAGAAAAATGATGAGCTAATCATATCTGCTAAGAAATCATTAAAAAAATGAGAATTACCATAAATACTATTTTAAATATGGATTTATATCCACTGTTATGAACGATGAGCCCTCTTCCTAAGTGTACTTTGTGCATGAGGTTATTAGTGTGACACCATCAAGATTAGTCAGCATTCAGAACAGAAAGATAAACCTCTGCAATTTAACTACAAAATATTTTGGGGGTACTATTAAAACATGTTATTTCATCTGATTCATTTTTAAATTTAGTAACACTTATACATAATTGATAAGAAAGAAAATAATTATTGGAATATGCACTCAAAGTTTTCTACTGATAAAGCATACAATCAAAAAAGTTTGGAGACTGCTGTTCTAAACCAATAGCTTTGGTACCCAGTTTAGCCATGGTAAATAGCTCTTTTATAATGGCTTGTCCTTTCACAATTTACATTTACTGTCCTATGCACAATTTCTTTCAATCTGCACTGCAACTCTGATGGGTAGGGTTTCTTCATGTTAGAGTTCAGAGGATTCAGTGCTCAGATTCATGGTTTGCTCAAGACACACATTTTTAACGAAAGCTAATAAGTGGCAGAGGGTGAGCTTTAAGAGTTCTGTAAATTCCCCAAGATTCAATGCAAAATTCACCATTTTTAGGAAAATGGTTGTTATGAGTTGAATTGCATTCCTCAAAAAAGACACATTGAAGTCCTAACCCTCACTATCTTAGAATATGATCTTATTTGGAAATAGAGTCTTTACAGAAGAAGTAATCTTCTTCTACAAAAGAAGTAATGAAGGTAAAATGAGGTCATTAGTGTGTGCCCTAATTCAGTATGACTGGTGTCCTTATGAAAGGGGTTAATTTAGACACAGAGACAGACATATACAGAGGGAAGATGGTGATGTCACAGGCCAAGAAACACCTGAGCTACCAGAAGCTAGAAGAGGCAAAGAAAGATCCTTCCCCTACAGGTTTCAGAAGGCAAATGGCCCTGCTGACCCCTTGACTTTGGACTTCTAGCCTCCAGAACTGCAAGACATTGCATTTCTGTTGTTCTAAGCCATCAGGTTTGTGGTACTTTGTTACGGCAGCTCCAGGGAACTTGATACAGGTGTCCATAGCACTAAAGTGGCCCCGGACCCCAAAACATTTAAAACCACTGATATAATCCATTGCAGCTGTAAACAGAGGAGGAAACCCAGAGACTGGAAGTGAGTTTTCCTAGGTGATATGGCTAGAGAGATCCATGGCTGCGTCCCACACATTCTGACTCCTAAGTTCAACTTTAAGGCCACGAGAAGTGAATGTGGGGAAATGGGCTTGTCTCCTTGATCACTAGATTTGGTGTTGGCCTTGTGGTCAACCTTGATGTGGCACAGCACACCATTCTTCCAGTGACTTCAAAGGAACAAATGGAAAGCGGGTTGCATCTTTGCCTTAATGATGATGCACTTACCTGGAGATCATAGTCCTCTTCCTGGCTCCACCCTTCATTCCCTTCCTTCCCAAAGTTCACATGTTAACATTTCATTGTTAAAGGAAAAAAAATTCCCAATTATAACTAAGTATGTGCATCAACAAGGAAATAGTTCATTGGCTTGGTAATAATATGTCCTTCAACTGGAAAGGGATTAAAAAAAAATCAATGCACCTGGCACAAAATTACAAATATGGCCAGAATGACCACAGGGGAAAAAAGTTGCCAAGTGAGTTTGGCAGAATGCAAGAAATTCCTGATTAAAACAATTTTAATTCTTTAGGAGCATGTGTGTGAATAGTGACCTACTTACAAGTAGACTGTAAGTTGATGCTTGGAACTAATTTATCCAATGATTTGTTAAATATTTTTGAGTATTTACTATGGTTAGGCACTGTATAAAGCACAGCAGTAAACAAAACAGTCCCTGTCCTCATGGAGCTTACATATTTGAGGGAGGAAAAAATAGTAAACAAAAAGTATATAATATACTAGGTGGTATATAATATACTGAGGAAAAATAAAGTGGGATAAGGGGAACAGAAAGTGGGATTGCTACTAGATAAGGTCCTGTGAAGGCTTCTCTTCATAGGTAAAGAGGTAAAGAGAAAAGTCCCAGGGGAGTAAGGGAGCAGCAAGCCATGGCTGGGAAAAGCCTGAGTGCAAAGGCCCTGAGGTAGGGACATGTGGGCACATTTTAGGAATAGCAAGGAGACCAAGGCAACTAGAACACAAGTGTGAGCATGGAAGAGTGGTAGGAGATGATGCCAAAGAGAGCTGGGGACAGATGATGTAGGGCCTTTTTAGGTCACTGGAATGATTTTGGATTTTTCTGTGAATAAGATGGGAAGCCATTAGCGTTTAGAGCAGAAAAGTAACATAAAATGATTTCTGCTTAAAGGATTCTTTTGGATGCTACATGAAGAATGGAATGTTAGGGAAGGGGGCAGTAGGAGTGGAGGCAGAAAGTCAAGGTTGTAACAAGCAAGTCAGCACAGGGCAGAGGGAAGGGACAATGTGGAACGAGGTGGCTGTGTGGACTTGGTGACTGATTGCGGGGCAGGGTCTGTGGACCAGGAAGAAATCAAGGCTGATCCTTGTCCACATACTGGTGGATATGCTTCCACCAACTGTGCACGGAAGCTACTCCCTAAATCTGGGGTCCCAGTGAAAACCCTGGGCCTGCGCTCTTCCCCGATCATGTTCCCATGCCAGCACCCATCTTTGCATGCTCCTTTGTGTAGCGGGGCCATTTGTCTGTTTGATTATCTGTCTCCCCAGAATAAAGGGCCTTTGAGGGCTAGGAATATATCCTTCTGAATCTTTATATCTGTCATAGCACCTAGCACCACATTTTATGCCTACTATATGCTCAAAATGTTTTCAAATTTAAAAATTATTTTGAGATAACTGAGGATCATTGTGTCATTAAATAAGTCTTAAAATATGGAAGGATAGATTGGTTTGGTAGAAATTAGTGAGGAGATGGTAAAAATGCTAAGTGGCAGGGGCTTTTAGAATCAGATGCTGGTTATTTATGGCTGTGTAACAAACAACCCTAACACTTAGTGGCTTAAGCAACAATTGATGGTTTATGATGACACTGTGGGTCAGGAATTCAGGCAGGGCTTGGAGAGATGGTTTTTCTTCTCCGCATAGTGAGTGTCAGCTGGAGACATCAACTTGGCTGCTGCAATTCAGCTAGCAATTGGGCTGGGCTGGAAGGATCAAGAAGCCTGTGCTCTTCCACATGGCTTCGTCTCTCTGCCTGGTTCCCTCACAGCACAGTGGTCTCAGGGTGGTTGGACTGCCTATGTGGCAGTGGGCTTCCAAGCAGGAGCTGTCCCCGTGCAGGAAGGCAGAGCTGCAGATCTTGTAAGGCCCAGCGTGGAAGTTACATGTATCACTTCTGCCACATTCTCCTGGTCAGAACAAATCACAGGCCCAGCCCAGATTCAAGGGGAGGAAAACAAACTCCACCTCTCCAAGGGAGGAGTGGCAAAGAATTTGCAGCCATCTTTAATCTACTACGCAGGCATTCCTGGATTTGAATCTTGCTTCTACCACTTGCTGGTTGTGTGATATTGGGTAAGGTAAGTTACATGAATTCTCCCAGCTGACAATATCAATGTTATTGGGAAAAAGTGGTATGGCAAAGTGCCCTGGCATGTAGTATGTGCTCAACAATGCGCTTAAAGGATAAATACAATGAAAATTGGAAAGAGTGTGTTTGTTGGATTTGACATTTAAGAGACCTTTGGTGACTGCTTAGTTTTGGAAGAGAGCAGTAGCAGGGTGAGGAGCGAAAGCTAGTGGCAAAAGTTAAGCCGTAAATGGATTTGAGGGTGGTGAGTGCAGCTTGTCAGTGAAAGGGGAAAGCCTGCTGTCATGTGAGGAAATCAGGTTAAGCCAAAGGGGCAAGTATGAAGGTGGAAAACAAAGACAAGTGAGAGGAGATAATTGATGAGGGCAGGGTTTTAAAAAGGATGCTTAAGATTTTACAGAATTTATATTTAGAATGCTGTGATGATGAACCAGAAAGCTGTTGGGATTGGCTTTCATAGCAGGACTCTGTCTCTTTATCTCTTCTTGCCTCCTGACAGAGGGCTTTCTTGTCCTCACCTTCCAAAGTCTCCCTCTGGTTGGAGACAGACACTTAAAGAATATGTAGCACCTCTAGATTTTTAACTCTTGGCCTCAATTTCAGAGCACCATGAATCCTTAGCTTATAAATCACACTGCTAGAGGTTCCAAGACTCTGAAAATGTTCATATGTTCAAAAAGGTTCCAAAAGAAAGCACTTTTCTATATAAGTTGGAAGGTAAATGTAATAAAAATCTCTATCATACATGAGTTTGGGAGTAATTATAGCATGGCTGGGACCAGAATCAGGTAATCAGAGATGTTAGGAGCATACACTGGAACCCAGTTCCCATGCCAAGGTGTGGGTGGACACAGAGACAGAGGCAGGTGTGCTCAGGCTAGGCAGGGGTCAAGGCATGTGGCAGGCAGGGGCTAGGACACAAAGTGAAGGAATTGTCAGGTCAGAGGGATGTCAAAACCAGGAGCTTTGAGATAGGCAGAGATATGGAAGTCAAACGATGTTAGTCCCCTACTTTCATTACAGTCCAGTTAATGACAGATTTTGTTGCTCGAAGAAAGTTTGAGGTCCTACTGATAATTTGTGTTTAGCTTCCACTCTTACACTTTGATTTTTCTCTTTTCTCTAGTTAGGTGTACATTTCTCCATCACTTAGCTCATCCAGAAAGTAGTTAAGGCCATTTGCAAAAATATTTAAGGCCATTTACAAAAATACAGACTATGCAACAAGATGAAACATGTGAGAGAAGGAATTTTGCATGAATAGAAAACAAAGATAGGAAAAAGAAGATTAAGCCAAGGAGAGACTGGTAAACAAAACACGCACAGTACTTTCCTATGTATTTGACAACACACTTACTTCTGAGCTTCCTAGCTTCCGAGACAAAAAGAAAAATATCGGTTACACATTTGCAGTATTCAGAAGACTAAACACAAGCGGAGTGCTCAAGATGAGTAAAATTGTATACCATGTCTTCACTATAATCTTTATGGTAAGTCCAGTAACAGTTTTTCAGTATAGATTGATATCATGATTATAAAGAAAAATTCAATTGAAATTGATAAAACAATGCAGCCCTGCATGTATAGTTCTCTGGTGGCATGGCCTAATACAAAATTAATATTTGGATTTTGTAGAGTAATGGATTGAGTGCCTGCCTTGGCCACAAAACAAAAACTTATCTAAACTCAATAAAGCATTAATTTCTAAACTAGCTTTAATTTATTTCATTTCCTGGTATGCTCCCTGAGTTGAAAAAATGAATTTCTAGGTAACTTATCAAGGTGGCTTATTGTTGGTTATAAGCTCGTTATATTTTTGTGGGATATCTGCCAGAAATTATGACTCTGGTTGTGGAATACTCTTAAGTCATTTTTTTCTACAGCGCATCTATTTCTTAACAGTTTGTGTCAAAAAGGTCAGTGCTCTACATATATTATTGAAATGTGTTCATTATCCTTTTCTTTGTCAAGCAGGGGAATGGGAGGACTCTGATGTAAGTGAGAGAAAGAAGTCCCAGGTTCCATGTAAGCATCACAACAACTTGGGGTCTATAGTGAGTTCATACCTCTTAGTTCATGACAGATTCTCATCCATGGGGTCAAAAGTTGATGGAAAGTCAATAAAAACTGTAAATAGTCCCATGTCATTCCTAAGTGGTTTCTCTGATGGCAATAGAATAAAAACAGTAGATAATGGCAAATGACCATGGTTGGCATCCTTTGCTCTTCTTGGGTAATATCAGCAGAAAATGACCACACTTGCAGTTTTCCAGAAAGGTAACTCATATATATATATTATTATTTTTTAAAACCTTTAAACTGTATACAAGTAATTAGAATACATACATAAGCCCAAAGAAGAAAAAGCAAAAAGCCCACCATCTGGTTAACATCTTGGTGTATATTTTCTTAGATATTTTTCTAGGGTATATTTCCATATTAGTTAGAGTCAGGAAAGCTAGCTAGAAATCTCCCAACCTTAGAGGCTCAACAGATGAAAGTTTATTTTTTGTTCACAGAAAGCTCAAATAGCTGCAGGGGGTGGGGCGAGGAGTGGGCTCCGCCTCACACAGTCTTTGGGGGACCCAGGCTGATAGAGGCTCTGCCATATTTAACAAGTGGACCTGCCATCTCCTAGGGCCTCTTCCTGCTCTGCTAGATGCTCTGTATTGGGCTGGCAGACAGGTAGAAAGAAAATACAGGATTGCACAAGAGTGGCATCCATTCTTTATGACCACATTCCATTGGCCAACACTCAGTCCCATGATGACACCAAATTATAAGGCTGGGAAATGTAATCCAGCTCTGTGTGCAGGAAGAAAGGGAATTGGTGTGGTGGACAACGAGTCTGCACTAGTTGTCCTACTCCCATACACATGTATATTCTTTCAGAAAAATAGTATCATGCTATATATACAGTTATATATCTGCTTTTACCGTAAGGATAAGATATTAAATAAATATCATTATTCCCACTAGATGTGGAGATCAGGTCCTTTTGCCAGTCTTCAGCCCTGTAGAGTTATCCATTCCAAAGGCTTGTGTCAACTAGTCAGGAAAATTCTCACTTTTCCTGTCTTTGGAAAGTTCTTCTAGAAACTTTCTTTCTATGTTGCTATCTGACAGAAGCAAAGTTGTAGATATAATAATAATCTGTGCTAATATTTATTTCAAGGACACAGACGATGGAATTTGAAGATTTAGTCTGGAGACCTAGAGTATATTAGCATCCCAGAAAATCTGGCATGTAGGTGCATAGTTGTAAAAGAGCTTAGGCTTGGAGAGAATCTATGTTGGAGGAAAAACGGATAAAGAAACTGAAGGAACAAAGGTGGCCTGAGGGACCTGAATGGGATGTGATACATAAAAGAGGAATTTGGGGGTGATTTCTAGAGAAAAGGGTACACTCCACTAAATTAGGATCTTGTTGGCTATGATGAAAAGATGAAATAGTTGAGAAAATGACAGAATGACTAGACCTAGTTTTTATGGGTACCGACGTAGTGTGGACACAAGAAAGGATGAACTAAAAAGAAGGGTTTGACCCAAAGAATCCAATTGTAAAATCTTATAGGACTGAGTTATTGAAATAATGATCCTAGTGGAAACTGGCCAGAGTATTAAATTAAATATTGAGTAATATAAGGGTATGTACTTAAAAATTTGATTTTCTATATAGTCATTTATTCAATTTATTGAACATTTTTGCCTACGTGTAACTCTACTACAAACTTGGGTGCTGGGTGAGATGAGGAGATAAAATTTAAAAATCTAATACCATTTACTGCCCTTAAATTTTATAATTATTTAGTTGGAAAGACATATGAAACATAAATAATGTGAATATATAAAAGAGTACCAAATTAGCAACACTCAGACGGAAAGAAAATATGTGCAACACATAAAAAGTTAGTATCCATAATATATAAAGAACTCTTTAAAATAAGTAAGAAAAAGTCCAACTGAAAAAAAATACAAAGGATAGAAATTAGCATTCCACAGAAAAAACCTACAAGTGCCCATTCAAAACATGAAAAAGTGTTTAAATGGTCAAATCACTATACACAAAAATCAAGAAAATGTGAAATAAAATAATAGGACATGCCTTAGCTGCATGATAGGTGCACTTCTATTACCTGGGTCCAGGTTGTTCGAGGGATCAGCATGGGGCAATTCTGCCCAAGTGAAGGTGAGATGCCAGCTGGGAACCTGCTTTCGCACAGGTGGTTGTGCGTTTCACAGGATGCCTCTTAATGTGAGGGGTTCCTGCTATAAAGAGTGTGAGTCTGGTGTTTAAAGATTGTACTTTATCATATGACAATGCCCCCAAACATTTCATATATTTTTTCCTAGCTCCAGAGATAGCCTAGGGAAAAATCTGGCTGGGTTGTACATATTTGGAGTGTGTTGGTCACCGAAGTGGCATATTTCTAAGAGATCTTCAAAGGTAATTTTGACTATAAAGTATGTGGTTTTCACCTTACCACTTTAGAACTTAATCCCCCCTTCTCCTGTAACTGTAATTTTACTCGACTGGTTTTTTTTTTTTTCCCCAACCATCAGATTAGCAAAACTTGGAAAGACTGCTAATTACAAGTATTGGTGAGAATGTGGGGAAATAAGGACTACAACTCTGAATGGAAATATCAGTAAAGGCTTTCAGAGGGTGATTTGGCAGTATCTTTTGAAATTTGAATAAAAATACACTTTGGCACAGCAATTCTATTCTTAGGAATCCATCTATAGGCATACCACGTAAGTTCATTGAGGTAAATATACCAGAATGTTCATTGCAGCACTTTTTTGTGTGTGTCAGGAAGAACTAACCAAAAGTATGGGAATAGCTAAATGATTATAACATGTACATTCCCTGGAATATTATGCATCCATTAGAAAGAATGTGGTAGATCTGTATGTCTTGACATGGAAAGATGTGTATGTTTTGACATGTTTTAAAAACAGGTTCTCAAACTTTAGTGTTCATCCGAATCACCGATAGGGCTTGTTAAAACAGATCAGTGGGCTCCATTCCCAGAGTTTCTGATTCAGTAGGTCTGGTAGGGGGAGAGCAAGAAGAATTTGTATTTCCAAATAAGTATCAGGTGATAATGATACTGCTGGTCTGGGGTCCGCATGTTGAGAACAACTGTTCCACACCATAGTGTTTAATGAAAAAAATGAAGTTTCAGATTATTATGTACAGTATGGTCCTAGTTGCCATGTCTCTGCATATTTGAATGGACATAAACTCATGGAAAAGGGCTCACAGGGTCTATATCAAACCATTAAGGGTACTTCCCTCTGAGGAGGGGCAGTCCTTTTGCTTTTTCTACACTGCGGTATTATTTAAATGTTTTACACTGAGGATATATTTATAAATTACTTGTACTAAAAAGAAAAATCACAAAGAGAAACAGGAAGAGTACAAATCCATTTTGCTCCACCCTCAGAACTAGAAAGTCTATCCAGTAGTTGTAAGAGAAACAAGACTAGAGCTTGGATGAGAAAGAACTGATAATGATAGGGCATAGAACAATATAATTAAAAGTTTCACTTTGAAGTTTTCTCATCTCTCAGACTCTGGACACTTAGCTGGCTTAGATCTGAGATATTTACTTTTCTCTGAGCCTCTTCTCTCAGATTTTAGATTTGACTTTTCTAGTTCTTGGCTTTAATCTTATGTTGTTTAAACCTGTAGTATCTCCCAACTTGTAGAGTTTAGGTTCCTGCCCTGGCCTGTGTAGACAGCCTCTATAGCATGACAGTCACTGCTACAGCATTCATTGACCATTTTGTCTTGCCTCCAGTGGTGACAAGGTCATTGGAATGGTAGTCTAGGGTGGGACTTACTGGGGTTTTCAGGGGTTGGAGCTGTGATCTTAGGGAAGGAAAGTACTCACCAAGGGAGCTACAACTCATGGTTAGCCATTGCATCAATTTAGACATTTGGTACCTTTCATTGTTTATTTAGTCAGCCCTTCTTTAGTTGAAATTGTATGGTAAATGTGAGAGAAGAGAAAGAAAAGTATTTTACTTCAGCTGCCACTACTGCCAGTTCCACAACCATGAAGTTGTGTAACAATTCACCATTTACACAGCATATCCACATGTATTATCTCAGATAATTCTCAGACCCTGAAAGGAAGTGTTTGTTGTACATATTTGCCAGACGTGGAAACTGAAGCCTATAAGGATTGCTACTAAGTCGCAACTTTGGAAGCCACATCCAGGTTTTAACCTCAAGTCTGATTTCCAAGAGTTTATCATTTCTAAACTTTTAGAAATTGGACTTGAGGTTCTTCCTTTTCTTTTCAGGTATTGTTTTAGTATTTGTTAATGGGGTAGAGAAATAAATGGGGTACAAGGAATGCAAAAGTGGTGAACATGTGTTAGCTCTAAAGCCTCTAATTGGAAAGTGGCATAATCTTAGAATACACGTTATTTTGTTTCTCAGTAATGCACATATTTCCTTCAACAAAATGGAATCATATAGGTAGCTCATAAATCTCTTGAATAGGGGCCTCTGGTGCCTACAGATAAAGATAAATCACGCTGAGAGGATGCTGAACCATGAAATGATTCTGCTAACATGTCATCAGTCTAGAATATATTTTCAAATCCCCAACAGAAGAGTGTAAATTATGAAGGGAGGTGGCCTAGCAAAGTTGATACTTTGATATTTGATACTTTTAACCTCCTCCATCTGCTGCCTGTACCTAAGTGTGGAGTCTGGCCCAGCGTGTAAAGTATAATATGCCCTGATGCTGAGTTAGCCATTTTAACATGCAGTGAACCCAGAAACTCCTTAAGCTGTGCTATCTTGTAATGTATCAGTGCTACTCGTCTGGTCTTACTAAGAAATTTTAAAAATTGCAAATAGTCATAATGACAAATTTAAATACCAAGAAGCCAAATTTATTGAGTTTTTGCTTTAAGCCCAGTGCTGACTCTGATACTACAATGGACTTTGGAAACTCCCTACAATGGCTTTTGTTTTTAAGTTGCTTTGAACGTGGTCTCAGAATTCGAGGTGGGGACTAGAAAGTTTTAGTGGTCTGTTTGCACTCAGACTTCAGTATATGATAATGTGAAAATAGCTCTTTGTGTCTAGTAGCCTTGCAAGTGCCAGCTGACTGGTGAGGGACTGCTATGTTTTTACATTTTATCTGAATGCCCCTAGACAAAGTGACAACACTTTCTTTAAATGGGGACAGAGAGAAGCACTTTATTTTTCACTTGGCCCATGGAAACAGGCTACTCCACTGGTTCTCAAAGGTTGGTCCCTGAACCAATATCATCAACATCACTTGAAAACATGTTTAAAGTGCAAATTCTCAGGCTCTATCTCAGACTTACTAAATCAGAAACTCTGGGGGTGGGACCCAGTGACCTGTGTTTCACATCACTGTCAGCCCTCTTAATGAAATAGCAATTTTGTCTTGCCCCCAGTGGAATACTCAACACTCTAGAGGGAGCCTAAGTTTTCCCCTTTTACTCACTCACAAGGAGTCGGCCGAAGCAGGGGATGTGATAGGCTACAGTAGGGATAGAGCATGGAGGGGTGGGAGTGGTAACTGCTATGGTTTGAATGTGTCCAGCAAAAAGCATGTGTTGAAAACTTCATCTCCAGGGCAAGTGTTGGGAGGCAGGGTATAACAAGAAGTGATCAGGCCATCAGGGTGAGTGAATGAATTAGTTGTTATTTCAGGAGGGTTCCTTATAAAAGGACAAGTTTATCCCCTTTCTGTCTCTCTCTTTCACCCTGTCTGTACCCTTCTGTCATGGGATGATGCAGCAAGACGGCCTTTGCCAGATGCTGTCCCCTTGATCTCGGACTTTTCATCCTCTGTGAGCCAATACATTTCTGTTCATCATAAATTACCCAGTCTGTGGTATTCTGTTATAGCAGCACAAAACAGTCTAAGACAGTAACCATTATGGGAAAGGGAGTATTGGGTAATGTGCTCTTTCTCCCTTTTCTTTTAGATGGGGGTGGTGGTGGTGGTGTATATATGTTTTCCTGAGGACCAACGTTGTAAGCCATCTGAGACTTAAGATCAAGAGGGCCAAGATTCAAAAGTGGGTCTCTAGAAAGGATCCAAAGACTACTCAGTCTGCTTTTGTTGTATGCCTGAGGGCTGCCAGCAGCCAAGGCAGAAGGGATCCTCTGCACTCTCTGAAGTCTGGCCCATCTCACCCAATGACCATGAGGTGGTTTGGGGGCAAAGCCTCAGCTAATAATTAAGAGTGATTTAACCTGAAGCATCTCATCTGCATTTCTCTCGTGGGAACTGGAGGCAAAGGTAGGGATCTGAGACTTCTGAGACCCTAGGTCCTTGCTGTATGTTATCCCAACAGGTTTGGGATCTTCCTTTTGCCTCACACCAGAGTGACACACAAGTGTCCAAAGGATGAAGTCCAAATCTCTTGTTATATCCTATAAGGCCTTTCACACTCTAGTTCCTGCGTATTTTTTTTTGACACTGTCTGAATGTATCTTGCTCTCCATCCATATCAAATTAAGTTCTCTAAAGAAGACATACTCTTTGATGGTTCTTTGTTTTTCACATACCATATCCTCAGCCTGGAGTGCTCATTCCCTCTTTTCTTTCACATAATTCATCTTCCACATTCCCCTTGGGCCCTGCTACTATTTACATGATGATCATCCTTCAAAATCCAGCTATATGTCACCTCCTCTGTGAAACCTTCCTCAAACCCATCAGGCAGGATTGGACTCTTGTGTGCATTTATCATATAATGTTGGTCTAATAAATGTTTTGTGATAATTGCCTATTCCTGGAATAAGACATTCCCAGACTCAAAATGACCCCAATTTCCTAGGTCATAGACATTAATAAGAGGCCTGGAACCCCATTTTGAATGCAGAAGGCAGCTGAGGAAGCCACAGATTGTGGAGCTGGACCAATCAGATTTCCCTTCTTGGGAATTTTAACTGGGACATAGAGGTCCAATTGGTGGTATGTGTATGAATTGGAAGGTTGGAAAGCGTTTGAGCTGGGGTGGTCATATTGGACATATATCAAAATGGATAAGGGGGGTGAGGGGAGAGAGAGAGAGAGTGGGAGTGTGAGCAAGCACCAAGCTGCCTTTAGAAATTGGTGAGACAATATGGCCCAGGGATGTGATCCACGTTTCCTGCCTTTCCTCTTTTCTGTTCCCAGCCTTGTTCACTTGAAGCCTATCTGAATGTTATTTTGTGTTCTCAGATTCATTGGAATGTTGTATCCTTTGTATCCTTAAAAAAAACTCCTTTTACTCAAGCTATTTGAAGCAGTTTTATTTTCAGTGCAACCAGAAGAGCTTTGACTAGCACATCTCTGGGAGTTTTCCGAGGAAAGACACAAGGCTTCTACGCTTTGTATCCTCAGTTGCATTTAGGACAGTGCCTGGTACTAGTAGGCACTCAATGAATATTGAATGAGTGAACTAACAGTAGGCACTGAGGATGCTGCAGAGTACCCAGGAAATTATTCTGTGCAATCAAAACCTGAAAGGCACAGGGGTGTGTGGGGAGGAAAGGGAACTGACTACAGAGGGACATGAGGCAACTGTTTGTAGTGATGGAAATGTTCTATATCTTGATTCTGGTGGCGATTCCTTGACTATATTCTTATCAAAATGCACAGAACTATATACCTAAGAGTGACTTTTACTGTATATAAATTATAACTTAATAAACTTAACCTAAAAAAGAGTCAATTGAAAAGAAAAAAGGCAAAGAGCAAAGTAAAATAAGATTTTCTCAACAACGTATTAATTTCCTAATTAAGAATCTCAACACTTTTTTTTTTACGTAGTTTTACCAAATTCTCTTTTTTTCTGTGACCACAGAATCCAGATGATAGGAAAGTTGGTTGTAGAACATGATATTCCTTTTTGACATGCTTGACATTTTTCAAAATGTTGCCAAAATAGAAGATAGTATTTCTCTACTTTCTAGTTTTGAGTACTGGTAAAAAACAAAAGATTAATTTCAAAAAGAAATAAGCCCATATTTCTGACCTTCAGCTTCTGCTAGGCCCTCATTTAATGTTACTGCCAAACTATTAACTATTTTATTTGAGAGCTTTAAACAATATTGATTATACTACCCTAAGCAGGCATCTCCCAGACTTAAATACCGGTTCTTGGCTGTTTAAATAGGGTAACTGAAAATAAGAACAACAATGACAACTTATGAAGGGTGCATTTTCCAAGTGCATTTGGGAAATTCTCGTTCATACAAAGTAAGCAGGTTTCTTTATTTCAGGACTTGCTGATGTCTCAGAATAGACATCAAGCTTCATCCACAATTTCTAGGGTTGCCATTTCTTTCTCACACCTTTGGAATTTGATTTAATGGAATCGTTACTGTTACTGTGGCATTTTTATGTGTACTATGTCCTAAATACTGTATGGTTGCATTAATTTTATTTTATTTTAGAAATACATAAAGCTAGGGCCCCTTGAACTTCTTATTCATATTTATGCCAAACAACACAAATGTTAGCTGAATACTAGCTTATTTTAAAAATGAATCTCTGGCACTGGTAAGGAATATTCATTGCCAGGGCATGAATGGTTTTTCTTCCTTTAGTTTTGACTTCTAAGGCATTTTTCTTTATTAAAGAGTTGTTTCATGCTTTGCAAAAGACATATAGTATCATAAAACCAGTAAAGTCTGTGCAGAAAAAAATTCAAAACAAAATAAATAAACAGATTTAAACTAGTTATTTGGCATTCTGTGGAGGTAAAGGAAGAAATTTTCACCTTAAATAATGGTGTTTACATTTTGTTCACACAGGAAATAAAAAACAAAAATAAGCATCTCTGAGTGATTCTGCATATAGTTATAGTGATTGTGGACCTTTAAATACTGTCCATTATTTATGGGTTTTTTAAACAGGAGAATTTTGTAACCTTTACTAAATCCAAACTATTCTCTCTGCAATGACAGAGGACATTGGAGATACAGTTCTGTACTTTTCCGTGCCAGCCAGAGTTGTCTCCTGGAAGGGATCATTCATAGATCACTTATGACTTTTATTCCTAGAATAGTGATGGTCACTTTAGACAAATGAAATCATGCAAAGAGCTAGTATAGATTTCCCACCTATACCCACTGCCGTTAGAGGAGACTTTCACTCAAGTCAGGAGTGGGCAATGTGGAAACTGGCGTGGGCATGAGTTCAAGTCCTGAGTGAATTATTCCTTGTATGGCCCATTGAAATGGCAAATAAATGAGTCACTTAGAGAATCTTTGAGTGATATGAATGAGTCCTCTTTTATTTATAGACTGCTTATTCATAAAACCCAAGCTATATTAATTCTAGTCTCATGATGCACTAGAGCTTTCTAGTATAGAACCCACAGTCTCTTATCCAAGAGCTTCCAAAAATCCACTTTGGTAAAATGAGGCAACATTTTATGTGGTATGCAAATCCTGTATTCTAACAGTTCTGCCATCTTAATTGTATAGTTTGCTGCTATTAGGTTGTAAGTTTGAAGATAGGCACACCTTGCCAATTATTGGAAGCACAAAAATAAATCATTAAATCAGTATTAGAGCCTAAAGTGATAATATAAATGCAGGTAGAAGTATTTAGCATTCAGTCTTTCACAGGTAGATAATGTACTGCTTGCCCAATATAACCAATTACATTTCTTGTGAATGTAATTCTTTGATCTCTATTCCCTTTTATAGCAGCAATTTCCTATGTCAATTTCACCAGCAGAGAAAGAATCAGGACCCTGTGATATAAAGGGGCTGTGTTATTTGCTTTATAATTTATTTATTTAGATCATCATTTTTGTTTCTGGTTTCTGTATATTCTAGTATAAAAGATGAGTATTGTTCAGTGAGGAACCCCCTGCCAGATGTGGGCCATTTTATGGATTATATACCAAATAGGCTCTGAAAGTAAATTGTTACTATTCAAAACCAGCTGGTCAGGCAGGCAAGGCAGCTGAAATACAGTGAGCACCAGCTCTGTTTTGCTCTAGTGGAAAATGTCATGCTGACAAGGTCAGTGCTGGGAGCCAGTGTCATCAAGCAGCAGGCATGCAGCACCGTGGGGAAGGCAGGGCTGGGAGGCCCTTGCTCTGTTTGCTGCTGGTCAAGTGAGTGCCTGAAACGCAGAGTTCCAGCTGCACATGTAAGCCCAGGCTTAGCAGTGGGTTTGGGGGCTCACATACTATACTAATGACTGTTATTGTTAATCACATCATTACTAGTATGGTTTTAGAGCATATTATGCTTTAAATAGGATTTTCCCAGAAGCTAAAATGTAATGGTATTTTTCATTGACCACAGCTATCTTGTGGCAATCTCTTGACAGTCAACATCTATGTCTGGCATAAAATGTCATTAAATCAAAATACATCAATTGCTGGTTTTCAAAGATAGCCTTGATTTTTGCATAATGTAACTTATATAAGGGTAACTAAATTGTGGCTGAGTGTGATTACTCAAAGAACTCACTGGGCAATGCTTTTACAAATGAAAGGAGGTCAGAGGGAAATTTGTCCTTTATAAATGGCTTCATCTATTCATTCGACTTAGTAAACCATTTCTTCTAGGCTGGTGATTTAAGGATAGCATTGCTGAGGACTAGGAATTTGTTTTTACCTGTACTGTTTTATCTGATTACAAAAGTAACATATGTTGACTGAAAAAAATAAAATATTACACAAATGTTTGTCTTATAGAGAATGAAAGCCTGCTGAAATCCTACCTCTCAGACAGTACCACTGCCAACAGTTTGCTGTATATCTTTCAGCTATTTTCCATGCAGAATACATACACATACATTTCTGCAATTTGCTTTTCCCCCTTAGCATTTAAGGAGACATGTATTTTAGAAGGAAATTTTCTGATATATCATAATAGAAACTAACTTTTCTATATATTAGCTTTTTCAAATTATGTTTGTGCACCTGGAATAGGTTAAGATAGAGGCTTTTTCAATGCCCATTTATCTCCGTTATTATCCAAAGCCCTGAGAGGCCATGGATGGTTTATTAGATAGAGTTAGAAAGAATAACAGCAGTACTAAGCTTTTTGCTACAGAGTGGGCTTCCAATGCACAAAGCATTACAATTATTTGGAGACAATCTGTAGCCTAGGAAACAATATGGCAGTAGTGACATCAGCAGCAATTATGTGTAATTTTTATCCTCAGTTTATCACCAAGGTAACCAGAGCAGGTTTCCCTGCTTGAAATTTTAAAAATGTCGTAGTCCTAAATACAGCAAGGATGTAGGAAAAGATTATACTCAGAATCCCTTCTACAATTCATTCTATTTCCCTTATAAAACAGCTCTTTGGAATTCAAATAGCACACATCTATTTTTGGCAACAGCTGCAAGTTTTTGAAGCTATTAAATATAATTCCAAATATCCTAAATACTAAAAAGAATTCATTACAGTATTTAAATTTCTAATTTTTTATTGATGCACATTATTTGTATTAATACATATTTTGAGGGTACATGTTATGTACATGTATTAATACATATTTTGAGGGTACAATGATATTTCATTTCATGTATAAAATGTATAATGCTCAAGTCAGGATGTTTAAGATATCAGTCACCACAAGCATTTATCATTTCTATGCGTGGAGAACATTTCAAGTCCTCACTTCTAGCTATTTTGAAAGGTACAATACATTGCTATAAACTATAGTCGCTCTACTGTTGAACATTAGAACATCTTCTGTCTATCTAACTGATGTTTGTATCCATTAACCAACCTCCCTTCATCCCCAGCCCCCATTCACATCCTTCCCAGACTCTAGTAACTGTCATCCTACTCTCTACTTCCAACTTTTTAGCTCTCACATGTAAGTGAGTACATGCAATATTTGTCTTTTGGTGTCTGGCTTATTTCACTTAACATAATGATCTCCAGTTTCATCCGTATTGCTGCAAATGATATGATTTCACTTGTTTTTATGGTCAAATAGTATTTCATGGTGTAAATGTATCACATATTCTTTGTCCATTCATCTGCTAATGGACACTTAGGTTGATTTCATATCTTTGCTATTGTGAATAATACTGCAATAAACATGGCATGAAGATATCTCTTTAATATACTGATTTTCTTTCTTTTGGATATATACTCAGCAGTGGGATTACCAAATCATATGGTAGATCTATTTTTAGTTTATTGAGGAACTTCCCTACTGTTTTCCATAGTGGCTGTCCTAATTTACATTTCTACCAACAGTGTATGAGAGTTCCCTTTTCTCCACATGCTTGCCAGCATCTACTACTTTTTCTTTTTTATAATAGCCATTCTAACTGGGCTTTGATTTACATTTCCTTGATGATTAGTGATGTTGAGCATTTTTTCATATATCTGATGGTTATCTGTAGGTCTTCTTTTGAGAAATATCTATTTAGATCTGTTGCCTACTTTTTAATGGGATTGTTTGTATTTTCACTATTGAGTTGTTTGAGTTCCTTGTATATTCTGGATATTAGTCCCTTATCAGATGAATTTTTTGCAAATACTTTCTTCCGTTCATCAGGTTGTCTTTTCAGTCTGTTAATTATTTCCTTTGCTGTGCAAAAGCTTTTTAGTTTAATATAGTCCCATTTGTCTATATTTTTGTTGTTGTCGTTTCCTGTGCTTTTGGGGTCTTTGCCATAAAATCTTTGCCTAGACCAGTGTCCTGGAGTGTTTCCCCTGTGTTTTCTTCTAATGGTTTAATAGCTTCAGGTCTTATATTTAAGTCTTTAATCCATTTTCAGTTGACTTTTGCATATGGTGAGAGATAGGAGTCTAGTTTCATTCTTCTGCATATGGATATCCAGTTCTCCCAGCACCATTTATTGAAAAGGGTGTCTTTTTTCCAGTGTATGTTCTTGGTGCATTTGTTGAAAGTAAGTTGCCTGTCAATACATGGGTTTATTTCTGGGTTCTCTATTTAGTTCCATTGGTCTATGTGTCTATTTTTATACCAAAAACTATGCTGTTTTGGTTACTATAGCCTTGTAATATATTTTGAAGTCAAGTAGTATGATGCTTCCAGGTTTGTTGTTTTGCTCAAGATTGCTTTGGCTATTTGGGCTGTTTTTCAGAATTTCTATCTGTGAAAAATGTCATTGGTATTTTGATAGGGATTGCATTGAACTGTAGAACAATCTTGGTAGTATGCTCATTTTCTCAATATTAATCTTCCAAGCCATGAGCATCAGATGTCTTTCTGTTTGTGTCTTCTTCAATTTCTTTCACCAGTGTTTTTATAGCTTTCCTTTCACCTCCTTGGTTAAATTAATTCCTAGAATTTTTTTTTTTTTTTTTTTTGTAGCTATTGTAAATAGCCCCAGGTAGGCAGATTTCAGGCTCTGGGGAATATGTGCTTGTGTTCCTGGTGGCAGCAGTGGCTGCAGTGCCTGGTGAGGAAAGCCTGTCCTTACCATGTGTGTAAGTACATGGCATTCCTATGCCTGGGGGTGGGGTGGGGTTGTTGTCAGTGACAGTGTCCCCAGGAAGGTGGGTTTCAGGATCTGGGGAGCTGTACTTCAGCTCTGTTTGTCCTGGGGACAGCCTTCCTGGTGCACTGTACCACCCTTTCCCCACAGGACACTGTGTGGGCTGGAGTGCTGGGGACCTTGCCGCTCTGTTGGGTACAGCTGGAGTTTCATCACTGCAGCCCTCCAGCTGGACATGGGGGGATGTCAATGGGGTACTCCATGTGGAGATGCAGGGGCTGTTGAGTTTTCGGGCAGGATGTAGTCTGGTAGGGGCTGGGCTCTCAAAATGGTACTGTTCTGCAACTTCCTGGGACTGGGGAGGGGATGTGAGGGGATGTATGGGACCCAGTGTGAACTCCCTCTCTGGAGCTGTGCCATCGCATGGACTCCAGGGAGCTCCCTATGCTGGTCTCAGGGCCTGCGGAGGTCAAGAGACTCTCCCATGGCTAGGATTACATGGGAGAGTCTGCAGTGGGATTGTGGACTGCTGCAGTTGGATCTCTCATCTTTTCCTTGCCCTGGGGAGCTTATCCAGGCTTCTGGCCTCAGTTGGGATGTCCCTCTTGCCTTCGTCTCCTGCAGTGCCTCAGGTGTTTCTTGTCACTTCTCTGCTTGAATTCCAGGTTCTCTCTTAGATATTCTATTTGAAGTGTGATTATCTACTTACTATTTTGGGGTTTTTTTGTGGAGGA
The DNA here is from genome assembly GCF_020740605.2 of Lemur catta. Lineage (NCBI taxonomy): Eukaryota > Metazoa > Chordata > Mammalia > Primates > Lemuridae > Lemur > Lemur catta. The sequence continues at coordinate 55,517,445 of NC_059135.1, read as the reverse complement.
TTTGTGCGTCTAGTCAACCATCTTGAACCTTTAACCTCTAGTGTTTAAATTTTATGATGATCTTCCCTGTTAGAATATCTCCTCTTGCTTTGAATAGCAATTATGGGACTTACCCTTTTATAGAAACAGAAGAAAGGAGACAAGTGGAACATTCTTTGGTCCTTCATAAAAGTCACACAAACTGGCTCCTTGCTGAAACCAATTGCCCTAAAGCTATAAGCCACTAATAACAATCATAATTGCCTCTTCATGGATTGAAAGGTTCTGGTCAGTTCTCTGTGTGGGGTTAAATGTCAGAAGGCTGGAGGGGGGCAGTGGTGCCTTTAGTTGAAAATGGCAGTTAAACTGGCACATTTTATTTGAATTCTTTGGTTGTTCCTGATGAGTTTGGATAAGCTGTGTACTGATTCTGAATGAATGAATAAGTGGATGAATGAATGAAAAGATGCATAGATATGCATCATGGCACATTATTGCAGAAGTACCCTGGTTCCTCAGTTTTTAAAGAATCCCTTTTCCCCACATCTGAGCAGTTCTCGTGAATTCTTCATTCACATATGCTACTTCTTGTCCCTCCCATAAGTAGAACTCCATGGAACAAAGATCATAGCAATGACCACTCCACAGTTCCTTGCTGATCTAGGGTAGAAAATGTTGTGCCTATATCCATCCTTTTAAATACAAGGGGAAAAGACTGAGGGAGAGGTGCAGAGGAAATGCCTAGTGTTATGGGATCAATTTAATTCAAATGACCACTGAGCATGCTACACATGCCAACTCCTGTAAAAGGCAGTGAATCAAACATGGACATTCGAGGGGCCCAGAGTAAGGTAGGAAAGACAAATATGTAAATATAATTATCAGTTGAACATATTCAACTGTTTTGACCTATAAAAAGCAGCAATTTCTGTGTTTCAGCCTGGTACCTGTCAGTATGATAGCTAACACAGTGGAGGTGTGTGTGCAAGCAGCAGGAGTTCAGAAAAGGGAGGGGAGAGAGGCAAGGAGAGTGAGGAGTCTGGGAATTTTTTCAGAGGAGTTGAGGCCTATAAAGTATTTTGGTGAATGACAGGGAAGATGGGGAGAAGAGGAAAGAAAAATAAAGAGACCTTTAAGAAAGATGTTTATGTAGAAGAAGTTACTCCCTGAGAAGAGTGGCCTACATTATTAAATTTGATTTTGTTTTTATGTTAAATATTTAAAACATACCAAAAAGCTTTAAAAATAATACGACTTCTCACATATTTGAAATAATGTCTGAACTGCCTACATTTGCTTAAATTCTTTTTTATTCATGAGTAAAATATAATAAAGGTAAAGTACTCCTATTCATCTCATTTGTCTCTCTGCTTTCCTAGAGAGAACTGTCACACTGAAATTAGTGTGTATCTTTCGCATACATCTTTAAAAACTTCTATTGCATATCATATATTCATAACATAAAGCATGGTTTAATTGTTTTAAAATGTTACAGAAACAGTCTCATACTGTGCATATCCAATTGCAGCTTGCTTTTGTGTTGCTAAACATCGTATTTTGAAGATTTATCCATGTTGATGCATACAGATCTAGTTTGTGCATTTTACTTGCTGCATAGTATCCCATTAATGGCCTATATCATACTTTATCTTGCTAAGTCCTCATAGATGACCATCTACATTGTTATTACAAACAATATTATACTTGTCTTCTTGTGAACATGTATGAGGATTTCTCTGGAGGGCATATCTAGAAGTAGAATTGCTATGTCAACTTAATCAGATATTACCAACTTGCATTCCCAAGGATTTTTTTTTGTCTTTGTTAATTTATAGGAACATCTTATATACTCTGTATACTAATCTTTTTTTATGTTTTTCAAATATCTTCACTCAGTTTGTGGCCTGTTTTTTAACTTTGTTTATGATCTTTATTGTTGTGCAGAAGCTTTTAACTTTAGTCAAATTCTTCAATCTTTTTGTTTTTGGTTATGCTTTTTGTATTGTAGAAATCATTACCCACATTAAAGTCATGAAGTTATTCTCTTTTTAAAGTTTTGCTTTTCTCATTCAAGGTCTTTAATTAATCTAGAACTTTAAATTTTTGTGTATGATATGAGGGAGAGACCAAAGTCCTTTTTTATATGAAAAGCCAATTGTTCCAATATCATTTATTGATTAATGTTTTATCTACTGATTTATATCATATTTACCATATATCTAGATTTAATCTATATGTAGGTCTGTTTTTGGACTCTATATTTCATTCCACTATTCTGTTTGATGATCCCCTGTGTGAATACCACACAATTTGAATTATCATGGTTTAATAATAATTTATGATATTTCAAGGCAAGCTCCTTTTCATAAGCCATATCATGGAGTCTGGTCCAGGTTTGAGGATGGATAAGCAGAACTTCCAGAATACCTAACAAGCAATGCAAAGGAAATGGCTATGTCTCTCCATTGTTCTCTTTTATCTCATTGAATTACATCTCAAGTTCAAAATCTTGGTAGCCCCAGCAGAGTGAGATGCCGTCTAGATCTGATGAACCTAAAACTGGAGGCATGAATATATGTCAGTAATCCCTCTATGCTAGCCATGGGGTCTTACTGGTCAGTTCTGGGGCAATTTGTCTCTCTCTGTACCAGAGCTGTATGGTCTAGGATGTTTCCCATTTATGTCTACTTAGAAGCTTTTCCTGGACAGATCTAGTCATGGTCGCTATATTCTTTCTCCTTTTCCTTTTCCTTCTCAGAAATTATTGTGGCTATTTTTGGCTTTTTACTTTTTCATATGAAATTTAGGAACAGGATGTCAAGTTATGTCCTATTTGGAGTTTATTTGGAATGGCATAAAGAATGATTCAGGAAGAATCAACTTCTTTGAGGTATTAGCTTTCAAAAATGGCATAGCCTTTCTTCAGTTTGGGTTTTCTTTTATGTCCTCCAGTGAAGTGTTATACTTTTTCCGTAATTTTTTTGTATGTTAAAAAGATTTATGTTTAGATACTTATTTTTGTTGTTACTATTATAAATGGTATTTTTGCTTGTTCTAATATTTATTTGTTCTTATTAGTTCTAATGCTTATTTCTTGTATTATGTTGAATAAAGTGGTGATAGTGGGCATCTGTCTTGCTTCCCATTTTAAGAGAATGGTTTTATAAATTGTTTTGGTGGTAATACTTTGTCAGGTTATAAATCTTTATAGGGTTGCATTTACAGCCTCTTCTCTCTATGCAATCTCCATGGTAGTATCTGATTTCCTTCATCCTTCCAACCATGAATCTGGGGATTTATTTAAAATGCACTGCTATACACTTTCTATGACTGTACTTGTGTCTGGGGCCAAGTGGCTGGAGGATAGAAAGAAAAAATTAATAGGGGTTCACTGCATCTTTTGGGACCACAGCTTCTCTGATTGGTGGGAAAAGTTCCCTTTCTTCACATTCTAAGTGCCAGTTGGTACTGTACTTGGAAGCCCCTTTCTTGCCTCTGGAACCTAAACTAGAGATATTCTGTGGGAGCTTCTCTGTCCATGCCAATATCCACTTCTAGGTTTCAGCCTGCCTTGGGACCAGGCTGGAGGATATGGAAAAAAAAATGATACATTCACCACTATTTGGGTAATTCTTACAATTCTGGTCTTTCCCCCCAATTTACCTGCTCTCATTTACTTTTCAGAATCCTCAAATGAATGCTCCATGCATTCTGTCCAAAATTTGTAGCTGCATTCAGTGAGAGAGACAAGGCAGAATTTGTTTAATCATCTTACCTAGAACCAGAACCTATTGATCTTTTTAAAGAAATAGCTTTTGGTTTGATTGATTCTATTAATTTTTTTGTTTCTATTTTATTCAATTTCTGTGCTTAAAAACAAACTTCCCTACATACTATCTTCTTTGGGCTTATCTTGCTATTCTCCCAACCGCACCAGCAATCTTGAGTTGTAGACAGCCCAATTTTTCTTTTTTCCTCTTATAATATATATATGTATATATAGAAGTAATATTACAAAATTTCTTCTAAAACTGATTTTGGATATGTTTATTTTCATTGTAAATCAGTTCTAAATAGTTCCTAGTTTCTATTTTTATAGTTTTCTTTGACTCATAAATTATTTATAGCTTATTATACTCTTTGAAGCAAATAGTTTGCTATATTTTTGAAAATTGACTGCTAGTTTTATTTTACTATGGCTATATACACTGTGGTTTGTGTGAATTAATTTTCATATTATTTATTGAAAAAGTGTGACCCAGTTCATGTTCAATTTTTGAATTCATGTATGTTGGAAAAGAATGTATGCCCTTTACGAATGGCAAGATCCTATAATATCGCCATCAAATTAAGCTTGTTAAAAATTCTTGCACTGAGTGAAACTACCCTGTGTGATACTATAATGGAGAATACATGTCATTATAAATTTGTCCAAACCCATAGAATGCGTAACACCAAGAGTGCTTTGGGTAATAATGATGTGTTAACGTAGGTTCAATTGTGCCACTCTGGTGGGGGATGTTGATAATGGGGAGAGGCTCTACGTATGTGGAGCCTTTTATATGTGACATCTCTGTAGCTTCTGCTCGATTTTTCTGTGAAGCTAAAAAATGAAATCTATTAAAAAATTCTCACCAGACTGATCGTGGATTAATTGATTTCTCCTTGTAACTCTTTCAATTTTTATTAGTACAGAACTATTATTTATTACTATTATTTATTACTTTGTCATTATGTAATCTCATATTAATTTTGCTATACCAACTCAATTTTGTTGGTATTTTTCTTGTATCTTATTAAACCCCCCTCCTTTCAACTTTGTTGTGTCACTGTGCTTCAAGTATTTCTTATAAATAATGTATAGTTGGATTTTTAAAAAAATTTAATCTGACACTCTTTAATTGGCTAGTTTATTCTGTTTATACTAATGATTTCTGACATCTTTGGATTTATTTCTACCATTTAATTTTATTTCCTATTTATAATGGTTTTCTTTTTTGTATACATTCTATTGTATTGATTGAGTTTCTTTATTGCTTCCATTTTCCCTCTCCCTGTCATTTGGCAAGTGTATATTAGATTTATATTATTTTAGTGGATTCCCTTAAATTCTTAACATACTATATTGACTTAACAAGGTCTCAAGATGATCTGTATTGTTACCTATTTCCTAAAGCATAGATGGAACTTAAAAAGCTTTAACTCTATAAATCTCTCAATTCTTCTGTGTACTCTACTTATATCTTATATTTAACATTCCCTGACCCCAAATTAGTCATTACTATTATCATTTGAAACAAATTTATCCATGTTTAACCAAATATCTTTGTTCAATATGGTTTCTTGTATCCTATTTTTTTCATTTAAGATCAAAGTACAACCTTAAATAGTTCTCTAAGAGTCTTTGGATAATAAACTCTCTAAGTCTTTGCCTTTCTAAAAATACGTTTATTTCTTCTTTGTTATAAAACAACTTCATGTTTGAAAAATAAACTTAGCTGGGTATGGAATCCCATGTTGAGAATTATTTTCTCTTAGTATGTTGAAGATGGTATTCCACAGAATGCTGGCTGTCTGCTCCAAGTCTTCTCTATATAAAACCCACTCTGAACCTTCTAAGCCAATGGACTTCACCATTTTCAGGGGTCCTGAACCCGTGGGAGCCTGCTGAAAATCATATAATCTTCTCCCTTAAAAAATGGATAAAATGTTACCTATTAACTTAAGAGTTATGGATTCTCTGAAGCTCGTCCTAGGCTTTGGCTTAAGAATGCTTGTAATAGGTCCTCCAAAAGTGGGAGGTCTCTCCAAGTGAGAGGCAGGTCCCATATCTTTCTGTGTAGAAATTTGGCCCTAAAGCTCCTACCTTGATGGACAGTGTTGCTGGACCGTGTAAGAGAGCCTCTTTTGTCTTTCTAGCCTAATGCTTAGCTGAAAGAGACATTAGTAGAGAAAACAAGCTCATCCAATGTGAAATAAATTGCTAAAGGACTATCCATGTAGAAGCTGAAGGTGAAACATGAGTTGCTAAGATATTAATAGTCTGTCTGTATAACCACTAGTAGTTAATGGTACAGTTACACCCACATGGTACACCTCAAGAGGGATGTTCAAAAGGACTTTCCAGTAGGAATTACTTAGATGTCTTCATTTCAGTGTAGCCAATAGACATTGGAAACTACAAAATGGCATTGCGTGGGATAAGAAGAAGGCTACAGAACTGAGCAGAGCCCTATAATGGGGAGATAAGGGAGTCTTTATTGGCCACAAGCCTGCTCTGTATAAGCCCAAAGGAGAGCAAAACCTTTTCATCAATTGATCCCCTTCACACGTTAAATAAGATTATTAATAGGAGGGAGCCATGGGGGAAATTCACAATAAAATGTGCAATTTCTTTGTCATTTTCATCTTCAACAAAGTTTTATCTAACATCCATTGTGACCAAGGTATGTCATTAGGTGCTGGATTAACCTTAGCAAAACATTTTTTTCTCCACTCCTCCTCCCATATTTTATAGGCCTGAGAAACAAAACAGCCCTCCCCACCAACTACCACCCCCTCCCCTGCTGCCGTGCACACACATCACATTGTTGCCACAGACAGTTAAGAATGGGCGGGTGGGTGTTCTCCTTATACCTTGTAAAATGAATTGAGCTAAATTATAGCTTCCCATTTATAAAACAGTGGTAGTCTAAAGCTGCAGAGTGCAAAATTCAGAGATTGCCATAGTAACTTTGCTTTTCCCAGGAAGTAATTGCAAAAAGGCACTTTTTATAAAAATAGAATATTGATGTTCATATCTATAAAGGAATTAATTTACTGACTGATAGAGAGGAAAGAAGAAAGATGAGCCATTGAGCTGCATTTTAATGTGATTGTGATTATCCCCAGGGTGGCAAGCAGCTTAAACTTGTTCTTTTATTTTTGCAGCAAAGAGTGCTTTTCTTTTCAGCTTGGTTTGTATGTAGAAATAGTTTCCAGAAATATATAGAGTAATAAAGAATTAGAGAGCACATTTGGTAAAACACTGAAAAGCTCCAATTTGTTTCTTGTCATTATCAGTTTGATGAATGTTAAAATTGCTTGCAGGATATTTAATCGCTGTTCATGATTAGTGTAGCAGCCATACTAAAGGAATAGCTGAGAATGTGCCATTAGCAATTAGGGAACTCTAGCCTATCACAGGTGCCATCATGAGACCGAAGACACAAATATATGAAGGAAAAATGATTAGGCTAGTAAATAATAATGATGATAATCATGTTCTAGAAATACTATTTGGAGGGTTGATAGAATTTTGATGAAGGCTTATATATGTGTATATTTATATATGTGTGGTATAAATATATACCATATATATTCCAGGGCCTGTTCCCTGGAAATTTTCTTCCAGAGAATTAGAATCATTCTCAAAGTAATTTGTTTTATTTTCAAATCAGGCTCCAAGCTGGCTAAAAAATGCTCCAAATGAATGGATCTCAGATGGTGAAATATTAGGCGCTATGGCAGGAATGGGGAGGAGAGTTTGAGGATATGACCCTCCCTAGAGACCAGTGAGATCACACCCTTGGTAAAGTTGGTCCTAGTTGGCAGGAAGTGGGAATAATGTGGTTTTTCTCTTAGGACTATTTTAATTTTAATAAGAGAGAGAAATTCTTAAACTAGAGGATCAGAACTTTAGATAGAATCTCAGGGATAGATAACCTGGTGTGGGAGTTTTGGATGGATGGTGACTAGGGGCTGCATTGGGCTCTACTTAGGATTTTTATGTACAGCCATACACCACATAACGATGTTTCAGTCAGTGATGGACTGTATAGATGATGGTGTTCCCATAAGATTATAATACCATATTTTTACTGTACCTTTTCTATGTTTAGATATTGTGTTACAATTGCCTGCAGTATTCTGTACAGAAACATGATGTGCAGGTTTGTAGCCTAGGAGCAATAGGTTATACCATATAGCCTAGGTATGTAGTAGGCTAGACCATCTAAGTTTGTGTAAGTGCACTCTCTGATATTCACACACTGACAAAATCACCTAACGATCCATTTCTCAGAATGTATTCTCATTGTTAAGTGACACATGACTATATTATGACGTTTCTTGTACTCTAAAGCAACAGTACTATTATTCATTTATGTATGTGCTTCCTTTACTAGAATATAGCTCACAAAGGAGAGAAGGATAGTGTCTTAATTACCTATAGAATCACAGGCCTAGCACACTTCCTGAAATAGAGTGGTAAATAAATGCCTCCTTGATTGATTGACTGATTAAATGAATGGATTCACTGAAGCAGGCTCGCATGCAATTCTCTAAGGCCATTCTTGCTCCCTGGACATTGCCACTGGCTTGTCTGACATCATAGTTACCTTTACTGCTACCATGGCCCTTAAGAGAACTTTTCAGTAAATTTTTTTTTTCTAAAAGAAAAGAGCCAATATTTACTGAATACTTGCTATGAGCTAGGCAATGGGCTGAGTACTTTACATATTACTATGTACATTTAATCTTTTCAAAAACCCTGGGAGGGGTAGGTGTTGTTAATATTCCTACTTTTCAGAGAATGAAACCAAGGTCCAGAAAGAATAAGTAACTTGTCTAAGATTTTGTAACTAGCAAATGGCAGGATTAGAATCAGAAATCAAACAGTCTACCTTCCATTTTTTCCCGTTTATTCCCAGAGCACTGAGTATAAATGGAAATAAGCCCAATTCTTGGATCTTAGAAATTGGGGTAAAGATCTTTTAATTGTGGGCAAGAGCAGTAAGGAAAATAGGTGCATTGCTAGATCACAGGAAGAATTATGTCAGGTCTTTGATGAGATCTGAAGACCAAGGAAGCATTTTCTAAATAACAGAAAACAATTGTGCTTACATTGTTGGGATTAGATTGTAGCTTCTTAGTGTGGGAAAGGCCACAATATTCTCAGTGGTGTGGTACTCAATAAAATAAATCACTGTTGTCTAGGGCTTGTGGTTTTTAAAAGCACTTTCATATCTTGTTTTATTTGATCTTTACACCCTCTGAGGTACGCAGTGCAGATGTGGCAGTCATTAGAGCTGCTCAGTATTCTGGTTCCCTTCTTTGGGTACAGGGTAGATTGCACTTACCTGCTTCTTTTAAGTTGAATATGACCATATGAGCTGCTTTGGCCAAGAAAATGTGAGTGGAAATAACACATGACATTTCTGGGTGGAAGCCTTTGAAAGGTGATTTGCCATGTTTTCTTTCCCCTGCCACGATGATGGGCAGTGTTGTCCTATATTAAAATAGTGGAGTAACAATCTGCATATCAACGCCTCCTGTATTTTCTACCTTACCAGGTGCCAAAGGGCCACTAGAGAAGACTCATTTCTAGCCCTCAATCTAAGGCTATGTCATTTCCTAAATCCTTATCATATTGCATATTTTATCCCAGTTCCTGCCCCCAAACATGTCCCTCCAGGAACTAACGTGGATAGTGCTGGTCTCCCTGGGAAGCTGGTAATCAGGCATGAGGGCACTCGGTGCCTGGACCAGGATGGCAGAATTAGGCACTTAGTGCTATAGATGTAAGAATACCTATTTTTACTTTTCATGTTTGGGATTTGGAAAATGGAGGTTCAAGCATTTTAGGAAATAATAAGTGTCCAACTTAGAGTTCCTGCTGGCTGTTTTTACCTTGGCACATCCAGTCTGCAACCAGCTTCAATGAGTGCTCATGAAACAGAATATTTTCCTACTTTTGAAAATCTCCCACACTACATCTTCAGTGACTTATTTGGTAAGACTTAGATTTAGGATTTGTTTTTGTTTTTATTGTTCCCCATCTCAAAATTAGCTAAGTGTGAAGATGAAACAGATTTCTGTGTGCAAGATATCTTGGAGATTGAAATCAAATCTCAGGAAGAGGTGCTGAATTACAAAGAGAGTTTATTTAGTTAGTTGACAAACCATGGTGGTTGCTGGTATGTAGGCAGTTTAGATTTTATAGGCTACATCTGCACACACTGCCTATCAAAAAGGCATCCCAGCCTAGGAAAGATCCTCCAACAGGAAGGGGAACTGGACTGTAACTGGATGGCAATGGGAGTAATTTCCTTGAATGTTAAACCAATCTCCTTATCAGTGTATGATGATCACTCAGCTGAACTGTAAAGACCATAGGACCCTTAGTTATCTGTACCAGCTGCTCAACTAGGTTTTATTTTGGGGATTGAAATCCTAGTTTAATGTGTCGTAGTTGACTAATGAAGACAATATATTCAAATGTCAAGTTTAGGCATGTCGATATTTTAGGTTACTTTATACATCAAATGATTTATCTGAAATCAGGAAACAACTACTAAGAGTCATAGTACCTCAAATTGAGTTGATCACTCGAGTTTTATACGTTTCTGGGGCACAAAACACAGTCAAAATAAGATGGCATATTACTAAGAAAATGCTCTGCCTTCAAACTCTTATTTAAAATGGCCAGAAGATGATAGAGGCAGAATCCTTTAAGGAGAATGTCCTTAGTTAGAATCTCAGCTTCCATCAAGCGAAACAAAACAACGGCTGGGAGTTGCTGGGGTGGTTTAATGACTAATCTTCAATAGTATATGTGCAATAACAAATGATAGTTATCATGAGTAATTGTTTCCTGATTGTGTGATACATAATCATGTGGACGGTGGCAGTGAGGACACATGGCCCAGTATTTCAGGGCCATTTTGTGTGTAAGGATCTGTGCAAGATGAGAATGCCTATAGGAAACAAGCAACATAGAGCTGCCATATAGGCAAAGTAGAGGCAGGAGGCTGGATTTCCCCTCTCAGGCACTGGCTAGATAATTAGAGCCAGCAGCAGGAGGCAAATTAAAACCTTATTGGGAAATTCTAAGTAGATAGGTGTTTGTGGGTTTTGGATACTTCTCCAAAGCCCTGGAGCAAGACTAAGTGTGGGAGCAGGCATCAGCAAGTCTTCCCACCAAGCTGGATATATCCTTTAGCAGCTCTCAAAGTTCCTAAAAACCATAATGCTGCCATAGTGAATGAGGTCTGCATGACTTCTTATTTTAAAAAGGAATAGGCACAATGAATAACAATAGTTGATGTTGAAATTCTATGAATAAGATTCCTTTGTATGTGGTCTTGTATTTCTTTAACTCTTACTCCACAAGGCATTTTCTCTTAGAGTTAATACATAAATGTACAGAATTTTCTTATGCACGTACTAATATGTGTTATTTGCACACATTCATTTGTTAATTTGCTTTTTTACCAAAATATGATCATACCATTTGTGTTTTACTTTTTTTCACTTAGCAATTTTATCAAACATATTTTTCCTTATCAGTATTTATAAATATCTACCTTATTCTTTTAAAATGGCTGTGTTATATTCTATAGCAGAGGTCCCCAACCTTTTTGGCACCAGTGACTGGTTTCATGGAAGACAATTTTTCTATGGACTTGGTGGGGGGGATCAGTTCAGGATGATTCAAGCACATTACATTTATTGTGCACTTTATTTCTATTATTATTACATTGCAATATATAATGAAATAATTATGCCAACCTTTCTGCTAATGATAATCCGTATTTTTAGCTACTTCCCAGTGCTAGCTTTACCACCTCAGCTTCACCTGAGATCATCACATGTTAGGTTCTCATAAGGAGCATGCAACCTAGATCTCCCACGTGAGCAGTTTACAGTAGGGTTCATGCTCCTATGAAAATCTAACACTCATACCGATCTGTGGCCCAGGGGTTGGGGACCACAGTTCTATAGTATAAAGGTTTCATAATGTATCTAACTATTCCCCTGTAGATGAGCATTTTGATTGTTTACCTTTTTTGTTGCTATTATAAACAAAGCTTTAATGAGTATTATTGTGTGTATATTTGTGCATCTGTTTATTGGTGTGAGCATTTCTATAGGCTAGTTAGTAAAAAATAGAATCTATGAATCAAAAGAAATACTCATTTTTAATATTGATACATATTACCAAGTTCTAAAAAGTGATTATAGCAATTTATATTTTCCTCCAACAGTGTATGAGAACTCCTATTTTCCTACATTTTTATCAAAACTGGTTATTCCTAATAATCAAAATTTTTTCCAATATGGTAGGTAAAATTATATCTTATTTTCATTACTTTGATTATTGGTGGAGTTGAATATAATTCTGTGTGTTTTTGGTTATTTGCACTTCTAAGTGAATTGCTTGTTCATGTTTTTTATCCATTTTTCTATTGTGGTTTTCTATATTTTCTTAGTAATATATTATGGCTCTTAACCCTTTGAATATTATATGTTGCAGGTGTTTTTTTCTCCCCGGTTTTCTTTTGGCCTTTTAATTTTGTTTAATGTAGGTTTTTTTTCTGTAAGGATTTGAAATTTTAGTACATTTAAATCTGTTCATTTTTCCCTTTATGGCTTTTGAATTTTGTATCATGCTCATAAATCACTTTTTTCTCAAGATTTTAAAAGTATTCTTTATCATTTGAAATTTTATATTAAGATAATATAAATATTTAGGTTTTTAGTCCATCTGAACTTATTTTTTGATTGATTCAAGTAAGAATGTAATTAGACATTAAAATATGAATAACCTATTTTCCCAATAGCATAGGACACATGCTGCATTTACTATCTCTATATAGAATAGTTTATCCCTTCCCAATGATTTGAAATATCTATTTATCTCACAATAAAATCTCTCATATACCTGGATCTGTTTCTGTACTTTTTATTGAGTTCTGTGATTAAAACACTACCATACTATTTTAGTTACTTTAAGCTGTATTTTCTTATCTGAGGGGATGAGTCCTCGTTTCTTTTTTCAAAATGTTTCTGTGTATTTTTCCATATTTACTCTTTCAAAGGCTATTCACTTTAGAATATTGCACTGATAATCACAGAGGCAGTTTCCTTGGGGCTAGACTTGAAGATTATTTAGTCTTGGTCCAACCCTCGCACTTCTAGTTTCCTAAGCTTTCCCCAAGCATTATCATGTCTTGAATAATAATAGAGCAAAAGAGATATAGACTTCCCTCTGTCTGCTAATTAATACCTTCTGAGGACACTTTTCCCTGTGCCTATCATTCGAATAGTTCTAGCCCTGAGATCCGGTAAGCTTTTGTTCTAAATGTCTATTGCTACATGCCAAACCACCCCAAACTGTAGTGGGATAAAACAATAAACATTTTATTACATTTCATGATTTGAGGGTCAGGAATTTGGGCAGAGCTCAGCTTTTATATTATATGATATGAACAGGGGTAACCTAGTGCTAATCTGCTGGTAATTTGTCCAGTCTAGAGGATCCAAGGTAGCTTTACTCATGTGCCTGGTGTCTTTCGTGGCTGCAATGGCTGGAAGCTTGGGTTCAGCTGGACCCCTCTACCTATGCTTATGGTTTCTCTAACAGGATAATTGGACACACATATCTGTTCAATGCTCCAAGAGTAGGCATTCCAAGAGACAGGACGTGGAGGGTGCCATTCTATTAAGATCTGACTTCCCAAACTGGCACTACATCACTTCTGCAAGATTCTGTTGGTCAAAGCAGTTACAGAGCCTGCCTGGATTCAAGGAGTGAGGGTGTAGACCCCACCTCTCAATGGGAAGAGCATCAGAGAATTTGCATGTGGCAGTTTCTAATGATCATTTTGGGCACGCTTCCATAGTGTTTAGAAGCTAAAGTCAGAGCCATGTGATGGCTTTCTTCATTGTTTTATGAACTCCATAAATATACATATACAATTTATGTGAGTGTGTGTGGGTGGTGATATGGGGAAATTTGAATTCAAACAACCTGATCCTTGAAGATAATTCATTGTCATATAGTTACTGGTGACTGGCCGTTAATTTGACTTGCCGTTTTCAAAAATATCCTTGTCAAATAGAATTCAGTTGGCTGGAGCACTGTGCCTGTGAGCTCAAAATCAGTTGTCAGTCCCCATGTCAGACCAGAAAACTTCTGTAGTTCTGGCCCCAAGCTAGCCCATCTGCCATTGCATGTGTGAGTATCCAAGGGGCAAAATGGATAGATGACCATTTTGGGGAAAAACAAGCCCAGGTTCTTCTGAAACTGGGTCTGTGAAGTCATATTAGTGCTTTTATAAAAGCCATTTCTTGTGAATATTTGAGTATTTTGTACATGTGAATAATCTAGTAGAAAACTGTTTTAATTATTTTTTTTGCAAGTAGCTTTGTGTGTTCTCAGGTAAATGGAAATGGGGGACACTTTTTTTTCTACTTTTTGTTCTCATTCACCGAAAAGTGCTATATAATCTTCCTTCATTTCAAAATCTCTGTGATTCATCAGTTTGTTTACTTTAGGTTGATCATAACATTCTCTGTGTTTCTCTTTCCCATTGGCTTAAAAAGTCATGTACTTTCACCACAGAACAGGGTTCTCAGAAACAGGTGGTGAATTGTGCCTATAACCTGAAAAAATTAAAATACTTTGTTCAGTGAGTTGAAATGTTTCTTCTCAATGCTACCTTCCTTGTTATTATCAATACGATGGAGAATGTATTGCATATTAGTGGTATATGTGACCCTCTTAAGCTGTTAAATCCGTTTTAGCTTAGGTTACCCATCCTCCCGTTTGGTGTTGAAGTAGGAAGGCAAGACCCTTTGTGTCACAGATGAAAGTAATGATTTGTCTCAGCGGAGAATAAGAAATCATTCTTTTCTGTGTCTTCATGTCTAGCCTGCTCTGGCTCATAGTAAGTACTCAATAAATATTTATTGAGTGAATGGCCAGGGCAATGATTTGAATGTACTGGTCTCCTATTTCCAGCCTTTTGTTTGCCCTATTGAACCCCATTGTCTCAGAACATGCTGTGATAATAGACTACTCTCAGTTTCTGAGAAAAGGCGAATGTTCTGTTCTAGCAACATGGCAATGGGATGTTGTAATTGCTGTAGGCAGTGCTCTTTGGAGGCCTTTCTGGCATGCAGAAGCCTGAAAGCAAAAATCAAAGAAAAGATTGCTTCCTGTAATTATTTTTGTAGCCATGTTGCTGAGAGAGTGTGACACATGCACCTCCCTTCTCTTTCTCTGTAGAAAGGCACCTCCCTGGGCCTGGTGGGTATAGACTGCAATATACCCACCCAGGACTTACGTTAATGGATGTGCAAAAATCACTGCTTCCATAGCAATAGTGACTTATGTAAAGGTAATGCTGCCTCCTCCTTGATCACAGATAAGAGTCTTTAGTGCTGGGCATATTCCAGGTATATATGGGTCTCTGTGCTTTAAGTCCAAGGGGACTGGTTTCAGATACTCATGTTTAGTTTCTCACTCATCTCTCATGAATCCTTTTATTTCTTGATACATTGGAAATATTACCTTTATTTTATATTATAGGTAATGAATCTCTTCTTATATTCCTACATACCTTTCCCCATTTGACTTTCCCACCTTCCTCCTTCCCAGTCTTCAAGAAAGACAATACCACGAGCTAATCAAACATTTGCTGATATACTTTTTACTTTGAAAGGGGGCACAAATTTAAATGTAGTCAGAGGCCAAGCAAAAAATGAAAATGAAGGAACATCTAGGTGTAAAATAAGGCAATGAAGCAGGTTGGGGCTAGACTGGAGAGATTCTGCCCTCTCTAAAGACATTCAGAATCTTTTGTTTTTAAGGCTATGTGGGCCAGTCAAAATAGGTCTTGTGGCTGAATCTGGTCCATTTGCCAAAGAGTCACTGTCTCTATTGAATCTATAGAGCACTGGATATTCTCAAGGGGAACCTCTTGAGACCTTCAAAATCCTGTATACCACCATGGCATACAATTTCCCCCATAAAATTCCACAAAATATATGAAAATTTTAAATGAACCGTTCAACACTGAATGAAAATATGATAGAACAACAAGGTTGGCTAAGGCCACTCAGCCTCACAATTTGATTGTTATCTCTACAAAATTGTAAATTACTGTTTATAATAAACCAGTGGATTGGTTGCAGATAGTCAAAGCTATTACTGATAAATCTTTCAAATACCAAGGAGGTACTGGCTTCCTTTTTACCTCTGCCACTGGATCTTTGCGCATATTGTTTCCATTGAATGGGATATTCTCCCCACCACTGCCCCAAACCCTCCTTAACTGCTTCATTTATTAACTCTAACTTATTTTGCCTATCTCAGCTAATTTTTACATCTTAGGGAGACCTTCCTTGATTCTCTCAGTCTAAAACCATATCTCACTCTGTCATTCATGCTGGAGAATCTTAGCTCATCATAGCCTCGAATTTCTGGGCTCAAGTGATCGTCCTGCCTCAGCCTCCTAAGTAGCTGAGACTATAGGGGCACACCACTATGCCTGGCTAATTTTTTAATGTTTTGTAGAGATGGAGTCTTGCTATGTTACTTAGGCTGGTCTCGAACTCCTGATCTCAAATGATCCTCCTGCCTCCCAAAGTGCTGGGATTACAGGTGTGAGCCACTGTGCCAAGCCTGGACATTTCAAATAAATGGAATAATATTATACATGGCCTTTTATATCTGGCTTTTTTCATTCAGCATAATGTTTTTAAAGTTTATCCACATTGTAGCATGCATCAGTACTTTAATCCTTTTTAAGACTGAATGATATTCCATTGTATTTATAAACCACAATTTGTTTATCCATTCATCTGTTGATGGACACTTGGGCTGTTTCTACCTTTTGGCTGTTGCAAATAGTGCTGCTATGAACATGCATGTATGTGTATTTCAGTACTTGTTTTCAGTTCTTTTGGTTATGTATCTAGGAGTGGGATTACTAGGTAATTCTATGTTTAAATTTTGAGGAACTGCCAAACCATTTTCCACAGTAACTACACTATTTTACATTCCCACCAGCAATGTATAAGGATTCCAGTTTCTCCACATTCTCTTCAACAATTGATATTTTCTATTTTAAAAAAAGCTGTGACTGGCCAGGCATGGTGACTCATGCCTGTAATCCTAACATTTTGGGAGGCTGAGTGGCTTAAGCTCAGCTTTTGAGACCAGCCTGAGCAAGAATGAGACCCCATCTCTACCAAAAATAGGAAAAAATTAGGCAGGGGTGGTGGTATGGATCTGTAGTCCCAGCTACTCAGAAGGCTGAGGCAGGAGGACCACTTGAGCCCAGGAGATGGAGGTTGCAGTGAGCTACAATGACGCCACTGCACTCCACCCCGGGTGACAGAGTGAGACTCTATCTCAAAAAAAATAAAATAAAATAAAGTAAAAGCTATAGCCATCCTAGTGGGTGTGAAGTGGTATTCATTTTGGTTTTGATTTGCATTTCTCTAATGACTAATGATGTTGAATATCTTTTCATGTGCTTTTTGGCCATTTGGATATCTTCCTTGGAAAAATGTCTTTTCATGTTCTTTGCCCTGTAGGGGCTGAGGAGTTCCCCTTGGTCTTCTGACATTTTGCTGAAAATTCAACTCATAAAAGGCAGATTAATTGGGGAAAGGGGATACAAATTGATTTAACATGTATACATGGAAGCTTTCGGACTGAAGACCCAACACCCTAATGGGGTGCAGAAGCTTATATATGATCTTGAGGTTATAGAAAGAATGGGGGCTTGGATCCTGGCAAAACATGTTATGGGAATGGGAGAGAAGAGGATTCTGTTGAGGGGCAATAAATTATTACTAGGGAGTATTCAATGGGCTTGAAGAACATACAGTGGTCTGGGGCAAAGTCTGTTGGGCCCATAAAGTAGACAACTGTTTCTGACAAGTCTGTCCAGGTTTGTTGATAGACTTTAGTCTTCCTTCCTTGTGATACGTCAATAAAAACTTAGGGAGGGACCAGAGGTAATTATTTTCTTCTTTGTTAGGTCTGGACTTCAGGCAGATAAGGGAACTTCAGAGACCCTATGCTTTGAAAGAGATGGTAAGAGGTAGGGGTGAGGGGGAGATCAGAGGGACCTTGGGGCTTCTTCAGTTCAGCATTTCAAAATGTCATATTTTGGGGTATCGGTTTCTAAGCCCTAATGCACATCTTTAAATTTAACTTTTTGTCTTTTTGTTGTTGAGTTGTAAGAGTTATTAAAATGTATTGGATACTAGACCCTTATCAGATATCTGATTTGTAAATATTTTCTCCCATTCTGTTGGTTGTCATTTTGCTTTCCTGATAGTATCCTTTGAAACAAAAGTTTTCACTTTTGATAATGTCCAATCTACTTTTTCTTTTGTTGCTTATGCTTTTGGTGTCATACCTAAGAATCGATTGCCGAATCCATGGTCATGAAAATTTACTGTTATGTTTTCTTCTAAGAGTTTTATGGTTTTAGCTCTTATATTTAGATTGTCAATTCATTCTGAGTTAATTTTATATTTGGTATAAGGCACGGGTCCAACTTAATCTTTTGCATGTAGGTATGCAGTTTTCCTATCACCATTTTTTGAAAAGACTATTCTTTCTCCATTGAATGGTCTTGGCACCCTTGTTGAAAATCAGACATAGATATATGAGTTTATTTCTGGACTCTCAATTCTATTCCATTGATCTATATGTCTATTCTTATGCCACTACTACCACACTGCTCTGATTGCTATTGCTTTGTAGTAAGTTTTAAAATCAGAAAGTGTGAGTTCTCAAACTATGTTCTTATTTTTCAATATTGTTTTGGCACTGGGTAATTTTTTCTTTGCAGCTGACAATGTCTTATTCCTTTGCACACCCTCTTCTCTTTCCATTTTACCACTCACACAGCCAAATGTCCTAAGATGCACATTTCTTCAGGTGTTTATCTTTTCTTACAGTCACAAATGTTTCCATGGAGTAGTTCAGGTTTGCTGTGATTTCATGGCATGACGACTAGTCTGGGATAGGATGAATTTATAGTAGGGGGCTGAAATTTAACACAAGCATCGTTTTATGATCCATCTAGCTGACCCAGACAGCATTTTTAAATGGACCATTACTTATCTGTGAGCAGAGTGTGAGGATGCACCCCTAATATTTAATATAGCTCCTGGCTTTCACTAGGGGCTTACTGTGCCTATTTAGTGTGTTGCTGAACAAAGAAATCCCTGACCAGATGTGTGTAAGTGTTATTTCGTGCCAAGGGAAGGGTTCCAGCCTCACTGGCAAAGGAATTGCTGCTGGCGATTAATGGACCAGTTCTTAAATTATGGTCTAAATGTGATCTAAACCAAGACGCAAATGCCATCAAAGCAATCCTGCATAGAAGACTGATGAGAAGGAGTGGAAATGTTTATTTTGCAATTAGCTAAGGATAAAGGAGACTCTTCTGATTATTTTGCTCGGCGGCTCTGCAGACCACTGTGCTAACCACCTTTACCCTAAAGGTTGGAGGCCTGTTTAAATCACTTCCATTTCTTAGCCAGGGAAATCACACCTGCCTACAATTTGGGGGGCATGTTTACCTACAGTTGTTGTTTGAGTTCTGGTTGCACTTAAAGCTGGTGAGTTTTTCAGTGCTTTAAATGGAGTGAGGATTTCTACCCATATACCTACAAATGTTTCTAAGTTACACTTAGAGGAGCTATCTATATTTTATTTGTGATGTAATCATGGTGTTTTATTTTCTTAACCATTATGGAATTGCAGGACCTAGACTTTTGCTTTGACATGCCGTTTCAAAAACAGTAATGATTGGATAAGACATCATGGACACATTGCATTTAGCTTGGAGGGTGACCATTAGCAAGTCAAGAGGTATTTGTCCTTCTCTCCCTTCTGCTTTACTCATAGTTTTTTTGTGATCCAGAGCTATCTGGATTGTCTAAAGGAAGCTGGAGACAAAGTAGGAATAAATGGTTCTTGGTGAGGCTCTAATGAAACCTCACACCTGCCAATTAGGCCTGTGACTCATAAACTGCATGCACTTCAATTTGTCAGGAAAAAGGTCAGATGGGCCAGCTACTCCAAAGCAGGGTGTTTGTTTTGTTTTAATCATTTTCTTTTCTATTTTCCTGCATGGGAGGCTAAGGTGTAATTCTGCTAGGAGATATTCGAGGCACATTAAGGAAGGTTTGTGAGGTATCCCAAAGTCTGAGAAATGTATGACAATTGTTATACCTTGATTCCTGAAGACCTGGTTTGTTTTAGGCTGTCTGTCTCACTGAACAAGCTACATCTAAAGATATACCTGTGTCTTCATATATTTGAAAGGCTCCCCCTTGCAAAGACATTGTGCGAATGAGATCATAGAGGACACTCATGTTCCATAACCAAAGTGCCCTTGCCACCTTTTTGAAAACTCTTCAAGCTATAGGAGCAGAATTGCTGGTGTCTAGGATGAATGCATGTGGGAATGTAAAAACAATAGAGTCAGAGCTGTCTAAGGCAACCCAGGAAGCAGATTGAGTTTATCTTTGCAGCTCATCTTGGCCATTATTTCTGGAGACCTGCTCTACTTGTGACTATCCACTGAGCTCCTCATGCAATTCCTGCCCTTGTCTTTCTGTGCCCCAACTAGGCCATTTTCCTGGAACCATACCTTATGCACTGGGCTTTTCTTGTCCTTATGCACCTGTCCCTGTGTCCCACACAGGCCAGCTAATCCTCGATAATGGAATAATAGATTCAGCAATAGGTTCCAGTGGCCTGTGAGATAGTATTTCAGAGAACCACAGAATCTTGTGACCAGACGTAGGCTCAGCATAGTACTGTGGGTGGGAAACACACTTTGAAGTCAGTCTGTCTGGTTCGCTCACCCCTTGAGAGAATTATTTCACCTTTCTAAACATCGCTTTCCTCCTCTATAAAATGAAGGTTATGACCTTTCCCTTGAAGGGAAGTAGTGTGGATTATATGAGATATCATGCATGGCCTAGGGCCAAGCATATAGTGCTCAGTAAGTAAATGAAAGCACCCCCCCCATAGTAAAAAAAGGGTGGGGTAGAGTGGAAGGGAATCTAGAAATCATCTCACCTAACCTCTTTGAGATTAGATAGAACAGGAACAGATTGGCTTTAACCTAGAAAAGTGGTTCTAGACAGAGGGAGGGAGAAACCTGCAGCTGAGCCCTTTGATTCAGAGCTGGGGGCTGCAGCCATCCTCAGGGTCAGCCTTGGTCCAAGTCTGATCTTGCCGCTGTATGATCCAGTGACAGCATCTTGGATTTGAATACTCAAAATGTTCCTGAAAGGGACCTACTTCATACAGCTGTGCAACCAGCCACCTGGACCCCAGATTCAGTTTTAATGTCAGCAACCCTGATCTTTTAAAATGCTCCTTTGAGAGTGTACTGAATTCATTTTGTGTTGTTTCCCCCTCTCCTGACAGGGCCTCTCTGCCTCTCTCCACGCCCACCTCTTGGCCGCCCTCTCATCCTGGCAGCTGCAGGCAAGATTTCTCTCCAGCTGTCCATCAAGTCTTCAAAAGCTAGCCAGAATGTAATTGTAATCTATTTTCTACCCTTCAATAGTAGTGGGTGAAACACGCACACACACATACACACAGCTCAAAATTGCAAGGAGACGGGAGCCAGAGCTGCCTCATGACTCACACAGAGTCCCGCTTGGATAATTACTGCCATTCATTACTGACCCAGGAAAGAAAGCAAGGGTCCGATTGGGTTTTAGTGAACCAGAAGCCTGCCGAGTAAGAAGTGGAAGGAGGGGGCTGTGCTCCCTCTCTGCTGCCCCCCTTTACCCATTTGCCATTTCCAGAAAAGTAACATCCTGATGGCCATTCTCCTTCCTGCTCACATTTTTTATTATGCTTCTTTAACATGCAGTTTAAAATCCGTACTGTGGCCAGATTCTACTAAGCACCTCTCCCCAGAAGGCCTAGATAACCTTGAGCCAGGACCTAATTTGCCTATTTTCCTTCATGAGGGTAAAATAGGCTTTGTTTCATTGATTCATGTATGCGCTTAATCCACAGTTGTCATGAATTCACAGCAACGAGCGAGATTCGTGGGAAATGTCAAAGTTGCATTCATCCCAATGAAGTGTATGTGCTTCCCTCCCCACTGTAACCCTTGCCTACTAACATCTCTTGAAGCCAGGCTAGGGTGCCATTTACTGGGTCATCCTGCTCAAAGCATTTGCTCCCTGCTCTGAATTCCCTTGGTTGTGCTTTCTCTTTTATCACCTTTCATTACATCTTTAACTTGTTGAGGACAGAAAACACTGAAAAGAAAGGGGAAGTATATACAAAAATACATCAAATTAGCTCTCAGCCACAGAGTTTTGTATGTTGTTTGTAGGTTGTTCAGTTAAGCAGTACTGAATGAATGAATGTTCAAGTAAGGAACTACATATTTTAAGCTAAATGTCTTGGAATGGCTATGGTAGGAGGCAAGTTCTAATGGAAGAGTAAGATTTGGGTTAGTTGACAGAGATGGGAAGTCCTTCTAGAATGGGAAATGTTGGAAGAAAAGCATCTTGTGCTGGTACTGGGAGTGAGTCTCTGGAATTAGAATACACAAAAGAATACACTAAGGCTGTATCACTAAACATTGTATTACTCAGCATTACCCAATTTTGTCCCTACTATGCCCCTCAAGGATGGTGGATCAGCATCCATGTATTTCATTTGGCATCAGCCTTCTTTGCAGGAGCTCATTAACGGTATGGAGTTTGTATTGGGTGGTTAAGGCCCTGACTGATAGTTTAAGGACTGTCAAGTTTTGCTTCACATCACAGGCGTCTTGTTCTTAGTATTTTGTTATTTTTGGGTTCTCAAAAAACAGCGCACAATTCCCTATTTCTTTTCCTTTCTTATGATTCCTGGGAGTCTGCTTTACTTTGCAGACTGATTTCTTGTAAATTTATCATACAGTGTCAGGGACAATCTAGAGAAATAGTGAGAGTGAAGAGACTCATGATTTACTTATAATTCTTAATAATGGGGGCAATTTTAACTGTCACTTATTGAATGTTTACTTCATGCTTGACAGTGCTTAATGCTTTACATGAATCATTTTATTTAACACTCATTTGGTTTCTATAATATATGTATCATTGCTATCCTGTTTTACATATGATGAAACTGAGGCGTAGAGGGGTTAAGAAATGAAGATGGTAAGCAGTGAAACTGTGATTTGAACACAGGCAATCTGACTTCAGAGCCCACACTCTGTAGGCTCTCATAGCCATGGCTTCTCTCTGTGTCTGGAACCCTCATCCTGACAGATATCTGGAAAGATCACATTCTTTATCTCTTAGGATCTAGGCAGATCAGTGCAAATGTGTCCTCAAAATGACAGATGTCTGAGCTATTTCAGAGATGATTCCAAAGTTGATTTAATGGATTTTTTAATGCACAGGATTATTGATTGTTATTGAATATTTAGGTGAAATAATTTGCCAAGTGTTCCATACTTACATTTCCCACAATGTTATAATCTTCAAAATTTCAGTCATAGATACATATGTGTGTTTATGAATGATGTATCTGATTTAAACAGCTAATTATTTTAATTATTTTAGCTGTACCTATTCACTAAGCTCTTTCCAAGTTACTGTGAAACTAAGGTATTCCTAGGAAAATCAACTGAAGTTCTTCAAATGATCTCTAAATGAATCATTTGCTCTTCCAAAGAGCTTTTCTTTGTTGTTGTTGTTCCCAAGAATGATTTTCTCTAGCTGCATCTTCTGAATACTTGTAAAATCTTCATTATAAACTTGAAAAGGTCATCTTGTCTACTCACCTATGCCTGGGCAGGAAATCTTAGATCATATTTCAGTTTTGATGACCTACAGAGAGAACCATGTGGCCTATTTTGGCAACTTATTGCCATTCCTAGGTAGTCAGTAGGTACTTCCTGATGTGCAACCCAAATCTCTCCTGCTTCCTTTTCTCATTCCATTTGATTGTCATGAGATTGCTGTTATCTTATTCATGGTCCTTTTCCCAAGCCAGGAAACCATAGCATTTATAACTGAGTTAGTAGTTATGGCCACATTCTCATTTCCTTAAGTGCCTCCATCTTGAACAGCCTTCTGAGTCTCAGTTTTTGTAATGTGGCTGAGGAGCTGTGAGAATGCCATCTGTTTGCAAGAATGAGCCATTGATGGCTGCACACTTGACTGTGGAAAATGGTACTACTCTTCCAAATCAAGATTTGGGACCTAAAGAAGCTGGCCTTGGACACCTAGGTTGACTCTCACTTTGTAGATAAATATGGCCATTTGAGGGTAATTGGATGGAAACATGAGCCTGGAGTGGCATTTATGTAGCATTTTTGTTTATTGAGTATAACTGCTGTACTAAGCTTTGTATAAAGCATGGGAATAATAGGATTGAATTAAGAAAATCTACTTAGATGGAATAGCTGGGAAGTTTCCCTAATGAAGAGATCTGATAGACCATGGAATAGTCTTCCCCAGGAAGGCTGGTCTCCTTGAGATGTGGTTATTTACCGAGGAACAAAATAGTCCTTCACTGGATGCATCTTGGGCCATTTTCATTTTGGTTTGTGACTTTGATTTAATTGGAAAAGTATCTCACATCTGTTGTCAACTACCTACGGCTATGTTTTTCAAATTCTAATCATGTCAGAATCAGTAAGCTTGTTAAAATGTAGATCCCTGGGCCCTATCCCCAGAGATTCTGTTTTATGAGGTCTGCTATAGTCTGGGAATCTTCATGTTCACCACTTTTCCTGGATGATTCTAAGGCAGATGGCTGTAAACTCTATTTTGGAAAACTGAGTTAGGGCCACTTCAGGAAGATTCCAGATCTTATATAGTAAGTATATCTATGTATTTTTCTTTGTCCCTTATCCGCATCATAATAGCCTACTTTGCTCCATCATCAGAGTCCCCTTCCACTTGCAGACAGGAGGAAATGTTTGGTGAAAGGCTGGAGGCTCCTGAGAGAAGAGTGCTCCTTCAAGGAGCCCCTGTCCTTACTCAACCTGACATTCTCTGTGCCTCCTGTGAAGCACCTTGTGTAGGGTAGCATGACATATTAACAGTTATTTGAAAAAAGGGAGTTTCCTCATCAGATAAGTGTGAGAAACACTGTGGAAAACAAAGGTAACCAGATTCCTTTACTGCAGGGTTTCCCAGAGTCTTTGTCAGGATAAAATCTTCACCATGTCTCAAACTTTTTATTCACAGAATTTCTCATGGGACTACTGATTCATGGGACACATTGAAAAGCTCCATGAGTTGAAAGCAAGAAAAATTAGTTTGTAACCTCAACTTTTCACCAAAATAGCTAAGTGAACTTGGATATGTCTTTTATTTCTTTGAGCTTGTTTCGTCATCTGTGAAATAAGAGTATGCCACCATACCTAGGTCACAGAGTTATTGCGAGGATTGAATGAAATACATTTGTGACAGTGCTTTGCAAAATGTAAAGTGTCATTAGTTATCATTGGCGAACTTACAAGTTGCATACAGGTTTGGAGAGTGGAGAGTGAGCACTGGACAATTTGTATTCATCTTTGCTTAGACTTTCCTTAGATTGACCAAATGGGACTGAAAAATCTTGTCTGCTTGATTCACCAGAATTTGTCTTAATGCCATGTTAATGGTTAATTAGAAATTTTCAGAACAATGCTTTCTAAATCATTCCACAGATACATTGATTTGACCAAATATTATAGTCCTGGATACTTTGCAGTCAGTGTAGAACCAGTACTAGAAAGTGATGGTTCATGGTGAAGAAGATGTTCAGGGCCATGAGCCAACAGGATAGGGAAAGCTGGACCTGGGAAGAACTGGAACCTGGGGTGCTGATGTGGTTATTGGACTATTCCCCATGAGATGAATGGTCCCAGGCCAAATTCCATTGTCTCAAGGAGTTTGGCCAAACTTGAACTCAAATAGGTAAGAGTCATATATAAGAGGTCCAATATGGTGGGTAGCAAAGGCAGAGCAGCAGGTACTGCAATGGTACTTGCTATGATTCTGAGTTGTTAGTATGGGTTGGAGCTTGATGACAACTAGCATCTAAAAGCATGAAAATCAATGTCTAGGCCTTCTGGAAATGAGACCAGAAACATCTGTGCCATGTATCAAAGTTCTCACCAAGTGAGCTGAACATTAACCCTAGTGGTGTAACAATAGTATAATTTAGAGAAACAATAGGGAAACCCAAATATACCTATGGAAGAAACATACTGGAATTTAAGAAGAAAGGCTGAAGGGGGTCACATTTATAGGGTTAATCTCTCATATACCAGATCTCTGGTTTGGGGTACAAAACTAATTTCAGACCATATCTGCTAGTGATGACCAACTTCCACATCAGCAGTAATAATAATAATAATATTTATTTATTTATTTATTTATTTATTTATTTGAGACAGAGTCTCACTCTGTTGCCAGGGTTAGAGTGCTGTGGCATCAGCCTACCTCACAGCAACCTCAAACTCCTGGGCTCAAGCAATCCTACTGCCTCAGCCTCCCGAGTAGCTGGGACTACAGGCATGCGCCACCACGCCTGGTTAATTTTTTTAATATATTTTTAGTTATCCAAATAATTTCTTTCTGTTTTTTTAGTAGAGACGGGGTCTCGCTCTTGCTCAGGCTGGTCTTGAACTCCTGAGCTCAAATGATCTCCCCGCCTCGGCCTCCCAGAGTGCTAGGATTGCAGGCATGAGCCTCTGCACCCAGCCAACGGTAATAATAATAGCAAAGAGTTATTCAGTATTAACTTTAAGGCAGACTCTATTCTAAACACTTTATATATTATCTCAATTAATTCTCAAACTGCACTGTGAGTTAGGCACTTTTAGTATTCTTATTTTATAAATGAGAAATTTGAGGGGGAGAGAAACCAGATAAATTGTTTTGGTTCACACAGCTAATAAATGGTGATATGTAGGTCTGAATTCATGAAACTGGACTCCAGAGCTCTCTTTTTCACTATGCTAGGCTGCTTCCATCCCACCAGAATGACAGAAAGGTATAATTGTTGAAATGAAAAAAGTTGCTATAAAGCTCAGCAGATTTGAGATGGTAAAAGAAAGAATTAGTGAACCTAAAGATAGATTTATAGAAATTAGCCAATCTGAAGAACATAGAGGAAAAAAAGACACTGGAGAAAAATACACAGAAGCACAAAGACCTGTGGAACATCATAATGCATTACAACATATAGGTAAAGGAACTCCCAGAACAAGACCAGAGAGGTAAATGTTCATAAAAAATGTTTTGAAAAAATAATGGGTGAAAACATTCCAAATTTGATGAAAAACATGAGTCTATGCAACTGAAAAGGTCAGTAAATCCAAAGTAGGATAAATACAAAGAGATTGACACCTACACATGTCATAGTCCAACTGTTGAAAGACAAAGAGAAAATCTTGAAATCAGCAAGGGAAAAACAATCGGTCATGTACAGGGGAGCATGGGTATGATTAATGGCCAAGTTTCATCTGAAAAATGGAAGTCTGAGGCAGTGGGATGACATATTCAAAGTGCT
Organism: Lemur catta; assembly: GCF_020740605.2. Classification (NCBI taxonomy): domain Eukaryota; kingdom Metazoa; phylum Chordata; class Mammalia; order Primates; family Lemuridae; genus Lemur; species Lemur catta. The sequence goes on along the minus strand of NC_059135.1, from coordinate 55,490,126 downwards.
GAAAAAATTGTCAATCAAGAAATGTATATCTAGGAAACTATCCTTCAAAAAATGAAGTTAAAGAAAATCTCAGATAAACGAAGATTGAGAGAACTTGTTGTTAGCTGACCTGCCTTTTAAGAAATTCTAAAGATTGTCTTTCAGATTGAATGGAAATAACAAATGGTAACTGAAGTTTGCAGTAAGAAATAAAGAACACGGGAAATGGTAAAGATGTGGGTTAACATGAAAGATTCCTTAAATATATTTTTCTCATTTTCTCTTTAATTTCTTTAGAAAATATTGGATTTTATAAAGCAATAATTATAACATTAAGTTCTTAATATTAGGCAGTGTTGAATTCAGGACCAAAAGCATTACATTAGTTCAAGAAGGCACTTTTTAATAGGTGCTATTTTATAATGAAGATGTAAGAAGTATATTTATTTATGGCATTGCATTCATAAATCAGAAACTACAGAAAGTACAAGGAGATATCCATTGGTCACAGAATTTATGTAATGAACTTCTCTCATTCTATGAGAAATGGATTTTTAAAAAAAGATAGATTAAAAAAATAAGCAACAACAGTATATGTTTTTGTGAATGTTTCATGAGCACTTGAAAAGAAATGTTCCTTAATTTTGAGGGTGGGATTTGAGATACCTATATATCTATATATACTTGTTTTTAAATATAATTATATACTTATATATTTATTAAGTTATATTATGTGTATTATATATAAATATAATACATATGCTTATTTTATACCTGTTACAAAGGCTACAAAGACATTCTCAAAATTCAGAAATATAAATAACACTGACAACATTCTCTGATCTCAGTGAACTAAAAATAAAAATAGATAGACAGACATAGAAAACAAAAAGCTTCCACCACTTGGGTATGAAGAAACAAAACCATCTTTAACAGCTCAAGTTAAAAAGAAAATAGAAATGGAAATGACAGAATACATAGAAAATGATAATCATCAAAATACTGCATATTAAAGCTGGATGTGGTGGCACACACTTATAGTCCCAGCTACGTGAGAGACTGAGGCAGGAGGTTCACTTCAGTCACATAGTTCAAGGCTGTAGTGCACTATGAGTGTGCCTGTGAACAGCCACTGAACTCCAGCCTGGGCAACATAGCAAGACCCTGTCTCTAAAATAAGTAAAATACTGCATTTCAGAATTAATGAGAAATAGTTAAAGCAGGGATTAGAGGCAAATTCATAGTTCTAAATACTTAACATTAATAACCAAGAAAGCATGAATATAAATGAATTAAGCTTTCAACCCAAGAAATTAGAATTTTTTGCCCAAGTAAAGCAGAAGGAAGGATTTAATAAAATAGAAGTAGAAATTAATGAAGCAGAATATAGAGAAACAGTAGAACTAGTATATAAATCACGAGCTTTTTTTGACAAAAATAATAAAATAGATGAATTATTAACTAACCTAATTAATAAAAAAGAAAATTTAAATATACAAAATAAAAAATAGAACAAGGGAAGTAATTATAGACACAGAAGAAATTACAAGAATCATGGGAGAGTACTTAGCCAATTCCTTGCAAATGAACTTGAACACCTGAATTAAATGGGTACTTTCCATAGGGAAATACAATTTAGTGAAAAGATGTATACCAGACAGACATGAATGCAGCATTGTTCACTAGTCATTCACAACTAGGATGAAGTGAGAGAGATTATAGGTTCCCCTTGGGCATGGTGTGAGAATTCTTGAGAGAGGATGGTAAAATGGGCACTATATATACTCAATATGTTTCTGATGACTTGATGTTGATATATTTATTTTTCATCAATTAATATGCAATACCAGTGATATACTTCCTCATTTGCTGAAAATGCTTATGTATTAATAGATACAATTGTTGGCATTATATATTCTATTCTCCCTAGAAGAATAGCAGGACTATAATATAGCACAGCCCTTTCACGACCACCCCACCCCTACACCAGGAAGTGACAACAGATTGGTTTTTGAAAAGGTATCTATGAAATAAACACAAATTCACTTATCTGTATGTGTCCAGTATCCCTCTCCCAAATTTCTGTCTCTTCAAAAGGCTGCTATGCATCCAGGTGGAAAAAATGGCTAAAGCCTTTGTAAAGAGAAGATATGTTTACAATGTTAGAAAAATAAATGTGGACTTCCTCACTTGGGCCCCCTTTACGAACTGCCTGGACTTGTGGCATAATCTGTTCAGTAGCAATTATCACAATTAATCTTGAGGTTAGTGAAAACAATTGGCCATATTCTGGCTCAATGGAGACATGACCCAAGCCATCCAGGTGTGAGAGGGTATGCTGCTTTGGTGTCTTTTGCCCTTGAAAGGGGACAAATATTCAATAGTTCCTGCTGGGGCTTATTTCTCTGCCTAAGTCTGTGTGATTCCATTCTTGCAGTTAGTACAGTCTCTATAAAGCCTCCTTAGAGCTCACTGTTATTAACACCCAGTCTTCCTTAGGAACTGCTGCTACGTCTCCTCTGGCATTTCATATATCCACTTGATTTTAAATGGAGCCTGCCTGCCTATGCTTCTGTGGGCATTGGCATGTGTGTTGTCTCTGGTGACTCAGGCTCAGATTGCTCTAAGGAACTACATAGCCTTCGTACCTGGTGTGTGTGCCAGGGTCTGATCATGGTGACAGGTGTTGATGTTCAGCTGCTAATTTCTCCCATTAGAGACAATGTGGTAGGATCTGATGATACAATCTGTTCATCTGTGGTCTGGCCTGATTTTTCCTGTCTAGAATATATTGCCAACTTTATGGAAACAATAAAAGAAGGAGTAGATGCATAATCTGCCCTTTAAATGGTTTTGCTTTGCTGAGGAGAAAAAATCCATAGCAGTCAATTTCTTCTTGTCTATTATAAATTTATTAACAGTGTGTTGTAATTAGGTGCATGGCTTTGCCTTAGAGGACAAATGGTGCTTGTTGAACTGTGACGTTGGTCTGATTGTGGTAAAATGACCCATTTGGTTTTACCAGCTGTGACTTTGGAGGGAGCTAAATGATAGAAAACACATAAAACTCAACAGATGAAAACGTTCTCAGCTCATACTTCCTATCACTGATCATTTTGCATTCCAAACAGAATGTCTTTTGAATTTGCTTGCTAATGTCTTATGATCTGAAAAATACTATGCTTAAGTTGATAGGATGTCAGAAGGGCAACTGGCTTATCAGATCAGGCCCATTTTCCTCATTAATATGACATAAATTGCTCAGGCAGAATCTAAAAATCTAAAGATGTGGTATCTCATTAACCAAAAGTAATTCCCAAGTGGGGAAGCAGTTGTAGCAGTTGCAATTGTGGACTTCAGAGTCAGACTGCATTTGAAGGCTGGCCACCCATTAGCAGCTTCTGAACTTCTCTAAGCCTTGGTTTCCTTATCTCTAAAACAGGGAATTATATATCTACCTCATAGGGTTTAGGTGAGGATTAAGTGAGTGAATTTTTAGCATGGTGCTTACACATATTAAGCTCTCAAGAAATGTTAGCTATTTTTTTTTTTTTTTTGCTACAGAGTCTTGCTCTGTTGCCCCAGCTAGAGTGCAGTGGCATCATCATAATTCACTGAAACCTTTCGCTCCCGAGCTCATATGATCCACCCACCTCGGTTTCCCAGAGTGCTAGGATTACAGGCATGAGCCACCACGCCTGGCCTGCTATTGTTTTTACTATTATGAATGATTCAGACTCCAGAAATAATATTAGAGTCTGCAGAACAATGGTCTAGCTTACAGGAAAGTCTTGGGTTCCTGACTGGGCCTAAGAGAGTAAGGGGAGGAACCATTAATCAGCTCCCCTCAGCCTACTCCCTGAGCAGCACGTGTAACTGAGTTGGTGGGAAATTGGGGTCCAGAAGAAAAAGGAGTTCCCCTTCTATAGCCTTGATCCTAGCAAAAGAGTTTTGAACCACATTGACTTTCATTGATTTCTTTTCTTTTCTATGTTGGGAGAAATCTTAGAGGCAGAGGGACAGGGAAGAGTCAGAAGAGGTTCCATGCTACCCGACTCGACTTTTCACTTTTCAGCTCACACAAAGTTAAAACCATAGGAATGGAAAAAACACAAAGAGATTAAGTCTGTGTTTGTGGTCCTGTCCTCTCACTGGTCCCTGTGCTGGATCCCTTTTCCTAAGTTTTTATTCATGACTGTCATTTATTCCAAAGAAAGTTTTGGCCAATAAAGGTTTACAAAAGGATGCCTCCCAGAACATTCCCATTTCAATAAGGAACTTCTGGGATGGAAAACAATGAGTCTTAATGAGGAAATTTCATGCCCCATGACAAGACAGATTTTTTTTAAATGGGAAAAGGGCTTCTATTATCTCTTCATTACCTCTCAAATAAATTCAGCAAGTGCTCCTAATGTCAGAGGAGACTGGACTCATTCAGTTGATGATAACTTGAAGTTGCCTATTGCAAGCCCCAAATTGGAATTTCTTAAAAGCTGATATTTCATTTTTTTAAAGAAAGAGAATTATAACACTCCTGGCCTTTCTCTGTTCTCTCATTCACTTCATTTGTGCCTCAGTTATCAAGTTATTGTCATTCTACTCTGCTTTGTGATACTGGAGTGGACTCGGTAAACATTTCTCCTTTGTCATGTGGCAAGTGTTAAGCTTTGTCGGTAGAGGGCACTGGAAGGCCACTGCAGGAGGAAAGGACCCTCTTCTGGTTTCAGTGTGCTTTTCCCTTCCCGTTTCTGCGGCCTTTGGCTCCAAGTGGCATTTGGGCCCTCCTGTGGTGCTTGCCCTCTAGCGAGTTCTACCAGCATCTAACCCAGAGGCTTCCCAGTGAGTCTCAAAGGCACCCCACCAAGTGGTCTCCTGTTTGCCAGCCCTGGCTTATGTCACCTCATAAAACTTTACCACCGAGGGCCATAGTCACATCCTTTCCCTTGAGGTTTGAATCTCAGTCTTGGGTTTGGGGGCAGGGGCTCTTTCAAATTTGTTTCTTCTTGGGTACTCTGTCTCCGCTAGAGGTCATAGCTGCTTTCAATATCTGCTATCTGTATTCTTCAGCGTTCTCTTTATTCTTCAGTATTTAATCCTCTTTTACAAATTAATAATTGTTTATATCAAATTTTCCCTGTTCAAATTTCTGATGTGGTTTCTTTCTGTCTTTTGATTGGACCCAAACCGATAGATCCTAGAGGATCAGAGTGCAAATAGTGAGTTTGGGGAGGAACTGGACATGCATAGCCCAGTTTTTTTCCATTCTCCTTTCTCTTGGGAGTCAGCTTGCCTGCTTGATTGTTTTCAACATAGTAAGCTCAGTGGCCAATGCTCTGCCCTGAACGAGGGGCCTGTGGTGTTCCAGCCCGATGCCAAGACTGATCACATAAGTCTAATTCTGCCTGTCAGTTTCAGAAAACCCACAGCCTGCAAATGAAAGCTACATTCTCTAAGATCAGTTCTATCAGTAATAATGGTGTTATTTGGACCCTATCTACTGACTATTTCATCTTGATTCTCAGTTAGTTCAGAACCCAGACAGGGAGAAGTTCTGTTTTTTATTACTCCCTACCCTTTCCCTAATGATTTTCATAGAAAACTCTTTTAAATAACTTACTCCCAGAAAAAGTAATTGATCTTCTAGGATAGCACAACATGTGTAACCCATGGCTTTGCCTATACCCTGACCCTCAACCATATCAGTGTGATTTTTACCCCACTGCATATATACAGCTATTTTTTCCTTAAAATGCTAATCTAATTGGGGAGTGATTCTATATCTCTAAAATACTTAGCTATGCCATAATGATCACCTTCAAAGACTATAATCCCAAAGAACACACATCAACCATCCAGAATTTGATAATGGGAAAACATTTAGAGAACAACATGATCTATTTGAAACACATCCTTTTAAAATCATGAATTAAAAAAAAAATCCTGTATTTAAATATGTGTATGAAAAAGAACAGTCTTGTGGTTTCCATTCTGTGTGTGAAGGACCACCTAGGAAAGGGTCATTAGCCAGCCCTGGGGCAAGGTCTACTTCCCTGACACACTGGACATTAACAGTTGGAATTGATGGTATTGCTGAGTTCTCCTGGAAGGAGGAAATTAAGGAACTGATGTCAGCAAATTACCACATTGGCTCAGACAGCGAGCTACACACCCACTCGTCCCCTCCATCATCTCTACTGACATGGCACCTTCTATTGTCCTTGACTTTCTCCTGCATTCTGCTCACATGGCTGAATTGCTTATGTGTCCTGTGTGTTTGCATAGGAGAGTACAGCAGAGGGAAATATACCCCAACGTGCTTTAGAGAGAATGAGAAAATGCGATTCATGCCTTTTGTGAGCATTTGAAATGTTGGGGTAGTGGCCAAGGATTAATAGAGCTTTGCGACACCCCTCATCTTAAGCATGGGCCTGGGTAATAATACCTGACGTGGGGAACGTGTTGTAATCTTCAGATTCTGAGATGACCTTTGAAGCAGATTCGTGCCGGGCTGAAAAGCCAGAAGTGAACACTTTGTCACTTACTGACTCTAAATGGTTAGGAATGAGTTTATTATGAGCCATGTGATTTGATGTAGTAACTTTACATTTTAATGATTATAGCCTACCATTGCAAATGGCATTATTTAAGGGACAGAATCAAATAGGTTATTAAGAATCAGAATCAAAGAATCAATAGGTTTGAAATTTAAATACGAGTCTTTGCTTTTCTCCTTACTTGGTAATTTCTTCAGTTATTGTGGAATAAAGTATCCTAGTTATTAATCATAAAAGCTCCACTTTCTTAGACAGTGGTGATCTAAGGCTGAGATGTGACTTAGATGCATTTTGTCTTTGCTTCCTTCTAGACACTTCTCCATCTAGTGTTCTCCTTACAAACCTCTTCTTCTGCTTTTCCCTACTTGAAAGGATTGACCTTGATTAGGAGATGCCTTTGTGGTGGACTTAGCACTTAGCATGGATATCTTTTCCAACCTGGACCAATCTTTCACATTTAATGAGTGTATAGTTATAGCATTGTGATACTGATTTCTGTGACTTTTCATATCATCCATTTTCTGATTTTAAAGAAATGTCTTCAGTCATTTCTTTAACTTTTTCAAATGTTTCCTCTTTAGCAGAATTCTAGCATATGTATATTTTGAATAGATTTTGGTCTGTGCCAAGTATATCATGGTCATTATCTAGAGCTACCCACCACTGGAACTACGTAGCAGATTCTTGTAAGCAGATTCTTGTAATAGGGTTCAAAATTTGACACTGGTAGAGTTGAATAACTCAAGGTCACTATTCACAGTGTGTTTGACAGAGCTATGGCCCAGGGAGCACTATTCACAACCCTTTGGGACTATTTGCTGGTTGCTTCCTCCTCGGCTCTGTTGCCCTCACTGCTCTGGAATTGCTCACTGAGCCACACTTAGAAGATGAGGCAATCAGTGTCTACTTTCTCTGCATTTAAGTTACTTGGCAGGATCCTAAGAGTGCACCAGCAAGAACTATTTGCCACCTAAGAAACCTTTTAAAAGTTAGAAATCACAAAGGACATGTGGCATGTGTAAGCCATTTTAGCCTTCTTTCTAATAGTGAGAAAAATAGAAACAACCCAGATGTCTACCAATAAAGTGAATGACTAAATAAACTATTGTATACCCACACTGTGGAATAGCATTTAGGTATGAAGTTCACATGGGATGATCTTTAAGCTGTATTACTGAATGGAAAAAGTAAGTACCGGGACACCTATGTGTAGTGTACAATCCCCTTTCTACTGCCCTCAACTATAAGTATATTATAAATGTTAATATATTATAAAATTTATATTGTATCTATTATATACTTGTAGCACAGAAAAATAGTGTCTGTGTATATATATATTTTATTTTTATTTTTTTTGAGATAGGTTCTTTCTCTGTAGTCCGGGCTAGAGTGCAGTGGCATCATCATAGCTCACTGTAACTTCAAGCTCCTGGGCTCAAGTGATCCTCCCACCTCAGCCTCCTGAGTAGCTGGGACTACAGGCATGTGCCACCATGCCTGGCTAATTTTCTATTTTTTGTAGAGATGGGGTCTCACTCTTGCTCAGGCTAGTCTTGAACTCCTGGCCTCAAGTAATCTTCCCATTTGTGACTCCCAGAGTGCTAAAATTACAGGTGTGAGCCATTGCACCTGGTCTATATACATAAATAAATATTTAGAGCAGATATAACAAATACATATAAAACATCTGAAAGAATATAAGCCTTAGTGATATGGGGAGGAGACTAGAATCAGGGGTTGCAGTGAAGAGGAATTTTGCCTTTTACTCTCTATGTCCCTGTCCTGGGGAATTTTTTACACTGAGATGAATCATGTATTACAAATAAATGTAAACATTTTAAAATTAATTAATTTTGAATAGGTAAGATGCAGCTTAGAGAGAAAAACAATTTTGACTAGGGTTAGGGCATGATACTGAAGGGAGAGACACAGGCACATGCCTAGCTATTCAACTTCATTAATGGGATCTACCAATTGTATCAGAATGGCAGCTCTGTTGCTATAGTTAATAGTCTCAGAACAGTTAATTACATTCAAATGTCTTGCTTTCTTGCTTTTATGAGTAAATAAATAGAATACCTTTTGAACACATTCCTAAGTTTTTAACTATATGTTAACAATTATTAATTAATTATTATACTTCAGTCTTTACATCTTCCCCTCTCTATATCCTCCCTCTCCTTCTCTAACACTCTCCTCCCCTTGTCAACTGGTTTATGTCCCCTCTGTTCTGGACCTGTCGCAAAATTCATAACTTCCAGGAAGCCTTTCTTAATTAACTCAGCCTCATTGAGAAATCTTTTACTTAGCATCTCTGTGGTGAGTGTGCTTTAATATTTGAGGACTTCATTTTGCACCTTGAGGCATTGCTTGCTAATTGGTTTTCTGTCATTTTTTTGCATATATGTTCTCTTAATTCGTCTTCCAAAGTAATGGACTCTTCATGAGATAATATACAGAAAACAATGAGGTATGTGGGCATTGGAGACAGAAATACCTAATTTAAAACCTGACTCTTCCAATTTTTGCTGAATGTTTTTGCAAAAATTTCTTAAGCTGCATTTCCCCCACCTGAAACTGGAATAATAATTCCTGTTTTATGGGAGTGTTGCACTGTTCATGTGACCTATCTGTGAAGCACCTAGCATGAAGCTTTGTAGTAGTGAGCACTAAACATGTGATAGTTACTGATATTCATCTCCTAGTGTCTCCATCCCACCATGTATGGATATATAATGGTCCTGATATCAGATGCTATCTATAATGAGGTTTAACATGATTTATTTGCTCCTTTTGGTTATATATATTCAGGGACCTGGGGATATTTGGGCTTCATAAGTAGAGGGATGAGGCTTATATTGTCAAATCTAACTCAAGTCCACACTCCTTTGTTCTTCAAACCTACTTGCTGTGAATAATTTGTGATATCCAAAGAACTATTCCATATATTTTTAATTTTTATGCTGCTTTGGGGACCAAGTCATATTTTGTCCTGGAACCATTTCTTGATGTACTTACAACAAATGTATATTTGTGTACATTCATTTATGCAGTCACTTATTCAGCAAAAATTTACTAAGGGCTGCTTGCTGAGCACTATAGATACATATGAAGCATGAATAGGAGCATGCCAGGTGGACAAATTGGGGAGAGAACTCTAAACCTAAGGTACAGCATGTACAAAGGCCCTGAGGCATGAAAGAACAGGACCTTTCTTTGGAGCTACAAGTACTGTACGGTACAGTGATATAGCATTGGATCTGTGTGGGGAAGTGGTTTGAGATGAGATTGATTAGACAGACAGGCAAGACCATTTGTATATCATGCAAAGGGGTTAATATTTTATCATGTTGGCAGTGTGGGTCCAAAGAAGAATTTTGAACAAGGAAATAACAAGTTCAGATTTGTATATTACAAAGGAATTCTAACTATCACATGCAAGATGGATTGAGGTAGATGAGGTAGAGGGAGGGAGAAAAATAAGAAGGCTATTGGAGTAGGATGGGTATGAGAGAATGAGTGACCAAACTGGGATGTGAAAGAGGGGATAGGGTGATGTGTAAGGGCCTTAGGAGGTAGAATTGGCAGGACTTGGTGCTTGATTGCTGTATTATTGATAGTTTTCTATTGCTGTCATAACAAATCACCACAAATGTAGCAGCTTCCAACAACACAAATTTATTGTTTTATAGTTCTCAAGATTAGAAATATGGCATGAGTCTCACTGGGCTAAAATCAGAGTGTCAGCAAGACTGTACCCCTTTCTTAAGGCTGAGGGGAAAATTTATTTTCTTGCTTATTCAGGTTATTGGCAGAATTTACTTTCTTGGATTTGTAGAATTGAGGTCCCTATTTCTTTGCTAAGTATCAGCTGAAGCCCGTTCCTGTCTTCCAGACGCTACCTGTATTCCTTGGCTCAGGGCCCACTTCCCCCATCTTCAAAGGCAGCAATGAGAGTGAGGTCTCTTTCATTCTTTGAATCTCTTCTGCCTCTTCTTTTTTCTCTCTATTATCCTTTGCCACTTTAAAAGACTCATGTGATTAAATTGGGCCCATCCAGATAATCCAAGACAACCTCCCATCTCTGGGTCCTTTACCTTAATCAAATCAGCAACATTCCTCTTCCTATATAGAGTAACCTATTAATAAGGTTCTGAGGATTAGAATGTGATCATCTCTAGGGAAATAATTATTCTTCCTTCTCCAGTTGGATGTGGAGTTAAGGGAGAATGTAGAATCCAGGTTTCTGACTTCAACAACCAAATGGAATGCAGCCTTAAGAAAGGAACATGTTTGGTTTTGAACATGTTGACCATAAGATGTTGCTAGGAAATCAAAATGGCACCATCTAGTAAGTAGTTAGATACACCAGCCAAATGGCAGGTGAGAAATCAAGGCAGGTTAGGAAGCTGTTAACATATAGTGAGCCCTCAGTGAATATACAGAATGGAAAGAGAATAGGGATAAGAACAAAATCCTAGGGCCAGTAATATTCTGGGTACAACAGAGGGAGAAGCACTCACAAATGAAACTAAAGAAAACCTAATTTCCCTTTACTGTGTCTCTGTCTCTTTTGTCACATCTCTTCCTTTCCCCTCCACCTAGCATACTTTCTCATTTCCTTGGTATTTGCCTACTCATAGTTTCTGCTTTCTAAAACTTCAGCTTGCACGTGTGCACTGTGGCCTCTCTAGTCTGCCTCATCACTGTGGATCTTTCAGCTTCAACTCCCATTACTAAATTGCCTTATTTTCTTAATATTTCTCAGTTCAAGGTTAAAAAAAAAACTGAAAAGAATTGAGTTTATTCACTTTATCATGTTGAATCATGCTGTGGCACAGGTCACCAGAATAAATTAGGATTGGCTGTCTTGAGGCCAGGTGCCCACACTGGTGCAATCAGCTGCTTCTCTATTTCAGGGACTAGAGTAAATCCAGTATTACTATTCAGCAAATCATTTTGTTCCACAGAGGCTTTGGGGGAAGAAGGTTAACTTTATCTCCATGTATTTACTGGACCCAGGATTATGATGTCAAAAATGGGCATATGATAGGTTCAGGCTTCTCTTCACCATTTACGCCGCACTCCTAGCTTCATGTAGCCCTAATGCTGCCTGTGAGCAGGGGATCATCTTTATAGAAATTGAATTTGGGGTCCAAACTACAGGAGTAAAGTCCAGGCAGGGAATATTCAAACTGAATATAGTCATTTTCCTTCACTGACCAATCTGTATTCTATATTGCCTTGGTATTTTATAAATAGTATCCAAATGAGAGCTAGTTATTCAGATTCATGGGCCTTCCAGCCACTCACCATTCATCGATTCTGCAGGCTCTCAGCATACATATAATGAGCGATGCCTGCATGTCTCTGGCTGCCATGCACTGACTTTTCTGTCACACTGAGTAGGCAGCATCTCATCTCTTAAAGAGAGACCCTCTGGGCAGGGTTGCAGCTTGTGTCAGTAGCACTGAGAAGAGCTGAAAAAGTAACACTGTTAGTATTTGGTGTTTTTCCTGGATTGTGAAAGGACTAGAATTTATATTGCCAGTCCAAACACAGTACTATAAAGTCTTCAAATTCCTTTGCATTTTAATTATACACAGATAATTCTCTTTCACAAGATCTCAATTTACTGAACCAAAGTATGATGGTCCCCAGGAAAGTCAGGGCATCTGTAAGATTAAGTGCACTTCTCTAAAACCAAATTCCTATAAAGCCAAGCTTCAAAGAAGATGTTTCCTTGTGTGGGGTTCATGTGAGGCCACAGAAGGTTGGTGATGGCCCGGGTGAGCAATGGTCTGCAGCTGTTCTCCTCAGGCCAACAACTAAGCAGCAACCCCTGTCCATATTTCCTGCTGAGAAAGAGACTGAAAACAGGAAGGCACATTGTTGTCTACACTATAGTGGACCCTCACCATCTGTTTCTCACTGGACACTTGCCAGGTCATTCTCTACTTGTGGCAGAGGGATGCTCTAGTCCTGCTTGTCTAGCCAGTGTTGAACCTGCTAGTGTTGTGTCAATCAAGTCTGTTCACTCTGTCTACAAATGACTTCTTTGTCATGGTGAACTGTGTTGGGGATGGATTAAATCTATTAGACAACAGATTGCTTAAGCAGCTCTTCTTTGTGGAACTGACCATAGTGAGAACAGAATGAGCAGGAAACCTGAGAAGATCAAGGAAAGTTCAAGTCCTGGAAAGGGCCATAGAGATGATATAGGATAACCTACGTGTTCACTGAAAGATACAGCACCAAGGCTGCCCACAGAGATGAGCTGGGCGGGCATGTGGTTGTAAAACCTCAGATAGCTGGAGCCAATAAGAAAGATCACCCAAACTAGGATTGAAGCTGAAGTTATGTGATGGTACTCTTACTGTTTTTTTTAAATGCAAGGGAAAGATGAAGGCAAATATTGTTGAATGGAATGAATGAGATAAATAGGCAGCCTCCAAAATAACTGAAGGGCAACCTTCAACTGCCACTCTTTCTAGTACACAGATAATTTACTGGTTTTTGAATCAGAAGATGTGAAGGGTAACTGAATTCTTATGCAAAACAGGTAAATCATGTTCTTCCTCTCTTATGATTCTTCCTTCTAACCTTGTCCTTCCCTCCTACTCTCTCTCTTCAGACCCAAAGGGTCATATAGTCTAGCCTCAAAAAATTACTCAGGTCCTTTAGACCTATCAGACTTTTTACACCACTTTGACTTGGTATGTGTTGTTTTCTTTGCCTGAAATGGCTTCTCTCACCTTCTGTATCTTGAAAAATCCAACCTAATCTTCAGGAGCCAGCTCAAATTCATCTTCTTTATAAAATATTCTGGGACTCCCCAGATTCGGTAAGTAGTACCTTAATTATGCTCCCATACATCTTTGTGCTTGTGTTCCTATTATATCACTTACCAAATTACATCCTAATCATGTGATAGGATAATACTCTGAAATATCTGACTCAGGATTAGGCTCAGCTGCATATAACAGTGGCTTAAAGAAGATGGAAGTTTATTTCTCTCTCCTATTAAGGAAGACTAGAGGGACGAAGTCTAGAGCTGGTGTGGCAGCTTTGTAGTGTCATCATGAATCCAGTTTCCTATCTATCTACTTTGACATACTCAGTTCATAGCTTTCATTTTCAAGTTTATCTGATGTCTATAATGGCTGCTCAAGCTCCAGCCATCACATCCATGCTCCAGGAAGCAGGAAGGGGGAAGAAGAATGGCATGACTCCTCTTTTTAAAGGAGATTTTCTGGAAATACCATATAACAATTCTCCTTCTATGTCATTGGCTAGAAATCAGTCATGTAACCACATCTAGCTGTAAGGAACTCAGGAAATTGTAGACTTTCTTATGGCAGCTCTGTCCTAAAATAAAAATTATACCATAAGAAGTGAGAAGAGAATGGTTATTGAAAGGCAATTTGCGATCATTATCTGATACATTTTTTACTTCTGATAATTCTTGCTGCTTCCCATTCCTCTGCCTATTGAAGCTGAGCAATCTATGGCTTTATGAAGCATTAAGAAACCAGGTGAAAACAAAGATCACATGTAATGTGTTTAAAATTTATAGTCATAATTCATGTGTGCAGAAATGTTACTTTCTTCATTTACTGAACTTGACTTGCCCACAAGCCCCTATTTCCATTTATGGCTAGGGGGAAAAAGACTCATTTATTAAAGGTAATGTCATCACTTCTGTTTTAAAATTAAATCTCTTTGGGGTAAATATTCAGTTAAATTCGAGACTCTTCTCTTCCCCTTTTTCCTGCCTTCTCCCCAGGAGGTGGTCTGGTTACCTAAGGGTCTTTCTGCTGTTCTCTTATTCTCTTGGACTTCTAATAATTAGGTACAATGTATGTCTATCTCCTTCTCTACCCAGGAACGTCTTGGAATTTGTGACATTGTTTTGACTGTTTTATATTCTCCAGTGCCTATTACTGAAGTGGAGACATGGGAAATAGTTAAAAATGTGACTGATGAATTTATGAGTATACTTAAAATGCATCATATAATTAATTCAAATGGTGCCATAATGATCTGAAAATTCTGTACAATTAAAACTCTATTTCTCTAACCCCCCTAGCACTATGTTTATAGCTTTCTTATGGCACTAATAATCCTCAGCTCTCAGTTATACTGGTTTGTGTGCTTGCCTCACCCCTTGTTAGAGCGTCTGCTTCCTGAAGAATATTCCTGAACTGTGTAGCTTTCACAGGTCCTGAGAAGGGCAGGGACATAGTAGGTATTCAGCCAATGAAAATGAATCACTACAGAAATAGGGGCTGGAACTTTATAATTTATCACTAATGAATGACTCCTACCAGGGAAAAAACAGAATAGATTTTTTTTATTAAAGCATTTATTATATCAATAAAGATAAGTTGATAGTTTGTCTTTAACAAAATTCTTTCTAAAGAAAAAAATTGCTTGTTTTTCAGAAATCCTCCACCAACTTTACTTTACCCAGAAAAATGGTGTGAGGAATTCAACCACTTTATTTCACAGTGAGTATTTCTACCACTGAAAATTGCTTATCTAGCAAGGCCTTGAACAGTGATTGGAGAAATCCAATCTATGGAATTTACTTGGCACTAGAAGTTGTTATGCCTACTAGCACATAGTGACACAGGGTTTGTTCCAGTAAATGACAGAAAGTGCCTCTGCAGGACGTGAAAAATAAGGAGTTCCATTTGACTCTTGGTTATAATCAGTCCTCCTGATCCTATGGCTCACATTTATCTTAGAACTGACTCTGTCCTTAGACAAATATTGCCAACTTGTGTTGTTTCATAAGGGAGAAGACTCAACATCTAAAAACCTAGTGCCCACACTGGGACCAGAGAGAAGACAGAAGGTAACAGCCTCCAGCAGAGGTTTTGCAGCTTGGCAGTTGGGCTTTGCTCTAGGATCTGTAACTGACTCCATAAACAAATTTCAAGGACCCCTATATGTTTTTTTATAATCCTCTCCCTTAAGCAACTACTTGACCTTTTGTTTCCCAGAAATGATGGATTTTCTCCAAGACAAAGGAGTCGAGATTCTGAAGGCCCCAGAGCAAACTTCCTGATGCCAAGATTTACCATGCCCCATAACCTGCTCCCCAATACATGTAGCCCCTTCCTGGTTATGCTACAACCTGTCCCAAGGCATGTGGCCCCTCCTTTAAAAGCCCATAATCTCTGTTAGTTGGAGAGATGAATTTGAGGCAGGTTCACATGTTCTGCTGACAAGACATCTATCATGTTAAAAAATTCCTTTCTTCCTTGGCAATCCTTGTTGCCTCACTAATTAGATCTTTGTGTAGTGAGCAACTGGACCTAGACTGAACCCCCCTTGCAGTTTTGACAACAATTATGGGGGCTCATCTGGGATGGTGTTGCTCATGGTTGGATGGCTGTGGAGCAAGGAGAGATCAAAAGTTTCCCTTAGCAGCTGTCTGGCTGCATTTGCCACAGGATGGCTTTGGACTCTTCCTGCCAGCTTGGCCATTACCGGCCTCCATCACATTGGTGATTGCCTCCTGATTGCCTCTGAAGAAAGGAACTCTGGATTTGGATTTTGACATTTGCATCCAGTTGGGTGAGTGCCATTTAAAGGTACTGCGCAATGGGGGATGCTCCTCTCTATTTGGGGAATTTAGGGAATTCCTGTTTGTTTGGGGTTAGATAAGCCCCCAGCCATTTGTGAGAGTGGGAGCTAACCTGTTTTGATTTAGCACTCCCAGGACTTATTAGTTGAACTACAGTTCATTCATTTAGAACCCTTTAAATTTCTCTTTATATTGAGCATTTATCAGTATTGGTGTGTATTATATAAATGTACAGTCTGTTAAATTCTCTGTTTCTATTATATTTTCTGTCTACTTAGAATTTGCTGTTGATGGTATAACAAGAGTAGTCCAAGGTCTTGGAGGTTAAAAGACACCTCAATTGTTTGTTCCTCTTGTGGCAGGTTCTAAGACCTCTCAGGTCTAAAGTCTAAGAGGTCTAAGAACCTCTTAGAACCTTAGCACCTCCGTCCTAAGGTTTGGGAGATGAAAAGACATCTCTGTCCTAAGGTCTAGGAGATTAAAAGACATCTCTGTCCATGGCAGCAACCTGGCTGAGATGCAGGGGTGCCCACTGTTGGAAAGTGAAAGAGAGGAATGGAAACATAATGTATACAGATTTATATAGAACTTTAGGAGAGCTCATGGCTAGAGTTCTGAGATGAAAGCTATTGAAACTTTGTGTGTGTGCATATATGTTTAGGTGTATTTTATGTATTTACATATATGTTATGTCTACATGATAGCAAAATTGGCTTATAAATTAAGGGAGCTCTCACAAATAAGTAAATAAGCCTGAAGGCTTTTCAAGTTCACATGAATTTAATAATTAATAGTAAATATGCTGGTTTTTAAAAAATTATTGGAAAAATAGAAATGTCTTCAAAATTGTCAGCATACATTTTTGCCTGGGGTTAGTGGTCATTTTCATATTTGAAGGTTAGTTAGGTTGACGCAAGCTATAAAACTGTAAACTCAGCCAAAACAAAACGATCTATGTGTGATTTTTGGTAAGTTGGTATAATGAAAACAGCTAAATCTCCTGAGTTAATGACAAAGTTACCCATGTGTTTAACTTTAAGATTCTTGCTTAGATAAAAAGTAGACATGCCTAAACAAAAATAATTGTTGGTATTAAAATGGAACTCTAAATAAGTGATAGGATAAGAACAGAAACGTATGGTCAAAGGTTTATAAAGATATTTTGGTTTTAGTCTCTTAATTCTAGTAATTGATGCAGGTTCTTCCGTTGACTTTACTGTCTGTGGGAAGGGACACACAAATATGTTTAAATCAAATTGAAGGCTTCCCTTTGGTCTGGTTCACTTTTGATTTGTTCTGAGTACTGGTTGTAAGACAGTCTGTTATATATATATTGTATTGCTATAGCAAAGGCCTCTTGCCTAAAAAAAATTTTTTTAAATCCCTGAACTGTTAATTTTTGTATAATAATTATTTTTAAAATCCAAAGAGAATCTCAAAACAATCTTACTTTTTGGAAGTATTACATCTACTTGAATTTACACTTAAGTAGAAAAATTGTTTGAGACCATTTAGATTGCTTTTAAAATAACTTGATCTTGATCCTCATATAAAAATATTATGACTTTGTGACATTATGTTATGGAAAATTCGGCACTTGTCCCCAAGGCCAAATCAGTGAGAACGAAGAACAAGGACAAGTGGTTTGAGGAGAAGGAAAGAGAATTTATTAATTTGCCAAAAAGAAAGAGAAGTTTATTAATTTGCTGGCAAATGAGGGCAGTGGACTAGCGTCACAAAGACTGCCATCCTCCTTTAAGCAGAAAGACAGGGCTTTTTAAAAGCGGAGGTTTTGTGGTTGGGGCTATTGTTGTTTAACTGTAATTAGTTGAGCTTGTCTCCAGCGATGACTAGCTCCTGACCCTTATCCAGACAATTTTGTCAAGCCATCTCCTGTGGTTTAAGACACCAGAAAACAAACAGCAAGGAACATTTTTCTTTGGCCTCAGGGAAGGAATGCAGGTTTTAATTCCCCCAAAGGGTAGGGGTTTTAGAGAAACAACTTGTGAAATATTTCATTGCCCTTTTACCGACCTTTACCTCTGTTACAATTATTTGAGATGCTAAGGATTGATGTTAAAGGTTTATTCCATCTATAGTTAGGTGATATCATGTCAATAAATTTTAAGATGTTGACATTTTTAAAAAATATAATTACTTAACCTCTTTAAGCAAGATGTGTTCTAAAACTTCTACTGTATTTATAAAACTTAAAGATGTTACATTATTCAGAATAGCAAGTCTTACTAGATTACCTATGTTTATTACCTTGATAGGTTTTTAAAATTTAAAAGCAGTAACTCAGACTATATTTTGTGATTATATCTCAGTATATATTTTAAAATTCTTTTCCTTATCTTTCCCCTAATTTTATTTAAGAAAATATGTTTAGATGTTAAATTTGTCTAGATATTGAAAGACTCTGTTGAGGACACAATCACTTTGGTTGTATATTTAATATTCACAGGCTATAAAAATGGTTAACAGAAAATAACTTGAAATGCTGATGGACATCTAAGTATTCTGCCTCCCAGCTGTACTGCTGCTAAAATTATATGCTTTCTTTACCCTGTTCCTTTAAGGGGCTTTACCCTAAAGCCAGTAGCCTAATTAAGAAACAAGCTAAATTGAAAAGGCTACCTATCAAATTAAATATCTACAGTTAACTCTTTGTAAAAAAATTTTTTAAAATCTCCATATGTAAAGGCATCTCCCCCTCTGTACCTAAACCACTAAAAACTTTTAGGATAAAAAGGACAATGGCTCAAAGTTTACATAACAAACCTCATCTTTGTTTAAGTCTAAGTTCTGTGCCTTGAGATGTAAATTTTCTACCTGGTGTGTCTGCACTAAGTTCAGCATCAATATGTTGACCTCAAAGAATTAAAATATTTTTTTTATGACTGCTTATTTAAAACATTACTGATTTTTTTTACTTTGTTTTCCAGAGTCAAGACAAATATTAAGTAAATAGCAAAGTTTACTTGCTATCTCCAGAATTTAGAAACTATTCCATTGCCAATGCTCTGCTGCTAAACTACAAATATCCTTCCTCTAGGCCCAGGGACTATCATGGAAGAGAGGGGACATGTGAGATTATCAAGGCCAATTTCGAGGAATAGGATTAGTTCAGACCCTATCCAGATGAAGGATGGACACATAGATGCCTAAATAGCTGGCAAAATGAGAGACTTTGTCTTTTTGGGCCACATGGTCAAGACATCCATCCCAATCATAAAGAATTTCCTGTTTTCCATAGACTTAAAAAAAAATTACAGAGAGAATATCAAGATACCTGGTGACAGAGCTTCCTGGATATAGTTATTCTCAGTTATGAAGTTTATGCAAATAGACATGTAATAAAAACTTTATTGGGTACCTTAGGACAAATTCTTAAAGCAACTGCAAAAAAGTATTGCTGTACAATAAGTCTCTAAATTCATTATCTTAAATGGTTAACAATGTTTATGTTTTATATAACAAGTTGTTGTAAGTCTGTAACTAAAGCCAAGATTACAATAGCTCAATGCTTATAGATAAATTAATTTTATAACCTGCTTTTGACATTTGGTTTTTTACTCTTACATTGTAAAAGCTGATAAATGCCTGTCCACCTCCATTCCCATCTGGCCTAGAACATTTAGTTGGCTAGAAGTCTTTTGACTTTAAGTCCCTTGGCCATGAAGTTCCCACTGAGGGACAGGATGGAGCCAGGACAGGTAGCCACACCACCCTGGCAATGATGGTACAAAATAAGTTTAGCCATTAATTCTGCCTCTGGTAAATCTTGGCCAAAAGACAGGAAATGTAACCTAGACACCCCCTGGACCCACCTTCCCACCATATAGACCCCCTCTTGGCCAAGGAGAACAAACAAACCTTACAACTGAGTTCCTAGCCATGAAGGGAAGGGAAGTTAGGCATGCTTACTGGTTTCTTTGATACGTAAGGGCAATAAACCAAATAATGGGGTATATTCATCTCCTTACCACTTTATCTAAAAATTTTGCCTGGTTTTCAGCAATAGATTTAAAAGACACTTTCTTTTATGTTCCTCTTCCCCCTGAATCCCAAGAACTATTTGCTTTTAAATGGGAAGAGTTAAAGTCTAAAGCTAAATGCCAGTACTGCTAGACTGTCCTTCCTCAGGGGTTTAAAAACTTCCCAACAATCTTTGAAAGAATTCTGGCCAGAGATTTGAGGAAAGTAGTTTTAGGCGAGGAAATGATTTTACAATATATAGATGATACCCTCATAGCCTAAAGCTAAATCAAGACAACATGCTATAATTATATTAAGTTACTGACAATGGATATAAAGCATCTCAGAAAAAAGCTGAGATCTCACTTCCCACTGTCAAATACTTGGAATTTGAATTGTCTTTTGGAACTTAGAACCTCCTCCTAGATTGGAGAGAGGGTATAAATTAAATAACAGTCCCTACCACCCACAAACAGTTGCAAAGATTCTTGGATATGGCTGGGTTTTGCTAGATTTAGATTCCTAACTTCAGGCTAATAGCAAAACGCCTCAATAAATCCTTAAACGGGGAGTGGACCTATTTAGTTGGACCAGGGAATGCCACAGGGCTTTCTCAAGTATTAAAAAATTAATGACTGCCCCTGAATTGGGCCCCTCAGACTTATATAAGCCTTTTGATTTGTTCATTCAAGAAAGACAAGAAATTAGATTCCGGGTCTAATCATAAACGACCTGTACCTTATTTGTCTAAGCGTTTAGGTGTGGTAACAAAAGGATGGCCCACTTGTCTGAGAATAGTGGCTGCTACTTATGATATTTTACAGGAAGCTGAGAAGTTTACCCTTAGGCAACTGGTGACTGTTTACACCATATATTATATATTACCTCTGCTAGAACAAAAGGGAGGCTTTTGGTTAATGGCCAGTGGTTAAATGGATAAATATTAGGCTGCTTTGTGAGATAATCCTAATGTAACTAGAAAGGTTATGTCCACTTTAAATCCAGCCACCTTGCTGCCTATGGACTCCTGTTGCCATTTCTATGATTACATTCAGGTTATTGATCAAGTGTGTTCTAGTTTCCCGAATTTGACTGAGCAGCCCCTGTTGGACCCAGATGAGGAGCTCTTTATAGATGCAAACAGCCGTATGAAACAGGACAATACAAAGCTGGGTATAGGTGGTCACTGGCCAACAGATAATTGAGCCACAAGCCCCACTCCCCAGGATATCTGCCCAGAAAAATAAATTAACTAACTAGACTAATTCTAAATATTCCTTAATGCTGGTACATGTTTATAAAACTATTTAGGAAAAATAAGGGTACCTTACCTCTAAAAACAAGAAAATCAAGTATGGACCACAACTTCTTGAGTTATTAAAAGCCATTTTTACTGCCCATGGAGGTAGCCATCATACACTACTGGGGACATCAGAGAACTGTCTGTGGCAGACTTGAAGGCCAAAAGAACAGTGCAACAATTGTCCAACCAATTGACCTTAATCCCCTCCCTCCGATTGGATAGCAAGGGGACCCCTATTTGTGCAATAGTATGCCAGCAAATAATGTTCCCCCAACTTCTGGGGAAATTAATTACATACCGGCTCTCAGAGGGACAGGCAAATAGGAGCAAGTACTGTTGGTGCACCCTCTGGGTGTGTTTTTGTCTGTGGGGTCAGTGGAAAAGAACGCCTTGGGCCTGTGATTGTCTAAACACCTGGTTAATGGGCAATACTTACTTGTTGGGAATGCTTACCACCCACTTTTCGGTCCATAACAGGTCAAAAGATGCTCATTAAACTAGCTCCCTAAAACTGTTTTCATAAAATAACTAAGGAAATTTTAGATAAAAATTCCACCTGTGGGACACTGGTCCAATATTTCCCAAGAGAGATCCCAGAGGGAAATTTCTTTTGAAATACTTTACTACTTTAGTGGAGAGAGGGTGGCAATTCAACAATATATATTAAAAAGTTTCAGTTACAGGCCCAACACTTTTGTTCTTCCTCATACCTCAACCACCTCCATTTCAGCAGAAAATAGCCAGGTAAATCGACGTCCTGATACATAAGAAAAGAATAAACTAAAACAAACGGGGGAATTGTAACTGGCTCCATAAACAAATTTCAATGACCCCTATATTTTTTTATAATCCTCTCCTTAACCAACAACTTGATCTTTTGAGTTTTCTTCCCGGAAATGATGGATTTTCTACAGGACAAAGGAGTTGAGATTCTGAAGGCCCCAGGGCAGACCTCCTGATGCCAAGATTCGCCATCCCCCACAACTTGTCCCCAACACACATAGCCCCTTATTAGTTATACTACAACCAGCCCCAAGGCACATGGTCCCTCCTTTAAAAGCTTATGATCTCCATTAGTCAGAGAGACAGATCTGAGGCAGCTTCTCCCATTCTCTGGACAAGACATCAGATATATTAAAAAATTCCTTTCTTCCTTGGCAATCCTCATTGTCTCAATAATTAGATCTTTGTGTGACAAGCGGTCAGACCTAGAACAAAACCCCTTTGCAGTCTTAAAAACAAATCTGTGGTGTGGGAACAGAGCTTCAGTTTCCAAGATGATTGAGGGGAAATGTAGGATCTCCGGCCTGGGGCACCAAGATAAGGTGTCCAAGCCAAGGCTCAAGGTATAGAGAACAAGATGAAAACACAGCTGATAGTGTGGCATACCTGGTGAGAGCTATGCCACCAGGTAAGATGTAAAAATACTAAGACAGGAGCAGAACCAACAGCAAAACCAATAGGGTGGCTCAGTGCTGGGATCATGGGCTTTGGCCTGGGCCCTAGCAGAGTACTACACTGGTCTCAAATCTAGGGAAGATGCTTAGTCTGTTGGAGGGGGCTACAAGGCCCCAAGCCAGGGACCTGGTGAATTGTGGGGGCAGAAATCTAGAGCAGGCATTACAAACCATACCCAGGCACAGGAGCTGGGAAGAGGCGTCCCCAACATCTAGTACATCAAAGAAAGTGTTCAGCAGTCAGGGGAGGAGTGCTGGTAATCCTCAAGAATTGACCAAAATAGCTGATAATCAGGAAGCAGGGAAGGGTCAACACAAATTTTTCTAATTTATTGCTCTGTGCAGACCTAGCTTCCACAAAGAAGCCAGGCAATGAAGCAACTGAGTCTCTTGCTTATCTTCTTTAATTAGTCATAATACAGATCAACAATCCCTTATCCACAATTCCAAAATCCAAAGATCTCTGAAATATAAAAATTCTTTTATAGTTGAGTCATGTAGCAGCAAGACTTGACCTTACATGAACTGATTTGGTGGTAACACATGACTTGAACTGATGTGAAACTATTTATAGTTGTTATTTATCTTACTTAATGTGAATATTCATGTGTTTTGCTGCAGATATATTACTGTTTGATTAGTGTACTTCACCAGATCCTGTTGGGGATATTACATAATATACAGTAAATGCACCAATTTACCTTTCTAAAATTTGATAAAATTCTGAACTCCAAAATATATTTGGCCCCAATGCATTTGTATAAAAAGCTGTGAACCTGTATTTCATTTTCATTTCAAATCCAGTATAGTTCAGGGTCTTTGAAATTATTTTCTTGTCCAGTCCCTCCCGGACTAGTGCCATATTCCTCAGGAAAGGGAAGTGGAAAAGAACTCAAAGAACTCTACTAAGAAAGGATGTGTTGGAATGTGACCATGAAATTGAAGGCCAGGGGGTGGAGGTATCTCCTTGACCCTTCAAGTCCACTTTGACATTTTTGCCCTGATTGCAGAATGCACCAGGAGCAGCTGTAAGTCAAAGGTGATAGTTTCAGGCCATGCTGAGAGGAAAAACAGATACTTGCAGGAGGGATGATGCTCACATAAGAGAAGAGAAAGCCACTTCCTGAGGTTTGAGACCCAAAGGAGGAGGTAGAGGGAATTGGAGAGCTGAAGATACCCTGGTAACTAGGCACTACATTTCAGACTGCCCAAGGAAAGAAATCTGGGAACTAAGGTTCCAGTGATTTTTCTGGCAAAGACTGTATTCAAAGATTTTACCTTTTCATTTCATTGCTACACACAGATACCCTTGATTGACCTTGTCTAAGCTGTTGGCCTAGAAAAAGCCATTATATATTCACTAATACACATTCCCATGCCAAGCTCTCCTGATGCCACTAAAATGTGATTTGACTCACAATAGTCTGGCTTATGTATACTTTTTTAAGAATATGTTTGTGTTCTTAAACCAATCACAGTATTGCTTGGCTGGATTTGAGAATGAAAGTATATAATTGATGACAGAGTTTGGACTTCTAGGGTTACACATGAAAAGAGCTCAGGAAATTTTACCCCAAAATATGACTCTGTTTTATAAAGAATATCTTTAATTAAAGGCCATTGAAGATCAAAAAGCATTGGAGGAGGCTTTCCCTCTATCTGCATAAACCAGACCAACCAATCAAAGATCAAAGGGGAATTAACTTCCCTTCCTCTCCCTGTTATCTCAATATATTGCAGGAAAGAAGATCAGGGATGCAACCAGACCTGACCCAAATAATTTAAATATAATACCTGTCTCTCAGGTTAATTTAATTTGCAAAGAGAATCATTTACAAGTCAATCTGTTTCCCCCATCCATTTGTCCTCCCTAGGATCATTTGTTGCCCCTAAACCAAATTACCTGTACTCCTTGTCTGCCCCTCCTCTCCAAAAGGACAGATATAAAAATATCTGAAGTTCATTGGGATATTGAGTAATCACTCTGTGATTCTCCCCATGCACATGGTAAATAAACCTTTCCCTTATTAATTGGCCTTAATTGTGAGTTGATCTTTCAGCAAACTTTCAGGGTGAAGGGGCAGTTTCCCCTCACCCCTAAAACACACTACAGTTTACACTTGAACAATGCAGGGGTTAAGGGCATCAACTCCCTGCACAGTTGCAGAATCACTTATAACTTTTAATACCCCAAAAACATAACTACTGTTAGCCTAGTGTTGCCTGGAAGCCTTACTGATAACATAAACAGTCTTTTAACACGTATTTTTACCAAAAGTTTGGCACTTGTTTCTGAGGCTGCATCAGAAGCATGAGAACAAGTAATCTGGGGAAAAGGAAAGAGAAGTTTATTAAATTACTGGCAAATGAGGAGGATGGCAGACTGTGTTCTTAAAATACCATAGTCCTGTCTATAAGCAAAATACAGAGCTTTTAAAGGGTATTTTCAGCTTCAGGCTATTGCTGTTTAACTGTAGCATCTGAGGTGAAGATAATCTCATGACCTCTGCCCAGACAATTCCGTTGAGCCATCTTCTGTGGTACAAAGAACAAAGGACACGCCCCTGCCCCTCTGATTTCTGGCCTCAGGCAGGGATGCAGATTTTACTTCCCAAAAAGAGTTGGGGGGGTGGTTTCAAAGAGACAATTTATAAAACATTTTGCCCTTTTTCAGGCCATTCCCTCTGTTACAATATCTTATATGTTATATGTATTAACACTACATTCTTATAATAAAGTAAACTAGAGAAAAGGAAATGTTATTAAGAAAAACATAAGGAAGAAAGAATATATTTATCATTCATAGGTGGAAGTGGATCATCATAAAGGTCCTTATCTTCGTCTCCATGTTGAGTAGGCCGAGGAGGAGGAAAAGAAGGGGTGGCAGAAGCAAAAGAAAGTCCACACATGAGTGGACCTACACAGTTCAAACCCATGTTGTTCAAGGGTCCACTGTATAGAAATTCCTTCCTATCATTGATATTTCCTTATGGCAAATCCTATTATATACCAGTGCAAATCTGCTATGTTTTCCCCAACTCTGAGAATTCCAGATGCATTTTCAGTTGCTTTAGACTTGGAAAGGTTTTCAATACTAAAATGGAGGGCTAAACACCAAAAACAATACTTTTGAGTATGCATATTATCAGAGCAAAGCAAAAAGCATCTTGTTGAAATTGTAGGGGAGGGAGAGACTGGAAAGTTTCTAATGAACCAAGGAAGGTAAATAGAAATTAAGTGATTATGTGCTTTATTATTAATTTTAGATATGGAAATATGTCATTAATCATCTCTTTGTTTAATGAGTTGTCTTTATTGGTTTTTATTAATGAAAAAATTATATATTATAGGTGTTCATAGATTCTTGACCTTAGCCCCCAATCCTGTTTTCCCCATGACATCTTAGATTCTTCAACCATGAATTCTACTTCTGCAATAGTTTTAGGAATATTTTTCAAGATTAGAGATTGATTATTATATTTTACATCTTGAAATAGAAACCTGCCCAGTATTCCCAAATAATATCCTTTGGTTCTGTATGTGAGACTGCCTACCCTAGTCTGCCATTACTTAGCCTACCAAATACAGTTTGACCAAACACTATTTCATTATTTATTCAAATCTTTAATTAAATATAAACAATGATACTCACTGGTTTTGAAATGTCAATTTAAATAGAGAGCCTTAGTTTGTTTTTATACTTATCTTGCTTGTATTAGAGGGAAGGGAAAGAAGGATGGAGGATTAATACCTTCAGATCATAAGCTTTTCATTATTGGAAGGACTGAGGTGAAGAAGATGATTATCTGGTAATTTTAGGAAAAGTGTTTCTAACCTGAATTATTCAGATAATTGTTTCAATTCCCTTTGCAGATCAAGACACAATGTATTGTATTAAAGTAAATGAAACTGTTTCTCTCTAAAGAATAGGTAGAACTAGAAATTCCTTAACGGCTTTAAAACCTTTAATACCCTGTCCTCATGTGGCTGCTGAACCATAGCAGAGTTAGTTCAGTACTTTAAGTCTTTCTTAGTCCATGCTGGTCCCTATTCACCAAAAGACCTGTATGACGTCTCATTGGCTTCTCCAGGGGTCTGAACAATTTGATCTGGCTGCAATCTAGTGATCACAGCTGTGTAGACAGGGTACAGATGTGTGTATGCACGTGCACATACATGTGCAGAGGGCCAAGGAGAAAACCATGAGCACTGGGATGTGGATTAGTGTTTGTCAGGTTTTTTCCCAGCTTCTTTAATTTGGAGACAGTAGGAGAGATTTTTAAAAAGATCTAAAATCTAAAATCCTATTAGTAAACCTGTTTTGGGGTTTAAAAAAACTCATAAGCCTGTTTGCTTCTGAACCTTTGGTCGTTAGTGATAATTGACTCATTTATATGTGTTAGTTATGCATTTGTCAAAGCATGACTCCTGACAGCTTAGTTATGATAAATTAAACACGATGCTCACATAAATTCTTCACTGCTTTTTATCCATATGCTAGGACCCTGCCTGATGTTTTCTTGTCACCTCTATAATGTGTGGTTGGCTTTGTAGTGATTTCATTATCAGCCTTTTCCCGTATGACTAAAGCTATTTGCATAACAAGTTTATCTGGTTCAAGTACCAGCCAGGCTTCTGCTTTGTTGGGAGGCTCAATTCAGAAGTAGCCTTTTGATAAGATAAAAATAATTTTCATTTTGCCAACTTCACTTCACTTTGGTCCTAATGGATGTCACCTTTTTTTTGTACATTGAAACTAATTTCAGGTCTTTGGAAGAAACTACAAAAATACTTTCCCAACAATTGGGCAAAAGGTATTTGTGAGCTATACTTTTTCATTTTGCTTCTAAAACTTTGGGGCTTTTATTAGGAATTAGATTTAGACTTCAGCATGAATGGCTCTTGAGCTGATTAGTGAAACAATAAAGATGGATTTCCTTTGGTCAATGGCCAGTCCACCAAGGACATTACAGCTGCTGAGCTTTGGATGTAATGGTGACTTAAACTATGTGGTTCACTCACACATAAACTGTGCTTTCTTTTTTTTTTTTTAATTTATTTTTTCAACCCCCACTCTCCCCCCGCCTGCAAACTGTGCTTTCTTCAGGTGGCTGACTTGGACAGTATAGGGGAGAAAAAGTAATATCTTTTCTTCACCCATTGCAAGGTTTATGGGCTGATACTCGTATAATAAAAGACCGATTAACAAGAGAAAAAGCACAACAAAGTTTTTTAATATAAGTTTTATGTAGGCCAGGCGCAGTGGCTCACGCCTGTAATCCTAGCACTCTGGGAGGCTGAGGCAGGTGGATCGCTCGAGGTCAGGAGTTCGAGACCAGCCTGAGGGAGACCCTGTCTCTACTAAAAATAGAAATAAAAATTATCTGGCCAACTAAAAATATATATGGAAAAAATTAGCCGGGCATGGTAGCGCATGCCTGTAGTCCCAGCTACTCGGGAGGCTGAGGCAGTAGGATCGCTTAAGCCCAGGAGTTTGAGGTTGCCGTGAGCTAGGCTGACGCCATGGCGCTGACTCCAACCTGGGCAACAGAGCGAGACTCTGTCTCAAAAAAAAAAAAAAAAAAAGTTTTATGTGACATGGGAGCCTTCAGAAATGAAGGTCCAAAGACTTATGAAAAATTATTTTTATGCTTAGGTTTGACAAAGAATGGACAGTTGTGCAGAAGTATGATGGGACAAAAAAGGGAGTATGATCTAATGGTAACAAACTGGGAAAAACTTAGCAAGGCCTCAGATGCTTCTCAGCCTCTCTGTGTAACGTTCTTTCCCTCTGGGTATGGGACAGGACACCTGTCACAAGAAAGTTTTCAAGAGAGATGGGGTGGGAGAAAGTCAGAGAGGCCTTTCTGCTTCTGTGGTTTTCTTAATGTCCATCAGCTTTAAATACTCAGTGTGCCGAGGGGCCATATTTTGGTGTAGCATTTCCTGCACCCCATCAAGGGCTAGTGTGCTGGCGTTGTCTATTTCTCAGAGTGAGCATCATGGCTGAGCCCTGCCATTTAGTTATGAAATGTTTGAGGTGGCCTTTCCTGTCTCTCCAAATGACATTCAAATGGGTATAAGCAGTTGCACTGAATGTTAACCAGATGAGAACACTCTGAGCCATAAAATGACTAAAAGTAGTGGGCATTTGCATATGTTTATTTCTAAAAAATTAGAACTCAGATCTGGAACATTTGCTTTCACTGTAGGCCTGAATGTTGATAAAGCTAACCATTTTGGGGTGGTTGTTTCCTTGACATTGATTGTATTTCCCTCAAGGCAACGATTCTCAGCTCTTTGCCTCTCTCCATTTTGTGTTTCAAGGCTGCTTAATTCCACATGGCTTTATAATGTCAATTAACAACACACTTGCAATGATAAATATCCTAACTCAGTGATTAAGTTCCACAAATATTCTTGGCTTTTAAGTCTTGTTGGATTCTCAGGAGGCCGTGCAAAGGGTTAATACTTCCTGGCGTAGAAGGATACAATAACCTTTATTTACGTTACTTCACAAATTGGTAATTTTAATTAAAATGAGCAGTGGTATCTCCAGTGACAGACTCTCTCCATTTTAGATTTATTTAGCCAATGATTAGCTATTATGGCTTCTTGAATTAATTAGCATCTCTTGAGCTACAGGGAATTAGTGAATTAATAAAAACTCATGGAGAAGCTGAAAATAAAAAAAAATTAAGTTAAAACCTCCCCAATTCTCCTCTCCCTTCTTAACATATATTGATCAATATACTTATAAATGCAGCCTAACTCCTTTCTCATTTTGAAAAATTGGGATTTTTGTTTTCCCTTCATAAGAAGAACAAATAAAGCTATGAGTTTCAAGGTTATACCTCCCTGAAGAGTGTCTGATTTAGATTACCTAATAGATCATCTAAAGACACCAAGGACCTGATTTGATTTCACTTATACCCTACTTATAAACTCAGCCAATAAAATATGATTTTCTCATGGTGTAAACCAAGAAGTGGCTCAGTGTGACCTGAAATTTGAAACAGGGTGCAGTATCCACATATACCCAGAATATACTATATTGTCTTCCTAGGACAATGGCAGTGCAAGAGAAATGAGGCTGTTAGCCTCATTCAAGATAAGAAAAAGGCATAGTAAAGTGGGTAATCCAGACTGTAGTCAGCATATTCTGTTTATTTCCTGACAGATGCTGGGTTTAGATCTTGTGAGAAACCAGATCTGTGGCATATGTCATAAATTTTACATTAGTGCTCATGGCACATCATGTTAACTGACTTCTGTGGCTGTGCTGTGGATTTGTTTAAATGATATGTATCTTTTTCTCCATATTGGCTTTTCTTTCTGCTTTTAAAAAAATATATACTTTTTTTTAATAATGTAAATCAGAAAGAGTCTGCAACTGAAATAAATGGAAGTGATAGTAAGCTCTGCATTGTCTGTGTGTGCATGTGTGCAGGGATGGCGGCTCACATGTTTTCCCCGCCCCGAAATGCCACCTGGATCATCATCAGGTAGAGGCAGCTGTGGAAGAGCAGTGCTATGGGTGTGTGTCACTTACTGGCTGTGCAATCTTGGGAAAGATATTTAACTTCGCTGACTCTCCGTCTTCATTTGTCAAATTGGGTCTGAGAATAGGATCACTATGAGGATTAAATTATAAAATGTACGTGTAGAACTTGGCAAATATAATAATAGTGATAACTAACACATGCAACTGTTACACTAGGCATTGTTCTCTACATGTCATATGATTCACTTACTCCTCATAAGCCTATGAGGTAGTTCTAATATTATCCTCATTTTACAAAAATTGAGGTAGAAAGAGGGCAAGAGTCCCCAAGACCACGGTTTGTAAATGGTGGAGCTGGGATTTGAACGTGAGAGTACTTACTTCAGAGTTCATACTTAACCAGCAGTAATGATTATTTTTATTACCCTTTGCATTTGGTCCATGCCATTATTCTGAAACTGCTTTCTGAAGGTGGAAAGGACTTTCTCATCCTTGACACCTCTGCACTATTTTAATCTATTGTCCACTTTTTATTTAGACTTCACTGACTTCCACAGTCCAGGGCTCGCACGTGCACACACATACACACACACACAAATACACACACATTCTCTCCCACTCCCTTCTCAACAGCAGCAGGATCACTTCCTCAATAGGAGTCAAGACAGAGCAATGCCTGGGGTGCAGATTCACCTTTACTTCTTTGCTCTGCAAGCAATTCTACCTCCCCTACCGCCCAGGGCACACCTTTTCGAAGCTGAGCACTTCTCTCCCTGCTGTTAGCCAGACACACAGGCTTCTCCATGGCAAAGGAACAGTGGAAAGAAAAATATTAATAGATGCTAGGACCCTGGGAGGCAGAACCCACAGTGCTTGGCAATTAAATATGGGAGGAGACAGGAACTATAGAGAGGGAAGAGTTTCCCAGTGTTTTCAGCATGGGAAAGGGGCTTTTTAGAAAATATTTAAATGTCAGCGACATTAAGAGTACAAGATCTGAAGTCAGATTGTATTCTAGCACTGCCACTTAGATTTTTGGCCTTGAACAAGTCACTTAACTTTTCTGAACCCCAGTTTCCTCATCTGCAAAATGAGAATAATAATAACTCTGTAATAATAAACACTTGGGATTAAGATCATGTCTGTATGTGATAGAAAACTCCAAAAAGCTGTGGCTTTAAAAAGGTAGACTTTTATTCTTCTCTCACATAAAGCTGGGAGTTAGGCCACACATGTACTGCTGGTGTCGCAGGGCCACATGGCAGCCAAGTAGGCTCATGCCTGCATGCAGCCCCACTAAAGTATGATTTCCATTTCCAAAGGCACCTCGTGGGCCAGGATGGCTGCTGGAGCTCCAACATTTACATGCTTATTTCAGTTAGAGGGAAAGAGAGAAAAAATGCAAGTCTCCTTACTTTAAAACTCTCTGGCAGTTTCACACAGCATATCATTAGCTACAACTACATCACATGGTCATAGCTAGCTGTGAAGGAAGCTAAAATATGTAATCTTTGAAGTGAGCAGCAATGGGCCCCGGTCACTGCCAGGGCTCTATCCCTAAGTAAAGTGGAGGGTGTATAGGCAGATAGTAGACTGCGTCATGCTACTTAAGGTTGCAGGAATTGAGTTACAGAGTGAGAGCTCAATAAATGTTAATGAATATTATATCATTGCATGAATATTATCAAATGATAATGGTGAATACTATAACTCACAATAGTGTGCCCTCCAAAGAAATGTGAGAGTCAGGAAGAAGAGCCTGTAGGTCCCACTGGGTGATGAGTCAAAACGAAGAGGATCTTGAGGAGTGGCAGTCATGATCCCCACCAAGGCTGATCTGTGGCCTGGGAGAGATGGGGAAAGTAAGGACAAGGTGGGAGCAGAGGAATGGCCATGCTGACATCCCTCCTGGGTCTTTTTCTAAAACTGGTGATGTCCTCCTGGTTCAGTGCAAACCCCTGCTTCCAGCCTGCTCTTCCATTCCATGGATGCTGTAGTTTCCAAGGCTGCTTCCACAGGCTCTGGTGCAGAAGAAAATCTGGCTCTGGATCAGTTAGAATTTTAATTAAACATGGAAATGCAGGCTCATGTCACCAGTACTACATTCTTCCAGCCCACTGATGATTACTGGCAGGGATAAAAATAACAGACATAACCCTTTGGCAATAATGAAGAAAAGGCTATGTGATTTTTTTTTAACGAATTCAAAATTTATAATAGCATTTTTAAATACAATATGAATAAGTTGTCATAGATTCTCTTGGTCTTCCATGTGCTTTTGGGTATGTGTGCAGCTTCCATTGATTTCTTAGTATTTTAATTCAGAACTTCCTAAGGTCATTAAATGCAAGATATTTAGCTATTATACTAGGTTAATGAGTGGGGGAAAGAAATCTCATAATTGATTTTGGTATGAAGAGCTATTGGATGTTTTTCTGAAAGAAGAATTTTATTTAAAAGGCTATATTTTAGCAAATAAAGGGATTCTTTTCTTTAAGAGAGGCCCAAAGATTGAACCCTCAGTCTCAAGCTATGCTCCATACACAGATACAGAAAGCTTGGCCTAGATCCCTCGTGTTATGGGTTGAATTGTGCCCCTCAAAATTCATGTTGAAGTTCTAATCCTCAGTATCTCAGAATATGATCTCTTTTGGAAATGGGGCCATTGAAGATGTAATTAATTAAGAAGAGGTCATATTGGAATAGAGTGGGCCTGTAATCCACTATAACTAGTATCTTTATTAAAAGGGATAGTTTGGACACAGACACACAGAGAGGACATCATCTGAAGACTGGAGTGATGCTGTTTCAAGCCAAGGAACTACCAGAAGCTAGGAGAGAGGCCTGGAACAGATCCTTCCTTAGCACTTTGAGAGGGAGCATAGTGCTGCCAACATCTTGATCTTGAACTTTTAGCCCCCGGACTGTGAGACAGTAAATGTCTATTTTTTTATGTAACTCAATTTCTGATACTTTATTATGGTAGCCCTAGGAAATTAATACACTGCATGAATGGGTAGTTACAGTACCTTAAGTCATTTGATCTTCCAAGCCTTTGTTTCTCAAGCTATGGGATAGCAATATTCACCCATCTGCCAGTGAGGATCAAGTGTACCCTTGAATACCATAGTGCATCATTAGAATGCTAAGTATTAATATTACACTATAAAGCCATGGTGTATTTTCTTTCCTTCCTTCCTCTTTTCCTCTCTCTTCTCTCCTTTTCTTCCTTCCTTCCCCCCCCCCCTTCTTTTCTTTTCTTTGTTCAAATACATATCAAATGTTAAGAGTTTATGTTAAATTCCTTCTCCTAAACCTACTGCACAATAGTAAAAGTGAGGAATTTCTGTATTGATTTTCTGGCCTTTACAAAGGACTTAAGGAACTAAATATATGCTCTGCATTAAGATGTCTTTCTTGGTCGCGTGTACCTCTCCAAGAGGAACAAATTGTCATAGAAAGAGATGGCAAATTTGTGTCATCTTGCATCCCAACACTGACCAACTAATCACCTCCTAGCATGTTGTGTTGAGAAGGATTTTGAGGCTGTATCTAGGATAGAGCATCATGATCACTTAGTGATATTTGCTATGGGCCTGAACTGGAGTAGTTGTAGCTCATACCTTTGTGGACCTAGAGTTTACATTTCTTTTTAATTTCAACTAAGTTCTCTATTATGTGAAAGTCTTTGTTCATGGCAAAACTTAGCCAAAAACAGCAAATTAGCTTACATTAAACTATTAATAAAGTAAGTATAGCCTAAAAATATCTGAGAGCTAAAATAAAATTAGTTGAATAAATTTGGAGCTGTCTGTGTGAGGAGTATAGGTAATAATATTAACAGTAAGATTTATTTAAAGCTTACTGTCAGATGTTGTGCATGTGACATGGTGAAACATACTTAACTTTCATGATTTCAGTGAATTGTCAGTGCTACCATATAAGGCAGGTTACTACTCAAATGGGACACTGAGCCTCTTAGAAGTTAGGTGATGGGCTTTAGGCCTTACAGCTAGAAATTGGCAGAGCTGGAATTTAAACCCAGGTCTGTGTCATATTCCAATATATGTTCTTATGCTCATGATGCTGGAGTGTGAGTGTGTGTGTCTGTGTGTATGTGTATTGAAGTGAAATTCAAAAAATGTTACCAAACCAAACTGGGGTCCACTCACCTGGCACAGTAAAGCCAGGCACTGAAGCCGAGAGTTGTAGCAGGAGAAAGAGGCTTTACTGTAGGGTACCGTGCAAGGAGTACTGGCAGCTAATGCTTAAGAACCAGCCTCACCAATGGCTTTCAAGCCATGGTTTTCAAAGGCAGGGATACATTTTAGGCAGGCAAAATTGTAAATCCAATACATGGAGGTTATACATTGGCCTGGCCCAAAAGCCAGGATATCCTGAAGTGGGGGTGGGAGGGATTTGGGGGGGTAATAGGTAGATTTAGAGATTCTTGGATTAAACAGAAGGAATGTTAAGATGAGTGTGAGTGGGCCCCCTCAGGGAGAAATTTAGACCAAAGAATGGTAGTCAGAGTTGACTCCATCAGTTCCCCATTATCTGCCTTTTCCATCAAGAAAAACAATTCGAGAATCTATGTTAAGGTACCATCTTTTAGTTTCCATAGGGAACTAAAATACCTCATGACTCTGGCTTGCCTGGAGGGCCATTGTTCTCATCAGGTTGCACATTTATTTTTCAAGGCTAGTCAGGTACCCAGAAATCCCCCTGAAGGGACTCAAGATTTTCCTATATTTCCATGCTTATGGGGCCCAGCAGGCCCCTAAGAGGTTTCCCTCCTCCATCTCAATAATATTAATATATTAACCATTTTAAAGTGAAGAGTTCAGTGGCATTTAGTATATTCACAATGTTGTGCAACCACCTTTTTGATCTAGTTCCAAAATGTTTTCATCACCCGATAAGGAAACCTTATACCTATTCAGCAGTTACTCCTCATTTCCTTTTCTCCTGTAGCCCCTGACAACCAGAAATCTGCTTTCTGTCTCTATGGATTTTGGATATTTAGTATAAAAGAAATCATACACCAAGTGATTTTTATGTTTGGCTCCTTTCTCATCCATGTTTTTTTTTCTTTCTTTTTTTTTTTTTTTACCGGGAGCCACACCCAAGAAACCTTGAGCAAGTGGACTTCCATCCATGTTGTAATATATATCAATACTTCATTCCTTTTTATGGCTGAATAATATTGTGTATGTGCTTTTGAGGCAGAATGTCAGCGATCACCCCATGCTGTCTCTTCCACCTGGAGATATGAAGAGAATCCAAGTCTGGCTACTCAGATACCTCCCCCGTTCCCCCTGTCATTCCCCACATGGTGCCATGGGTGACAAGACAGCTAAAATAACAGGTGTTCTCCCTCTCCCCCTATGCCCACAAAGTAAGGAGTGTTTGGACATGGTCAAATCATTCAGAGGCTTTAGAAGTAGAAGCCCTGGCTATAGCCTAGTATATGTGATTTCCCTAATTCACTCCCAATTTGGGGTGGTAGTTTTGTTATCTGGCTTCTTCTGGGTGCCCAGAACATCCCATTTTATAAGTCTCTGGTGATTTTGGGTGGTGATTTGGATCTCTGCTCCAACTAGAGTGACAGCTTCCACAATACTCTCTCTGGCTCTACAGCTGCAGTCATTGCAAACCATCCTGCATACAACAGTCAGCATGATCTTTCTTAATCCCCAACTGGATCAAATCAGGCCATACTCATAATCATTCTGTGGCTCTCCAGTGCTTATAGGATACACTAAAACTCTTTAATATATAAGGTTATAAGGGATCTGGCCTCTGTCTATGCAATATTGTTCTCTCCTCCATACTCCCTGCATATTCTAGCAAAATTGAACAAAAGGTACTTCCCTGACTGCAAGGAAGACGTGGAGGCCCCTCCCCTCATGCTTTTATGTCAGCCTGGTGCCTTTTACAGAACTTCATAATAAGAGGGGAGAGGGGTGCAGGCAAAACATCCTGAAATTATTTTTTTGTTTGTCTGTGTCCCCAAATTGTGAGTTCCTTGAGAGCGGAGAGTATATCTTGGGTGTTAGAACTCATGATCTTTGGATAGTATCTCCTAACCATAAATATAATACTAAGGAAGAAAATGAGGGATGGAAAAAGTGATCAGATACACCCCTCTCCCCAATATATATACACTTTCTCAGAGCAAAAACAAAATTTTAACTGTAAGAAACTGATAGCATTGTTAAAAATGAATGATGATAGTTACATGGTTAGCTGTGGATTCTTTTTTAGTTGCTTTGAAAATATGAAATGATGTCAAAGCAAATGTTCTCTGGCAATCTCAGTGGTTATTCCTCTCTAAAACTCTCTGCCCGTCCCTCTTCATCTCCTCCACTTCCCTTATTTCCCACCACCACCTCCGCTATCCCCTGGTTTAGAATTCCATGGAAGGGTTGAAGGGGAGCCTCTTCTGAACTGGAGATTAAAAGGAACAGCTATGTTCTCATGGCCCATGGTGTTTCAGGACTGTGGTCAGTGACATGACATTCTACAGAGATGGTGATTTCCTAATTTAAACATTACCATACCAAGGCTGCCTTAGGGGAATATGTAGGAGTGGTGGATGAAAATCAAGGTGTGGAGAAGTTCAAGTCCTGTGACCTCAACTTTGCTTCCTTACTATAAAATAAAATAAGGTTAAAATCAAAGTGTTGGGAGGAAAAAAAATTAGGGACACCTCTCCCAGATATTAATCTTAGATATGCATTAATAGCTTGATACAGTCTCCACCAATAGATGTTACTAAACAAAAATAATTTGGGATGGAAGTAAGCAGAAGAAATTATTGGATAAATTCGAATTTGAAGGATTTTTGCCTATAGATGTTTCCATGGAAGAGATTTTCTGTCAGGGTGACTCTTTAAGTTTATACTTTCCCCAACACATAACATTGATAGGCCACATATAAAAAGAAAAGGCCAAAAATATATTGTTAAGGCAGGGAAGAGGGGGAAGGGAAGGGAAGGGGGGAGGGAGGAAGGAAGGTGTGTGTGCTGGTGTCAGGAGCAGTGGTGGCTGGAAGTTTGCTGTTGTATAAAAGGACTAAGAGGGCTCCAAGCAAGACAGGATCCAGAGTTGGACTCCTGCTTCAATCCGGTGTCTGCGGTGGCTTTTCTAGGCTGATAAAAAGAGGCGTGGGAAAAGAATGGAATAGAGGGATTATGTGATTCTGTGCTGTAGCTATAGCAATTTCTTCCATGTTGTTCTCCATCACCTGGGATGATACTGACCATCACAGTCACGACTGTGACTTTTAGCCACCTTCTGGCTGAGGGTGGGAGAGGATATATAAGCTACTAGGCCTCCTGCTGCCACAGTGAGAGGCTCTTCCATATACCCAATTAAACCATGAGACAAGAGCACAAAATGCCATTCTAAAAATTGGCTGTGGGCTAGAGGCCCAGAAAGCCAAGCAGACATAACCATGAAATTATTAGAGTAGGAGAGTGGGGACAGAGGAAGTGAGAGGGAGAGGAAAAACAAAATCCTGTTCCTCCTCAAAGTGAGCCTGCCAACTGAAATTTCAAAACACATGAATAGATCTAAGGCTAAGAAAGGCAACTCACTAAAACAGGAAGTGAAGCATAAACTCATTTGAAATAAAATTAATTTCATGGAACACTCTGAAGGAGTAAAATAAGTAACTATTAACTGTAAGGAGGAAAACAATTTTGGATAAAATGTGTAAAAACTATAAATAATCATAAAATTGGGGCGGGGCAGTGTTCAATGTGTGGTTTAGGCATGCATAGGTTTTTGTACTTGGGATAGAATGACTGAAAAATTTATAATTAAGTAAATATGTTAAACTAATTTATAGTTAAGCAAATATGTAAAACTATAGAAAAACAATATCTAGTTTCTAAACCAGTAGAAGAAAAAAAGGTCTATAGAAAATTTTATCAATCCAACAGAAGGCAGGAAATGAGGGAAAAAAGCATTAGAGGAAAAGAGTGGCAAAAAGAGATTTCTATCCATATGACAGTGCTTTTTGAATTATCAGTTTTTATCAGTCAGTTTTTCCCAAAATTTCTAGTACATAAGCAGTGGTATGCTGGTTAAATGTTTTTTTTTTTTTTTTTTTTGAGACAGAGTGTCACTTTGTTGCCTGGGCTAGAGTGAGTGCCGTGGCATCAGTCTAGCTCACAGCAACCTCAGACTCCTGGGCTTAAGCGATCCTACTGCCTCAGCCTCCCTAGTAGCTGGGACTACAGGCATGAGCCACCATGCCCGGCTAATTTTTTTGTATATATATTTTTTAGTTGGCCAGATAATTTCTTTCTATTTTTAGTAGAGACGGGGGGTCTCACTCTTGCTCAGGCTGGTCTCGAACTCCTGACCTCGAGCGATCCACCCGCCTCGGCCTCCCAGAGCTAGGATTACAGGCGTGAGCCACCGCGCCCGGCTACTGGTAAATGTTTAACAACCGTCTGGGTGAGGATGAAGTTAGGGCTGATTTGCAGTGTTTACTGATGTTTGTGGTATAAATATTCTCACCATGACCAATTTCAAGCTACCAATGTGACATCAACCAGTTCACAAAATTCCTCAAAATGTAACAGCAATGTCTAGGGAGCTTGTGGGTACTGGTTCCAGAAAACTATTATTTGTTTGGGGTAGACAGGATTTCCTCCATGGTCTTCATACTACATATAGCTTTTTTTTTTTTTTTTTTTTTTGAGACAGAGTCTCACTTTGTTGCCCGGGCTAGAGTGAGTGCCATGGCGTCAGCCTAGCTCACAGCAACCTCAAACTCCTGGGCTTAAGCCATCCTACTGCCTCAGCCTCCCGAGTAGCTGG
The DNA here is from genome assembly GCF_020740605.2 of Lemur catta. NCBI lineage: Eukaryota > Metazoa > Chordata > Mammalia > Primates > Lemuridae > Lemur > Lemur catta. The sequence continues at coordinate 55,450,918 of NC_059135.1, read as the reverse complement.
GATTACAGGCATGCGCTACCATGCCCGGCTAATTTTTTCTATATATATATTCTTAGTTGTCCAGATAATTTATTTCTATTTTTAGTAGAGATGGGGTCTCGCTCAGGCTGGTCTCGAACTCCTGACCTCGAGCGATCCACCCGCCTCAGCCTCCCAGAGGGCTAGGATTACAGGCGTGAGCCACCATGCCCGGCCTACATATAGCTTTTGACAATAAACTAAAAGATTCAACAATGACATACCTGTATACACCTAATGGAATGAACAAAATCTGGGACACTGACAGTACCAAATGCTAGCAAGCATCAGGAACTCTCATTCAAAATGAGAGTTGTTCCTGTTGCAAAATGGTGCAGTCACCTTGGAAGACAGTTTGGCAGTTTCTTACAAAACTAAACATACTCTTACCATATGATCCAGCAACTACCCTCCTTGGTGTTTACTCAAAGAAATTGAAAACTTATGTCCACACAAAAATCTGCACATAGATTTTTATAACAGGTTTATTTATAATTGGCAACACTTGGAAGTAACCAAGAAGTCCTTAAGTAGGTGATTGAATAAGTAAACTGTGGTACATTCTGACAGTGGAATATTATTCAGTGCTAAAAAGAAATGAGCAATCAAACCATGAAAAGATGAATCTTAAATGCATATTACTAAGTGAAAGGGGCCAATCTGAAAAGGCTACATACTGTGTGATTTCAACTATATGACATTTTGGGACAGGCAAAACTATAGAGACTATAAAAGGATCAGTGGTTGTCAGGAGTTGGGTGGTTGGGTGAGGGGGAAGGGATGAATAGGCAGAACACAGAGGATTCTTAGGGCAGTGAAAATAATCTGTATACTACTATAAGGATGGATACATGTCATTAATTTATCCAGACTCATAGAATGTACAATAACAAGAGTGAATCCTAAGGTAAACTATAGATGTTAGGTAATTATGATGTGTCAGTGTATGTTCATCATTTGTAACAAATATACCACTCTGGTGGGGATGTTGATAACATGCTTGTGTGGGGGCAGGGATTATACAGGAAATCTCTGTATCTTCCTCTCAATTTTACTGTGAACTTAAAACTGCTCTAAAAAATAAAGTCTTTAATAAAATGAAATAAAACAAATTCTCTGCATGCCACTCTTCTAACTGAAACTGTAAGGGGATTTATTGGGAAAGCGGGAGTTGGTGGCATTCTGTTATTAGAGTATTTATCGTACGGTTATGGAAGGCTAGTAATTTATGATCCTTGCTAGGAAAGCCAGATCAATACAGAGATAAATGTCTTCAGCACAATAGAATTTATATCATCCACATGATAATTGACCACTGTGTCATACATTCAATCATTCATCTCATTATCTGATGTAACTAGCAGGAAGGCTAATATGTATGTGATTTATTAACACACAACAGTGTGAAACCCATGACCCATCTAACCTGTTACCTGTCTTTGGCACAATAGTGTACAGTTGTCTACCTCCAGTAATAGGATCCCACAGAAAGAATCAAACAAAGTTGTTTAATGCTAGGTATTTCCTGTTGAATTAGAAGATATCTGAAAAATGCCCAAGCTGGTGTTACTCCCTCTGTTCCTTTCACTTCTCTTCCCTTTTTCCCAGTTGTGTGTTCTTTTTTTTCCCTCCCAGAGCACAAGTGGCTTGTCCTTGAGCAGAGGTGGGTAGGTAAATGGCCCTAAAAGAGACTTTCATGTCACTGATTTGCTGCTGTGAGTATATTTTGTGACACAGTCATTCCACATCACCTATCTATGTGTGTTACTGAGTTACAGAGTCTTAAAGTTCAGGACACACCACAATACCAGAGCAAGGAAGCAGCATGTTCCCTGGGGAAAGACAATGGAGAAAATGACAAAGGAAAACAGAAAGCTAGCCATAACTCTAGCTATGCATAGAGTTAGTTCCCTAACAATAGGAATAGAAACTGTTCCAAACTGTCCCCCCTCCCCCTTCTTTCTCAACCTCTTGGGGACATTTGTTGCCTGCAATGTCTGTGCTTTGCTTTGCAAGGGTTAATTAGATGGCCTATTATTCAGCAAATTAAAGGCTTGGTTGCCTGAGAGTTCCTTTCAGAAAGGATTAGAGTCTCTGATGAGGCTTTGGTATAATAGATGGAGCTGTTCTGCTCCATCATGTTAATGGAGGAGTTTTAAGGACTCCCCAGACTCTCTTTGGCACTCAGTGTCTTTATTCATTCCCTTGCCTAGAAAAGAAAAATATTTTATCTTATGAAAATTTAGTGTGTGAACAAGGCAGTAGATTGACATCCCGGGGGTGGGGGAGCACAGAGTGAAGTGTTCATTTCTTGGTCTAAAAGCACAGAGAAGCAGCGCTTCCTGGCTTCCTTGGGTGGCTGCTTCCTCTGGAAGAACCATCTGGAAGAGCAGCAGAAGCAATAATTTGAGCCTGTAGTTCATTGTCCTTTGAAGCTTTTTTGCTCAGAAGTTGCATGGAAGAGATGGCAGGCGACAGGCATTGTAGTAGTTTGTGTCCTCAGGAACATGAACCAAGGCAGCCAATAACTGCAAAATTCTGATTTGCATAAAACATTTACAACTACATATTATCAGACAAGATTTTTTCCAGACTTTTTAGTAGTGGTCAGGTTCTTATGAAAACGTGGCTTAGTTCATTTTCCTCTATTTGATATTCATACTATCAATAATATTCATATAATTGGCAATCAGCCAAAGAAGTGTTTGGTCTTGACTTAACACAAAAGAATACACATTTAAGGGAAAGGCACAAAATGTGGGTAAACACAATGTCAGCAAGACTTTTGCAGCTCTAGGTCATTATCTTGCCTCTTTATCTAATCCCCCTGATCCCCCTATGTATTATGGCCTGATATTTTAGGTAGAACCATTTTTGTCATCATTTAGGAGACAAATTCAACTGTCCTATTGTTTTCAACACCCACTTGTGTGATGCTCCAGTCCTCTACACCTACTCTTCCCCAGCTTTCACCATTGGGATTTATTGCTCCCTCCTTTGAGTTGCTTTTCATTCATGGGCTCAACTTTTTCAGCAATCTTCTTTCCATTCTTTGCAGTTAATAACACATGGTAGCTTGGCATTGCCTTTTCTTTACTTGATTGATGCCAACATCTGAGCACTCAACATGTTAGGAATCAAGGGGCCTGATCCTATAAAAATTCACCAAGTCATCGGTACATTTAGCCCTGGATTAAGATCAGAGAGTTACGGGCCTCTTTGTATTGGTCACCCAGGGAGAATTTTGTTTTACTAGATAATACAAGGCTTCAGTTGGGATTGAAGAGTGTTGTAAGAAACAGCCCTGTGAAACTCATGGCTATGATTACTGGAAGGTAATAGTATTCATTACATTATGTGGAGTCATTTCTGTGAAAACCCAGGAAAGCTATATTGTTAGTATTATTACCAATCGTCATCACATCAAAGTTCTCCAAGCAGCTGGTCTGTTTTTATATCATGAATTTTAAGAAATATAGAACAGATTACATTTTCTCTTCTACATTGTCTGCTAAAAAGTGCAGACCCAAATTTGTGGCCATGTCTGACAAAGTCATTTATTTGGTATTCTAATTCTTATTTTTCTTCCTTAATTTCCCCTTTGTTTCATTTTCCTCTTCTGCTTATAATTATTTTTTGTCTCATCTTATTGCCTATACTTTTATTTATTTAAGTATGTGTTGTTGTAACTAAGAAGCCTTAAATTATTTCTGAAACAAGATGAAATATTAAAAATCAATTACATGCACTGCTGGTGATAATGTAAAATGATGTAGCCACTATGGAAAACAGTCTGGTAGTTCCTCAAATAGATAAACATAAAGTTACCATATGATCCAGCAGTTCTATTCCAGGAGAAATAAAAACACGTGTCCACAGAAAAAATTGTGCAGAAATGTTCATAGTAGCATTAATTCATAATAGCTTAAAAGTGAAAACAATTCAAATGTCTACCAACTGTTAAGTGGATAAACAAAATGTAATATATCCATATAATGGAAAATAATTTGACAATAAATCAGAATGAAATATTAATATATGTTGTAACATGCATGAACCTTGAAAACATGTTAAGTGAAAGAAGCCAGTCACAGGAGACTATACATATTATATGAAATGTCCATTTAGACAAATCCATAGAGACAGAGAGTAGATTAGTAGTTGCTTAGGACTGAGGAAGTTGAGGGGAAATGGGGAGTGAATGCAAATGAATGCAGAGCTTCTTTTTGGGGTAATGAAAATGTCCTAAAATTGATTGTGGTAATTGTTGCACAAATGTGTGAATATACTAAAAATCTTTGAATTGTAGATTTTAAATGGGTGAACTGATCAAAGCTGTTATAAGAAATTATTTGCAGTAATTAAGCAGTTGTAAATTTTATGGAGTAATTTCACTGGTTTTCTTATATTAATACTTTTGATTTTTACTTAATGCCAGATATGCACATTATAGTTAACCCACTTATTATCGCAGAATCTACAGACTTGTTTGGAATTGTACTTCTACAAGTATGGGGATGGCCCTCTCTGTAGTATGCAAACTCCGTCTATATTAGTTAATTTACTTCATTTGATCCACTAGACAAAGTCAGTCGTTGTTCAGGAGCAAATTCTAAGCCTGGGTGCATAAATGCTGTCAGTTCTATTTCACTACTCTTTATTTTTGCATACCCCATCTCCTCTGTCTGTGTCATTTTATTCTACCTGGTGATGAAAATAAATGAGCAAGAGTGGTCAGAAAAGTAAGAGAATAACTAAGAGATGTAGCATCAGTTCAGACAAGGAAAGAGAATGTTTCAAGAAGGCAGGGCAGGTCAATAGTGGTCATTAGTGACAGCTTGAACAGAGAGGTGAGGGACAATGAAAACTAAAAAAGAGGTCACAGAATCAGTAACTTAGAGGCCTCTGGGGTCCTTTGAGAGAAGTTTCAGTTGGGTAGTGAAGGTAAAAGTTAGACTTTTATGTTCACAAAGATTTAGCCTACATGTCCATCTAATAAACTTAAGTTTGCTTAAGATTCCATTGGTGGCCCCTTCTCTTTTCTTTCTATGCTTTTGACTTGTCTTCAAGTTCCAGGGCTACAACCATCATCTTTCCCTTCCCATTTTCTGAATTCAGACTCTGTACTTCCTAAATGGACCCCTCTAATATACTCTCTAATGTGGTACCAGTTCACTTTCTAAATCAAAGAACTAAACTGGGCATGCTGGCTCACGCCTTTAATCCCAGCACTTTGGGAGGCGAAGGTGGGAAGATTGCTTGAGCCCAGGAGTTTGAGGTTGCAGTGAGCTATGGTGACACCACTGCACTCTAGCCTGGGCAACAGAGTGAGACCCTATCAATAAATAAATAAATAGATAGATAAATAATAATCAGTAAATTATCTAACTATATTATATCGCTGCTCAAGAACCCCAGTTCAATGTGGCTAAGAAAGCAAGCCGAACTTCACTAACAAGACCTTCTAGGTTCTGAAAAGATGTTCCCAGCCAGATTCTCACCCCCATCACTATTACAACTGCATTATTCTATTCTACTCATATCCCATATGAGCCTTGCATTTTCTACCAGTGTGCTTCCCCAAGGGGCAAGCAGTACCTTCCACTTGGAATGCCTCTCCCCTGCACTTCCTGTCAATATCCCTGTCCTTTAAGATTCAAGTGTCATCTTGTTCCAATTCTCCAGAACACTTGTTCTCCTAGCTAGAATTGTTTACTTCATCTGAGCTATTCTAGTACTTATATTTTTTAGCCTTGAATTATCATTATTTATGTCCATGTCTATTCTACTACTTCTTTCTAAATTCTATGTAAGCAAATATCTCATTCCAGATATCTTTTCCCCCAAGCACTTGGTGTTGTGCCATTCACAGTAAATACTTAGTAAGTTTTTTTTTAATGAATCAATGAATTCAATCTCACCTAGTTCTCTAAATATTTCATATGTGTAAGTCTGATATTACCCCAGAAGCTAATACATTTCTTATGGATGAATATAGCATCTTTTGTTTGTTTTGCACTCTCCTAGCCCCCGCCCCAGTCCTGGGGTAGTCCTGATCATGTAATGGTCATGCACTGTGGAACTGGTTGTTCCTTTCTTATAGGGGATGGCTGCGTACTATTCATTCCTTCCTCTTAAATGCAAAATGCATACAAAGGAGAATTGTGGATTTAATTCAGGGCAGGGTGGCAAGTAGGATCAAGGGAAGGAATACAATTCATATGTCCCTGGGCACGTAAGCCCAGACTAAGAAGCAGACCATGACTGTTTGTCAAAATGGAAATTGATTTTTGAATCAAAGAAATGAGCCATACATTCAAAAACAAGAGTACCCAAAGGCTCAAACTTGAAAATACCAAAGTTCTTTGTTTTTGTTGAATTGTCAGACGCTAAAAGTTTTCTTCCCCCCAGAACTTTGAAAATTCTGATCAAGACATCTTCTATCAAATAGGAATTTTGTCCTCAGTTGTAGGAATCATATTGCGAAAAAGTAGCTAATTAATAGGTACAGTATTATTCAAATCTAACTCAAGGGGCCATTGTGCATTAACATTTCCTTGTTGCTGTGGTTTGACTGTGTCCCCTCTGAAATTCAGGTGTTGCCAATGTGATAATATTAAGAAGTGGGGCCTTTCAGATGTAATTAGGCCACGAGGGCTCCTCTCTTGTGAATGGGATTAGGTGCCCTTATAAAAGGACTTGAAGGAGGGAGTTTGTCCCTTCTTGCCCGTCAGCCTTCTGCCATGTGAGTACACAGCGTTCCTCCCCTTTGGAGGAACCATCTTGGAAGCAGAGAGCAGCCCTCACCAGCCAACTGAACCTGCCAATGCTTCCATCTTGGACTTCCCATCCTCCTAAACTGTGAGAAAATAAATTTCTGTTCTTTATAAATTACCCAGTCTCAGGTCTTCTGTTATAGCAGCACAAAACAGAGTAAGACACTTGTGTAGCACTCATCCTGCTAATTAGATGTGCCACAGCTCTCTTCCTCCAATGGACGTATTTACTGTATCTCCAGCAACTAGTACAGGGGCTAGCCCATACAGCTGGCATTCAATGAGTGCTCACTGTGTACCAAACACTATACATGGATTATCTCATTTACTTCCCACAACAACCTTTCTGACCATTTTATAGATTAAAAACTGAAACTCAGAGAATTTAATTAAAACTTGCATACCATCACATATCTATAAGAGTTAAAGTTAGGTTTAACCCCAATACCTGGCTCTTCAAGTTTATATATTACTGCCCCAGTATTAGGCACCAAATATTTTTTTAAATGAATGAATACACGGGTCTTACTTAGGAGAATAATGGGTTTGGTGATTATGTTGTTGTTTAAATATATCAGCAGACTCATTTAAAGATGGTATTTCTGCAAAACAAAAAAGTCTTTAAAAATGGATTTGCCAACTTCTGGATTATCTTGCCCTGACTCATACACATTTTCTACAACCACTGCCTTCTGGATTCAGCCATCTCCTGTTTCAGGTGAGGATCCCACTTCCCCAACCCAGATGTGAAGCTGGATTACAATTTCAGTTCTCACCAGGGAGACTTTAAAATACCACCACATGCGTGATTTGTAGACTTCAGGAAAACTGAAGTGCAGTTCAATATTCCACCAAACAGGGAGGTGATGTTTCACAAAAATAACATCACAATGTCAAGTTTCTCAGCCTGCCTTCTTTTGAGACATTAGTCATTTTGGGAAAATGCCTGTGTTTGTCATAGTCTTGTCTTCCAGAATGGAAATTTTTTTCCAAAACAGAGCACTATGGGCTCTGATATTTTACCTATAATTAGTATATCCTCTGGAGGATTTTCTCCTCTTGATGTAAAGGCCTCTTTGTCAGTCAGGCTTCTGTGTGAGGATGATAGGAACCGCTGGGCAGCACAGTGAATCATGGGGCAGGGAAATGTTTGCTCAGATCAAAAACGTTTAGATATTCTGTGGCAACAGGAACACTTAACAATCTAAGTAGCAAGCCTATGAGGAAATAGCAAGCAGTATAAAAGGCAGAATGTTTATAAAGAAATGAGAAGAGACGTAAATCCCGAGTTTTGATCTAGTTTTTGCCCCAATGTGTAGAATGAGATTGCTTACCCTCACATTTTTCTCACCAAGTTCACCAGTATTTTTAGTTTTTGCCTTTTCAGCTGCTCTATATCCAGTGCTTTATTCATTGGTAAACATCCATCTGAGGCTCTTGATGAATGGCTCCCTCTTGCAGGCATCTGGTTTTTTTGTTAAGAAACGGCAGTTTACAAGGACAGAGTGGCTGTGTCGCGATAGCATTATTGTCACAGAGCACAGGGTGCACAGGCACTGCCAGCTCCAGAGCCTGACCTTGCTTCTTGCTAAGAAATGTCTCCTTTTTGCCTGTTTTTGGCAGAAGCCAGGCTGGGAGATGGCTGCAAATGGCTGCAACAACCTGTGTTTAATGTGGTGACACTAATGGATTCTGAGAATTAATCTTCAGCCAAGAAAGCATGATGGAAGGTAGTAGAATTTCAAATTAGATAATGGATTGATTTCCTTCAAGGCTGAGATTTGCTTCCTTTTTCTTCTGGTGGACTTTTCTATCATATTCAAACCACCCACCATAGCCTTGTAAATCCAGAGTCTCTTATGTATGTCTCATGGTGTAAATAAATTTTTTATTCTGTTGTTTTGCCTCTTAGCACAGAAAAACCACATCTAAATCCAAATTTTAAAGAAAAAAAAAAGATTAAAACTCCAGGAATGAAAGAAAGAATTATTTAGGATTTTGCGGGGGAGAGGGGGCAGTATTTTCCCTAAATCTAGTGTTTGTTTAATTTCTTTTCTCTAAAGTAAAAGACTCTGGGAAGAATTGAGCTTGGGAATGTGTTTCCCCAGTTCAAAACACTGTCTTTTGCAGAAAAGGTAGCCCAGAGGTGTCTCAGATGGGGTGACAATTAGGGGCTCCAAGAGTCTCCCTCAGTCCATTTTTCTCCCATTCTGAAAGCATAGTACTAATTGCTTATAACAGCTTCCAAGACTGTCATATTTGGGGCCCATACAGAAAAGATCTGTGACCAAGTTTGGAGTCGTGGACTCAAACAAATTAGCTGTTTTCTCTACCCTGGTACTCGTAGGAACCTTTGATATGCTTGCGTGCATTATGAAGTTCCAAACTTACTTGGTTTAGAGAATCACCAATGTTTTCTAGTCTCTCTTTTGACTAGGAAACTAGTTTCTTTTTTTGGTGGAATGAATGCTTATGTGTCTAGTGCTTCCCCCAATGCACCTCACACTGGCTGGCCCCCATCTCCCCGACAGAGACAGAGTTCAACATTTTATGCATCATTTCGTAAAAACTGCTCAGTCCTTGGCTGGGGAAGATATTCTGCATCTAGAATTTGCAATCCCTGGTTTAATAAGCTATCATGAAATGAATATGTATAGTAGAACTTCCTTAGTTTTACATGTTCATTCTCCAGATCAGGTTAGAAAATTCTGTCTTGCTTTTTCAAAGGGCATGGAGGCTGTCAGGAGTTTTAAGGATCCTGGCCTTCGGTTTCATCTTCATCCACTAATCCCTGCCAACAGGGGTGGAAGTGATGAGCTGGCAAACTTAAACAGTGACAGTTTGGGAGACCAAACTGCAGAGTCTTAAGCAATAACAATTATATCCTAGTTAATGTTGATGAAGGGACTAGAGCCCCTAATTGTTCTCGGGCATTCAAAATAGATAGCTTAGGAAGGTCAGTGTTCTGGTGGCCTCATGAGTTATTGGCTACACAGCTTGCCTACTCTTGCTTCTTGCATTACCAATCCAGTTCCCTGATCTTAAATTCCTTCTACCATTTCTCCACCCATCTATAATAGTTCAATTTAGTTCCCAAACTTCCTACAAGACCTACCTACCTCAACTTTTACCAGCTCCAGGAAGTCTTCCCTGATGGGCCCCCAGTATTTTGTACATTGTAGCTGTGCCATTTTTAACAACACAGAGTGGAGTAGGAAGGGTTCTCCTGTGGGAGTTGGGGAATTGACCTCATCACTATCAAGACTTGACCTCAGTTTCCTTATCTCTTAAGAGAGGGGGTTAGAATAGACAATCTTGGTCCTGGGGGCTCTAAAATCCTATGCTTTTTTGTTATTATTTCTTATCCTAAATATATAAGCAAACACTGGCTTTTGCTGTTTCCTATGTTTCTCTTGTCATTCCATTTTTCTTTTTTTCTTTCTTTCTTTCTTTCTTTTTTTTTTTTTAGACAGAGTCTCACTCTGTTGCCCTGAATAGAGTACCATGGCATCAGCCTAGCTCACAGCAACCTCAAACTCCTGGACCCAAGCAATCCTCCCACCTCAGCCTCCCGAGTAGCTGGGACTATAGGCGTGTTCCACCATACCGAACTAATTTTTTCTATTAGAAATGGGGTCTCACTCTTGCTCAGGTGATCCTCCCATCTTGGCCTCCCAGAGTGCTAGGATTACAAGCATCAGTCACTCCTCCCGGCCTCCATTTTTCCAAATAGATTGTAGATCCTTGAGGAAAATGGTCATAATTTTTTGTGAGTTAATTTATTTCAGTTAATTCTGGTACTGTGTAATAAATGTTCACTGAGTAAATGAAATGATATGATGCCAATCAATGCCCTGATATCTAGTAATGCAGGACTTTCAGGTATATCTGCTCCTAAGGGAGAACTGTCCTTCATTTATCTGTAAAATATGAATTCCATTTCAGACTGGCTCTTTGCTCCCCATGAGAAAAAAAGAGTACAGCAGTGTAGAATAAGGCTATACCATCAAGGTCTTCATGCCCTTCCCCTAAAAATCCTCCAATACAGTTGCATATTTCACAACTCTGCTTAGCATTCTTCCCATATACACTGACTTTCAGTTTTGCTGATTGCAGTGGTATGACATTCAGCCCACTCCAGTCTTATTGAGAGCACTAACAAATCCTCTTGATCATTGCTTCCAGAGAGTGGAATGCCCACCATCTTCATTTTTTTTTGACCTTTAAGAAACAACAGATTTACTTGTTTGTTTCTTCTTTGTTTCTCTCCATTATTCACTGATTTCTCTTACTCCCTCTGTGATGTAGAGAGAGACCCTCTCAAACATACCAAATGGTCTTGCAACCTTGCTAGAAGCCTCGCTTCTCCAGTGGATGCTAAAATTGTGAAACAGTGTATATCATCTTTAATTGCAGACCTAGACTCCAACAGAGACCTATTTTTATAAGACTGGAGTACGGGTTTCCTAGACTTTCTCAAACCCTATTCAAGGAGATTTACTTACTGAAATCCTGGAAGGACTGTGTTTTCAATCCTCCCCTGGAGCACTGTCCTGAGGCACCTATCCCAAGGGGGAAGAATGAAGCTCCAGCCCACTTTTCTTTTCACATGCTATGAATTTTGTTTTTATTAATTGCCACTCCTCCCACCTTCCCCCCTAGCCTTCTGAGTTTACTCATGTGACGTGTTGGGACTAGTCAACAGAGCATTCTTGACATAAGTGACTTCATCTTAGAAAAAGATGCCATAATAATTATGTTTCAGAAGGCATCATGCCAACAGGGACCAGATGTTCACCTAATATTAATAAATAAACACTACACCCAATCAGATAGGGGTATAAGCCTTTACTATCTGTCCTCACCAGTGGACTCAAGGGCCATAAAAAGAGCAGGACTTTACCAGCTAGACATGGCCACCTCCATAGACACTGTCTTGCTGTCACTTGAGATCAGCACCCGGCATCTGCACCAAAGACTCTGCCCAAATCAAGGCTTCTTTCTTGTAAGACATTGACAACCATCTGAATCTCCCAGGACAGTTTCCTTGTCCATGTTGCTCTTCTTAGACATTGTTCATTGACCCCTTTTTCTATCCCCCTTTCTCGTTTTTTGAAAAATTTTTATATTTTTGTTTTTGTAAATTTCAGAATTTACAGGAGTACAAACATTTTGGTAACATGTCTTGATTTTGTACAGTTTGAATCAATGTTATAAGTGTGCCCATCATCCAGATGGTATGCATTGTGCCTGTTAGTAGGAATTTACTCAACCCCTCCTCCCCCTCCCACCTGCTTGATTTCTGTTGAGTTTTACTTCTATATGTAAAAATTGGAATTGTTGATCAAAAATAATCAAAAAATTATTGTTGATCAATTAGTTGGAGTTTAAAAGTGAGCACATGTGGTGTCTGTGTTTCCATTCTTGCAATACTTCACTTAGAAGAATGGTCTCCAGTTCCATCCAGGTTATTACAAAAGGTATTAGTTCCCCATTTTTTATGGCTGAGTAGTACTCCCTGGTATATCCCCCTTTCTCTTGATGTTAAATGTTACTCTGTTGTGAAAATTTTAATCTATAACATTTATGTATCGATTAAGTATATTACTATGTATGGTTTGCAATATTGACTGACTTGTGAATAGTCTCGAGCCTGTGTGCCTGTAGCTCTGACTGCCCAGTGAACAGGTAGTACGAAGGAGAATTGCCTCCTTGGGAATTCCATTTAGCTCGTGGCTTTTATGATTGCGTATGCATCAGTAAAAGTCTGACCTTGTGGAAAGACCCAAATGTTTGTGGACTTGGTTATGTCTGACCTTGTGCTGCTGACCACAGTGCCCTAAGTCCTTTTGTTCTTTCTTCCTTTTTCAGTGAACACCTACTAGTAGTCAGATGAAGCTTCAACAGTTAATGCAGGAAGCAAGAAAAAAAGGGGGGGGTGGAATATTATATAGGGAAACAAGAAATCTCTCTCCCCATGTTTGGAAAATATTTTGCTACAGGTATGCTTGTTTGGTGATGACAGACATAACGTGACCTGTTCAAGATCACTGGGCAAGCTTAGCTACGGGACCCAGCAGTTTCTCAACTTCCATCCTACTCATTCCCTCTAAGGCTCTAAGGGGTGTGCCAAAGCCACCAGGTCCATTTAAGTAGGAGCTCTCAGAGGACATGGAGACTGTGTTTATTTTAGGAGTTTTCATATAGCATCCTATAAGCCAGGAGGACTGGGCCATACACCTGTATTTCTGACTACCTCTTGGTTCCTTCTTTTTCGTATAACTACCTCCTGGGTTCCTTCTTTTTTTCAGGTAACATGGTTATTAGTATTTATTTTCCTTTTAAAGTCACATATAGAGGTGAATATACATGGAATCAAGGGAAGACTGCTGATGTAAAGACATGAACATAGTCTTTTTAAGCATGTACACTGATTTTTTATTTTTTCATGGGAAATATAATAGATTACACAAAAGGCCCTGAACCTATAAAAGTCAAATGATTGATTTCTTCCATGGCAAGGCAGAGGTGGTATTTATAGTTCTGCAGGCAGCAGAATGGAGATAATTTAGGTTCTGTTGGCTTTTCTAGCTGAAAGCTCCAGTTCCAATAGATAGGGAATCCCCTGAATCAATTCTAAAATGGACTGGCGGGGAAATTTACTGAATATCTTTTCAGGACTAGAAGGTAAAGGATGTGAAAGTGTTTTGAAGTGAAAACTGCAAAGGTTAAAGCTTTTTTTTTTTTTTTTTTGGTAAATCTAACTGTTGAGGATTTCAGGAACTCTGCTTAAATGTTCTGAAAAGATGTTCAAGGTGAGGCTGAACTTTTTACCATTTGTCAGTGTATTTCATTATTTAAAATATGTTGTGTTTTAGATGTTGCTGGCATGCCACTGTTCAGAAAACTAAAGACATTTATTTTATGGAGTGGGCAGAAATGCGTTCATTTATCCTAAGCCTCCGGTGTGAGCTAAAGACTGATAGCTTAAAAGAGTGGATGCTGAAATTTCTTTCTCTCACAGAGGACAGCTACAAAGACTAGAAATGCAATGCTAATTGGAGAGGTATTCATCAGATTCAATTTCAGAGGAAATTTCTTTGTATCAAAATCATCTTAAATAACAGAGCATATAGCAAAATGTACTAAATCATTGTTTTCTTTGAAAAGGTTGTCGAATCTGAAACCATGTAGTTATACCAGTACGGTTTTAAAAATTAACTGCAGAGGAGTTTAAATGCAACCTGATTTTTATCATTTTGAGTGGACTTTTTGTTCCCCATTTGCATAATTCTATCCCAATTCATCTGAATTATATTGTAGTCACTCCCTGTTCTGAGGTTTCTCTGTTTCTTCAGAAGACGTTAGAAATCAAGCTGCTGAACTTCTCTGTGAAGGTTTCTCTCTGATTATTTCCTTTCCTTGCAAACTCTGAAATGCATTTTCTCTACCATCAAATAATGGACATTACACATATTAGGATTTAATTGAAGTGATAGTATTTAAATTCTATATGCTTCTCAAATACATAGACTAATCAACTTGATTCCATTGAAAACATTTTTCTGTGGTGAAAGTTCAGACAGAAAATTGTCTGACTAGCCTATTTTTTCAATGTTTTGAGTACTTCAAATTGATAGTGAAAATGAATTGTGTTAAACTTAAATAGATTTCTGATGTTTTGATTAATTCAACTAATAGAGAATTAGAATTTTTTCCTGTTTTCTGATACATATTAATAAAGAAAGAGCTATGTAAGGTTAATGATCCAGTTTTATAAATGAGCTTTCTCATCTTCTCTCTCCCATATTCACAAGGGAACAGGAAGTCTAAGATTGTACCCTTGATTGTTGATTTTTGGAAACAGGTGTCTTATTAAGGATTTTGAAAAGCGGCCTTCTGTCACACAGCTCCTCTACCACCCATTTATTAAAGGAGCCCACGGAAAGGTTTTGTTTCTGCAAAAACAGCTGGCCAAGGTCCTCCAAGACCAGAAGCACCTACACCCTGTTGCTAAAACCAGGTACAGTACTCAGTGTCTTTCTGCTTTCTCCCTCCGGTTATTTATGAAAATGGCATGCCAAATGCTTTGATTTGCCCAGCGTTATTACTGGTAATTACCCCATCCCTGCATTTTTGAGAGTTTCATTTACATGACATTAAGTACTCCATGCCCAGTGGATGAGAGCAGGAGAGCTTCAGAAAGAACTGCCCGTTTGTGCTCTTACGGCTAATTTCTCTCAGGTGGCCAAAATCTCACTCTGCCCTCATGTTCAGTTAGCTCTAGTTAAAAAACAACAAATATATATGTTTACATTAATATAAATTTGGATTTTTTTTTTTAACAATAAAGGTAACTGTATTAAAGCAGCTACTGCTGAGATTGTGTGAAAAATCTTTACTTGGCTGTTGCAGACTGGAGAGCAGAAATATACCCTATAAAGTGATTTTAGAGAGATTATGAGTTAACACATCGACTGCCACACTAGGAAAAAAAAATCTTTCTTGGAGCCACAGTGTTTTATTAGGAAAACAGAATAAAAACTTCAAAAACAAAATCATCCTTTCTAATTTAATGAAAATTTTGTTTTTTAAGTTGTTTTCTGTGCATGAATTATGTGCAACTTGAAAAATAGTTCTCGTGGCTCCCAAGGTGAAGAGACATAAGTTACATATGCTTCATAAGGTCCTGGGCTCAAAACTAGCATGAGTTAAATACAACTCACATGGCAGTTAATGTGTTAAACACTGGAGGCTTTTTCTGTAATGCGCTCTGGGACCATTTCCTCTTTAGTTAAAAATTTCTTTAGAGTAAACTTATTATTTTTAAATAATTTTTTTCATATATTTTCTGTGCTATCTAAAGCAATGTTTTTATATAGGGCAGATTTTTAAAAAAAATGTTTATTTTCAGGGGCAAATGCTTAAAATAGTATTCTCTGGTAGATCTCTAAGAAATAGATCTTTTGTTTCTGTCCAGAGGGTGGCAGAATTTCTCTTAAAAAAAAAATTAAATGCAAATAAACCTGCTTCCTCTGCTCAGCAATTATTTGCTTTTATAAAACTGGCCAGGATGTACATAAGCTCCAGTCTATTATTATTAAAGGAACATTCAAAGTACTAAGGGTAAAAAATAAAATATCATAATGCACAAGTTCTGGAAATATTCATGTATTCTGCAGAAAACTGTTTACAAATCAAAAACCCAAACATTGGCACCAGAACTCTTGGAGCTGGAGACATAGTTCCAAGGTGACTGTATCCTTTTGGATATCTCAAAATGGATTTTTGCCTACTTTTTCCCCTTTTCCACTGCCTTTTCTGTCTCTATGGATTGCCTATGGGGTAGAGAAATGCAGAGAAATTCTTGTCACTTGGTGTCTTTTTTGAAGCAGTGGGTGTTTAACCACCCCCCCCCAACTGAAATCCCTTTTCTTCCCCTGCTTTTGTTCCTATACACCAGCCAGTGCCCCCCCACCTTCACATTCACACACACACACACACACACACACACACACACACACACACACACACATCACTACCACCAAAAATGAAGATGAAATAAAATAAGATGTAAACTAAGCAAAAAACAAACCCAGCATTTAAATGCTGTAAATCAAATCTGGTGTCTCCTCCTTGTCTCATTGTTCTGGGATCTGCCGCAGAATGATTTCTGAGACTTAGTTTGCCAAGTTATCCAGCTTTTCACATTTGCCTGACTTCACTTCTCCAGATCTAGGTTCTCCCTTTAAAAACTTTTCTCCTTTTACCATAAGGAAATTGCAACTCTGGGCTCTCTCATCTCCTTTCTCTAATTTCTCTTTATCTTTGTTAACTCCTTTGATGTCAAAAGCCTCATACAGTGGCAAAGGCTTCTCACAGGGTCTTTGTAATCTTGAGTTTCACTCAACAGTTTGTGTTTCTTTGAACTATCACTTAAAAAAAATACAACCTCACAAATAGGTATCAAAACTTTAAACAGCCATTTCCTTAGGATGTAGGAAAATTAATTCTAAAGGTAACACAATGGATGTAATTAACACTTAACCTGCCACCTATCCCACACTATTACTTCCTCTTAGCAAGGAGCTGGCTACATAGATGTTTTTTAAGCCCACCAGGAAAAATTCTCAAACATTTTTTGATGCTGGTAAGTCAATATATTTAGAGTTGTGAGTTTCCAAGTTAAGGTGGAAAAAACAAAGAAAAATTAAGGCAAATATCCACTCACCATTTTTATGCACAATGAGGGCCACACAGTAGGCAGTACAATGTGGTGGTTAAAAGCACTGGCTCTGCTGCATTTGGATCCCAGCTCAGCCACTTATTGGATAAGTTATTTAATTTTTCTATTCCAAAGTGTTTTCTATAAAATAGGGATTGTTTTGAGGGTTGAGTCAGTATATGTTAATACACAGTGCTTAGGCTAGTCTTCCACACGGTTAACCCTCCATAAATATTAGTAGTAGTGGTAGAAGTAGTGTACATGGTCTATTTAATTCAGAGTCTCTCATTTCTTTTTAACACTAACTACCTCTTGCCCTTAATCTGTGCAAATTCATCTTTTTACTTACTGTACAAGATCATGAAAATAAAGAGTACTGAAGTACTGAATGTTAAAAATATCCATTTTAATCTCTTATTCAACATCTAATTTATTCATTTATTCATTCAAGAGACATTCATGTGTGTGTATGTGTCAGGTCGTGTGCTCAACAGAGGGACTACAAAGGCAAATCAGATGCAGTTCCTGATAAAGAGCTAACAGTCTGGTGTGTGATACAGACAAGAATCAGATGAGAACAGCTCAGCATGAAAAGTACCTGGATAAAAGAATGCCTAGGGTATCTCTCAGAGCACCTGGGAAAGAAAGCCGACCTGGGGTTGGGATGGTTGAGAAAGAAGACCCTTTGGAACTGGTGGGAAGATGATCCTTGAACTGTCCTGAAGAACAAATAGAAGACAGTAGGGGAAGGAGGTTATTCCAGGTAATGGGGGAAGAATGAGTAATGAGCAAAGGGCAAGGCACAAGGGCTGGAAAGAGCTTGGGAAATCTGATGAACAATTAGTTGGCATGGTGGAAGCTCAGTGTGGGGTAGGTAGGAGGGAGAGATGAAGTAGGCAGGGGCCAGGTCATAATGGGCCTAAGGAGCTTGAATTTGTTCCTTAAGCACTAGGAAGCCACTGCAGAGTTCCAGAAGATTGTTTTGATTGCAGTATGGAGATTGGAATGGAGCTAGGGAAGAGAGTGAGCAGATCATACCAATTAAAAATTGCAGAATATATCGAGATAATGGTATTGTTAGGATTTAGTTTGATGGTTTGATTGAGGGAGATGGGGGAAAAAGAGAAGTATGTCAGTGGCTACCCAAATTGGGCTGCCTCCTTGCTCTGGTTCACACTGCAATCAAATAGAAATTGCAAGACACTAAGAGACAGAGACCCGTCAAAAGATTACTCCCTCTTCCTATCCTATCAAATGTAATACCAAGAACTTCCAGATATTACACGAGACTTCTAGCTTTCTGCCCAAAGTAGCGTTCTTCAATGGTTCAAACAGTTCTGGGCTCCCCATCTGGAGCAACTCTTTTGGATTTGAGAGCTGATACAGAGGAACGAGGCCTATAGCCTGTACTGTTCTGCTGTTCCTGCAAAGGCAAGGAAGGTTCTGTCTACTTTGGTACTTTCCCCAGGGGAGAGAGAAGTCGGTAGCTTGAGGGGGCTGCAGAGAAGAAGGCAGGTTCTTAAATGATGGTGAAAACTTAGATAGGTGAAGGGGAAGGATCTTATGTAGAAGGAGATATTGAAGATACAAGGGAGAGGAGGTAATAGAAGAAGCAAGAGGGAGTGGATCAGGGCCTAAGAGGAAGCTTGGCTTTAGAGAGAAAGAACCTCTAAGTTGGGAAAGACACAGAGAGGTTAGTTGAAAATACTCAGAAAATTTGAGGGGAAGAGGAGGTACCATGAGAAAACTCATGTTGAATGGCCTTTATCTTTCCAACAAACTAAGCAAGGTGGTCTCAGAGTTGGGAGTGGGCTGTGAACTCCAGAGGAGCGTTAAATCATTGAAATAGCCACTATAAGGAATATGATAAAGGATCAATTAAAGATAGACATAATGATTGCACAATAACCTAGAAAACCCAGGTAGGATGTAACTGAATAACATCTGGTTGTAGTGAAGTTAGTTAGTGTTTAAGATAATGCATGTAGAGCATTCAAGACAGCATTTGGCACTGGAAACTCTCAGAAAGTGTATCATCATCACTACCACATTTCCCATCTGTTATCTCAGGTAATTCTTAGTAACAAGGAGTAAGAGTAGAGGAAGCATATACTGTGGTCTTCTTCAGGCTGGAGACTGGCTTCAGTGGACATGATGGGTGGATAAGGGTGCTAGGGAATCAAGGTTAGTGGGAGAGTATCCCTGAGGTCTTTTGGGAGTAGGGAAGAAAGTGAAGCCAGAGTGGCTTACTGACTTTGAGGCTGAGTCTAGTCAGAGCATTGGCAGTTGAAGATGCAGAGCAGATTCAGTGAAAGGATGGTGAGAAAAGGGATTGCTGAACTGAGATCATGGGAACTTTTGAGAGATAATTAGGAACTAGGCATAGCTGAGCTTGTGGTCAACTTCGGAAGAGTAGAAATAAATGTTTTTAAATGTTGACAAGTTGAAGAACCCTGAGATTAAAATTTGAGGAGACTTAATGAAGTGATTGGTGGGATATGGGAAAACCAAAGACTGATATGTGGAGAAGGGGTAGAGAAAAAGGAAAATGAGGGGTCAAGTGCTAGAGAGGATGATAGAAGAGCATGATATGAACTTTTAAAAAGGAGACATTGGTTAGGGAAAGCAATGATTGAGAAAAGGCAGAGGGGAGCAGGGAGGATACACAGTCCCTTTACCCCGTCACAGTAAGTAGATGAAAGGTGGTGCTGGGACAAGAGCATTATGGGGAAGTGGTCCACCTCAGCTGTGATGAGTAGACAAGAATATTCAAGAGCAAGGCCAGGAATCATGGGGAGCCTGTTCACAATAGAGCGAGCTGTACTGTGCATGGAGGGCTTTCGTTGTAAGGCCCCCATCTCACCACTCCTGGGTCTAAGGTGTAACTGAGGTCAAGCTCATACCACTTGCCATGGGACAGCCAATAAGTTGAGAGGCAGGGTGTTGGGGCAAGGAAAGCAACTTTTATTCGAAGAGCCAGCAAACCAAGAAGATGGCCAACTAATGTCCCAAAGAACCATCTTAAGTTAATATGCGTTTTAGGCTCTTTTTTATCTTAAGGGAAGGGAAAAGAGGGGGAGTTGGGTTGCAAGAGGGAATTGAGGACTGTCAGGGAGAATCTGAGGAGGTTGTAAAACTTTGCTCTTGGTCAGTTACCTTTGGAGGATGCAGGTCAGGATGTTCCTAAAAATCTCTAACGTAGCATTGTTACTCTGTATGTATGCTTTCCTTATCTCCCTGGAAGTTAGTTTTGGAAAAGGCATGGTTTTCACCTTTCTCCTAGCCTACATGCAAAGCTAAGCAGAAGTTTTTAACCTAAACAATATGACTACAGGAGGTCAGAAGCAAAATGGAGCTAGTTATGCTAAGCCTCCCTTCCAGTGTTACATAAGCATTCTAGCTTCTCCGATTGCTGCAGTTTTTGGAAAGCCTGGCTGTGATCCATTCCCGTTTCACTATATATACACTATGGATAGATAGTTACAGATACAGCTACAGGATTCCAGAGGCCCCTGTGGAGAGGCAACATTGTGCTGTTTGAGATTTGATAGATACCATTATCTGATGCTGATTACAATGTATGCATGACACCATTGGAATTTAAGTTTTTCCAGTAATTTATAATTTTGCCATAGCATATATTCGATTTAGGTACAATAGAGCAGTCATGAATCCAAGGCTTACTCTCTTAAAGGAGTTAAAAAAGTCCTAAAATTATGTGAATAATAGTTTGAGGCCACATCATTACTTAATGTGGCAGAGGTGCTTTTAAACAATTTGTTCATTTTCTTTGTATCAGCTCCCATTTCCTTGACCTTGAAAAAGGACTTTTTCCCCAAATCAATTTACAAATTCCTGAATTCATTAACATCATCTGGTATGTTGTTTCATCATTAAAGTTCAGAGAAGTAGACTTAAAAACGTGCTTTTTATCACTTTACAAGGGCTATTGAGAGAAGAGCAAAATCACTCTCTAGAATGTGAATGGAGGCAGGGAAGGCACTAGGTTGGCTGCACCATGACTGTGAACTCAGCTATGAGCCTCAGTAAAATGACAAGATCCAGCATGTCATGCCCCTGCAGATGGCTTAGAACGAGCTGAAACCACAAATGTTAAACCTTCAAATGCCAAGGGTCTACTCTAAGTATTACTTGGTAGAAGAATTAAGTTGCTGGGTTTTTTCTGCTCCATTTAATGGATTTTGATTCTGCCCTTATGATTTGCCTGAGGCTGATTAAAACAATGACTTTAGCTTTTCTGATTTCTTTTCAATCTGCAGCAATGACCTTTAAAAACAGATTTCTCACAGTTTAACTGCAGAGCTTTCTCGGGTCCGTCTTGCTCACTCCCTCCCTCTTCTACCTGTAAACACATACATACCATATTACATCTACTCATGGGTTTCCAGGTTCTTGTATAAATGAATGACTCCTGAATAATTACTTCATAATGTGCTGAAAATGTTTGACACATAGGAGGTTAAAGATCCTCCTATACCCCTGACAGAGAAGAAACAAGTCTGTATCTTGATATAAGTAGTATCTGCTATCTATTAATATATACCTATATCTATGTAACTGAGTGAATGAATTAATATTTAATTTTCTACTGGTGTCACTGATTCTTACCGATTAGAGAAGTTACATATATCAAATACTGTTTAGTATGATTGATGATAAAGATTGCTGATTTATTGGGATTCTGGCCAAAACCGTGCTTAGATGAAAAACAGGCAGATACTATAGGATTATTAATAATTTCTACCCAAACAATTCTGTTTTTTGTTTGTTTGTTTGTTTGCCTTTTTTTTTTTTTTTTTTTGAGACAGGGCCTCACTCTCTCACCCCAGATAGAGTGCAGTGGCATCATCGTAGCTCACTGCAACCTCAAACTCCTGGGCTCAAGGGATCCTCCTGCCTCAGCCTCCCAAGTAGCTGGGACTACAGGCATGCTCTGCCACACCTGACTAATTGTTTTTTAATCTATGTAGTGTAGTGTATGTTTGATTGATATAACCTTAAGTTCACACCCAAGATAAAGCTCACATAGTTAAAGGTATCTTGGTGGCATCTTTGTCCATATTTGACTCTCAGTAAAATAGTGCCACTTCTAGATGGTGTGCTATTGTTTTTCTCATTCTAGCTCCAGGATTATGTGTTTTTGTCAAATAAAAGTTTCTCTTTCATCACCCCTGTTATCAAAGATTATATTGAAATGGAAATAATGATTTAGAAGAAATATTCAACATCACTGACTTTGGTATAGTAACAGTACTCTATCCTCAGTTTTCAGTAATGTTTTCCTTGTTCCATGGAATGTAGAGATAAGTCCATGGCCACAAAGGCCTTTGTCATAAACTCTTGAGGACCACCATCTTTGGTCCTGGATTTTTCCCCTCATTCTCTCTCTATCTCCTTTTTCCTCCACCTCCAACAAATTTTATTTCCCTTTATTTATGGAATCTGGTGGGAGAGTCAGTCATTCTCCACTGCTTCCAGTTCCACTCTTGGATGGAGGGGAGGGCCCTGATCCTGGGTATGGAAGAGCAGAGGCAGAGATGATCTTCACAATGGTCCTGCCACATGGTGACTGTCTAAGAGGCCATCAGGCATTTCTCAGGATGGAGACAAACGTCTCACTAGCATAGTGCTTGTAATTATTAGGCTAAAAGAGTTTATTTCCTTCCCATCCCTGAGTTATGATTTAGAACACTTTCTTCCATTGCTTTGTTCTTTGTCATAGTTGGGGAGTGAAGGGAAGAACACATCCTGCCACACCTACATGGAGCTCCTCCAACCCTGTCTGTACCTACCTGCATGGAAGTCTCCACTTCCACAGGCATAATTAGTTGGCAGGTAGGAAGAGGCTAAGGTATTAAGGAGTCACTTTTGGGCAAAATATGTATTTGTCAATATTGGTCATAGGACTTGCAGCTCAAAGAAGTTGGCAGGCCCAGTGATGGGATATTAAAGAGCATTCACACAGTAATGATTTTAACCATGATGCAGGCATAGAGATTAAACTATAGTGAAAGCAGCAACACTTTAGGAATTTATTTCATGAGAACAATTCCTCTAGTATCTGAACTAGTTTGGTTCTAAAGCTCCTTTCCCACTCACTGGATGGCCCAAAAACATTCCAAAAAAACCCTTCATCCTCTGCCTCATCTATGCCCACTGTCGTCTTAAGGGGAACTCCCAGCCTTCACCTCTGGCTTTGTCTCACCCACTCTTCAAATCCTGTTCTTACTCTCTGCCTATTTCCATAGACTTGATGTTTCAGGCTTGCCCTCATTTCCACCTTACTTGAGCCCTGGATTCAGATACCAGTTGCCTGTTTTCCTGATCCCTGAAACCTAAGGCAAACCCTACTGTCTACATCCTCCTCGTCAACTACCACACCAAACCCAAATTCCAGAACCAATCCAAGCCAGAGCTTCCACTTAAGCTCCAACCCTCAAACTCTATTTGTCTGAGAAGGCAGGCTTGGTAGCCAAGATACTTAGAGCCCCATGAAAACAAGTAGGAAATCTAGCAAAAGGCAGTATAGACTTTGCTGGAATTTGAAAATGTCTTCTGAGCCATTAAAACTGTAATACTTTACCATATTCTCTTGATTAAATAGAATGTCTTTGCTGTTTGTCTATTCGTTTATTTATCTCTCCATTCTTCTAAGCTTTGGAATACTCAGTCCAAGTACCTTTTAGTTGAAGATTTGTAATTTTCACATTAAACAAAGAATTCTTCAGCAAAAATTAATAATAGATGCTATTCTCAAGTAAGGCACTAGGTGGAGCTTGTGAATTTGAAGGAAATTTTAAGTCTGTAGTTACTAGTGACAAATCATTTAACTCAAGAAAATGGAAAAATATTTAAGCCAAATTTATTTTCATTAATTTAAACTAAAAATAGGGAAACATAAGACAATATAATGCCTTTTATAAGTATATATAAAGTCTAGAATAATTTTTTAAAAAGAGATAAAAATTGAAGTAAATAATATTTTTTCTCTTCAACCGACCCTCCAGACCCCATAGCCAAAGGAGGAAAATGAAGCAGGAAGCAGTTTCAGAAGAATACTAGCTGGGGAAGGCCAAGATAGGGCTGCAGGTTTTTATTTTTATTTTTTTTTACTGATTGGGAAAATTAAGTGTTTTTTGGAGGCAGAGTCTTGCTTTGTCGCCCCAGCTAGAATGCAGTGTCATCATCGTAGCTCACTGCAACCTCAAACTCCTGGACTCAAGCAATCCTCCTGCCTCAGCCTCCTGAGTAGCTGGGACTATAGGTGCTTGCCACCACTCCGAGCTAACTTTTCTATTTTTCGTAGAGATCGGATCTCTCGCTCTTGCTCAGACTGGTCTTGAACTCCTGACCTCAAGCCATCCTCCTACCTCACCTCCCAGAGTGCTAGGATTACAGGCCACCAAGCCTGGCCCGAAGTGGTCTATCAGAGTGCAAATACCTTGTATCTATAATACATCAACTTCTAGATTGCCTACTTCAATTTTTGGAGCAAATAATTCTAAAGAATTTGATTGCTTGTAAGCAGGGGAAGAGGTCACACATTGCTAATAACAGCAGGTAAAATCTTTTAAAAGTTGTTTTTTTGTTAATAAAATATTTGGAAAAGCTTTTTTTATGAGAATCAGCTTAGATTTACAGACAGCATCTGCATGATTCTTGGAAGTCAAATCTGTGAGATAGATAGACAGATTGGCATACCATATAGACAACATGCTGCAGGCTCAGAAGATAGAATTCTGATACTGGTGATGATGTATTGTGTATGTTCACACTGAAAATCACAACTTTCTACTAGAGTGTATCTATTTGTGAGACTGTAAGTGAAGTATTATCAGTGCTTCCATTTTTAGTTGGCTATAAAAATGTCCTCCAAAATGAAGCTTGACCTCTTTGTACGTAGTTCAAGCGGCCTTTAAGTCCAGGTCAGGAGTTACAGGAAGAAAAAAACCCTGGACAACTCACCATTGGTTTAGCGGTATTGTGAATTCCGATTTCCTTCTCCAATCTGCCTGTTTCTATTTACTTTTCAGAGTCCTGAGATATCTGCTCCATGCATTCTGTCCAGGGTATTTGGTTGCATTCACTGGAGAAACAAGAGCAGAGATTATCCATCTTAACTGGAACCAGATCTATGGATAATTTTTTAAATCCTGATTTTCTTTGTCAAGTGATAAGTAGAATGAACTCTGGCTTAGCTTATTTCACAAAATTATAAGAATTTAGGAAAGAGATAAACTAGCTGAATTTAATATGAGAATTTAATTACTTCATAAAAATGTATTGCAGTATTTTTATGATGAACTTCAAGGAAAATAATTCATAGGTTTTATGTGAAGAAGATTTTGATTAGAAATATACACCCTTTTACTGTTTTATTTTCCAAAATGATTAGCTAGAAGCAGGCAGCATCTCTGAGTCTTAGAAAAAATTGTTATTACAAACCAATTGATTTCTCTTTGACATCACCAATATGTAAAGACACAGATGAAATAATTGTTCTGTTTAGTAATAATAAATGTTTAGGTTATAAATTATTTTTTATTAAATAAAATTAAGCTTCTTCTATTTTGGAACTTTATATGAATTAGCAGCAAAACTAGTTCTAGCACTGGAGATGACTACACAGCGTGCTTCAAATATCCCTTTTTCAAATCTATCATTGATGGGGACTGGAAAGTAAGATTTCATTTAATAGGCTAGAAAGAGAAAAAAAGTTACTGTTTTGTTTTATTTGCTCATTTCTATTGTGTAATACATTTAAACTTAGTATGTAGAGCTAATATGTTTACTTCTTCCTCTTTACCTACTTTTGTAAAATGCATGTAGCAAGAGGTAGGGTGTACATCAAGATTCCATGACTTCTACATGGTACTCACAGCAAAACTTTCAGTCAAAGCCAGCTTCTGGGACCTGACTAGGTAGGATAGTACCAGTGGGTGACATCCTTGTAAGCTGTGGTGATGGCAGGCATAAAAAATGACAAGGGTCCAGGCACAGTGGCTCACACCTGTAAGCCCAACACTTTGGGAGGCTGAGGCAGGAGGATTGCTAGAGGGCAGGGGGATTGCTAGATGCCAGGAGTTCAAGACCAGCCTGAGCAATATAGCAAGACCCCATCTCTACAAAAAATAGAAAAATTAGCCAGAAATAAAAAAAATCATGGGGTATACCGGTAGTCCCAGCTACTAGGGAGGTTGAAGTAGGAGGATTGCTTGAGCCCAGGACTTTGAGGCTGCAATGAGCTATAATGACATTACTGCATTCTAGCCTGGGCAACAGAGCAAGACTCTATCTCAAAAACAAAAAAAAAGTGACAGGGAAGAGCCAAGCAGTGATGCTTCTCTGCTGGTGAATTTATAGTACGTAGGAGGACATTTTACATGTGATTTTGTTTAGTTAACGGTATTCTGAGTAATGTGTGGAGTTATGGAAATTATTGATTCCAAATTTTGACAAGGATGTAACAATAGTACGTAGTACATTTTTTCAATATTCTTACATTTCTGCATCCATTACTGTATGTGCTTTCACAGCCACCTGTGAGATATATAGATCAGTCATGAGTCATTCTTTTTATTGATGAAGAAAACTGAGATAATAGATGTTAAGGGATTTGCTCTAATTTCCTTCTGGTACCTCTACTGGACTTGCTTTTCCTATCCCTGTCTCTGAAGTCTCTGAATATGTAATAAGATTGTGAATGAGCCATCCTCATTGCCTACTTTCTGCTACATTATTTGCTGTCTTGATGGTAATACTCTCTTGTTAAATTTCTAGGCATGAGAGGATGCATACTAGAAGGCCCTATCGTGTGGAGGATGCTGAAAAATACTGCCTTGAGGATGATTTGGTCAATCTAGAGGTTCTGGATGAGGTACTAAGTATTTAGCAGACAATTCTCATTGATGGCATTTGTTTCATGTGAATGGTCTGACCTTTCTCTTGTAGACCATGTTCTCCTAAGGTCATTTGAAAATTTAATTGTTTGCATAGCTGTGGGGTGAAGCTCAGGGAGCATTCAGTTGCTGTGACTATGATCCTGTCTATGATCATTTATAGTTCCTAGAATGATGAAGAGAAAAGGATTTGGATTTTTCCAATAAAGCCTTTTACATTGTAAGCCTAAAAGATAGATTTTATCAGCTAAGATTATTTTCTGTTTAATAAAAATTGCAATTAACCCTTAAGTTAATATAGTTCTTCATAAAGAGGTGCTTCATTTAGGGAAATAGTGGAGTTAATATAGCTTGAATTCTAAATTTGAAAACTGTGATAATCCCATTTAAAATATGCATGTTTAATAGAGCTGTTAATTGCACTGGATCTGTTTATACTGAGTCCAACTCTGGGGATTTTTAGTTTCAATGCCTGAATCACTAAAGTTTAATAAAAACTGTTCTATTATGTATTCCTACCACCTAGCTTTTACATGTAATGCTTTGAGAAATGAAGTTACCATTTTGTCAGTGTTGTTTATCAATAGGAATGACCTATTATATAAAATTCCAAATACAACATTTTGATTGGTTAAGTTTTTTTCATATAACTGTGTTGGATACCTCAATGCCTTTTAGCAAGTCCTTAGTAGGCCTAATTCCTTCAGTATATTCCTATATTCCTATTTTCTCTTCTTTCAAGGTAAATATTGGCATCATTTTAATGATTTAGGATCATTATGGTAACTGTATGATTTAAATGGACTACTTTCATCTTTTAGAGAAAGATATTCTTGTAAAAATAAATTTATTGTCATTTTTAGAATCTCTCTTATGATTGGAAACAACTTTTACTCTCAATATCATTTATCCTCTTCTTAGGATACAATTATCCATCAGTTGCAGAAACGTTATGCAGATTTGCTGATTTACACATATGTTGGAGACATCTTAATTGCCTTAAACCCCTTCCAGAATCTAAGCATATACTCTCCACAGGTAAGGGATGTTTTAAGAGCAGATTACTCCTTAATTAAAGAAAATTAAAAATCATAAAGGCAAATGAAAAGAAGGAAAAAGTAAGAATAAAAATATGCTACCCTAGAGATGTATACCACAAACTGCAGATAATAATGCAATACAAACTGAATTCTTATACTTTGGGGGTAACTTTTTATTTTATTTTATTTTTTTAAATTTTTAATAAAGTCCATTCTCCTTTTTTTTTTTTTTGAGACAGAGTCTCGCTCTGTTGCCCGGGCTAGAGTGAGTGCTGTGGCATCAGCCTAGCTCACAGCAACCTTAAACTCCTGGGCTTAAGCGATCCTCCTGCCTCAGCCTCCTGAGTAGCTGGGACTACAGGCATGCACCACCATGCCCGGCTAATTTTTTCTATATATATATTTTTAGTTGGCCAGATAATTTCTTTCTATTTTTAGTAGAGACAGGGTCTCACTCTTGCTCAGGCTAGTCTCGAACTCCTGACCTCGAGCGATCCACCTGCCTCGGCCTCCCAGAGGGCTAGGATTACAGGCGCGAGCCACCGCACCCATCCGGGGGTAACTTTTTAAAACAAGCTGTAACAATAGCTAATATTTATTGAATGCTTACTGCATGCCAAGCACTGAGTCACTTTACTTATTTCTCACAACCCCATGGGACAGGTATTGTTATTAAGCCTAGTTGGCAGATGAGGAGACTTACCATAGGGTGAACTCCCTTATACAAGCCCACAAATCCAGTCAGTACAGGAGCAGGATTTGAACTCAGGCCTGCAGACTGCAGTGCCTGTGCTCTACAGACTTCCTGGTGCAGCAAGTCCCCTAATAAGTGACAAAGTCTTGGGTAACAAGTAATGAAACACCAGATGGTCCAGTGGAGCATTAGAAGTTTCTTTTAAATTAATTATTTTTTTCTTCAGTTTTCCAGACTTTATCATGGAGTGAAACGTGCCTCAAATCCCCCCCACATATTTGCATCAGCAGATGCTGCTTACCAGTGCATGGTTACTTTCAGCAAAGATCAGGTAAGAACTCACCTTTCTTTCCTTCCAGTCATGTCCTAGCTTCCTCTTCAGCTTATAAGTCTTTCTGAAACCTTTCCATTCTGGTTGCTGATACTGACCCAAAGAAATAGAAAATGAAATAGCAGTACAGTGGAACTGGAACACTGATAAAGCCATAGTAGCAGGAAAATGTGAAAACCCTTTTCAAGAAAAATGAAACATGCACATAAAGAGCACTCATTTTCTCTGATAAAATGTAATAAAGATATTTCTAATATGAATATAATGAGAACATAGTGCAAACATAATCTGATTACATGGCAATGATTGTAATAAAAACAGGACATAGAATGGCATAAGTGAAATTCTTTCCTATTAAGGTCTCAGAATTTTCATGATCTGGTGCTTTTTGTGTGAAATATTGCACAGATTGACAGTGATCATGCACCACACCATTTAGCTGCTGAGAAATTATGATGGATTGGGTAAAGACCGAAAAAACTTTAAACTCAATGCTAGTTAAACCCAAATTTTCCTCATACATTTTACCTTTCTAGACTTCTAATTCACAGTGGTGACATATCCAACTTTTGACCCCGCCTTTACTTTCAATAGATGGGCATATTTTCTTTTGTTTCTTTATTCAGTTTGAAATAGAAGTAATCTAATCTGGCAAGCAAATTTTATGAGCAAATAACTGTGTGTACTTCCTGATTCTTGTAAAGTCCCAGTTTTGGGGTTTATTTGTGGAATAGATGAGATTATAACAGTGCAAGTTATAAAATGGAATACGTGAATTCACCGTAGGTTAGAAACTTGGCTTCTTCAAATTCTTACCTTTCCCAGAGACTTGTGAAGTGTCCATAGATTTCATAAAGAGGAAGTAAATGGAAAGAAATATATGTGGTTTTCAAGTTAAAAAGTTGCTGCACTGTGTTGCCTTTTTTCTAACACCACTTCTGACATCAAATGTGTCTTTTTCAACACCAACCAATTCTCTGACACTAACTGGGTGTCCAACAATTCAATTCAGTTCTGACACTAACTATCTGGAGTTGGTGCGGACTCTACAGATTAGGTGATCAGTCCTACAAAACTCTTCCCACTTTAGATACCAGCTGCAAATGGTGTACCCAGTCTTCCCACACTTCTATCCAGCCAAATACAAATTCAGGGGTTCCCACAACATCCCTCAGGTTTGATAATTCACTAGAATGACTCATAGAACGCAAGAAAACAGCTTATTTATGTTCACTGGTTTATTAAAAGGGTACAACTCAGGAAAAGCCAAAAGGAAGAGATGCATAGGGCTGTCTATACGGGGTGGAGGGACATGGCACACAGCTTCCATGCTTTTTCTGGGGACAGTCCCCTCCCAGGACCTCAATGTCTTTACCAACTGGGAAGTTCTCTGAATCTTTTTGTTTAAGAATTTTTATAACTCCATCTCTAAGCGTCCTCCCCTTTCTGAAATAAGGAGGTGGAGCTGAAAGTTCCCACCCTCTAATGACATATTTGGTCTTTCTAGTGACCAGCCCCCATTCTGATGCTGTCTAGAAGCCCTACCTTGAACCCTCTTGTTATCAATAAATAAACTGAGGTATGGTTGAAAGGAACTCCTTGTGAGTAACAAAAGATACTCCTATCATTCCTATCACTCAGGAAATTCCAAGGATTTTAGGAGCTTTATGCCAGGAACCAGGGACAAAGACCTAATATATAATTTTATTATGCCATACTCACTAATTTCCTTCTAAGTTCCTACAAATGAATGATGAAAAGATCAACAATACAATAAAAAATAAACAAAGGATATGGATGGGTCACAAAAAAGAAAAGCTTCTTAAGCATATGGAAAGAGGCTCAACCTCACTCATAATTTTAAAAATACAGATTAAAACGGTACTGAAATGCCATTTTTTACCTACCAGATTGGCAAAAGTCCACCATACTCTATTGGTGAGGCTGTAGGAGAGCAGGCACTCTCCTATATTGGTATAGTCCTTAGGGGAACAATTTAGTAGTGTCTATCAAATTTACAAAAGTATTAGCTTTTGATACAGCATCACCATTTCTAGGAATGTATTCTGCAAACCTGCATATAAATATGACTTATATATAAGGTTATTCACTACAATATTGTTTGTAATAAAAAAATAAAAAACCTCAAGTGTCCATCAATATGGGTCTGGTTAAATAAATTATAATATATCTGTATGATGGAACAACAAGTAGCAATATAAAAGGTTGAAGCAGCTCTCCCTGTACTGAAATGGGAAGATTCCTAAGATATATTTCTCAGTGAAAAATTAAGGTGTGCTGTAGTAGATGTTATATGAAAACCATAGCTAAACACACAAGTTGTTTCTGTGCTGTGAATGCTTCATTTGACACTCCATTTTCTGTGTCAGTGCATTGTCATCAGTGGAGAAAGTGGATCCGGGAAGACAGAAAGTGCCCACCTGATTGTTCAGCATTTGACTTTCTTGGGAAAGGTATTGACTAACCTGCTTTATGTATCAAGTTCCTACAGAGTAACTGCATATTTTACAAATGATGAAGGTACTGGGTTTTTTTTTATTAGGGGTTACATAAAAACATTCCATCATTGTTATGTTTGCCTCCTGGTAGTGAGGCCTCTTACGATGTCAGCATGCTCTCCTTCTTTCACGTAGGGAGGAGAATAATGCCAGCATGAATTTACTAGTTTATTGGCAATTAATTTTCATGTTTTCAGTGTAATAGAAACATTTAGCCATTAAATAGTAAAAGTGGTTAAGCACTAGGAACAAGATCAGGGAGAGCCACTCCAGTGATTAAAGGGATGGAAAATAGAAATCTTTGAGCAAAAGTTGAGGGAAATGAAAATTTTTAGCTTAGTGAAATGGACATTGAAGGAATGACTTCAAAAGTAGTCTAGTAGTTACTTATACTCAGAATTAGTGTAGTAGGTGACTAAGAATTTATGGAATTGTCTTATAGATAAGGTTTATTGAATATTATAATAGATGACTGAGAAAAGTTAGGGGATCTGTTTAAAATTCTGTCTAAGGATTTTCATCTGTCAAGGATTTTAAATGAAGTGTTGTTGAATTTAAAATGCTGTTCTATTGAGCTTCATCTGGTTCATATGCACCTGGGGAGGTGCTCACCTGAGAAAACGATGCTGGCGGTTGATGCTAATTTCTCCCAAATGGAGCTCTTCGTAAAAGAACAATGTGAATTTTGGTGGGCAAGGGAGGGGTGCCTGGCAACTTTGCAGGAGTAATGTTTCCAGGGGTTCCTCTTGACTGTTCTCTGTTTGGCGCAGGCCAATAATCAGACCTTGAGAGAGAAAATTCTACAAGTCAACTCCCTGGTGGAAGCCTTTGGGAATGCATGCACTGCCATCAATGACAACTCGAGCCGTTTTGGAAAATATCTGGAAATGATGTTTACACCAACTGGAGTTGTGATGGGAGCAAGAATCTCTGAATATCTTCTTGAAAAATCCAGAGTTATAAAACAGGCAGTGTAGGTGAACTACTTTATCACTCTGTTTTTGCTCTGCAATATAAACTGGGCAGCTTTGGGAATTTCAATGGTTCAATTTTTCACCCCTGTCCTTAGCATTTCCCAACTTCCCCAAGAGCAAGGAATTATTTAAGCAAAGGATCAGTGGTAGTCTTTGACCTAAAAAATGTTATGGTGTTAAGGGGCAGAGTACGAAGGGGCAGGGTGGGTGTGCTTTTGGGATAGGTATGCCTGTTTCTCCTGAGTTGGCTGTGTCAGGTAGAATTTAGCAGTATTGCAGACACTTTTAAAAATCATTAGGGCCCTTAAAATTGAATTTGTCTATTTAAAAAAGCGCTGAGAATACTCCACATGCTAATTATTTCCCTAGATTGAGAGAAAGAGAGAGAAAAAACCCAATTATTCTATTTTTAAGGAAAGCAGTATGGTAATAGTAATCAATAGCATGGACTTTGCTGTGGGTTCAGATGCTGGCTCTGATACTTACCTTGGACATTTCACTAACTTTCTCTGTGCCTTATCTGTGAAATGGAGATGCTGCTAGTACTGACCTTGTGGATTTGTTGTGAGAATTAATGAGTTCATTTATATAAAATTACCTGAAAGAATGCCAGATATGGTACATGCTATCGGAGTATTAGCCACTCTTCCTATTATCATTATAATAATAATTACTATTATTGCCAGACATCAGAGTTCCTCAGGAGCGTGGTTCTATACATACATATCAGTGCATTATTGAATGCCTGCTGTATGTCAGTGCTGTACTTTCTGCTGAGGTTGCAAGAGTAAGCAAAATAAAAAAGATTTCTGTTTTCATGGAGCTTGGAGTGTGTGGTGTATGGGGGAGGAATGGGGGAGGATCGTAGGCATTAAACAAATAAACTGAAATGTGGAACAATTGTGATAAGTACCAGGAAGCAACGTAGGTGCTACAAAGATGAAACAGGAGAAAGGAAGGGCAAGTAACCTAGTCCAGGAAGAAAGAGGAGCTCCCTGTGTATGAGACATTTAATCTGACATCTGAGGATCACTGGGAGTTAGGCAACAAGGTGGGGATAGGGTGGGGAGGGAGAGGGTGGCAAAGATGAGACTGAGGCCAGATGATGTAGGTCTTTGGAACCAGTCTGAGGATTTTGAACCTTTTTCTAAGGGCAACAGGAAGTCGCTGAATGTTTTCAAGCAGGGAGGTCACCGAACCCAACTTGCATTTTGAAATGATCACACTAGCTTCAGAGGGCAAATGGATTGGAGGAGATGTAAGAGGAATTGTGTTGATACTGTTAGGAGGTTGATGCCAAATCCACATGAGAGAGAATGTTGGCCTGCACTAAGGTGGTAGCCGTGGAGATGGAGAGAAGTTGAGCAGTCTGAGAGATACTGTGCAAGTGGAATCCACAGGACTTGTTCTAAGTTGAGAACTCAAACCTCTCTCTCTGTCACGCCCTTGCAGTTTCCTCACACAGTAGGGACTGGTGTGAACATTAAACAAACAAACAAAAAGGTAGAGTGAGAGTCATTTAAGCTTCCCTGTGGCTTCTTGATTAATTTTTATGAGGTCCTCCAATTCTTTCTCCCCAAATTAGGATGATTTTAAAGTTTAGGGAGCTACCTCTGACAGAATGAAAAGAATAGTGTTCTGTGTTAAAATGTAAAATGATCTTTTACAAAGATGTGAGGTCGATTCCACTCACAGCTATGTCACTTGTGATATGTCGATAATTAACATAAATATCCTCATACTTTGCTTTTCTCATATGCAGTATGGACATAATGATGCCAACCTCACAAGACTGTTATGGGAATTAAATGAGATAAAGAGAATATGGGCCTGTGCAAGTCCTGTTCATCTGACCTTTGTGGGTCAGCCCACTTCTGGGCACACTATAGATTCCCCCTTAGGGCTGGGTGTGGTCATGTGACCAGTGCTGGCAAATGGGCAGGTAATGACAACTCCAGAGTCTGGCAAAGTGTAAGGTGGTGGCTGTCCCATCCGTGACTACAGTGAGCACAGCCCCACTGCTGAGCCCCCAGGACATGTACTCTGAGCAAGAAGTAAGACTTTGTTGAGTTAAGCCACTAAGATCCTGGGACATTTGTTACTGCAACAAGACCAAGCCAAGCCAATCCTGATAGATAAAGGGATGAAAATCAAATTGAATTTATCCTAGGGATGGATGTTGGCAGGAAAAGCATGGAAGAATTGAAAAGTAGAAGTATCTGCAGAAAAACTATAGGAAGGTCAGACCAAGACGAGTCAGCCAAAGCCTGCACATTTAATGAAGGTTCAAGAACCAGTGATACTCATCCCAGGCATACTGGTTCCTGTCTCAGTAAATGGTGCTAGCATCACTAGATGCTCAAGTTAGAAACCTGGGAGCCAGACTCCAAGTCCCTCTCCTTCACCATCCTCAAGCTGCTATACTTTCTCAGCTAGACCTCCTAATTGGTCTCTGTGTATACATCTTGACTTCTTATAATCTAGTCTTCCATCCTGCACCTGGAGAGTACATTTTCTAACACAAGTCTATTCATGTCACACACTTATAGTGCAACCCGGCTCCAGTTTAAAACTTCAAAGAATTCCAATTGCTTAATCAAAAAAATCCTAATTATAGCCTAAAAAGGCCTTGTGTGGGCTGGCCCTGCCTGCCTGTCCACCCCCTTCTCACTAGCATTGTTTGGTCCACCTACCATACGTGGGTATTGTGCTCAGAGCCTTTTTGTCTGTGCTGCTCCCTCTGTGTGGAATGCTTTTCTTCCTTCTCCTTGTACCTCCTTCCAGCTCATTCTCATGCTTCAGGGTTTCACTTAAGTGTTATATTTTTAGAGAGTCCTTCCCCTGACTTGACACAAGTAACCTACCCTTATTCCCCAACATGATTCTTTATCTCAGCCCCTTGCTTATTTCTTTC
Organism: Lemur catta; assembly: GCF_020740605.2. Taxonomy (NCBI): domain Eukaryota; kingdom Metazoa; phylum Chordata; class Mammalia; order Primates; family Lemuridae; genus Lemur; species Lemur catta. The sequence goes on along the minus strand of NC_059135.1, from coordinate 55,415,507 downwards.
AAATTCAACAAATCTTGTTGTTTCAACTAAATGCATCCCTAGAAGGGATGCTCCAAGAGGACATGAAACCTCTTAGTCCTGTATCCCTAGCCCCTGGCTTAGTGCCTGCCATGACTGGCACTCAAGACATTTATTAGTTGAATAGTCAGCTTTTTACTATCTATATGTATCCCATAACATCATGTGGTATTCCTCAAATATACCCAATAAAATTTATTTTAAAAAATAAAGATGAATAAAAAAATACAAATAAATTTATTAGTTAAGTGAACAACTGAATGAGAAATGGCAAGTAAAGGCATCTAGAATGCAGGGCAGGGATTAAAATGCACCAGAAGAGCTTTGACAAAATAAACAACCAAAGGAAGACGAAGATGCCCAGCAGAGGCTGAAGATGGAGGCCATGTCACAGATGGGGACGAGGGGGAGAAGGGAGACAAGATTCCTTTCCGCAGAGCTAGATTGCCCAAGGAGAGATTTGCCAAAATTCAAGGGTATCAGTGGAAGAGACTGTCCTCCTCCAGAGGAAAGAAAAGGATCTGGAGCAGTGCTTTTCAAACTCTCTGTGCTGAAGGACCAGTTTTTTTTGTTTGTTTGTTTGTTTTTTTAATCCCCAATCCATTGTGAACCTTTCTAAAATACAATGAAAATTATTCATCAGAAAAATTATCATGCTCTTAGATGTCATCACAATACCACTTTCTATAAAATGTCTGGGCATGTATTTTCTGGTTCCTTCTATTGTTATAAGCTGATGTCTGTCCACAGACCATGCTTAGAGTAGCACCTATCTAAAAGGACTCTGGCCAGAGTGGCTTAAAAGAGGTAGATGGCAGGAGACCAGGGGGACTCATGAATGACATTTTGAATGGTATTTGAAAGAAGACCAATTTGGAAGAGTGGAGACCTCAGTTTTGGGACCATTGCTGCTCCCTAATCTGCTGTATGACTGACTAGCTACTTCCTGTCTGGGGCTCCAATAAAGTAGGGGATTTGGCTGATCTTTCTATGCTGGACCTCACTGTCTCTGAAACAACAGGGGCTACAAACAGAAGGCATGTGGCACAGATGCGTAGATGTTTTGGCTGAAATGGAAAGATGTCAACATGTGTAACCTGAGCTGTTTCCTGTAAATGTCCTATTCTCTAAAACCTCTTTCTGCTTATAGTAAAGTTAAGTGTGCTTAATAATGCAGCATTGTGACAATTACCATAGTAATCCCGTTACTATTACTATTCTGTAATTAGGAGGTAGCTTATTTAATTGCCTGAAAATGTGAACTTGCTATGGTATAATATTTTGCACAGAAAGAAAATGGTGTAAATTACTTGGGATGGGGAAGCACAGAATAGGTTATTAATAAAGTTCCTTTTTTTTCAGGGGAGAGAAAAATTTTCACATATTTTACTATATTTATGCTGGTCTTTATCACCAAAAGAAACTTTCTGAGTTTAGGCTTCCTGAAGAGAAGCCTCCTAGGTAAGTGTCAGGGGTTTTGATTGTTCATGTTTAATAAATATATGATTAGCAATTGACAAACTTGGAAGTAAATGGTGCTATTTTCCTAACTGGAAACTCACAGTATATTTAAGTGAAATAGTCAGAACAAGGTGGCAGGGACTGCATCTCACCATTTGCGTATTCTAGAAAGTTAAAAAACTCAACTGTAGCCATTTTACTCAGCCCTCCATACCATATTCAGAGGCAGTATTAGACTATAAAGGAAATGCCCTTGCAAAGAAGAGGCTCAAGTGGCACCTGCCCTGGCATTTGAGGTGCCATTTTCCAAGTCAGTGCTCATTCTGCTTGTTCATGCTTCACTTTATTTAGGTACATAGCTGATGAAACTGGAAGGGTAATGCATGACATAACTTCCAAGGAGTCTTACAGAAGACAATTTGAAGCTATTCAACATTGCTTCAGAATTATAGGGTTCACTGACAAGGTAAGTGATCATCAAGAGAAAAAGAAACTCAAGCGTTAATATTCTTAGATGAATGTGAGTGAAGATGTAGATGTTCTAACTTGGGGTAGGATACTTGCTTTTCAGATACCATGGTGGTCTTGCTACTCCAGGTGTGGTCCAAAGACCAGAAACATCGTCATCATCTGAGAGCTTGTTAGAAATGTAGACTCTTAGGTCCATGTAAGAATGACTGAATCAGAATATACATTTTAGCAAGATGTTCAGGGGAACATCAAAATAGGTGAAGTACTGTTGTGAGGACCATGTGCCAATGAATTGTTATCATTGTCTTCAATTTACTATGCCGGTAATAACAAATACCAAAGCAACACTGCTTTTTCCTGAGTTGAGGGTTGTTCCAACCATTAAAGTGAATTGTGAATAGGAGTACAGAAATATGTAGGTTACACCCAAGCCACAGAAATATATTTATGCAGATAGCTTCTTGGACACCAAGACAAATTAATTATAACCCTTTCAACTTTCTTGCCGTTGCTTCCTTCTCCATGGTACACAGTTGCACATTATTAACTGTAGCTCTAAGTACTGTACTACTCTTATCATCCTAGATACAGGCTGTCTCTATTAAATATATGCTAGGGGTGACAGACAATATTTATACCCCTTGGCTCAAATATTATTCTGTGATACATTATGTCATAGTTTCTGGGCTTCATGCCATCAATTTTGCAAAATATATAGATTCTTTTGCTTTTCCAACAAAGGGGGTGAATGATTAGGAGGTAGGTGAGAGTGTTAAATCTTAAGGGATTAGATTACAAGACACTCCAGTTACCCTGGGACAGCCACTCCAGATAAAGGATTGCTTCTGTAATCCAATGAGTTTGGCTAGCCCTTCCCTCCCCTGCATGGTTGATTTCAGTCATAATAACACCTTTTTTTTCCCCCTAGCCAGCTGTTAATTTTCTCTGTCAGCCTCCCACAGACTTTAAGCTGACAGACAGTGGAAAATCCCAAAGGTCAGATAAAAATAAAAATATATTTCCCTTGGCTCCTTAGAGGAGAGCAATTAAACAGGTTCCAGCATTGTTAAAGGACCTTTATGCTTATTAACTTATAGACCTGCTTTTTATCAAAGAAGAGTCAAAGCATGGTAGAGATGGCAATAGAGCAATTTAAAATCACCTGGGTCATGCCAGAGTGTTTGGAGGCATACTTCCTTAAAAGGGTACAGGAACCATAGAGAAGTCAGGGTTAATAGTAATTATTAATAGGGTTAATATTTTGCTTTTGGTGAATACAGAGATGGTTACAGAATACTATGAAGAGATTGGTCCTAGCTCTAAAAGAAAGTATATAATGGTGCTGTTCTAATAATAGAAATGTACTGCTAATAATAATAAAACAGATGCTGTTTTAGGATAAACAACATTAAAAACTGTTAAAATCTATTTTATGATAACAACATTAAAAGCAACATTAAAAACAAGAAATTAAGTATGTTCAGCATATGTCCTTGAAGTACGCCATGGCTAACCTCTGTGGGAAAAAGGTACAATAGAAATGAATGAATGATTGTATGAATGAATATGAAAAGAAAGAAAAATAACAATGGTGAGCATTCTTAATTTGTGCATGGGCTGGACTGTTCTGAATAACCAGAATGTAATGGTAGGGGTGTGTGTGTGTATCTTTCTGTCTTCACCATATCCCATATTATTATAATTCATACTGAAAGTAAAGCAATTTATGTCAGTTAGCAACCTTGGAAATGAAGGGAAGAGGCTGGATCTTGTTTCTCTGACCCTGAATTCTGTGGTTCTATCTCTACAGACAACCTGTTTTGCTTACTTTATGTTGTTCAGCTTACTTTATGTTTATAAAATCAAAGTACTGTGAATAAATTCAGAAAGATTCTTTGAATGCAGTCAGGCAGCAGAGGCCAAATGGCTGATGTAACAGAACTTCCTCTTAGGTTTTTCTGGCAGACATCTCTAGATAGAGCTTAAATGAACTGGTCAATTTGTTAAAATTATGGTTCTTGTCTTTTCTTATAATGTCACTAGTTCCCTGCAGGAATTCCTTCTGTTTTTCCCAAACCCTTACAGCAAAATTATGAGTAGCAAACCTTAGTGTGGACTCAGGAGCATGAATTTTAATTCTGGGACACCAGCCAAAAGTATCTGGAAGAACATTTGACCCTGAGTTTATTGTAAAGAAACTTCCCTGGTGGAGGAGTTTTCCACTAATGATGATGGCTCCTTGCACAGAGGTTTGGGGGATTATACCTGAAATCCTATTGTGAAGATTGTAGTTTTCAACTGTTATTTCAGAAGCCAAACCATACTATTTTTGTTCATACTTGTCTTGCTGGTAGGAATTATCATAACATGTTAGATAAATTGAGTTTTAGATGTGTTTATATTTGATGTTAGTTGAAAACTTTTTGGACAGATGATCTATATGATGGTCAAGATTGAACATATATTGCAGATCTCTGGATGCAGAGGTTAGGGAGAAGCCTTTAAGACCAAGGCAAAATTTCTTCCCTCTCTTCAAAATAGATTATGAATTGAGAGAGTACTGCTGGAGAGAGATTGAAGGGTTATGTGTTAAAGTATAACTTGGGAGTCTTGAGGATTTCCAATGTCTTGATGACAGATAATATGATACCTCTGAGTTTTAAGAAGCCAAATGTTGTGAGCTTCTGCAAAGGAGACTGAGTAAAGGCATTGGAATATAGCCCATAGGGAGAAGGCCCTTCAGCTTATTCTATTACAATGCTTATGGCAGAACTGGTGAAAAACTAAAGAGACTTACAAAAAAAAAAAAAAAAAAGACAGTAAAGAGAGACTGGGAGGGAAAGTAAATTCCTAGGGAGACACCAGAGAAACAGTGATCTGCCATGCTGGTCAGCCAGGCAAGGGTGATTTCCTGAAATCAGCACCAGCCTAGCAAAGAAAACCAAGGTTCTTTTCAACTTGCAACTTAACCTCAACTCTATTTAGGGACTACCTGTGTCAGTGAAGGAAATGTCTTCTGAGAAAAAGAGATGTAGCTAAGACCATATATCCTACAATGGGGCTTTGATGGAGAAATGCTTTCTCTTCTCCACTTTTGCTGGTTGAGGGAAACTGAATTCATACTCATCAATGATAGATTGAGAAACCCAGTTGGAGGACTTGTTAGTCTTCTTGAGTGAGGGTATCCCATTTTATCACAGAAAGTTGGAAATTCGTAGAAAGAAAAAGAGGTAGCTGCATAGCAAGATTCTGTAGGAAAGGCAGAGATGTCAGGGAAGGCTGCATAGCAGATGAGGCAAGAGAAAATGGGCAAGGCAAAGAAGGCAAAAAAGCCTTCCCAGGCTGTCTGTGGGGAGAAAAGGAGAGAGATATGATCAAGAAGTTTCAGGGAAGGGATGAGTAATCCCACAGATGGACATACAACTGATTGAATTCTACCATGACTATATATAGGTGATGTTTTGACCTGAGCACAGAGGTGGATATAAGTTCCTAGGTCAGAAACGAAAAACTAATTAACCCAAGGTTAGGAGTAAAGGAGTCAAGGAGGTGGAATAGTCCAGAAATATAGCATAAGGAGCACCCTAAGGCTAGTAACTCCTTAATATATTGAACATTGGATACCCCTCTGTAATTCCCTTTACTAAACCAAGGACGGAGACCCAATCTACCATTAACTTCAGTGATTCACATGGTATTTGAACATAAAAGTTTTTGCTCAAGGTCATAGGTAGTTTTCTACTTTAAATGACTGTCTAGGCATTATGCTGAAGAGGACATTGCCAGAGAAGCAACAGGGTGAGATGCTGGTCTCAAGGATGTGGTCTTTGATAGTCATTTTCTTTGGTGATGATCATCCCAGGGGTGAAATGCCTGAAGGCCTTATGTTGGGAGGTTCTGTGGCTCGTACTGTAATACGTGGTGTATGTGTGTGTGTGTGTGTGTGTGTGTGTGTGTGTTAATTAGAGGAAATACATTTGTTTTCTAAGAGTACTGAGAGTTTTACATAACCTCTTGAGATAACTGGATATAGAAATAGAAGATGTAGAACTAATTGCAAAAGAGTGTCTGTTTTACCCTCTGGGACCTGCCTCCATGGGAAGTCACTGTATGTATTCAGCAAAACTCACACTGTATTGATCAAGGTAATTTGGTGCTGTCATGTTAAATCCAAGGAAGTCCCAGAAAACCCATTTAATAGGTGTTTTCCTTAGCCACTCTTAAGCTGTGTGGTTAAACAGTGATTCTTGAAGTAAAAACATGACATCTTGCCTTTGATTTAGAAGCTGAAAGAAAAACATTTATCTCTAGTAGAAGCCTGGTTTAAAAATCATTTGTCTCTGTAGCATTATCAGGTATCCAGCAGATGTCACTATTACAGTCTGTGTTCCTTTTTCTTTTTTTTTTTTTGACTTTACTAATGTTTACAGGAAGGCTCAATTTGGGGGGCAATATTTTATCAGTGGTCTAATGACAGTTCCTATTAGTTTCCTGCTACGTATAGTACTAACTCAAATTATCTGCCTGAGTGTTTTATGTATAAGTATTTTTTTATCTATCTATAAGCATAACATGCACAAATTTCATGGCTATGTATTTTATTGTTTCACATACAGAAAATGTAATTTTTAAATAAATAAATATGCTTTTTTTTTTACCATTAATGGTATTCAACTTTCAATACAAAAATATGAATTAGATAATCTCAACTTTTTAAATTCATATTTCTGACACCAAATAAGTGGGGTTTTCTTTTATACACCAACAAACACCAGCTGGGTGTCCTACTGTTCAATTCAATTCTAACACTACTTACCTGGATTTCGCATCAGATCCCAGAAGTTAAAGGCTCAGTCCCGCAAGACTGCCCAGACTTCAGACACCAATCACAAGCCCCACACCTCCCGTACTTCTGACTGACTGGCTAATAAATTGGGAGTTCCTACAACCCCTTCTTCGGGTTTGCTAAAATGGCTCACAGAACTCAGGAAAACACTTTACTTATTATTACTGGTTTATTATAAAGGATACAACTCAGGAATAGCCAAATGAAAAAATGCATAAGGCAAGGTATGTGGGAAAGAGTGCAGAGCTTCCGTGCCCTGTGAGCACACCACTCTCCCAGCACCTTCAATATGTCCACCAACCTGGAAGCTCTCTGAATCCCACTGTTTAGGGATTTTTAGGGAGGTTTCATTACATACTCATGATTGATTAATCCTTGGCCATTGGTCATTATCTTAATTTCTGCCCTTCTTTCCTCCCCAGAGGTTGGGGAAAGGGGGACCTGAAAGTTCTAACCCTCTAATCACATGATTGGTTCCTCTGGCAACCAGCTCTCCATCCTGGAGCTATCTAGAGTCCCATCAAGAGTCACCTGATCAGCATAAACTCAGGGATGGCTGAAAGGGGCTTGTTGCAAATAACGAAAGACTCCTAACACCCCTATCACTCAATTATAAGGATTTTAGAAGCTGTTATGCCAGAAACTGAGGACAAAGACCAAATACAGTCCTTTGGTCTACATGAGGGATTGGTTCCAGGATACCCCATTCCCCCTATATACCAAAATCTGAGCATACTCAAGTGCACAGTTGGCCCTGTGGAACCCACATATATGAAAAGTCAGCCCTCCATATATGCAGGTTTTGTATCCCGTGAATGCTGTATGTTTGATCTCCATTTGGTTGTATAAGTGGATCTGTGCAGTTCAAACTCATGTTGTTCAAGAGTCATCTGTATATATTTTTGTCATATAACAATATAATTTCACAGATAATTTCTAGTGAGTCTTTCAAAATATTTCCTGACTTCATAACTATGTACTCCATCCTTTAACTTCAAAATGTTCTAGTAAGCCATCAATGAATGCCCTCCCAACGATTCCATAAAAACTATATTCAAAAGAGGTTAAAGTCAAAAGAGATCTCTTGCTTTAGACAAAAGAGTGAATTTAGAAGCTGGTATTGGTTAGGGTAAAAGTCTAAAAGTGGCTTAAAGAGAAAAGAACATCAGTTCTCTTTTACATAATCATTGCAAGGTAAGGGATTCAGGTTGCAGAACAACTCCATTCCATGTGATTGTTGGTGTAAAGCATCCTTGTCAACAGCATGGCTGAGGCTGGGTTGCTGGGAATTTCACACAGCAATGAGAAAGAAAGCGTGGAGGAGGCATTCTCATTCCTGTAAGGCCTGGGCCCAGAAGTGGCCCACATCATTCTGTTGGCTTCATTGTTAAAATTTAGTTACATGGCCAACTCTTACTACAAAGAAGGTTGGGAAATTTGTCTAACTTTGTGCCCAGGAAAAGGGAGAGAATGGACTTAGGTAGACCACTAGCAGTTTCCACCACAGGATTGATTCATTGGTTTGATTGGCAATGACCTTCATACATGGCTCTTGATGTCCTTTTCAGGAGGTGTACTCAGTGTACAGAATTTTGGCTGGGATTTTGAATATTGGGAACATTGAGTTTGCAGCCATTTCCTCTCAACATCAAACAGATAAAAGTGAGGTGCCCAATGCTGAAGCTTTGGAAAATGGTAATTATTTGATGCTACTTTAATAGTTTTTCAAGACTCTGTAAAATATAATGCAGGTCTTGCTGGTGCTTCTACGACTCTGGATGTTTTCCACTAGTCAGTATTTTCCCCAGGGATGTCCTATGGAACATCAGTGTTCCTTCTATTAGCTGCAAATGATGTTCTGCAGGAAAGAATTCCATGGCAGGTAAATTTGGGCAGTGGGTCTTAACCTTGGCTGCTTTTGAAAGTCATCTACAAACTTTGAATAAAATACAAGAGGTTGGGCCCCACTCTGAATCCACTTACTCAGCATCTGCAGGAGAGAAAGCAGGCATCTATTTGTTTTTAAAGTTCTGCTACAGGCAATTATGGTGACACAAGGAAGGAAAATCCTCACTTATAAAAAACAAAAACTGATTGAAGTAAAATAAAATCTTTTTGTGTTAAATGACAGCACATTTTATAGCCTTTAATATACTGATGTATTTTGTGAGTCTCTAAGGGGAGAAGATAGTCTGCAGCTATTCCTACAACTTATTTGACAAAAAACCATTTCCCCCCTCCTTTTTTTTTTTTTTTTTTTTCATCAGATGCCAGTGAAGAGCTTTCAGAACTGTGTCAGTCTGGATGTTTGTTGGGGTTAAGGACATAGCATTTTTATCTTTGACTCTGAAGTCCTAGGATAGAGCCTGGCACATAGTGAATGTTGAATAAATGCTAATAGACTGAATGAAGAATGAATGAATGAAGGTCTGCCCACATTTCCTAGTGTCATCCTTATTCCTTGTTCCAGCTGCCTCCGTTCTCTGTATTAGCCCTGAAGAGCTCCAGGAGGCCCTCACTTCCCACTGTGTGGTCACCCGGGGTGAGACCATCGTCCGTGCCAACACTGTTGACAGGGCTGCGGATGTCCGAGACGCCATGTCAAAAGCCCTGTATGGGAGGCTCTTCAGCTGGATTGTGAATCGCATTGATACGCTGCTGCAGCCAGACAAAAACATATGGCAAGTTCCCCGGGGAGCAGAGGCCTGGAGAGAGCTGTCACTGCCCCCAGTGTCGCGGCAGTGTCGCTTAGATTTTGCAAGTGGAAGTGTTTGGTCCTCTCTGGGGGTTTTCTTTAGCAAAGCTCTGAAGCCTTCTCCTTTAAAAGACACAGTGAGATCCAGGAGAGCTGAAGTGTTTATACCTGAGAGGTGAATGATTGATGGAGCCATTAAGTGTAGAGTTTAAGAGAACAGGCTTGGCGGGGAGCTGTACAAACTAGGTCCACACTCAATCTTTACAGCTTAATCAGCTGCATGTTCTAAGTCACGGTTTTCTCATCTGTAAAATGAGGATAATAATACTCTCCTCATAGTGTTGTTTTTAGAATCAAATGAGACTTTTCATGAAAAGTTTTAAAGCACAGTATCTTACGTTATTATTACTATTACTTCTATTATACTACTTTTTCTTTCCTAAGCATTAGTGGTTTCCTACATTGTAGAAGAATTGACAACGTCAAATTGGGAAGAGCACTGCTCCAATTAAGCTTTGTGGGTAAATAGGTGGGAGAATAAATAAGCAGCAGCTGCAGCCCCTTCAAACAGAGTGGCTCCTCTTTAATCTGTTTTGTATATGGAGCTTCTGAGTAAGATTTTAAAGGATTCTATAGGTAAAAAAAAAAAGTAGTTGGAAATACTGTTGAAAGATGGAAAGAATAAATTGTTTAAGACACAAACTGTTTCTTCCCTTAGGGGTGGCAAGATGCTGCTTCCCACATGTGGGTGGGTAGATGTGTTGATGAACACTCAGGCACATATATTCTCATCATCTTGAGATGGTTATTTCCTCCCCTAAAGAGCTTTATTCTTCTCTTTCATGCAGTCGTGCAGATGACAGAATGAATGTAGGTATCTTGGATATTTTTGGATTCGAGAATTTTCAGAGAAATTCATTTGAGCAGCTCTGCATAAACATCGCCAATGAGCAAATCCAGTACTACTTCAATCAGCGGGTGTTTGCTCTTGAGCAGGTAATAGTGAACTCTGAAGTAACTAAACCTGCTGGGGGGAAGGTGTCTCCAAGCTGCCCCCAATTTGAAGCAGAAACCCTGTTAGGCTAACAGCTGAAAGATTCTAGAGAAAAAATAGGATGAGAAAAAATAGGTGTCTAAATAAATAAGCAATCTAAATGTAGTCTAAAAAAAGTCTTGATTTCTGTGGAAAGGTACATTTCCTCATGAATGGAGCTGATGACAAGCCAATTATTTAAATCCTGCTTCAAAACTCTTTCATGCATATTTCCCCAAATGCTGCATTCTCTTCTATTTTATTTAGCTGAAAATATCTATGATTGTGTCCAGAATGACACAGGATGATCTTGAATTCAGGACATAGGTTCTTAACTCCTAAGCTAGCCATCTCTATTCCCCATCTTCTATGTACCAAATCCCACAGGAACCGGAGGGGTGTTTCCAGGGAGGAGTAAGATATGTTCTTGGCTTTCTAGAAACAGAAGTCTTTCCCTGATGAGCTTAGTGGTAAATAAAACTAGTGGACCCAAGGATGGGGGCCCTTTTCCTGCAGCAACAGCCTGTGTAGCAGAGACTGCCCACCCAAACCCTTACTTAACCCCCAAGATTCTCTTCTATATGAAATAGTTACAATAACAAAACATTCTTACCAAGCCTCTTGGATGCAGGGACAATTGTTTTAATTCAGGAGTGAGGACACACAAACTATACTGTGATTAGATAAACACAAACTTATTTGAGTAAAAATACCAGCATTGGTTGTATCAGTGGAGCTGGATAAATCTGAATAGCACTCCTCTCCCCACCCACCTCGCACAAAACTTGACCTTGTTTCAGTTCAGGGTCCTTTCATTTATTTTTCCTTGGGAAATCTGGGATTTTTCTAGTTTTCCAGGCATAGGTGACTCCCTTACAGAATCCCTGAAGAAGAGAAGTCTGTTTTCTTCCTGGTTTAAACCATATTCACCAAACTAAATCTTTTTTCAGCTTTATTTCCTTTCTGCGTTAGTTTCTGAATTAGGGGTTACTAAATCTGTGTTTGAGAGACAGCTTTTGGCAGCTTTAGCTGCCTGCCATGGGCCACCTGTAAGTCAGATTAAAACACACAGCTTCAACAGTGTTATATGCAGAAGAGTCCTTTACCACACACATAAAACACACTATTTTCCACATATACATTCAATGTTGCCACACCTAGAAAGTCCATGCCCAAGTATCTGGGTGGTACCAAGCCCGGTTTTGGTGCCAGGAGAGATTCACAGTCCATTTCCCTCCAGATGGAATATCAGAATGAGGGCATTGATGCTGTACTGGTGGAGTATGAGGACAATCGCCCGCTCTTGGACATGTTCCTCCAGAAACCCCTGGGACTGCTTGCGCTTTTGGATGAGGAGAGTCGGTTTCCCCAAGCAACTGACCAGACCCTGGTTGGTAAGTACCTTTTGGAAGAAAGGCGTATGCACTTAGAACAGAACTTGACTCATGTCATCAAATGAGTATACTTTAATGAATTTACCCTATATAGTTTGGCTACCTGGTGGGTTGTAAGAGTATAGACCCTGTTTTTAATGGAATTGAAGTGTGCTGGTAGAATTTGCATATTGAAGCAAACCTATCACCATCCTTAAAGCCTCCTCATTGTCTAATTCCTGCCAAAACAAATACTGTTACCCTATGTTGATATCATTTTTACACCTTCCTTTCCTTTATTTCCCATAACCAGTATTTGCTTTCCCTCCTTTTCGTGTGCTCACCTCATATCTTTGCCTGGACCCTCATCCATCCCTAGTCTGAGTTAGTGCAGAGGCCCTTCTAGCCTCCTGGCTTCCAGGCTCCCACTTTCCGCCTCTACCCTGGACACCTCAGCTAGTTTAGTCTTTCTAAAGCCACTTTCTCATTAGGTTATTGTTATCTACGGATAAAGATAGGGCACTCCTCCTGGCATCGAAGGCCCTGTATTTTTTTACCCCTGTTCCTCTTGAACTCTCCTTCTTCATCTTGCATCTTTAGAGTTTTACATGAGCTTTGTTTCTCACTTAGATTGTGAGATGTTGGGGGACAGTGAAGCCCCAAATCTTGCATCCCTTTAGTGTTTAGCATAGTTCCTCACACATAGTAGCCTCTTAACCATAATAACAGCAATAGTAAAAATTGTTTGTTGAGAGAGGAACAGAAAGTTTCAAGCCTTTTCCCCAGATGGAAAACTGACTTGTGGCAGAGATTCACTTCTAGGAGTTGAAATTGTTACCCTCAGTGGTTTCTTTTTATCTATATTGTCACAAGTTGCCAAAATGAGTTTAAACTAGGGTTATTTGCCTTATGTAGGATATTCTCATGGTTTTGAAGCTAATTGGCAAGGCTGCTGGTATCATCAGTGTCTGTGCTAGGAGTTCTTAGAAACAGCAGGATAACATGCAATCTTAGAGCGCAGCCTGAGACTCAAGACAATACTTAACAACTAAACAAGGATCCAATCATAAATCCCACCATATGACCAATCTTTCTCCACCTTTGTACATACAATGAAAATATCCTACTGGTCTGAGAGCCCTTGTTCTGATTCACTCATGGATGGAGGAGCATGTTTTTGTATGAAAGAACAAGCAATTCATATTGTAACTTTCCAATATGAAAATCCACACAGATAAATTTGAAGATAATCTACGATGCAAGTACTTCTGGAGGCCCAAAGGAGTGGAGCTGTGCTTTGGCATTCAGCACTATGCTGGAAAGGTGAGACACGTGTGGCAGTTATTAGACCTGAATTTGACAAAGGGTAAGCGTTCATATTACCCTGTCTGTGCTGCTCATGAAATTGCTTGCAGATTTCTTTCTTCTTTTAATTCTACTTGAACACCTAATAATAATTCTCAAACTTTCTCAGTGGTGCTGCTCACAGAAAGTTGCCCCTGGCATAGAAGCAATTTCTCGCTGGGGTGGCCCACAGAGTTGCCATCTGCTTCTCACCTGAGGTCTGGCCTAGAACTGACAGCTCTCCAGAGAGCTAACATATTACAGCTTTTTGCAGTGTTTAGTGGTGAATGTTCACATTCTAAAGTCATTTAGAGATGTGTAGGTAATGGAGGAGGGCTAATATCACAGTGGGGCTCAATTTTTAGTACTTTAATCATATGTCTAAGGCCCCCAAAAACGTCCAGATGAAAAGGAAAAAAATCACATCATTATCCAGATGTTAAGTTTTTACAACATTAACTGAAATTTCCACTTCTCATACATTATGCCTCAGTCTCAATTTCAAGTTCCTGAAGCAGATTAGTGACTGATTCAGGAAATTCTCCAGTCCTATAGCCAAAAACTTGTTGCTCATGTTACTCCCAAAGGAGCCATTTGAATTATGGCTAATTGGTTCCTGTGGGGTCTGCTGAGGCCCTAGGTCCAGAAAATGGGTAGGAGTTCAATAAAAGGCATTTTGTATTATTTTGTTGATTTAAGATGTATCAAAATTATCTTTCATGTTTTTATCATGACATTGAAACTAATTTTGCCTGAATAAATGTTGGCTGAAAGGCAATTCTTATACAAGGAAAAGGGATTGTTTTTCTCTACACATAGTACTTTATGGCATCTATTTTGGATCTTTTTTAGAAATTGCAATTCAATTTTTGTCTTTAAATACTTCATTTATCTTAGCATTGATGTCTGACTGCATATTAATGTCCTCCTCTAAGTCTGGGATACCAGAATCTACCCTTTTCCCCTCCCCATTCTTCTCTTCTGTATCATATTCTTGTCCCGTTCCTCTCACCTCTTCTTCCGTCTCTCTGTCCTTTTATACCTATCTCTTACTCACCTCTCTTCTTCCTTCTTTATCCCCTATCCCCTTTCTTGATTTTAGGAGGGGAGGAAAGGACTTTTTTCTCTCTGTGCTCTGTGTCTTTTGCTGAATTTATTTGCCATTCAAAGATTATTTGGTAGACAAGGGATTCTCTGAACTAGATCCTCTCTGTTCTGAGACCCAAGAACTGCTTAGCATCTTTGAGTGATCACTCAGATCTTGTGAGTACCTTCGGAGGCAGTGAGAGTACAGTGGTTATGAGCATGGAGTCAAACTGCCTGGGTTTTGTTGCCTGCCTACCACTTGTGAAATGTGTGACCGTGGCACGTTATTTAGCCTCTTTTTAAGACCCTGTTTGCCCACCAGTAAAATGAAGATAATATTGTTTACCTCATAGGATAGATGCTTTGTACATAATGAGTGTCTAATATATTTTAATAATTCTTCTTTTGTGACATCTTTGATAGGACTCTATTTGTCAAAGAGCAACTGGACAAGAAGTTAAGATAAACTGATCTGCCAAAATTATAATTTTTTCCCCTTATCTGCTGCTCTGGATTTAAAAGCATGGCTATATCAAGATAAATTCTATGTAGAGGTCAATTAGCGACTGACCAGACAACTTGCCAGTGTCACCAGTGATGAACATTTGGCTAACTTGCTATTTGCTATTTATATTGCAGGTATTATATGATGCTTCTGGGGTTCTTGAGAAAAACAGAGATACTCTTCCTGTCGATATTGTTGTAGTCCTGAGAACGTCAGAAAACAAGCTTCTTCAGCAACTCTTCTCAATCCCTTTGACTAAAACAGGTACCCTGGGAATGCCCTGACAGCCCTGGTTCTGATGCTTGTATAAGATCAGCTGGCATTTTCTAGTATTTCTAAATACTGCCAGGGCTTCACTACTAACATCAAACTTCTTTAAGCAGTGGTCAGGTCTTGGTTCAAGAAAAGGAAAGTGATTGAATTGCACAGCATCAGTATATATGTAGAAATATGTACACACACACATGCACTTGCATACACGCATATACTTTCCATAACATCAACTCTTAGACTTCTCACTTGCTCTATCACTTTTCATCCTTCCATTTATAAAACCATATGACATCATTAATTCATGCTAAGCACTCTCGAGTAGTCTCAGTTTACCTAGACTTACTAGGAAGATTACTTCTATTCACGTATGATTCCAAGTAAAAGGAATGTGGTGAATCAAAGGTCGTCTGATCATGGGATCCTCAAAGGTCACCTGGTCCAACTTCTCACTCTGTCATTGACCCATCCTACCACTCTGCTAACCAACTTGGAACAGGTCTGTCACTGGCCTACATACATGGCCTTTGCCTACTTACAGTCAACTTCTATTTAGTTGCTCCGTCAGTCCTCATGCCAGAAGCAGGAAACTAGGGCCGAAGAACAGAACTTCCAGGTCTCTGCTGTTTTGCCAAATGCATCCTAACTGGGTCAAGCTCCTTTGATTTACCTGTGATTCTGCTGCTTTTGGCTGGGCAGCCAACTCAATCTTCTCACAGTTCTATTCTCAAGGGCTTTATGTTTTTGAGGCTATGTCTGGAAACAGCAGTGGTGTGCTTTTAATAAAAGACGGGAAAGTCAGAAGCAGTGGCATGTGCCTGTAGTCCCACCTACTTGGGAGGCTTGAGGTGGGATGATCACTTGAGCCCAGGTGTTTGAGACCAGCCTGGGTAACATAGTGAGCCCCTACCTCAAAACAAAACAGGAGGAGAAACCTCTTTATTAATCTCTCTTCTTTTCATTATTTTCTGTTCTTCCCACATCCCTCTTGAAATCATTGGCACCTGTAGCTAGCATGGGACCTTTGCATGCTAAAAGAGAGTGGCTGCCAGGTCTGATTTTTAGCAGTTTGCAGAGGAATGAAAAGCCTAGCTAAGAAAAAAATCCATAGTCTACAACTTTTGTTTCATCTTAACTTGGAAGGCTCTTAACTTTCTTCAAACATGCTCCTATAAATAAAACTAGTAGCAAGGTGTGTATCAGAAGGCTGCCCTCCAGCTTCCTTTCCAGACCTTCCTTGGGGCAGCCAGAATTTAATTCATTATGGATGAATTAACGCTGGGGAGCAGGTGTGGGCAGGGCTAGCTGGTGTTTCCTCACCAGAGACTCAGGAATGTAGACTCCTTATCAGATGACTTCTGTGCAGAGGCGAAGAGACGGCCATTATTAATAGGGGATATACTCTCTGGGAAAAAAAATAAATCCAAATAACTCTTCAGCTGTCATTTACACCCTCCCATAAAAATGAGTAACAACTTGTGAAATCTGTTTACAACTTTGGAATTTCCAATTTTTCCACCTTTGGCAAAATAAAAACAATTTCGTGGCTCAGACCACTAGGTGGCGCCGTGCAGAAGGTAAGCTCTGCAGCAGCGTGGGGGAGGAACAGAAACAAAGAGCCGCCGCCGCTGCGCTGCAGCTTTTCTTTTTTCTTTTCTCTTTTGCTTTTTTTCCCAAAGAGCTTTTCTCCTGTTTTGTAGCTCTTTCTGAATCTTGTCTTAAAACTGCACACCACACCACCTGATGGAAACAAAAGGGGTAAAATAAAATAAGACTAGAAACAAACGTGCTGTGCTGACAAGCTTGCTTGTATTCCTGAGTTGTACATTATATATAATCATTTCTTTGGAAATCCTAAGCTTGATTTTATTCACATTTTGAGTATAATTAAAAAGCCACAGGTAAACATCAGAACTAATAAGCATGATTCTATTTTCTTTTTCGGGAATTATTTATGTAAAAATGCATTCAGTCAACAAATGTTTATAGAACAGCTTCTAGTAATAAGGCACTATTTAGGCTACCAGGGGTATGTGGAAGCAAAGGTAATACGGCTTTGCCATAAAACAACTAGAACTTTCTTTTACCTTCATGTTCTGTCTAGAATTGGGCACTAATTATCTTCTTACGACAATACCTGCCCTGAAACTTCAATTCTAAAGTGATTGTGCATCCTGTGTTGAATGTCAGAATATTAATAAGCTTCTAAATTTTAAAAATATCGACATTCTATATTTTTTGGTTTTATTGTATTACAACCTTTGAAGATGGGAAAACCTCACTGGGCAGAAATAGATTATGCTGTTAATTGCAAATACTTGTTTCAGGCATGTGCCCCTTTTGAAAAGGGAAGTGGCTATACATCTTGGCATTCCCACTGGAAACAAGGTCACACACATCCTGGCATTTTGGAAAAGAATAGACTAATATTGTCAGTGTACGAGAAACTATTTTCTTATCATTTTTATTTTTATTTACCCTGAATCAAAGCCTTAAATAATTGTTTTATTAAAATTAAATGGAGCACTAGTTCAGTGAGCATAAATATTATGGGCAATTACTTTACAAATCTCTTTTGGGAGATGAACTATGGGGAGGAAGGATAAAGATCAAAGCTGGGGAGCCGGAGGCTGTTAGCCACAAACTTAAGAAGAGGGCCATTGTTGGACTCCTCAGTTTCAAGAGGAGAGGGCATTTGTTAAGAAGACCCCTAAGGGATGTTGACAGTGCTCTGGCTCCTGATCTTGATGGTGGTTACATGGATGTTTGCTTTATAATATTCATTATGTTGTCCATTTGTTTTACGTACTTTTCTGTATGTGCATTCTATTTCATAGTAATTTTCCCTCAAAAAGATAAAGAAAACCCCTTAAAATGCAAATAAAATCTTTAATTTCTTTATCAAAGGATTCCTTACAGTTAAGTTAAGGTTTCCTGGTAGCTACACTGCTGCTGTCTTTGCTTTCAAAAGCAGGCGTCAGAGAGCTCCAGGCTGACTTTCCTGTCCTTTCAAGTTAGCCTCCTCCCTGGGCTGCTGGGCAGGTAACAGTCTCTTCATAGTGGATATCAAAAAGAAGTACAATCATGTGTCAGATAATGATGGGGATACTTTCTGAGAAATGCGTCATTAGGTGATTTTGTCATTGTGCAAACATCACTGAGTGTACTTACACAAAGCTAGATGGTATAGCCTACTACACAACTAGGCTATATGGTATGGCCTATTGCTCCTAGGCTACAAAATTGCACAGCATGTTACTGTAGTGAATACTGTAGGCTACTGTAACACAGTGATAAGTATTTCTGCATCTAAATGTATCTCAACATAGAGAAGGTACCGTGAAAATATATTATTGTAATGTTATGGGACTACTACCATTGTATATGTGGTCTGTCGTTGACCAAAATATTGTTATGAAGCACATGATTGTATTGGGCTTGGTTTAATTTCTTATCAAGGTTGAGAGGATCAACCTCTGTGTGTGTGTGTGTGTGTGTGTGTGTGTGTGTATGTGTAACCATAATATAAAATCGGAGATGGTAAGATGATAATCGAATTGGTATTTCCTATTTCCACCCCCCTGCTTTCCTGTTCATGTACATGAGTACTGAAGAGATTAAAAACCATGGGGAGTGAAATCAGGAGGCCCAGGGTTGCTGGGAGACAGGACTCCTCCCAGGTTTCTGTAGCCCCCATACCCAGCGGCCCCTTCTGCCGACACAGATGCATTTGGTGGCAGAAGTGTCTGTGCCTGAAGGGCACACTCTTGTCCCAAGGTTTTCAGTGGTGATCAGGTAAAGGGAGGCTGATCAGTCAGTATGGATTCTCTCTGTTCTCTTACGCTTATACAACCACCCTTTTGCCTACAAATGGCCTACTTCAGACGTGATGAACTTTTCTTTGTAATCCTTCCTATTGACAGGAAATACTCTGAAGATTTTATGCCTGAAAATATGATGTGGCAGCAACACTGCTTTCTAACCCCTCAGCTGGGACTTTTCAAACTGAATGATTGAGGTAGAAAAAACATTAAAAGGAAAGATGTTATAACAGGGATTCATGGCATATTTTCCTGTTTGGGAAGTGTTCTGCTTGCTACTAGGAAGCTGAGAGAAAAGTTCAAAAGGCTGAGGGGAAGAAAGAGAAAAGGTTTCAAAAAGAACTTGAAAAAGTCACTTGTGTCTTTAAATAATGAATTCTGACTTCCAAAGAGTAGTTTGGGGTTTTTGAAGGAGTTAGGAACTTGGGAGAAACTAGAAAAAATTAGAGTAGCACCAGAGGGAACATTCTCTGAACCTCAAAGTCTAATTTGTTTCAGAACCTAGAACTGAGTTTTGCCTCCATTACCACCTTCTGTCAGAACGCTTAGGTCTCTCCCTCAGGATTTTATTTTCAGTGAAAATCAACAGTAAAGTCTGTCTTTGACTTCCATTTGTTCCTCTTTCTATTTGGATAATGGGACAAGATGAGCTCCCACATTATAATATCTGCAAAGAATTACAACGTCACTGCTGAAATTCTTGCTGTCAATGATCTGATTCCTGATTCTCTAACTCCCAAAATGAATGGCATTAAGCTCTTAAGAGAATGCCTTTTGATAACCATTTCTCAGTTTCCATTTTCCACTTATGGCTACCCCTCTATCCTGACAGTTTAGCCAAAGGGTCTGGCAGATGAACTCAATGTAAGTGACAAAATTTCAGGGCTACAGACATGGACAGTGCCCAGCTCTTCTTAAAACAGAGGCTCTGATGAGCCGGCCCCATCAAGAAGCCCTGGGGAGTGAGTTCCTCCTCACACAGAGACCTGCCTCTTTCTATTTAAGAGTGTATTTCAGTCAATAGATAATTATACATTTAGAGTCTGTCTAGATATGGTGCTATGCACAGGTACTTTCTAAAAGGAATAGAAGGAAGTCCCAGCCAGAATGGGCAGAGACAAACAGTGCCAAATCCCCAAATGTATAAAGGATGCACAAAAAGTGTAAATTCTCAGAGGTGTGTAAATCAGTAAGTGAGGTACTATAAACACATATTTTTAGAAGTAAAAATAGAAGGAAAAGTCAGGGAAATATCATGGATTAAGATGGGGACAAGACTTCTTTTACCTAAGAAAGACTTCTTAAAATAGATTTTTAAAAAAATAGGAGACCGGAGAAAATTGGGTAGTCTGGGAGTAATGAGGCAATCTAAACCAGAGTCTACAGCACTGGAAAGAGAGGGAGGTGGAAGTGGGATAATTAAGTGAGTAAGACACTGAGGAATGAACTCCTAAGGCAGGGGGAGGGTGTGAGGAGGAAAAGGATGGGAAAGTGATGCAGGCTGCTGAGTGAAGGGTAGCTCCTGATGCTGATCTGAAATGCTATGGGTGGTCAGGTTGGGCTCCTGAAGAGCACAGCTTTGGGGTGAGAAAGGAAACCTTGAGAAGCATGTTAAAGACAGATTAGTGAGAGCCAAGGAGTCTATGTGTAGCTGTGTGTAAATAGGTGTCCAAGAAATACTTTTATATTCTAGATTTAGATCTAGGATGTTTGGGTTAATTTTTATATAAGATGGGAGATTGAGGTTCATTTTTTTTCATAAATATATCCAGTGGTTCCGAAACCATTTGTTGAAATTACTGTCCTTTCTCTCTAAATTGCTTTTGCACCATTGTCAAAAATCAATTGATTATATACGTATGGATCTTTTTCATTGATCCAGGTATCTGTCTCTTTACCAATGCCACACTGTCTTGACTATTGCAACTTTGCAGTAAGTCTTAAAATCAGGTTGTGTGATTCTTCCAACTTTATTCCTCTTTTTCAAAATTGTTTTGGTTATTCCAGTTTCTTTGCCTTTGCATATAAATTTCAAATGCAGCTTGTCTATGTCTACAAAAAATATTGCTGGGATTTTGAGTGGACTTGCACAAAATCTACAAATCAATTTAGGGAGAATTGGCATCTTTGCTATGTTGAATCTTCCAATCCATGAATGTGGTATGTCTGTTTATTTGGCTCTTCTTTGATTTCTTTAATCAGTATTTTGTTTTTATCAGCATGCAGATCCTGAACATGTTTTGTTAGATTCATACCTAAGTATTTCAATTTTTGGGACTAGTATAAATTTTAAATTTGATTTTCAATTGTTTTTTGCTAATATGCAGAAATACAGTTGATTTTTGTGTATTGACCTTGTCTCCTACAACTTTGCTAAACTCACTTATTAGATCTAGAAGTTTTTTGTTTTATTCTCTTTTTTTTTGTAAATTCCTTGGGATTTTCTACATAGACAACATATTGTATGTGAATGAGAACCTTTTTTATTTCTTCCTTTCCAACCTTATGCTTTTTATTTCTTTTTGTTGCCTTATTCACTGGCTAGAATTCCAGTATAATGTTGGATACAATAGAAGTAGTGAGAGAAGATATCCTTGCTTTGTTCCTGATCTTGGGGGAAACATATTCTTTCACCATTATTCCTTCTCTCTTCTGCATGTCTCTTTATTCCTCTCAATTTGATCATTTTCATCAACATAGTGTCGTTCATCTTTTTGCCCCCTTTTATGGGTTGAATTGAGTCCCCTCCAAAAAAAAAAAAAATACATTCAAGTCCTAACCCATAATGCCTCAGATTATGATTTTATTTGGAAATAGGGTATTCACAGAGGTAATCAAGTTAAAATGAGACCATTGGAGTGTGCCCCTAATCCAATTTGATCTTATAAAATCCAATCCAATTGGTGTCTTTACAAAAAGGGAAAATTTGAACACAGAGACACACAAAGGGAGAACATTATGTTAAGATGAAAGCAAAGTTCAGAGTGATGCAGCTATAGCATCTCTCACCTGAACCCCCTAAGTGGATTCTACTTCTCTTCTTGCCTCATATGGTTTAACAGCTAAACTGCAGTCTTTTAAAAAGTACAAATCAGATCATATCACTCCTGTGTTTAAAGCTTTCAGTGGATCCTCATCACATCTAGAATAAAATCCAAACTTCTTTTCTTACCTGCAAACTCCTACATGATCTATCCCTGCTTGCCTCTCTGCCACTACCTTCTTAAAGTCTTTTGTTCACTCTGTCTTTATTCTGTTCTTTAGATATTCCAAGCCTTTTTCTACCCCTGCTCCAGCTGCTTATTCTACCTGGAACATTCTTTCCTCAGATCTTTATAGGTCCATCTCTATCTTGTGATCCATAATTTAGCTCAAATGTTACCTCCAAAGAGAAGCTTTTTCTGTCTACCCAATGGAAAGTAGCCCTACGCTTTCCCACTCACTCTATCACATCACCTGTTTAACTGTCTCCATCAGGAGCTGACATACGTCTATCTCTATCTCTCCCCCATCTCCAATGCTAGCCTGTGAGCAGCTTGAGGATAGAGCCCTTATTGGTCCTATTTACTCTATATAGTCATGACTCAGAGCAGTGCCCAGTGCATAGAAAGTACTCAACAAATATTTTCTAAATAACTTAGGAACTACTAAAAGTTGGAAACTAAAGCTAAAATACAAGTCTTGACTCCAAATCTAAGGCTCTGTATTAGTTTGCTAGGGCTGCCATATCAAAGAACTACAAACTCAGTGACTTAAACAATAGAAATGTATTATCTTGGTTCTGAAGGCTAAAAGTGCACAATCTAGGTAAAGGTGAGGTTGGTCCTTCTGGATGACTGAGGGAGAGTTTGTGCCAGGCCTTTCTCCTAGTTTCCAGTGGCATTCCTTGGCTTCTGCACCACCCCTCTCTCTGCCCTCACCTTCACAAGGTGTTCTTCTTGTGTGTGTCTCTGTCCATGTCAAAGTTTCCCCTTTTTATAATGACACCAGTAATAATGGATTAGGGGTCTACCCTAGTCTAGTATTACCTCATCTAAATTTATTACATCTGCGAAGACCCTATTTCTAAATAAGGTCACATTCTGAAGCACTTAAGGGTTAAGACTTTAACATATGAAATTTGGAGGTGAGACAATTCAACCCATAACAGGCTCTTTCTGAGTTGGGGAGAAGGCTTGGGAAAGTTTAAGGTCCTGGGTAATGAGGCATCGCCAAGAAAGAGAAAGTGGGGCTGCCAGGCCCTAGGCCTGAGTGAGGTTTGAATGGCCCAGGCATGAGGGGGTACTGTAGCCTTCAGTGAGGCTAGTCCCTAGTTTGACCTTCATGTTAAGGTCAGGGTATTGCCCCCAGAGAATTGAAATTGCCGTTATTTAGGCCAAAAGAGCGAGGGAGTCCCAGTTTCCTTGGCTGGGGGACCTGTGTGTCTGGCTTGCAGGGCAGGGGAGGGTCCATGCTCCCGATACTTCCCTTGGTCTCTTGTGTTACTTTTGAGTCTGGTAATGAAACATGGTTGGTTTGTTTTTTTTAAGTAAGTGTGCCATGGGAATGCATCTTTTCATTACCAGAGACATTATTGTATTAATATCATCACTGTTACTAACTTTTGTCTTTGCAATACTAGAATTTTGCACTGGATTCTGGGGTGGTGCAATTTCCCTGGAAAATAATTCCCTAGACCTCTTGATTTGTGAAAAATTCATCACTAGATCTTTGCAAAAGATCTAAAGATCTGGAAAATACAAGAGCTCTCTTTAGACCCTTCACAACAGTGAGTGTGTACAATAGGATAGAGTCAGGTGCTTTGTCCTGTCCTATTTTCCTGGAAATAAGGCCCATGGGTGAGAACAACAGTTCCTGCACCCCACATCCTAAGTTCAGAGAAGGTCCAGGAGTTGTTGCAAGTTACCTCCATCCTCTGACCCTGGGCCTCATGGGGCAAAGGAAAAGTACACTTTTACTACCCCCATGTTAGGGGAAGGACAGAGTTCCCAAAATAATAACTTGTGAAATTGGGAGGCAATTATTTTCTTAAAAAGATACTGACACTTTTGTCCCCTAATTGGATGACTGCCTAGCTAGCAATATGTGTAGCCTTTCCCTTCATAGGGGAAAGATAACTGGAGAGTGAGAGATTGTCATGACGGGGAACTGCCCCCCTTTGTGTTTTCAGTTCTTCAGAAAAATGGAAGACTCCTTTATGAGCCCACAGCCCCACCATTGTCTGAGGACACAGAAGAAATTGAGGGCTACTATCTCGTTAGGAATCAGGTAGCACAGGGCCAAGAGATGGACACATCAGATGAATGCAGTGTGTGTGCTGAGCTCAGGGGGTCAGCCAGAAGATGTGGCCTAATCTGTCAAGGGGGGTCATGTTACAGTTTGTTAGAGCTGCTGTAATAAATTAACATAGACTAGGTGGTTTAAACAATAGAGTGTTTTTTCTCATAGTTCTGGAAGCTAGAAGTCCAAGAACAAGGTGATAGCATGTTTGGTTACTTCTGAGGCCTCTCTCTTTAGCTTGCAGATGGCTTTCTTCTCATTGTGTCCTCACATGGTCACCCCTTGGTCTGTGTGTATGTTGTCTGTGACCTAATATCCTCTTCTTATAGGTACACAAGTCAGATTGGATTAGGTCCCACCCTAATAGCCTCATTTCAACTTACCATGTTTAAAGGCCCTGTCTCCAAACACTGTCACATTCTGAGGTACTGGGGTTAGGGCTTCAACATAGGAATTTTGGAGAGAATACAGCTCAGCCCATGACAGATCACTAAGAACTGGGGTAGCTGTTGCCTGTGAGCTCCTTAACTCGGGGGCTTCTGGAGGCTATCACTCCCCCCATAAAGCCCAAGGACCATTATGACCAGCCAGAAAGGGTCTGCAGCATCACCTAGTCAGGGAAGGAGAGCTCTGTCCTCTCGTCCTTCCCTCACGCCCTCACCCACACCCAAGGAGCTAGCCCAGAGATGTGTGTCAAAGAAGAACGCCCCAAGCCATGAAAGCCACACATCCAGCCTGGGGGGAGCAGGAGTGGAAAAAAAAAGCTTTGAGTTGATATGATATTATGGGTTAAAAATAAACAAGAGTGGATCATCAAAACCATAAATAATATTTGATAACGGAGAATCTATGAAATGGGGCTGAGAAACAGTTAAGGAACTGCCATCCTCATAGAAAGCTGGATCGGCAGGGGTGGGGGGAAGTTAGAGGGAAAAGGCAAACTGTTTTTTGCTTATTCTCAGTGAACTGAGATGCCTCAATACACTGATTCCATGCCTAAGATGCAAGCAGAGAACCACAAAGCTTTCTGCAGACTTGGTCCTGGGAGACTGGCAGGTTTTATCACTATCTGGGGATTCCTCCCAGCTCCAGCCTGGAGTGGATGACAATCAGATTCTTATCTCGGGGGAAAAGGGCAATGACACTGAGAGTCACTTGCAAATAATAGAAATAGTAAATGTTAATTACATGGACTCCTCATCTCCAACAATGTACAATCGAAGCTGTACAATTCAGCGCCTGGATCCACCCAGCTGTGCAATTCTGTCTCATGTGACCATCTTGTCTGCCTGACAAGATCTTAAGCTCCATGAGAAAAGAAACCAGGTCTTCTGTTTTGTTTATATACAGAACTTATCGTCATATTACTAGTCATATTACTCACAGCTCCATACTAACTCTGCTTTCTAGAATTACTTCTGTTCCTCACCCCACCCCTCATCACCACACCTTCCATCCCTGCCCCTCCCCTGCCTCCCAAATCTCTTTTTCTTCAAAATTCAGTCCTAGCATCAGCTCCTCCAGGAGGTTTCTATCAGGGTTGGGTGAAATTCCTAGCACCACTAGAATATAAGTTCCATGATGATGGGGATTTTGTCCCATTAGTTGGCTCCTCTTTTAGCTCCTAGAGAGGAGCCTGGCACACAGGAGGTGTTCAGGCAGAGGGTGTGATTTGTGAATAGAATTTTCTAGTAGTCCTGACAGCATTTGAAGCACATCACAGATGTGAATCGTCCTGTGATTTATGGTGCTGGCTGGAAGCCCACCAGAGTCTGAGATCTATTTTAACAAGTTGTGAAATTCAGAAGAAGCAGCTCCATTGAGAACGCCATATTCTGAATGTAGAACGATGGGTATGAAGGCTTTATTAGGATTCATGTGCAGAGGAGTGCAGATGCGATTGTATTTACTTCTGGCATCTGAAACTGATTGCTGGCTGCCTTCCTGGGGTGGAGTGAGTGGGTGGGGTGGGGGCTTTCCCAGAAGCAAACAGCATACTCGTGACTCAAGTACAGACTGTGCTGGGAAGCCACGTACTCCCTTCACATCACATCCTCTCTGAAATGTGCCTGCTCTGGGGGCCCCTCCCATCCTTCCCCACCATGCTGGCTCTGGGTGGATGTGTGAGTTCATGTCCCACCTTACTGCTACAGCTTGCTGGGAGGACCAGTGGGGAGGCCTCTGCTGCATCTGTGAGATTCTGTGAGGGCCGTGTCTTCCTCTGCCCTTGAACAGGCTGGAGGAGGTGGCAGAGGGTCTTGGCATCAGCTGGACAGCCCCAGGAGAAACTTCACATAATCCTGGCTCTTCTCGTGTTAATGGTTTTCAGCCCTTGTCTAGAAGAGTCTGATTTTCTTTGTAAAGCTTATTGAGGGCAAAATTTATGCGTGGTGTGGTTGTGGAGTGGAAAGAGCATCTCTTGAAATTCTTTTTGCTTTTTTTCCCATCCCTCAAAGGTTGTAGATTTTGAATTTGTATTCTCCAATTGCTGTTTTCTTTTTGTTCAAATGTAAGCAGCTTAAGTGTTTCTTTCTTTTTTTAAATTCTGCCTGCAGTTTCTTCTAGCCTATCAGCTATGGTGGAATAAAGAGCCCTGGACTATAAGTCAAGAGACAGGCTGAGAGCTACCTGAACTGTGCTTTGCATCTGGCAGGTTTGATTCAAAGCTCTGACCAGCTTCCACATCTGCAAAGTGAGGGGTTTGCAATAAGAAGAGCCTTCAGATTAGACGGGACCTTAAGGTCGAGCAGACCAACCCCTAAAAATCTCTAGCCCGAATGTTCAGTCTTGCATTTCTCTGGTTTGAAAGTTCTCACTTGGCTCTCTTTAGAGAACCTTATAGGACAGCGCTATCCAGTGTAGTAATATAAAATGTTCTATTAGCCACACTTTTTTATTAGCCACATTTTAAAAAGTAAAAATTAAGAGGTGAAATTAATTTTAATAATATATTCCCTTTAACTCATATATCAAAAATATTATCAGTTAACATGTAATTAATATAAAAATAATTGAAATATTTTATTTTTCTTGTGCTAAGTCTTCAAAATCTAGTGTGTGCCCTTGTGGCACATCTCAATTAGACTGGCCACATTTCATGTGCTCAGTAGCCATCATATTGAATAGTGTGGCTACAAAGAATCGCTGCCCTGGCCACAGAAGTACCTCATTCCTGCCCTCAAAGAGAAATCAAAAATGCCAAGGAGCCCTTCTTGTTGGTCCTCTCAAAGAAAATAAGGTCAGGTAAAACAGGACAGAATGGCGGTGCAGATTCATTTCTTCATAAAATATTTTACTGTGTACAGACTTGACTTCAGACTGTCTGCCAATGTATAAGAGAAGTTATTGTTCTGGATTTGCAGAGATGGAAATGTTTCATATTATCAGTATTGAGCAATGTTTTCAGAAACACTAGGTTTGTGGGATGTGAAGAGTTGTGAGCTGAATAAGAGATTTCCATGGTCAAAAAGTGTGGGGAATATTGATTAGGAAAATCCAATAGGTATCTTTAGTGCAGAAATACCAAGAGATGCTCCGTGTATGGGAAGGACTTCTGAAACTAGTAAGATCCTTTTTGTGAAAAGTACCTTGAGGGTCAAGAATCTTGTGGGACCCACTAAGGCAATGCTGATCAGAGGATTATCTCCCTGAATCTTTCTTTTTCAGGGCACCTTTCCAGTGTGGGTCTTAAATCCATTTCTGAAAGTTCCTCCTGCTATCCTAGCTCTAGAGGTCTTGTTGCTGCTAAGTCTCCGAAAAAGAAAAACTAAAAGAAACTTCAATATTGAGTTTTGATAATGACTCTAATATTGTGGAAGTTAGTATCTGCTGTGAATCAGGTTCACTATCTTTCCCTAACACATTGTAGTAGTTCTTTCATAGCTCCTAAATAAGACAGTGAATGTACATTTTTATTAAGTGGCAGTTCAATTTAGAGCCATTTTGTTTTATTTCTTTAATGATCCTGTCAAGTATAGCAAATATAGCAGCTTTGATTTTTCAAATGGTCAGAATATAAGAAAAATAAATTCTGCTGCTTTCTGCCAGTATTCTTCTCACTGATTGAAAAGGAAAAATGGTTCCCATTTAAGATTAAAGGTTCTATACTTTTATTTCCATATTTATTTCATATTTCAATAGCTCATGTTGGAGAAAAAGTCTCAAAGCTATTTACAGTTTATTAATTCATCCCTCTATTAAATTTCTTTATAATGGGGCTTTTGGGTCATTTCCTTCCCTTAGTAAAAGATACCTTCTGGCATTTTAAATCAAATAAATGGAAACAAAGCCATTATAATTATCATCTCTCTACTTAGAGATGGATCAAAACTTAACATTTTTCCTCCCAGGAATTTAGGTCATGTTAATAGAAACTGTACTTTTCTCTTCAGAACACAAGACCAGCTTCTAACAGTCTGGTCCATATGTTAGAAGCATATAAAGTTAATCGTTTTGCTTTGGTGCCAACGTGTTGTGAGAGAAGAGAGGCTGTAAACCACAGCTGTATGGAGTAACAATTGTGAACTTTACTGACTCGCACATGTGAGACATCAGTAAACTAAATTAAATGTTGTTTAACTGAACTTAAGAGTTGGAGGTTGGGGGAGAGGACTGCTACAATTTTATTAAGGCTTAAATTTAGTAAAGTGGTTCCATTCTTTGCATTTCACAAAGGTAGTTTAAGTTATACAAAAACCAAATCAACTTGTTTCCAGATGATTAGGTTTGGCTTAGCCATAACAATAGTGATTGCTGGGTAATCAAAAGACTGCTGTTCAGTTGACCTGGTTTGGTGCATAAATGACCAAAAAAAATCTAGACATCATCTAAAATCAATTGGGCTCAACCAGTTTGACCAGGCAGCAATCCCCTCAACTACTCAGTGGTCTTCCTCGAATAAGATCAAAATCCATGAAATGACCACGATGTAATTAGTGCATCTTTGATGGGCTCTCTCAGTGTTACTGCTCAGTCCTCTGACCCTGGGCAAGAGACTTGAATACTCTTGCCTCAGTTTTCTTTCTGTGTGGACTGGTGACTTGCTGTAAACACTTATTATAGCACAGTATCTACTATATTGCAAACTCTTAATAAATGTTAGTATTTAAGTGTTAACTCTTTTCTGACCTGGAACAGAGTGAAAAATACAGGGCAAAAAAGTGGATTTTTATATTTACTTCCTTAATCTTCAATGGATTTTTTTTATATACAGTAGATAACATTATACTATAGTATGGGTTAGTTCTCTCTCTGTCTCTCTCTGTTGAGAGTTTGATATTTCTGTGTTTTAAGAATAATACCTTAAGAAGATAAACAAGAGAGAATAAAATAAATTCCCAAACCTTAAATCCTCAATTTATTTACTTTCTTTCCTAGTCATTCAACCCAACATTTAGTGGGGCTCTAGGCAATAGAAAATTGGATAGTCTGTAAAACTCTGATTAACCAAACCCTCCTCTAATTGATGGCATTTTTGTAAATCTCACGATATATGCTGAACCCCATAAATAAGTACAACTATTGTGTCAATTATAAATAAAAAATAAACTTAAAAATATACATGTGTATATATATGCTGAAGAGATTGTCACTAAGCTGAACCAAATGATTTAGCTTAAACTATTAATAAAATCTGTTGGCCAACTAGGACCTCTAGAAGTTCCATGTGACTCCAATCAAATCTCCTGCACCACCAACATCTGCATCTTCACTCACCACTGAAACCATGTTAATTATAAATTTAACAGGAACACGTTATATTCCCTAAGCTCAGTAAACATTCATTCAGCCCTCTGCATAATGAAACCAAGATACTAAAGACAAGTAAGTCATCCAAGCTCTCCTAACAAGAAAGTGGCAAAACTAAGACAAACTCTAGGCAGTTTGACTCCAGAACTCACATTCTTAACCACTGTTCCTCTGAAATCCACGTATCAAAGAGCTTGAGTGAAGAGTCTGAAATATGAAAGGATCATGGTATGGCCAGAGAGTTCATGGTACATGGAGGGCAGTGAGGTGAGCTGGGGCCTGCTCCTAGAGGGCTTTTGATGTTATGCCAGAATTTAGTGCCACACAATTCATTCATTCATTTACTCATTCATTCACAAATAATTATTGAATGCTTACTGTCTGCTAGGTATATTGTGGTAAGCACTAGGTATATGTTGGTAAATAGAATAGATTTAGTGTCTTTCCTCATGCAGCTCAGAATCCAATGGGGAGTCACAAGGCACACTGTTAATTATTAATAAATTCATGGGTACCTTTCAGTGTGGCACCATTAATGAACATCTTTGGCTTTGGTGAGATGTTCTGTAGAAATATTTAAACCATAAATCTATTTCATTCAGTTTTATTATTCCTCCATAGTGCTACACAAACTCTGCAAAATGGTTCACAGTCAACTGCTTATCTCCTCAGGATAATGAGCTATAAGTGTTCTTGGATGGCTGAAAGAAGAATCTGTGATACTGAAGTGTGCCAAGAGATGGTAGATATAATCCATCTTTAGGAGGCAAGAGTAGACATATGCTAAATTGTTATTCTCACGCCTTGTAATCTTTTCAAGAAACTTTTTTTCTAGTATCTATGCAAGGGCATAGACAAAGGATACTTTACAAGTCTTACAGGTGATAAAGAAATATTTTTTGAATTAATCAATGGGAATAGAAATAGATACTTGGTGTCTGGCTTCAAAGAGCTCGTAACCTCTATAAGGAATTGAATCATTTCTAAAGATTAATCCTAATGTAAGATAGCATATTTGCGTTAACTTGAAAGGACTCAGACACAAGTGTACTGACTAGCTGTAGCCACTAGAATTAGTGTAGAGTTGTGATGCTTGTAGAGTTCCTTCATCAGATAAATAATCTTTCTTGGCCTTTATTCTCAATGGGTTCTAATCTTTTTTTAAAAAAATCAGTAATTAGTTGTATCACCAGTCTGTAGGATAAGACTAATTTAGAAAGTTTTTTGAAATCAATCAGTTATTTTTGATATAGTATTACAGTTCCACAAAGTTAAGTTCTCAAAAAAACAATGACTATACTTAATAAATTAGTTACATTAACTTTATTCTTCAATACACTATGACACATATAAGGTTCAGAAGCCTTTCTGGGCACTGACATTTTATGAATTGGAGATACACACACACACATAAAAATAAGTGTGTGTACATAAGTGTCCAGAAACCTTATGGCAGTGTAACTTAGATATGAGTAATGCTAGCCAATTAGGCATGTTGCAAGTTTTGTTTCCTGTAGAATACTGCCTTTCTCAGTGTGCCTCTCCTTATTTATGGATTCTCAAGTTGCTATAGTTTTTCTCAAGGATATGCATATGGATGTTCAGACTAAGTCCTTTTATGAAGGAACTAGTGATAGGGAATTGTCATTCCTTGAAATAAAGCAAAAATAATTGATAAATGTGAAAATTAGACTTGGATACCTGCAGATCAAAAGCTAACCTTGGGTGCTTTCAGAGACCCAGTAGAAAGAAGGTTCCTATAAGTGATGATTGCCTTCACATTAGAACCCAATTTTTCAAAAAGGCCTGTATTTGCCAACATGAAAGGTGAAAGGAGCATAATTTTTTACTAGGAGAATACATACTATGTTGAAGATGAGCCTCTTGAATTCATTAATCTTAAAAACATTGTTGAGAGGGAGCAAAAAACTATACTTCTGTCCTCTCCCTCATGTGCTAAGGAACAAGATTGATATAAAAATTAGAGAACTGAATAGGCTCACTTTAACCACAATAGCAAAGTGAAGGAGAAGGAATAGTTGAAGAGATCATAGCAACAGAGCCATTGCTGTTGCTCATGATCAGCTCTAAAGTGAGCACTGGCAAATCAAATATCTCAGTAAAACCATTATCTAAGCTTCCTCCATTTATCTAAGCCATGCTATCATCAAAACCTCCTCCCCCTTCTACTGCCTACCAAATTGCTAAGAAATACATTTTGTAGGTTTAGTTTTATCTTCTTTATTTTGTTCTTTCTTATTTCCCTGACCTCAGAGGTCTTTTAGGATGTATTTCACAACAACAGAATTCCAGAGCTGGATGGAAGCCCAACACTGCTCAACTTTTTAAACTCTAATTGGCATCCACAGTTACTACACGGACTCATTTGCATGATGTTGATTTTTGAACAATACTGCTTATGGCCCTGACTAGCTCTCTAATTTACAGCTCAGGTAAAGCTCTCACATGGTCTGGCCACAGATGTCACACGTTCTTTGTTTTTGGACCAGTTTGACATTACACTATTCCTTGTAGTTCTCTATCACAGAAGTTTCCATCCCTGTCTATACCTCATGCCTGATATGGATCTAGATGAAGCTGCATGGTCACAAAAAGTGTGCACCATGGGTGCCATGGCACAGTGCTGTGGCACACAAAGTGCAAGATCACTGATCTGCTCAAGCTTCTCATTTGACATATAATACAAGTGAGTCATAGAGAGTAGATGTGATCTCCTTAAGTCAATGGCAGGACTGGGGTAAGAATCCAGGTATCTCAATTTCAGGTTTAGTGTCCTTTTTATTGCTTCCATGCTGAAGGGGGAGACTCAGAATGGTGTTTTTCGTTCCAAGCACCGAATCATCATCCCACACAATAGGAAGTTAACAGCATCTTGTTTTCTGAAGCCTTGTATGGCTTTCTCAGACTTAATTAAAAACACAAGGAATCATAGGTGTTGTAGGAAATCACATGACTGAATCAATAGATAAGGTGTGTTGAGCAGATCTAGGCAGAGAGTTTTAAATCTGCAGTAATCAGTTTATTCTCTCCTGCCTGAGCATTTTATTTAGGCTTCTACTCTTAAACTATGGAATATCACTTCTCAGTGTACAACGACCTGCCCCATATGAGATTTTGCTCAAGATTTTGGCCTCATTAGCACTGTGTGCTAACTGGAATGAGTCTCTGTGTTAGTCCATTTGGATTGCTATACAGAAAATACCTGAGTCTGGGTAATTTACAAAGAAGAGAGGTTTATTTTGCTCACGGTTCTACAGACTGTACAAGAAGCATTGCACCAACATCTGCTTCTGGTGGGGGCTTCAGGGAGCTTCCAATTAAGGTGTGTCACATGGTGAGAGAAGGAGCAAAGAGAGAGAGGAGGTGGTGCCAGGCTCTTTTAAAACAGCCAGATTTCATGTGAACTAATAAAGCGGGAACTTATTCATTATCACCAGGAGGGCACCAAGCCACTCATGAGAGATCTGGCCCCATGACCCAAACACCTCCCACCAGGCCCCACATTCAAAACTGAAGATCAAAGTTCAACATGAGATTTGGAGGGGGCCAAACATCCAAATCATATTAGTCTCCTAGTAGCTTGTATCCAACCCATCCACCTTTGGCCATGTGGATGGGCACCCTACCTGAAGGCCACGGGAAGAACACAACAGTGACTTATGATGCCTTAACAAAGCCTTCTTTTCCCGTGATTTCTTCTTCCTAAAATTGTCCCCATAGTTAGTATTTCCACTGATAGGGAGTGACAAGTAACTTGTTTTTATGCTTGCAAGGATAAAATAGCAACTTTTAATGTTATTATTAAGTATCTGATTTAAAAATGAGAAGCTTCCTTCAAGTTTGCCTTACAGACTTGTTCTCTGGAACTTTCAGGTTCACATTCTGTCTGTCTTGCTCATGGCTTCCAGATACAGTCCTTTCCATTTCCTGTCAAACTCCTGTTAAGCTGTCAAAGTCTAGCTCATTTATTGGCTACTGTTCAGGGTTTTTTTTTCCTTATTCTCTCAAGAAAACTTAGTATTCTGTCCTCTCATCACTTTATTCAGAAATTTATCATAACACTTTCCAGTCTAAATTTCAATGAATTGTTTATATGTCAGTCTTTCCTCCTCCCCCAACATCTTCTGTGAGCTATCCTCTTTTTAAGACAAGGAATTATACAGTTGACCCTTGAACAGCACAGGTTCGAACTGTGCAGGTCCGCTTATATGCAGACTTTTTTCAACTAAATGTGGATTGAAAATACAGTATTTGCTGGGCGTGATGGCTTGTGCCTCTAGTCCTAGCTCTTGGGAGGCTAAGGCGGGAGGATCGCCTGAGCCCAGGAGTTGGAGGTTGCAGTGAGCTATGATTGCACCACTACACTCCAGCCTGGGTGTAGTGAGAACTTATCTCTAAAAAAAAAAGAAAAAGGAAGGAAAGAAAAGAAAATACAGTATTGGGGGGGATATAAAACCCACATATATGGAGGGCTGACTTTTCTTATGTGTATTCCTGAGGGATGACTGCAGGTCTTGAGTATGTGTGGATTTTGGTATAGGTGGGAGTTGTGGAAACGATCCCATATATACCAAGGGAGGACTGTACTTTTTTTTTTTTTTTTGAGGTAAAATATACATGTATAATTTATCATCTTTACCATTTATAAGTATACAGTTCAGTGGTAATAAGTACATTTATATTTTTTCCCATTCATCCCTCCTCCTCTCACCACTTCCTGGCCTCTGGTAACCACCCATCTACTCTCCCATCCAAGTATTAACCAGGCCGAACCCTGCTTAGCTTCTGAGACCGGGCGTGGTCAGGGTGTACTAGACACACTATAGACACACCCATCTACACTCTGGCTTCACAAGATCCACTTTTTTAGCTCCCACATATGAGTGAGACCATGTGATGTTTGTCTTTCCGTGCTTGGCTTATCTTGCTTTTCTTTGTCTATTCATCTGTTGATGGGCACTTTGTTTTATGCCATTATTTTGCCTGTTGTGAATTGTGCTGCAGTAACCATGGGAGTGCAGATATCTCTTTGATACATTGATTTCCTTTGTTTTGGATACATACACAGTAGTTGTATTGCTGGATTATATGGTAGTTCTACATTTTGTTTTTGGAGAACCTCTATACTGTTCTCCATAGTGGCTGTACTAATGTACATTCCCACCAACAGGGTACAAGCGTTCCCCTGTCTTCACATCCTTGCTGGCATCTTTTCTTGCCTGTCATTTTGCTAGAAGCCATTTTAACTGGAGTGAGATATCTCATTGTGGTTTTGGTTTACATTTCTCTGATGATTAGTGATGTTTAGTATTTTTTCATATTCCAGTTGGCCATTTGTATGTCTTCTTTTGAAGAATATCTGTTCAGATCTCTTGCCCATTTTTAATTGGATTATTTGGTTTTTTTGCTCTTGAGTTATTTGAGCTCCTTTTATATTTTGATTATTAATCCTTTGTCAGTTGGAAAGTTCGCAAATATTTTCTCCCATTCTGTGGGCTTTCTCTTCACTTTGTTAGTTGTCTCCTTTGCTGTGCAGAAGGTTTTTTTTTTATCTCGATACAATCCTAATTGTCTATTTTTACTTTGGTTGCCTGTGCTTTTGAGGTCTAACACAAAAAATCTTTGCCCAGATCAATGTCCTAGAGCATGTCCCCAATGTTTTCTTCTAGTAGCTTCATAGCTTTAGGTCTTTGATTTAAGCCTTTAATCCATTTTGATTTGTTTTTGTGTATGGTGAAAGATAGGGGTCCCGTTTCATTCTTCTACATATAGTTATCCACTTTTCCCAACACCATTTATTGAGAAGACTGTCCTTTCCCCATTGTATTTTCTTGGTGCCTTTTGTTGAAGATGAGTTGATTGTAAATGCATAGTTTTATATTTGGGTTCTCTCTTCTGTTCCATTGATCTCTGTGTCTGTTTTTATGCCAGTACCAGGCTATTTAGGTTACTATAGCTTTGTAGTAAATTTTAAAGTCTAGTAGTGGGTTGCCTCCAGACTTGTTCTTTCTTCACTGGATTGCTTTGGCTATTCTGTGTCTTTTGTGGTTCCATATAAATTTTAGAATTTTTTTTTTTCTATTTCTGTGAAGAATGTCATTGGTATTTTGATAGAGATTATGTTGAGTCTGTAAATGGCCTTGGGTAGTATTGTCATTTTAACACTATTAATTCTTCTAGTCCGTGAATGTAGAATATCATTCTATTTTGTGTATGTGTTCTCTTCTATTTCTTTCATCAGAGTTTTATAGTTTTCCTTGTATAGATCTTTCACCTCTTTGGTTAGATTGATTCCTGGGTATTTTATATTTTTTTGTAGCTATTGTAAGTGGGATTGCTTTCTTGATTTCTTTTTCAGATTATTTGCTGTTAGCATATATAAATGCTAATGATTTTTGTATGTCATTTTGTGTCCTATAACTTTACTGGGTTTGTTTATCAGTTCTAACAGTTTTTTTAGTAAAGTCTTTATGTTTTACTAGGCATAAGATCATGTTCCTTGTGAACAAGGCTAATTTGAGTTCTTTGTTTCCAATTTGGATGCCTTTTATTTCTTTCTCTTGCCTAATTTCTCTGGCCGGGACTTCCAGCATTACATTGAATAATAGTGGTGAAAGTGGGCCATCCTAGTCTTGTTTCAGTCCTTAGAAAAAAGGCCTTCAATTTTTCCCTGTTTAGTACAGTGTTCGTCGTGGGTTTGTCATATATGGCCTTTATTGTTTTGAGATATGTTCCTTCTACACCCATTTTGATAAAGGTTTTTATCCATAAAGTAGTGTTGAATTTTATCAAATGCTTTTTAGGCATCCATTGAAATGATCATATGGTTTTTGTGCTTGATTCTGTTAATGTGACTTGTGATATTTATTGATTTACAAATGTTGAACCATCCTTGCATCCCTGGGATGAATCCCTCTTGATCATGGTAAATGATCTTTTTAATGTGCTGTTAAATTGTGTTTGCTACTATTTTGCTGAGGATTTTTGCATCTGTATTCATCAGGGATATTGGCCTATAGTTTTCTTTTTTTGTTGTGTCCCTGTCTGGATTTGGTATCAGGGTAATGTTGGCCTCATAGAATGAGTGTGGAAGGATTTTCTCTTCTTCCTTTTAATACCAATGGGATTGGTATTAATTCTTCTTTAAATGTTTGGTAGAGTTCAGCAGTGAATCCATCAGATCCTGGGATTTTCTTTGATGGAAGACTTTTAATTACAGCTTCACTCTCATTACTTTTCATTGGTTTGTTGAGGTTTTCTATTTCTTCATGGTATAACCTTGGTAGGTTTGTATGTGTCCAGGAATTTATCCATTTCTTCTAGGTTTTCCTATTTCTTGACATACAGTTGTTCATAATAGTCTCTAATGATTCTTTGTATTTCTGAGGTCCCAGTTGTTATATCTCCTTTTTCATTTCTGATTTTATTAATTTGGGTCTTCTTTCTTTTTTTCTTAGCTAGTCTAGCTAAAGGTTTGTCAATTTTGTCTATCTTTTCAAAAAATCACTTTTCATTTTGATCTTCTGTATTTTTTTTTAGTCTCAATTTCATTTCTCCTCTGACTTTATTATTTCTTTCCTTCTGCTAATTTTGGGTTTGGTTTGTTCTTGCCTTTCTAGTTCCTTGAAGTGCATCATTAGGTTGTTTATTTAAAGTCTTTTTACTTTTTTGATATAGGCATTCATTGCTATAAAATTCCCTCTTAGTACTGCTTTTTCCAAATCTCATAGATTTTGCTATGTTGTATTTCTATTTTCATTTGTTTCAAGAAATTTTTAAATTTCCCTCTTAATTTCTTCATTGATCCATTGTTCATTCAGGAGCATAGTGTTTAATTTCCATGTGTTTGTGTATTTTCCAAGTTTCCTCATGTTATTGTCTTATTTCTTTATCCATTCAGCCACTTTATGCATTTTAATTGGAGAATTGAGAACATTTACATTTGGCATTAGCATTGATAAGTAAGGACTCACTACTGCCATTTTGTTACCAGTTTTCTGGTTGTTTTGAGACTCTTTCTTTCTTCTTTTGTTACTGTCCTCCTTTGTGGTGAGGTGATTATCTCCAGTAGTATGTTTTAATTTTTGCTTTTTATTTTTAGTGATTCTATTATAGGTTTTTATGCTGTGGTTACTGTGAGGTTTACAAAAAACATCTTATAAGTGTAACAAGTTATTTTAAAGAGATGACAACTTATCTTAGAACACAAATAAAAGAATAGAATCAAACAAAGGCAAAAAACACACACAAAAAACTCCATCCCTCCTCCATTTTGACTTTTAGTTGTTTTCATTTACATATTTTTATATTACCTATTCCTTAACAGGTTGCTGGAAATATTGTTTTTGATAGATTTGTCTTTTGAGTTTTATACTAGTTATGAGTGGATTGCACATCACAAACATATTTACTTTTTTGTAGTTTGAAAAATTTTGTTTTGCATGTTAGTGTTTTTTTCCTTTCAGATTGAAGAACTTCCTTTAGTACTTCTTAGAAGATGGGTCTAGTGGTGGTGAATTCTCTAAGCTTTTATTTTTCTAGAAAAGACTTTATCTCTCCTTAATAGTTGAATGATAATTTTGCTGAATACAATATTCTTGGAAAGCAGTTTTTTTTTTTTCCTTGAGCACTTTGAAAAAGTCATTCCACTTCCCCTGACCTATATGATTTCTGTTGAGAAGTCTATTGTCAGACAAACTGGAGCTCCTTTATATGTTGTTTGCTTCCTTTCTCTTGCTGCTTTTAGGACCCTTTCTTTTTCCTTGACCTTTGAGAATTTAACTATTCTATGCCTTGGGGTAGTCTCATTCGGTTTGAATCTGTTTCAAGTTCTAAGACCTTCCTGTACCTGGATATTTATACCTTTCTCAAGTTTTGGAAAGTTGTCTGTGATTATCTCTTTAAATAAGCTTTCTACCCATTGCTCTTGCTCAGCTCCCTTTTGAAGACCAATAACACTTAGATTTGATCTTCTGGGGTAATTTTCTACACATCATAGGCAGTTTTCATTCCTTTTTCTTTTTCTTCTCTGACTTTGTATTTTCAAATGTCTGGTCTTCGAGCTCACTCACCCTTCCTTTGCTTGGTTCATTCTGCTGTTGAGATCCTCTAAAGAGTTCTTCAGGTTGGCAAATGTATTTCTCGGTGCCAAGATTTCTGTTTGGTTTATTTTTTATTATTTCAATCTCTTTGTTAAATTTCTCTGATAAATTTCTGAATTGCTTTTCTGTGTTATCTTGGAGATCAACTGAGTTTCTTTAAAACTGCTATTTTGAATTCTTGGTTAGAAAGCTCGTAATTGCTATTTTGTTAGGGTCAGTCATTGGATTTTTGCTGTGTCCTTGTGGGGAGGTAACAGTTCCCTGTTTGCTCTTGTTTCTTGTGGGTATATGTTTGTGTCTGCATGAAAGGATTAGTTATTTATTCTGGTTTTCTCTGTCTGGTTTGATTTGGGTTTTTTTGTTTATGCTTTTGTTTTTTGAGATGGGGTTTTACTCTGTCACCCAGGCTGGAGTGCAGTGAAGTGATCATGGTTCACTGCAGCCTTGAAATGCTGGGCTCAAGCAATCTTCTTGCCTCAGCCTCCCACGTACCACCATGCCCAGCTATTTTTTTTGTTTTGGTAGAGATGGGGGCGTCTCACTATATTGCCCAGGCTGGTCTTGAACTCCTGGCCTCAAGTGATATTCTCACCTTGGCCTCCCAAAGTGCTGGGATTATAGGTGGGAGCCACCATACCCAGTCTTTTTGTTTGTTTGTTTGAGACAGGGTCCCATTCTGTCATCCAAGCTGGAGTGTAGTGGTGTGGTCATAACTCACTCTAGCCTCAAACTCCTAGGCTCAAATGATCCTCTTGCCTCAGCCTCCTGAGTTGCTAGAACTACAGGTGTGTGCCACCATACTCAGCTAATTTTTTAATTTTTATTTTTTGTAGGGACAAGTCCTTGCTATGTTGCCCAGGCTGATCTCAAACTTCTGGTCTCAAGCAATCCTCCCACCTTGGCCTCCCAAAGTGCTGGGATTGCAATGTCAGCCACCATGCCCAGTCTGTTTGGGTTTTTATTGAATATATTTGTTTGGTAAATCTTTGCTGCTGGGTCACTGCCTCCTTTTCTGCTCTAGGTGGTGCCTTAAGCCTAGGTTTGCCTTGGCTCTAGTAAATGGTTGGTGCACTACCTGTCCCAAATGGGGGAGGTCTCAAAGGGATGACACCAGTAGTGTGGGAAGGCTGGCTACGGGTTTGTGCCTAGGAGACCTGCAGAACATACCTCCTACAGTGGGGTGGTGCTGAATAGCTGCTCTGATTTAACATCTCCTTTGTCTGAGTTACAAAGCAGTTTCCAGGGCTGGGGATAGGAGTTCCATTTCCCCCCTTCGTCTCTGACTGTCCTCAGGGATATTTCTCCTTTCAGGCAGTCATGATACTTTCCATGGGTTAAGAGAAAACCAGTCTCCTGCCAGGGAACCCAAGAAGGTAGGGAAGCTGGTTGACCACCTCAATTTCACTTTCTCCCATGTAGAAACTGTGAGTTGGGGTAGATTTTCTGCATGGTTGGTGCTGGGCAGAATGGGGGAAGGGGTGTTGTGGATGTGGAAATCCAATTCTTCTATCATTTGCTCAGCATTTTTCTACTTCTCTGTGGCTCTGGGAAATGTCTCATCCTCATACTTGAA
Organism: Lemur catta; assembly: GCF_020740605.2. Lineage (NCBI taxonomy): Eukaryota > Metazoa > Chordata > Mammalia > Primates > Lemuridae > Lemur > Lemur catta. Next base: position 55,374,861 of record NC_059135.1, on the reverse strand, counting down.
TTCTGAGTTGTTGCTGGTGAAAATCTCTAAGTTGTATATTTGTTTTTTTGGTTCTCAGTTGAGGGGAGGAAATCCAGCTTGCCTCTATGCTGTCATTTTGGAACCAGAAGTTCCAGGACAACTGTATTTCATTCATCGCTGTAAGACCCATAGAAGGGCCTTAATGTATTATTTCAAAATATGAATAACTTCAGCATTATTAAATGGAAGTTCCCCTGTTTCAATACTATCCCTCTTACCTGGACACTACATCATCTGTAGGTACTCAACATTCCCATCAGTAGAATCATTCCATAAAAATTTTGTTTCTAGAAAGTTTTCCGTGCCATACAAACATTTCACCTAAGTGAAGTAATACATTTATCTATCCATTAACAAATTATACCTGGATTAACTGTCAGAGGAGAATAGTACCCTGAAGGTTTAGAACAAAGACAAAAAGAGGTTTGATGGGAATGTGCAGGAAGGTGTGTACTGCATGGAAACATTCAAGGGTGGGACAAAGAAGTAGGGGGAATTTGTTGTCAGGATAGGGAGGAGACAGCATTAAAGCCATGTTGTACCTTCAGAAGTGAAAATAGGGAAGTGAAAAGGGGTGTGGGGAACTTGAATACATCCTTTGCCTAAATTGCAATTTTTCCCAGGACTTGCCCTAGTTGGACAGAAAACCATTGTGCTATGTGGTTGGAGATTGGAATAAGCCATTCTCACACCTCAGTGACAAATGCCTGTTGACAGACATGTGTATGTAGGTTTTTTTGTTTTTTGTTTTTTGTTTTTTGATTGGGTCAAGTCTTCTTAGGTAGTTGTTGGGTAAATGTCAACAGTTTAGGCTGGCTAGTATTTTGTGAAAACATGCCATGTCATATGTCAACCATGTTATTTCCAAGCAACTCCACCAAAAAATATATGGAGGAGCTTTCTACAATCGGCTTTATTTTTGGAAATTTTTGTTTGGCAATTTCTACCAATGTCACAAGAAAATGCAGGAAACAGAGTACAACTTCACCATTGACTATGTTAGGAAAGAGAAGCCTTGTTAGCTATTTGAAGCAGTCTAGGATTCTGCACAGTTGTTTGCTAGGCTGACATCCTGTTTATAAGTTTTAAAGCTTAAGGAACGGGGAGGGAGTTACTATTTTTTCCCAAGCTCTACAATTTGAGATCTCTGGGTCACAAATCTTTAAAGCTGTAGTTTACATTCTAAATAAAAATTAAACAGGTCAGTGAAAACGTTGATTTGGCTTCCTTCAAGCAGATAGTCTAGAAATGTTAATTATCTAGAAATTCCTTAAAATACCAGACAATTGCCAATTAAAAGTCAATACAGAAATTGGGAAGGGGTTTCTTTTGGGCTTTGAATTTCTCACTTGCACAATAAGGGCAAAGTTGTGTATTCAGAAAAAGAGTGAATTTATTATCTGTGCTTATCTTTTTTCAATAAAAAAGGTGGTAGGACAGGCTGGTCTCTTAGTCCCGATTTCTTCACTCCACAAAACTACAACCCTTTCTATATATAGTCATGCACAAGATAATAACATTTCAGTCAATTACAGACCACATAAATGACTGTGGTCCCATAGATTATAATGGAGCTGAAAAAATTCCTATTGCCTAGGGATGTCATAGCCTTTGTAAAGCATTACTCATGTGTTTGTGGTGAGGCTGGTCTAAGCAAATCTACTGTGTTGCCAGTTGTATAAAAATATAGTACATACAATTATGCATAGTACGTAATTCTGGATAATGATAATAAATGACTATGTTACTGGTCCATGTATTTAGTATACTGTATTTTTATTGTTATTTTAATATGTGCTCCTAATTATTAAAAAACACAAAGTTAACTGTAAAACAGCCTCAAGCAGGGCCTTCAGGATATATTCCAGAAGAAGGTATTATTATCATGGGAAATGACAGCTCCATGTGTTATTGTCCCTACAGACCTTCCAGTGGGACAAGGTGTGGAGGTAGAAGACAATGATGTTGATGATCCTGGCCCTGTGTAGGCCTAGGCTAAAGCGTGTGTTTGTGTCTTAGGTTTTAACAGAAATAGTTTAAAAAGTAAAAAATAAAAGATTTTTAAAATTAAATAAAAGCATATAAAATAAGGATATAAAGAAAAAAATTTTGTACAGCTGTACAATGTGTTTGTATTATTACAAAAGAGTCAAAAAGTTTTTAAAAATTTAAAACTTTATGAAGTAAAAAAGTTACAGTAAGCTAAGGTTAATTATTGAAGAAAGAAAAATATTTTAAAATAACTTTAGTGTAGCCCAACTTTACAGTGTTTATAAAGTCTGCAGTAGTGTACAGTAATGTCCTAGGCCTTCGCGTTCACTCACCACTCACTCACTGACTCACCCAGAGCAACTTCCAGTCCTATACGCTCCATTCATGGTAAATGCCTTATACAGGTATACCATTGTTTTAATCTTTTGTGCCATATTTTACTATATCTTTTCTATGTTTAGATATGTGTAGATACACAAATACCATTGTGTCACAAGTGCCTACAGTATCCAGCACAGTAACATGCCATACAGGTTTGTAGCCTAAGAAGCAATAGGCTATACCATATAGCCTAGTTGTTGTCAACCTAAAGAAAAACATAGTAGACAAAATTATCTCTAAATATCTTGGGTTAATTTGGGAATAGAAATAAGGATTATAATCTGGAATATATGAAATGGCAAGCCCCAGTGCACTGGGTGAGGGGAGTTTTTATTAGCAAAAAGAGATTTATATAAGCTGCTTAGAAACAGAGTTCATTGCTACCAGAAGTTCAAAGCTGGAGGTGTTGTCAGTTAATTGGTGAAGATACTGTTACTGGGCAAGGATTCTTCTGAGAACATCTTAATTGAATTATTGTGGTCCTAAAGAATGTCTAGTGATAAGCCTTATCAAAGGAGGAGATGAGTGAAATATGCAAAAGGATTTCTTGTGGGGTTTTTAGAAAGCCCTTGGAAACAGTTCTTATCTCAGATATGTAAGCATGAGCTTCCTCTCCTTCAGGCCTTCCTGGGCACTATTTTGTTTGGGTTTGAAAAGTGATTTCATCCTGGTATCTACAACTTTCACAGTGTGTAGGCTATACTATCTAAGTTTGTGTAAGTACACTCTGTGATGTTCCCACAATGATGAAATCATCAAATATGCATTTCTCTGAATACATCCCTGTCATTAAGCAGCACATGACTGTATATATTAATAAATTATCCATGTTCTTTTTATAAGAGATTAGGCCATGTCCAAGTGGCCTGAGAATACTTACAACCTACTCTGCCCATTTATTGATATTAACCCTTAAAGCCATAGATAAACACCAGGGGAGAAAGTAAAAACTGCAGAACAAAATTTAACATCACACATGATCTCCCTTTTCTTGGCTTCCTACAGCTGTGTCATATTTTGTGGCTATCTTAAGTTATCTCAATGTATCAAATCTAAAATAAGTCCCAGAGATAGATGGCTATGTAAAGACAAACTAAGTTTTTTTTTTTAGCATACAAAATACTATAGTATGCTTTTATACAACTATGTCCTGAACTTAATTCCTTGCATTTGATTAGCTACAGTTTTGTGACTGAAATTAGAACATTTTAATCACTGCAAGTATCACACTAGCATAGGTCTGTCCCAAGCTAGCTCCCCAAATGTTTCTAACACAACCATTTTTAAGACAAAGTGCAGTTTATTGCTTACTGTGGTAAGGGAGAACACCACCTCTTAAAGCTTTGGTGATGGGAAGCCAAGGTCAGAGTTTGTTGAGAAATCAAGTTTGAGTTAAGGCAGGTCTTTCAACATGAGGGCCCTTGATTAGCATTGGGTAAGGATCACAGTACAACAGGATTGGTGGAAACAGCAAGGGGAGGATTTTAAAAGGAGGGATTCATAGAGTTACAGAAAGTGTTACAGCAGGTGGTCCGGAGGACAAACCGAGCGGCACACGGAGAGTCGGAGAATCAAAGTTTATTCGCCGGCGGGCTCAGAGGGGTCTCACCACCACAATTCTGTCACTGTCTACCTGATTTTTCCCACCTTTATTAAGTTGGGGTGGTCCGAGGGGTGGGGTCTCAAGTGGCTAGGGTAATAAGTTAGTTAGTATGATGCTGAGGTGGGTCTTCCATGAAGGGTGGGGGTCTCAGGTGGCTGATGGAGGTTTTCCTTATCAATAGAATCGTAGAGTATGAACTGTCAGTTGTTACTTTCCGTGGAAGAGTTGATGGGTCTTTAAAGAAGTTCCTGTAATGAGCAAACCATTTGCTTGGGCAGGAGACTCCTGGAAAAAGAGTCAGGCTGATAGAGACAGGAATTGCACAGTCTTTGTAATGTAGACAGTAAGATGTGGTTTCAGTTCTCAGTATCCAAGCTGACTGTGGGGTTTCAGTTCTTAGGTCCACTAAGATAACTCAGTCTTGTAACAGATGAACTGAAGCATTTGATTTTTTATTTACAGCTCCTTATGTTTGTAGCAATTTGACACAAACAGCTTTTTACATTTCAGCATTGCTTTGCAATCATTTCTCAGTTTACTAGTCTATTTCTTGTGTTTGGAGGGAAAATCAAAAGAGAAAAACATCCCAAATAAATGTCCTTTAAATCCAGAGGCGGAAGCAGAGGGAGACTGAATGCTATGCTTGATTATTTAAAACAACAACCCATCATTTGGGGCAACTTTTTAAAGGTTGAAGATGAAATCATTGGTGCTGGGTACTTTCCAAGTAGATGAAAATCCTCTGAAGCAGGTGGAAAATTACCATCTTTTAAACGTTCCAGCACTGTCTTCAGACCACTTGTCTTTCCCTTTAAATTGGAAGCAGGGAAATTGTCTGAGATCATTGCAAGCTCCAGTTCAGATTCTCTCTTAACCCAGTTACAGAACAGGTTATACATTCCATTAGATGCCTGCAACTTCCGTTTTCTCTCTCAGAGATGGGACTCTTAGGACACAGTTGGTAGTCACAGTTCTGAGAAGCAGGAGGTTGTTCTGAAGCAATGAGGGATACTTAGCTGAAAAGAGGCTGTCTAGGGGTGAAGCACTAAGGATACTTAACATTTGAAAGAAGTGTGAACACTGTATTTACATTTAAATTAAAATGGAAACTTTGTATAGGTTATGTTTCTGAAAGGTGTGTGTGGCACATCTGCTGAGGTCTATTGTTTATTCATGCTGTAAATCCTTTGAAATGTGTTAAAATGCTTCCCACTCATTAGAAAGCTCCTGCCACCCCTGGATTAGGACTTTGATGTCACCAATCCTGCTTCAAAGGGTTCTTTCTGGGCTATTAATCACAGTTTAGCTTCTGAAGATATCGCCAGAGAAAACATTTGGACATCTTTGTGCTAGACTTGCTAAAACTTTGAAATCTTGAGTGTCTTGCATATGCACAAATTACAGCACTTCCTTTCATTGACAACTTTTTATTTTGCTACAGAATCAAATGACACTGTAGATAAAAATGCAAACAAATCTCTTCACACACTTAGTTTGGGGGGCAGGGGATAAGAGAGGTGGTGAAGGGTGAGTGGGTAGAGAGGAGGGGAGAAGAGAATCTGAACAGGCCACTCAGACCCTTCAAAGGTAAAAAGGGATAGGAATCGAGTGACTAAGAGTTGCCTTATTTTTTCTTACCTTATATATATATATATATATTTTTTTTTTTTTTTTTTTTTTTTACTAACCAGTGCTCACATAGAGAATTGGTGAGATTCCTTGGTCATCTCTTGCCTTCTACTCTCTGCTTTGAGACCTATGTGAACTGTTCACAGCAAATAACAATAATAATAAAATATTAGTTAATGTTAAGTAAGTACTTGCTTTGTACCAATCTTGTGTGGACAGTGCTTTTTGTGAATTATCTCACTGAATCCCCATAACAATGCTGAGAAGTAGGTAGTACTGTCTTCTTATTATAGACAAGGAAACTGAAGCTCTGAGAAGTTAACTTGTTCAAGATCACGCCTCTGGAAAATGCAAAGCCCTCAAAGCTCCTTTAGCCCCCAGCAATCAGAGGCTGCTTCCTCCCACTTCCTACTCCACTGGTTCACTGGGAGTGGCCAGGTTCCTCCCTATGTGCTGAGGGATTGGTGGGATTCAGGACTCACTATCCCAAAGTATAGTATAAGACCTTCGTGTGAGAGGTGCCATCCAGATACCCAGATGAAAGTAGTGTCCTTATCTCTGAAGACACAGGAACATGGAGAAGAATCTGAACAAACAAGACTTGCCATGTTTCCCCAGTTTATTACCATTAAATCATATTCTTTTTCCTATCATATTTCTCCGTTACACTCCCCTTTATTTCCTTATGAAGGCTCACTTGTCACCTAAAACTTACATTAAATAAATTTGTGTGCTTTTGTTTTATTAATCTGTCTTTTGTTATAGGGGCCTCAGCCATGAACCTAGGATGGGTAGAGGAAAAAACACTTTCTCTCCCTTACAGGATCCTTACTGTCTGATCTGCCTATCAGTGTCTATGTCTCTTGTTCTCTGTCAATCCAACTTCTTTTTCAGGAAAACTCCCTTCAGCATCTTTTTTCTTCCATATTCATCTCTGTGAATGACTAGCAGTACCCTAATTGGACTATTTGATGTTAATGTAGTGAAAGAGACATAACAGGAAATCTATCTTCTGAACAAAATTTGTGTATAATACAGTGTCATTAACTATGTGTATGTTGTTGTACAGCAGATCTCTAGAACTTTTTCATCTTGCGTAACTAAAACTCTATACCTACCAAGCAGCAGCTCCCCATTTTCTCCTGCCCCCTGCCACTGGCAGTTACTGTTCTACTCTCTGCTTTTGAGTTTGACTACTTTAGACACCTCGTGTAAGTGGAATCATGAAGTATTGTGTGCCTCTCTGACTGGCTCATTTCACTTAGCATAGTGTCCTATAGCTTCATCCTTGTTGTAGCATATGACAGGATTTTCTTCTTTTTTAAAGGCTGAATATTCCATTGTGTACATATACCACATTTTCTTTGTCCATTCCTCTGTCCATGGACATTTAGTTTGTTTCTACCTGTTGACTATTGTAATAATGGAGAATGACTATTTCTTTGAGATCCTTTTTTCAATTCTTTTGGATAAATACTCAGAAGTGGGATTGCTGGATCACATGGTAGATCTAGTTTTAATTTTTAAGGGGACTTTCATATGTTTTCCACAGCAGCTGCACCATTTTATATGCTACCAACATTGCAAAGGGTTCCAATTTCTCCACGTTCTCTTCAACACTTGTTATTTTCTGTTGAGTTTTTTTTTTTTTTTTTTTTTGATGGCAATCCTAACAGGTATGAGGTGATATCTCATCTCATTGTGGTTTTGATTTTCATTTCATTTCCCTGATGATTAGGGATACTGAGTATCTGCACATTTACCCATTAACCATTTGTATGCCTTCTTTGGAGATATGTCTATTCAAATCCTTTGCCATTTTAAAATCAGATTACTTGCTTTTTTTGCTATTGAGTTGTAGGAGTTGTTTATACATTCTGGATATTAATTCCTTATTAGATATACGGTTTGCAGATATTTTCTCCAATTCTATAGGTTGTCTCTTCACTCTGTTGATTGTTTCCTTGGCTGCACAGAAGTTTTAGTTTTATGTAGTCTCATTTGTCTGTTTTTGCTTTTGTTGCCTGTGCTTTTGGTGTCATATCCAAACAATCATTGCTAAGACTGTTATGAAGCTTTTCTCCTATGTTTTCTCCTAGAGTTTTATAGTTTCAGGTCTTACTTTAAGTTGGCTTGTGTATAATACAAGATAAGAGTTCAATTTCGTTCTTTTGCATGTGAATATCCACTTTTCCTAACACCATTTGTTGAAGAGATTATTTTTGCCCATTATATAGTCTTGGCACTGTTGTCAAAGATCACTTGATCATATATATATGAGTTTATTTCTGGGCACTCTGTTCTGTTTCATTGGGCTATATGTCTGTCTTTATTTCAGTACCATACTGTTTTGATTACTGTAGCTTTGTAAGATGTTTTGAAGTCAGGAAATGTGAGACTTTCTTGAGCTTTGATCTTCTTTCTCTAGATTGTTACAGCTATTCTGAGTCTTTAGTGGTTCCATATGGATTTTAGGATTGTTTTCCACTTCTGGAAAAGATGTCATTGGGATTGTGGTAGAAATTGCATTGAATCTGTAGATCACTTTGGGTTGTATGGACATTTTAACAATATTAAGTCTTCCATTCCATGAATAGTGATGTTCTTCCATTTATTTGTGCCTTCCTTAATTTCTTTCAGCAATATCTTGTAGTTTTTATTATATATGTCTTTTGCCTCCTTGGTTAAATTTATTCCTATTTTATTTTTGATTCTATTGTAAATGGAATTGTTTTCTTAATTGCTTTTTTGAATAGTTCATTGTTAGTATATAGAAGTGTAACTGATTTTTGTGTGTTGATTTTTATGTCCTGCAACTTTACTGAAGTTAGTTCTAACATTTATTAGTTCTAACAATATTTTTTTATATGGGCTCTTCAGAGTTTTCTACATATAAGATGTCATCTATGAACAGAGATAATTTTACTTCTTCCTTTCTGATTTAGATGCCTTTTATTTCTTTTTCTTACCTAATTGCTCTAGCTAGGATTTCCAATACTGTGTTGAATAGAAGTGATGAGTGTGTGCATCATTTGAAGGAAAATTAGAAATATTTAACACAAAAATGTATTTCTTTGACATGTTTTTGAGATAGAAGTAACACTGCAAAACTGACTTTTGGGGGGAGGGGGGAGTTTACATCGGTAGAAAATGCGGCCAAGTCTGTCCTTTGCCAATCTAGACACCTTTATAGGTGTGGGGGGAAAAAACATTTACCATCTATACTATCTATTCTCTCTAAGGGTTGCTACCTGTAAGGTTTCATTTACATAACAAGACCAGCTTTGCTAGTTAAGCCTCTTCCTCTTTCCCTCCCTGTTTTTCTGCTTTCAAGCCCCTGTTGTTTAAAAACCTCTGAACTTCACTGAGGAGTAGAATCTTCATTCTGAGGGTTCCTGTGTATGAACATTAAAATAAATTTGTAACTTTTTCCTCCTGTTAATCAATCTGCCTCATGTCAGTGATTTTTCAGTGAACCTTAGCAGGGCAAGAGCCTTTGCTCCCTACATCCTGTTCCTGATCTTAGAGAAAAACTTTCAGGTTTTCACTGTTGAGTATAATGTTAGCTGTGGGCTTTTCATATATGGCCTCTATTACGTTGAGGAAATTTCCTTCTATTTCTGATTTGTTCAGTGAATTTAATAGTTGTATGCTGTTTCTTTTTGTTTATAAAACTAATATAAATTTTATTTTATTTATAATTTTTAAATAAACTATTTAAAACTTATAATTATTATAATTTATATCATTGAAGTTTCAAAATTCAAAATTTTCCAATTTTTTCAAATTCAGAGCAGATTATTTGGAAAATTCAAAAAAATACAAGGACACAAGGGGAAAGTTCCTGGTGATCCTATTCCTTAACCTTTCCTTCAATTTAAGTTCATGTCTTTTTTTCCTCAGGTAATTTGGCCCAGACAAGAGCCAGGATAACAGTGGCCTCAAGATCTTTGCCTCCACATTTCAGTGCTGGGAGAACCAAGGTGAGTAACAGAATTGCACCAAAAATGTTATGGGCCAGGGGGGTACTCCTGCCCCAGAGATGATCCTAGGGTGGGCAGCATTAGTTCCCTTCATCCAGCCCACTTGCCTGGACATTCTGGTAACGAAGTGGAAGGTGTTTAGGAATTCAGGGATTAGGATATTTGAAATAACATCAAGGAATACTTACAAACCTGATTCTCAGAAAGACCACTTAAGATAATGCACAATGCCACCTGATAATAAAGTCCATCTAAGAAGAGATAAAGCATTTTCCTTGAAGCTGTCACCAGCCTACACCAATAACAGGGACAAATGGAATCAGCAGGAAAGAAACTAGACTGTTTCCTACTGCTCTGCTTTGCCCCCTGAAGAATGAGTTGTATACACTTGTCTGTGCAAGGGGGATGTTAGAAGGGTTTATAAATATCCACATGTAAAATAATGTTTTTAACTGTTCTACCCTTCTCGCTAAAGCTTAGCAAGGGTCTCAAGGACTGCTTGGGTAATATTCATTGTATATTCTAACACCAAAAAGAATTATCTTGAAGTAATGGAATGATAACCGGGTCACATCTGTGAATTTTCTTACGTTTTTCTTTACAATGAATATTAATTTACTTAATAAAGAATAAGTAATTAGCCATCCATTAATACTGTTGAATATTATCCCCAAATTGATGCAGACATACCCATTTATACTTACTTACCCTGAGAAGAAAAGACTTACTTGCGCATAGTAGGAACTCAAATCATTTTTGTTAACAATAATTTTTACACCAGATTGCTATTATAACTCACTATATGCCCTACTTTTCAACCTTGCTAATTTATAGCAAGATATTGGGACTATTAAACATGGACTATATAGGCCTCTATAGGAGATTTACATACGAGTTTCAATGGTTCTGAGAGCCACTTGATATTACATGTAAAATTTTATTTGTATTAAATACAGTTGATTCTCATTATTTGTAAATTATGTTCTACAAAGTCACCTCCAGCTCTGAATCAGCAAATACTGAAACATTTTGGTCCTAGGGTAAATATGGGGTTAGGATCCCGTGACACTCTGGTCTCAATATTTTTGTCAACCGGTCAATACATAACCTCATTTTATGTGTACTTCTGTTTAAAAAGAACTTATTTAATATATTCCTTCCACATAATTAATTATATTCAGTATTTCTTTATATAAAACAGCATTTTAATTGCAGCATTTGTGTTGTTGACTCACAACCAACAAATCTTATCTAATGTACATGTTTTAGGAATAGGACGGTTCCATGAACTCCAGTTCCATGGGCCCATCACAACCTTCTTGTGCTTAGGAACAGCAGACAGCACTTCATCACTATACTTGGGGGACCATTTAAACAGCAAAATTACCAACAAAAAACACAAAAATACAAAAAATGTGGCACTTAAATAGACCTCAAAAAGAATACCATGTTTATAGCATTAGAGCTAAAACAAGAAGACAGAGCATCACATGTTTGACCTCAGCTGGAACCATGTGCCTCAGGGGACTCAAATTTTTCTGCCCTCTATGCTTGTCTGTGAATGACCATGACTTTGGGGTAACAAAAAATTTTAGCAAGTAGCAAGTATCCACAAATAATAAGGATGGACTGTATGTGTGTCTTTTGGAGTCATTGGCTTCCACCAGATTCTAAAAGGGACAATGACACAAAAAGATTAAAGACCCCCATCTTTAATAGTAGTACTTCCTGTCAGCTCACATGCCCACATTCCTCTCCTTTCCTCAGTTTGTTTTTTGACTACTGGTGCCTGCCAGAGCCTGTTCCTCTATCTTCCATACTTACACAGTATTGCCTGTCTCCCTGCACTGTCTACCATTGTTCAGACACCACCCACATGAAGAACGTGCCTTCTAGTATGTGGCATATATTTAGATCATTAAAATAATAATAATTTGTGTGGGTAAGATGAAAATGACTAGAGATTTGTTTTCACTTAGAAAGGAGATGAGAGTTGAAAGTTCTAATTAAGGCATCCAAAAATATGAAGGGCAACAACAGCAATAAAAAACAAAACAAAATAAACAAGTAAAAAAACTAACTCCAGCTACTCTCTACCTTACCCAGTGTAAAATAACAGGAGTGCCCCTGGATCGAGCTGAGCTCTGTAAGGGAGAAAAAGTAGTATCTTTTCCTCACCTATCATGAGGTTTATGGCTGAGACCCCTATAGTGAAAGACAGATTAATAAGAGAAACGTGGCCAGGCACAGTGGCTCACGCCTGTAATCCTAGCACTCTGGGAGGCCGAGGAGGGAGGATTGCTCGAGGTCAGGAGTTCAAGACCAGCCTGAGCAAGAACAAGACCCCCGTCTCTACTAAAAAAAATAGAAAGAAATTACCTGGACAGCTAAAAATATATAGAAAAAAATTAGCCGGGCATGGTGGCACAAGCCTGTAGTCCCAGCTACTTGGGAGGCTGAGGCAGGAGGATTGCATGAGCCCAGGAGTTTGAGGTTGCTGTGAACTAGGCTGACACCGCGGCACTCTAGCCTGGGCAACAGAGTGAGACTCTGTCCGGGAAAAAAAAAAATTATAAATAAAGAAACGTATACAAATTTAGATGACATGGGAACCTTCAAAAATTAAGGCCCAAAGAAATAGGGCAATCTGTATTTTTATGGTCAGTCATGCAGAAATATGATTAGAGAACAAAAAGGTATGATCTAATGATAATAAACTAGGGCTACTTAGCAAGGCCTGTTTGTTCAGATTCTTCTTGGTGTCCCTGTGTGATATTCCTAACCCATAGGTATAGGTCAAGATATCTGTCACATAAGGGTCTTCAGAGGAGAAGGGAGGTAAACGGTTTTACAGCCTGCTTCAGAGAAGAAGGGCAAGGGGAAGGTGAGAATGACCTTTCTGCTTCTGCTGTTTTCTCAAGTGCCAAGGTCCCGTATTTTGGGTTAGTGTGTCCTGAACCCTTTCAGCTCTAGCACATTGAGCAGCACTGCACAGGGCCAGTTTTCAGTGCCAGTCTCGCCTTCCCATTCAGCACTATAGAGGCTTTTGAGAGGGGTGATGCAGTTCGTGGTTTTGTTTTTTTTTTTACTTAAGAAATGGATGTATCACTTGATAACAGTAAAAATTCTTGACAAAAGGCCCTGTCGAGAAGATAATAAATATACACACCCCTGAGATTTCAGGATGCAAATAATGAGTACTTACAGAGACCAGGAGAAAAATTCTTCAGTTTTTCATTTATTGCTGTTTTATAGATGGTTTATGGGACTTTGGGGAGTCTATGTCTTTATCCAAGAGTAAATTTAGCTGACAGATAAGGCAAATTTTTTATTATGATAAAGGAATTAGTTTATTAAGAAGACATAACAATTTTAAATCTTTATACATCTAATAACAGATCTTCAATATACTGACAGAACTGCAAGTATAAACAGACAAATATGCAATTATAGTCATAGATATTAATATCTCTCTAATACTTGATAGGAAAATAAACAGATTTGATAAAGACTCAAAAATGTTAAGATAAAAATTTTATCCAAATATATTTATAGATTCAGTGCATTCCCAGTCAGAATTCTAGCAACCTTGTGTGTATGTGTGTGTATGTAAATAGAAAAACTGATTCTAAAATTTATGTGGAAATGCAAAGGACCTAGGATAGCCCAAACTTCTTTGAAAAAGAAGAATAAAGTTGGAGAACTTAAAAGACCTGAGTTTGAGGCTTAATATAAGTCTGTGTATTCAAGACAGCATGGTGATTGTGGTAATGGTTTCCCAGGTGTATACATATGTTAAAACTAATCAAAATTGTATACTTTAAAATATGTCCAAATTATTATATCCCAATTATACCTCAATAAAGCTGTTAAAAATTATTACTGCTAAGAAATCATGAATTTTAAGTAATATCAATGCAAGAAAAAAGCAAACACCAAAATATGACAGAACTACACTTCTCCTACTCTCAGTAAAAATCTATTGTTACACACAGTAAGGTTAAAAACAGTAAGCTAATAAAGTAAAAAAATTAGTAGGCTGAAAAATAATTTCTAGGAAACTGTATGATATGTGGTTTGAAGACACAGTTATTAATACATCACATTCTGTTTATTTTGCCTTGAGTTTTTTTAACATTTTAAATTTTTAATTATTAAACGTACATAATAGTTGTATACATTTATAGGATACATGTCATATTTTGATACAGACAATAATGTGAATTAATCAAATCAGGGTAATTGCCATATCCATCACCTCAGGCGTTTATCATTTCTTTATGTTAGAAACATTCCAATTCCATTCTTTTACTTATTTTAAAGTATACCATAACTTATGTTGATTATATAGTAACTTTGTTATTGCTATCAAATACTGTTCATTCTAACTATATAACTATATTTTTGCACGCATTAACCATCCCCACTTTATCCCCCCTCCCTGCTATACTTCCCAGCCTAGTGGTCTCCATGAGATCAATTGTTTTTAATATTTAGCTCCCACATATGAATAAAAACATGTGAAATTTGTCTTTCTGTGCTTGGCTTATTTCTCTTACCATAATGTTCTCCAGTTCCATCCACATTGTTGCAAATGGCAGGATTTCATTCTTTTTGTGGCTATGTAATGTTCCATTGTGTATATGTATCACAATTTCTTTATCCGTTTTTCTGTTGATGGACACTTAACTTGATTCCAAATCTTGGCTATTGTGAATAGTGCTACAATAAACTTCGGAGTGTAGATATCTTTTCAATATAATAAATTCCCTTGTTTTGGATATATACCTAGCAGTGGGATTGCTGGGTCATATGGTAATTCTATGTTTAGTTTTTTGAGGAACCTCTGTACCATTCTCCATCGTGGTGGCACTAATTTATATTCCCACCAACAGTGTATGAGGGTTCTCCTTTCTTCTTATCCTTGCCAGTGTTCATTATTGCCTGTATTTTGATAAAAGCCATTTTAACTGGAGTAAGGTAATATCTATTGTAGTTTTGATTTGCATTTCTCTGATGGCTAATGATGTTGAGCATTTTTTCATGTACCTGTTGGCGATTTATATATCCTCTTTCGAAAAAAGTCTATTCAGAGTTTTTGCCCATTTTTTAATCAGATTATTTGATTTTTTCCTATTAAGGTGTTGGAGCTCCGTATATATTCTAGTTATTTATCCCTTGTCAGATAGGTAGTTTGAAAATATTTTCTCCCATTCTGTGGGTTGTCTCTTTCCTTTGTTGATTGTTTCCTTTGCTGTGCATCAGAAGTTTTTTAGTTTGATGTGAATTTGTTGAATTGTGCTTTGGCTGCCTGTGTTTTGAGGGTATTGCTCAAGTAGTCCTTGTCCAGACCAATGTCCTGAAGCATTTCCCTATGTTTTCTTTTAGTAGTTGCACAGTTTCAATCTTAGATTAGTCTTTAATCCATTTTTATTTGATTTTTCTATAGGTGAGAGATATAGGTCTAGTTTCATTCTTCTACATATGGATATCTAGTTTTCCCAGCACCATTTATTGATGAGACTGTCTTTTCCCAACTGTATGTTCTTGGCACCTTTGTCAAAAATGAGGTCACTACAGATGTGTGGATTTATTCTGTTCCATTAGTCTGTGTGTTTGTTTTTATGTCAGTACCATGATGTTTTGGTTACTACACCTCTGTAGTATAATTTGAAGTCAGGTAATGTGATTCCTCCAGTTTTGTTCTTTTTGCTCAGCATGGCTTTGGGTCTTTTGTGGTTTCATATAAATTTTAAGATTATTTTTTCTATTTTGTGAATAATGTCATGGACTGGAAAGTTGTTCTGGATGAGTCAGTGAGTAAATGTGAAGGCCTAGGACATTACTGTATACTACTGTAGACTTTATAAATACAGTCCCCCTAAGCTGTACTAAATTTATCAAAAAAAATTTTCTTTCCTCAATAATAAGTTAACCTTATTTACTGCAACTTTTAAACTTTATAAACCTTTAATTTTTTAAAAAACTTTTTGATTCTTTTATAATAACATTTTGCTTAAAACACAAACATACTATACAGCCAGACGAAAATATTTTCTTTCTTTATATCTTTTTTCTGTAAATTTTTTTTTTTTTTACTTTTTAAACTTTTTTGTTAAAAACTAAGACACCAACACACACATTAGCCTAGGCCTACACAGGGTCAGGATCATCAATATCACTGTCTTCCACCTCCACACCTTGTCCCACTGAAAGGTCTTCAGGGGCAATAACACACATGCCTTCTACTGGAATACCTCCGGAAGGACCTGCCTGAGGCTGTTTCACAGTTAACTGGTTTTTTTTTTCAGTGTAAGTAGAAGGGTACACTCTAAAATAATGATTAAAAAAAGTATAGCATAGTAAATACATAAACCAGTAACACAGTTGTTTACTATCATTACCCAGCATTATATACTGTATGTGATTGTGCTACATGTGCTATACTTTTATATGACTGGCAGCACAATAGGTTTGTTTACATCAATATCACCACAACATGTGTGTAATTTGTTGCACCATGGTGTTATGACAGCCACAACATCATTAGGCAATAGAAATTTTTTGGCTACATTCTAATCTTATGGGACCACCCTCATGCATGCAGTCATTGACTGAACTCTTGTTATGCAGTGCATGACGGTAACAAGTCCAAGGCCACACAGCTACCAAGTAGAGGAGCCAGAATTTGAACCACCTATGTCTGATTCTGTCACTCCCTGAGCCTAGGAAAGTTTTTCTAGTTTTTTTTTTTTTTTTTTTTTTTCCTGACTGAGGTAAAAACATATAAGATACTTTGGAGAGGTCTTTTGAAATCCCCATTTTGGGGAAGAAGTATTTGCTAGATGATGCTCCTAATAGAATCCACTGACTGGTTGTTTCTAAGAGACTTTTTAAAAATTAAATGATACTACTGTTATCTAAATGAACTCAGGAAGACAAATTCTTAGATTAGACAGCAGTCTTCTCAGTCCTTTTTGGGCTGGCTTTGGAGTTCTCTGGGAGGCCTGGTGCAGACAGAGATCTAGTTTAAAGGGTTGAGAGAGGCAACTTCTGGTTTGTTGTGTCTCTGAAATTCTCTCTTTTAGATCCATACCAAGTTCAGGAGAACCTTGTGACTATGCAAATATATAAGAGACCCTTGACCAAACCCAAGACCTTTCTAAATTCTTAAATTAGACAGTACCCCAATAGCATATCATTTATTCTGTCAAATACAGTCAGTACTAACAGACAAGCATTAGCATGTTGAGGTTTTGTATAACAAAGAATAGGTTTTTACTTACATACCAAGCTGTATATGAGTGCAAGGACAGGACTATGTTATATTGAAACACAGATTCTGGGTGGTTAGACAGGGGCTCCCTCCTGCCCATACAGCCTTATAACTTTTGGAGTGCAAATTGGCACTTCATTCTGTATTTGTCCAATTTGCTGGAGGGGACGGGTACTGATCTTGAAAATAATGCTGATTCGTTTAAATTATGTCTCAGCTGCAATAATACACATCAAGGATTTTCTGGTCACTAAACTGTTACATTCTGAAATACCAAGGGTCTGCTGTGTGTTCTGAGGGAGGGTAATAGGTCAATTCATCAATACCTACTAATAGAGAAATATGGATGAGCTATTCAGTTGCTCTTTCAAGGTACCTGTGGGGCTGGTGCTCACTGGCTAATTTGAATAAAAAGGGAGGGAATGAAGGAGGAAAAGCAAAGTTCAAAGTAAGAGGTGCTTTTTCAGGGAGGATCCCTGAATAAAAGAAAGTAGTAGAGAAATTCTCAAAAGTTTTCTGTGTGTGTGTGTGTTTGGAGGTCAGGTGGTGGGGTAGAGTGTGGAAGAAGAAAATAAGAAGAAAAAAGTTGAAGAAAACTCTTAGAATTTACAATTCAGCCAAAGTCCAATCCTAGCCAAGATCTTTCCTTCAGTCCTGATTAGCTTACCTCCAAACCTCACCAGCTCTGAGCTCTGTCCTCAAATGGGGATGAAAAGGGGTAAGAAACATCCCAAGTATACCCATCTCATGACCTTGGAGAGAATGCAACACCATCTGAGCAGGTGGGGCGGGTATGTTGTGTTTGTCTTCCCTTTTCTTCATTAGAGCAACCTTCATTCTAAACACAGAAGCTTTCCTTTCCTCCTTTCTTGCTAAAAAAATTGTTTTTTGTTTTTTTTAGAGACAAAGTATCACTCTGTTGCCTAGGCAGAGTACAATGGCACAATCATATCTCACTGCAGCCTTGAACTCCTGGGCTCAAGA
This sequence comes from Lemur catta, assembly GCF_020740605.2. NCBI lineage: Eukaryota > Metazoa > Chordata > Mammalia > Primates > Lemuridae > Lemur > Lemur catta. The sequence continues at coordinate 55,356,992 of NC_059135.1, read as the reverse complement.
GATCTTCCTGTTTCAGCCTCCCAAGTAGCTAGGACTACAGGCCCACACCACCATGCCTGTCTAAATTTTTTTTTTTTTTTGGTAGAAACAGGGTCTCATTATATTGCCCAGGCTGGTCTTGAACTCCTGGCCTCAAGCAATTCTCCTGCCTTGGTCTCCAATCATTAAAGAAAGTAAAAAGTCAAACCTATCGGTGGTTGTATCATTGTTTCAGCTGCATATGAATGGACTGATGGCATCCAAAGTGCAGCCCATAAAAAGAAAGCTGCACTATCCCTCATATGTCATATTCCTGCTCACTGTTTAGGTTGCCTTCTAGTTTTTGATAACATAACTCCATGGTTTGTCCCCTTCTTAAATAAACCTGTTTTTTCTAAATCCAATTGAAATATTTCCTTTCATTTTGCACACAATCTCATAAATATCCCTCCAGGTAAGCCTCATTATTTCCCTTCTCCCTGTGCCCCCACCCCTTACCGCAGCCCAGGTCCGGCCCCTTTTAGCACCCATTTTTCATTTTCACTGAAGAAGGAGGCAGGCATCCTTACCCTATGGGGAAATTGCTGCCTGGACAACAGTACACCAAGTCAAAGCCATGTGCTGACAGCAGCATCTTCCAGTTCAGACATTCCTACTTCATACCCTTGCCACCTGTTCAAAGTAGATGGAAAGCTGCCACAGCAAGGCTGGTGCTAAATGCCACTCATGTCTTCTGTAAACCAAAGCAGAGTTTTTGTTGTTGAGTTACCATACTGAATCACAGGCTGCTTGCATTCGATCCCTGTAACTGTTTTCATCCATAAATTCCTTCTAGTCAGCCCAGGTAGTTGGGATAGATGATTGGGAACATGTATATCCCACTAGGTTCCTGAGTATTTGGTACCTTAGCTCGTCTGCAGTGAGCATGTGGGAACTATAGGAGGCAAGGGGAGTGTTACAGCATCAGGATCTCATGGCATGGAAGGCAACCGGTGCTGGCCTCATTCCCTGCAGTACAACCTGGGCTTTAGGTCTATCATGTTTTTATAAATGCTCAGCCTCATGGGCCTTTGCCCAGTTTTCCTTTAAGACATAGGTGGTCTCATGTGACATTACTGGAAAATTTAACAGGTGCCCGTTAAAAGATGGAGAAATATAGAAATAGCATTAATAGGAGTTTACACTGAGACCATATGGTACTTCACAGAATGCAGTGGTATTGTCAAATGAATAGAACAGTGCACATTACTTTTTTTGTCTTTTATATGGTTTTAAAAATTCTCCCCACAGTGTACATTATTGTGTCCATGGTCCCTCAGATGTTTGACCAAACAGTCTTTCAGATTTTGGAAAACCTGGAGAAGAATTAAGTGTTTACATCCTCAAACCAATTCCTTCTACCTATGCTTCCAGGTAGACACTCTGGAGGTGATACGGCATCCAGAAGAAACCACCAACATGAAGAGGCAAACCATGGCTTCTTACTTCCGGGTATGGAGTCTTCTTGATCTCTATTCTGCCTCCTTCCAGAAAGGACTCTCCAAGCCTTCTATGAGAGGCCCAGATAGGAAAGAGTCATTAAAACAAGGGCAAAATACAGGAGCCAGTTAAGGAAGGTAGGGGGAGGGGGAAGCATGGCAGGGAGAGACCACTGGGCACACAGTCTTGTCCATTGAATGTGGTGATTCTCTTAGCATTTGAGTTGCTTCTTGGCCTTAAAGCTGTTGGAGTCAGCCACTTTTCCAGCGTACTGAATAATAGTTAATAAAATTCCAGAAGGTGGGTTATCAAGTTCAGATACTGAGAGAATCTTAGCATTGACTTTATTTTCCTAGATTGAATTGACCTATTATAAAACCCATTACTTGGGCTGTATTATTTCCCGTTTCTGCCACCTCGATTTCTATTTCATCTAGTACAATGTCTCCTTTGGGCAAAAACATTGTCTCTGGAAGGGCTCTGTTAAATGTACGTTACATAGCAAAGATAAGACACATGCATTCTTGTAAAAATTTGCACAGATTTGCTTATCTTCAAATTATAAAGCATTGGAGTTAGAAACCCTTTAGAGATCATGTGCCACGGGGAGCTAAGGTCCAGGTAGCATCGTGGTAGAAATGCTGTTTGGACAGAGTTGGAACTGATCTTAGGGAGAGCAGAATAAGGTGGTAAGATGAGGCTGGCACAGGAAGGGACTTGGCAGGGATAAGAGGTCAGCAGGAAGCTGGAGGAGCGAAGCAGGTTGAAGGGTAGGACCTGGAACCCAGCGCTGTGGATAGGAGGCACCATGGAAAGCTAGTGATGCCAAGAAGGATCTAAAGGGAAGCAGTCCAGCTTAGCCAACTGTGCTTCAGAGGCAGACTAAAATTGGGCTCAGGGTATGAATTGCAGAGGCCCCAGACCTTTGGGTCCAGTACTCCATCCATGCAGTGTTTCCTGCTATAGCATCTCTGGCAGGTGGGCATTCTGCCCCTGTCTCATCATTCTAATGTCTGGACATTTCTACTTGTTACTTGTTTCTTGAGACCCACCTGGTCCTGCCCCATTTGGTAGCTCTATCTTCATCCTCATCCTCCTGGTAACCCTTGGGGTGTGTGTGTGTGTGTGTGTGTATGTGTTTTACCATGGGATTTGTAGGCTATACTGACTCTGTGAGATTATCTTCAAGATTCTAGGGCCGCCTCTATCAGTAGAGAAGCCTCTGGCTTATAGTTTTTCAGAAACATACCCATGACAGCTCATTTGGTGTCCTCAAAATACCAGTTTCCAAATGCTAAACCTGAAAAATAAGGTGCCTTGATAAGCTAGGTTACACCAATTTTGATCAGTAGGAGGAATGATTATGAAATAATGGAACTGATTTTCTGTGTAGCTTGTAATTGCCCATGAAGGCATGCCCAAAAGAGGACCTCCAACAATGAATGTCCCTGAGGAGCAACTGAGGCTTCTGTGCACAAGCACCCTTCTGGTTTTCCATGTCCTTTCCTCTTCTTTCTGTGAGATCCCTGTACCAGCTGGTTGGTATATGTTTGTTGATTTTCATTATAATCTTCCTTTTTTCCAATTGTCTTGTTTTATTTGCCTTCTTTTTCTATCTTTCTTTTTTGTTCCATTACCTCATTAGCAATAGTATCAGTAGGATTTGCTTAAATTTTCTGATGGTTCTGAGGTTAAAGAAGCAATTAATTCCTTCCCCCGAAGCTGGACATTTTAAATTACAGTTACAGATTGTGGAGTATTGGCTTGGCATACCAGAGACAAGCATTCTGCTTCTGGCAATGGAGTTACAGGGTAACCTAGAGTATGTTCTTAGCTAAAGTTCTGCCATGTAGGAATATTGCTTGGTGCTAGGTAATGTTTAAAGAATGCTTTTGAATCTGCAGGCAGCTATAAGTAGAACTTATATTATCATCTCCGTTTGCTAATTTCATGTTCTGTCTCAAAAAGGTCCATGAGTCGTTCACAAGCCTCAAACTGCTCTGGAGGCCCCTGCAGACCTGTGTTGTAATTATCTGTTACATTACTGGTAGCTTCATTTCATGTGCGTTTTTCTCCCCTGTAGTATTCTCTGATGGATCTGCTCTCCAAAATGGTGGTTGGACAGCCCCACTTTGTGCGCTGCATTAAGCCTAATGATGACCGAGAGGCCCTGCAGTTTTCCCGAGAGAGGGTGTTGGCCCAGCTCCGCTCCACGGGGATCTTGGAGACAGTCAGCATCCGCCGGCAGGGCTATTCCCACCGTATCCTCTTTGAAGAGTTTGTGAAAAGGTCAGACCAGCATCTTTGGAAATACGTTATTGTAAATGTAGCTCTACCCTGGCCGTCTCTGTCCCTTGGGGTTACTCCTCCTGCCCCCTTCCCTCCAAACATGCAATTGGCTAATTACCAGCTACCACTTACTTGCTTAAATGTTGCATTTTTATTGTGATCCAACTAAACTGCAGTGATCCAGGGGACAGGTTAAGCTTCCTTCTGATTGTATTTTTTTAAATGTCCACAGGCATTTGTACGTTATAAATCGTTAGTTCTCAAATTCTCCGGATATTTAATTGTTATGATGAAAATACTCTCCATAAGTGGGTCCAGGATTCTGGTGAATTTGAATGTACTCAAGCACCCACTCCTCTTCTAGACTCTGGCATAATATAATACGGTAATTAACACATACATAGCACCTAAACACACTTACACAGTGCAGGACATTTTAGGGCACTGTCCTAAAATGTATAATCTCATTTGATCCATAGACCAACCCCATAAGCTAGGCTCTATTATTATCCCCATTTTTATCCCCATTATTATCCCCATTTCTGGTGAGAAAATTGGGGCACAATGAAATTAAGTGAGTTTCCTAAAGTCTCATGCTGGTAGACGGTAGAGCCAGGATTTGAACCCAGGCAGTCTGGTTTCTGCATCCACGCTTTTAATCTCCTCAGTCCACTGCATTCAATCAATTTTTTTGAAATAAATTGCATGGAGCTTTCGAAATCCAGAAACTGACTTGTAAGAATGAAATGCTGCTCTTTTCTGCACAGCTGCCGTAGGAATGCCTTATATACGCATGGGATCACAGGTAGAATTGTCACAGAATTTCCTGTGAAGAAATAAAGAAAACAATAACAACAACCAAAAAACCCACCTCTGAGAAGCACTGCTATCTGAAGATACTCAGTGAAGAATATTATTATAAAATCCATCATAGAATCTGTCTCACCCCAATAGCCATCGTTAGTATCTTTTTACCTCTATTCTGAAACATGTACCCAAGGTCATTTTTCCAACTTTTTCTCAGGAAAGAATGGATCCTAAATACAGTAGCTTGCTTCATAAAGTCTTTCAAAGTGCTAAATTCCATGGAAAAGAAAAGCAAAAACAAGTTCCTTGTGGTGAAAATTTTTAAATTAAAAATAAGAACGAAATGGCTTCTATTTTTTAAAAAAAAGTATCTTTGTGCTTCTTTTCTTCCTCTTAAATTTGAGGGTAGAAGAAGAAAAAAAGATTATTTTAGTTCATGAATGTGACTAGTCAAGTATTTTTAGCAATGAAGTGTTTGAATACATAAAAATATTTAAGAAAACAGGTCACCTGCTAAACAGATTGGCACTTCTTTGTTCGTAATCATAAAGCCATTAGGCAAGTATGAACAAGAGTTTCAAAATGTCAGTAAATCTGAGGATATCAAAGATTTCTGAGCCAGCAAGTTAATTGGTATTTTGATCCTTTTGAGCAACTTAACAAAATGGATGAGCTTGCAGTTTTCCCCCTTGATGTTATTCAACAAATAGGTGCGCTTCTTATCTTCCTGTTCAAGAGTGTTGTTTTGTAAACTCTTAGCTGGAAATATGTAGACAAAACAATCAAAGGCAGGGAGCAGAGCCATTCAGGGTTTATCAAGTGGAGGTAAATAAAAGACACAGACTCATTTAATGTTACTTTTTACATTTTTTTAATATATTCTGGCATTCAGGACTGAAACCCTGACACCTAAAAGGTGGTGTTCTTGGGATTATGTTGTTGGGTTCCAGAAAGGGGAAGGACTTCCCAAACCCCATATTGCCCAAGTCTACAGACTTGACAAAACCAAAAATGCTTCCTTGCCCCATCATCATTGAATTTTCTAGCAAAATGACTTAGAAGTACCCTTACTTATCCTCTAATCATAGAGCCTTTGAGGAAGCAGGTGTCCCCAACACCATCTCACCAATGGAGCCAAGTGAGTTAGAAACCTTTATGCTCTGTAAGGGCCGAGGGCATGGCCCACTGAAGGTTCACGGAAAAATCAACTTGCAAAAGGCAGATTAATTAGAGAAGAGGCACTTAATGTGTATACGTGAGAACCTTCAGAATGAAAATGCAAAAATACAGGGGAAATTGTCCATTTTTATGTTAAGGTTCAATAAAGTAAGGACAGCCATGTAGTAACATGATTGGGGAAAAAGGGTATGATCTAATGCTAATAGTCTGAGTGGGGAAACCCAGGAAGGCCTGTCTGTCTAGATTCTTCTTGGCCTCTCTGAGCATGCATTCCTTCTTTCTGGGTATAGGGCAGGGCCCTCTCTGGAATGGGGGTCTTATAGCCTACAGTCAAACAAGGTAGGTCAGATAATTTCTTTATGGCCAGTTTTTACACAGAAAGGCAAAGGGAAAGTTAGAGTAATATTTTTAGGTTTTATGGTTGGCTTTGGGGAAAAGGGGTTCTGGTTTCTATGACCCTTCTCGGGGAATAGGATTTTAGTTTCTATGGCTAGTCTTGGGAAAGACTGAGACTGAGAGATAGAAAGGCAGGAGAAAGTCAGAGAAAAACTTTTGCTTCTGAGGATATTTCTGAGGCCTTCATTTGGGGTATTGTTTTCTGAGCCTCAACAGTTCTTAGCTAATCATGAAAGAGGCTACCTGGAAATGCTGGGCATGTACATAGTTGAAATCTCCTTAAAGTCATGCTGTTGAAGGACGTCACAAAAAACCACTGTGAATATTGATTGTCTTCATGGTCAATGCACTCTTGAAGTATAGTATCTCACAAGGTCTATACTGGACAAACACATGACTGCATGTGCTGGGATATGTTCTGGAAAGTGTCTAAAGGATAGGGCTGAGTCTAATGTTTTGTTTATTAAACTGTTACAGTAAATAGTACCATTTAATAAGGAGACCTGAGTTCTAGTCTCCTTTTAGACGTAATATTTGGCAAATAACCCAACATTTATGTGAAGGATGTTTCCTCATCTGCATGACAAGAAGGCAGGAATACCCAGAGCCCACCCACAACCTGAAGATTTTCAGGGATTGCTTGCAGATGCCTGGGCATTACTTAGTCTGTCATTCTTCCAGGGTTGCTCACCTTCGCCCAGATGAGCTCACTGGGTGGGAGACCTTTATCTACCAGGACCTAATTCATGACAGTTGTTATATCATTGTTTGTTGAGCAACATGAAGCTCTTCCCTCTTCTCCTTCATTGTCATCTTCTATTTCTTCTCATGATGGCATGGAGAGCTGTGGTACCCTGGTGTCTCCTTCATCTCATCCTCCCTTCTATTCCTCCTCTCCCTTTCCTCTAGAAACTAGAAGTGATCTTTGACTTCTCTCCTCCTCACTTCCTTTAAACAATCCAAAGCCCTGCTGGCTTAACTTGCTGAAGTTTCTCAATAAGGTTCCTTTGGGAGTCTCTTGTCCCTTCTCCCGAGGCTTTAGTCCAGGCCTTTTGTTGTAATTATTATTAACAGCTTAATTAAGATATAATTCACATATGGTAAAAGCTAAGTTTTAAAGGACAAAATTCAATGGTTTTTAGTATATTCGTAGAGTTGTGCAACCATTACCATCTAATCCTAGAACATTTCAGTATCTAAAAAGAAAGCCCATACCCATTAGCCATCCTCCCTTTTTCACCAACCCCACCAGACCTAGGCAACCAATGATCTAATTTCTGTCCTGTGGATTTCCCTATTTTAGACATTTCATATAAGTGGAATCATACTACATGTGGCCTTTTATGTCTGGCTTCTTTCACTTAGCGTACTGTTTTCAATGTTCATCCATGTTGTACTATGTATTAGTATTTTATTCCTTCTTATGGATGAATAATATTCCGTTGTATGGATATATCACATTTTATTTACTCATTTATCAGTTGATGGACTTTTGCACTGTTACCGCTTTTTGGCTGTTATGAATAATGCTTCTTTGAACATTCATGTACAACTTTTAATGTGGACCTATGTTTTCTTTTGGGTATACAGCTATGAGTAGAATTTCTGGGTCATATGGTAACCCTATGTTCCAAGTGACTGTACCTGTTTATCTTCCCACCAGCAATGTTGTGAGAGTTCCAATTTTGCTCACCCTCTTGTCAGTTTCCTAAATGTGCTTTCTGTTTTTCAAAGAGCCATGAGAATAGGATTTATCTAAAATTCCTATCTGAGCATGTTGCTTCCTTGATTAAAATGTTGATCCAGACATCCACTGCATGAGCTTTAGCTCCCCTGCTTGGTATAGGGAGTCTACTTGATTTGGCTCCGGCCCACTTTTCTAGCCTCTTCTCTCTCATGTCCCCACCTCTCAGCTTACACTCCAGAAAAAAGGAACCACTTATACCTTCCTCACACAGCATAAATATATCTTATGATAGCACTATTCTGTAAAAGGAGGCTGGTTACTTGGTATATTAGTCAGGAATCTCTCAATAACAAGTGACCTAAACTCAACTCAAAATAGTTGAAGCAAGAATTAAAAGGGGGTGATATATCAGCTTATAAAACTGGGAAGTTGAAAAGATATGTCTGAATCCAGAGAATCAAACAATTTTACCAAGCCACTGTCCTTTTCCTTTCATCAAGTTTGTTTTCCCCTCTTTTGAGTCTCTTATCAGCCAAGCAGGCTCTACTTACATGTTGGCAAAGATGGTCCCTGGAGTCTTCTATGGGCTTAGCAACATCAGCAGCAAGAGAGTTTCTGAGAGTTCTTACACAAGGAACTCTGTGATGGTCCCAGCTTGAATCACATGCCCACTCCTGAACCAACCACTATACCCAGGGACATGATTGGCAGGGCCTCAGGTCAAATGCCAGGGATGGAGTCAGCCCCACTTAAACCATAGCCTAAACGGCTCTGTTAAAGGAAGGAGAGAGGGGTATGGATAGGCTAAAACAATAGGCATCCATTACACTTTGTTTTGACCATTCTGTTTCCTAGAAGCAACTGTAACAATGCAGAAAGGTCCACCCCAGCCCAGGTATCTACCTATCTGTAGGAGCCCTTTAATTCAGAATTTTCTGAGAACAAAAATTTTGTTGACAATAACTGAATTTAACCTTAGAATAAGAATTATGTATAGTTATTATAGCTTTAAGTTAAGCATATTTTGTTTTGTTTTTATAGAACTTCACATACAATATAGTGGGCTATTGAAAACAGTTTCCAGCTCCACTTCACTAAGGGGTTAGAGAGAACCCAGTCTATTCTGGCCCAATTTGGATTCATCTTCTTGCATTTGACACATTTCTCTGATCCTTTCAGTGTGGTCCATTATGTTCTTGTCCCACATAGGACCATGCGGGATATCACTCCACTTTGTCAAGGTCTCTTCTCCCAGCCTTTGTACTTTACGTATAGTCTTTAGTAATTGCTTTGCTCAAGAAGGCTGCTTTTTCCTGTCCATACTGGAAAATTCTTATCATTATTTCTTATCCTCTTGACAAAAGTGTCTTTCTGTTTGTTTGGGTCTGTAGATTTTCCTTCTTCCTGTACAATCTCTGCCTTAAGTTGTTGGCCAGCTGCCTTTGGCTTCTGAATTTACCTGCTGCTTTCTGCCTCTTTGGGGCATTAAAAGGAGACCCCCTCTATTCCTTTTGGCAGCATGTATAATGTCCTAATGGGGTACAAGCTGAATCAGATTCCCCTTCTGTGCAGAATTAGGGTCTTAGTAGCACTCCCATGACATTCTCCCTGGGTGTAGCAGCTCAATCACAGCATTGATGACCAGCTACCCAGATGAATACAAAGATTCTCAAATGTTGATTCAATGAACAGATTTATGTTTAGCCTCAGAAAAATTCTAATAGGCCAGTCTTCTGCATAGATTTAGGTACCAGGGTTCTAGGAGTCCAGTGGCAGAAGAGAGCTGGAAGTCTCAACATTCAGTATGTAAAAGCATTCACTTGCTTTTCCGTTTTTGGCTCAGTACCACTCAGTTCTGGCTGATTACAGGCAGAATTTTCTAGAAAATCTGGCTCTAGAGTTGGGGAGGAAAATCTGGGGATTTGACTGCTGCTTAAGTATTAGGTTATTAAGTATGAAATGTCTGATTTCCTTAAGTACTAAGTTAGTTGATATCACTGACATTTCACTTTGACACTTCTTGTTTTATTTTTATTGTGAAGGTACATTCTCATTCTTTCAACCACACGTTTTGGCTTGTGATTCTCTTTCAGATTTTTTTAGGGCAATTTTTGTGAAATCATGGATAAGTCAAAACTGCATGTTATTTTCAAATATGAGTTCCATTGTGGAACCAATGCTGCTCAGACCGCTCTAAATATCAACAAAGTGTTTGGAAAGGATGTGGCTAATGAACACACAGTATGTCGATGATTTGAGAACTTCTGTTCTAGTGATTTTAATCTTAAAAATGAGCCACATGGGTAACCTGAGACCAAGGTGGATAATGATGAGCTGAAATCTGTAGTGGAAGTGAATCCATCTCAATGTACGTGTGAATTAGCAGCAAGGTTTGATGTTACTATTCCAACAATATTAGATCATTTGAAACAAATCGGCAAGGTAAAGAAGCTGGATAGATGGGTTCTGCATGAATTAAATGAGCTTTAAAAGAGAAATCGTCTTGAAGCTTGCCTTTCTTTGCTGTCACAACATAAAGGCAAACCATTTCTATACCATATTATTACATGTGGTGAAAAATGGACTGTTTTTGACAATTGCAAGTGTTTGGCACAATGGTTGGATAAAGATGGAAGTGCCAAAACACAGTACAAAACTGAATATTCATCAAAAAAAGCTAATGCTTTCTGTTTAGTGGTCCAGTGCTGGTATTATCCACTACAGCTTCATGAAACCTGGTCAATTGATTACAGTGGATGTCTCCTGCAACCAAATGGACAAAATGAGAAGGATACTTGCGATTAAGCAGCTGAGATTGGTCAATAGAGATAGGCCAATCTTCTTGCAAGACAACGCTCGACCATATGTTGCACAAACAACACTGCTCAAAGTACAGAGGCTGGACTTGGAAACTCTCTGTCATCCACCATATTCACCAGACCTTGCACCAACTGACTACCACTTCTTCCAGGCTTTGGACCACTTCTTACAAGGAAAAATATTTATTCTCAACAAGCTGTGGAAAAACGCCTTCTGCAGTTTCATTGCCACTCACTCTCCAGGCTTCTTTGCTCCTGGCATAAACAAGCTACCATTAAGACGGCAAAACTGTGTTGATAGTTTAGGCACATACTTTGATTAATTGTACTGCTTCTTGTTTGACATATAATAAACTTTTGATTTGAAATTAGGCATTTCATATTTAATGACCTAATAACTTATAAGAAATTCACCTGTTTTAGATCTTCCCTTACCCACATTTTCAGAGCTTTCTGGGCCTGTCAATTTCTGAGTCTTTGCAGAGGGGTAGAGGGTTGGTATAAATCAGATTCCTTCTCATTTTTCCCCGTTGTAATTTAGGATTTAGCTTTCTCAGTTCTGCTAAATCTGTTACCATTTTTCCTCCTGCTTTCCTGTTATCAAAATCTTTTTGTGCTTATCTTCTCTCTCTTCCTTATCTCCTTTTCTCTTTCTTCACAAAACATTTATGCCTTTAAAAAAAATCCCCTTGCTGTCATTTTATTGGAGTTTCAGGAGGGAGAAAAAGTAAATGTACGTATTCAATCCACCATTTTTACCTCGTTGTCCTTTTCATATATTACCTGCTTATAGTATAAATGAATAAAAATAAGAAATAAGAAAAAATAAAATAAGTACAAAAAATAAATTCATTAATGTATATCATCTTTCTTGTACTGTATATCCGATTTTCTTTTAAAATTTATTTTTACTTCCCTGACCCAGGACATCGTAGTTGTGCATATAATGTAGGAAATTTCCAGCAAGAAAGATAGCTTCTCTTTTTAAAGACAAGGCCTTGCTCTGTTGCCAGGATAGAGTGCAGTAGTGTCATAATAGCTCATTGCAGCCTCAAACTCCTCAGCTCAAGTGATCCTCCTGCCTGAGTCTTTGGAGTTGCTGGGACTACAGGCGTGTGCCACTATACCCAGAGAATTTTTCTATTTTTTGTAGAGATGAGGTCTCACTATGTTGCTTAGGCTGTACTTCACTATTATGTGGGATTTTGTGTACTGTAATCTGGGACTATATGAGATCTACCCAATGTGAATAACACCTTAAATTTTCTGTTTTTCAGATCTTCCCTTTCCATAGTGTAATATTTCTGATTACTATTTTCCTATATCTTCCCATTGTGATTAAAATGAAATTAATGAAGGGTTGTAAATTTGTAGAATTCCCTGGCAGTGTCAGAGAGAACATACAGCTGCATAAAAGAATTAGAGTCTAAATGCATACATGGCATAATGGAATGGACACTAGATTTTCATATTCTTTGAGGTTGGGGTTGGTCCTCTCAACAGCTTCAGAAATTATTTGTTCCAACAATCCTCTGTTGCTCACAATATTTCATATTTGGAGCTTCCTTCAGACCTCAGCACACAATTATCTTATTTGACTTATAGGAACACCTAGTTTGATCACCTTTTCTATTAGACTTAGCATTGAATTAATCTTGGCTATTTTCAACAACTAACACACAACAAAAATTTACCAACTTTGAAGGTAATTTTTAAATAGAAGCTCAGATACTGATTCTTAAAATGAGATCCCAAAATGTTTGTGGCAATAAGAGCATTTTTAAGGCTGTACTTTCCTGGGGAGTTGGGGAGAGAATGACATTTGGAAAGGAACCAAATTTACTGGACATATTAGTTCTGTTGTGATCTTTTTGTCAGTTGGGTAACCTGATTTTATAGCCACCTTCTGAGTAGCAAGGTCTCTAGCAGCTACAGGAAGCCATGTGAATCCCAGGGATTATGGACACAACTGTTGCTGTTTAACATTTGTGAAGAACCAAAGTGTCCTCACAAGATATGTCTCCTAAAAAGATATGTATACACCTCTGCCTTTAAGTGTGTGTACTCATCTCTAATAAAGTCCTTGCACACAATAGGTGCTCAAAAAAAAGTGGAATGAATGATTCTATCTCCTTACCCTCCAACTAAGGTACTTTATTATTGATGCTTTTATCTATTTATACTCTAAGGGAGAAGATCCACAAAACTCCTCGTTGAGGTCATCCCCAGAGTTGACCAGTTGACTTTCTTGGATTCTAGAGTAATCCTTTGAGATTCAGATATTCTTGCCAGTGGAGGGCCTGGAATGACTCTAGACATCCAGACATTCTTAGAAGTGACCACTATTTTCAAGTCTTTCCTATTTGGACTCTAATCCTTGAATTCATGTTACTAAGGCTCATCCCAGGTTGATCCTTGGATGAATCCAAGAAGCAAGTATGCCTGTGTCATTACTGAGTCAAGCCAGCAACCCACAGGCCCTGTTAGTTCTTCATTATCGACAAAGCCTCCCTGTTGTCAAGAGAAAAATGTGTAATGATGACCTAGCAATATGGCGAGCTCTGTCCTGAGATGCTGAGAACACAAATATAGAGAAGGCACATTCTTGCCTTCAGCATAGTTGACTTAATAGTACACATGGAATGGACTACAAAGGAACATGACAAAGAGTATCCTAAACATTTATTCTCTCTTTTTGACTATTTCCTGCCATACTTTCAGAATACTGATTTTAGTCTCTCAATGAATTTTTGCCTAGACTTTGAATATGTCTTCCTAACTCTAGTCTTTGCTGACCTCATATGATTCTTTACACCAGAGTTATGTTTATAAAATGTCAAGATGATCATGTCACTCTCATGAATACAAATCTGTGCCTGTTCCTCATTGCCTATAGGACAAAATCCAAAGCTTTTAGTGCAGCAGGCAAGTCTTTTCATAATTGGCCCAAACTAACTATTCTCATTTTTTTGCCCACCATTTCCCCTCACACATCCTAGACTGCTGCCAGCCTGACATTGTCCTAGGCTTATGCATGATGGTTGGTCTTTGTACCTCCTCTTCTCCATGGTTAAAAGCCTTCATCACCTGGTAGTCTCCTCCTCACCTTTCAATCCCCAGCCCAGGTGCTTCCTCTTTGAAGCCTGCCTGGCCTCTGCCAAGCTGGTGGTTGCTCCATCCTCTTGCTCCCACAACTGGATGTTATTATCTCTTTATAAGAAGCTATGCTCTCATTTTTATGCTAGCAGTGCTGTCTGACCTGCTAGACTGTGAACTTTTGAGGGGATGGCATGAACCTTACTCATTTTTGTATCCCTAGCTTGTCACATGATATGATGTCTGGCTCATGGAGTGTGTTCAGTGTTTCCTGAATGAAGGACTCTATTAGTCAGAAATGCATTTGATTATGAATAGCAAATACATAAACATGTTTAGTGGCTTAACCCAGAGTTTTTCAGCCTCTACATTATTGACATTTTGGACCAGATAAAGCCTTGTTGTGAGAAGCTGTCCTATGCCTTGTAAGATGTTCAGCAGCATCTTCCCTGGCTTCTACTTACTAGATGCCAACACCGGCTCCCTAGATACTGTCAAATGTCTCCTGAGGTGCGGGGGAATGGCCTAAGTTGAGAACCACTGACAAATAGATCGTTTGTTCGTTCTCACATAGAAAGAAATTGAGAGGTAAGCTATTTCTAGCATTAGCTCAGCTGTTCAATGATGTCATCAAGGACCTGGACACCTTCTGACCTTCTGTATCACTTTTCACTATCGTTAATGTGTGAGATGGCTTATATTACCATGATCGTGAGATAGCAGCTGCCCCTCCAGCTACATCTGCACCACTTTTATCAGGAAAGAAAACATTTTTCTGAAGCCACTTCACATATAATTCATTGGCCTGACCTAGATCCCATTTCTAGCTGCAGGGAGGTTCTTAGAACTGGGGAATAGGACTAGGGCTGGGTACATTATCATTCAAGGAAAAATCGGTGTTCAGTTAGCCAGGGAGAAGTGAGTGTGGAAGTGGGAGAGACAGCTAATCATGTTTCTCACAGAGAAGAAATCTAATATTTATTAATTAAATGGGGGAGTGACTGAATGAATATTAAATAAATACTTCTAGTTCCTCACAACCCATTCATTTCTTACTCCTTGCTACCTGGCTTCTTCCTCAACATTGTCGTTTAAGCATTAAGAGGTGTAGAAGTGCCTGAAGAGAAGCAGGTGAGATTCTGGGAACCTTCTAATTCCGTGGCCATGGAAAAGATGTGTTTGCAGTTTTAAGCCTATAACACATTCTTTAACTTTTGCAAAATAAACTGAATAGCAGCAGTTATCACTGTGAAAAGTGCCTATGAGGACATAGTCCCCAATATTCCCTTACAGAACCCCAAGGTTGGTGCTGGTGGATAGGGCAGGGTTGAGAGAGAAATCAGCAGTACGGAAGAATCTAGATCTGAAGAAAGGCTGAGACTCAAACTTCCATTTTGAATGAATAAAAGCCTCTACTTTTTTTCACTGGGTAGTCAACAGTGAATAAAAAACAAGAAACAAAAAACCTCCAGGACATCACTGGATTTTTCTTTTCACCTGTAACTATATAGGTGAGAGTCTGATATAAATAGATCTTAATGTGTCATTCAGGTGAGCTAGTATATCTGCAGCAAAGTGAACAGCATCCTCAATTCCCTGGAAATCGATTTACATGGTAGTAAGGGACATGTTAAGAGACAATAGGGAGGATAATGGGCAATTTCAACATTATGAGTAAAATATATTGCATGCCTGTGTGCACAATTTCCACATGTACCTTCTAGGGGCAGCAGTTGCATGGTGGTGGTCTCTGGGAGGGGATCTCTAACAAGTGCTATCCTTGCATACTGTCATTCCCACCCATTTTTCCTTGTTTAGCTGAGAGAATGAGTTGCTCCCGCCTCCCCAACTATGGGTGTGTGTGTTGGTGCCTTTTAGGTAGTTTCTGCATTAGAATATTAGGGAGGTGAAACCTTGGATGACTTCTTTTCTCTCTTAACTCTTACATTACCATTATAACATTGGTTAGTGCAATAAACAAAAAAAAAAACTTTTAAAAAGTGCCTTTTACAATATCATTGAAAGACTCTGAGAGATGGCTTGATCTGATTTCCTCATTTACAGGTGAAGAGTCTGAGGCCAGAGAGGTGAAATAGCTTCCCCAAGGTCCCATCTCTAAGAATTGGCAATATCAGTCTCTCTAGGTTGTTGTAGACTGAAGAGAATTTCTTAGGGGCAGGATGGGTTTAAGTTGATATTGCAGGCTGAGGAGGCTTCCTAATTTGCCTAAGGCAATTGAGACAAAATCCCAAAACTAATTCTTTTAAGGCTCTGCCTTTCTCATGAAGCCCACACTGCTGTCAACTGCGTTTCACATATTCAGTTATCATAAAAATCATTTCTGTAGTTGCTAGCTATGCAAATTTATCCAGGTAGCTATGGTGGTGATTTGAAAAGTAGATACAGGGGGTAATATCAATCACACTGTTCTGCAAAGATACCGAATGGTGGCAATAATAAGTCCAGGCTATATTTCCTGATTTCCCTAATGTTCGCTGTTATGTGCATCCTCATGAGATAATTGAGTCATAGGGTAGAAGAAATAACAAAGGAAAACAAGAAGAAAAATGTTATGAAGGTGTTAGACAATTTCTGGCCATTTGGGTTGGCTTCCCAGCTTACCCTGTGGAAATCAATGACTGAATTAAAACTCTATGTCCTTGCTTGGGGATTCCTTAAAACAAATATTGATGGGGCTAACTTATGTTGGAAAATGATAATAATGAAGATGCACAAAGAAAAAAGAATGAAGAAAATAATGAACAACATGGAGAAAAAGGGGAAGAGGAGAAGTGGAAGAAGGAAACCTCCCAACACAGGGATGGCAAATCCATGGCCTGTGAGCACTACATCACTCTCCAGTCCCAGCTGCAGACCTGGCTCCTCAATCAAGGCATGTCTCCTTCACAGGCTGGATGTGACCTCAGAATTCCTCCC
Organism: Lemur catta; assembly: GCF_020740605.2. Classification (NCBI taxonomy): domain Eukaryota; kingdom Metazoa; phylum Chordata; class Mammalia; order Primates; family Lemuridae; genus Lemur; species Lemur catta. The sequence continues at coordinate 55,340,324 of NC_059135.1, read as the reverse complement.
AACACAGTGCTTCACGAAACCACTGCCCTGTCCATGAGCTGACCCCCAGTTGACCTCTTAGCCATTCTTGTAGCATATTCTAGCTACTTTATAGTAAATACCTGCCTATCCTTGAGCACCAGGGTTTAGATTTGACTCAGAGAAAAGATTCCTATCTACTTTCCTCACACATTTGGTTGGGAGAAGAGAAAAATAGATTTTTCTCAAAGAAAGGAAAGGAAGAAGGGAGAGATGGACGTTTATTTATTGAGCACCTGCCTATGGCAGGCTTCATGCTAGGTTTTTACCAATATCATCTCACTTAACGCTGGTAATAGCCGCCTCATAATAGATGATATTATTCTGCTTTTACAAATGAGGAAATTGGCTCAAAGTCACACAGAGAGTATGTGGTTGGTACAGTCAGGATATAAAATGAGGGTCTATCTGTTTTCAAAGCCCATCCTCAAAATAAATAAATGAGACAGTTGAACACATCTGAATATTCATTGTGAAATCAATCTGTAGAATTCAGTCAGAAAAAAATCCATTAATAATTTTCTTAATTGTAAAATAGAATAATCAGTTCTAAGTTTAGCTTTTATTACAAATTAATTTGTGAATAAATTCATCCTCAATTTCCAAGTCCCAGTGTCATTGAGTTTTTTCCCCTTTAGAAAGGCCTCTTATTTAAAGTTTATGAAGGGGCAGCATCAGCAGCCTCGGAAACATTTATTAAGCACCCATTATGTGCAGAATGCTGTAGTGAGTAATACTGCATCAGAAGGAATTTATAATTTCAGGACTTTTGCAACCTAATAATAGTACAGATCAATGTGATTTCTTATCCCAAGGCCCAAATTTAGGAGTCTTCCTAAGGATATAATGAATATAATGGCTTTTTTTTTCTGGCAGCAGATGGTGGCCAGCTGTTCTCTCTCTTTACTCAAAGCGAAACACGAAGGGAAAAAATTGAAGTAAGGGGGCTTATAGTAAATATAAGAGAGACTTAATAAATTAAATCTGGATTTTTATACACACAAAGGGAAATGGGCAATTGGGAGTAATTATCATATTATCCAAGCCAAAATAGCTCTGCTACTTCCATTATCTACATAAGAGAAAATTATTTATGTGGATTGAATTGTTCAGATAATTGTCCAGTAATTTGGGTGTCTGAATAGATAGTCTGGGTTGTCATTGATGTAGATTGAGGGTTCCTCAAGGAATATTTTAAAATAGGAAAAGTGTTGATGCTCTTTGCCATATGACTAGAGATGTTTCTACTTAGGTGTAAGTAATATTGATCAAATTAGTAGATCCATGATACTTTGACCAGATTTGGGCCCATTTTAATTAAACCATATGGATTTTGACCTAATGTTTAAAATTAATTTTTAGTTGCAAAAATAATGTATGAGTACCTTTTCCTCTAAAATTTTTAAGTATTACATATGAGGTTAAAATCTTTTTGTTCTACATCCCTAATTCCATTTCCCAGCATCTGCCCAACCATGGCCCCTTTCTAAAGAATAAAGGCACTGTTATTCTTTCGGTAGTTTTATCCTTTCAGAATACACACACACACACACACACACACACACACACACACACACACACACGTGTGCACAGCTAGAGAAGGAGGGGGGATTTGCATTTTTAGCTTAAGGTGAATCGTATTTTTTTTTTTTTACCAGTTGGCAACTGCTTTTCTGTTTAACAATATGTATTAGAGATAAATCCATGTTGTTCCATAGCTCTAACAACTTTTTTTAACCTCCTCATTGGAATTGTGATATTTATTTAGCCATTTCTCTACTGGTAAATACTGAAATTATTTATAATGGTTTGCTAGCAACTCTCAGTAAACAATCCTAAATATTAAACACGTGTGAGGACTTCTTTAGGGTAGATTCTGAGCAATTGACCTTTTCCAAGGGAAAATGATGTGCTCCAGAAACGCTGTAAGTCATTTGGCCCTAAGATGACAGACGGACATGGGAGCCAGTTTCTTTACTCAGATAGACTGTGTCACTGGATAGAAGTCACTTCACTTCCCTGGGATTCTGTTTCTCTGTTCTGTTTCTCCTGAAGGGCTTGTTAAAATGCAGATCGCTGGGCCCCCACCCTCAGAGTTTCTGATTCAGCAAGAGAGAGAATATGTGTGTGTGTGTGTGTGTGTGTGTGTGTGTGTGTGTGTGTGTGTGTGTGTGAGAGAGAGAGAGAGAGAGACAGGGAGACAGAGAGGGAGAGAATTTGCATTTTAAAGAAGTATCCAGGCGATGCTGCTGCTGCTGCTGCTGCTGACCAGTATGCTACACTGAAAGCCCCTGTTTTAGGTGTATGTTGAGGACAGTATCCTATGAAAGATATCATAGTTGAAATTCTGAGAGCCCTAACAGACTATCTAGGGAAATTTGAGGAGTCTTCCAACTTATTATCCAAATATAAGACAGTAACCCAAGATTTGTCACAGTAACAATATTGAAATAATTATAAACCCAGTTTTAAAATCACAGAAGCAATTCTTTTATTCCAAGGAAGAAGTCCACATAGCATCTTTGTTAGAAGGAATCTTAAAGGGCCATCCAGTCCAACTACCTGGCTAGAATTTCTTCAACACCATTCTTGATTTTGTCAACAAACTTCCTGTTGAACAGTTCCAAAGTCTAAGAATTCACTCCCTGGCTCCCGGGGAAGCCCCTTCTGTGTTTATAGATGTCTACTCACCACCATGTCCTTTCTAACTCTGACCAAAACCATCCTTCAGAAACTTCTAAGCATCCATCCCAGTTCTACCTTGTGGGCCTTACTGAACAAACTGTCTCTCTTCTCCACTTGATGGCAGTGAATTATCATGTTCCCCTAAGTCAGTGTTTCTCATACTATACAGCATGTCAAAATTGCTATAGGGGCTTATTAAAATATGGATTCCTAAAGCCCAAGCCCAGAGATTCTATGTCTGGAGGGTGACCCAGGAATCCACATCTTTTATGAAATCTCCAGGTGATTCATTCTTTCTTTCTTTCCTTTCTTTTCTTTCTTTCTTTTCTTTCACAGAGTCTCACTTCATTGCCCTGAATAGAGTATTGTGTGGCATCAGCCCAGCTCACAGCAACCTCAAAATCCTGGGTTCAAGGGATCCTCCTGCCTCAGCCTCCCTAGTAGCTGGTACTACAGGTGCACACCGCCACACCTGGCTAATTTTTCTATTTTTAGTAGAGATGGGGTCTCATTCAGGCTAGTCTTGAACTCCTGACCTCAAGTGATCCTGCAGCCTTGGCCTCCCAGAGTGCTAGGATTACAGGGGTGAGCCACCTCTCCTGGACTCCAGGTGATTCTTATGCAGATCGTTTGCACGTGGTAGTTTAAGAGACCTTGCTAAGTCTTTTTGTTTCTAAGCTCAATGCTCCCTGCCACTTCAGCAGTTTCTCATATGACATGGCTTAAATTTCCTCACTATCCTTGTTGCTTAAAGCTGCCTGCCAAAATACACTTCCAAAATATACTCACTGACCCCCTCATTTTTCTTTATAGCACTTATCCCTATCCAGAATCATGTCCTTCATATTTTTGTTTAATGTTAGTCCTCCCCACTAGAATATAAGCTTCATGAGGGCAAGGAAATTGTCTGCACTGCTCACTCATGTCACTCAGCACTTCTCCCATGCCTGGCACATCGGTAGATCCTACATAAAGTTTTATTTTATGAACAAATAAATGGAGATGAAAAGCTGATTTAATTTAGAAAGTGAAGAATGGGGACAGCATGGTTATACCAAAGCCCTGAAACTATACAGAATAAATGATCTATTCTAAAAGAAGAAATTTGCTTAAAGTTTTTAGAAATAAAAAAATGTTTCAGTCCATATAATGAACCTTGAAAAAAAGTTTTCACTATTGACTTAGGTCTGTGCAAATTTCTATGCAGAGGTACAGATGTTTTGTATTCCTTTGAGTGCAAAACTCAAATTGGAGGGATGAATCAAAGCAGAGCTCATTCATTATAAGAAGGGATTTCAAACCCATCTTTAGAATATATGAATCCTTTCCTAATGTAAAAATACAGGAGCAGATGAGAAGTGCAAATTTATAATGTAAGGGGTTACAAAAATATAAGCAATCTCCAAGGCTAATACAATTTTTATCTAAAATGAGTGACTCTTCTCCCCTCCAGTAATAAAAGTAATCATCAGAAAAAAACAGAGGAATTAAATTTATTCTATATATTGTTCATTGTCAGAGAACATTACTGAAAATAAAAGTCCAGCCCCTTACATTAAGGAAATGAAAATTAAAACCACAGTTGAGTACCGTTTTATACCTATTTTGGTGATAATCAATAAGTCTCATAATTCCTTATATTGTCATGGATAGAGTAAGACTTTCATACTCTAATGGTGAGGTTATAAATCAGTGTAATACTCTAATCTCTTCGGAAAACAGTTTGAGTTTCTTAGTAAAGTCTAACCTGAACATATTCCAGGAATATTTCCACTTCAAAGGTTGTAAGTAGAAAAATGGCAGTATTTTTGAGCCTACTAGGCCTTTTAGGACTGCTTGGTAGCGTTATGTCTACCTACGTATGAATTCTTCCTGCCTCAAAACCTGCCCATATGTGTGTGCCCCTTTGGGTCAAACCTCTATAGTATAGATTTTTGTACTTCTTTCTTTCTCTTGTTAAAAGATAATGTTCAGAAGAAGATAACATCATGACATGAATGTGTTAAAAGAATTTATTTTACGAGATATGAGGGAACCAGGCAGATGTTATAAGTTCAAAGGAAAAGTCAAAATAGCACAGCTTATGTGAAATAAAGGAATGTTGAGATAAATTGCAAATGGAGATAAAACTGGTTTTCCACAGTGGGGAGGAAGTCAATTAAAATCATCACCAGACTGGATAGAATTTATGTATCTATCAGTTGCCTGGAATTTAGAAAGAGTTGCAAAGAGGATGAACAGGACTAGAATCTGATAACCCAGAAGGGTATATCAAAGATGATATATAGAGCTTTCTACTGAAACACAAATGTCTTACCAACACACTAGTCCAAATAGAATATTCTTTGGATCTCTCACACATCTATCAAAGAGAGCTTGACAGCTGGTGCTCAGATATAAGAAATGGACACTTCTAAATCAAAAGTCTAATCAGATCCCTATAGACACCTGCAAGTTCCAATGAGGTGAAAGGTGCTGGAGCAAATTTATTTATTAAGTCATGTTTTATGACCAAGAATATGGTCTATCACGGTAAATGTTTCATGTACACTTGAGAACAGTATGCATTCTGTTGTTGTTGATTGCAATGTTCTATAAATGTGCGTTAAGTCAAATTGGTTGTTGAAGACTTCTGTGTTCTTGATGATTTTTCTGCTTACTTGTTCTGTCAATTATTGGAAAGAATATTGAAATCTTGGACTATAATTGTGGATTTGTCTATTTCTCCTTGCAGTCCCATCAGTTTTAGCTTCATGTATTTTCAAGCTCTGTTATTAGTTGCAAAAATGTTTAGGATTTCTTAGATCCTCTTGATGAATTGAACTCTTTATCACTGTAGTAGTTTCTTATTTTTTATATCCCTGGTAGTTTTGGTTTTTTCCTCTGAAATCTACTTCGATATTAATACAGGTGGTCCAGTTTTCATTTGGCTAGCGTTAGAATGATATATCTTTTACTTTTGACTTATTTGTGTCTATATATGTGCATGTTGGGTAAGTAGCTTATAGTTGCATTTCACTTTTTTTTACCTTGTCTGAAATTTTCTGCCTTTAAATTAGAATGTTTTGACCATTTACATTTCACATAATTATTCATATGATTAGGTTGAATATATCATTAGGCTATTTATTTCCTATTAGTCTCATCTGATCCTTGTTTCCTCCTCCTCTTCTTGTTCCTCCTCCTTCTCTCTCTTTTCTTCTTTTTCAGGATTTATTGAGTATTTTGTGTAATTTCATTTTATCTTCTTTGCTGACCTATTAGCGTAGCTCTTTGCTTTGTTATTTTAGGAGTTGCTTTATGATTTATAGCATACGTCTTTACCTTATCTTAGCCTACCTTCAAACGATATTATACCACTTCACATACAGTATGAGAATCTTACAGTAGTCTACTTCAATTTCTTTTCTCCTGACCTTTATACTGTTGTTGTCATACATTTAATTTATCTATATGTTATAAACCTCATAATACATTATATTTTTGTTCAGTCAAGTATATTTTAAACAGATTTAAATAATAAGAAAAACATCTTATATATTTACTGACATAGTTTCCCTAAGTTACCCTTCATTCCTTTATGTAGATCCACATTTTCATCTGGTATTATTTTCTTTCTGCATGAAGGACTTTCTTTAACATTTCTTATAGTGCAAGTCTTCTGGTGATATATTCTTTCAGCTTTTGTATGTTTGAAAAAGTCTTTATACTGCCTTTATGTTTGAAAGATATTTTTACTGGATATAGAATTATTTATATTTCACTACTTTAAAGATTTAGCTCTACTGTCTTTTCATTTGCATTGTTTCTGCTGAGAACTCTGATGTCGTATTTATCTTTAGCCATCTAAATGTAACTTGTCTTTTTTCTTTGATTGCTTTTTAAGATTTTCTCTTTATCATTTGTTTTGAACAAATTTGATTTGATGCCCTTTGGTGTAGTTATCTTCAAGGTTTTTTGTGGTTGGAATTTATTGAGTTTCTTGGATCTGTTGGTTTTTCCTTTTCAACAAATTTGGAAATTTTTAAGTCATTATTTCTTCAAATAATATTTTTGTCCCCTTCTTTTTCCTCCGTTCCTCCAGGGACTCCAATTACATGTATTAAGGCCCCACAGTTCATGGATGGTCTTTTATATTTTTTAAATTATTTTTTCTCAGTGTTTCATTTTCTATGGTTCCTACTGTTGTGTCCTCTCTGCCTTCTCTTTAAGGTCCTGCTGCTTCTGGAGGAAAGTCTGGAAGTTTTGGGGAGACCTGACAGTCTTTGTTTCTTTTTCCATGTTGGAAAGCCAATTTGGTCATTACAGTTTCTTAGACTTAATGTTGGTCATTCTGAGTGGAACCATGAATATGACCAAAAAACCTTCCTCTTGCTGAGATAGACCAGGTTTCATAGGACAACTTTGGTGCATTTATACCAAATGTCTCTTTCTCTACTTTGTCTTACCAAAGACTTTCTTCATTTTGCACTAAAGAGCACAAGAAAGAAGTGTGAAGAGAAGTAAAAGCTCCTGTCTTCCTCAAAGGTAATATTTATTCTTCAAGTTAAATGAGTTATATTTAACTTGAGGCTTTGAGGGTCAGTGGAGAAATTTACCACTATTAATTGGGTGAGAGATGCATGCACATTCCAAACAATAGTATTTTGTTGGGACCTTTCTATAAAGAGCACAATAAAGGGTAATATGGAAAAACCATAAAAGTCTGGGAAGTTCTTGCATCTAAGCAGACAATGTATCTAAACAGACAATGAAGTTAAAAAAAGGTCAATTATTCCCAAATTTTCAGATTTTTGTCATGTAGAAAAATTTTTATTTTTATGTAGGCAAATTCATCAATTGTTTCTTTTCTGGTGAGAAGTAGCATTTAACTTTACTCTTTTTTGTTTCTTTCCCTTGCATCAAAAATTAAACTTCATTGGCAGGAGTCATATCAGTTTTTAAAAAAGAAAAATTAATGAATGACCTGGAAGTCAACTTAAATAATAATTTTAGCCTTTGTCATTTACTTTTTATCATCTTGGATAAGTCATTTTATGTCACTGAGAGTGGTTTTCTTCATCAGTAGAAAGGAGACTTAATAACCTAAAGAGATCTTTTGTTTTAAAATAAGTCCACAAATTATTTGATACTCCCTCCCTTCAAGAGATGGAACTTAAATCCTCTTCCATTGAATGTGATTGGGACTTAGTGACTTGCTTCTAACAAATAGAAGAATATGGAAGTAATGATGGTGTGTCATTTCTAAGCCTAAGTCATAAAAGGCATAGCAAATTCCTCAATGCCCTCTCTCTCCCGGCCCCCCCACCCCCCGCCGTCTCTCTGTGATCCCTTGTTCTGAGGGGATCCATATTCTATGTCATGAAGCAGTTCAAGCAGTCGTCTGTTTTGTGTTTGTGTGTGTGTGTGTGTGTGTGTGTGTGTGTGTGTGTGTATGTTTTGAGACAGAGTCTTGCTCTGGGGCCCTGGGTAGAATGTAGTGGCATCATCATAGCTCACTGCAACCTCAAATTTCTTGGCTCAGGTGATCCTCCTGCCTCAGCCTCCCAAGTAGCTAGAACTACAGGCAGGCACCAGGACTCCTGGCTAATTTTTCTATTTTTAGTAAAGACAGGTTCTCACTCTTGCTCAGCCTGGTTTCCAACTCTTGAGCTCAAGCAATCCTCCTGCCTCAGCCTTCCAGAGTGCTAGGATTACAAACATGAGCCACCATGCCCGGCCTTCAAGCAGTCTTCTGGAGAAGCCTGTGTGGCAAGGAGCTGAGGCCTCCTTCCAACAGCCAGTGAGGAACTGAGGCTTCCTACCAACAGTCATATGAGTGAGTCATCTTGGAAATGGATCCCCAGTGCCATTCAAGCTTTCGGATGACTGCAGCCATGGCTGACATCTTGACTGTCATCTCATAGGAGACCCTGGGCCAGAACTGCCTAAATAAGCTGCTCCTGAATTCCTGACCCTCAGAAACTTTGAGATGATAAGTGTCTGTTTTTTAGGCATTAAATTTTGAGGTGATTTGTCATGCAGCAATAGAAAATGAACATATCCTAGAACCTTATAGATCCTTCCATTTTATGAGTCTATAATTTAAATGCAGAAGGATGAATCTCCAGTTGCCTGTTACTTTTACTAATACTTCCCAAATTGCTTTGCCTGGTATATTTAAAAAGTCTTCCTTGAACAGCCTACATTCCATACAACAAAACATTTTAGCAAAAAAACTTAGTGACTTTTTTCAAATAGAGATGTTTTTCAACTGGGTATTTACTATTTTGAGAGTTTTTATATTTTAATAAAATGAGACCTTGGGAAATTTATCACCTTCCATAGAGTTCTGGAACAGGAAGGGCTCTTAGGTCCTTGGAGGGCCATCAGGAGCTATGTGGATCCCTTGACATGTACGCAATGTGTTGTAATAGAAGCATTTTCTAAGATAGAACGTGTATAACTTTTACCAGATTTTCATTGAGTCTTGAGCCCCATGTCTCCCCCACAGAAAGAGTTAAGAATTACTTGTCTGGTTCCTGTTCCCACCTGTAGGAATTCAGGCACAGAGAGGCGAGTGACCTACCCACAGTTAGAGGCAGAGATCTTCTGACTGTTAACTCAGTGCTCAGACTCCAATCTGTGAGATAAATTCTACCTACAAGAGGCAGCTCAGGGAAGAACTGTTTTTGCAATGCCCTCCCATGTCCAGACCCTCAAGACAAACTTTTACATTGATTATTTTGCTATTGCATTATTTCCTGTTTGTTTAACTCATCAAGCTGCTTCAGAAAGGAGATGGAATGAGTCTCTCCGAAAAGATCTCCCCTCCTGGCAGATCTCTTGGCTTGGTTCCTTTCAGTTTCACCTTTATATTGAAGCATACAGGAGCTCAGTCAAAGTGATTTTTCACCATGGTACCTGCTGGAATCTAAAATTACTCCATGAAGGAAACACATGCTTCTCTGACTTGATTACTATAGATATGTCACATATGTTTCTTCAGTATATTTTGAAACCTTCACTTCTTTGCAGTGCTGTTACCCATCTCTTTCTGAATTAAGCTAGATATGATGATGATCATCATCATATTAATAAATTAAGAGATTTGGGTTGATGGACTAAAAATCAAAGTTATGTTCTAATATTTATATTCATTCAGAATACATTCTGCCTATTTAGAGATTAGCAGGTGTTAAGAAATACCCACAGATGCCTGAAACATAAGTATAAATCTTTGGAGGTGAGAATATACCTTGTATTCCTCTTATATCTTGCAAGGTGCTGGTCATTCCTTGGGTTCCTTTTAACTACTCCATCACCAATAGCATTGAGCATTAAGCATGAACATGCCTGCGCTGCTTAAAGCCAATAGAGCCATATTATCAATGGCTGGGCCTAAAAGTATAAGAAGTTCTTGTTTTACCACTGACTTTTCTATTTTAAGCTATCTGTACTTCAGCTTCCCCATAGACACTCACCCCATATAGATTTGTCAGCTATTCCCACCATCCCTGTGTACTCCAGGACCCAATCTTTTTGCTGTGGCCAAGGCCAAGTCAGAGAAACCATGACTAAAACTACAGTCGTGGAGAACATGGGGCTGAAGAATCTGTGCTGACACTATCAACTGCCCAGAAAGGCCTAAACTTAACTCCTGGCTGTCCATCCTCCCACTTGGCTCCAGAAGATAGCCTCTGTGAACAGGTTTCTAGGTTTGGTCAAATGATCTAGCATCATCTGGTCCACTGTTCAGGTTCAGAGAGCAACTGCCAAAGGTGGAAACAGACTCAGAGCCTTGGAAACAGTCCCAGGATTTCTAAATGCAAATGTTTCCATCAAATCCAGCATTATATCCTAACTTGTAAAACAATCTTACAGCAAGAAGATAAAGTTAAATGACTCAAGTACTGATCAGGTATGTTTATTTTTCCATAAACAGAAAGATATGGGTATAATTGGCAGGAGGAAGGGACATATTTCATATTTTGGTGATTTTTTTTGAAAAAGAAAAAACAGCTCTATATTTGAAAGTAATTTCACAATAGCACATTAGCCTTGTCTGAGGAATGGCAGAAAAACCCTTTGACAAAGAATAAGTTTATTTTTAAGCTTCCAAGGGGTTGAATTTAATTATAGATGGCAGCAAAGAGCAGAGAAAAGATCCTTGAAGTTTTCTAAAGAAAACTTAAGGTGAGATTTCATAAAAGGATAATATGTTCAACAAGTTATATTTTTTAAAAAAACAGAAGAAAAAAGAAGAAAGGAAAGGGTTGTAATGAAGAAAGGAAATGAAGTTCAGGACACATTACCCCAAAATGTGGCACCATGGCATTTGAGAAAATAGCAGAGGGAGGAAGGTCACTCTCACCTTCCCCTGCTCTCCCGAAAGCAGGTCATAAGACCCAGGAAGGATTTTCTGACCTTCCCCTGAAGCAAGACATAAAATCCTCATGTGAGGAGTACCCTCCCTATACTCAGAGAAAAGGAACATTCTTATCCTTAAGGACAAAGGACACAGAGAAGAATCTGAACAGGCTTTGCTAAATTCCCGCAGTTTATTACCATTAGATCATACTCTTTGTCCAATGCTATTTCTCCATGACTATCTATTTCTTCGTCAAAGCTGGCATAAAAATACAGAAGTTTAATTGCTACTTTGAGTCTTTATTCCCTTATGAAGGCTCCTGTGTCACCTAAAACTTATGTTAAATACATTTGTATGCTTCTTTCTTGTTAATCTGTCTTTTGTCATAGGGGCCTCAGCTGTGAATCTAGGATGAATGAGAAAAAGATATTTTTCTTCCCTTGCAGTGGTCCTCTTTGCATCTACCCAGAAACTCTTTCATCTGAAAGTTTGGAAGTACACTAAAATGATGTAATTTAAGAAAACAAATATAGTTTTGGTGATTGTATCAACACACCTACTCTATACCTTGAGTAAGACACATGGCTCAGCAGAGAGAATCAGCAGTGATAAACTATAATCATTTCTGCTGTCTACAGATGGCTTCAGATGGGATTTTGCAAAGCAGATTCAAAATATGTACAATGGGATTTTAATTATTTTTATAATAGTAATATTAACATTTAAAAATTTTTGACTTTTACTAGGAGAGCTTTCTAAATTTCAGCTTTCCAAAAGGATTAGATATTTTGATTTTGCATTCACAAGATGCAAGTATGCATTGAATATGATCTACAAAACAATATTAAAAGGGAAATATACACATTTTGCAGAAAATATGAAAGTACATAAGAGCCAAGTTAAGTATAAACTATGTATCTTTTACTACCTAGTATGCTACTATTGGTGCTTGAGAAATATTTACTATTAAAAACAAGGCGTGTCAATGGTTTCCAGAGCAATTCTGCTATACAGAATCAAATGATGATGAAAAATGCTTCATTTTACTCTTTTATTTTATAGGTATTACTACTTGGCATTCAGAGCACATCAAACACCTCCTGCTAGCAAAGAGAGCTGTGTCTCTATCTTGGAAAAGTCCAGATTAGATCACTGGGTGCTGGGAAAAACAAAGGTAGTTCTTTATTTATTGTTCAAATTGTCACCTGTGATGCTCTACTGCCTGCCTTTGTTTCTTGTCAGTGATAGCACCAGCATGAATGGCTCTGTAACTTGTGTAGCTTAGCAAAAAAGACCCCAACCTAACAATGGTCTTTGCTGGTCTCGAGTTGGGGGTCCAGGGACCTCAGGGACCAGAGGAAGAAGGTTTGCCTCCTGTTCTGAATGTAATTGGAGAGCATTTAGCATTTCTAGAATGAGCTAGAAATCTTTGAGCTCATTTTAAAATGTCCCCTTTTTCAATGCTACTTATTCCAGTATCACATGTAAATACAAAAATCATACTAATGGCAGTGATGAGTTTCTTTTACAGTTTTTTGTTTTTTCATTAGTCTCATGTTATGTTATATACTGGGCACCTTGATTATTAGTGTCATCTGTGTGGCTTTTCATTTGGGAAAACATCACATCCCTTTAGGATCCCACGTTTTTATGGTCCATTCTGATTGCCCACAAAGCCAGCTTATCCCGAGTGTTGATGGCAACACCACGGCTCCTCAGCCGAAATTAGATAATGTGGATCACCCAGGTCCCTCTCCTTCCAGACTTCCACTGTAGGTCAGTCCTGCTGGTTAGCACTGTCATCAGTGGCTGTGGGGAAACAGAGTAGAGCTCAAGCTGAGAATGAAACTCCTGGCTGACATGAGACAGGCCTGATATCACTGGGATCACCTACAATCCTGTTAACTTCATCATCTGTTTACATCAATAATCAAATATTGTCTCATCCTTAGAAGGGGGATTGCATTTGTCCCCAAGAAGTCAGTAATATGAGCATAAATCAATCACTATAAACTTTATTTAGATAGTGGTTTTTAATATTTTCATTAAGAATATGTTGCGGTTGAGTGAATTTCTGTTAAGGAGCCCATATGTAATGCTAAAACTAATGTCTCATTCCAGGTTTTTCTCAAATATTACCATGTTGAGCAATTAAATTTGCTACTGCAAGAAGTCATAGGCAGAGTGGTTGTGCTGCAGGCATATACCAAAGGGTGGCTTGGAGCTAGGAGATACAAAAGAGTCAGAGAGAAGAGAGAGAAGGGAGCTGTTACCATCCAGTCAGGTAAATGGTTCAGTTCTCATAATACTGCCCCACATCTTGGCATTTCTTTAAACACTGGGGCCTACTCACTTGTTACTTTTTTCAGTGGCTTCTTCTCTTTCTCTTTCCCCTCCAACCTTCCCTCCTTTCTTCCTTCCTTTCTTTCCTTCCTCCTTGCTTCAGCAAATATTTATCAAGTGCCTACTATAGGTTAGGCCCTGTGCGAGGTGCTGAAATAAAGCCATGAGCAAGGCTGTGTAAGGACAAAAGGAACTTTCTTTCCTTGTCCTGAAAGTTCAATAATTTCAGTCTACAAAACAAATTGACAATAGACAGAAAAGGCATGCAAATTTTATTAACGTACAAGCACATAGGAGTCACACAAAGTATGAAGGGCTAGGTAGTTGAAGCTTAAATACCGTGTTCATAGGGGAGACGGAAGTGGAGGATGTTGGCAATTGTAGAGGAAGATTAAAAGATTTTTAGGGGAGATCAATGGGCCCCCAAAATAGACAATAGCGTGGGACAGAGTTTGTGTGGGCTCTGGGTGTGGTGTCAGCTCTAGTCTTCCTGAGCTATGCATCCGTTTCCTCCAGTGAAAGTGATTCACAACAATTTAATATCTTCTGGAGGATGCAGCCTTTAGGTAGACAGAGAACTTTAGAGAAAGCCCTTCCCTGCATTTGCTACTGCACAGGTACTCTCAATTTGAAGAACATTATTTGAGCCCCAACAACCACCATGATTCCTGAGCTTGCAAATAAGCAAACAAGTCTTCACAACATACTATGTCAAGATAGAGGCAGTATGAGTGGGCCAATGATGTAAAACCCCACTGGCACAGACACGGTGCCACATCTCCCAGAATGATTGAGATAATATATACTTCGGGTCCAGGTTTTCAGCATCAGAGTTACTAATGCTGTTTCCAGAAGGCTTTTCTAGCCCAGATGATACTTGTAAACCAAAAGACCAAATTGCTAGACTCTCTCATACTGCTCTTTGTATACATGTATGTGCCATTTGTGTTACAAACAGTATTGGAGCTCCTGTGCTATGGATGAGTGGTTGTGAAAGCACCAGATCTTGAACAGGGTGGACGATTTCCTCTGTGCTTCCATAACCCAGCATCATAGTGTACCTTAGTCCACTTTGGACTTTTTGAGCTCACCCAGCAACTTGGAGGGTTGTGATGTTCAGACTGAGGTGGGAGGAACAAAGAGAAGACACTTGTGCTCCTGGTGGGTGGCTTAATGCCCCAGTTCTGAATCTAAAGGACTTACCAGCCCCACTCCAGAGAGTCCCTTCCTCTTTTCTCTCCTTCTCCTCACCTGTCTTCCCTGCTTTTCCCCTTCCCATTGCACATTTCCCTCTCCCTCGGCACAGCTCTTGGCACAGAGTCCGCATCACAACAAATCTAGTGTTGTGCTACTTATTATTTCCCCTGACTGCTCTCTTTATCTTCCTCATCTTCGACTTTCATGTTTATATTTTTCTCCCAAATAAAAAAATATTGAAAGGGTCAGGCTATTCCAGTTCGCTCCCACCGTCCCTCGAAGCCCCTTTCGGCTACACCATATCACCAAGTCCTGAAGACACGGCTTCCCCCAAGGATTGGAATGACAGGGAAACATCTCACCTGGGTTAGGGGTCCCACGTGATTCATCAGTGGAATATAGAGTATTCTGGAAACTCATTGCCTGAACATCTTTGGAGCCAAGCCCTGAGCACAGAGAGGCCCTTCCTTCTTCCCCACCGTAGCTCACGTAGCTCTGCTTATTTTGTTCAGTGAGAAAGCAGAAGGGAGGAGGAGAGGGGTAATAGATTGGAGGGGGAAACAGCTTATATCAATTCTCTGGCGCGTTCTTAAATTAATGTCATTCCTTGCACATGGTTTTATATTTTTAGCCTGGAGAGGATATGATGCTCGGAAGAAATTTAAGAAAATAAGCAACAGAAGAAGTGAGTCTGCTGTTCATATTCAAGCAGGTAATTAAAACATCGTTTTCACAGTGTCCACTTGAAAATATTCTGTGACTAAGATCCTATGAGTTTAGAAAAACTGAAAGGTTAATAATTCAGGAGCTCTGGGATGAGTTGAGAGTTCTTTCTAGTGGGGGGGTCCTGGTGCTTGTTCTGGCACCCACTTTGTGATAACGATGAGACTAATAGTGAGCATTTGTTGCATGCCATACATGGCCAAGGGTGCTCTGAGAGGTACTCTAATATTACCGATTTTATAGAAAAGGAAGCCATGGCACAGAAGTGAAGTGATGTGTCCACAGTCACACAGCTCATTAGTGGCAGAGCCAGCAGTTGAACACAGGCAGTTTGGATAGAGTCAACTTTGCATACTGCCAACTGAACAAATCTCTTTCCCTCTTCACACGTCCCTCATCTGTGAAATGAGAGTACTGGTTAAAAAGGTCTGGAAAGTGCCTTCCAACCTTGAAATTCTCCTACTATATGCAAGACCTCTCAGCGTAACAGAGGAGGAATAACTCAAGGACTTTCCCAGCAAACTGACTTTCCCAAATCCAGGCCTGTATGTGGCTAACATGGTCCTCTGGGCCCCACAGCGTGAGCATACCATGGCTCTAATGGCTCATCTTGCCCTTGGCAGCTTGAGAGCGGGGAGCTCTGGTTACTGGCTCATCTGTCCCCTCCCTGGCTCTCAGGTCACTCTGCTCCTCTGCAAATGTCAGTGTCCACTGTGGCTGCCTGGCCTGGCTCCCACCCTCATTGAAATTGTGTATTCCTAATTGAGGCTCTGGAAGAGACAGGCCCCTGAGCATGCCAGGAGCTCCAGGAACTGCAAGAAATCGGAGATAGAACAATTGGAGATAGAACGAGAGAGAAGTAGCTAGGCCAGTGGACGCAGCAGCAAGGAGATAGGGTTTCACGTGCTGCTGAGCTTGAAGCAAACGCTTAAATAAAACAGCTGCGACCTTTTCAAGGAGGTCTTTCCCCAGAACCTGATGTCTTCATTCAAAACTAAAATATTTGGGAGGAAGGGGTCCCATTTAAATGCAAATGTTAATTTTTAACACCAGGCCCCTAGGAATTCTAAGCTCTACAACTTCAAAGCCTCGGGATGAGGCTGAAATTCTTGTTGCAGCTTAAGAAAGACAACTCAAAGTGCATCATTGGCGCCCCACTTGCCGCCTTTCAACACACACACACACACACACACACACACACACACACACACACACACACACACAGAGGCACACATGCGGTCTCCCATTAAAAGAGGATTTTGGACTGATTTCTGATCTTGCAGTTTAGTCCAAAGCCAAACATGCATCATGCATTTTAAAATATAAACTTTGAGCTTGTATATTATTGACCCACTGAATCCAGTATATAGGAATCATAAATCCAATTTTCCCTACCTGAAAATCATCTTTAGAGAGCTCCCTGTTTTGCACTCTGTTGCTGCCAAGGGAACACTGTAGTGAAACAGAGATAGGTCTGCTTCATCATCATGGTATCAGGATAGTAATGAGTACATCTTTTCAGTGGAGCACTTATGGGGTAGGTGCCATGAAAGGATGATTTTGCTTAGTAGAACTAGAGAGAACACATTTCTTTAAGGTGTCTCCTGCTTATATCCTTACAAGCAACCCACCTTCCTTAAGCTTTGCAGCCAAAGTGTTCCCACCTATCAAGTGGTGTTGGAAACTTTCACTAACCAAGTCTGCAGGGGCTTAGGCAGGCATGAAGGTGGCACTAGAGCCCTCTCTGCCATCTTAGAAGTAGAGGGTGGCAGCCAGAGCAAAAGCAGACAGAATCTCCTTTGCCTTTCAGTCAACCCCATGGACAGGAATGGACATGCTGGTTTTGTGCTGGTGTTAAAGATGCACAGAAAGGGGAACGAGATTTGAAGGCACAGTTGTGTTTATCTAAAAAGCAAAGCAACTCATTCTGACTTTTCCTATTTGGGGTTGTAATCTTTCCATTACAAACTCCTCTTCGAGCCACTAGGACATTTCCAAGTAGAACAAGACCCAGAAACAGAGGTTCCCTTGCTTTAGAAACCTATAGGAAGTGGCTTAGGGATGTTATCTTAGCACAACCATTTCTGATTGTTTCTTAGGTTATTCTCTAATTTATTATTTTTTAAACAAATCATTTCATTTGAAATTTAGATTCTGTGGAATGCATTTGTTTGTATTTCTAGTTCTGGCCCATAGTCTTTTTTTACATGGTGTTGCTAAGATATGTTATATATTTTTTTAAAAAGAGCAGACCTTGAAATTTAGGAAGCATTTGGCCTACATGTTGCTACAGAGCAGTGCATATTGAAATTTGTTTTCCTTTCATCTCCTTCCCAATAAAAGCAGCCGCTTGGCTTATCCCTTTAGCTTCCTCAGAACTTCCTTTCAGAATTCCCGATCTATTACGGCACATTCACATGCCAGAAACAAGATGCCTTTTCATGCTGTCAACCTTTTTCATCTGAAATGTAAATTAATTCTTGCTGGTATGCCTTGACAGAGATCAAAGTCAGGGTATTAACCTTTCTGGGCTTTCTCCTCATAAGGACTGGTCAGCCCCTGTTAGGACCGGGTGTCCTTGTTATGTTATCGGGGCCCTCCTCCAGGCAGCCCTCAGTCTAGGAGCCACCATTTCAAAGGCTCAGAGTCCTTTTGGAAATGTCCTCATCATTACTTTAAACTGGGTGAGAAATGATCTGCCTGGTTAATTCTGGAGAGATAAGCATGTTCATTTTAATTGTGGGCCCTTCACTCAGATTCTAGGAGCTGGTTTAAGTGGTTCTGACAGCAAGTGATCTTGGTGTGATCAAGGGAGGGTCAGGGCTCCAGATTGGAAACCTCTCTGCTCTATGCAGTGGGTCATTTCTTGCCTGTCAGTCTTTGAGGGAGGCCACATTTGCATTTTCAAAATAAACAGATGCCTTTCAAATACATGAGCTGGTGGTCTAGAGATCTCTGTGGGCCCAAACAGTTCACCAGCCAGTGATCAAATGCTGAAAGAGAAAACAAACAGAAAAAAATACCCTAGGTACACAAGGATACATTTCCTATGTGTATAACATTACATAGTCAATAAGGGGCCTTTATGAGATGCGGGGAGGTAAGGGGAGAGGGGGTGTGGGATCCTGAGCAAAGGGGTTTTTTTGTGGGGGTGGGGGGAACAAGTTTGAATGTCACCTTAGTGAGAAGTGCCATGTTTTATTGTTTTTATTATTGATTGATTCTGATAATGGGTTCTTGCCATAGGAAAACACATTCCTTTATATGCCAAAGAATTAAAAATATGTACTTTTTTAAATCAGAAAAATATAATTGCATGTATTAGTGTCCAGATAGATGGAATATTCTCAATAAAAACTAACAGTTACCCTAGTACTCTGGGAGGCCGAGGTGGGCGGATTGTTTGAGCTCAGGAGTTCAAGACCAGCCTGAGCAAGAGCGAGACCTCGTCTCTACCAAAAAAATAGAAAGAAATTGTATGGACAGCTAAAAATATATATAGAAAAATTAGCTGGGCATGGTGGCGTATGCCTGTAGTCCCAGCTACTTGGGAGGCTGAGGCAGGAGGATTGCTTGAGCCCAGAAGTTTGAGGTTGCTATGAGCTAGGCTAACACCATGGCACTCTAGCCAGCGCAACAGAGTGAGACTCTGTCTCAAAAAAAAAAAAAAAAAAATTAACAGTTACATTTATTCCATTACTAATCTATTATATTTAAAAATTAACTCAAGTTTCAGAATATAGACCGAACTAGACTTATTCAACTATAAAATATATCCCTCAGTGAATATATTATCAAAACAAACAAACTGCAGGGAATTTTTAAAAGATCTATGGTGTCTCTCTGTTAATTTTTTTGAAAGCACTGGCTTTAAACTGCACCTCTAATTCAGGATTTTTTTTAAATGGGAGCAAAGTTGTAGGCCTCCCTGTCTCAAAGGGGAAAAGCCCTCCACATAGGTGATAGCCCCTAGGGGATGGAAACAGAATTTCAGAGCATCTCCCAGGAGGAACTGGTCTTCCAGCACCACCTCCCTACCCCGACCCCATACATACACACAGGAGCAGGGAGAGCCCAGTGGTTTACAGCACAGTTTCATCTAATTGCTGCAGTGCTATGGAAATTGTTTTTACTTTCTGTCTGTTCTCTGATCAGCTTCCTACTTCCTCCCCTCCTTGGCCTTACCAACAACACAGATGTTATCAGAAGATAACAATAGTGCTAACAATGATGGCCATTTCTCCTCTGATGCTCTTTGGGGAGAGTGCTTTTCAGAGTGTCAGCAGGGACTCTGCCAAGGCTGCTGGGACACCTTCCTTGAGCCTGCAAACAGGCATTTTACACCGCTGTGGCTGGAAACCAACTGGGTGTATCATGTGACACCCACAAAGTGGAGCTGCTTTAAAGGCTGCTTCCAGAAGGGAAAGTAGGCATTGCATCCAGACAGGCTGACCCTACACTGTAACAGAACCAAGTTTTTAGTGTTTAAAACTGCCTGAACTTTTGTGTTTTTTTTTTTTGATCCTGAAACTTTAGAAGGAATGCCTGAACTTTTAAACCTTTTCAGGGTAAGGGTTTCTCCTAGCATTTTCTAACTTTAAAAGGCTGTTTCCTTTAGCATTATTGGTGGGTTGGCAATGACTAGGGGGCTGCAACAATTTCTGGAACTAAATTTCCAGAAATACCCTGTAACTATATTTAAATTGGAGATATTTCTTTCATTCATTCACTTAACTACGATTAGGTCATTAAATATGAGATGTCCGATTTTGAATCAAAAGTTTAGTTTATTATATCTCAAACAAGAAGCAATATGATTAATCAAAGTATGCACCTAAACTATCAATACAATTTTGCCATCTTAACAGTAGCTTGCTTATGCCAGCAGCGAAGAAGCCTGGAGAGTGAATGGTGATGAAATCGTGAAAGAGTTGTTTTCCACAGCTTGTTGAGAATTGAATATTTTTCCTTACAAGAAGTGGTCCAAAGCCTGCAAGAAGTGGTAGTAAGTTGGTGCAAGGTCTGGTGAATACGGTGGATGACACAGAGTTTCCAAGTCCAGCTTCTGTAGTTTGAGCAGTGTTATTTGTGCAACATGTGGTCGAGCATTGTCTTGCTAGAGGATTGACCTGCCTCTATTGACCAGTCTTGGCTGCTTAATCACAAGCATCTTCATCATTTCATCCAATTGCATGCAGTAGATATCTGCTGTAATCAACTGACCAGGTTTCATGAAGCTATAGTGGATAATACCAGCACTGGACCACTAAACAGACAGCATTAGCTTTTTTTGATAAATATTCAGTTCTGGACTGTGTTTCAGCACTTCATCTTTATCCAACCATTGTGCCGAACGCTTGCAGTTGTCAAAAAGAATCCATTTTTCATCACACATAACAATATGATGTAGAAATTATTCACCTTTAAGTAGTGACGTCAAAGAAAGGAAAGCTTTGAGACAAGTTCTCTTCTGATGCACATTTAATTCATGTGGTACCCATCTATCCAGCTTCTTTACCTTCCCGATTTGTTTCAAATGGTCTAATATTGTTGGAATAGTAACATCAAACCTTGCTGCTAATTCACTAAGTTAAGATGGATTCACTTCCACTACAGCTTTCAGCTGATATTCACCTTGGTCTCAGGTCACCCACGTGGCTCATTTTCAAGACTAAAATCACCAGAATGAAACTTCTCAAACCATCGACATACTGTGCATTCATTAGCCACATCCATCCCAAACACATTGTTGATATTTTGAGCTGTCTGCACTGCATTTTTTCCATGATGGAACTCATACTCAAAAATAACTCGAATTTTTTACTTATCCATGATTT
This sequence comes from Lemur catta, assembly GCF_020740605.2. Lineage (NCBI taxonomy): Eukaryota > Metazoa > Chordata > Mammalia > Primates > Lemuridae > Lemur > Lemur catta. Next base: position 55,319,171 of record NC_059135.1, on the reverse strand, counting down.
CACAAAAATTGCTCTAAAAAATATTCTGAAAGATAATCATAAGCCAAAACATGTGTTCAAAAGAATGAGGATGTACCTTCATAATAAAAAAAAAAAAAAAAAGGCCGGGCCGGGCGCGGTGGCTCACGCCTGTAGTCCTAGCCCTCTGGGAGGCCGAGGCGGGTGGATCGCTCGAGGTCAGGAGTTCAAGACCAGCCTGAGCGAGACCCCGTCTCTACTAAAAATAGAAATAAAAATTATCTGGACAACTAAAAATATATATAGAAAAAATTAGCCGGGCATGGTGGCGCATGCCTGTAGTCCCAGCTACTCGGGAGGCTGAGGCAGTAGGATCGCTTAAGCCCAGGAGTTTGAGGTTGCTGTGAGCTAGGCTGACGCCACGGCACTCACTCTAGCCCGGGCAACAAAGTGAGACTCTGTATCAAAAAAAAAAAACAAAAAACCCAAGACGTATCAAAGTGAAATGTCAGAGATATCAACTGTCAAAATTTAGTACTTAAGGAAATTGGACATTCCGTACTTAATAACCTAATATTTGTTAAGCAACTACTTTATGCTGGGGCTACCATGGTAAACAATGAGATTTAATTTGGAGCTTCAAATTCTCGCACTCCAATACAGGGGGCTCTAAAATATGCTCTCCATCAAGGGGATACTGTCTGAATAAACCAGGTACTCTATATTAGACCAACACTCATTGAAAAGGAGCTCTATAAAATCTAAAACAATACAAAGAGTAAAAATCATTGTAAAACACAGCCAAGGGTATGCATTGAGATGACCCATGCTTCTTGAAGGTAAAAATGACCACAGTAGATATTTTTCATAATGATAAAGCTGTACGTAGGTAGATTGTTGATCACAAGCCAAACAGGAGAGTTTCAGTGACTACACCATTGAGAGAAAAGGTCCACTGTGAACAAACAGAAGGAAAACAAACATGCCCTCTGTCACTCCTTTATTTGTTGTTCTCCTTTGATTCCACTTTTTCTTCACTCCATTTCTATTTCTTTGAAAGATCCCTAGTCATTTCAAATAAAAGCTTGATTCCTCAAAGTGAGTCTTTGTCAGAGGAAGTACAGGTGTGAGAAGAATGTTCCAAACTCTTCTTGGCCCTACGGCAGGAGCCAGCTGCCTCTCTTTTTCTGGTGTTTTAGGCCATGTCCACACCATAGCAAAGAAACATCTAAGGAAAGAACTACCTGGTGCACCTGAGCTTGAGTTGAGTTCTGAACTGCAAACTAGTTCCCCTGTCTTCTAAACCTCTGTTTGATGGAAGACAGAGTGCCCTTCAGACTTAGGCAAGGGGTCAGTCCACTCTCATGCTATCTTGGTTTCTGTAGCTCTCTGTAAGTAAAGAGCTGGCGCTGTTTCTGAGAGCTATAGGCTTAACATTTTGGAGGGGAAAATGTTTGGGCAGCAAGCATTATGATTTACTTTGGGAAAACTTGCCTTGTCTGTGATAGGCTTAGAGCAAGTGGTTTATAGCAGAGAGAAGAGCGTCCTGTGGCTTCAAGGTTTCTGTCAAGAAATGAGCTCTGCCAAACCTCTCTTTGGCACAAACAATAGAATTCTTGTCATGGCATAGCTTAGAATGCAGAGAAATGTCCTTTGCTGTGGAATAAAATTATTGACCATGTTATGATTAAACAAGCTAGAGTGCAGGTACTGTTTACCTAATGCACAGAGAGGAAGCTACAAAGTCAATGTGGGTTTGAGGTCCACTGGTGACTGATGTCGTATTGACATGGCATGGAAATATGGTTAAGACAAAACTTTGGTGCAGCAGTTGAACTCCACTCCCACCCAGGACTCAAAATTAAAACTTCAGAGAAAGCCCATGGTCAGAGCCTCTTCAGTTTGGAATCAGTTTTCTCCATTGTGGTCCTCATATAGAGCTCTAGAATGTGGCCACAAAGAGGTAGTGCCTGAAATGGTATCTTAACTACCTCAACGTTGAATAGAGCAACATTATTGTGATTGATAACACACCCGAGTTGCCTTTATGTCTTTAAATTTAAAATATTTTTCATGTAGAATCATAAAATGTTATGACATATTATAACTTTTATTAGTTGTTTAGACAGTAACCACATAATATTATAGTAAAGAAACATAGGCTGGGCAAGGTGGCTCATGCCTGTAATCCTAGCACTCTGGGAGGCCGAGGCAGGATGATAGCTTGATCTCAGGAGTTCAAGACCAGCCTGAGCAACAGGAGTTCAATACCAGCCTGAGCAAGAGAGCAAGAGTGAGACCCCGTCTCTACTAATAGTAGAAAAAATTAGCTGGGCTTAGTGGCACGTGCCTGTAGTCCCAGCTACTTGGGAAGCTGAGGCAGGAGGATCACTTGGGCCGTCCTAAGCATGTGGAGAGTCAAAGAGTTTAGAGTCAGAACAATGGACTTTAAATCCTGGCTATGCCATCATTTGCCATGTAGTTTGGAGAAAATTATTTAACTTCTGAGCCTTAATTTTCTCAGCTGTAAAATGAGACTCATTAAGGCTTAATTCTCAGGACTGTTGTGAAGATGATAGTAGGTAATATATGCAAAGCATCCTGCATAGTACCTGGCACATAGTTGGTATTCAGTCAATGAAACATTAGTTACCTCTCTCTGCCCCCTTCCTTAATGTGAACTTCACTGGAAAAAACAAAAAGTCTGTGAAATACTCTTCTACGGTGAGCGTAATAATGTTGTAACTTCAAAAAGATGAAACAATTTCACTTTTGGAGAAAAATAGTACCTGTCAGATCTCAAATATGGTTATAATAAAATCTTTATAAAAAAGAGAATTTTCTAAATCTTAACTTATGTCATGTTTGACAGGGAAAAATTAGAATACAACAATAACATGTGAAAGATTTCAAGTGGTTTTGGTTTTGTTTCCAATTTTCCAAAGAACTGTGCTCTATCATGCTGAGAGCTTGACTCATTTGCGTAGATAAATTTTTCAGGGACCTCACAGTTGTTAAGACTTAGGTGATGTGCTACTGACACCATTTCCCCCCCTCACTGATTTGAGACCTTTTTGTAACTTATTCTGAAAGATAGCGAGTCTCCCCCTTACCCACTTTCATGAAGCCAGAGATTCTAAAATCCAGGAGCTAAATATCACCCAGATTTGTTGCCCGCTGGTGTGGAAAGTGAGTGGCCTTTTAGATGTCTGAATAGTTGGAAGATCTTGGTGTGTCTATCATGTTTAACCCACAGTGACGGGTGATTGGCAGCATAACAGCTGAGCGACAGCCATTTGGCCAGGAGTTCAAACCCCAACACGATGAGCCATAGCAGGATCACAGTTTGATTTGCTGTGGCCATGAAGTCTGAATCACCAAATACAGAGACAGAGGCAAGGGTGACAGCTGGTAGCCATTCTCGTCAATAAAATTGTGATGGTTGAGATGCACAAGTAACCAGAGCCTGCTAATTTCGTAGACTTTGAGCCAAGTGCTTAGTGTCAAAACCAGCTATGGTCAATGATGCAAATGGTTGTGAAGGGTCCCTTGTCAACAGCAAGGCTCACCCATCAGACTCTGTCCTCCTAATGGATTAGAAGCAGATTGGATCCTGCTTTCCAGGAATAGATCCAGTTTGAAGAGGAGGCCTTATTTTTTAAAATTCTAGTAACTTCTTAAAAGTGAGATTTATTAAGGTATAATTTACATGAAGTTCAAACAGTTTGATAAAATTGGACAAACACATACAATCAGATAATCCCCTCCACAACCAAGATAAAGAACATTTCCAAAAATTCCCTTGTTACCTTTTTGTTATCCATCCCTCCTTCACCCTCAGACCCTGGTGACCACTAATGGAGTTTCTGTCCCTATGGTTTTACCTTTTCCAGGGTGTCCTATAAATGGAATTTTACAGTATGCTAACTTTTGGGTTTGGCTTCTTGCACTTAGCATAATGTTTTTGAGATTCATCTGCACTGTTGCGTTTATCAGTAATTTGTTGATTTTCCTTGCTGAGCAGAATTCCAGTGTATGAATGGCCACAATTTTATTCCTCTACCAGCCAAAGGACATTTGGGTTGTTTCCAGTTCTTGGTGATTGTGAATAAAGCTGCTATAAACATACAGAGCTTTATCTTTCCAAGAAAAATTTCTAAGAAAGTAAATAACCTTGCTTCATAGGAAACCAGAACTGTATGAGCAGGAATGATCCTACAGGTGGAAATTGTTTCCTTTTTGATTAGAGGACGGACATCCTTATTTTCCTAACATCTTATACTTTTGTATAGCAAGTTACAGTTTATACAAAGCACTTTCACTCACCTTACTTCCTGCAATTGTCATTATAGTAACCCTGAGAGGTAGGCTCGCAATCTTTCCTCATTTTACAGATGGAAACTAGGAAGTCTCCTGGAATCCAGACTTCCGAATCCTGATCTGCTGTCCTCCTTCCCAGACATTTTCTCAACATCCTGTCTGTGCAGAACATTCTGCTAGGTTCTTTGGAGAGGGTCACAAAAACAATGTAAAAAAATGTTTTTATTCCCATCAAGAGAGGACAGTCTCATAAGGAACCAGGACCAACACTCCTGGCCCAAGCTTGAGAGAAGTACTAAACTAGGCCATCTAAGGCAGCCACAAGAAGCAAACAGTCTATGAAGTTACCTCCAGTCATTTTTGGAAGCAGTCAGGGCATAGATTATAAGAGATAAATCCAACCTGAAGCTGACGGGAATCAGAAGACAATAGAGTGACAGTTGCTAGGTGCTTGGAGGGAAGGAGAATTCCCCAGACAATGATGTTCCAGGGCAGGCAAAACACTGATTTCTAGGATCATGGAAAACCTCCCTCCTTGGCTTCCAAGTTGGGGAAAGCAGTTACCAAGCAGGACTTTCCTTGAACTCGGTCAAAGTTTAACTCATATAATGATTGGAATTAAGTGCTGGAGAATCAAAGTGGAAAATGTTTTCATAGACCTGAAATTACTGGGCTTGTTTTGTGTAGTAGAGATGGAGGCCAGGATTTTTGATGGGGCTGTAGAACAAGAAAAGTGTCAATTCTTTAAGAAAACGATTTGACTTTTTGAGTGCTGCTTTTGGTGGCGTTTCCCTGTCAAACCTCCCACAAGTTGGCCTTTTTATTCTTTATATTCTGATAAGATGGCTGATGACCAGCTGTCACTCCAGCCAGAAACCACACTGGCTCCTTGTGAAACCTGCCAGCTGCGGGTAGGAGGCGAAGGCTGGGCTTTTGTGCCTCATCTATATGCACCTTCTGTGCCAGATACAGTGGGTGCCCTTTGCCAGGCCCATTATGAGGGCAGGAAAGTTTACCCAGCCTAGATTACCAACCAGGAAATCTACCCGGACAGTGTTTCTGTCCTCTGGGTGGGTCACCAAACGCCCGGCCAAGCCAGAGCCTCTTTCCACAGCAGCTGATCTGCGGGACCCTTAGAGACCCAGGCATCTGAAAGAATGTGGGAAGGTCTGAATTTTTGTTTCTATTTATTAAAAGAAAAAAAAGAGAATAAGGATTATGATTTTTAAATGTTTAAATAAATGGGGCCACACCATGTAATATTTAGGGACTCAGACTAAAGGACAAAACTGCTTAGGTTGGAACCCTGGTTCTTCCACTCTCCAGCTGTGTGACTGTAGGCTAGTCATTTAACCTCCCTTTGTCTCAATTTCCTCAGCTGTAAAATAGGAATAATAATTTTCTCTACCTTTTAGGGTTACTATGAGGACTCAATGAGTTAATTTTTGTAAAGGGCTTAGAACAATGCCTAGAACATAATGATTGTGTTTGTTAAATAAAAATAATGGAGCTTTTTTTATGTCCTCTTCCTAAATTTTCTTCCTCCCCCCCAGCCAAATGAAGCTGAATGTACATACTTGATCTTTTCCTTATCTTTCTTCTTGTGATTTCAATCCTTAACATCTGACATGCCCCTCCACCTCCCCACCCCAAATTAGAGTTCCAGGGATGCCATAATAAATTACCACAAACTTTGCGGAAATCTACTCTCTCTCAGTTCTGGAAGCTAGAGGTCCAAAATCAAGGTGTCGGCAATGTTGGTTTCTACTGGAGGTTCTGAAGGAAAATCTGTTCCATGTCTCTCTCCTAGTTTCTGGTGGTTCCTGGCAATCCTTGGCATTCCTTGGCTTGTAGTCCCATCACTCCACTCTCAGTTCCCACTGTCACGTGCATTCTCTCTGGGTCTGTCTGTGTCTTTACATGGCCTTCTTGTAAGGACATCAGTCATTGGCTTTAGGACCCGCCTTAATCTAGTATGACCTCATCTTTAATTAACTAATCACACCTTCAAAGACCCTATTTCCAATAAGGTCACGTTCTGAGGTTCCAGGTAGATGTGAATTTTGGGATGACACTGGTCAACCCAGTACACCCCCTTAAAAGTTTCAGGGTGCTTTCATATCTTTTATCTCTTTTTATTCTTACTCCCTAATTAGAATGATGCTTGTTGAGGGTAGGGCCTGTGTCTCTTTAAGTTTAATATGAGGCAGCTGGTGTTACTTAACATGGGAATGTTTACTGGGCCACCTTAAAGGAATGGAAAGACTGGAGTGACACCAACCTGGGTGTGGGAAAGTGATGCCTGGGATAGGGGAGGCAACCAGAAGGAGGGAGAAAGGCAGGATTTTAAAAATCCCATCTGAGCAAATAAGAAAGGAGAAAGGTCAGAGATCCCAAATATTCTAATGTGGTACATCTGGAAGTATGCTGGCAGAATTAGAAACATCCAGAGCCAAAAGGAAGGTGCATGAAGAGCAAGAGCAAGGTCCAGGTCACAGACCAGGAAGGAAGGAGGTGGGGGCGGAGTTAGGGTTGACTGCCTCGGGGCAGAGCCTGAAGACTATCTCTTCTGTGAGGAGGTGAGGCCCTGCTGCCAGTATGGTTTCCATTGAAAACGAAGAGATCCAATTGAAAGAACCCACCCCCTCTAGATAGCTGAGCTAGAAGTTGTTGGAACATCTTCAGCCCCTTGTGACTTTGAGGTCATGGAGAATGGAAGAAGAAATGTGACAGCTGGGAAAATCCCTTTGGTATTTTTCCAATGGAGCCATTATGTTGGGGAATCCAACAGGAAGTAAGCTGACTGGACAGTGAAAAGCTGCAGTGGGATAGTCCTCAGCTGAATAGTCCTCAGTAGTGTGTAGCCTGTCTTTTCCCTGACAGCACAAGAAAGGTTGGTTGTCCACCCACAATGGTCTGTGATCAGGGCTGCAAGATCAAAGGAAGGGAAGGGCACTCCTGAGAGGGAGAGATGTGGAGGAGAGAAAAGAGCAGCTTCTTAGGAGAGACCTAGCTCCTTTTTTTACCTCTCTGGTAGTGGCAACTGAGGGACAGCAGGAAGGCCATCCAGTGGTCAAGCCAGGAGTCCTGTCTCAAACCATTAAAAAAGTGTGTGTTTCCCTAGCCAAATGTTATCACCCAGGTTGGTAATTCATCTAGGTGTGCGAGCATAATCTTGAGAAATTCTTCTTTTGTTTCATTCCTCAGGGGACACTTCAGACCAAAGCAGTGATCTACATCCCACTGTTGCAGGGAGCAGCAGTAGAAGTACCAAGGCTCAAGACTGCAGAGAGCTTGGTGACCATAAAGGTGGTGTCATTAGAGGTTTGGGATGGGTGTTCCCTATTCAGGGGCATTCTGGATAAGTTTCCAAAGCTGGAAATGATCACCTATTATATAAGGACCTTCTGTCTGCCACTCTAACTTTTTTCCTACAAGTGGCAGCTGATTAAATTCAGGGACAACCTTGCCAGGGGCCCTGAAAGGTGATTTCACAGAAGGGAAAAGAGTGGACAGAAATTAGCTCAGCTCCTTTGCAGCTGCCCCTCTGCCTCCTTAGGAGACTGGTCTAGGTGCAGCTCTCCTTACCAGCTGCTTCTCTTCAACCCATCCTCTTGGGGAAGACCCTGGCATGTCTATATAAAATTTACCTTAAGACTTAGGAAAGTTTAGCTTCTTAGGAGAATCTTTCTATGACCCAGACATTGATGCAAAGACCTCAAACTCATTGAGAACAGTCATGGAGGAAGGAGCACTATGGACAAGAAATTAAAACTTGGGCTTCTAGTCTCAGCCCTCCATCAACTGACATCCTTAAGCTTCAATCATGGCAAAATGAGAGAATTGGATTAAATCAGTGTTTTTCAAACATAAAAAATATTGGAGTCTCACCCTTTTGAAGTTCGAAGGTCCCTGGACCTCTGCCTGAAGAAGCAGCTATAATTATTGAAATATGGCCTTTAACGCCAACACCTGCATTTCATGAAAAGTGAGGATAAGTTGCCCAGATTTTGCAGTGGAGTTTACAGTTAGTTTCTCTACTAGGCCCAGTGCCACTGCCCAGAGCATAGGAAGAGAGACTGGGCACTTCAGAATCCTTTGCAACCTCTCACTAGACCTATGTTTCAAGGAAATACAGAACTGGGGCTTCACCTTGGGGCAAAGAGGTTAGGGAGTAGGAGAGAAGAGAAGCAGCAGGAAGCAAGGGAGCAGCAGTTCTTGAACTTGAGGAGCCTTGAGGGAGGAGACAGACAATGAGAGAATTTTCATTTTCAAAAGAAGCGTGTCTATCTTCTACTGATCTAGGGTCTAGACCACCTTTTTCCCGTAAAAATCACAAATAGGAGGTCCTCTGGTGTAGGAGGTCACAAATAGGAGGTCCCTAGCAGATGTTTTATGTTTGGCCAGGCACAGTGTTTTTAAAAAAAATTTGAATGTGAATGTCTCTAAGTGGGGCATGCCTCTCTGGCTCATCACAAACCCCAGCACTCCCCACTCTCTTGGCCTGATGCTCCACACATTTATGTTACCTAGGTGGTCCCAAAGGCATTTACCTTGCCAACACCTGCTAATTGTATTTTCATTTTTTTCCCCTGACAGTCAAAAACTTTCCCATCTTATTTCAAAATGATCTAGTAAAGACTTGGCTCAATTTCCCTGAAAAATATGAATGGCTCAATCAGATTGTGGAAGGACTCAGTTCCTCCAGAACCACTCCCAGTGTTGCTTTCCTTCATTACGCCAGAAACTACTGGGGACCTTCCCTGAGGAAAGGTGACCCATCTCTGGAGCTTTATTGGCCACACCTGCACATTCCCCAAGTTTGGCATTTTATGAACATTTCTGCTATTCAAGTTTGTATTTTATTTTTCAACCATGTCATTGGTCTAATTCCTTTAACTCAACCTAGTGACTTAAAATGAGTCACCTTATTTCTCTCTCTCTCTCTCTTTTTTTCTTCCCTCCATCCCCATGTCTCCATTTCTCTAATGTTGCTCAGCAATTAATTTGCCGGAAAAATGCCAGGTGATTCCAACTATCACCAGGATATACCTTAAAATATTTGGCCATTTTGGATCCTGCTTTGAACTCAATGGTTTGATAATCTTAACTTATTTAAGTTTGTCTTTTTGGTCTGACCCAAAACCTTCTCCTGGATTTTCAGGCAAAGCTGGAGGATATGAGAGCAGACTTCATCTAAGCTTTATTAAGAATATTCTGTAAATTTCTGTTTGGTTTTTGTACTTCAAATAACTCTTGAAATCAATATTTTGATGACTGAAGTGTAAATGAATAAGAAACATGGAATAAGTTTTCCCTTCAATCACAGGAACAGAAATTCTATGGGTTTTTATTGAAAACCCAGGCAAAGTAACTGGGGGTATTTGCTGAGCCACATTAAAGATGTTACTTGCTCTCTTTCTGATCTTGGACATAGCACCTTTGAAAGGAGAGTCCCAAACCAAAAGGGATTTTATGTTTTTTTTTTTTTTTTTCTGGATTTCCTTGTGCTTTTTTCCTGTTTGGATTGTTTTTAAATTGCTCCTTTTTTTACTAAGGACCTCAAAATAGGTGCAGTCAAAAGCTTGCAATCTCAGCTTTCCACACGGGCAATACCACTGGGGCTTTGATCAGTGGTAGCTTTTGGTGCTGTTGAATTGGGCCAGAAAACAAGATTAAAAATTATTTGTGCTAATTTCCCTTCTTAATAGGGAAATAGAAAGATATTTGTGTCCCTGAAGTAGGCTCCTCTTTTTTCTTTTTATGTCAATTCTTGCTTTTATGTTGCTTATCACAGTATTACAAGTGAGCCTGGACCAAACGGTGTTTTAGAATCTATCCAAGAGGGAAAAAACCTGCCGGGTGCTCTAACTGGAGAAGTTTATCTATCAAGAAAAGGCAGGAGAGTGAGGAGCAGGAAACCAGTTAATGAAATTCTAAAAAGCTGTGAATATTTTTTTTTATTTCTTTTTTTTTTTTTTCTTCTTCTTTCAATATTGTTTCACTGTGTGGTCAAAATTTTGGGGGGAATAATAAAAATGTAATAATGTCTCATTTAAATTTTCTCTTTATCCTTTTGGTGTTTATAACAATAATAATAACAACAACAGATGGTTTTATCTACCACTATAGCTCAAAGAATTGCATTACCTCTACACGAGAGGAAATGTATAAGGAACCAAACTAATGATTTAAAATCAGAACATACTCTCTCCAGAACAGACAACACGAAAACAATTGATTTCTATGTTTCTGTCTTTTTCTACACTCCATCTCTGTCATATGTTCTATCATTATAACATCAACTATTTCTATTCTATGCATCTTCCACAATATGTCACAATTGCCAAATTCATAAATTATCTTTTTTGGTTATATTTCGTTTTGGATGCTCCTAGATTATCTAAAATAAGGATGGCAAATAGGTGCAAAGTCTCTTTCCAATCCTAACTGAGTGGTAGTGGCTACTTGGAGCCCTGGTTCTCAGCTCTGGCCACACATTAAAATTATCTGGGGAGCTTTTAATAATTGATGCAACCTCCACCCCAGATAACTTTCAGAATCTCTAGGGACTGGGCCCAGGCACGTTTAAAATCTTCCCAGGTGTTTCTAATGTACAGCCAGGATTAAAAATCATTGATCTGGAAGCAGTGTCTCTTAAATTTCAACATAGATCAGGATCACCTGCAGAGTTTGCTAAAAACACAGATTGCCAGGCCCTATCTCCAGATTTTCTGATTCACTAGGTCTGGGGTGGGACCTAAGTATTTTCATTTCTAATGAGTTTCCAAGTGGTGATGATGCTGGGGGGCGGGGTTCCACACTTTGAGAATCACTGATATGAAGCTGGTGAAGTTGAATTAAGGTTCAGTGGAAAAGAGGGCTGTGATTGGTTAGTCAATGGCTGCCATGGGCACAGGAAGGAGGAATTGTGTTATATTTGTTGCCTTTACTCATCAGTAAACTGTTCTCAATCAAAATGTAGAAATAGGTTACTTCCAGTTAATCCTACCCACATTGTATTTTGTTCCCTGACCTACTCTCCACATCAGCAGACAGCCCAGCCAGGCCTGGGAGCTGGTCTGCTAACTCTGTCTGGCACAGGGCCATTCCAGCTGTTGTACACTGCTTCTCCTAGGACCTACCTGACCTGGAGGCTTTGAATCTCTGTCCACTATTTATATCTATTGCCAGAGAGAGATGGCTTGTTTTCCTGTAAATGAAAACTATAAAGCATGAGTTATTTTATCCAATTTGCTGGCTGGGACCTAGCACCAGGCAAGACCTGTAGTCCCAGAACAGGTCAGTTTTAATGACATCTCTTAGAAAAAGAGATGACCACCCAAAGTCAAAGAGATGCATGAGGGCAGGGAGAAAGGAGCTGCAGAGAATGTAGATGGGCACCAAAACCTAGTCCTGCCTACTTCTGAGTTTATCCTTAGACCTCTAAGTACTCGTTTCTTTTCTCTCAGTTCTGAAGGGCTCTGTAGATCATAAGAGCCATCCACAAGCAGAATCCAACAATGGCCATTCAGAGACTTCAAGCAACTCTTCTACTGTGACTGAAAAAAATGGGTGAGTCTCACTCATAAGGGTTCCCTCAGGTGCTCTGTTCCAATGGACAATGTTTCTACCACTTTGGTATTTTGATGAGTTGGAGAGAGTGGAACCAAAAAGTATTTTCTATCAGATTCTCCCATGTCAGAGGTCATTACCCTGTGGGCAGAAGTCTTTATTCTAGAGTAACTGGAACACAATCCTGCTTTTTGGATTCTCTTCTAAAACCTGTTTGTGGCCTCATTAGGTTAAAGCAGTGGTTCTCAACTAGGGGCAATTTTTCCCCCTCCAGATATTTGGCAACATCTGGAAACATTTTTGGTTGTCACAACTTTCGGGGAAGGGTTGTGCTACTGGCATCTAGTGGATAGAAGCCAGTGATGCTGCTAAACATCCTACATTACATGGCACGGCCTCCCCACAACAAAGAATTGTCCAGCCCAAAATGTCAACAGACCCAAAGTTGAGAACCCCTACAGCCAGGCATGGTGGTGCACACTTATAGTCCTAGATACTCAGAAGGCTGAGGTGGGAGGATCCCTTGAGCCCAGGAGTTCAAGTCCAGCCAGGGCAGGCAACATAGCAAGACTCTCATCTCTAAAACAAAATAATTTGAGAACCCCTAGATTTAAGCTAAATCAGAAAGGCAGTATCATTTCTTGTTTGCCTACAGGTTTTAGTGAAATATAATTCAAAGACAATAGAGCAGAGTTTGCCTTTCAATGGACATCTGAGCTGCTCAAGGTCTGCAGCGCCTGTTGTTACCCTGGCTAAATGGGGGCTCAAGTCACTTTAAGCCAGGCCAGGCCATGACACCAAGGGCTGGAGGCTCAAGGACCTCCCAGGCCTGTTCTTCAGGGAAACCTTCATAATCTGCCTTCTCTAAGAAAAGGTTTCCAGGACCATCACCCATATCACTAGAAGGAGGACACAGCTACAGGAAGGAGTGGACCATGCAAAAGGAAGGTCTTAATAGAATGAAGCTTGATTTCCCCCCAAATTGATTGTGGGGAACTTAATTAAAAGTTTAGTCAGGGATTTGGAGAAAGGTCATTAGATGGTTTTTTGAAATTTTTCCTCTGGAAAAAAGGGCAGTCTTGATTTGTCATTTTAAAAAATAATTCTTAATATTTTGAGACTTCCTAATATTTTTGAGACTTGAAAAATTCTCAATATGTCTGCAGTGGTCTCAAAGTGCCATTGGACTACTTTTAAGTAGACTACTTTAGACTACTTGCCTAAATGGTCAGAATAGCTCATTTAAAGATACTTAAGGAAAAGATCTATTACAATATCTCAGAAAACAAAGTTTACAATTTCTGATGTGGCAAAAAGATCACTGAGCTTGGCAGGTGGAAGACTTGCGTTCTGGTCCTTGTGCTAACGTTTTCCGACTGTTTGACCTTGGACAATTCTGTGACCCAGTTTGGAAAATGACTTCAACCCCAGAGTAGTTCCCCTTAACCTTAGCTGATGAAGGACTTTGCTGAGAATGTTAGGACAGTGCTCTGAACTCTTCCACTGCCCTTCTCTCCACCTTAGAATCTCTCCTTATCTTCAGCTGTCCTTTCCTCCTTTGCTCCCATCTCCCAGACCGCAGATCCTCTTCCTTGCACAGTGTTCCTACCCTCCAGGCCCTATCCCTATTAATTAGCACCGTGTTCTCCCCCACTTTGCTTTCCCATCTTTCCCACTCTACTATCTCTTTCCCTTTTGCTTATGTCTCTCCCTGTTCCAACAAAAGGCTTACCTTGTCCCTGTCCCTCCCTCTTCTTACTTTTCCCACCAGCCTTCTCAGACCTGACATCAAGGGTTGTTGCCTCATCTTCATCCTTTCACCAAACCAACCCCTTTACCATTAATACTGCAATCTGATTTGTGCCCTCACCATGTCCCTAAAACTATCCTTGGGAAGCTCAGCTCGTAGTTGCTGGAGCCTCATCTTCAATAGATGCTTTGCAGGATTTAGTTCCAGGGGCCATGCATGCTTTCTTCGAAGAGCCCTCTTCCACGGGTGTCTGTAATACTGCATTCTTCAAGTTCTTCCCCAGAGATATACTCAGTCTCTGTTTTCTCTGGCTCCATTTTTCTTCTTTTTCACCCACCATTAAAATGAAGGCAATTTTCCAAGTCTTGACTTTCTTCTTTCTCTAATTCTCAGCTAGTTGATAGCATTTCTCACTGTATATTCTGATGTCAACTCTCAGCTGTGTGAGCACGAGTCCCACATCTTTGCTCCGTGCTCCTCACTCCTCCACCCAACTCCTGCTGGACATATATTCCAGTATAACACACCAGAATCTCAACAGAAAATCCCCCATTAAAGGACCTCTTCCACCAGACCTTAAATGGCACAAACATTATCTTGTGACTTGGCTTTGGAACCTGGCACAGTCATTCTTGATTCCTACCTCTCACTTAACCCCGCCTCCAATCATCTGCTATGTATCCTTCCCTGGTCCAGGCCTGCCATTATCTCTTCCTCTTTATCCTTCTCTCTTTACAGACCAGCTTTCATTTTTGACATCTGATCAATTGTCCTACAACATATTCTGACTTGTTTAAAAACCTTTAATGGCTTCCTATTTTAGACCAAAAGAGGTTCAAACTTCTCAATCTGCTGTTCCACGCCTCTCCCTAGCTTGCTTTAGTTTGTCCTCCAGGCTCACCTCTGCTTTGTCCCTATATACACTCTGTGGCTAACCAAAATCAAACTTCCTATTGTTCTACCAATGTACCTACTTCTCTTCTTTCTGCCCATTCCTCTCTGTTCGATTCTCACATTTTGTCAAGATACATTGTCATATCTCTTTCCTCCATGAAGACATTGATTCTTTTTATTACTCCTCGAACCATAGCCCATGTGTAACTGTACTACTCAAGGTGCTATTTCACAACAAGATTATAAACTTGTGCCCAAATATGGATCAACTCAACTGCTTTCTTCATCAAGAAAATCTTGCTACTAAAAAAAAATCAGCTGAACTAAACAAGGTACTTGGTGATGAGTTGATTTACATTGTGGCACAAACTCCTTATGTCATTGTGAGTGGTAACAGTTCACAGACCGGGTCCTCACACCACACCCTGGTGCTTTTCATGTTTTGCCTGGTGTCATGGCTGACCGTGTGCTAGCTAGTTAGCTTTTCAGGTGTAAAGACTGAGTCTTACTCTTTCTTGTATCTAATACACACAATAGGTACTCAATAAGTTTATTCAGCTAATTTCCAAGGCCACTTCTCAGCACTCAGATTTTTATGAGAGAAATGTTCTTCCTGCTCAGTCTTTGGGCGGTGGCAGCAATAAGAGGATCCAGAATAATTTATCAGATGTGTGTTGGGGCATCCCTCCTCCAGGGGGCTGGGGTCCCATTTTCCCCTTTGTGTTTGTCAACTCACTGTTCTGTGAATCAACACAAGGGTTTATAGGAGGGCAGTCTTGGGGAGGGGATTGGGATGCATAGAATAAGAAGAGAGCTGGGTCGTGCCAATGGTGATGTTCTCAGTGCCAAGTAACAGACCCCCAACCAATAGATTCAAGTATCCCTCAGGAAGAGAGGTTCAATGACAGAAGTTCCAGAGCTGGGTCAGCTATTCAGGGACATCATCAAGGACACAGGCCCCTTGTATCTCTTTGCTTTGATACTCTCAGCATGTCAGCGATGCCCCCATTTATGGTCACAAGGTAGCTAAAGCAACACTAAGCATCACTTCCTCACATGGCAATGTCCGAAGCAGGAAGGAGGAAGTGGATGGAAAGGGGGCTTGCCTCAGGAGTCTCCCTTCGTCTGTTAGGTGGGAAACCTCTCCCAGAAGCTCTCCAAGAGACTCCCCTTGCTTCTCTTTGGTCAGAATCTGCACTGGTAACTGCAGGGAAGCTGCAAAGGAGACTGGGAAAGTGAGCATCAGCATTTTCAGCCTCTACAGGAGAGAGCAGGCAAAGAAAAAAAGGATTGGGAAAACAACCAACAAGGTGTGCCACAGGAGTCCTTGAGGGGCAATGATGGGAGTAGATAGGTACCAGGGAAAGATGAAGGGAAGGCAAA
The DNA here is from genome assembly GCF_020740605.2 of Lemur catta. Lineage (NCBI taxonomy): Eukaryota > Metazoa > Chordata > Mammalia > Primates > Lemuridae > Lemur > Lemur catta. Next base: position 55,303,291 of record NC_059135.1, on the reverse strand, counting down.
GTCAGAGGGAAGAGTTCGTAAGGAAGACCCAGACATGACAAGAAATAGTGCTGAGAGTAAGAACAACAGGGAAGTGGTGAGGTCATTATTCAGATTCACCCAACATTTATTGCTATGCCGGGTCATTTCCAGCACATTATCTCATGTAATTCTCACATCAGCCTTTTGGGTTGGTGTTACTCATGTCATGTCACAGATGTGTAAACCAGACAGGGGAAGGCTAAGACAAGTAGCTCACAAATGCTATCTCAGAGACCACTGCTGGGTGGGATGTATCAGATTTACCTACTTCTGCCCCCCATCAGCAAGTCTTGGAATCGCTGGGTCATATAGTGTCACACAGAGAATAAATGGCAAGTCTGAGGTTTGAATCCAGATCTTCTGTCTCTAACAATAATAGCAACAGTTAACATTTAACATTCATTAACAACTCCTTGGGTGCTGTGCTAAGTGTTTTATGTGCATTGTCCTATTCAATCTATGGTAGAAGTACACATCTTATAATTTCCGACATTGAGAGACTACAAGTAACTTGCCAATGTTACTTAGTAAAGTGACAGAGTTAGGATCTGAACACAGGCCTCTGACTCCAGTACCCATTAACTGGTACATTCTACCACCTCTCTAAACTCTGGACTCCAATTAGTCCAGGGCTTTTTTTGCTTTATCCATGTTGTTTCTATACCTGTCATTGCTTAAATCTTAAATCAAAACCAGTTAAGGAATACACCCTGATTGGTATAAAACTGTCCCCCTGTGATTGATGGAGAAAATTCCAGCATCTGGTTCTTGGGAGAAAGCCTAAAAGCCTCATGGGAAATGTGCTCCCATCTGTGCATGACAGGATGGGATGGGGTTAACTTGGCTGGGGAGAGAAGCCTCAGGTTAGGGTGATGCTTCTCTTCTTCACTCCCGATATGAGCCTGTAACCGTGTACAGTGAATGGCAGAATGGAAATAGTCTTTAATGTTGTGGGGCTTTGTTCCCATGATAGTAATCCTCCATTTTAATGCTGATAAGTACAATGGTGAGGATTATGCCCCTTAATTTAATTTGGTCTGCATATGGCAAAGCCCTCACAAGGCTTTTATGTGACATTCTTTAGCATAGCTAGTCTGTTGTCGTGTAAAAGGAACCCGTATGAAGGAGGCAGGAGATTGATAGTGCTGGTGCAGATGTTTTTACACGGCAGCTTGTAACACACCCCCAGAGAAGCTGCTTCATTGTGGGCTACTCCAATGAGGATTCAGACTCAGAGTGATGGGAACCTCTGTGACTCAGGCAGCTTGAGGAGAGCTGGCACCTCACAAAAGGGGAAAATGAGTGCATATTTCTCCTGTGTGTCATCCTTGGAGCTCTGGGGCTTGGAGCCAATTGGGCTGACCTCAGAATTGATGAGCCAGAGAAACAGCCTCCCAGTCAGCAGGGACGACTGTGGGCCAGATTTTCATGTGGGCTGTGAAGTGAAGTACAGATTGCCACATATCTTGACAAACACTCTGCGTGGGGGGTCATTGCAGAAATACGTGGCAGTTCTAAGACAATTGAACAGAACAAATCCTCCAGCAAATTAGCTACCACTGTGGCCAAGTTAGTACAGTAAGATTGGAGGACCTTGTATGGGACCAGAGGGAAAATGGCAGCATGGTATGGAAGTGGTGGTAGGAATAGTAGCTTTCTTTTATGAAGTGCTTATGATGTGGTAGACACTCTACGTGTTATTTCATTGAGGTAGAAAAATGATGGACTTTGGTGACAGACATGGGTTTGAATCTTAATTCAACTACTTACAAGATATGAAATGTTGGGCAAATTCCTTCCTCTCTCTGAACTGCAAAAAGAGAATAATTGGGAGGATTAGAGATAATCTATGAAGGGAACTAGCATAGTTCTAGACACATAATTACTCCATAAGGGATATGGTGAGCCATTGTTGGTCATAGTAACAGAAGTAGTAGCAATAATAGTAGTAATGTTAGGATTTAAAAGGTTTCTATAAGACTAAACTCATATGAAGGGTCAAGACCTCTCTGACTTAGCTCTAGAATTGTAAGCTAAAATAAACATTGAAGTGTCCAACATTTTTGAAACTTCGAATAATGTTCACTCTCTGTTTTAACTTGAGAGACAAATTTTATTTTCTTATGTTCCTGGCCCTTCTATCAGGGGTAAATCTGAGGTTGACTTTGGACCCAGTACGCGCCCTTACCAACATGGCCAGGATGCCACTAGCACACCCTGAAACAATAACTTTCAGAGTGTAGTTGATTGTTAGAGCCTTCTTAAGCTTTCTAGATTTTTAATATACTAATTGGTCACATTTATTTTTGAATCCATTTTGAAGCTTGAAACCTTATCACCAGCTGAAAGGAACTTCAAGGAAAAGTCTGTTTTGAGTTATATTTTTCCTTATGGATTTGCTTATGGCTGTACATAAATATTTATCTGAACTATTTCAACAAACCCTAAATCATCAATGATCCTTGTGCAAAGGACCCTTTTAGAAGATTTGTGTATGTCAAGAATGTCAGTAATCTCTTTATAGGACCAGATTCCAGGGACCAGAGGCCTCTTTTAAAATATTTGGAGCTGGTTGGTGGTTTTCAACATGTCTTTTGTTTTCTTATTCTGTGTATCTGTTCATACTGTTCCTTCTGGATAGAATTGCCTTGCAGTCCTTTCTTTACCTGTTGATATTTCATCTGTCCTTCAAGGTTTAATTCATGTGGCACCTCCCACAGGGCCTTGAAGCAGACAAGGGCAAGAGAAGAGCATCGCAGGCAGGAGAAACAGAGTGGGCCACGACCCAGAGGCAGGATGGACAGGGAGGGGCCACTTTGAGGAAGCTGAGAGGTCCAGTGGGAGGAAGGCTGAAGGTGGGGTGTGAGTGGAACGAGGCAGGGAGAACTGTTATGGGGAATAAGGCAAATGAGAGCTAGGATATGAGAGGCCTTAAAATGTTTTGGACATTATTCTATAGGCCAAAAGATGTAAACCCGTAGTCTTTGGGTAGAATATGGTCTGCAGAAATATTTTGTTTGGCCTACACATTGTTTTTAAATTTTCTTAATTAGTTTCCAACATATAAAAATAGAAAAACTTCATGTAACAATTCAGATATCTGATAGCTCTTGAAAAATTGGAGTATCTGGCAACAATCTGCTGGAAATGAGTAGGAGCTATCTTATATAGATCCCTACTCGCTGGCCTGTTTAATTTATAGCCTGGCCCTGCTAGCATCTGAGTTTGATTCCTGCCCGCTGTGTGCAGGGGCACCATCCAGGTGGAGGAAATGATTTAGCTACAGGCTCTGAACCAGACAACCTCTATTCTGGCCCAGGTTTGTGTCCAACTAGCTCAATGACCTTGAGCAGGTATGTTTCTAATAATGGTACCACCTCATATGGCCACTGTGAGAATAAACTATAGGAAACATTTAGACAACTACCTGGCATGTAGTAAGTGGACAAACATGTTAGCTGTTCTTACTATATCCCACATGAGATAATAAACTCTAGGGCTAAAACTGTCACTTATTTTTGTGTCACTCACAGAATCAAAAATCTAGAATCTTTGGTCATTGTCATAAAATAATTGATGAATAGATGAATATGTTTTCCTTGAATTTTTATTTCTGTGAGGCCCAAAACCAAATTTAATTACTTTTTTCTCAAGAAATGCTTCCTATTTATCTTGAGTTTGACTTGAGCATACTAATTAATTTTTGCTAAAGTAAGGAGCTGGCTTTCTCAAAAAGCCAACAATGCTAATTAAACAAGTAAAGGGAGATGCTGTTAACACTGTGCAATTTTTCTGTAATGGATCTACCTTCCTAACTCAAAAATAAACCCAAAGTTTGGGAAGATGCTTAATTATGTGTTTTCTTTAGGAAGCTAAGTTATTGGCTGGTAGCTGTTTATGGTTAATATCTCAAGTTAAGGGTCAGTTGCTAAGAAACTAGGACAGAGTGAGCTTTGGCAGAAATGATGTTAGAATGCATGTTTGACTTGAGTTTTCTAGCTACCACCCTCCTACACCTACCATGCAACCCACACTACAGTGTAATGTTTTTGTGCCCGGTGCCTCAAAGTTTGGCACAAGAACTAATTTTTGGTTTTCCAACCTATATATAACTGAAGTCACAATACCATCCCACTAAGGCCTTCAACGTGATCACCTGTGGACATGAACTTTTGTGGTTACATTAATCTATCCCTAAATACATTTGCTACTGACAAAGTTGCTTTGCAAAGTTGACCTGCAAGGTTGGGTTCATGTTCTCTCTGCAAAACTTGCACATTTACAAAGCCACTTTTTATTTTTATGTGGATAAACATCATCTAAAACTGAATGATGTATTCAAGATTCTAAAAATTTACTCTTTAATTTTGTCAGATGGATCTCTTCTTTCTTATTAAAAAATCAATTTTTTTCTTTAAAAAAACTCAATCTCTCTTTAGCTCTCTCTTTTCCTTCCTTTCATTTCTTCCTCCCTTCTTTCTTCTCTCATTCCTTGCCTTCCTTCATTCCTTCCTTTGTCTCTCTCCTTATACAATTGATACCTATCATCTCTAAAGTTCTGGGTTCTAATCTAAAAGACAATTTCAAGTAATGACAAAATCTGGTAAATTCTCTGATCATTTCTCCATCCCTTAGTCCCCTTCCTACATTACCCATTTTGTGAGTATAGGAAATTCTAGAAATTCAGCACATTGCTGATACCTACTTTGTGTCATCATGAAGACTTTTGCTATATTCAGGCTGATAATGAGTTTCTGCCCAAAATACCTTATTGAGCCTATTGTGAAGATTTTGAGAAAATAAAATGTACTCTAGTGGAAAATAATACAGGAAACAAAATTTTTGTAAAAATAAATTTAATGTAAGAATGCTTCATTATCAACACTTAAAGAAACGTAGATTATAATTCTACAGGTTGAAAGATTAACTTTGTACATTTCCACAATCTTATCAACTTTATTTTGCTTTCTTCTCTCAGTCAGAAGGAAAAAATATTAGTATTTCATTTGCAAGAATATTTTATGAATGAAATGGCAGCTGGTTTCTACCTGTAGAGCACAAATATGCCAATATATTTCCATTAGCATTACCCCAGTCACTTTAAATTACGAATTAAATTGAGCAAGTATTTGCCATAAAAGCTATTGACAGTGTTAATGCCACAATCTTTCTGTGTGCATCTTACTAACTTCTCAGATATGTCTCCTTGATGAGTAGACAAAACAGGGAGAGGGACGAATTTGTTCTTTTCAGCTGAATGGTGAGGTCAGGAAGACAGAGCTTTGCTGAAATAGAGCTCTAGTAACTGCTGTGATTGGGAAATTAGATAATAATATCTTGATATCCCTGATATCAAGAATTCTAGTGAACTAAGATTAACACAGTCTGGAGATGCAGGCAGGAGTGGCCTTCCTCACTCTGGTCCAGACCCTCCCTGGAGAGCTCTTTGTGTCAACAAGAACAGCCAGCTCTCCTGGCCGGCTCCCAGGACTCAGAGTAGGGCTATCATTTTTGTTTGCTTTGCAAATATCTTAATGGGAAGTGGTTCAATACCACCTATGGGTTAATCTGAGGGGTTCTGCTTGGCAGCTGTTAGCTCTGAGAACCACATGGCCGCTCTCTTGGGTGGAGAGAGTCAGGCTAGCTGTTAACTGCCCAGTGCCAGGTTGAGGCATCATCTTTGCTTATTGGATTTATGGACTGGCAGGAAGCACCTTGTTGACTTTTATTTTTAGTTTGTTCCTCCTGTGAGAGTAAGGATGTTATTCTCAGATCCAATTGTGCTTTTCTCTCTAAGGCAGGGCAGTTGTTTAAATTCTTTTCCCTAGCATGAGGCATCCTTTCACTTAAGCTCATTCTTATAGAATCTGAAATTTAATATTAAAACTGGTGGTATGGTAATGGTGGAGGTGGTATTGTTGCCAGAAGAAGGATCTAGTGTGTCAGCCTGCAGGGAGGGCTAACAGTGGCAGCCACAGCCCTGTGTCTTTACTCGGGATCTAAACAACAGAATAGATAGTGAACTTCCCTGCTCTACTGTTCCCTTAGTCTCCCCCCATCCCACCGCTCACCCTTCCGCCCCTGCTTGAATGTGGCTTTCACTTGTCTTGACCCATAGGAATGTTTCCCTGGGTGACATGACCAAATCATGCCTTTCTGGATCTGTGTCTGCTGACACTGATGCAGATGATCTCTTTCTTTATGCTTTCCTCCCTGGATTTCAGGCTTGGTTGGATAGTTTCCAGAAAGCAGGTTAGGGAAGTCCCTGGAGTGATGACAAACTTGTAGACAGCTAGCTTCCAAATGCCCCATTTGTAAAAATGCAAAAAGTTTATATTTCACTGTAGATCCAGGGAAAAATGTCCAGCTACCCTCAAGAATGGTGCAACCCTGCTTCTAAAACCTTGTTCTTTCTTGGGAGGTTTCCACACCTGTTTGTACGAGTACCTGTGATTGACATCAGGGGCCCTGGAGTCCAGTAGACTTGATACTGTGGAGGGTAAGAACCTCATGAACCCACTTATTTTCTCAGAGCCTCAGTTTCCTCATCTTTAAATGGCAGATCAAATGGCACAAAATCTACCTCACCAAGTTGTGAAAGTTAAGTGAGATAACATATGCAAAGTACATAGCATCTTATCTGACATATAAAAAGCACTCACATATAGTAATGAGAGGAAGAATTATTGTTCTTATCTCTGAGGCATCCACCTTTCTTTACATAACCCTTAGTATTATTCATTTTTTTTCCCTGAAGTACTCATTTTGAAGTCTGTTACTCCCAATCCTTTAAAATCAAGCCAGTGCCAAATTGAGGACAATGTGAACAAAGTAAAGTAAATAATGATGATAAAAGAGTATAATATGTTGAATAAAATAAGAATTCATGAATCCACATTGATAAAAGGAAGGCAGGAAGGAACAGGGTAAGCTCTTCCTTGCAATAAAATGTGAAATAATAAAGGTAGATGGAATGATGGAAACAGAAAATCACCATTTGGCAACTATTAAAATAATAATTGTTTGAGGTAAGAATCATGAATGGATGCTAAAACTAGTAGGTGTCAGTTTGAGAGTAATAAGCTATTTGCATAGGCTCAGAGTAAATCCCCATAGGAAACTTACTGATTGCAAAAGGACACTGGAGAAACCTGGCAGAAACCACGTTAGCCAAATGATGAAACTTAGCATCACCAGTCGTTGGACAAATTGACAGTTGTGCCTCCTGATGTGATGCACTGAGAAGAAGACAACCTCACTTCCGTGGATTTCTTGCCAAATATGCATAACCTGAATTTAATCATGAGGAAACAGCAGACAAACCCAAACAGAGGAAGCTTCTACAAAATGACTGGCCTGTGGCTCCAAAATGAAACACAAAGGAAGACTGAGGAACTATTCCAGATGAAAGGAGACTAAGCGAACATGACAACAATGACAACTGAGTGTAATCTATGATCCAGGATTTTCTTTTGGTGTGGAAGACATCACTGGCACATTTGGCAAAATCTAAATACAATCTGGAGATTGGATAATAGTATCATATTAATTTCCTGATTTTGATCACTGTACTCTGGTCATGTAAGAGAATGCCCTTTCTTTTAAAACACACACACACATTGAAATATTGAGATATAAAGGAGTATCAGGTTTGCAACTGACTCTCAAATGGTTTAGAAAAAATTTAAGTATATTTGTATGTGTGTATGTATATCAGTATGGAGAGAAAGGGAGAGACAGCAGACAAAGAAAATAGGTAAAATGTTAATGGTTCGAAAGTCCAGTGAGGAATATAGAGAATTTCTTATACTATTCTTGCATTTTTTCTATAAATATGGATGTAAATCAAAATAAAAACTTACAGTAAAACAATCAAGTCAGTGCTATTTCTTGTCCTTTAGATAGGGAAATTCATCAGCTACTTTCTCTTTAGACTCCTGATGCCTCTCTATTCACACCTAAATATCTATCCACATCATTGTTGCCCTGCTTAATTACTGTTCTCAAGTTTTTCTGCTGTGACATTTTTGACTAGTCACCACCCACTGCATACAACCTTGTTTAGGCTTTTCATTCTTAAAAATTCCCTAAAATGCCTCTCTGTCCTCTCACATTTCCTCTCTCACCTGTCCTTGGGCCCCATCATTTAGTGCCATGCACATCATGCACTTCATTTCAGCACTTCTTGCTTCTCTTTGTTCAACCTGAACATTACTTTCAGAATTAAAGGAAAAAGACTGGGTTAAATATTATCTTTTGAGGGCGCAGTGATAAAAAGAACATCTCCAAGGAACATGGATGTTGGACGTATCTTTTCCTCTGACTCACTTGGACAAGTGATGTCACCCCTCTGCACCTCAGTTTCCCTAGTTACAGCACAAAAAGGATGTAGTATATGGTCTTTGAAGTTTCCTTTATCTCTGCAAGCCTATGCCCTGGCCTAATCCAGTCTTTAAAGTGCTAGAACTGTACATCAAAAGTAGCTCAACCCACAAGTTACCTTAAGACCTTCCCCAAAGGAAAAGCATAGCTTCCAGAAAAGAAGCCACTCAGATACCCCATCGTTATTATTCTCCTTTGAAATTTCCATGTTTAGGGATTTGTCTTTCGGTGCAAAACCATAAACAATAAGTATAATACCTTGTTAAGTATGCATTTTATTTCTAACTTTTGACCATGTATACGTCTCTTAATTTAATCCTTTTAAAATCCTATTGTCTCTCTGAGCTCCCTTGGTTGCTGTAAAGAACTGAAGTAAGCTTCATGGCTGGCTCTCAGTTGAGTGTCCTTTTTTCCAGTAAGGCAAGCATTCTCAGCAGAATGAAGAAAAGCCTTCTGCTCCTACCTTAGACTTCTACACAGTGACAGCTGCCTTCTAGAAAGTAGTGAAGGAGGAAAAAAAAAATAAATGAGAATGCAAGAACTGGCAAATTAAGACAATGTGGGCTCTCAGTTGGGGAAAAGCAATGAGGCAAACAAATATGATCAAATTTAAAGGGCTCGATGGGATTCGGGAAATTACCATAAGTGCATAAATCTAACTACTGCTAACTTGGAGCAGCGGCATTATGAGACATTTATTAGCCTTTTTGAGCCCTTCTAATGATTTGTCCTTGAGCCATGTTCTAAAACTTAAAATAATTGTTTGTTTTAGAGAAAACACATTTCCATATATTTACATATAACTTGTATATTTAACTCATTCAGCAAAGATACTGATTGGGGTGGGATATGGTGTATGAATTCAGAATTGTTATAAAAGTTACCAAGTATCCAAACCTAATGGGAAAAAAAGTAATACAAAAGCTGTGAAGTTCATTTCTTCTTGTTTCCCTTTCTTCTCCTGCAATAATGGTGTTCTTATTTCTCACTGTTATTGTTTCTCTTCTCTTGTGTTCTTTGTATTTCCTTCATATCATACATTGAAGCCCAGGAATGTTTTTCCTTTTTAGAAATCAAAAAATACCAATTATAATAATAATGAGTCACCACCTTTCACCTTTCAAAGAGGTAAAGATTCAAAAGACTGATAATACCCAGTGCTGGAGATATGATAGGAAATGGATCCTTTCATACTTTTGTGGATACGAGTATTAATTTTTATTGCTTTTTAGAGGAAAATTTGGTGATACAATGCAAAAGCCTTAAAATAGAAAAAAATTTTCTCACCCTTTAACTCAACGGCTTTACATATGAGATTTATCCTGTGGAAATAACTAGATGAGTACTCATAACTGTATGTACTGAATAGTTAATGATCCATTATTTATAATGTGCAAAAATTGGAAAAAATTAAAATATCCAAAAATAAGAGATAGTTAAGCCACTTATGATAAGCACTCAACAGAATACTGTATAGCCATAAATATGATGATATACATGTACAGTTGCATATGTGTATATCACACACTCACAAATATGTGGAAGGATGCTCATAATTACCAAGGGTAGGTTAAATGGTAAATATAGCATGAACCATTATTTTTAAAAATGTGTTTTATATGTATAGAAAAGTATCCAAAAAGATATACACAAGATATTAGCTAATTATATCTGAGTGTGGGCATTTTCCCTGATGTTTATTTTCTTCTCCTTGAATATCTGTATTTTATATAGTACCACAGTGAATATACATTATTTTTAACCATATAAAATAATTTTTAATTAGAAAAAGGGGAAAAAAGGCAACATTTTGCAACCAGTTCTTTTAGTCATTTACTTTGGGGAGAATGGCAGATATTACTATATTTTTACTGATTAATGGTTAGTAAATATTCAGACAACTTGGGAATTTAGAGCATTTTTATCAGCTGAAAGATAATGAAGAAGAAAAAACAAATGAGCACAGCAATATCTAGAGCTCTGATATCTCAAAAGCCTAGTGGCTTATGGTACTTGCTCTTGTTTGGTCTCCTGCCTTGATCAAAACCTGATAAAGCTCACCTTCAGTAGGTGATTTGCAGATACTTTTAATTGGTCAGAAGGTGGCACCAGACAAATCAGGTACACACCAAATTTTCAGTATGTTTATGCTCAATATATTGTGTGAATATGCCAGGGAGCCTCCAACTCTGCCTAGAGTGGAAGTGGGTAGGATGGGAGTCAGGACAGGAAAGACTTTTCAGAGGAGCTGACACCTAAGCTAAAGGGTAAGAATGCAATGGCTAGGTGGGCAAGAGAGGAGACAGAATTCAGAACCGTGGAAATAGGAATACAACCCTGGGAGATTTCAGGGGTGTTTGACAAATGCTTATTTATTGTGGTGGAAGTGGTAGTAAATAGGAAACAGAAACATTCTAGAAATCCTAGCTTTCCAGTCTTTGTAATAAAAGATAAATTAACATATACATTTTGGATGCCTTTGAATTTAACACAGAATAATACACAATAGTACATAACAGATAATTGTGCTCTTCTTAAGACATTTTGATACCTTCCACTCCTCTGTGCCTTCAAAGCTATTTAAATAAGTACACAAAGTAAGAAGAATATGCAGTTACACCCGGGTGATGCAAACCGGGGAAGAGTAGATGCATAGTGACAATGCTGGGGGATTCAGATCTAGGTGTTGTTCCACATTTATATCCTCAGCCCTTAGAATGTTCAGATGACACATAAGAACTAAATAAGAATGCTTGAGTTACCAGTTGTGATTCGACCTATGGCCAGTTCCTGTGGAAATCGAGTTAGCACTCAAGTCAGCATGGGATCTTTAACAAAGGACATTGTCTTCTTCTCTGATGTCATTACTTAAATGTCTTAATTTACCTTCATAACTTGAATTATTGAAATCATTTGTGAAGATGTTTATGTTTTCTATTATCTCTCATGGTAATAACTTCCATAAAGAAAGTTATATGACTTGTTTACCTGAAACTTGCCTACCTCAAGATTTTTGAGGGGGCCCTACTGTGTTAAAATATCCTTGTCTGAGCATATCTTCTGCAGGGTGGTTTGGCTGCTGCTTCTTGGGAACAAGAAGTTGACCTCTTTTTGTTAAGAGCTCTGTGTACAAAACATTTTTGTGCAAAGTAATCAAAGAAGCAGAAACAAATTTACTTGGTTATGCTGATTAGCCTTTCTTCTACGGCTACCAAGTGAGACACAAGTTTATGGGAAAAATACTCTCAAATTTAGAGACAGCAGGAAGCTAGCGAAAAATCAACCAACAATGAATTAGCTGTAACCTATCCTGTTTTGAAATTAGAATATGCTTTCAAGTGTGAACGACTAATGAATTTCTCAGTTTGTCTAGAAGCCATTCTAAATTATAATTGATAAAAGATAACGCATAATCTTGAAAACTTTATCAAAATTAATAAAAAGTATACAAAGAAACTAATTTAAGTGAAGTTTAGAAAATGGAGAATCAGAGGGTAGCCAGTGTGTCTCAACCCCTATGCAAGACAAAAGTTACTGATTCTAATCCTAAAGTAGAAAAAGGCCAGTTATGAGACAAGCTCGATTGATCGGCTACATCCCCAAAGAGTACCCTGCTTCCTTTGCTCTAATTCTAATGTGTAATTTGGTCTCCAGAGTATATCAGCCAACTAGTGAGGGGAAAAGTATCATCCGGATTATACCATCCATTGTAAAATCACACACTGGCATGCTGCTTTTCAAATATGACTCTTCTGAGTTTGGTTAGTGCAACTCAGCTCTCCCAAAAATCATCACCCCTCAATGAACTGACAAATTGAATTTTGGAGCCTGTGAAGCTGAGGCCCAGTCCCTGGACCACGGTGACTTCACCTAGTGCCGCCAGCGCAGCATGACAGAGCCAGCTGGCCTCATGTAACTGTGCTGCAGTAGTAGAAGGGAGATGCTGGGCATTCTCAGCAGCCCGCTACTCGGGGGCCAGCCTTCACCCTGCCTCTCATCCGGTCACACTGGGACCAGGGTTTAAGAAGAGGGAATTAGACGTGAGTTTTGTTTGGGGGCTTTCTCAGGACAGATGCCCAGCAGAAGGGTTCTCAATGGTGACTGAGAGTTTCCGTCTCCCCTAGACCCACAGTTCAATGAACTGACTTCAGCGAAGCAGCCGAGTCCTGGAGGCAATCTGTTTGAGACTTTAGTTATGCTTCCAAGAGGCCAGTGGAGCCCTAGAAATATGCAGTGAATTATACAAAGAGAGAAAACTACCTCCTATTTATTCACCACCCTTTGATAGCCAGATTTATTGCTTCTGCCATTTAGCATGTGATTCCTAACAGAGGCTGATGACAGTATTTTTTTAATAAGTTTTCCTACAGATTCAAAAAACAATATCACAATTCAAAAATGAATACTTCCTTAATATCATCTAATACCAATCCATAGTCAAATTTTCCCAATTGTTCTAAGAATATCCTTTGTACATGTTTATCCAGGCCAGGATAAAATCTAGGACATTACATTAAATCAAGTTGTTATATCCCTAAATCTCTTTTAGTATAGAACAGTCCCTTTTTCTCTCATAACACAGACTTATTAAGAGATTGGGGCCGGGCTTGGTGGCTCACGCCTGTAATCCTAGCACTCTGGGAGGCCGAGGTGGGCGGATTGTTTGAGGTCAGGAGTTCGAGACCAGCCTGAGCAAGAGTGAGACCTCGTCTCTACTAAAAAAAAAATAGAAAAGAAATTATACAGACAGCTAAAAACATATATATATATATGTGTGTATATATATATATATATATATATATATATAGAAAAAATAAGCCGGGCATGGTGGTACATGCCTGTAGTCCCAGCTACTCGAGAGGCTGAGGCAGGAGGATTGCTCGAGCCCAGGAGTTTGAGGTTGCTATGAGCTAGGCTGATACCACGACACTCTAGCCCGGGCAACAGAGTGAGACTCTGTCTCAAAAAAAAAAAAGAAATTGGGTCTATTCTAAAATAACTCACCTTCTGTATTTGCCTGCTTGCTTTCTTGTGGTCTTAGCTTATCCCTCTATGTGCTGTGTTTTGTGTAAACTGTTAGACAAAAGAGTAGATTCAAATGAAATGTTTTTGACCAAAAGGAAAACAAAACATCCTGGGTAATTTTAAATACTTCGTGTTGCTTCACATCACAAGACAATGCTGTCCTGGCATTAGTGGTGCTAAGATTGAGCACTGGTTAAAATGGTGACTTTCTGAGTTCTCCACTGTACACTGCTCTTCTTGTGACCTGAAGGAAGGAATCTGTATGGTGGTACTTTGGCACCGTATATCCTGTTGCCCATCAATCATTTGTCTAATGCCTTTATCAGCAATTGATAATTCTTGCCTGAATCAATAATTTCCCTCTGGCATCTCCGTTTCAATAGTCAGCAAGTCTTATGGTGCACTGCTTACTAGTTATGGTATGAAACAAGTCGTTAGCTTCTTGATCCTTAATTCCCTCATCTGTAAAAATGGGGATAAAAATAGAACCAATCCACATGGCCATTGACAGTATTATATGAGATGACTATGTGTACATGCTTTGCCCAGTGCCTGGTGGCATGTGTGCATGTGATAAATAATAAATAATAAAAAGTTTTGCCCATTATTTTTCTTGTTTTGGTGGTGACATATTGCAGAGCATTAGCCACTTGCTGCCAGTCTCATGTACCTGAGACAAAAAACACAGAAAAACAAACAAACCAAAAAAAACCCTAAAAAACTAATGAAATCTCTGAAAAGGAATTGAGGCAGTTAGACTTTGGAAGAAAATTAACTTGTACCATTTTTTAAAAAAACAAATTGGAATTTGTTTGGAATAAAGACTGCTCAGATCATTGTTTCCGCAGATGATTTCTAAAAACCAGTAGTCCCTCAACATGCTCCACAGGAGAAGGGTCCGTTGTTAAAATAATTAAAATAACGTCTAGAAAATGTTTCCCATTCTTTTCCTCTCTTGGAGTTTCATTGTGCATATTATTCGGTTAAGGGCTCTAGGAAAGCCGTCAGGAAAGAAACCTGCTTAACTTTGGTTAATCAAAGATTTTCTTATTTATTTGCCTACTTCCTCACTCCCACCCCTCCCATTTTTTTATACCAAGTAACACACATAAAATTACATTGAGCTGCCTTAGATTCTTCCAAAGGCTTGAATGAGGAGGGAATCAAACCGATGAGCCGACAACCTCTCCCTCTGCGGAGAGATGGGAGGTGTGGGAGGTGTCTGCCACTGGCCTTTGGATCCTGAAAAGCCACACAAGTTAGAGGAGTTCTCAGGAAGTTCATTTCTTTGTTGGAGCAGAAAACGCAGAAATTGGGGACCTGGCAGTAATCCAAAGCTAAACTCTCCTCCCTAGATTTTCTCCTAGAGGACCTCAGAATCCACCCCCTGTAGGTGTTTTGTAGCCACTGCGACTTGCCTAGGCTGGACAGGAGTGAGTCCCTTGGGCCAATGCATAGAGACAGAAGGGCATGGAGTGTATCATGGTTCAGAGGAAGAGCAAAGATTTGGGGTCAGATGAACATGGGTCAAAGTCTAAGTACTACAAGGTATTCCCCATAATACCTGAGAACATACCTTAAGCTCTCTGAACCTCAGTTTCTTCCTCTGTATAATAGGTACAATTGAAGTCCTTAGCTCAAATGGTTACAAAGCTATCATTAGATATTTAAAAGCATTTAAAAAATATGTACTGCTATATAAATGCTAATTAATTTACTTGTAATGCCAATGGTATCCTTACTGATCCACGTGGCCCCATATTTTGTGAGTCCACTAGTCATTCATTTATTCATTCAACTTGTCTAGTATTTATTGAGCATTTACTATGTACCAGGCAATGGGTTTGGGGTTGATATCAAGTATGGAATAAAGTAGATCCGGTCCCTGACTTCATGG
Source organism: Lemur catta (assembly GCF_020740605.2). Taxonomy (NCBI): domain Eukaryota; kingdom Metazoa; phylum Chordata; class Mammalia; order Primates; family Lemuridae; genus Lemur; species Lemur catta. The sequence continues at coordinate 55,287,966 of NC_059135.1, read as the reverse complement.
AGCTTACATTCCACTGTAGGAGACAAATGTGTAATTATAGTCCCCTCCCCCCAGGTACTGATGTGGTATTTTTTAAATGGGCGTATTGCTTATAATCTATAAATAGATGCATTTGGAAGGTAATATCCACAAAAAGATATATGGAAATGAATTTGTCAGTTTATGTAAAGAATAAGATTATTAATGTAGAGCTGGAAGAGACCATAGGAATCATTTAACTCAATCCTCTCATTTTATTTATGAGGAAAACTAGGACCCAGAATACTATGGAAATTAAGCCACAGTGTGTTTGGTGTGTGTGCAATGTGTGATCGTGGATATTGGGGCAGGAATCGGAACACAGATTTCCCTTTTCTAGTCAGTGCTTTCCTCTCTGCTGGGTTCCATCTGAAACGCATTGTAAAGGCAGCTCGTATTTTAACCATGTGTTATAATCACACTTTCATACAGTGTGTTCCAATTACTAGAAATTAGGGACCCAGGACAATTGATTTTTCCAAACTTTGTTTCATGAAACAATATTTTACTAGATGTTAAGTTATCACTTTAAGCTTCTTGGTCAAATTACTTTTGGACACCTGCATCTTCCCTGTATCTCCACTTCAGAGATCTATAAATGTTTATTGTGATTGTAAAAGATTATTCCTGTAATCTTTTAAGGAAACCTCTGAAACTATGTACCATCCAGAATTTCCCAAACTTATTTGACTACAGAATCCATTTTAAATTCTGTAACCTTGAATGTGATTAATGTCCTGTGCAAAAAGTATAGCTTCAGCATCGACTTGACTGGCTTCTTGGTAAAGTTTGTGGAAGCCTAATAGTGCTCACTAAACCAAATTCAATCACACAGCTTTAAAAACGGCAGTTCCTGGATCTTAGGAATTCAGGCAGACTGTGGATGTGTAGTGACCTGTAGGAGCAACACCTACTGGGATACACTACCCTAAGTTAACCGTGTTTTTTAAACTGAGGACTGGAATGGGAAACAATGAAAGCTTAAAAGATACTTTCTGATACATCTTTGAAAAAAAGCAACCCTCTTTAAGTTTTTTAAAAAATTATTATTTTCATGCCTTTTAAAAATTATTATTATTGTTGTTGTTTTTTAGGCATTCACAAGCCCAGAGTTCTCCAAAGGGGTGTGATATCTTCACAGGACATGCAAAGAAGGTAGCTGGACATCTTGATTCCAAGTAACTGTGTCTCCTTCCTTCGTACTCATCCAAGTCCATGGGCATGAAGCCTATCTGTGCCTGCTTGGTTGGGCCATCCAAACCTGAAACTGTTAGTGATATTTTGAAGTCTTTGAGACAAAAGCCCAGCTTGCTAAAGAGCTTTGGTTCAGTAGAGAGACAGGGAGGTACAGTGGAGAGAGAATCAAAAGCCTGGAAATTTGCTGCTGAGAATAAATGTTAGCTGTTCCCCGAGGTGATTTGTCTGTGCACTCCACTCTCTACAGATGTTAGAGCCTCTTTCTGAGTAAGGACCCCAGGTTCTTTGGTAGCACTTTGATATCCTGCTCGAATTCAATATGTGAAATGGAGGCGTCTCTCTGTGACTTGGAGCCCACAGCAGGCTTTGAAGTCTGATCCAATTTTTGCTGCCTACTATTTGATGTTGAAAGGATGAAATGAGGAAAATGTACAGTTTTTGCCAGTAACTCTGCTGAGCATATGTAAGATTAAAAAAACAAAATCCTTTGGATGATGTACTTAGAAATGTTAAGTAGATTAATACCTTCCTATAGGTTTTCTATTTTCTTTCTCAAGGATAAAAATTAAGTGTAGGTGAAAATCAGTGCATAGCTGTTTTTATATTCTGGGCTATAATTAATTTAAGAGAGGGCTGGGTTGACTTACTGTGAGGACGAAATAAATGAATGAAGCAAAAGGTATTGAGACTTTGCTTCTAATTGCCCCAAGGAGAGGACCTCCACTCAGTTCTATACAAGATGGGAGCAACGTACAAATGACTCCAATATACGTAGCCTCTTCCCCTTACAGTCAGGGTTAAGGGTCCCTTAGTTAAATAGAGACCCATGTCCTTAAGGCTGCTTTATCAGAGGATAAGAATAATATTTCTCTTACTGGGTCTTTCTGAAGCACTCAGTTTCTGGGACTGATTTGCTGTCTTCTCGGACATGCCATCCTGCTCCAGATCACCAAAGACTGGGTCCCTGGGGAGCCTCTCAAAAACCTGGTAAGGAGAACATTTTGAATTGCATGCTGCTTCTACTGTTTGCATGTTTGTATACTTTTTAGTGCATTGTTCGGATAGGACTGTCCGTCTAGAAGGCAGAACTCAGTTACATGACCTAATGTTAGCAAAAAGTTCAGGTTTTGGAAGCCATACAGGCGGATGTAAGATTTGTCTTAAAGGAAGGAGTTTATAATCTACCGATGCCACTTAAGTTTACCTTTCTGAGGGAAGATAATGAACAGCAGAAGCTATTCTTTTCCCTTTACTTGTAAGAACCTTAAAATTCCAAAATTTTATTTTTTTAAAAGAAAGACAAATAGCTGACCAGCTTTTAGTGGAGCAGATCACTCAGGGCCAAAATCTAGGGTTTGATAAAGAATATGGATTTAGAGAGTAGTTCTGTCCTTTTGGCAACATGACCATTCTTTCAGCAAAAATGTAGACATCTTGTTATATGCCTTTGAGAAATGACTATTTCTGGCCCCTTTTCTAAATTCTTTGCTACAGAATATGGTAAACATCAGTTTCAGGGTTGTGTGTAGCTATAATCAGTACTTCTGGAAGGTAAAATAGAAACATGATTGTAAGAAATATTTACAAACCGGAAGATACTAAGGACAATGTGGACCATTCCAAGGAAAGAAACCTTTTCAACTTAAGATATTGATGTCTCACTTAATGTCAACTCATCTATTTTTCTGAAATACGTAGTAATTTCTCAGGTCTCTCCACATTTCTCCTTAGCCTGTTTTTCAGTGACAAAGTAGTTCAATACAAAGTGGGAAAAGCATAATAAATGTGTTATGAACTTCGGTCCATATGGAACTTAAACTCTTGGAAAGAATCAAGAAAGAATGATTCCATTAGAGCAGAGCCTTTTAAATGGACATGTAGTAAATGATAAACTTGTCAAGGAAATATTTTCCTCACAGCCAGAGAGTGTTCGGGAATAAGTCCACAATGAGGTAGGGGTAGGAGTAGTACAAAAGAAAGGTAAATTTAGAGGAAAGATGGTATGCTGGAGCAGAATCCATTATGCAATAATTTGGTTGGTACTTTGCTCTATCCAAAGAGGCAATCTCTATCTTTTATTTGGAGTATTTAGAGCATTTACATTTAATATGATTATTGATATGTTTTAGTTTAAATCTGTCATCTTGTTATTTTCTATTTGTCCCTTCTAGTCTTTGTTCTCTTTTGGCATTCTACTTTAAAATAGATGTAATTCCTGAAAAGAAAAGCTTTAAGTATGGTTGAGCAGCTACACCATACTGACAGGTTCCGGAGTCAGACATGCCTGGATTTGAATCTCTACTCTCCTATGTTAATCAAGTTACCTCAGAACCTACACATATAAAATGGAGGAAATGTAGTTCATAACTGAGAAGGTTTTACTGAGGATTAAATGAGCTAGTGTTAGTAAAGCGCATAGCATAGTGTCTGGTTCATAGCAAGGGTTCAGTAAATGTCACCTGCTGTTGTGGTAATTATTGTTATTGATATTATATAAATACAAAGGTAATCAATGGGTATGAATAACAGGTAGAGAAAGTTCTTTTTGTTACGCATTAAGTTTTGGTGGGCTAGGGTTCAGGAGGAGTAAAAGTACATTACATTTTGAATTAACAGTTATTAAAGAGAAAGAGACTTGTTGGATTACAGTCATCTTTCCTATTCTTTAGGGAAATATCTCAAAAAGTCAAACTTATTAATAAGTTACACATCTGATTTTCTGTAAATGGTTCATATGCACTTTCTTCTTACTACTGTCCATTCCTTCCAATTTAAATGATTTTCTGTTGGATCTGCCACCATCACCATTACCTCCCCTTATGCTCTTGTGAACAGCATCCTAAATGGTCTTCCTGTCTCCATCCTTCTTCTCCTCAACTTCTCTTATGCATAGATGCCTACAGAGATTTTCCAAACCAAAGCCCTGATCATGACATTCCCTTCCTCCATACTCTTTAGTGACTCCTCAGCATCAACTCTAACTTTCTTGGCATGAGCTTCAAGGCTTTCTCTGTTCTGGTCCTAATCTTCTTTTCTAGCTCTAACTTCCAATAATCTCTCTTCCTCATTCTCTGCTTCAGAATATGTGAACTATTCTCTACACTTTGACCATGCCTGGTATGTTCTTTCTCTCTTCTGTGACTGTTCATGCTGCCCTCTCTGCTCCACCTGTCCTTCCCCATTCACTGTCAGAATCCTCACCATTCTCCAGGGTCCACAATGGCTGCCTACTCTATGACTTTTTGAACAGTACTTTTCACATCCTATTTTGTATTATAGTTATTTTCATGCATCTACTAGATTTTAAAATCTCTAGATTCACGTCTTTCCATTTATGAGTTCTCTTCTCACAACCTAAGTCCTCAAATTGAATTCTTGAGCATCCAAGGCCATGATGAAATGTAATGAGAGCAAGAATGAAATGAAACTGGAGGAAGTGAGTCAGAGAAAAGTTTTAAAATGTGTTTCTAGTAATCCTGGAACAAAATAAATGTCTCTTAGACACCCCCCCCAAAAGATATAACCTACTAATGGAACAAATTAAAACAATCCAAGCTGTTTCATTTTGTAGCTATTGTTTTGAACAGGGAGAGAAGGAAAGAAAGTTTAGGCAGGAAAAAGCATTATATGTAAATCAAATTTCCTTTGACCTTGGAAAGCGACAAAGATGAATTGAAGAACAAAAATTTTTCAGTTTTGTTTATGGTTTGTTTATATTATCAGTTGCAGAAGCAAGGGTATATATTCTTTAAGAGGCATTTTAGCAAATTATACCTTTATATTTAATTCTTTGCCTTATTTCAACCCATATTTTGTGGAAGCCTGAATGAGAATATTGTGACTTTTTCAGTTTTTAAAAAACTACTAACATCCAGCAGGTTTGCTTTCTAACTTGCAATGAGAACTAACTTTGTTGTTCTATGTAGAGTTCTGGTGGGGTGAGTATGAGGGGCACAGAATGAATCTAAAGTTACTCAAGCTCAGCTCAGAGCAGCCGTGCACAGAAGTCTGTAAATGTGAGGTTTGGACAAGGCTGTCTTTAGCCCCTTAATCAGAGAATATAAGAAGTGTCCCTAACTGGCCCATGTGGGCTGACTCATTGATCACATATGAGAGAAAAGCACAACATGCCCAGGAAACGCATAACACGAATCACTTTGTCACTGATCTAAGCAGTTAAATTATTTAACAGGACTGCCAGGAATGTATACAAACATGATCTAGTTTTACTATGCAAACAATTATACTTTAGGCATTTGTTCTTCTATTTATTTATTCACTCATTTACTCAAAAAATAATTATTAACACTTACTAAGTGCTAGGAACTGTCCTGGGCCAATATTTCTCAAACTGTTTTGAAATACCAATTTTGGGTTGGTTGTTTTCCAAATTTCCACAGTCTGATACTTTTGTAAAATATAATAAAAATGAATTACTAGAAAAATAATCATGTACTTGGTTATTGTATCAATATCAAATTCATGTCCACACAATGCTACAGTGTGGCAGAGGGAGACAGACAATAAACAATAAGCATAGCATGGCTGGGTGGGTGCAGTGGCTCACACCTATAAACCCAGCACTTTCGGAGGCGGAGGCAGGAGGATCGCTTGAAGTCAGGAGTTTGAGACCAGCCTGAACACCATAGCAAGACCTCGTCTTTACAAAAAATTTTTAAAAATTATTCAGGCATGGTGGCACATAACTATCTGTAGACCTTGCTACTCAGGAGGCTGAGGTGGGAGGATTGCTTAAGCCCAGGAGTTGGAGGCTGCAGTGAGCTATGATCATGCCACTGCATTCCAGCCTGGGTGACAGAGCAAGACCCTGTCTCTCTAAAAAAAAAAAAACCAACAAAACAAAACAAACAATAAGCATAACAGATAAGGCAATTGTATGAGATGTTAGAAGGGTGAAGTGTTATCAGGGAAAAAACACAGCAAAGGTGACTAGGAGTGGCCCAAGAGGAGGGTAGGTTGCAGGTGGCTGTGGTTTTAAACAGGGTGTTCAGTGTGGCTTCACTGAGAATGCGAGGCTTGAGGCTTGAATAAAGGCTGGAAGACTGCAAGCCAGTTTGCCATGTGGGTATCTAAGAAAAGAGCATTCCAGGCAGAGGAGTGGCCATGACAGAGGTCCTGAGGAAGAACATGCATGAGCTATAAATACCTGAAGAGTGGAAAGAAGCCCATGTATTAGAGCTGAGAGAGAGAAAGGGAGAGTTGTAGGAGATGAGGAGCCAGGTAGTGTGGAATCAGTACTTCTTAATGTCCTAACAAACACCCTGGGCATGTCGCTAAAATGAAGTCTCTGATTCAGCAGGTCTGGGTGGTTCCTGAGATCATGCACCTATAAAGAGCTTCTGTGTGGTGCCAGTGTTGTTGATCTGAGGCTCACATTATGAGTAGTGGGAAGCCAATGTGTGGAGGAGTGACATGGTCTGAGTTATGATTTAAAACAGTCACCCAGCTTTGGGGTTGAAGATTGACTACACATCATGAAGGAATGAAATAGTCTGTGTAAGCACATTTTCCAGACAACTGAAACTTTCTCAAACCTATAACTACCTTTCACATTGATTGTACCAAACACAGTTCTTATTTTTTGTGTCTTGGGGCATGATTATTAACGATTATCACACTGGGCTGTAATGCAGAGCAATCCTCAGAGACCATTGTGAAATGAGGCCACCTACTCTTACATTAAATGACCCTTGACCATTATGATTTTTAGTTAATGAGGCAGATTCTATTTCTTCTTCTTTGTCAACACAAAGCTGATGTTTCTTGCTATTGTTAACATACTGACTTTTCGTGACATACTTTTCTTTCCCTTCTTTCTTTCTTTTTCTTCTTTGCTATGGTCTAAAAAAACAGGGTCCAGCAGTAAGGAAAATGGGACTGAGTAGGGGATCCTCTATGAATAAAATAACTCTCACATATGTGGTATCTATATTAGGCACCATGCCAGGTCCTTTACTTATATTTTCTTAGTGTAAAGTACACAAGCATTAGTTTAACTTTGTGACCTGTGCCTTTTAAAGAAAGTTCATTACCTGCCCCTGGGTTTCCTGTTATACCTCTTCTAGGTGAGATACCTCTGTCCTTGGTTATCTTCTTGTCTATATGAAGTATACCTTAATCATATTTTAAAGATCAAAAGGTTATTGTACTTAGAGTAACTGTAGTGATAGTGCATCTTAAATTTTTAGGGTGCTGAGGAACAAGCAGTATTGTGCCAGCCTCCTGAGGGGCTCATGGTTGGCAGTCACAGTGTTGGGTGTGGTAGAGCCACCAGAGAGCATGTGGTGTCTGGCATTAGGCTTCAGTGATTGATTGCAGGTCTTTCGTGGCCTGTCTGCCCCACGACTGCTAAGCAAATCACACACACTTTCTTTTGCCCAGCTGCTTCTTTAACATCATCTACTTCATTATTTTCCTTTACCTTTCCAGTTGCTCATTACTAAATTTTGTTGATCTTGGCAGAAATTCAGCAATCAGAAAGCAAATTTGGGCTATATTTTGTCCTTGCAACTCTTAATCCTTAAGATAATCAAACATCTCCATTTTCCTGAGACTGAAGGGTTTCCCAAAATTTGGACTTTTCAGTGCTAGCACCAGGACAGTTCTAGGCAAAGTGGGATGAATTGGTCACCCTGTAATCATACTGGAAGTTGAGCTTGATGTGGGCAAAAACTTTTTTTTTTTAATTAGATAACTACATCTGACAAGACTATGCCTTAGATCCATCCATGCTATAGAGTCGCTTCCCACAGGCTGCCTGTGTTTGGAAGGAACTAGAAGCAGCTTGCCAAACAGCAATGCCATGATCACAAAGGGATCAGATGTCTTCCATTTGACAGGAGAGCATGTTCGTGTAACAGAGTCTTAAAGGCCATGTAATCTCCCTCAAGAAAGGACATGGAAACTAGACACTATACCGAGGGAAGGCTACTGGGCCTCTCTGTCTCCTACCCAGTCTCATTACTGAATGCCACACACAAGACTGCGAAGCCACTATGTGTCTTCATTTATGGGTAGTCTTCATTTATGGGTTCTGAATCCCTGCTTTTTTGGCTCCCTTGGGCTGAAAACATCTTTCCTTCTTGCCTGGGTGCCATTGAATTCACCTTAACTCCTCATTAGTAAGTTTTGGTAAAGTCTTATCTTAGGACGTTTCTCAGTGAGATGGCAAAGGAATTACAGGTATAGGATTCTTATTGTTAGCATGTGAGGTGGGAAAAACACCTTGTTAAGGGCTCCTTTTAGACAGGTGGTTCTTGGACTTCAGGCTTGCCAGAATCTCCCAGAGGGCTTGTTAAAACACAGATTTCTAAACCTGCCTTAAAGTTTCTGATTCAGTGTGGAGTAGAGGGTAGGATTTATATTTTTATCAAGTTCCCAGGTGATGAGATGCTGCTGGTCTGAAACCTTCCCTGTGAGAACCACGGCTCTGGAAATTCTCTGTGATACTATATTGAATCAGAAATAGTGGGCTTTACATATGTGGTTTTCGACTCATTCGTTCAACAGATATTTATTGAGCACCTACTATATGTCAACCACAGGGCCAAGAAATGAAATAAGACACTTAAGAGACTAGGGCAATTCTAATATCTTGATCTTTGCAGCTGTTATTTTCCAAAGCAGGTTTGGTGACAAGTTGAATGCCTTCATGTATCTCAAATGGTCTCATTAACTTCTCAGGAATTTGTCAAGACCAAAGTTACATTTACTTGTACAAGCTTTGCTGTATGAGAGGAAGATGGGAGTCTTCCAAACTTCTAAAAAGTCTATAAAATATTCCAATTTCTAAAATTATTAGGAAATTTTGCCTTTAAAGGTTATTTCTATTAAATATTTTGTAAATTATACTCCTCTGCTAGTCTGGCCACGGTATATTCTCCTGCACAGCAAAATCATTCTAAGCCCCACCAGATCTGAATGTTTTCACATATCTCTAATGTGTATGTCATTACCATAATATTTGTGCCCTGGCTTTTGTAAAGGAATTTAGGCAAGGCTAATACAAGGAAGTACACAGTTTGTGGGCATGAGGGCAAAAGGATAGAAGAAGGAAGAGAGAAGATTATAGTTCTCCTAATCTCAAATTTAATTTCTAATTTAGCCCCATTTATATTAACCATACATCTTTCCTATTTTGCTTATAAGACTTTTCTCATTTTTACTAGATCTCTGTTTTTGTTTGTCTTTTGTAATTTTGGAGAATATGAACAGAGTGCTTGGAACATCAATTATAGTCCTGGCAGTTAACCCCAACTGGGGCTCTCTAAAGGAACTTTGTAAAATACCTAGATTCACTATGGTGTCACATCTTCCCTGAAATGTGGGGATCAGGATGATAAGGAAGAAGGAGGGATGTACTCCACGAAGGTCAGTGGTATAGCCACTCCTTAGCCAGCTGAATCAATATCAAGATTCTGATGCCATTCGTGGAGCTGAGGCTGGAGGAGACTAGAGGAGGCTGGCGGGGAAAGAAGCCACAGCTGTGAGAACAGGCAGTTAGAAGCCACGGAGGTCATATGCCAGGCCACCATTCCTGAGGCCACATACCTCAGGGAAAGCCTTTCAGCAGCCTGTTCTCATTCCTGCAACTCATTAAAGCATGTTACAGAGTTGCATAGTTTTTGACATTATTTCTGCTTAGATTGTTACTGCAAACATATCTGAGAAAAGTTATTGCTGAACTTTTCCAGTGCTTTCCTGAGTTCATGAGGTCATGATGAACTTATTGCCAACGCCAAGTTAGGTTCTGGCGTTGACCCAGGACATCAGGAGTGCAGCTGCCAAACAATGAAAGGCGGGTGGTGTGTGAGTCGAGTTAGGGTATTTGGCTTCCAGGATTGGATGTTGATGGCACAGCTGTAAAATGTGCCTAGAGAATTTTTATTTTTAAATTCTTTTCTTATTTGATGTAATTGAAACAGCACATACTCTCTAGGCTGTCCTGTTAACCTTAGCTGCCTGGTTTATTTTATTTTAAAGGATTCTTTCAGCTACTAAAGTTCCAACAGTTAGGCTATTCATTTAATGGACATTGGGTACTTTTCTATTTATTTTAAAGTAAGTTGCTTCTTAACACTCTATGGACCAACCTTTCAAGATATTGGTAAGGAAAGATCATATTTTGAAGCAGCAGGTTCAGGTCACTTTGTATATAGAATTTTGTTATGTTTAATAAATGTATTTGGAAGAAAAAAATTAAACATATATAGTTGTTTAATGGTAGGAATAGAGTGATTTTTCTTCTTTTTTACTTTTTGGGGTTTTTTTCCCAAAATTTTTTTGGTTTACAGAAATACTGAGCATAAAGTACAGAACTCCCATATATCCTTTTACCTCCCTCTCCCAGTTTCTTCCATTATTAACATCTTGCATTAATGTGGTTAATTTGTTACAATTGATTAGCCAATATTGATATATACATGAGGTTTGATAAATGCATAATGACATGTATTCACCATTACAGAATCATACAGAATAGTTCTACTGGCCTAAAAATCCCGTCTCCACCTATTAATTCCTCCCTTCCCCCAAGCCCTTAGCAACCACTATTTATTTATTTACTGTCTCCATAGTTTTGCTTTTTCCAAAATGTCATATAGTTGAAATCATATAGTTTGTAGCCTTTTCAGATTGATTCTTCCACTTAGTAATATGCATTTAAGATTCCTCCATGTCTTTCCATGGCTTGATAGCTCATTTCTTTTTATTACTAAATAATAATCCATTGTATGGATGTACTACAATTTGTTTATCCATTCACCTATTGAAGAACATCTTGGTTGCTTCTAGGTTTTGCCAATTATGAATAAAGCTGCTACAAACATTTGTATCCAGGTTTTGGTGTGGATGTAAATTTTCAACTCATTTGGATTAATCTCCAGAAGTGAGATTGCTAGGTTGTATGGTAAGAGTATGGTCAACTTTGTAAGAAACTGCCTACCTGTCTTCCAAAGTGGCTGTACTGTTTTGCATTCCCACCACCAACGAATGAGAGTTCCTGTTGCTCTGCATCCTCGCCACCATTTGGTGTTGCCAGTACCTTAGATTTCTGACATGTTATTATTAGGTATGTAGTGGCATCTCATTATTTTAATTTGCAATCCCCTAATGACATATGATGTGAAACATCTTTTCATATGCTTATTTGACATCTGTATATCTTCTTTGGTGAGGTATCTGTTCCGATCTTTGCCTATTTTTAAATTGTGTTGTTTTCCTATTCTTGAGTTTTAAGAGTTTTTTGTATGTTTTGCATATCAGTCCTATGTCAGATATATGTTTTGCAAATATTTTCTCCCAGTCTGTGGCTTGTCTTTTCATTCTCTGAACATGTCTTTTGCAGAACAATAATGAATTTTTAATGTAGTAATCAGGAGAAAAATTTTTTTAAATGATTTGCACTGATTCCCACCTTGGCTTGGCATCTACTACCTACCAAAGAAAATGAGAACAGTCCGAGAGGAACAAGGTAGTTTGCTGTATGGAAGTTGAATATATGAAACTATGACAGGAATGTGATCCCTAAATTAAATGTAGTCAATTTTAAGTGCTATAGGGAGGCAAGATAGATATAGTCCCAAATTAGAGAAGGAACAAAAGGAACTTGGTTACATGACTGTGTGTAGAACCATGAAAAGATTTTTCTTTCATTTTTCATTTTTATTTGGCTCTCTTGGTTTCCTCACTATTTATGCTCTTTAAGTAACTATTAACAGAACTCCAAGAAGGACTGGGAAAACTCTGGGGTTGTTTACTTCCACTAAAAACAGTATTTAGGAAGTAATAAACTTTTGGTTTAAATCCAAAGAGGCCTGGGAAAGAGTGAAATGTACCTTTATTACTCATTCATTTGCATAGTTATCCAGCAGATGTTAATTTAGTACCTATTAAGTGGCAGACATTATGTTTGATGCTAGGAAGATGGACAAATGAATCTGAAGTCAAATCTCCTTTGACTTAGGTGTTGATAGGAATGAGCACAGGAACTCTGGGAGCTTCAACAGAGATAACTGGTCTCTGGGAAGCAGACATTTCAGACAAGCTTACCCCAAAGGTGAGACATGCAGGGGGATCAGGAATTGAACAAAGAGTAGGAAAAGGTGTTTCCAGCCCTCTGCTTGTTCCTTTTCCACATTGGGAAGAGCTCAAATTGAGAGAAACAAGATTAAGGTGGTTTTTATTTTTTACTTTTTAAAAAATTTTGAAATGTAACATGCCTCTACAAAAAATGTTTAAAACAGAAATGGACAGTGTAACAAATTATTATAATGCAAGCACCCATGTCAGCAAGACCCTGTCTCCAAAAAACAAAAATACATACATATATCTATATCTATCTATCTATATATATATAGCACCAGGTATGGTGGCTCGCGCCTATAATCCTAACACTTCAGGAGGTTGAGGCAGGAGGATCGCTTGAGGCCAGGAGTTTGAGACTAGCCTGGGCAACACAGCAAGACCCTGTCTCTCAAAAAATTAATAAAAGAAATTAGCCAGGTGTGGTGGCATGGGCCTATAGTCTTTGCTACTTGGGAATCTGAGGCAGGAGGATCCCTTGAACCTGGGAGTTTAAGGTTACCATGAGCTATGATCATGCCACTGCATTTCAGCCTAGACAACAGAGGAAGATTCTGTCTCTAAACAAAAAGAAAGGAAAGAAACTGCTACATGAAGTAGGGGCTCCATTAGTTAACTGAATAAGAGAGTACGAGTCTAAAGCAAAGAATAAGCAGCCCACAAGAGATGAGAACTATCCTGCTTTCCTAATTGGCAACCCAAGTTGAAAATCAGAAGGCGGAGTACAAGTATGATATTTTGATCTGAGCTGCTCTGGGCATGGGTAAATATAGCAGTAAAGGACAAATGGAATGGACACTTTGTAATTTGACCCTTGAAAATTTGGAATGGAGCCTTGGATGTTCTATCCCCCGTTGGTACCCCAAACATTCAGCCCTTGTGTAATTAGTTAGCATGGAAACTGTCCTTTGGACGACAAATCAGTTAAGAGCAGAAACAAACCTAGAGCTCTTTGCATTTATCTGATTTCTGCACAAATGCAGAATTTGACATTTAAAGTGAGTGTATGTCCACTGGGAGAACCCAGCCATTGTGTCCTGGCATAAAAACTTCTTTGAAATTAGGATAGTGTGTAAACTCATCCACTGAGAGCTATGTAGATCTCTTGCATTTGTTTCTTGGACCTGTTTGAATTTGTTCTTTTAAATAGGCTGCTTGGGAAAATACCTGGCACCGATTTAACAAAAAAGGATATCATTAATTTCTTCCTTTAAAAAGGAAGAGTCCCTTTGGAAACTCTGAGTCTTCTTAGATAAGACAAACCAGTCTGATCTCTGGGTAGACTGGCTGTTCTAATTGCTCATTGCTAAGCAGCCAAACAGTCCTTTTCGGATGGTGGAGAAAGAAAATGCGGATCTGAGTCAGTGGGAACTCTAAACATTCCTTATACCATTTAGATGGATTAATGAAACATAACTCCCTCCCATTACACAACGTGCCAGACACAGAAAATACCAACAAATTGGTCCTACTCTTAAATGCAGTAAAGATTCAAGGTGATAAACTCTTGAGACTTGTAGCAGTACCAAGGGAAAACCAAGTGCAGTGTATAGAAATCTTAGCACACTCCAGAAGACTTAGCAATTTGAATGGCAAGAACGAAGGAGTTGTTAACTTGGAAATTAGGTACTTTCAAGGTTGGTTCTCATTGGAGGAGTGAGAAATAGCAATGGCAGCAGCTAAACTCTATTAGATGCTTAACATGTACCAGGTCTATTCTACATGTAGTAAGCAAATAATTTGGACTCTTATTTTTGAAGGACAAGTCCTGATCCAGAGTCCCCTCAAAGCTGCCAGAGCATCACAAATGCACATAAACTCGCACACACATTCTTAGGAACCTAGGAGCACAGATCACAGAACAAAGAAGTTTGGTGCAATAAAAGGCTTAAATACCAGCAAAGCACTGGAAAAAGGGGAAAATATGGGACTGGAGGAGTTTCGAGGTGGTGGGGGACAGTGCTCAGGCAAAGCTCTGATCTAAGATAGAATACATGACTTGAAGTGGGAGGTCACGAAATCATTGTGAATTGTTCTTTATTGGAAGAAAAATTACAGACTCATTTAATATCCATTATTTATGTTGAATTTCTCTGTCTTGTCATTAACCCAACTATATTTATAGTTTCACAGTTTCATAAGAAATATATCTATTCTTTTTTTTTGTAATCACAAGTAATGTTAATCCAAATCCAACAGCAGTCCAAAGTAAACAAAATGCGTATACCTAACGCCAGTAACTCCCCAGGCATGGCTTTATGTCCTTTATTTTGCTCTCTTGCCTTGATCCTAATTAGGGTAGAGTACTTGAAATCCTAAACTCTGACCAATGATCAAATAATCAAGTAACTTGGCTATAATGTAATAGACTTTACAGTCTACAGCTAAACATAGAACTACCTGGCTAGCCCTTTGAGGCTTCTATTTTCCCCTGTGCTTTTATAGAGCAAAGACAATCTAAGAAGCTAAAATGACCATCCAAAGAACCCTCAAGAATAGTCTGGGCCAGAGAGCTGATCCAAAGGTATTACTCCTCTATGTCTCCCTAGGACTCAGCTCTGGGTTGAGTTTTAGCTTTGGCTATTAGTTAATAAAGGGATTACTTTTAAAAGTTGGGGCAGGATATAGGGAAAACAAAAGGGATAGTGTAATCCTCTAAGGACCAGTGAAAGTGGAGCAATTATACACATGTAAAGGGGCAAGGAGAAAGCATGGCATCTGGAACCCAAAAAGAGAGAGTCATGTGGGTATAGGAGTCTTGAGAAGAGAAGTGACCTTCAGGTAAGAATACAGTCAACACAAGACAACCCCACAGGAAGGGAGCTGGGGAACAAAAGAGAATATTCTTTCTCTGTCTCACTCTCTTTCTTCTCTCTGATTTCCTGCTAGGGCTCTTTATTGGCCAAGCCAGTGGGAAGCCAGACCAGTCCATATAAGTCAGCTTCTGGGGCCCAGAACATGATAGAAATGGAAAAAGAATGGATTTGGAGGAAAGGAATGCTACACCATTTAAAAGGACCCAATATAACTTCAATTCCTAATATAAAGTTCACACCCTCTCCCACAGAGATGAAAAATACTTCTTTGGAAGATATTTTTTTAAAATAGTGCTTCAGTTAGGAATTGTTCTCTGCTTCAAGAAACACATACTGGAATACAATGACTTTAATAGATAAAAATTTATTTTCCTCATGTCACCAGAAGTCCAAGGGTAGGCAGTTTTTGACATTGGTTCAGAAGATCAAGAATGACAAGCAAGGCCAAGCCTCTGTAAATCTCTTCACTTTTCTTTCATGGTCCCAAGAACAAGAAAAATGGCTATTGCTGGAGCTCCAGCTATCATGGCTGCAAAAGGATTTTCCTGGAAGCTCCTCCCAGTGACTTCTGTTTATATCTCATGGGCCTCCTTTATCTGCAGGAGAAGCTAGGAAGCATATTTGAGTTGATTACATTGCTGCCATCTGTGATTTGAGGGTTCTGTTAGGAAGGAAGCAGGGAAGAATGGATGTTGAGTAGACAATGAGTAGTTAAATACTATCCTATCCTATTCTATACTATAAAGATAGAATTTAATCATCTGAGGCGCATATGCCCAGGGCATTGTTTCATGCTAGTTTCTGAACTTGAGAATTTTCAAGTCATGTGAATCAGATATTCCCTCCTGAATTATTATCATATTTCACTGTGGGTCCTTCGTGGAATATCAATTCATGCAGGCAAGATAAAGGCCACTTATAAGAAATGGTTATAAAATTCCAAGGCACATATTCAGGTGTTCCTTGTGCAAACAGTTTGTGCAAATAAAATGAAGCTATCTCTGGTAGAGTTTAGAAATAGGAGAAATGGAAAAGATGTACTTTGTTACCATGCTGGTAGAAATTTAAATGATATAATTTTTGTACAAAAGTATTTTGCACTGTATATTGAGAGCCTTAAAAAGAATTTCAGACTTCTTATCCCAACAATTGACCCAGAACCTGTTTTTAAAAGTCTAGAAAAAGTTAAGGAAAAAATTAAATAAATTTGGTATAGCCATATTGTAGAATAATATGTAATTATTAAAATTATATTTACTAAGCATTTAGGATAGAATAGGAGAATTGTTTTATTATCATAATAACCTAAGGTTCTGCCGCAGTTTTTCCTGAGTATTCCAATCCTCTAAGGTCTCTTTTACCTTTGATATCCAACTAAAATGGTTTGAGTTCCCATCCCATTTCATAGGACTTCCACTTTCTGCTCCTTTGTTGCCTGTCACCACCTCAAACTACAGGGGAAAAAGACATACCCCTTTAGAGAGAAATTGACAAAGAACTTTAAAGGGCAGTTCATAAAAGGAGAAAATACAAATGATCTATGACTACATGCAAAAATATTCAACCTCAAAATTTAATGAGAAATGAAAATTTCTTGCATATCAAACAGGCTAGGATCAAAAATAATAACATACAGATTGTCAAGAATACAAGAAAACGAGCATTAATAATATTGTTTGTGGCAGGGTAATAGCCTTTTTAGAGAGTAAGCTGCCAATATATTAATATCATTTGACCCAGCAATCAATACCTGCTCTGTAAACTTATCCTCTGTATATAATTAGATTAAGCTATGCATAATATTTTTGTGCCTGGTTGTATTTAAATATAAAAAGAACTCAATGGTGTTCATTCTGGGTCACTCTGAGCATAGTGGTAAATGAACAGAGGAACAGGGAAGTGTTTGACATGATACCTAGCACACAGTAGGACTTAGTAAGTGTTTACTGAATGATCAATTAATTCAGATGGATAGTTTCTATGGGGGAATTAGTTTTGTTTCAAATAGCATCTTGCATTTTAGTCACATGTTGTAAATATTTCTGGTCAACAGTTGTAGCCATTGGACTGTAGCTCAGGAGATGGGGCACAGACATCTGCCTTGAACAATGGGAGACTATAAGAAAGTGCACTTCTTTCTGTTTGTCTGCTTTGGGGTTTTTTTGCACAGTCAAATTCATTATGAAAATGAATGAGGTCTCGAAGAGTAGAAGGAGAGATTGGCAGTGGGCCTTGAAGAAGTCTGTAGGGGCAAAGTACAGTCAGTCAGGTTGTTCTGTGGTTTATTTACCTATATGCAATGCTTTGGATGAGAGAAAAATTAACTGGGTTATCTGATGGATAAGCATAATCATTTTAGAAAATTTGCATAGTCTAGAGGAGAGATGGTCTCAGGCCCTACTGAAAGGAGGGTAGAGCTTGCTTTAAAGTCTTTTCTCCTCCTCTGTTCAAATACTTTTCCCATAACACACCTTAAAAATCTCTGAACCTTTGTTGCAAAAGAGCCTGACTACAATAATCAGTGAAGACAACTTGAAATATTTGGTCTTCATATCAGTAAGTTACAGCATATTAAAATACACTTGGATTTTAATGATAAAAATATGTTGAATTAGAAACTTCTGCAAGTTTCATTATTTTCTCAGTAATTCCCAACAGATTACATTCAAATCACTAATGTAAGAAAACATCTAAAATAGGAGATTAAAGGATTTATTCTTAACTGTTTATGTTACAAAGAGAAGGATGAAGTAATGTTGCTCAGAAAGATTCTTTGGGTTGAAAGTGCAGCTTAAGTATATGGTGACTAATAAAAACAATGAGTTCTAAAATATGGCCATTGCATTATTATTTTGTTATTGTAATGCTTGAGAGTTTTTGCCATGTGAAGCATGTAGGCAATAATGTTAAAATAAAATTTATAGTTTAGTCTCATTTTCAATATGCATTACAGCTAGAATTCTATCATCTAAATTTTTCTAGGTTCTGCTTACCCTGGCAACTAAATATTGTTATTGATCTTATGGAGGGAGTTTTGAGTGGCCAGTGAGAAAATTCTAATTTCTTCAACGGCATTTTTCATTGATCAATTTATTATAGATATCCCCACTAAACTTAGTAAAATATTGAAATTTGTGAAGTTACTAGATCATGTGGATAAAAGAAAGCTCTGATTTTTAAAAACTATATACCAAGTGTGAATGTGTTTGGCATTTTGAAAAGGATCTCATTCCCAGTAAATAAATCTTCTCTGTATAAATCTGAAGTTCAAATGGTTCTGATTAGTGCCCTGCTGTCTTATTGGTACCTCCTGGAAGGCAACAAGATTAATAGAATGCATGAATTCCTCATATCTTGTCATGATTGAGTCCAAGTTTGAGAGCAGGACAGTAACCCTGATGAAGAACCACAGCATTCTATACCTGAGTCACAGGCTCAGATTCTTAGGACTTTAACATGGATATATGTCAACCATCTAACCTTTAATATTGTCCTATTTTTAAATGAGACACTCAGCCAAATGGCATCTGAGAAACAGGTCGTAGAATCTTTACAAGCAACCCTCAGGTGAAACAACAATTTCAGCTTTATTTATTGTATATATTGTCATGAAGAAGACGTCTTATTATTAATATCTTTCCAGAGTCTTTTCTAACAGCAAAAATAAAATAATGCAGTAGAGGAGGAATAGGAAGTGATTTAGTTAAAAATTTGATGCCAATTGTAATAATGTACTCTATCGAAATCGTCATTCTAATGCCAAAATCATGACAAGATGAGTATTAATGAAATGAATATGAAATTCAGTAAGGTCTTTGTGAATTTCTTTGAGATTCTCAAATGACCATGTAAATTTTCTCCCCTAACCATGGATTTTAGGTGATGCTAGTGAAGGTTATGCAAGATCCAAAGCAAAAGACTTACAGAAATGTTTGAAACTCCCTTTAGATCTGAAAGGATGATGTTACTTTGCTTTTCTTTTTTTAATCACATAATGAAATGTTTAAGAAAGTTAACAGGATACAGCTCCAATCAGAGCAATAAAGAACAAATCACTGAGCTTTTCTTCTGAACAGCAGAAGATGCTTTATTTTAGCCTTTGGCTGAGGTTGGCAGGGGAATGACCTGCTGAAATAGTTCTTGTAATGCTGACAGGCCTCCAGGCTGAAAGTCCAGTGGAAAAAAGTAAAACAGAGAAAGAGTGACAAACTGAATGTCATTGTGAGGAAGCCACACCTTTTATTGCTTCTTAAGAACCAGAAATAACTACAAGTGTTTGGGAAGTAGTGTCTTAAATAGTCTTAACACAGACCAAAATTCTGAAAAGCTTGATGAAATTTAGGAATGGGATCATGATGAGTCAGAGTCATGCACTTTTTTTATGTACTTTTAAGTAAAATTTTATATTCCATCTAGCAGCTTTTTAAAGAGCTTTTTTTTTTTTTTTTTGGGTGGGGGGACAGAGTCTCACTTTGTTGCTAGAGTGAGTGCCGTGGCGTCAGCCTAGCTCACAGCAACCTCAAACTCCTGGGCTTAAGCGATCCTACTGCCTCAGCCTCCCAGGTAGCTGGGAGGCTAACCTAATTCCACCTACAGGCACCATGCCCGGCTAATTTTTTCTATATATATTTTTAGTTGTCCAGATAATTTATTTCTATTTTTAGTAGAGACGGGGTCTTGCTCAGGCTGGTCTCGAACTCCTGATCTCGAGCAATCCACCCGCCTCGGCCTCCCAGAGTGCTAGGATTACAGGCGTGAGCCACCGCGCCCGGCCTACAATAGAGCTTTAAGCAATGTGCTGAGGTGCACTGATGGGTCATGGATGGGTTATGGTTGTGCCAAGATTATCGATGTCCTCGGCTCTCAGAGCAGCCAGGCAAGACTGGGCAACTGGAGCTGCCTCAGTTTACCTTGTCTGTGTTTACCAGGCCATACAAATATTAATATCACCGTGTTCTGTGTGTGCCGTGGCTTTGCAGACATACTTTGCAAAATTCCTGAATCCTATAAGAAGGGGTATGTAAAATTATCTTATGTGTAAATAAATGAAGCAGAAAGAATGTAGTGTGCATCTCCAAATAGAATGCATGATATGTTTGGTAATAATGGGGACAGAGTGTAGAAGAAGATGAGTGGAGGAAGGCTAAGGACTTCCCATCTGGGCTTTGCTCCTTCTTTTGCTTGACCACACTGACTCTCTAACAATAAATACCCAGAAATGTTCTAGCAAATGTTCAGGAGTGAAGGCATATGGAACATTTGATTTTGTTTGTTTTTAAAATATGGTTTCCACACAGATGGCATTGGTTTAGCTGTTGTGTGACTTTGTTTGGATCTTCTTTTGCTCAAATAAGAGATGAGAACCGTAGCTCTTTGAAACTCAAGCTCCCAGGTTTGTGTGCTGCAGTTTGCTCACCATGTTCTGCAGAGGTACAGGCTTTTGTCCCTGAGAGACCTTTGCTTATCAGTGAGAGTACAGTGACTTTCAACAGTGGTTTCTGTTAGCTCTTGGAATATTAGCATTAAGGCATTAAAAGAGGCCATGAAAATCGCATAGACCATGGGTTTAGATGTTTAGATATTTAGATTCCAGAATGTAGTTGCTGTCACAGGGATCTGGCCATGACACCAGGGCTGACAAAGCCAACTAACTATTTCTTTGAAAGATTGGACAGTCTTCTTAAAACATGTCCAGGGACAAAGTCTACAAAAATTAAGTCAGTGGCGTATGTATCCTATTAGATAAGTTGATGTTTTCTATCTGAAGATATTTTTAGACAGCTAGTCCGCCACTTTTCCCTTCTAACCTTGTTAGTGAGGGTGGGTGGGAGGAGAGAAAAACAAACAAACAGAAATAACACCTTAAAATACTAGAAATATATAAAATTTTTTTGTTTGTTAATCATCGCGCCTATTACTTTCCCATTGCCAGGGATCTGATAACCACCTGCAGGGAGCACTACGGCGCCAGCTTCATTTCCTCTTCCCTGTATTCGGCACTAGCTTCGTTTCCTCTTCCCTGTATTCAGCTTCCCGTAGGTGGGCTCTTCACTCTTTCTTTCAAAAGTTAATTAAAGTCATTGTCTCACTTTTGCATTTTCCCGGGGTGTGTTAAAAGGGTAATTTTTAATAATACTTAAGTAATATATCTTTCTTCACACCAATGTAGTAGCTTAGGTAATGACTGTATGATACGATAAAATCACTAACAGACTGTGAAGGATGTTCCAGTGGGACCCATGGACCTCACTTGACTTGTGTGCTACTCCATAAACAGAACAGTCACTTCCTTCTTAGAAACTTGTGAAAGAGAGAGACTCTGTAAAACCACGCTGGGTTATTTTTTCAAGCTTTGCTTTTTGAATTGTGATCCATAGAACACTGAGAGTCATGGAAATGTTTTGCTCTTTTATTCCCTAAATCCTAGAATTCAGATTATTTTGCCAGGTCTTTCTGTAGGACCTGGCTCTTTTTGAAAGGTCCTCATAATAACAACATGGATTATTTGAACATGAGGGTATTCCACCTACCTAAA
Organism: Lemur catta; assembly: GCF_020740605.2. Classification (NCBI taxonomy): domain Eukaryota; kingdom Metazoa; phylum Chordata; class Mammalia; order Primates; family Lemuridae; genus Lemur; species Lemur catta. Next base: position 55,266,297 of record NC_059135.1, on the reverse strand, counting down.
CCCTTTTTAACTAATTAGGAAGGGGATTAAGGAGACTCAGACACTGGTATGATCCTGGAGGAAGACCCAAGATTAATAGTTCTGAGCTGCCAGAACTATTGTTTCAAATGTTGTGAAATCAGATATAGATGTTGTATGAAAATGCTTGGCTGAAGAAAAAGAATTTTCGAATTTGGAGAGAAAACCAACTTCTCCCAGCTGCTATAACAGGAGTAGAGAAATGATGTTTAGAGGCAAAGGAGATCTGAATGTAAAACATTAGTTTGAGGGGTTGGAGTTGGGTTGGTTTGTTTATCTTCCTTTTTATTTAGCTCTTTTTCTTATGCTAGGTAGCCTTATGTAATAAGACATATAATTAATATTTTTCCTGTTGGATCTCTGTAAATAAAATAATAGAATATTCCCATTTCACAGATGAGAAAACTGCTGCTTATAAAGGTTGGATGCATTGTCCGAACTCATACAGCCAGAAAGTATTAGAGCCAAGATTCAACTCAGTCTTTTCTTCCTCCAAAGCCTGGGCTCTGGAGGGCCTTGCTATGTCATCTTCCACAGCAAATGCATGTTACTCTGTCCAGTGTTGTAAGACACCTAACCCTGCGTTTTGGCAGTTTTCCTTAATCATTATTGTAAGGCCAGCATGGCTGATTTTACTTAGCAAATGACCATTCTGATTATTTGTCCTTGAAGAAACAGTCATTTGCACTTTATTCTGGCCTTGTTTTTGGATTCTTCATTTGAAATTTTTCTTAGTGGTTTTACAGATATCCAGTCAGTTCTCAATTGTTGTACAAACATCAGAATAAATAGTTATTCTACAAATTAGTGTTACCCCAGCAACCTATTCTTGTAATGCTGAGAGGTCTCCAGGCAGACAGTCGGGTGGAAAAAAATAATAGGCAGAGCACTGGAAGTTCCCACATCCTTGTCCTTGAGGCTCTTGCTCCCTCTGTGGTACTGGGAACATAGATAGGGCTCAGTCTCTGTGAAATGAGTGATTCTATCCCATCATCCTAAAAGGCTCACCAATAACATCTCTCTTGCTGATTTAGGATTACCTTCTGAAAGCATGCTGTTAACATAACCTTGTGTTTCCTGAAATAGATAACATTTATATAGATTTAATTTATCACACTAGCTGGCTAACACCAAGCAATGAATAATTTCTGAAGGAATAAGAGATTTTGGTGGATATTTTTGAGCATGAACAACAAAAGGATTTGTTCATTCCTGAATATACATTTGTTTGTTCTTTGCTGTGATCCATACCACAGAAACAGAAATACCAAAGTGATTCTGTACCTGCCCTCAGGTGGGATAATTGTTATTATGTTATGTGCCGGATGGAATAGGATCCCAGTAGAAAGGCATTTAACCTGGACTTCGGAGTTAGAGAAGGTTTCTAGGGGAAGATGAGCGTGAGGTCGTTCTTACAGGGGCTAGTAGTTTGCTGTGTGGAGTATAGGCTGAGCTCTGAGGAACAGCAGAAACGAGTTGGGGAGGTAAACAGGTGTGAGATCAGGAACAGCCTTGTGTGCTGAGCTGAAGAGTGCCATCTTTGTTCTGAACACTATGGAGAACCTCTGAGGATATTAAGCAAAGGAATGATATGCTCATTTAGAAAGTTATATATGGCTACTATGTGGAGAATGGATAGGATGGGGGCAAAACTAGAGATGAGACTACAGAGAGGCAGTCGCTATGGTCCAGGCAAGAGCTGATGAGAGCCTTAGTTAAAGCAGTGAGACAGATGGGATGATTCCTGCGGGGAGAATGACAGTGGAGTGTACAGGGCTTGGTGACTGATGTGTGGTGGGGAGTAGTGGATAGAGCAATCTGGAATGAGAAGCCTTTGTTTCTGGTTTATGTTCTTCCTGAACACATTGCAGAAAAGTGATACCTTTCAACAACTTTTTAATGCAGTGAGTTTCAATGACAGCTGCTAAAATTATGAAGAAATGAAGCTGGAGAAGTAAGTGTGAGAAAAGGGTTAGTCTTTTTAAAAAAATTTGAGGCAAAATACACATATATAATTTACCTTCTTTACTATTTTTAAGTGTACAGATCAGTGGTAATAAGTACATTTATATTCTTTTTTATTTCCCTTTCTCTCACCATCCCCCTCCCCCTTTGCCAACCTCTGGTAACCACCAATCTAGTCTCTATTTTCATGAGATCCACTTTTTTTAGCTCCCACATATGAGTGAGAACATGTGATATTTGTTTTTCTGTGCTTGGCTTGTTTCACTTAACATAATGTCCTCTAGTTCCATCCATGTTACTGCAAATGACAGAATTTCGTTCTTTCTTATGGCTGAATGAATATTCCTTTGTGTATATATACTGCCTTTTCTTTATCCATCCATCCGTTGTTGCGTACTTAGGTTGATTCCATATTTTGGCTATCGTGAATAGTGCTGCAGTAAACATGGGAGTGCAGATATCTCTTTGATATATTGGTTTCCTTGTTTAGTATATATCCAGTAGTGGAATTGCTGGATCAGACGGAAGTTGTAACTTTCCCTTTTTAAGGAACCTCCATATTGTTCTCCATAGTGGCTGTACTAATGTACATTCCCACCAACCGTGTATCAGGTTCCCCTTTCTCCATACACTCTCCAGCATCTGTTATTGCCTGACTTTTTGATACAGGCTATTTTAACTGGGGTGAGATGTGGTTTTGACTTGCATTTCTCTGATAATTAAGGCTCAGGCTTTCAGTTTGCCATTGAAACATTGATTGCTGGGTGATAGAAATGTGGAGGAGGCAGTCAAAAGTGAGCACCTCCTCCTGGCGTCAATAGCACAAGGCCCCACCCTCAAGGCCAAGGTTGGCACCTTTTGATGTGATGCACTCCTTGTGCAACATGGCAGTTGTTTCACTGGGCGATTTTCTTTTCAAAATAATTTCAACAAACATAAATATCTACAAATATATTTCACTTAGTTTGAGAAACAAATGCACAATACAATGCATGTTGTGAATCTATGTTTGGTTTCTCATTTATTCCAGGCCAACCCAAGAAATAATACACGACTGGTTTTCCTCTGGATAGTCCTGAGCCTCTTATCCCTTCAGTAATTTGTCATATAAACTCTCATGTCCCATGTTCGATATTTTGGCTGTGCCTTATAGTTGGTCTCTGTGTTTTATCGATCAGGGATAGGGCTCCATTAAAAGGTGTATATTTTTTAAAGCTACATTATAAATCTCTAAGGCAGAACCACTCTCTATGGGAGAATTCTGCTATTCTAGAAATTGGACTGCTTCTAGGAGACACTGTATATAATATGTACACTATGTTGTTCCAGCAAAGTTTAACTGAATTTAAAATCGAACCACAATATCTAATAACTAGTAGGATGTAGGATGCTTGTAAGTCAAAGTACAAGAAGACTGTAGAGTAACTACCTATGTGATTAATTCAAAATAAGTTCTTCCAAAAAGAAATGTATCTAGGCTTAAGAACATAAGCGTATGGCCCAAAGAGGGCTATCAGTGCCATTTTAAGTCTAGGTAACTGTTTATTTTCCAAAGTAAAATGAACAGCTGGCAAAAGGCCATTAATGTTGTAAGTAAATAGGAATAATGTGTACCATTTAGTGGCATGCACATGTCACTTTAATTGACCTTTCATTAACACAAAATTCTCCTAAAAATAGTCTGTGACATTATTGAATAAGCTCTAAGTGGAAGGAATGACTGTCCCAGAACAAGCTGGAAGAACATTTCAAGTTAAGAGGTGAAAAGGTAATGCTAATATATATTTATTTTTTTAAGAAAAGGAAAAAATTTTATCAAAAAGACACCTACACATGAATGTTCACTGCAGCACAATTCACAATTACAAAGATGTGGAATCAACCCAAGTGCCCATCGATTCATGAATAGATTAACAAAATGAAGTATATGTACACCATGGAGTACTACTCAGCCATAAAAAAGGATGAATTAATGCCTTTTGCAACAATTTGGATGGAACTGGAGACCATTATCCTAAGTGAAGTATCTAAAAAAAGGAAAAACAAAAACCACATGTACTCGCTATTATATTGGAAGTAACCAACGAGCACACATCTGCACAGAGGGTAGTAAAACTCAGTGGAAATCAAGCAGGGGGGAGGGAGGAGGAGGAGATGGGAAAAAACCCTATTTAAATGGTACAGTGAACACTATTTGGGTGATGGGCACACTTTTAGCCGTGCCTCAAGCATCACAAAAGCAATCCATGTAACCAAAAACATTTGTACCCCCTTAATATTTTGAAATTTTTCAAAAAGGAAAAGGAGCTTTTAAAAGACTAGATGTGATCATTAATAAGATGTATAAATGATCCTGTTTAAGATTAATTTCCATCAATCAACCATAGTTGCCATTTTCCCTCCCTAGTCACTCGAGATAATTATTAACTATAGTCCCAGTTATGTTCAGTGACTTCCTTGTTATTGTTTGTTATTAGTGCTTAGAGCTACAATATGCCTTAGAATTCACCAGCTTAATCTTCCCATTTTGTAATATAAGAAACTAAGGACCAAGAAAGCAAAATGACTTGCAATAGCTCAAAACAAAGAAGACCCTCACCCTACACTGCTTCAGAAAGCACTTAATACTGCATACATGTATATATTCATTAATCAAAAGCACTTTATTGTGTTCTATTTACTAAAGATAAGCAAATCACAAAGCCTTAACTAGTTTTGTCCTGAAATGTGACCATCTTGACAACAGGCACATATGGTGGGCTCTCATTAACCTTCATCAGTTTTAAGAAATACTTAATTCTAATTGGCTTTATTTTCAGTTGGCCATTATTTGATTTATTGAGATTGACCAGTACAATATATGGTTTTTAGGATTTTAACACAATATGGGGATTTTTTTGCAATGCAGATATTTTCCTTTTGCCCAAGGTAATAATAGACAGGGATGAAAACACTGCTTTAAAGAGAGTGTCTGCTGATTTACATATTTTAAAAGTATTAAGATCAAAGGTAATGAGAATTTAATCCATATGGCATGCAGAAGATAAATAAGAATATTAATACTGTATCAAATACTAATTAAAAGAAACACATGGATCTAATTTTAAGAATGTAATGCAAGGATGAAATTCTCTTTGTAAAGTTAAGACATGATTTTCTTGTAAAAAGGATAGTTATGGTGAGTTGTTTTTTTCCCCTCAGGGTGAGAACTGGCTAGTTCATATATATAGCTTTCATAGAATCAGGATAATAATTATGAGCACAGTGATTGTGCTTTAACAGTTGACAAAGTGCTTTCACATCTTTTTTGATCCTCAAAGCAAACCTTTTAGTTCCTAGAACTCTCACTTCCATTACACTGAAGAGGAAATATGCTCATAGAGGCAAGTGAACCTGGACCTAAACAATCAACCTCAATCTTAACCTCCTCTCTCTCCCTCTTCCTCTTCCTCTTCCTCTTCCTCTTTCCCGTTTCTGCTTCCCCTCTCCACCTCCTTTAATAATTATTCAGAAGGCTCCAGGGAGATGAGCACTCTCATTCTCTGAGAATAATGGGTATATGAACTGGTTTTTAGTGTATCTACAACGGTTCATACACTTTACTATAATCATCTCACTTCTAGGAATCTAACCTTAGAAAATAATCAAAGATATGGTCAAATATTTATGCCTAAGTGTATTTGCAGCATTTCCAAGTGAAAAATTTTAATAAATCAAGTGTCTAACAAAAGAAGGTTTGAATTATAATCTATCTTAAATGATCTAATAGTATGGCCCTATTAATATTAATAATTAAGATTGTGTTTACAAAGAATATTTACAGTTACTAGCAAGTGTTTATATTTGTATGTTGAGAGAAAAAGTACAATATAAAGTAGATAATGTAATTTTAATACTTATTTTATTATACTTATTTTATCTATATCAGGATCAGCAAACATTTTCTGTAAGAAACCAGAGAATAACTAATTTAGGTTTTGTGGGCCCTAAAGCCTCTGTTACACTTATGCACTCTGCCATTGTAGGGTAAAAGAAGCATAGACAGTACATAAACAAATAAGCATGGCTGTGTTCCAATAAAACTTTATGCACACTGAAATTTGAATTTCATATAATTTTTATGTGCCATAAAATATTATTACTCTTTTGGGGGTTTTTCCAACCATTTAGAAATGTAGAAAGCATCCTTAGCTCATGAACTGTACAAAAACAGCCTTGGGCAAATATGGCCCAAGGATCATAGTTTGCCAACCCCTGATTGATATTATGGACAGAAATACCCTAAAATAGTTACCTCTGGGTAACAGGATTATGAGCAGTCTTTATTTTCTTCCTTAATATACTTACCTATGCTTTCTACATTTTCTCTAGTATGTGTATTATACTTTAAAATTAGGGGAAAAATAAGCATTATTTTTTAAGAGAAAGATGTCCAAGTTTAACAAATAGTAACTGGCAGGGGTAGGTTTTGAATAGAAAACCGCTTTTTACTATGCCCATTGCCTCCTAGAATCTCATAGCTGGAAGGATATTTGGAGATCTATGAACAGTAACCCTTTATTTTACAAAAAGAAGACTCCAGAAACTTAAACAATTTGTCCAAGATCACATGGCAATTAGTGACAGAGTCCCAGCTAACCCCAAGCCCCCAGACTCACTATAGGGTGCTCTTTCTTTAAACAATTTAACAATTTAACAATTCTTTAGTTAACCAGTATTAGAGAACTGGAAAGGCAAAAGGGAGATACAACAGTATCCCAGAGGTAATAACTTTGGAAGCAGTTACTACTCCTAAAGCTTGAGGAACAGAGAGAAGATGTGATTGTTAGAACTTAGGCTTGGAAAAGGGGCCTGATAAAGTTGAAATCCAGACCTCTGAGGAGAGTTACTGACCAGATGGTCTCTGGGGACATTACTGAGGCTAGTTCTGGGAGTGTGGGGACACTGCAAACTGGAACTACTGCCACTGCTGGAATCAACTATTGCTGCAAGGATAAAGATCTGCTGCTGTGGTGACACTGGTAGGAACAAGAAATAAATAGGGAGAAACAAATCCCTTCCTACCTTGTGGTCTCCCTCTAGCACCCCCTGCTGGCAGTCTAACAGAGTTATATGGCAAAGGAGAAGTATGATTTTTAGTGTCCCATTCCAGCATCAAAAAGAGGGTGGAAGGGCTGGGTGCGGTGGCTAATGCCTATAATTTTAACACTTTAGGAGGCTGTGGCGGGAGGATCTGTTGAGATCCAAAGTTGGACACCAGCCTGAGCAAGAGAGAGACCTCATCTCTACAAAAAATAGAAAACTTAGCCCAGTGTGGTGGTGCACACCTGTAGTCCCAGCTGCTTGAGAGGCTGAGGCAGGAGGATCACTTTAGCCCAGGAGTTTGAGGTTGCAGTGAGCTATGATGATGCCATTGCACTCTAGCCCAGGCAACAGAGCAAGACCTTGTCTCAAAAAAAAAAAAAAAAAAAAGGTAAGGGTGAGAGTAAATGTAATATTAGGACAAAAAGGAAAGAAAAAAGAAATTAGTGTTCTTATGTATACATACTTGTGCATTTAAAAAGTAAGAAAAAATGTGTATGATTGCTATGGTCCTTGTACCTGCAAATGGAATGGTCACAAAGCAATAGTTGATGCTTATAATTTCCTTATTCCGTACTGTGTGATCTCTCAGCAAGGAACTCAGCTTGTTGAACTTTTTTGCCTGGCAAGGCGACCCAAACCTTATTCCTGAAGGGTCTGAATCTTCAATGGTTCTGTATATTTCTGCTTGCTGTAGTTTTCCATTAATTTTTACTATGGAACATGCAAGTACTAAGAAGTACTCAAAGAATCTCCTGGGTTCCAGACATAGTCTTCCTTGCCCCCATTGTGTAGCCCCAATTCCTAGCTAACCGGGATCAATACATGGAGTAATCTCTTTCTTTGCCTGCTGTTTCGGTACCATAAGGAGCCCAAAATGCCAAGCAGCAATGCCGTCTTCTAATTCAGTGGATCCATTGCTGCATCTCCCGGTAGAAGCATTCCTTTCTTAATTACCAAGAACTTCAAAACAGCAGAACTCAAAGTTGTGGTGGGAAGGAGCAAAAATTGTATATAAAACTATTTTAATTATTTAGAAAGTAATTTTAAAAATCCAGAGTGGACTAATCATCTCTGATCTATCACCTCCCTGAAAATATATTTTTACCCTCAACTTTAATCTCCTTGAGGGCAAAGTCTGTAGCTGTTTCATGTTTTATGCCCAGTTATAACATCTGTTACCTGGTAGGCAGTCAATAAATGCTGGTTGAATGTATAGGTTGACAGTTCGCTAGATATCAGCTAACTGGTTAGTATTTACAGACTAAAAATTTTTTAATTTTCATTTTTTTTTTTTGCTACCTCACATATGAAAACTAGGTTTCTTCAGTCTTTGGATTTATGAATAAATGCTACTAATCTGTGACTCAGCGATTCCATTTATCAGTATTAGGTTGGAGATTATAAATATATGAATTCCTCAGAGGAGATAGTGTGTCTCAATTCCCCATTAGAGTATCATGGCTTTTGGGTAGTGCTTAATATTACTGTTTACTTTAAAATGGAATATTGTAAATGTTAGAAAATTCATTTTCCTGTAAGTGACTTTAAACAGAGAAACATTTCATTAGCTCCTCTTCCCAAGTCCTGAGGAGCCTCTGAATTGTGAACCAGAGCTCTCTCCCACTGCCTGGAGCTCCTTCACAACATCAAACGCTTAATGAAAATGTTTTCCTCAAACCTCAAGCATTTCCAAATATTAAATGTGAAGAGGAAAGATCTTGCTCAAACTGCAAAGTGTTCTAGAACTGCAGGGTATGTGGGAGTATGTGTGTATGCTATGTGTGTGCGTGCACATACAGGTATGTTTTTCCTGTTTAAGATTTTGGAAATAAATTTAATGGTATGCCCAAACCCTCTCTAAACAAGGTTGCATAAACAGACATACCTGTTTGGGTTTGGCTGGTCCCCAATGTTAACCGCAGGGGTTCATTATGAAGAAGAAGGAGGGGCATATGCTCTCTCCACAACACAGACAAGCTGTCAGCCTGAGAGAGAAAGGCGTTCTCACAGACACAAGGTCGCAGCCTGCTGCTCTTGGGGTTGTAAAGTTTGGGGATTATAGCTTAAAACCTAAGGGAGGTTGTTTGTGGGGATGGGGCAGAGGTGGCCAAGAGGACAACAAAGCAGATTAATTTGGATTATATCCATCTGACTAAAGCACAATTTTAAGGGTTGATCTGGACTTTTAAAATAGAACAGCTGTTGAGTATTTGAAGTTTCACCCTCTCCTGAGGTTCTGTGAAGTACTTTAAATAAATAATATCAAAAGTAGTTCCCAATGAGTGGGTATTGGAAACTTAGTGTCCATTTTCTGTTGAAGTATTTCAAAAGCATCCTTAGTTAAACACAGTGAACACTCTCAATTACTGATGAAATTTGCATGTTACATAATTTCTGCTTTGTTAAAAATGTACTAAATATTCTAGGCTAGTAATATATTCACTGTATTATTCACAATTTGCACTCATTTCTCTGAATTAACTGCTAAAACATTCCCATTGTTCACTTGTGAAACTTACTTTAATGAGTAGATGTTGTGATCTAAGTGAACAGACCCCTCCCCTCAGGAACTGTGCCACCCTCAGCCTGTGGTAGCATCACATGGGGGCCTGGGAAGCTTACCCCAGACCTGAGTCTCTAGCAGTAGCTCCAAAGTGCTTAGCACTTTCTTAGAAAAATGACTTTGTAACTGAAATCCTATATAGTCTGGGAGCAACAAGTTATTGTTTCTGAGAAATCTGCTTTCTAATTAGTCTACAAATCCTGGGCAAACTAAAAGTTATGGATTGAATTTAATTACTCAGCATGTTTGTAGAGCATGTCACTATATAGAAGCAATTATTCCTATAAAGGCAATAGAAGTGTGCTTCTTGGTTGTATAACTAGTTAGATGGAGAAACCATGACTAACAAGAGCTGGAGAATCAGCATCAGCAAACCTAAAGTTTTGTGATCTGTAAACAATATGCTTTCTTTGCACAAGACCTTTTCAAGTTATTTGAGCACAGTCGGGTGCTGTCAGTTATAATCCCAATAGTCAGTGCTTTGATTTTTTAATATGATTATAAAATATTTCAAACACCCAGAAGAGAAGAAAAAATAAAAAATACCCACATAATAGGTCTAACATTCTATCATATTTGCTTCATGTTTTGTTAAATTTAAATTATTTTGAACCCCCTTCCATTACCCTGTCCCAATTCTATCCTTCTTCTCTTATCCCTATAGTAATACTATGCTGAACTTTCATTTCATTCCCTACCATGTTTTTATGTTTTTGCTAAATAGGCAGAAGCCAATTTGTTCTGAAGCTAAGGAATCTTGGGCTTCTAGGCTACTCAATCCCACCAGTGCCTCCAATGCCCAGAAGTTGTCAGGGCTATTGTCAGGGAAGCAGCCATAGCCACTGGCTGGAACTCTGGAGCCTCACCCAAGCCTGGGGGGCAACTCCAGGTCTGGAGTTGGTGGTCCTGGGGCTGCCAGCACTACCTCCATATCTTCTCAACTCCAAGGAGAATCTGCTCTTGGTGGATCCCCCTGTGCCTCTAATTGCCATATTTAACCTTACGAGAAGGATCTGCTCCTGGCTCAAAGGCCGTAGCAGAGACTGCCCTGGCAGTCCTGCCCAGAGGCCAAATGACCACTCTGCTATGCAACAAGAACAGAAGTTACAGAGTTGTGATACTTAAAGAATCTTTTCTAAAGTACCATTTTTTCCCTTAAATTTGTTGATCAACCATGCTAGAGAAAAGATGGAATTATCTTTTTACTCTCTATAGAAAAATATATTTACAAGATTGGAGTCAAAAAGAATGCAGCTAAGAAACGTAAGGAAAATGGTATTATAAAGGTATGTTTAATAATATTAATATTACATTGTTTTTCTGGATTTTATTGTTTGTGGTATTTGTCAGCTTTTAAAATTCATAATTTGTTGTGCTTTTTGAAAATTTTTTATGTGCTTTTTTCTTATTCAAAATTAATATTCAATTTTGTATCTAATTTTATATGTATAATTTTATATTCTTTTTCTTAAAAAGAACTCCCCAAGCTGTATAAGCTTCAGGTCCCCCAAATCTTATATATATGAAAACACAAATAACATATGTTTTTAAACTTTGTATACATGCAAATTATATTTATCACTCTGCAGTTTTTTTTCCTTGAAATGTTTCCATATTTATCCATGTTGATAGATATAGCACTCTCAGTAACTTCACGGCTACAACACAATATCTATTGTCTTTTTCATTGACATTTAGGCTGTTTATGATTTTTCACTGTCATGAATGATGCTGTGATGGATGTTCTTGCACATATCTCCCTATGTGCAAGCACAGTGAGTTTTCTGGGGTATACACTTCCCTAGAAAGGAATTGCTGAGCCATGCAGGATGCACATCTATTGTTCAGAATATTGCCAAATTGCTCTCCAAAAATGTAATACAAATTTTTTTTTTTTTTTTTTTTTTGAGACAGTGTCACTTTGTTGCCCTGGGTAGAGTGAGTGCCATGGTGTCAGCCTAGCTCACAGCAACCTCAAACTCCTGGGCTTAAGCGATCCTACTGCCTCAGCCTCCCGAGTAGCTGGGACTACAGACATATGCCACCATGCCTGGCTAATTTTTTCTACATATATTTTAGTTGGCCAGATAATTTCTTTCTATTTTTAGTAGAGACGGGGGTCTCGCTCTTGCTCAGGCTGGTCTCGAACTCCTGACCTCAAGCGATCCACCCGCCTCGGCCTCCCAGAGTGCTAGGATTACAGGCGTGAGCCACCACGCCCGGCCCAAAAATGTAATACAAATTTGCATTCACACCAGCAGACTAAGAGCCTTCCTTTTCTCCATATTCTCACTAACTCTTGGAATTGTCACATTAAAAATAATAAATCTCCCAGTCAGAAACACAATGGCATATGGCTTTCTTTGCTTATCTCTGATTAATAATAAAGATAAGTACTTTCTCATATGTTAATAGGCATTTGAATTTCTTTTTTGTGAACTGCCTATTCATGTCCTTTGTCCATTTTTGTATGGAACTATCTTTCATTTTTTTTGTAAGAATTATTTCTATATTATGGCTCTTAATTCTTTGTGGGTTATATGCTTTGCATGTATATTCTCCTAGCCTGTGTCTTGCCTTCTGTATTTATGTATAGTATCTTCTATTGAACAGATGATTTTAATTTTAACATAGTTTTATCAGTTGCTTTTCTTTATGGCTTGTGAGTTGTGTGCCTTATTTAAAAATGTTCCCTCCCCAAACTCATAAAGATATTAAGCACTATATTTTATAAAAGTTTTAACAGTTTGTTTTTCACATGTAGGTACTTGCTCCACCTCAAATTTATTTTTATATATGATACGTGGGATGTGTTTAATTTTCTTTTTTTCTATATGCATAACCAGTTGGTCCTGCTCCACTTATTGAATAGTGCATCCTTTCCCTGTTGATTGTAAACCATCTCTATCATAGATTGTTTTAGTTTTCTATCACTGCTATAACAAATTACCACTAATTTGGTAGCTTAAAGCAGCACAAATTTATTATCTTACAACTTGTGAGGTCAGAAGTCCAAAATGGGTCCCACTGGGCTGAAATCAAAGTTGGCAGGGCTGCATTCCTTCTGGAGGCCCTAGGGGAGAATTCATGTCCTTGTTTTTTCCAGCTTCTAGATGCCTCCTGCATTCCTTGGCTCATAGCCCCGTTCCTCCATCTTCAAAACCAGCAAAGCCAGGCCAATTCATTCTCACAATGCCATCTTTCTGACACTGACTTCTTCTGCCCCCATGTCCAGTTTTAAGGACCTTGTGATTACATTGGATCTACCCAAATAATCTAAAATAATCTCCCTATTCTAAAGTCAAGTCCGTTGATTGGCCACCTTAAATCCATATGTGACCTTAATTCCCCTTTACTGTATAACCTAACATATTCACAGATTTGGAGGACTAGGATGTCGACGTCACTGCGGGGGAACCAAGGAGAAGGGGCATTATTCTGCCTACCACATAGATCAAGGTTCCTAGTCTGTTTCCGGGCTTTCTATTCTGTTCTGTTGATTTGTTTGTCTATCTCTGTGCCAATATCACACTGTCTTAACACCTTTATAATAAATAAAAAATAAACACCTTTATTATAACACCTTTATAATAAATTTTGGTACCTAGGAATCTGGGAGGCAAGTCCCATCTCCCTCCACATATCTGGTATTGTTCTTCAAAATTTTCTTGAATATCCTTGCTCTTCTAATCTTCCATATGAATTTTAGGATTAGCTCATCAAGTTGCACAGAAAGTAGGTTAGAATTTTGCCTTGAATATGTAGTTTAGGTTGGAAAGAATTTCTATCCTTGTAAGAAAAAAATATTATACCTATTCAACTTACTCAGTTTATGTTTTATGTCATTCAACAATGTTTTTAAAATATTTTTCCTATAAAAGTATTTTATATCTTTTCTTAAATGTATTTATTGATTTTTGTTAAAATTATTTATCTATTGCTGCCTAATTATTTACCCCAAAACTTAGAACAACAATTTATTGTCTCACAGTTTCTGAGTGTCAGGAATTCCGAAGCAGCTCAGCTGTGTGATTCTGGCTCAGGATCTTTCATGATACTTAAGTCCAGATGTCAGCCAGGACTGCAGTCCTCTGAAGGCTTGACTGGAGCTGGAAGATCTGCTTCCAACATGGCTATTGGAAGCAAGTCTCAGTTCCTCACTGGCTGTTTGCCAGAGTCCTCGGTTCTTTATCTCGAGAGCCTCTCCTTAGTATTGCTTTAGTGTCCTCGTAACATGGTGGCTGCCTTCCATCCACAAGGAATTCAAGAATTCCTTGGTATCTCATATGACCCAACCATGGATGTTACACCCTGTTATTTCTATGGTATCCTATTGGTTACATATATCAGTCCTTTTATATATGGTAGGAGAGCACAGAAGTACATGAATACCAAGAAGGTGGTCAAGGTAGGGAGGAATCACTGGGGACCATCTTGGAGGCTGGCTACCACACTTTTATCTTCCATTGCTATTGTGAATGCAATTTTCTTGTATTATATTTTTGAATTTGTCATTCGTGGGATATGGAACATTATTGATTTTTGTATGTCAATTTTGAACATCAACTTGATGGACTCTTATTAGTTTCAATAGTTTGTAGATGGTCTCAGATTTCCTATATAACCTATCATATTGTTTACAAAAAAGAAAAATATATTTCTTCATTTTCAGTTGTGCTCTTCTTGTTTCTTACCTTATCACATTGTCTATAAGTGTCAATACAATGTTGAACATAAGCAAAGTTAATAAGCATGACTGTCTAGTTCCTGACCTTAATAAAAATGCCTCCAAAATTTCACCATTTAGTATGATTTTTGCTGTAAATTTTTAACAAATTAATTTTATGAGATAAAGTAAATTACCTTCTATTCCTTGTTTGATAATACTTAAGAGTATTATATTTTATCAAAAACTATTTCTGTATCTATTTAGATGAACCACAGAACTAAAGTTCTACTTTAGATCATATAGTTTATCTACTGTAACTTTCCAGTAGGGTAGCATAATTGGTATTGTACATTAATATACTTTTTAAAATGTTAAACCATCCTTGAAATCCTGGAATAGATTCTAATTGGTCATAACATATTTTTTATTCACTACTGAATTTTACTTGCTAAGGCTTTCCCTAACACATTTGTAGTTTCTCCCCATAGCTTAGTAGAGTTCTGTGGAATCAGTGACTTCAGTGTTTTGCAGAAATTTGTATGCAGAACACTGACTGACAGAGCTCTTGGGTGCCCTCTCACCATGGTGCTTTCGGTCTGTTATAGCCAACATGCTATCACTTCACTTTTAGTCATAATTCCCCCAGACAATGTGCATATGCAGGAAAAGCTGAGTTAAGTCTGAATGCTGTGCCCCTAAAAATATATAAGCTTGAACTATATAGAGGAATAATATTTAGTGCTCAGAGATTGGGGTTTTATAACTTATTCTCATTAATAGTGGTTAAATATCTGCAACAGTAGCAATGAACATAAATAGGATTTAAAACCACATGACATTATTGAATATTAAGAAAACCAGAAACTGGCAGGTCTTAGTATGGGATTTTTGTCTTGGTGGTTGTTGGGTTTTAATTTGGGTACTTAAATATGTACACACACATACATATACGCTGGCATTTACCTACTTTTTCCCCCTTTCCTATTATAGGAGCCCTTATAGGCAGAGATCATGCTTTTCTATTAAATAATAATTCAATAAACAGGAAGCAACTACTATGCACCAGGCATGAAGTATTGGAACACCGTTATAAACAAGACAGAGATAGTCCCTGCCCTTATGAAATTTGCAGACGGAAAGAAAGACGTTTAAGCAATAATAAGCTTGAAAGGGTTGTTTGAAAGGGGGCTTTCAGGATGTTTTGGGAGCACATAGCAAAGGAACATAGACTCATCCGAGGGGTCAGAGAAGACTATCATAGGTAAATTATAACTAAGCTTAGACTTAAAGGATGAGTAAAAATTAGCCTTGTACTATACAGTGGGAAGTGTGTTATAGGCAGAGGGAGAAGTACAGAGGCTGGGAGAAAAAAGAAAGCTGGGAACAAACAAGAAACTAGAAGTCCAGTCCACCTGGTACATGGTGTACCATAAACCTGGAGAGGAAGGCAAGGTTCAGTTTTATAAACAGGCTAAGGATTTTGGATCTTATTTTTTGTATTTTCCATGACACTTTAATAAGCCCCCTTGCTCACTGGTAGATATTAATTAATGTTTGTTGAATGATTCGATACAAATGTCAAATGGATTTCCTCCTCTCTTATGCATATCCTCAGCAAATGGAAAACTCCAAACACTGCTTCTCTAATAGCTACAGCCAGGGCTGGCTCCAGAGTCCCCATGTAGGCGGATACTAGGAACTGCAGCCGGTTAGAGAGCTGCTACAAGGCTAACCATGAAGCTGCATTTACACTTAGGCCCATTGCTTCTCCTGAGACTGTGTGTTTATTGAAGTGGCTGTGGAAGGGGTGCTGGCATAGATTGTAGGGAGGGGCCCCTAAAACCATGCCAAACTTTCATTTGATCCTGTGATTGATTGCAGGCTCTTGTGCAAATTTGGATCTTGCTCAACCCTCACAATTTTAGCTAAACAACTTAATCTCTATCTGATTTATTATAAAAGTTACTGTTTACTGTATGTCTAATAATAACATCATGCTTTTGATGATGATGGTGGTATCATGGTATATATTAGGGAGCTATCTTTTCAGGCAGTTTTTGGGGCAATTTTAACAAAGCTGTAAAAAGTGTGCAATGGAAAGGAGCCAAAAAGTGTGTGTCATTAACAACAGGTAACAACAACCCAAAAAGTTGAGGATCATCTTAATCTAATGTAAGATACACTCCAGGGTTGTATAGACCAACGATTCTAAAGCAGCCTATTGACCTTCTACCCATTTTTCAGGAAGGAAAAAAAATCTTTGTGGGGGCAAAGTCTCTTTCATATAACTTAACTTTGTGGAGAAATAGTTCTAGGACTGTAATCAGATTCAAGTTCATGTGGTTAGAGACCTACTAGCAGTAGGTCTGGGAAATTCCCAGAAAGCAAATAGACAGGAACTTCTGGGGTTTGATATCACTGCTTGAGGGTGGAAATATGAAGTTAGTGTAACAACTGTTACTTCATTTCTTAGACTTTGGAAATAAAACAGAATAATATAGGCTTTGGGGAAACTGTGTGTGGGATAGAGTCAAGCTTTGGGGGCGTAGCATCTTTTAGGGAAGATGACCTCATTGCTTTCCTCTCCAGTTCTGGGCTCTTTTCTGGGGTTGCTGCATTCCAACCACACATCTCTGGTGGGGGGTGCTCTAAATGGCTGCCAAGATGGCCAATGGACAGCACCAATTTACAGGTGCTCAGCAAGGACTTGCCCTCCTCCAAACCCAGGAAGGGATCCAGTTTCCCTCAGTGGCTTGCTTTTCTCACAATTCCCCCTCCCCCACAGTGCCCCCTTCCTTTCTTCTACTCCTTTCTTCCAATCTCAACTTTTTCTTTAAAAAACAACAGCAGGAGTTGTGGCTCCTAGGACCCCCAGAATAGTGAAATAAGTACTCAGCAACAGGCATTACATGTTTCAACCTTTTGTTAAGAAAAACAATTGTCATTATGGCCGTTCTCTCTTGAGGCCCAGGGGAGAGAAAGAATGGGATTTTCTCTTTCACTCTTCCACAGAATCCCCTCCTGAGCTTATTCTCTGGAGAGCAACAGATCCTTTTCAGCCACATCTCACTTCAAAGGATGTAAAAGTAGCAGCTTGTCTAGAAGACACAAGCCCCCTGCCACAGAAACTAGCCTCTGGCCACTCCTGACAGCTCCCCCTGCCCCTGGACTGCAGAGTCCACACCCCACGTCCTAAGGGAACTGATTGGACTCTAATTTTATCAAGTGTTTGAGTGTATTTGTGTGTGTAACTATCACTTGTCTCCCCTACCAGAATGATAAATTCTTGAGAGCAGGGACAAAGTCTAGTTCCACCTCTGGTCCCCACTGAGAGCCTGGCGCTCAGGGGAGAGATCTCATCCTCCCTCACCTGTTGTCATGAGACACAGGCTCTCAGTTAGTGGTTGGGTCCTTCTCCCTCTAGGAACAGTGCATCATTTCTAAGTTTGCCTCCACCATTCTTTGGCCACATCCAAAGTCTCCATGAGAAATGGGAATGACGGGTCGAGGCTGGAAGCACAGTTTTTCTGAATTCCCGTTTTATTTAGGGCCACTGGTCTCTATCCATATATGAGCCCACACCTTTGCTCTGAGGACTCCATTTCTATCATAATTGCATTTCTCTGTAGAAAAATCAAGACAGGTATTGGCATTGTCTATGCATAGTGCTTAACAACAACAACTATTTCTTGAGCATTTTATTTGGCACTTGCACCTGGGTTCAGTGTTTTTCACAAAATATGGTATTTAATCCTGACAGCATCTTTATAAGTAGGTAGCATCATTCTTCCCTGATGAGGAAGCAGGTTCAGAAAGGTTTAGCACCTTTCCCCAGGTCACACATCTGGGAAGCAGTACATCTTGGCTTCAAACTCAGGTCTCATGGTGAGGAAAAAGAAAGTTTTCTGTCTTGAAGATGTTATGTTTCATATGTGGCAGTAGCTTTTTTAAAAAAATTAAACCTCAGAAAGCAAACTTATTTGCAAATGACCTTTTTGTTTGTTTGTTTTCAAGATATCCTGGCAAAGAACTATTTATTTAGCTTCTCCTGTCCCTGTCTTGCTTTCTTTCCCTCTATGTATAGTTATATTTACATACTACAAAACTAATGGATCTAAACAATAATATGGTAACACCCAGATTTAGAATGTCTTATGTGCATGCCACTGGGCATCTGGGTAATTAAATGAATCTGAATTTTTTATTTGATTTTAAACTTTTCATCCCGGATTGTGGTCCCCTATGGGGCTCTAGTTTTGTGGTATATCTCCCTCCAACAAATTCAGAAAATATTATAAAATTGAAGTGGGTGAGGTGTGGGTGTCTATACCAAAGCAATAGATAAAGCTTTTTTCTTTTTTTCTCTTTTTAAAAGAAAAACAGAATCTCTACACCCATCACCATTTTCATGAAGTATTTATTTACCAATTAGTCAGCACTGTGAACTGGTTGATTTAATGATCTCGCATATGATTTATGCACAACTTTTATTAATTGAGCCTGTGGAGATGAAGGGAAGATATAAATTAATGTGGAAAATGTATCATTTGTCATTCCTTTAAGGAAATACAGTTCTCTTCAACTATCTTTGCCATTTTTTTCCTGTTAAGTGTTTCTTAGATTTTAGGTAAAGAATTACATAAGTACCAGAGAATACTCATAGGGTTTGGTTGTTGGATTAGACCTTTCACACTTGTTAACATGATTAATAAGATATTTTATTGATCTGTAACTTGATTCTTAATAGTTACAGTATTTCAAAGGGAAAAGGCAATAAGCTTAAGTTAAAAGGCTACTTAGAATTTCCAACATTGCCATCAGCCAAGCAAGCTGCTAATGAGTTATTTTTAGGCTGTCTTGCTTTGATTCTGACCCTTAGGAGAAAAACTGAAATAAGTTTTCAGTAGACACTAGGTAGTTACCCTAGAAATCTGGGACATTTCCAACAAGTCAGCCTGAGAACCTTTCCACCCTTCTGTTCCCAGCTCCTGAGCCCCAGGCCCATGCTATTGACTGTTTCTACCATTTCTTCTCTCATGCAGCAGTTCTTAACCTTGGCTGCATGTTGAAACCACCAGGGGAGATTTAAAAAATATTGATCTGCCTGGGTTCCACCTTCAGAGATTCTGATGTAATTGTTCTGGGGTGTGGCCTGGCCATTGGGGATTATTTTAAACTTCCCCAGATGACTCTAATGTGCAGCCAAGGTTGAAAATTACTGCTTTAGGGACATGCACAGAGAGGAAACCTGATAAATAAGCCCTACACATAAATTTCACCGTGTCCTCAGGTTTCTACTAGCCTGAAAAATGCATCCCAGGTGAATAATGTATTACTCGTAGTGATTCTTTGGTGTGCTGAGCCAAGAAGAGTTTCAGGAGTTACTTGAGCGTGTCTTCTTTTTATACGGGGACCAAAAGAGTATCTATTCTGATACCTAGCTCACCTCTGAAAGCCCAAGGCAGAAAGAAGCAGCATGAGTGAGCAATCGGCTTGCCTCCACGCCCTGCCTACATTGTAGAGCCTTGAGCTCTTGCAGAGCCACTCTCAGTTTTGCACACCCTTTTGTGGTTTTCTAGGAGGGGACACCGAGTGACATTGGTCACAGGCATTCTCTCAGCCTGGCCCTCTTATGACATATATGAGATGACCAGCCAGCATTAGGGGTACCATTTGCAGGCAATGCAACAGTTTAGGTGATCAGAACACCTATAGCTGTGGCCTTATCAGCATAGCCTCTGAACAAGCAGCCAAGGAGATAAATTAGAGTTACAGCTCTTGGAGTTAGAAATCATTTCAAGAAATCACACAGTGTTTGCTCAGGAAGAGAAGGTTTTATTGTCCCCACTGAGGAAAGTGGTACCTTTGGCAAAGTGAATTTACTAAGCAATGGAGTGAAAACTGAAAACTAATATGTAAGTCTTCTTCTCATAGAGACTCTATTATAATCCAATAGTACATCTCTGTATTGCTTTGCATTTAATCTTAGACTTTGTGGCATGAGGCCATTTGTTTTGGTTGCCTTTACTTTGTGACCTAAAATTCACAAGCCCAGTCATTTTGTACTTCCTTTGCACTAGACTCTACAGAAACACAAGGCTGAGAGCAGTAATTTTCATAGCAGCCTGGGCCTCACCAACATGATTTATGTGTTTTTACTTGGAGACTATATTTTAATGCTGAGATTTTTCTGATTATCTTTTTGTGTGCACCCGCTCACCACATGGGCTCTTAATTTAGAAAATATTTAGCAATTACATGTGGAATTGATACTTCACATAAAAGCAAAAATGGTGCCTGTTTATGTATGTTACTAAAAATTTTGATGTCTTTTATTTTTCTGGCAACAGAGATATGTGACCCAAAGAAATTGCTCATTATTTTTCATTTTCTGTGAGATGAAAAGTTAGTTCTTAATTTAAAAGTAGATCTGCCGCCAGAGTAAAGGTCACATGGTAGAAGTTTTGGTTTCACTGGGCCTGAAGCCTTTACCAGGCACCAGAGATTCTGCTGTGTACTCATAAATTATAATTACTGGTGGCTCTGAGTCAAATATAAATTTGATTTGAACTAAATCTAAAATTTTGTGAAATTAATTTTGATGTCAAAATCAGATACCTTGCCAGCTTCATAGAACATAATTCTTTCAGAAACTGCTACTTAGATAAGTGATGATCCAAATATTTAACAGTTTGTATAAACAACACTCAAGTAAAAGCTTTGGAACTCAATTGAGAGGGATTTTCTTTTTTTAATGAATGGGTATGTTGGTTTTCTGTCTTGCCAAGTCTTCCCAATGCCAACAATGCAAGAATTTTAGCATTTTTGCTGAAGAGTCACTTTGTGATATAGAAAAATAATGTAAACAAACCTGTGATGCCAGTCGTATAAAAATACAATACACACAGTTACATACAGTACATAATATTTGATAATGATAATAAACAACTATGTTGCTGGTTTATGTATACTATGCTATACCTTTTATCATTATTTTAGAGTGCACTTCTCATTATAAAAAAAGTACACTGTAAAGCAGTGTGCCATGTTACGCTGGCAACAGCCTCATACATCTCATATTTATGGCATGTTGTTTCTTGATTGCGTCACTTTCTCTTGTGCTTGATTTAATCTCATGTTTTGCTCATCGTGGCCCCTAAGCATACAAAATCCATGGCTAATGTTGCCAGTAGAGGCCATGTTGTGCGATTGACTTGGAAACAAAATTAAAAGTGATTAAGGACTACAAAGGTGGGAATTCAGTGATGATTTTGGCTTTCCAGTCAGACATGTCCCATTCCACTGTAGCTACAATCTTGAAGAACAAGAACAAAGTGACTGAGGCTGTAAAGGGATCTGCTCCATTGAAAGCAACGAAACTAACAAAAATTTGAGAAGAGCCTGTATCAGCTATGGAGAAACTTCTAATGACCTGCACTGCAAAGCAGACGCAGAAGTGTATCCCTCTCAGCACCATGGCGATCGCGGCCAAAGCAAAAAGTGGTTTTATAAAAGAAAAGGCTGGACCTGACTATGATGTTGAATTTACTGCTAGCTCTGTGTGGTTTAAACGATTCATTACATAATGTGAAAGTGAGTGGTGAGTCTGTGAATGCTAATGTGAAGGCAGCTGAACAATTTTTGGAAACTCTAGATAATCTGATTGTGGAGGAAAATTACTTGCCAGAGCAAATCTTCAATATGGATGAAACCTCCCTATCTTGGAAGCAGATTCCTGAAAGCACTTTCATCCATAAGGAGGCCAGTTCAATGCCAGGTTTCAAGGCTTTAAGGACAGGGTAACAATCTTGCTTGGGGCAATGTTGCAGGCTACAAATTAAAACGCTTTGTAATCTGACACAATGAGAACCCCAGGAATTTCAAGCATATCAATAAGCACACACTGCCAGTGTACTACAGGAGCAATAAGAAGTCACAGATGACTCAACTTCTCTTCCAAGATGCCCTCTTGAATTGCTTTGCCAGTGAAATGAAGAAGTGCTATTTAGAGAATAACATACCTCCTAAGATATTGCTTATTGTTGATAATGCTCCCACATATTAGCCATCTTCATCCCAATATCAAAGTGGTGTTTCTCCCTGCAAACACCACTTCTTTGATTCAATCAATGGTGCAAGGAGTTATAGCAGCTTTTGAGGCCTACAACCTCAGGAGGACCTTTGCCCAGGCTATTCCTGCAACTGAGGAAGACACTGATGCAACTATGAAAGGATTACAACATCTATGACTACATCAAGAACCTTGCCTGGGCTTGGGGTGATATCACCTGGGACTGTGTGAATGGCATTAAGAAGATATTTGCCCACTAAAGAGATTTGCCCATAACTTCAAAAGATTGCCAAGGATGAAGAAGTTGCAAAAATCAACAAGGCTGTGGCTGAGAAGGCAAACGACTTTAACCTGGGCATGGATGAGGATGACATTAAGGAGCTCCCAGGGGTGGTTCCTGAGGGATTGACTAATGAGCGGTTGTTGGAACTGGATCAGGAACACATAGCTGAAGAAAGAGAAAAGGAAACTGCAGGAGAAGAAAAAGAACTACCCCTAAGAAAATTCAGGGTTCAGCAGAAGCTTTTGCAGATCTCAACAAGTTCCTTAAAAAGTTTGAAAACATGGACCCCAACACTGAAAGGTTTTCATTATTAGAAAGGAATGTTCATGGTGCATTATCTGCTCACAAGCAAATCTATGAGAAAAATGAAACAAAACAAGCAAACCACCAATGGGCGTATTTCTGAAAAGAGTGATGCCTTGTCAAGAAGCGCCACAGACAGGACCTCAGGAGGTATTCCAGAAGAAGACATTGTTATCATAGGAGATGACAGCTCCCTGTGTGTTATTGCTCCCGAAGACCTTCCAATGGTAAAAGGTGTGGAGGTAGAAGACAGTGATATTGATGATCCTGACCCTGCTAGGCCTAGGCTAATGTATGTGTGTCTCAGTTTTTAACAAAAAAGTTTTAAAAGTAAAAAAAAGTAAAAGATTTTTAAAAATATAAAAAAGCTCAGAGAATTAAGATTTAAGAGAAAGAAAATATTTTTAAACAGCTGTATAATGTGTTTGTGTTTTAAGCTAAGTGTTATAAAAAAGTCAAAAAGCTTAAAAAAGGCCGGGCGCGGTGGCTCACGCCTGTAATCCTAGCACTCTGGGAGGCTGGGGCGGGAAGATCGCTTGAGGTCAGGAGTTCGAGACCAGCCTGAGCAAGAGCGAGACCCCCGTCTCTACTAAAAATAGAAAGAAATTATCTGGACAACTAAAAATATATATATAGAAAAAAAAATTAGCCGGGCATGGTGGCGCATGCCTGTAGTCCCAGCTACTTGGGAGGCTGAGGCAGGAGGATCGCTTAAGCCCAGGAGTTTGAGGTTGCTGTGAGCTAGGCTGACGCCACGGCATTCACTCTAGCCCAGGCAACAGAGCGAGACTCTGCCTCAAAAAAAAAAAAAAAAAAAAAAACAACAACAAAGAAAAAAGCTTAAAAAAATTTAAAAGTTTATAAAGTAAAAAAGTCACAGTAATCTAAGGTTAACTTATTGAAGAAAGTTTTTTTTAATAAATTTAGTGTCGTCTAAGTATATAGTGTTTATAAAGTCTATAGTAGTATACAGTAAAGTCCTAGGTCACCTTATTTACTCACTCCCTGACCACCCAGAGCAACTTCTAGTCCTGCAAGGTCCATTCATGGTAAGTGCCTATATAAGTATGTAATTTTTTATCTTTTATGTCATACTTTTACTGTAACTTTTCTACGTTTAGATACACAAATACCACTGTGTTATAATTGCCTACAGTATTCAGTATAATCACATGCTATATAGGTTGTAGCCTAGGAACAATAAGCTATAGCATAACCTAGAGTAGTAGGCTATACCATCTAAGTTGTAAATTGTAAATACACTTTACAGTGTTCACACAATGACAAAATCTTCTAACAAGGCATTTCTCAGAACATGTCCCCATTGTTAAATGATGCATGACTATATATATATGATATGAGAAGTTACTTTCCAGGACAAAATCTTGTTAGAGTTACTTTCTCTAAACAGAACCAAAGGCATAGAAGAGTGAATGTTTCCCATGAGTAAAAGGACAAAGATTCAAAAAATGAAGGGTTTTTTCTCTCAAAATTTCTATCTTAACTTCTTTTCTTAGAGCATAAGAGTAGACACCTTAAGATGCTTGAAAACATGGAAAAACTCTTCTATATTCTGGTTTTACATCTAATGAAATTTCTCATTATATCCCTACTCTACCCACTCCCTCACCCCCATGTTAATATATTTCATTTTAAGCCACATGTAGGGAGGGAGTCAGACACAAGGCAGACTCATCTCCTCACACCAGCTGAGGCTACTGTCTTCAAACTTTTTTCCAAACATTTCCCTTTCCATTACCAGAGCAGTATACCATATGAGATTGATTGATTGATTGATTTTTTTTCTTTTGGCCTCAAAACTCTCTGAATCTACAAATCCAATTACCTAGAACTTCATCTTTGTGTTTTCCCTCCATGGCCAGGGCATGGAACTGAGCTAAGAAAATCTATCTGGATTTGGAGAAGAAAAAGTGGTCTGATGCTCTCTTTGAAACCCAGGAGGGGAGGGTAAGAGAGGGCACCACACTTTGACACCAAAGTTCGAATTCCCTGGACCCTGGGCTGTCAAGTTCCAAATGGCCTCTTTCCCTCAGGCCCTCTAGGGCGCTGCTGGGACAACACTTGGCTGCACTCTCTCTTTACACCCACAGGGCCTCAGAGTTTTAACTTTGCAGTGAGATCTTTGAGTCAATTAACTGGACAGACTATGTCCCAATATTCAGAGGACACAGATTCCTGCTAAAATGGGCTGGTAGAAGAAAAAGGTCATAATACCACATTTGCTCTCAACACATAAAAGTGAACATGATCAAAGTGGGCCTTTGGATACTTTATTCTCTCTTGCTACTTGGAGCTTATTTTTTCCAATTGCCTCAGGCATAGATAATTTTTTTCTTTCCTTAGGAAAATCTATTGACATAATTATTAATTTAGGTTCTGATTGCTCTCCTTTGAGCATCAGCAAATTCCTACGGACTTAAGAGCTTGTATGGTATCAATATGTGCCTGCAATTTTAGACCTTCACGAAGGCTCATCTCATTCCCAGGAGACCTAAAACACTTGGGTCTCTGTATTAAAGGTTCATAGGACCTCCAGTATTTCTCATGATCATGCTAAATGAGTTCAAACTACGTTCTCTGAGATCAAAAATAAAAAAATCAAAGAGATGTCAGGGTTGTAAATGACACCTTTTCACATTTCAATGGACAAAAGTGATTTTCTATGAAAACGTGAAGTTAATGACAACAGAGTCTAGTGACAACAAAGGGTTACTAACACCCATCAGTTGGCAGGCCTAGTGTGGAATAGGAGGTTAAAGCAGAACAGGACAAAGACTTTTTTTTCTTTTTTGGCAAATTCTCCCACAGATTTTCAGCCCCATAATCATAGAACATTAGCATTAAAGAGGATCTTAGAGATCATCTAGTCCAACCCTCTTTTTTCACAGGTGAGGAACTGAAGCCCAGAGCATGCAATTGACCCAAGGCCCCCACACTTCCTGGTTAGCTTCCTTTCTTTTTTTTTATTTGAGACAGGGTCTAGCTCTGTTGCCCAGGCCAGAGTGCAGTGGAATCATCATAGCTCACTGCACCCTCAAGCAATCCTCCTACCTCAGCCTCCCGAGTAGCTGGGATAACAGGTGCATGCCACCACACCCGGCTAATTTTTCTGTTTTTCTGTAGAGACGGGGTCTTGCTCGTGCTGGCTAGTCTCAAACTCCTGGCCTTAAACGATCCTCCTGCCTCAGCCTCCCGAAGTGAGCTGGTTAACTTTCTTAATGTCTCTTCCCCCAGCCTTCTGCTAAAAGAATAATGTACATACAGAGTACACTAATATTATCTATGAACTCAGTAAAAACATATTAATCTTGATAGTAGAAATCTAGAACCAGCTGCAGGTGCTTTACTTCCCAGCAGAAGTTCCTTTCAGCTACCATTTTATAATGAACATGCAGTCATTTCCCAACTCAAGGCAGTATATTAGTAAGCAGCTACTCCACACCAAGCACCCCTTCTACATTATCTTATTCAATCCTTACAATAACTCTGTTGAAGTATATTTTTTAATTCCCACTTACAGATGCTTAAAGTGAGATATAAAGAGGTTAAATCATTTGCCCAAAATCCCATAGCTAGCACAAAGGTTTCAACCACATCTTTCTAAACCAAAGCCTTCACCATAACCATGCTATCTCATATATACAGTAAAAATCACTGTTATGTATGCCATTCTATTGATAGAGGTATTTTTTGGGTATGTTTCAGGTAGGGCAGAGTAGAAATATTTCTAAGAAGCTTCATACTGGGGTGAGGTTGATGGTGCAGGGCCCCCCTGCTGACAATAATGAGGCTGCCCTTCAAAGATAGGATTCAAGTGACAGATTCCCTTCAGTAAGCCCATTTGCTATGCTCTGGGTGAAGAGAGAAGGAAACCAAATATTTGCAGAATTTTAGGGTAGAAGAAAGACTAAAGTCTCTCCAAACCCCTCAATAAACTTATGAGAAAACTGAGGCTCAAAGAAATCAATGCCACCATTTCTAGGTTAAGAAAAGATGAGTGAATGGATTGGCAGGGAAAGAGAAGAGAAGGCAATTCACATTTATTGAGCACTTACTGTGCACCAGGCTCCATGCCAGGTGCTGTTTGAATATCCTTTCCTTTCATCTGCCTCCCTCACTTGCTGTAAGGTTCATGAGGGCAGGAATCATGTCATTCTGTTTAGTGATGTATCCTTGGTGTCCATCACATGACCATCATAGATGCTCAATAAATATTTCTGACTATTTGAATATAATAATGAGTGAATCCCTCACTCTTTAAGAAGAGTCTTCTAATCTCCATTTATAAATGAGAAAACTGAGGTGCAGTGACCCAAAATGGCTTATCCAGGTTCACAGAGTTTAACTAAGTCAGCAGACTCCAAAGCCCGTAGCCCCTTGTACACATCAGCGCAGAAAAGGTACGTCACCAAGCAGATATGCAGACCTGAATATAATAGCAAGAGCTGAAGAACAAAGACTCAAGTGAGGTCTGTTAGTCTTAAGATGTTATTATTATCACAAAACACACTGGGATCTACTTATAATATGCTGTGAGGTATCATAAGTAATTAAAAGAGAACTGCACATCTTAAAGTAAATGAGTTCCATACACTTGAATGTGGTGCAGCCTTGGCTTTCCACTGTTTTGTTTCCAGCTCTCTCTGATGTGCCCCCTGGTAGTCATTAGTCAGAAGCATCTGTGAGATTTTCCTGTATCATGAAATGTCTGACCATTTTTCATAGAGAATCCATATTATTTCATGAAGCTCACTGATATTCACAATGACACAGTAACCAACACCTGTTAGTGTTGTCAGCCCAGCATTCCTTCTCCTCCACTTCTTTGATCATGTCACCTTCCTTCCTTTGGGAAATTGTCCCCCAACATACACACTTTTTGTTGTTCTGATGGAACTCTCAGGCAAATTACATTAAACCCTGGCCAAAACTTTGGGTGTGTGGCCCAAGCCTAGTTTATCAGAATCACATATCCCCCAACCACTGTGATTGGCCCCGGGTAGGACAAATGCCTCCAGTTAGGCATCTCTGAGATTTTATGTATGGCCACCTCTTACCCTCCAAATCACATCCTCCTGCCCCACCACCACCACCACCACCACCACAGCCGAGCAGAGAAGGCCATATGAAGTGAAGGAGAGTGTGGTCAGTGCATAGGGGGAACAGAACTAAGAGATGGGAAGAGGGGAGGCTGTAGGCTTACAAGGGGCAGTAGGAGAGAAAAAAATCCAGGTTACATGATTTTAGTCCCTGAGATACCTGACACAGTTTTTCAAGACTATTCTCTCAAGTAAACCAATGTTTTCCTGTGTTGGATAGATAAATTTGAGATGGTTTCTGTCATTTGCAGCTAACGGACATCTAACAGATTTTCTAATAGCAAATGGGAATTTTACCATGGGGCACAGGGAGTGAACAACAGGATGGAATAACTTTGTGCTGCGAATTCATTGCCCTGAGGCTGGCAGGGCCTGAGCAATCCCCTGACATAGCACCCAGTGGCAGTTGTATTCAGGTAAACTATGCCACAAGCTAAACCCTGCCTATCCCTCATGTGCCAACCCCAATCGCATCTGTCTTTCAGTCCCACCTCCTCCTTGCAGCCTTCCCCACCTTGCTTTTCTCTGGTTGTTCATGGCTGCCCAGTGCCTATGCTCTTTCCTAGCACACACACATCTTTGTTGCTGAACTGGATTTGCATACCTTCATCTGTCACTTTTCTGAAGGCAGCCCAGTACTGGGCACAGAAGGTGATTAATTATCAAATCGATACTGGCTGCACTTGACACAGTTGTGTGGGTAGTGTGGGGAAGGCCTAAGGACAGGGTTGTGCCACAGGCTTCTGAAAAAGAACCTGTCCAGGACAGTGACACAGGATGAACATGGGCTCTGGAGCCTAACAATCACATCTGGCCCTGACATGGACAAGCCATGGCATCTTGGGCAAGTCACTTATCCTTCCACAACCTAAGTTTCAGTCTCTGTAAAATAGGAACAATAAGTGCAATTTTGCAAGGTTGTGGTGAAGGATAAAGATAATGCACACCAGTCACTCGAGGAAATCCCTAGCATGTAGGAGGTGTTCAAAAAATGGCAGTAGTTCTCACACCACTGCCTTAACTAAAGATGGCCAGATGGTTGATGGGAATCTTGTGGCCCCTAGGGACTATAGCTTTAGACAGGCAAAACTAAATTATGAGGTCAAAGCCATTATCTCTGCCATGCTTTAATTTTTCTCTTCTTCTCATTGTTTACTATTACTCTTTACGTGCTTTAAGGGTATTAGTCCCAGCTATCCAGGGTTCTCCAGCTCCAAAGAACATGCCATCTAGGCCTCTGTAGGCTTCTCTTGTCACTATTACCCCAACCAACTTTTCCCCTTGCTCAGCTAGCCTAATTAATAAGTGAAGTTTCTGTGGTCACTGTTGCTAATGATAATGAATTCACTCTTCCAAACATCGCTGCATCTTAATGGGGACCTTTTGTAATCAAGATGGCTGAATCCAGATGTTTTCAATATTTTTGCCACCTATGACACCTTTTGTTATTATTCTCTCTCTTGTGGATGCTATATTTTGAAATTTATGTCTTCTCCCAAGGATATAATTTATTTAGTAAAAGTAACTTTTCTACTTTATTTATAAGAATGGTTACTACTAGGGCTTAACCCACCAGCATGAGACAATCAATATTACCATATTAAGTTAATTTCTGGCCAAAAGGAAAGAAATTTGAAGTTCTAATTAGCCTATTTGTGATCTGGCTGGGTATGTTTTAATACTGCAAATAATCCAAGAAGCCCATTACAACCTTTCTGAGGGGCATCCCTTCCCTAACTCCCTGAAAAGCTGTCATTTCAGGTAGAGGCGGGGAGGGGGCTGGCCCATGAGCCTCTCACATCTCACCTGGTAGGTGGTCCCTCTGTTGGCTGTTACCCATTTCCAGCCCCTCTGCCTTCTCCTCAGCCAAACAGGCTTTTACCTAAGTTCAGCTGGGCCTCAGAATACAACGTAAATCATGCAGAATGATGTTTCTAACTGTTCCACATAGCTAAGCATTACCACACATTCCTAATTGGACATGATTTGGCCATGAAATTCCTTAATTCTGACTACATGTTTTCTCCCAACCATAAGGTTGGTAGGGGAAGAACAACTCATTTAAATAAGCATCTCTTCCTCTGTTCTTTTTCCATCCTCTGCTCCACTGAGCAACACACCTCACTCTGCCCTTCAGGGCCTGGAGAAAGCCCTTTAAGGGAATAAGAAATGACACATTTTGCAGAAGGCAACCTCTAAGCTGAATTAAGTTTAAAAAGCCATTATTCTTCACACATGGTCACCAGCCACAGCCTGTGAAATGAGCTTAGATTCTTTCAGAGAAGGAGTCCCTTTGCTTGTTAGCTCCTGCTAACTAGGTGCTGTACCCTACCTTTGCCTCTTCTTGACCCTCATGGAGTTGGTTTTCTATCTACACATTTTCTGTGTAGGCAGGAAAACATGGCTAGGTGAGGGTGGGGAGGAGTTGACATTTTAGGAGTATGGCATCAGGATTTTGGGGCTGTCCAGCATTTGTCTTGCCTTATTACTCTCAGCAACCCCATCTCCCTTGGGAAATCTCACTGTCCAAGCAGGAGTAGGGGCCATCTCATCTCTCTTCCACTACAGAGTCACCATGGAATGAGCCCTTAAAAGAGGTCCTGCTAAACTGGTGCTCCTCCTAGTCTCTGGAGCCCACTGGGAAGGACATGGGACAGCTGTAGAATAGCCCCACCCAGGCCTGTTTTTGTCACCTGGCCCTCCAGGGTGCCTCTGGATCCTGCCTGTTGTCCAAGCTGGGTTCTCTACCCTCCCATCAGTTCTGTGAGTCTCGAACTTCCTTCCAGTGAATTCCCTTTTTGCTTAAGATGGTCTCAGTTGGTTTCTGATGACTGTCGTCAAGAACCCTGACTGACTCTGGTGTTCACCTCAAGGTGAATGAATCTTCTGGACGAACATATGTAATAGTATCTATTATTAGTGGTTCTGCTGCAAACACTTATGGCTCTGTGGTTCTGCTGTTTATTGCTCATGGAACTGAAAAGCTTTACATTCTATTAATAATACAATGACTTGGAATAAGATAGCTAGACAAACATCAGGACAATGTTGGAGTAGAGAACAAACAATTCTAAAAGGGTCTGGTTGTGCAACCTATTTCTCAACATAACATCTAAACATCATAATTATAGCATTTGGGGACAGCTAAAATGATTGATTTTGCAGAAAATATTTGTTGTTTAATTACAGGATCATATGGGTCTTTTGGCAACCAACAGATGCCAAAACAGACTTTACGCACCATCTTGAGAAACTTGTGATTTGCTTAGTGTGCTTTTAATTTAAAGCATATGGTTTCACATTCAACTGCAGTGTCCAAAATGAAGACATTAGCAATGAATCACTATTGGAGAAAACACAGTGCTCCCAGATCAGGTTTTTTGGTCTGTGTACTCAAATGGTTCTGTTTAGAGGCATAAACACGAAGCAGCTCTCCCTGTTTTAGCCAAGTGTTCCAGGGATGCATGTGACATCAAAGGCCCTCACAAATGAATTCCCCGGCAATGTACAGTGCTTGGCACCATAGCCTGCCTCCATCTGAATAAACAGTGCGGCTTGGTCACTGGAAAGTAGGATTGGAGTGATCAGAAGGCTGAAAAGATCATTTATTTTGTGGCAATTCTTCTTTTATTAGTCTCTTGGCCTCCTACCTTAGCCTGATGTTTCTTTGCCCTTCGGGAATCCAGCCATTCTGTGTAGAAATTCAGAACCTGCAGGTGAGGTATGGCCACTAAGGATGTAGAGTGTAGTGGTAAGAATGTGGGCTCTGGAGTTGAATGGCCCAAATTTGAATCACTTAGCCATTTCCTAGTTGTGTGAGCTTGAGTAAAGTGGTCCTGAGCTTCAGCTTCTGAATCTGTAAAATGGGAATAATAGTACAAATCTTTCAGAGTTGTTATGGGAATTAAATGAAATTACCCATGTCCAGAGCTGAACTAAGAATCTGGTACCTAGTAAGCTGTGATAATATAGTTAACTATTACTGTTAAAGGCAAGACCTATTTCACCTCTACCTCTTTCCCTCAAGTCCTGTCATGTCTCTGCTTAAATTCAATACACATTTAATGAAGTGTCTACTGCAGGCCGGGCCCTGTGTATTAGGTGCTTTTACATACTTCTCAGAATGCAGTGTGGCTTAAAAAATAGCTTTTGTATTTCTCTATTCATTTTCTTCATCCTCATTTCCACCATCCTGTCTTCATTTCACTCTAAAAGACATTCTCTCACCCCCCCATCTCCTCCCCACCCAGTAGAAGGGACTATAGCAACCCAAAGCCCAGAATTCTGTTAGTATTGGTAGCACCTGTTTGGCCATACTCCGGGCAGTTACATCAAAGGTATATTTCAGAAGGTGTATCCAATCTGCTTTATTCTCCAAAGAGAGCTCTGGGTAGGAAAATTTCTTCCTCCCAAAGAGTTGTAATAGTTCTTTACATATAAGGCATAGTGCTCTGTTGTTAAGTACAGAGGTAACAAATATTTTTCCCACTTATCACTTGCCTTTTAATTTTGTTTGGATTCTATTATTATTGATTTGTTTGTTTTTACTGTTAAAAGAGTTTTGTTTTTTCTCATTTTAATGTAATCAACTAAATATTTTAGAGTGCCTGCCTTTGGTGTCAATGTTTACAGAAGTCTTTCCTACTCCATGATTATATATTCACTCATATTTTCTTTTATCATTTTTCAAACTTTTTAATATTTAGATTTAATACAAATATCCTTAAACTATTTATCTTTGAACTCTCCAGAACTTACTAGCACAAATTATTAACTTAACAGGTCAGCCATCATTGTTGATTATTTTCCCTTCCTGGAGGTCTTGCCTTGCTACTTTATGACAATGACAGTTCACGGAAGGCACCAATGAAAGAATGCAAAAGCAGCCCATTGAGTGTAAGCAAGAGAGAACTCTGAAGACAAGCACTTCCTTGTTTATAGATAGTTTAATGATTTGTGGCAATACACTTGGACAGCTTAGCCTTTTAATTTGGGTTTTCTGTTGTATTTATAACAAAATTTTGAATACAGAGTAAATCACAAATTAACATGATTTGTCTTACTTGTCAAGGATGCTAGGGCAGTAAAAAAGGTTAAATTCACTCTTAGGTCCATTCTACTTTTTATTTCTGCTATTCTCATTCCAGCCAAGGCTTTCAACACCTCAGCTTGGACTATTGTTATGTCCTTTTTGATTCTCTCTCTTCCATCCCTCCTCTAATTTATTCTACATGCCACTGCCAATTACTATATGTCATTCTCCTGATCAGAAGCCTCAATGTCTCCCCAGGGCCCATGGGATAAAAGACAAAATCTTTAAGAATGACTTCAAACCTTCACAATAAAACTTTATTTTATGCCTCCATCTTAAAATCTTCACCTCCCTGACCCTGAAACACACCCTTCTAATTTAGGGGTGATAATAGGGGCAAGGTCTGTGAGCACTTTAACTGCCTCCAGAATACATGAAGTAGAGTCATGAAAAATCTCCCCCCCAAATAAAATAGTAGTATTATTTGAAATTAAAGTATTAATTGTCTACGTAAAGTATGAAAGAAAGCATGTTTAGGAAACTTTGCTATTTTGAAAGAATTTAGTAGCGTATTATCTATAAAAAACAAAACACTATGCACTTGCTATTTGATAGTCCATATAATATTCTCTGTATTCTAAAGGATTGTTTTTCTAAATATCTTAAAACTTTCATATTTTTCTCTCCTCATTATTCCTTTGGCATAGGCTAGCGTTGCTGATATCCCCAGATTTCATAGATGAAAGAGTCACAAAAACATCAGCCATCTTTCCTTACCACAAAATATGAAAACAGTAGTTATTCCCAGTCCAACCTTCTTTGGGATTTAGGATGACAGTCGTTTAGTTAACATTGTGTGTTCTTAAACAAAGATTTTGTATAATCATTCAAGAAAATTTTTGGTTTGATGATTTTAAAATGCTAAGAAAAACCTAAATGTCCATCAATAGAATACTTGTTAAATAATGGCACATCCACAAATGGAATACTATGAAGCCATGAAAAAGAATGAGTTATAGCTGCCACACAATGTTCTGGTTAAAGACTTTGCATATACCACAGTGATCCCATAAAGTTTTAATACTATATTTTTATCATAACCTTTTCTATGTTTAGATATACAAATACCATTGTGTTACAATTGCCTATAGTATTCAGTACAGTAATATGCTGTATAGGTTTGTAGCGTAGGAGCAATAGGCTATACCATATAGCCTAGTTGTGCAGTGAGCTCTACCATCTACGTTTGTGTAAGTACACTCTATGGTGTTTGAATAGAGACAAAATCATCCAACAATGCATTCCCCGAATTTTTCCTCGTTGTCAAGCAAGGCATGGCTGTATTTATTCCTGTGCAAAAGCCTTCATGTTATATTGAAACGTGAAAAAAGTAAGGTTCAGAGTGTATAAATATGCTCACATTTGAGAGTTTTATTTTTATTTTTGTTTTACAGGCAGGAGATACTGCCTTAGAATTGTATATACATAGAATATTTCACGCAAGATGTCAATGGCAACAGTTTTCTCTGCAGCAAGGACTAGGGTTCTGGGGAGGACTTATTCATTCTATAATCTTTTGTGCTATTTGATTTTATTTCTATACCTATTTTTAATTTAAAATGTTAAACTTTTTTTTACTAAAATTTATAATGAAATTTTATCCTCATTTAATAACCTTTAAGCTAAGAGGGAAGTCAATTATATCTTCTGTATCAAGAGATACAGAAACCGACTAGGTCAGCATTTTGGATAGAGAGGAAAAATAATTCCTTCTGAAACAGAACATTCTGCAATGACTGCATATCGTTCAGAATAAAGAGACCAAAAAAAGATAAAGCAAGGATAGAAAAGCTATCATAATTAAAGCAACCAAAACAGTCTCCTTCCAGAAAATAGAAAACGAAAGTAGAGGAGATGACCCTTGAGGAATATGGCAGTTCAGAAAGAGGCCACACAATGCAGGTGTGCACATTTACAATTATCATAGGTAGCTAGGTCTCAAGCCTCCGTTTTTGCTGATGGTAGAAAACAATCTGGTAGCTTCCAGGAAAACTCAGTCCCTTCAGGGATTTTTCATAGTCTCTCTTTAGCAGGTGCTCAGGTAATTCAGGCTTCTTCTCCCTCAATCTTCTTCTCTTATCCCCTTTTTAGCCAAATTTTAAAACATTTTTAACTGTACCTGTTGTCTGTATTTTCCTCCCCTACAGAACTCTCTTGAGCCCCACCTGAAACACACTGTCAGGGTAGCCAAAGACCAGCAGGGTGCCAGATCTAGAGGGCCTTCTCTGTCCTTTTCTTATTCCACCTCCTAGCAGCATTTGACAAAGCTGAACCCCTTGGCCTTCTTAAGCCATTTTCTTTTCTTAGCTTCTGTAAAGACTCACCCTCGTGGCTTTTTCCCAACCTCATGGCTGCTCTTCATTTCCTAGCAACCCCCTAAATGCTAGAGTTCCTTGGAACCTTTTTTCTTCTCCCTCTACGTTTATCCCCCAAACCTGAAATTCCATCCATGTGTTGATGATGCCTGGTTCACATGTCTAGCCCAGATTATTTCTCTGGATTCCAGACATGCATGTGGAGCTTCCCACTTGACATCTCCACTCAGATGTTTCACAGGCCTCCCACGTGTAGCATATCCAGAAGTGAACTCTTGATCTCCTCGTCGTCTTAGAAAACTTAATCCTCCCTTGACATTCCTTGTTTGAATAAATGGCATCATGATCCACCCGAGAACCCAAGCCAGAAGTCTGGAAGTCATCCTTGATCATTCCCTTTCCCTCATATTCCACATCCAATCCATCAACAAGTTCTGTTTTTTGACCTCCTACATACATCTTAATTTTGTCCACTTATTTTCCTCTTCACTGCCACAACCCTGCCGCAGACAACCATTGCCTCTGACCTGCGGGAGCCTCCCCACTTGTCCCCTCCTTTACATTCTTATGCCACTATGTGTACAGGACTCCCACACATACAGACACTGATCTGCATTAAAGAAATAAACTGCCTCATGTCTTTCTTTTCATTCTTCTTCAGTAGCTTCCCACTGATTTAAAATTCAAACTTCCTCCATGGCCATCAAAGCCATGGCTGTCAAAGTCATACACCTGTCCACAGCCTATTTCTTCAGCTTTATCTTATGTCATTGTCCCCTTCCTCACTATAGTCCAGCCACACTGGGCAGATCTGATCTGCCTCAAGGACATGGGTGTGGTGTTTGCATATGCTGTTCCCTCAGCCTGGAATGCTCCCCACCCCCACTTTTATCTCTCCTCATGTGGCCTAGCTGTCATTCTTTAGGCCTCAGCATAACCGTCAACTCTTGAGAGAGGCCATTACCTGCCACCATGTCCTCTAGTTCCCTTTCCTCTGTAATTCAAACTTGCAACAACCTATTTGTTTCCTGTCTGCACTTATAATATGTGTAATAATTTACCTGTTTATCATTGAACTCCATCACTGGAATGAATGAAATCTCCATGAAGGTATGAGTTGTGTCTGTCTTGCTCACCAATACATTCCTAGAAACTGACACATGGAAGACACTCAATTTATGATGAGTATTGCCATGGACTTAGGAGTGTATATTGTTTTGCAATCATTTTTCTAAGTCTGCTATGATGTTCCTTAAAAAATAAAAGTAATAAATATGCTCTTCTCTTAATAAGTAATTGTAGTTTGGGAAGAAAAGTATTTATGAATAGAAATTTATATTCCTATTTTTCCCAGTTATAATAAGGTGAATCATATGATATTGTTGCTATTAGTTTGTCACCACCAAATGACAATTTCATAAGGTGCAAACTAATAAACAGTTAAAGAAGTTGCACATATTTAGTTTAAGCTGTTGTATCAGTTGGGAAAGATTAGATTATGATGCAGAAACAAATATTCCCCACAATTTAGTGGCTTACAGACACAAAGGCTTCTTTCTCACTCCTGCTATACTATGTGGGTCAGCTGTGGCTTCCTCTATGTCCTCTTCTCTCCAGGACCCAGACTGATGTTGCACTTTCCAACTAGATCATTGCTGTTGTGGCAGAGACTTGGTGAACCACATTCTAGTTTCTGTTAGAAATACACACACTCTTTTGACTCACATTTCCCTGGCCAGTGGAAGTCACATGATTTCTC
Source organism: Lemur catta (assembly GCF_020740605.2). NCBI lineage: Eukaryota > Metazoa > Chordata > Mammalia > Primates > Lemuridae > Lemur > Lemur catta. The sequence continues at coordinate 55,229,054 of NC_059135.1, read as the reverse complement.
CTGAGTGCAACAGGGCAGAGAAATGAATCATTCTCCTGGGAGAGGCACTTTAGGGATACAAACAGGAAGAGTTAGTGTAAAAGTGATACCGTCTACCACAGTTACCCTGAGCAGCAGCTCTCACTTTTACCTAATAGTAGCTATCTGCATTTCAGCTATATGTCCTAGCAGTAAACAGGACTGGACTTATGCCATTTAGTCTGCTCATAAACACAACATTATGTAGTAAAAATATCTACATTAGTGTTCTGACCTGTATTTAGCATTTTATAAGTAATAACGTAGGTTTGTTTTATCAGAAGTTCTAGGTGAAGGAACAAAACTTGTAGAAATTAAGAATTCCAGAGTGACAAAAATCTCTCTACTCTGATGATTTGAAATATCTGTTTAGTGAAGGGGAAATAATATCATTAGGGGTCACTGACTTTTGATGTTCTGCTTTAAACTTTTACACTTATAAAGATGCCTATAGACAAAATCGAAGGATGCTTAAGAAGTTGCCTGAAATTTGAGGACAGGTACATTTCTGGAGGCTTTCTATTCTACCAAGTTAATCTTATGATGTAAAGAATAGTTAACAAACATAAGGATTGTTTGGAAACATATGGGTTCTGGGCTAATGACTTGCATAGTTTCTCTTTCTACAACATACAGATATTTACAATGTGTAAGTGCCACTGACTTCTCAGTACAGTCCATGGGCTACAAAAGAACTGATACTCAATTAATAGACATTAAAAGGATGGCACTTTGTAATCATTACTTTGATTTCCCAGTGGGATTATACAAGATTGAAGGATCCAAAACCCATTAAGAGAAGTTTCTACTAATGAAAAACAGCATTTTTCATATCTTCTCCTTTGCTTCTCCAGAGCTGATACTTCAGATTCTTACTACTGTCCAAATGTCTTTTACATAGAAGCTCTCAGAAAGACATCACGCAATAGAAAAAAAAAATGAGCCCCAGTTAGCTCATTCGAGCCTGAAGAGTGTGTGTGTGTGTGTGTTTCAGCACTCTTAGCCTCTCATGAAATTAGCCATTGATCTAAAAGTCAGAGATGCAAATCCAGAGAAAACTGGAAGCATTCCAGGGCCTACAATAAAAAGTTAATTACCTAAGGTAAACTACAAGAAAGACTTTTGTTTTCCACAAAAATCTCCTCCCTAGGCTGTTAGCTATGTCGTACTTGGGCCCGATCGATATATTAGCGCTTGAGAACCAAAGTCCCTTGGAATAAATTAATCTGTCAGGGAAAGAAATAAACAAAGAACAAATTAACATGTTTTAAGACATTGCTTAAATTTTCATAAATATAGACCTTGAGATGGGATGATGAGTTCCCAGGAGCCAGAGCTAATATTTGGTTGTAATTAAGAGTTGCTCTTTCATGTTTCCTCTGATGTAGGTGGGAAATCACCCACGTGATTGCTGAGTTTCTTGCTCGTGCTTCCTCACAAATGCCACTGTTTACTTCATTAATAAGAAATGGGTGTCTCACAAATTATGTTGGCACACTTAGTTTGTTTCACCTCTAGCTAATAGTAAAATAATGAAATACTATACACACACACATATACATGCACACATACACACACACACCCCCCCACACATATACCATACAAGCAGGTATTCTTTCAGGAACCTCCATACATTAACTTTTTGGTGGCTCAAAAGGACCTAATGACCTAATACATGATAGACTAGACTCATCCAAAAAGCCTAAGCATTGCTGACCAAGAACCCTGATGTGCCCCACACTGTGTGCAGGTGTGGAGTGTCATTACTGATGATTAGCACGAAGAACAATAACTATCTCAGTTACTCAGTTGGAAGGACTCATTTAGATACAAGAACCAGAAGCTTAGACCAAAATGCAATTTATTCAGGTTCCGATGATGTCATTAAACTGCTTCAGCACTGCCCATTGCTCAGTGCTACTTATTCTCAGCAGCTAGCATTTTCAATACTAGTAAAATGGCCACTGCCAGCCCAGAGCCTATATCCACAAAGTAGAACTCAGGATCCCAAAAGACAAGGGGGTGTCTCCCTTCTAGTGTCCATACCTCAGATCTCTTAGACTAGTGGTCCCCTCCACCGATGGGTGAGAGGGGGATGGTTTTGGGATGATTCAAGTGCATTGCATTTATTGTGCAGTCAAAACTCTCTGCTAATGATAATCCATATTTGCAGCTGCTCCCCAGCACTAGCATCACTGCCTCAGCTCCACCTCAGATCACCAAGCCTCAGATTCTCATAAGGAGCACACAACTTAGATCCCTGGTGTGTGCAGTTTACGGTAGGGTTGGCGCTCCTATGAGAACCTAATGGCCACTGATCTGACAGGAGGCGGAGCTTATGCCGTGATGCAAGCGATGGGGACCGGCTGTAAATACAAATGAAGTTTTACTTGCTCGCCTCCCACTCACCTCCTGCTGTGGGGCAATTCCTAACAGGCAGTGGCCGGCCTGGGGGCAGCAGTCCTAGAGGAACTTTGACTCTGCTTGGGTGGTATGCCCACCCCTAGACTAATAACTGGGTGGGGAGGGGAACCAGGCCTGGGCCATGGTTCAAATTTATTTGGGAGGAGATGAAGGAGGAGAGATCAGCCACATCCAAATAAGTAGAATGTGTTTTCTAGACTTTCACCACAGCAGAGGGCTAGAGATGTTAGATAAGCCAAAACAACCGATGTCCACCTCAAGAATTTTATTTCTAATGTAATGTATTCATTATGCTCAATTGCTCAGAGATCCCTGTGTTTATACAGCAAGTCTGAGCTCTGTTGAGAAAATTGATTACCCTCTTTCAGGTGCTCAAGTCATTTTCTATCAAGTTCTAAACAAATACTCCCTAGGAGTCTTGAATAGCAGAAGTGAGATACCCACATACATTCCTTTTCCCAGCTATGATAGGTCTCACAAATAAATTAACTTCCTACTTTCCACCACATTCTTCTTTATGGAATGTATTTATGCTAAATATCTTATGACTTACCATTATTAAAGCATACCCAGGAAAAATAAACAGAGTACAGTACTTTTTATCAGTTGAGAACTTTTAAAATGCTAATTTCTGTGTTTGAATAATTTCATAACTCAGCACTCTTGAGGATTTTGCATTTGAGTAGTAGATAAAATTTGAATTGCATATTTTGATGTGAGATGCTTGTTCTAATTATTGGGCAATTTATATATTGTGAATTTAGCTTATATAATTCTCAGTACCTGGAAACACAGCTGGAAATATACTCTCCAAAGCTATATTATCACCGAAAAGAGACAAAAGTCTCTGAACGAAGTATTATAGTTGCAGATCTGGAAGGCCAGAGAAGTCAATGAGTCTATTGGCCTTTTGGGAGGCAGGATAAGCATAGCTTGTGCTTGACTAACCTCCATGTAGGACTCAGATTAACCCCCGTGAATGGCATGGCAAATTCATCAGGACTACAAACAAACCATGTTCTGAGATGGATGGAATTAGCAGGTCAGCCCCTGGGCAATGAGAGGGGCACCACCTAGATCCTTCTGAAGCAGAGATTTGGCTGATTAAAAACACTCTGCCTCATAATTACTTACATAACTTCATATAGAAGCAGTATATTTAACCCATTATTGTGGTATCTTGTCTAAATATTCTATCAACAAGTGATATGTCTTAAATGATTAGGCATTTTTGTTTATTTTTTTAAAGGGCAAGGGCCGGCGTGATTTAATAAAACAGAATCTCCAACAACCAGCCCCAGGAATATCACTTGTTGCAGAAAAACTTCACACAAAATGTGTATGAAAAAAAATTATGCACAATGGGGGTGTTGAGGACAGTGGGTGTAGTGGGACCTATGGGAATTCTACAGATTGGAAATGGAATCAGCATGAGTAGTTCAGTATTTTCTTCTTGAAGGCTATATTCCTGGGGATGGGTGAGGACCAGGCAGGAGAATTCAAAAGCCCCCTACTACTGCATTCAATAAAATAAATAAAAGACAGCATGCTAAAGAGACTAGCAATAACATTTTATAAATATTTGAAAACAGCAACCATGAGTATAGCACAATTAATTTCTAAGTATTTTCCTTGGTCATAGGAAACTTGTCAGATTCTCCCTGTCTATAGTGTGTGTCAATGAGGGGTTTATGGATATATTTTACTTTCCTACAGAGAATGTGCATACTGAAGCAGGGTTTTTCCTTGTGTGGACTTACATTTAAATGTACAAATTTCACAAATCAATTTTTGAAATCCATTTCCTCCTTGGCTCAAGAATCCTTCTTGAAAATTAGAAAAATACAATGTCTTTACCATTCTAATGGATCTCCAGGCTGGCTGTCAGGGACAGAGTCCCATGCACATAGCAGCAGTGGACTGCTGGGCCATAGCTTCCCGTGACATCTGGGCAGGATACAAAAGCCCAGACTAAGCCACCCCCTCCCTACAAAGCTACACTTCCACCAATTATTACAGCATAAATCAATGCATTATCTTGTCTTTCACCTGCTCCACTCATGAGTACAGCTTTCATGTACCCAAACATTTTACAAGAAAGAGCATTACTGGCCAAGTGGTTGGGACCAGGACCAACACTTAGCTTGGTGTGTGGACGGGTGACTCTGGTAATGGGAAAAAAAGGAGCCATAGTCCAGCCTCTCTCACCATCCGCCTGGACTTCTTCAGGAGCCTCCCAACTGCCCTTCAACTCTCATAAACTTTTCCATGGGCCGACACCAGATTGTTTGTTACTCTCACTCACTCTCAGTAATTACTTTTCAGAAGCACAGACACAACCTCCTATCCACTTTTAGTTTGGAAGGCTGAACACAATCCCACCTGCTAGCTCTTAGCTCCCAAACCTGCCTGGGATCTGAGTTCACTCTGCTGCTGATGGGACTTCATTGCAAAGATTGTTCCATTAGCTACTTTAAGCATTTTGGCCTGAAAATAGTAACTTTTAAATATCATGGACAGTAATACATACACATGTTTAAAAAGCAAACAGAAACCTTAAACAATATAAAAAAGGAATACAGTAAGAACTACATTTCTCTTGCAAGCCTTACCCCAAGTCTCTGTTAAGTCTCCTATGCCATTAATATGCAAGCAAATAAACATGTACTTTCATATATTCCTAGAAATCATAGTCTGAGATTATAAAACCTGCAGTCACTAAAAGCATCAAAGCCACCCTAGATGTTTACTTTACCAAGAATCATCCATACTAAATCAGTAGATAAAATCTTTTATGAAGCTTTAGTGTGAGATAGGCTTCCAGTTTGGATATTTTTACCTAACAATTTTTTTTAAAGAAACCTTTCATAGCCATTCCCAAGAACCCTGTAACTCTGATCAAGGCTGGGTTTCCTTTACTTAAAAGTCATGTTCCTATAGTCACACACATATCCTAAGGAAACTGAAATTCTCCATGAGAACAATGAGAACCGTCAAAATCAGAATGAGCCCAGCTACAGAACTTTAAGCACGGGATCTGTCTGTGCCTTTTATTACACCCACAGTGTTCTATCCCTGGGACTTGCATGTCTCTTTTTAAATAAGCTCTGTTCTGTGTGATTGGACCTTCAATTAATATGCCATCTCTAATAGGCTGGCCAATTATGGAGATAAATTGGCAAAAGTTTAGGATTGGGTGATGAAAAATGATCCAGGTATTTTGCGTTTCTGCTGGGCTGCCAGCCACCTTGATTACCCCTCCAAATTATGCCTACTGCCTGGATCAGCAGCCAGTATCACCTGACCCACCCTCACTGGTGAGCCTGTATCTGAGGCTATAGTCCTAGATCTTCCCCGTTACTTTTCCCCCTATCCCAGGCATCTATAAACTTGCCAAAGCTTCATGAGGGTAATTGTAGCAATATCAGAAAAGTACCTTCACCATCTAAAAATAAATATACCCTGAGTCCTTTTCCGTGCACTGGCTCCTGTGATATCAGAACTAAAGGAATACTGAAGACTAATGTTAAAACTACACAATAATGAACTGGAATGCAAATTCATCTTACGAATTCAGCTACAATATTAATGATTTTCACAGTAAGATTAGAAGCTTGTTTAAATTAGCATTGTAATATATCTTAAAGATCACATTATAGGACATCATCTCTGTTCTCTAATAATCTGTGATCAAAAGAAATAAAATTCTGCATTTTAAACATTTTTTTCTTTCTTACATATTTATAGATAAGGGGGAGGGGAAAGGGAGACCCAAAAGTCTAAAAGAAAAAAAAGGAGAAAAACAATTTAATCAATAATGTAAATTAAATTAGTGACGATGCAATATGCAATACCTCTGACTACCATCTTCTTGTACAAATTGCCTTAGAATTACCTTAGAAGGTGAGCCCAGGCTTGTTTTAAAATTTTCACTGTGTCAAAAATTACAACTTAAATGATCAACGTGGACACAGCCTTAGTAAAGCTGTCTGTTTTTTTCTTTTTAGTGACAGATCATATTGTGGTGTGTGAAATACAATTAAACACGTAGTTTGATATGAGCCCTATCCCATACTTCAGACCTCACATATTCCAGTCACCTCATTATGCAGCATGTGTGTTATGATCTCTAGCCTCTATCAAAGTATTAGAAAGAGTTTCCTGGTCATACACTGGTCCTAGGCTGGTCCCAACCTAGACGCCAATAATTGGTCCATCATGGCCAGGGATTGACCTGGAAATGTGACTGCCTGGCGTTACTCTCTAAAATGAACCACTTTGAAAAAAACATAACTTTCAGTGAAGGATCCACATTGGAAATAACATAACCATTCATGTTTGTATCTCTGCGAAAAGGTCTCCATGAAGTTTTTATTTTTTTTTGAATCCAACTTTGACAGCCTCTCTCCTTCCAGATGGTGCCTGGAGCCAAGCCTGTCAGAGACCCTTAGTCTCCTGCTGCCTTTTAATGCTGGTCCTTGATTGCTAATGACCCCTGGCTGGACTGGCTCCTTAACCCATTTAACCCCTCTCTGCTGGGTCCCCATCTCATGCAGGATGAGAGGCCATGAGAGCTGGAAGTGGGAAGGTGCCAAGTCAGCCAGGGCCTCCCAGCCTTTCAGAGCTGGTGGCTCGTTTCCCAGCACCATCACGGATGTCCAAGATCCCTCCAGTGGAGAGCTCATGTTAATATGATTTCTTCTGTATTGTCAGATAAATGGTACCAGGTTTCTGATTGTTAATATTTTATTTGACTAAGCCAAGACAACCAAGTCCTTGAAAGAATGTTTCTTTCAGGGGCCAAGAGCTCCAGGGACCACTGATGAACCTCCTTAAATATGTTCATTTGGAAACTTAAATTGCACTGGAACTATCTTTTAGTCTGGTCAAACTTAGTGGCCAGAGCAGCTTATATTTGTGTGTATGTGTGTGTGTGTGTGCGCGCATGCATGCGTGTACACACACAGAGCAAGTGTCTATGTGTCAGTATTCAAGTAGCAAAGAAGCCTGAGAGAAGGCGATAATTAATTTCCTTGTCAAGGCTTAAATCACTTGTGTAACACAGGAGATACCCATTTTCAGATATGCTGGTAACAGCTGTAAGTATTTACTCGGGTTAAGCTTGGCTTGTTTTTTGTGACATGTTGGACGGTGCTTATAGCTATACCGATGGGATAGGTGACTCAGAGAGTGGGGATTTAAAAGGAGAAAAAGGTGATGATGCTGATTTGTTGAGAAATCTTGAGTCCAGGGGAGAGACTCAGGTCCGTTATAACTTCCTCAGAACAGGGAGGGCATGAGAAGTCATCATCTTATGCATTGTTTCCATAATGGATATTTTTTTAACCTCATATTGGATTGTAAGAAAACAAGACAAAGAAATTTAGCAATCTTGTGACTCTGAAGAACTGAAGCCTAGTCTCTTGACTGGAGCAGAAAACTGAAAGCTTTGTGCCTGCTATGTGTATAAATGTTTAAATGTTCACAGGATAATTGGACCAACTTGAATTTTATAATGTACTCAGGAAATTTTTTCCAAAATTCAGTACAAAATAAGAGAATAACCCAAACCTAACTACTTTTTATTTAATCTTTGTTTCTCTCAGATACTTACTATTTTCTTGGCTTTTTTGGATTAAGATTAAAAGAACTACAGTGATTGAATTTTTCACCACTAATACTTCATTGATTTCATTATTACATCTCCTTAATTTAATGCAAAATAAAAATTATGCCTGTGATTCCATTTTGGCCTATAATTCACATTCTATTCTATGTCTGATTAATCACACACACACACACACACACACACACACACACACACACACACACACACACACACACACACACCTGCCAGGCATTTGTAAGTGTAACCTTCCTAAACCATGTCATTCACACTAATGACTGCCCTCTCTATGTGTAAAAATATTTTTGAATTTATGGACCTGTGTGGGTGTTTGTACAGCTGTGCAATATTAATCTATGCATTGCAGTTTTTGCTCACAGCTGTGCAAAGGGGAGTAGCTAAGATTATAATGAGGTCTTTTAGTCTATCAGCAACCAAATGACCCAGAAAGGGGTTCAGATGAGCCCACCTTGTGCAGCACTGCTCTTTGAATGAATGAATTGTGTTAGAAAGAAATTCTGGTGTATTTATGGAGAACTTTTTCCTCTGAAGCCTGAATATATTTTGATTGGTCTTCTTTAAATTCCACAAGCTGAGGGGCAAAAAAGCATTTATGTCAGTTTCACAGATGAGGCCCCAAGAGGTTAAGTGGCTATTACTCTGCAGTTATAGCATCTTAGAGTTGGGAGGGACTTTGAAGGGCCTCTTGGCTAATGGTTCTCACCCTTTTCCTGCCTTCATGCTGGCTTCAGGCAACAGACCCCCATCAGGCATGTCTCCCACTGTACACAGACGCTCACACATTGGGAGGGAGTGTGACTCTAAGGAGAGCAGCTCAGAATCTTTGGGTGAGAACACGTGTAATTTACCGCACCACCATCCTCTTTTTTAAAAAAATCGCTACATCAGTCCAACCCCCTCTTTATTGTTTTACAGAAGAAACATGGCATCCCAGAGAGGTAAGGGATTCACTTAAGGTCACATATCAATAAGTGACAGAACTTGAACTACGTATGCCCAGGTCTTCTGACCCTCATGTCCAGTCCTGGTTTCACCAAAGCTGACCAGCCCTTTGCACACTAACAGCAGGAACTGGAACCGGGTCTTCAACTCAGAGAGTGAGGCAGCAGTGGGGATGAGTGCTGCAGGGAATCAAAGGCCCAGTCACAATTAGTTTAGTAAAACCAGCACTATCTGGTGTCTCATATCCTCAAGCATTTAAAATGTCGTTCCAATCTTCAAAGAAATTCTTTTATTCCATTTTTATCTGCATTTACCCAGGACATTGTTTCCCAGCTCCCCACTAGTTCACTAGGTGATTTGCATCTCATTAGGAGCTCCAGAAATGCCATCTCTCAGACTGCTGCTGCCTGGCATTGTGGGTCCACTGAGCATCAGATGTAGGTTTTAGATTTTTCAAGCTGACATTTTTGAAAAAGCTGAGTTAATGCTGTTTTCCCACTGGGTGCAGTTTGGGTGGCCATTTTCACCTTAATTCCTGTCCCCAGGTTGGGCCCAGGTTAGGGACCAGCCCTTGTCAAGATGACTTCATAGTCAGTCATCACCACGTGAAAGCACCTGGGTGGATGGGAATATTGTGAGGCCTCAGAATAAGCAGTTTCAAAACTCCTAAAAATAGAAAGATGTGACATGATGCAAATATTCTGAGCATTATACAAAGTAAAACAAACAAAGAAAGGAAACCAATAGCAAACCATTGCTGAAGCTATATAACTCCCTCTACACATTTGTCTTTTAAACATTTTCGACTAGTTCCAACTCTCCTGAGACCCCAGAGTTTTTGCCCTACATTTATGTTTTACTTTAAAGAAAGTCTCACATGGTCAGAATGGCTTTTCTGCTTTGTCATTTATTCATACCCCAACTTCCAAAAGAGTGCTGAACAGCATCATAACTCTGGAAACCAGAGAGGATATGTCCATGGTCAGCAAAATTGTTCTTTTCGAATAAGAGAAATGATTTTTCCAGTGTCCAGGGAAATAAGGAGCCCTCACGTCTGCTTTGGGCTCAGGCCCTTTGATGCAGCTTCCAAAGCAAAGCAAATGCCTGCCAGTGCCTGGTGACAGCCCTTTCAGGGACGCTTCCCCTTTCCAGAGTTCCTTTTGCCCAGTTATAACAAAACTTCTCTGAGCCTATGCCAGCTTTTCAAAATGGCAGCTAGTTAATCTGCAAAATCGATCTAAGCTCTTAGGAAAGTGTTAAATCCCTGTTTTTTCCAACCCCTGGCTACAAATTAAAATCACCTGGAGGGGGAAGGGGCTTTACTTTAAACGATAACAAAGCCAGAGCCCTACCCCAACCAACTGAATTAGGATCTCCAAGGGTGAGGTTGGGGTAGCTGTGTTTTAAAAAAGCCCTTCAGGTGATTCTAAAGGGCAGCCAGGGTGGAGAACCACTCTGGTGTAACAAGAATTACAACCACCCTTTAGCAGCACCTGCGGTGCCTCTGGTACTATGTTTTTTCTTTGCATAGATTATCTGTCATTCTCACTACAACCGTACAAGGAAGGGGTCATCATCACCAAGTTCAGGCCTCTAGTAAGTGCTAGAGGTGGCTTCCCTACTCTAGTTTTCCTGACTCTAGTGCTTTTCTCTCCCCTCCCATCCAACACTCATGTTTCTCAAAGTGTGATCACCAAGGTGATTTTTGATGATGTGATATTAAATAACAATGAATTATGTAAAAAAAAATTACTCCTTTTTCAATTCTCAATTTAAATTCTTCAGATTACTTCAAGGGTAAAGACTTAGTGGTGCTACTATGTCTTAAATTCTTCTCACATTTACTCATCTCTCTTTTTAATAAACCTTTTAAGAGGCCCAGAGCTTTCTGTGGAAAAAGGAATCTAGCTCAAGTGTGATAATATTGGTTCATTTTCATTGTATTTACCCTGTGGTTTGTTTCTGTTTATGGCAAATGACACTGGCTTTCTATTTACAGTGGTGAATAAAGTTTCATTTTTAAAGAAATGCATTTAAGCAAAAAAATTAGTTGATTTTAAAATATTAAATAAAGAATAGTACAGCTAATCTTCAATATAGTAAAAAAAATGTTTAAGAGGTAGATGAATGAAAGGAGTTTGAGAAATACTCCCCTATAACATGCTAATTTTTAAAATAGGCATATCCACACCTGTTGGCCCATGGAACCGTTCACCTACCATCCCCCCACCAGACAGCCAACAACCTGTTCCATCCATTTTAGGTCCAGCTAGGACCTATGAACTTTGCTGCTGCTCCAGCTGAAGAAGAATCCTGAAACACAAATAGCTAATAAACATAGACAATAGGGAACATTCACCCTTTTCCAGTAATCAATGAAATGCAAATAGAAACAAAAATAAGGTGCAGTTTTTGTCTCTATTGAATTGTCTTGCTTTATCTTAAAGATCTGTCTCATGCTGGTGAGGGCCTATGGAAATGGGTAATCTTTGGTACAGGTGGTAGAAGTTTATTTTGCTGCATACTTTCTGGATGGCAATTGAAAAAACAAATCATAAATTTTTAAAATATGCATACCTTTGGCCAATAATTCTACTTTTAGAAATTTATCCTAAGAAATAATGGGGATTTGTCAAAGATCAAACTGTGAGTATATTCCTCAAAGCACTGTATATTATAGAATAACATTGAAAACAACATCTATGCCCAAAATAAGAAATTATATAAATTAATCATGGTTTGCTCATAAATGAAATATCATGAAACCATTAGCAATGGTGCCATTTAAACTATCTCTGAAAGACAGATAAGAAAGTTGTCCCAGCGTTGGCTATTGTTGTGGGAATAAGATCAAAGGTACAAAAAATGACAAACTTTTCACGGCTTAACTTATTTGAACATTATGTTCATTTATTACTTAAAATATAACTCTAAAAGAAAGATATTAATACTATTTTAAAGTAGGCTGATAGCATGGAAAAATATTTATGACTTTATTGTTAAATGGGGGGAAAGTTGTAACCCAAATTAGATGAATGACTGAATTTTTTAATTAAAAAAAGTAATACATATTCCTAGAAAAATATTGAAAGGACATTAAGAAAAAAATACTAACGGATTTGTTTTTTAGAAGGTTGATTTCATCTCCCTCCTTGGTAGACTACAGGTTCCTCAGAGCTGTCCCAGGATAGGAAAGGCCCTCTTCCTACGGGAAGCCTTGACAACAACATCCCAATTGACAGGCTGAGAGCCAAAGAATAGGCCACAGAGGTGGAAGAGAGCTCAGCAAGAATGGTGAATAGTCAGTATTCATTCATTCATTCATTAGTTGCTGAGTGCGTGCCAGGCCCTGAGCTATGAAATAGTTTCAGGGGAAGTTATTGCCACCTCCCTAACTAATAAGTAGAAAATTCCACAGGCACTAATTTAACTCGGGGATGTTTTCTTTGTAGCAATTTTGCAATTTTGAAGAAGATTGTTCATGACATAACATGGCAAGTGGGAAAATTTGTAGCTTTCCTTTCATCTTAGAAAGCAAGATCTGAATTACATGCACCCCAGGAGAAACTCTCTCTTTCTGGTGTGTGTGTGTGTTTTACAAAACCCCACTGCATTCCTTAGTTCCCCCTGAAGTTGGTGAGGTGAAAACTTATGAGAATATCTCAGTAAAAGAGCAAGCATCATAATAGAGGCCATATCCTAGGCCTTGAGATTTTGAGTCAAGAATCCTGAGTTCTATTTCCATCTCTGATGGGAGACCCAGTAGAGGGGCCTAAGTTCCCTGGGCCTCAGACCTCTCAGATATCAAAGCAAGGGGCCAAACCACAGAGGTTTATCCCCCCAGTCGTGACTTAAATTTGAAAATCCTGACTATTAAGGCAGAATTTCCCGCTCCCCTATTCTACCCTCCTCTCCTCCCTGTCAAGGTTCTGAGCATCCCATGCCTCAGGGCATATCAGGGGCAAGAGGTTTACAACACAGGGAAGATTCTTCCACAGACTGCATTTTGAAGGTAGTGTAGATTATTGGTAGACTTTCTGTCAATGTGGGTGTTATTGGGAAGGAAAGATTTAATACGGTCCAGTACAGTGGTTCTCAACCTGACTGCACGTGAGAACCACCTGGAGACTTTTTTTTTTAATCAATATCCAGGCCTTGATCTGAGCATTGGTATTTTCAAAGCTGAACAACTGGTATAGCATAAAAAGAATACAGTCGGTTGGACATTGAAAAACCTGAATTCTCATTTGGGCTTTGCCTCTAACTTGCTATGTAATCTCTTAATCTCACTATGCCTCTGATATCTCTTTGCAGTTATTTGTCCTTCCCAAAATGAGATAAATTAAAGAAAAAGATACTTTGCAAAATAAAATTTGCTACATAAAAATGAAATGTTAAGGGGAAGAGACATAGAGTCAGAAAAGACAGGTCCTCTTCTCTTTGGAAGCTATTTCATGGAAGTATCCACTAGTATACCATGCAGCATGGTTAACCCTCATTGAGGAGAAAGATTGTCCAGCTGACAGCTAGGTTATTGTCACCTCCAAATGCCCTGAGAACCTTAGTTGGAGAAATGACGTACCTCCCTTTATGCACAGAGTTGGCAGAGCTCTGTAAATTAATTGCATAACTCTAATCCCATTTAAATGCCCCAAGGGTAGAGCTCACAACCCCATATAGGATTTTCCATCTGTAAATCTAGAACACTGAATGCTCTGTTTGCTTTAAGGGGATGTTTTACTTGGCAAGTCACCCTGGGAATGCCTCATCCACAAAATGGCAATCAGATCAGCAGAATGTGATACTGCTTAGAAAGTATCCACACCTGCTGAGGGCCCAGAGGAGGGTGCCAAGGACTGTGGCTCTCCCTGTCTTCCCAGGACCCCTGTGCACTGGTTGCCCATCCCTCAGGGGCCAAGAACCCATACTGTCCCACCAGGCCAGGGAATATTTGGGCTGTATGCCCCTATCCTGCCCCTACCTTACCGTTGTCCCTCCCTTCCTGCAGTCCTGCTAGGAAATTTACGAGAATTGGCACATCTGTAGCAGGTGATAAAAATTGAAACATTAAGTTTTAGAGGACAGTGTAGGAGGGAGCATTTGTAGCCAAAGTAACTGTCACTCTGCCATTTCCTTTTTCATCTCTGAGACCCTGGAAGAGAACAAAGAACTTCATATGTGTCTTAACATTGTGCATGAATTAGGGTTGCCAGATTTAACAAATAAAAATGCAGTACACTCAGCTAGATTGGAATCTCAGATAAACAATCATTTTTAATATGTCTCAAATATTGCATGGGTGTAATAAAAAAAAAAAACTATCCGTTGTTTACCTGATGTACCTGATGTTCAAATCTGTGTGTCCTGTATTTTATCTGGCAACTCTAGTTCGAATATACCTTCATGTTCAACAGAGAGAAAATAAAAATTAAATTTCAAAACCAATTGTTTGAAGTTATGTAACAAGTCCACTGAATTCGACTATTTGTCTCTCACCAAGGGCTTGGATACCTGTACAGCCATGCAATGTGATGGTTTGGGAATAGGGAGTAAGGAGTATGCATTTCCCAGTGCTCCTGAATTGCTATTCAAATTTCTTCTGTTTTCTGATAGATTTAGGGCCAGTTTATTATAAAGTTCTACAACTAGAAGAGAATGTGTGGAAGTTCTCAAATATTAAATCAAAAGGTGCGAGGGGGGTAAAAAGACAGAGATTCTTGAAAAGGGAAGAGACTTATGTTAAATAAAAATTGGTATCCATAACACAATGTACCTCTAAAAAGCACAATAAGGAGGTAGCCCCCAGTGTATTACAAACTAGAGAGTTTGGTTTGGCGTACAGACATTTCTGTGAGGTGGAATTAGACCACTTTCAGAATATGAACATCATTGTCTTCAAAGTAAATAACTCATATTCTAACGTGAATCTTCAAACTTAAATTGCCTGGTTGATCTACATAACTAATCAAACAAACTAGGTAACCATCAGATAACCATATTGTTTTGTATATTAATGCAAACTGACTGGCTCAAAAGCCAAAAGACAGGGGTTCAAGTCTTCACTCTGCCACTTCAAGATTTAGCTCTGCTTAATTATTGTTTCTTCATCTATTGAAAGAAGAAATAATTTTTGTCCTATGTGCCTTATTGATTTTTTAATTTTCAAATTTTTAAAGGAAAAAAAGATGACAAACTTCTCAGTGCACGTACATACATAGATTTAATCAATGTGCTGTATGCTATTTTGTATTTTACTTCTTTTTCCAAAGTTTGAATTTTCCTGTTAGCACCATACATATTTATCAGTGCCTTGTTGGTGCCTTCATAGTATGACACAATACTTATATCTCAGCATTAATTTCTCCCCAATTATTAAATATTTATCATGTTTCTAGCTTTTTTCTACTACAAAAAGTATTATTATATCTGTCTTCATACAAACATTTTTTTCTTTCGGTTTACTTCATGGGAATATGTTCCTTAGAACAAGTTGCTCAGCTCTTGTTATTTATTGTCAAGTTGCACTTCAGGAAGGTAGAACCTGTGGATTTACCTGTTTAACTGGGGCCCCTCCCACATTGTCTTTTGACCTTTGGCTTATGCTAATTATTAATATAGAAAAGCATAGTAATTGTTTTAATTGAAGTCTTTGTCAGGTAGTTGAACATTTTTCAGTATCTCATTTTCTAACTGTATTTCAACATATATGAATATTTCTCTGTCTCTCTCTTGCCTCAGCCTTTCTACGTCATGGATATAGACTTTTATGGGTATATATCTTTTGACGGGCATATATATCTTTTAATTGTTTTTATCTTTCTGTTGCTTTTTTTAAATTTTAGTTTTGTTACTGTCCATCAAATAGAATATTTTTCTTTAATATAATTGAACCCATCCTTGCCACTAATATTTTCTTTGACAGTTGAGATAGTCTATTTCCTTCCCTAATAAGGTTTTTTTTTGGGGGGGGGCGGAAATGTTTAAAATGTTTATATAACTAATCAGAAATTTATTGTGGCCTGTGAGAATCAAGAGGTATATTGAGGAAGGTAGAGGATTTAGAATTTAAAAAAGAAAAAAACAAAACAAATTTGAGCCCAGCAGCCCTGGCTTACAGACTGAAACAAGTCACTTAACCTCTTAAGACTCAGTGTCTTCTACTAGATCGAAAGCAGAGACTTCGTCTTATTTTTCTCTTTGCCATTCCCACAATATCTAGCAAAGTGCCTTTGCATGTAGGATAAATGTTATGTCTGTATTTAAGTTATATTTTTTGTGTGTTGCTATTGGATTTTTCCAACAGCATTTATTAAATAATGATTCACTTCCCAATTATTTATTTGGTTGCTTACAGTTGGTCATATATCAATGACACCCAGACTTGTTCTGATAACAAAGAACATGGAACATAACATCAGGAAATATGGAGATATTAAACTTAAAAACTATGAAAATTAAAATTTGATGCTAAATCAGACAACCAGTTTATACAAGATTCTAGTATAGTATAGATACCATGTGATTAGACACCAACAGTTTTTTTAAATTTATGGGAGAAATGTTGAAATTGAGAAAATTCTATCCAATAACTTGATTCCTTCTGAGAATCAGGAAGAAAATGCCAGCCTGTGGAACAGCAAGTACGGCAAGAGCAAAAGTTGAGAACCACATCTTATATTAACCATTGCCAGTTGAGAAATTATAAATAAAAGCTTCTGATCAAGTGTAAACACCAAATAAATATGAAGTCCAGCTGAACTGGGCTGAACTCCAGCTGAACCCAAAAACTATTTAAGATCAGTCTTTTTGAGTTGCCATGGATGGGAATTCCTGCAATATTAAAAAGTCTAAGAGAGAGTAGATGTCAGACCTCCAATGCATGTTCACACCAGCAATCGAACCTCTGGAGACTTCTGTCCATTAATCTATAAATCAGAACCAAGACAACACAAAAGGGCTTCACAACCTCACACACTACCATATTATAGAATATGGATTTCGCAAAGCAAACAGGGAATAGGTATGTTGGAACCATCAGATGAAGATGTGGACAGGGATGCCTCTTGAGGTTACTGGAACCTTCTGCAAGCAACATCATTTTGCTATGCTAATAATGTTTTTTCATTGAGCTTACTTCTGCTTAGACCTCTGACTTAAAAAACAAGTTTCTTGTTAATAAAGACAATATGCTGTAGTTTAAAAAGAAAAACAGACCTGTTAGAGCAGAAAGTAAGTGATCTGGGGCAGGCTACCCACCCTGCCACTTGATCTGAGATGAATCATTCAACAGTTATTGGTCTCGGTTTCTCTTCTGAGAAAAATTGGTATTTAGAATGGATGGTTTCTAAAATCTTGTATGGTTCTAACAGTCTTGTCCAAACATAGATATGTCCCAGTCAAGAAAAATCAAGATACAAAACTTTATACTTAGGAAACAGATAATTTTCCATTCATAATGATCCTTGCTAAGTCACTCTCTGTTTAAAAAATTCCCTCAGAATTTTTCCAAGTAATGGCATTCTCTAGTGAAGTTAAAATATGATTCCAAGTAAAATCTTCAGCTCTTTTTTAATGAATAGTTTATGATAAATACCCTGTCCAGAAAAGTGATCTTTTTTCTCTAAACAATGACATTCATGGACAATATCCTATGACGGGTGTGTCTGTGTGTATTTGTGTTGGCAAGAAGTTAGAACTGCTGAATCCTGATTCAGATGTAGAGCCACAAGGATAGCAGATTCCACAAAAATCATTTGCTTAGAAGGGAAATGAATCATGACTTCATGTGACACGTGGTTTCTTAATCTCCAGTGCACTCTTGGTCCAGGGTTCTGAAATCAGGACTGAGTGGGAGAGACTGCTCCATGAAATCATGCAATCATCCTTTCCCTTCTATTTTACCACTGCATGGATCAGTGGTATTGTTCAAAGCATTTCAGTAAATACTAGCTCAAGCAATTTTCCCCCCAAAATATAACCCACCAAAAGGTTTGCTTCTCATCTCCCCAGGAATATGTGTGCTCCAGATGTCTTTGAACTCTCACTGTAGGATGTGGTGCCAACAATCCCAGATTGCCCTGGCTGTCCTGGGTTGTCTCACAAAGGGCATGCTACTCCACAAAGGCTGACCACCAACTTCCACTGCACCAGCGTAGACAAACCAGTTTGCTTTCTGTTATGCTGGACTGCTGATTCTGACCAGAAAGATGAAGGCAAAGTTACAGACAGTGGCCCTTGTTTACAGTTAGCAATTCCTACGTGTGTGTGTGTGTGTGTGTGTGTGTGTGTTAAGGATGATTATCTCCTAATATTAGCGAAGCTTCTAACATGCCCATTAAAACAGGACACAATTTCTACTAAGTACATTCTATGTGAAAAGCTGTTTTTCACTTAATTTTCCCAACACCTGGGATGGTTTACAGTAAAGTTTTGCCATCTTGTTGCAGGTTTAGAAAATGGTCTTGCACAGAAGCAGCGAACACCTCGCCGACGATGCCAGCAGCCCAAAATGTTGAGTAGCCCTGAGGACACCATGTACTATAACCAGTTAAATGTGAGTTCAAAGTGGCCATAAAGCTGTTTCACTGGCTTTGTTTCCAGTTAATAATTCTGTTATTAATACCTGTTCCAGCCCCTCCAGCCCCACCCCCACTCTCTTATGCTCTCGTCTTGAACATGTGCTTAGGCTCTTTATCTGTTGCTTTCATGTCAGGATGTCTGCCTTCACGGTGAATAATTGATGTGGTTTATCAAAGACGAGCAAGATGCATGCTTCATCAGGCTCACTTGAGCCCTTTGATCAAAAAAATTATGCTGTGACTTCTGATATTATCAGCATCTGCTTGCATTCAACACAAAATCACTTTGAATTAAAAATTAACGACTTGCTGCTTTGCTTTGACTGTGTGTTCTTGGCCCTCTCCACAGGGAACTCTAGAATATCAAGGGAGCAAGAGGAAGCCAAGAAAACTTGGGTAAATATCTGTCTTCTTAGTTCTAAGCAACTGTAAACAGAAGGGGTCCTTTGTGATATTACAGAAAATGCAAAACTTTCCAGAGAGGCTTCTAAAAATATGCAATCCAGATATTACCACTATTATTGACATTGGAAACTACTTCTCACAGTAGCAAGTATACAAAACTTGAATCTATTCTGTCCAAAAAGGCTGAAATTGTCACCTAAGGGCAATTGTTATTTCTCATAATTATTCCAGGGAATTGTACTTTCTTCATAATTGGAGACATGCAGTGAGTTGCATAAAACCCTCCGTCCACAAATAAGAGCTCTCTACAAAGTACAAATAGGCCACTTCCTCCACATTATCCTATCCCTGGGCCTTAAAACATGCACAAAGAAGAACTTTCCTCAATGGTTAGAGGATAGTAAGGAGTTTGTGGCTCATTTGCTTATTAGCATCTCAACTGAACATAGCAATGAAGTAAATAAGCAGTACTAGTTTGAGAATTGGGGGAGATCAGGAGAACTTTCTTATCTAGAGGGAACCAGACGGAGACAGAAAATTTAATCATATACATCAAGTTATTATACAACATGACCACAACTTGCAGACACTACTAAGTTTGACCCATCATCCGTGTGTGATCCAGAGGTGAGCTTTTGTGGACCAGACCCCAGTACTTGTGTGCGGGGAGACCCTGAGTTACCTAAGCTGTCCTTCCCCTCCGGTGTTGGGACCCAACCCTGTTCCAACTACTCACACAATTTTATCTCCCTAGTGATGACTGTGGCATTTGTTTCTTTTTCTTTTGAAAATCTTGCTCTTTTCTTTGTTGCAGCCAAATCAAAGTGCTTGATGGGGAAGACGAATATTACAAATCTCTTTCACCTGTGGACTGTATTCCTGAGGAGAGCAACTCAGCCCGCCCTTTCTGTTTTTCCTCGGCCTCCAAAGGAGACTCTTTTGCCCAACACTGACTTGTACTTCCTGAGCCCAGATCTGTCCAGGGTAAGAACAATCGTGGTAATGGGCTGACTGTCATTGAATAAGAAAGCACTGACATGGGGTTAGCTTCTCTGGGCACACGGTCCATGTCTGAGTCTTCCTGACAATTTTCAGATTCCAAAACATCTTCTCATGTCTCTGCCACTCTCCCTCCCACATCTGGTGTGCAGCCTGACCTGGGCAAGCCCTTCTGTTCTCATCCTACGTGTCCCTGTGGGATACTAAGAACACCACAACGGTGGTAATAACAGTCATTCACGCCCCCAACATCTAAAGAGGTAACAATCTCACCATAGGCCAGTCATGAACTCTGATAATTTTTCTTTATTTTTCCTACCAAGTCACTTTTCAGTCCATGCAGAATATGCCCCAGTGGGAACCCAGCAGTCCCCTTCCTGCTCACTCCTCCTCTCTCCCCACTTCCCTGGGCTTTTCTACCTCTCCAGCCTCTCAGGGTCAGGGCTCCATTGCTGAGTGCCCCTATCCTGAGGAGTACACACACAGTCTCTTAGGACAGGATAATTTCCTATGTTTAGGCAGAGAGGCCTAAATCTTTCCAGTTCTTTCTATAAGGCAAATACCCTTCTCTTGGTAATTATTATGCTGAGAAAGGCTTTGCCTCTTTATTCTGCCTTGCCAAAGCACCCCTATCACTTTAGTAATAAAAAGAAAGGAATGAAAGGAAATGAAGATTTGGACCTGTCCAAATCTAGGTGATGTTGTTTTGCAACTCTCCATTCATTGGTCAGCCAACTCTGTTAGGCTTTGAGTGGCTGCAGGGGAAGGATCTTATCTTGTCCATCTTTGTGTACCAAGAGCCTAGCATAGTGCCTGGCAAAGTGGACACCCAGTGAATGTGGAATGAGTGGACAGACTTCACTTCATTCCACAGACATATTACTTTCAGTTATATGTTATACATGATTAATTACTTTTCTTATACCCTAAGCTCTGACTTTTTACTCAAGGTTGAGCTAATCCTATTGTTGTGATGTTATATATTATAATACTCGATATGATTGAGTATGACAAACTTTTTTGAGCACCTACTCTATATAAAACAATATGTGAGATTACTATGTGATATATAAAAACAAAAAACACTATAAGATCCTTTCTTTAGAATAGATGTTATTAACATTTTTCTTACTCTAAAATACTTACTTGGTAGATAGTATGAAGGGAGTACCTAGATTTTGAGAAAAATAACCTTGAAGAAATAGAAAAAAACAGTTTTGAAAGGAAAGACATTACTAAGCATTTTATGAACATAAATAATGACATGAGGCATTTAATGATCTCAAAATTATAAGTTTACAAGGAAAAGAAATATAACCAATTTTTCAATAGCTAAACTTTACTTGTTTAAAAGTGTGTCTTGATTTTTTTCTAGATCTTCACCCAAAAGGTAATGTTTATAAGATATGCAAGTAGAACACAAGAAACACAAATTTTATTTTATTGTTTAAAAAATAATCCCTAGAATATATAGATTTTCCTTCTTCTTCTTAATATATGAGTGCTTTTAGAAGTTTCACTTTTATCATTGATTTGTCTACTTTTGGTTTGATAATATTAGCTGCTCTTCAAACTGTTGAATTGGAAATGTTCACAACTTCCCACCTGCCCATGTACAATGTAATTATAAACCTGCCTTGTTTCTAATTAAAATATATCTATAGTGGCGCATGCCTGTAGTCCCAGCTACTTGGGAGGCTGAGGCAGTAGGATCGCTTAAGCCCAGGAGTTTGAGGTTGCTGTGAGCTAGGCTGATGCCACGGCACTCACTCTAGCCCAGGCAACAAAGTGAGACTCTGTCTCAAAAAAAAATAAAAATAAAATAAAATAAGAATAAAATATATCTATAAATAAAGTTTAAAATAAAATATAAGTAATTATAAAATTATAATTCAGAAGCTCTGCAATAGTTAGTGACTGATACAGCTATAACTCTTAACAGTACTTTAGAAATGGTATTCATTATCAGTGCAGCATAGATAAGACAAACAGACTATAGACATTATTCTTGGCTAGTCACAATGCCACAAACTCCAAAAGCAATTCTTAAGGCAAGCATATGAGAATGATGCAAACTGGAATCTTGTAAATGTCTTATTAGATTTATCAAAGTATTATAATATGCACATGGCAAAAATCAAATAGTCCAGAGGGTTTATAGTGGACAGCAGTCTTCTCCTTGATTTCCCCCAAGAAGAAACCAATTTTTTTTACTATTTCTAATTCTTCTAACGGTTTCCACCATGTCTCTGAATAATTTGCTTCTACCTTCATGGATTATCATCTTAGACATTTATTCTCCCCCTTTTGAAAAATGTAATTTATTTCAATCCCCCTTCCCCTCTCTCTTCACTTCTCCCAGTATTATAATTTTATTTTTAAATAGTTGTTGACTACCTTTTAAACTTTAAATTAGGTAATTAAACATTTATTTTTTTGTGCTATCAACTTTCCATAGTATCTGTATGAGGGTGAAAACCACCAGACTAAAAGACAATGTCCAGACAAACAGAAATAATTCTGGGAATAGGACATTTTTGAAAAGCTCCACTGCAGACCGTTGGTGTTCATATTCTGAGCTGCTGCTTCTTCCATTTTGTTTCATCTGCAGATTGCCTCTATCCATTTTTTAAAACTTTCTTTTAAAATATAAAACATATACAGAACAGGGCACAAATCAGAAGATTCAGCTCAATAAATTATCAGAAACCGAACATCCATGTAACCACCTCCCGCGTAGAATAGGACTGCAGTCCCCAACGCCCTGGGCTGCAGACCGGTACCAGGTCCGTGGCCTGTCAGGAACCGGGCCACACAACAGGAGGTGAGTGGCAGGCTTGATGATCTGAGGTGGCACTGAGGGGGTGAGGCTAGCACTGGGGAGCTGCTGCAAATACAGATTATCATTAGCAAAGAGGTTTGACTGCACAATAAATGTAATGCACTTGAATTATCCCGAAATCATCTGCCACCCCCCCCAACCCCGGCCATCAGTCTGTGGAAAAATTGACTTCCATGAAACCGGCCCCTGGTGCCAAAAACCTTGGGGACCTCTGGAATAGAACATCGTCAGCACCCTAGAAGCCTCCCTCCTGTCTCTTCCCGATTACATACTACACCTGCACCTCCCCAAAATAAACATTCTCATGACTCCAGTGCTAAACACTTCCTTGATTTTCTTTATAGTTTTACACTTACATGCATCCCTAAACACTATAGTTATGTTTTGCTTCATAGTTAGGTTTGGAGAACTTTATATAAATAGAATCATACCATGAGTAATTTTTTTAGGTCTTATTTCTTTCATTCAGTGTTATATTTGTGAGGTTCATCTATGTTGTGGAATATAAATGCAGTTCTTTCATTTCATGACTGTGTAGTATTCTGATATATGAATATAACATAATTGATTTAGCCATTCTACTTTTAATGGACAAATATGAATTGTTTCCAGTTTGGGGCTATTTTGGAAATTGCTGCTGTGAACATTATTGTATCTGTCTCTTGGTGTTTATTTGCATGCTTTTCTATTGGCTAGATACCTAGGATTAGAATGGCAGAGTCATAAGGTATACTTATCTGCACTTCAGTAGATAATGCCAAACTGTTTTTCAAAGTAGTTATACCAATTTGCAATCCCACCACTGCTATAAGAAAGCATGCGTTGTTCTGTATTTTCACCAACTCTTGCTATGTTAGTCTTTTTCATCACCTATGTATGTGTAGTAGAATCTCACTGTAATTATAGCTTATATATCCTTGATTAATAATGACATTGAGCACATTTTATGTGTCTTGTGGCCATTTTAGATAAGTTCTTTTGTGACATGCCCATTTTTAATCGGGGTGGCTAATTTTTTTAATTTTAAGAAACATATTATATATTGTCAGTTATATGTGTGGCAAATATTTTCTCCACTAAGTGTCTTGCCCTTTCACTCTCCTAAAGTGCCCTTGATGAAAAAAAGAGTATGTAATATTAGCATAGTACAGTTTATCAATCTTTTCCTTTCTGACTAGTGCTTTTTTATGACCTGTTAAGAAATCTTTCCCTAACCCAAGGTCACAAAGATATTTGCCTTCAGGATCTTCTGGAAGCACTATTGTTCTGCCTTTCACATTTAGATCTTTAAACCCCCTTACCACTACCACCACCACCAACTGATTTTGTGAATGGTATGTAGTAAGGGTCAATTTGCATGTTTTGTATATGGATATTCAGCTATCTCAGCCCCATTTAACGAAAAGATCATCCTTTTCTTATTGCTCTAAAATACTACCATTTACCTAAAGTGTTCATGAGTCTGTTGGAAGGTTGTCTATTCTGTCCCATTGATCTATATATTTATCCTGTCTTAAATACTAGAACTTTAGTGTATGGTAGAGCAAATCCTCCAAATTGTTTTTCTTCTCCAAGAGAAACTTCATTATTCTGGGCCCTTTGCATATTATAGAATCAAATAGTTAACTTCTGGGGAAAAAAAAACTATTGGTATTTCTTTGAAATTATCTTGAATCTGTAAGTCAACTTGAAAGGAATTGTCATGTTCACAATATTGAATTTTTCGATCCCTGAATATGGTATATTTAGTTATTTTCTTTTCTTTCTTTCTTTCTTTTTTTTTTTTTTTTTTTTTTTTTGAGACAGGGTCTCACTCTGTCACTTAGGCTGCAGTGCAGTGGCCTAATCACAGCTCATTGCAACCTTGAACTCTTGGCTCAAGAGATCCGCCTCCCTCAGGCTCCCAAAGTTCTGGGATTGTTACAGCCCAACCAGGTTCATTGCCTGCTGCTCAAGAGGAAGCCAATACACTGAGACAGCAGGGGTTACAGTGGAGAAAGAGTTTCATATCACAGGTGCCATGTGAAGAGACAGGAGGAATTTCTCAAATCCATCTCTCAGAGAATTTGGAAGAAAGAGTTTTTAAAAATAGTTTGGTAAGCAAAGGGCTAGGCAGACTGGCTGAATTCAGAGTGGAGTCATACATAGGTAACGTAGAAATGATCTCCTTATGCCTTGGTATGGGCCACTGGTGTGGGTAGGTCAGCCAGTCCACCAGAATGCAATTCCTGGATGGTATCTCAAACACTAGCCTAGGTTTTACAAGTGTGATATTTACAAGGGTGATATTATCTATGGTCTGAGAATCTTTATTATAGGAAAGCAAGCTAGGGAGTAATGGCTGGTTATATATATATTTTTTACCCCTACCACAGTCCCCACCTTATGGCCCTTTATTAATTTTATAAAGGGTGGTTTCACAGTTACAGGGATGAGCCACCATGCATAGCCTAAATTTACTCATTATTTCCAGTAATGTATCTAGATTATTTTGGATTTTTTACATATACAATTTTATCTTTTGCAAATAACTATAGATTTTTCTTCTTTCTTTTCAATTTATACTTTATTTCTTCTTAAGTTGCTGCCTGTATCAGTTAGCTATTGCTGCATTACAAACCACCCCAAAACACCACATATTTCTCATAAGTCTGTAGGTTAGCCGAGTATTTCTACTGATTTGAGCCAGTCTTGCCAGGGTTCACTTGTGTATCTGCAATTAGCTTCAGGTCAGCTACGTAGCTTTGCTGATCTTGGCTGGGTTCCTCACATATCTGGGGCCACAGCAAAGACAGGTGGGCTCACTTAGTTCTGTTCTACATGGTCTCATCCTTCAACTTGCTATTATCCCCAGCTGCAGAGAGAGAGAGAGAGAGAGAGAGTTGTCTATTGAGGCTTAGAACTGATACATTGTCAATTCCACCACATTCTTTTAATCAAAGCACATCAGTCACAAGGCCAGTCCAGAACTAAGAGGTAGGCAAATAGAATTCATCTCTTGATGAGAGGAGCTGAAAAGTTGGTTAAATTGCAAAGAGCAGGGATACAAAGAGAGAGAGAGAAAATTGGGGCCATTTTTGTTATCAATCTGCAACAGTGATCTGGGTAAGATTTCTAGTGCAATGTTGATTAGGAGGGTTAGTAGTGGGTACTCTTGTCTTTTTCCCCAATCTCAAAGGGAAAACTTTCTATATTTTACCATTAAGATATTTCTTGTTCCTTTCTATTCCTAAAAGGATTTTTCCCCTTAAAAATGGTTGAATTTTATCAAATACTTATTCTGTATATATTCTAGTAATCTCATGAGTTTCTCCTTTATTTTGTTAATGTAGTGAGTTACACTAATTTTCTAATGTTAAACCAACCTTGCATTCTTGCAATGAATCCAACTTTCTCATGCTGTGTTATCCTTTTAATTATTGCTGGATTTGATTTGTTAATTTTTTAAATTATTTGCTTATGATGAGATTAACATATACATTATTCTCATAATATTCCAGTTTGTCTTTCTCTGGAAGAGCTCATGTAAAAATGACATTCTTTCTCAAAATTTTTAAACTGATGAGGGAAGCTATATGTGCCTGCAGTTTTTTATGAGGGAAGGTTTTAATTATGGATGAAATTTCTC
Organism: Lemur catta; assembly: GCF_020740605.2. Classification (NCBI taxonomy): domain Eukaryota; kingdom Metazoa; phylum Chordata; class Mammalia; order Primates; family Lemuridae; genus Lemur; species Lemur catta. The sequence continues at coordinate 55,202,571 of NC_059135.1, read as the reverse complement.
TAATAATTTATTATTTTGGTACGATATGGCAGCTCACACCTACAATCCCAGCACTTTAGGAAGCCAAGGTAGGAGGATCACTTGAGGCCAGGAATTTGAGACCAGCCTGGGAAACATAGCGAGACTCTGTCTCCACATAAAAATTTAAAAATTAGTCAGATACAGTGGTGCATACCTATAGTACCAGCTACTTGAGAGGCTGAGGCAGGATGATTGCTTTAACAAAGGAGTCTGAGGTTGCCATGAGTTATATGACCCCAGTGCACTCTAGCATGGGCAACAGAGTGAGACCTGGTCTCTAAAACAAAACCAAACAAACAAAAAAAAAACCTTATGACTTCATATTTCCTATTTCTTCCTGTGTCGGTTTTGGTACATTTTATTTTTCTAGAAATTCGTCCATTTCTTCTACATTTTTTAATTTGGTTAGAATTTTTCAAAATATCTCATAAGGTATTTTTAATATTATAGAATCTATAGTAAGATCCTCTTTTTCATTTGTGATGCTGATTATCTCTTATCTTTTTGTTGAGATCTAGCTCAATTGTTTTTTGTTTTTTTTTTTGAGACAGAGTCTTACTCTGTTGCCTGGGCTAGAGTGCCGTGGCGTCAGCCTTGCTCACAGCAACCTCAGACTCCTGGGCTCAGGCAATCCTCCTGCCTCAGCCTCCCGAGTAGCTGGGACTACAGGTATGTGCCACCATGCCCAGCTAATTTTTCTATATATATTTTTAGCTATCTGTATAATTTCTTTCTATGTTTTAGTAGAGACGGGGTCTTGCTCTTGCTCAGGCTGGTCTCAAACTCCTGAGCTCAAACAATCCGCCCACCTCGGCCTCCCAGAGTGCTAGGATTACAGGCGTGAGCCACCACGCCCGGCCTCAATTGTGTTTTGAACAGAGAAAAAGTTCAGTATGATTTCAAGCCTTTGAACTTTGTTAAGACTTTACAGCCAAGCATAGGATAAATTTTTGTAAATATTCCATATATACTTAAAAATTAGGTGTATTCTGCAGACTTCTATAATATATAGTAGGTCAAGTTTGTTAATTGTCATCTCCTCCATGCTAACTGATATTTTTACTGCTTTTTCTGTCAGTTAAGAGAAGTATATTTAAATTTTCCACTAAGATTATGAATGTGCCTATTTCTCCTTTTATTCTTGTCAATTGTTAAAATATATTTAAGACTGTATTATTAGGTGCATACAAATCATTCTCTCGTGGCTACCCAAGAAATTACAGTATGCATCCTTTTTTTGTTTTATATTTTCATTTTTTTTTATTTCAGCTTATTATGGGGGTACAAAAGTTCAGGTTATATATATTGCCCATGCCCCCCCATCCCCCCGAGTCAGAGCTTCAAGTGTGTCCATTCCCCAGACAGTGCGCATCACACTCATCATGTAGGTATACACCCATCCCCTCCCCCCACCCCCCACTTCTGTCCGATACCCAGTTGGTGTTATTCCCAAATGTGCACTTAGGTGATGATCAGGGAAACCAATTTGCTGGTGAGTACATGTTGCATCCTTAACTTATCAAAATCTAAATTACTTGATACTTTTGCTCTATTCCCAGACAATTCAATGATTCAAGGACCTTCAAACACTATATATATGTATGTCTTTGTGTGTGTGTACATATATATACACACATAGTAAAAAAATACATATATATATATATATTCCTCGATTATATTGCCATTATTGTGGCACAATTTAATTTCATACATATTTTAAATCCCACAAGATATAATCATTATTGTTTTCATTGCTCTTCATTTCTTCTCACATCTCTGACCTGCTATTCTGAGATCCATTTCCTTCTGCCTAAAGAACCCTCTTTAGTGTTTCCTTTAGTGTGGGTCTCCTTTTATAAGTTTTAATTTAACTGAAAATATCTTTATTTCACCTTCATTTTTGAAAAATATTTTTGATGAGTATAGAATTTTATATACTGGTAGGTATTTTCCTGTAGCATTTTGAAGTTAGCACTCATTATCTTCTGGTTCTCATTGTTTCTGTTGAAAGGTCGGCTATAAGTCAAATTGTTGTTCCTTTGAAGGCAATCTTTCTTTTTCCCTGACTGCTTTTAAGGTTTTCTCTTTCTTTGGTTTTTAGAGGTTTTACTATAATATGGTTGTCATTCATATTTTCTTACTCCCTTGGTTATTTATTGCATGCTGGAAATTATATTTGCAAAATTATTTATAAAGATAATTTGAGGCCCAGGATAATATTCCCTTCCCCCACAAAATAGTAATAATTGCTGGGGAACATGAGTAAATCAGGACCACTTTAATCCAGCCTCAGAGCCTGTAATGGTTTGAAAGGGGCCTGTAATCCCTAGATTGCCGGCATGGTGTGCCCCTGTAGTCCTAAGAGCAGTCTACACCTGGTTCAACATCGGCAAGAGTGCAGCTCTTTGTACTCCTAAGTCAAAGTGTGTGTGTGTTGAGAGGTAGATGTTTAAGACTCCAACTTGTGGCCCCACAGCCCCACACCATTCAGCCTCATAGCTTCTTAGTTATCTCTTCTGGAATTGACAAATGCCACACAGAAGAAAAGTTGCTCCAAATGCAGAATTTCTGTCTTCTCCTAGACATTGGTTCAGTATTCTCTTGCTAGCTCCCTAAAGCCTTCAATCAGGTATGTTTTAAATTGTGCCCTAAGTTTTAAGGATAGAGCAGTTTGAATCACCTAGTCCTTTATTACTGAAAGCAGGTATCTTCTTCCATCCATTTTTCACCTTCTAGAAATATGTTGAAATGTCTTTTCTCTTGAGTCCTTCTTCCAGTCTCATCACTATTTTGAGTTAATTCTCTTTAGTTCTTCTTTACTGCTATTTAAGTGAGGTCTCAGGAATCTGAGGAGACAAATGTGTGCATGTTATATCTACCATGTTGTACTAGGTCCTACTTAAAATTATTTTTAAGTTAATCATTATGAACATTAGTATTTGAACTATTATTTTATAACAGTTTTATTGAGATATGATTCACATACTATACAATTCCCCCTTTTAAAGTCAACGTACTTGTACTGTTATTAAAAATAAGTTACTTATGCCAGACCTCACGACAAATCTCCAGTTCCCTGCTGACAGTTAACATAACCTCCAACAGAAATGGCCTATTATATCACATATATCATTTTATAGATATTTCAAACTTTAAAGACTACCCTTAAAGTAAATGTTTGGGTATTCCTTTTTTTTAATTGCATATGGTGCCCCTTTTCTATGTAGCTATGACAGAATTACATTAATTTTCATCCTAAATCAAATTTGTGTGAAGTGGAAATTTTAAAGGGATGTAGAGATATTTTCTCTTAAATATTTTCTTGTTTGTATCCATGACTCACTCACAATACCATATCTAATCACACCTGGTGGTTCAAATCATTTGATCAATGGAGGACCTCTCAATAAAGTCACTAACTTGTTATTGATCAAGTTAATTGGTTGAATGACTGAATGGACCATCACTTCAGATTGTATCTGTGTATAAAAGCTGGTTTGACTGTTTTTATTGAAGTGCCCAGTTTTCAGTATACTCATGTTAAAAGTAGAGAAAGATTCTGTGTATTTACATATGACATACATGAGCCAGCAACCACCTCTGAATAAAATTGGAGGTTGGGGAGGACCCTATACTTGTTTAGTTAGGTAGTGCTTCTCACTTATGTGGACCTCTGGTATTTACTGTTCTCCAAACCAGCCCCTTGGTCAAAGACAGCAAAGAATATTAGTCTTTTGAGTCACACAAAATGTTTTCTTCATTCACACACTCTTGAGGTTTTACTGGGCCATGTATCATTCAAAACAAAAGGAGGGGAACAAAAATAAAATGACAATGGCAAAACTCTATTGCCATTCACCCCATAATGTTAAAAGCAAAAAAAATATTCCTACTAATTAACATTCCCTTGATAACATTGGATGGTTGAATGTCACTTGCCAGATCAGTGTAAGGACATAAATAATGACATATCACTGCCCTGTACACAAAGAAGGTTCTATTTTATAACAGTAAGAATCCTTAGAAAATACTTAGGCCAATCCACACTTTGCAGGTGACAAAACAGATGACAAAACAGAGGGCAAGATGACTTGCCCAGGGGTCACACAGTCAATCACTAACAGAGTCAAGACAAAAATCTAGGTCAGTTTATTCTACACTCTGGGCTCTTTGTACCAAACTGCCAGGCTTCCCAGTGATGTCATACTACCCAGGAAGAGCCTTGTCAGTACACAGAATAGACAGCTTGCTTAGAAAGGAGATATTCTTCTTTCCAAACATATTTCCCTAATTCTCCCAACATGTAAGATATTGATACCAGGCCTAGTGCCTTGTAAGGACTCCACAGCTATGTACAGATATAATCTGAGGCCATCTAAGGCCATTACTGAAATAAAAATATTTAATAAGAACTGGCAATTTCACTAACATTCTCCCATGATATGCTGTTCGTACTATGTTAAGTAGGTAAAAATTATAAATGGTAACTCAGTAAGGTTATGTTACCTGACCATGGTCAGACAGCTAGCAGGGAAGAGCAATGTGCAAATGCAGGTGGGTCAGAGTCCTAAACCATGCTTTTTCCAGGAGCCAAGCAGTGCGCATTTCAATGTCTTTAAGGAACACTTATAGTTAAAAGACGATCTGCCTGTGGCCAGAGTAACGCAAATGCAGTTCAATATAAAATATGCTGATGCTTCATCTACTTTTTATCTGAGGATACTACTCACTGACATGTATTGAGTACTAATTATGTGCCAAGCTCTGGCTCTACCCCTGTTGTTCCATTTAATCTTCATAGTAACCTGTTAGATAAATGTTGTCATCATCATTGGTACCATTTTTACAGGAAATTGAGGTGAGGAGCAGTTTAGTGAGGTGGGGAGCAGTTTAGTGACTTGCCCAAGACCCCACAGTTTGCTGCAGAGACTGATCCTGGGCAGTTTGGCTCCAGAGCACTCTGTAATCACTACTCTACACAGCCATGTAGACGCCTCCAGCCTCCATGAGAGGCCTGCAGAAGGGGCCTGATACTGACTCCATCAGGAAAGTTGTGGGGACTCTAGATTACCAAAGGCTCAATGGAGGCAGTGTTGGAAAGACACCTGAAGCTTTTAGACAACTATCATATGAACTATGAAAGTACTGGATGTCTTAAGGCAGCGTGGCACAGCCTCGATAGGAATTTGCAGAGAAATTCCTGATCTCCTGGTGATAATTAACAAGGCAATGGAGACCAGCCTGAGCCGTCTTTCATCTGAAAGAAAAATGCCTAAAATTATTGTTATAATCTATACTTTTGTTATAATTAGTTTCTCAGATGAGTTAACTTTTGAGAGCTGGTCCTCAAACAGTGAACTGGGTTGGACAAGTTTGTTGGGATTAATGGGCAATAAAACATCTGGGGCGTGTTGTGCAAAGGCAGCTAGAGCCACAAAGAATGCTTATGAGCAAAGAAAACCTGAAAGGATAAAGGGAAGCAGGGAAAGCTTCCCTATCAGTTCTGGCTGTAGTTCTGACATTTAGAACCTACCAATACCCAACTGTTGTGCAAATATAACTCTAACTTAACAGTCTTTATTTTCAAAAGTCTTTTTTTAGAAATAGCATGCTATTCCTATGTCACATGATTTTTGGTTGAGTCATTTCTACTTTCATTTACAGAACATTCAGACTGAAAAATCAAGCATATAACTCATCAGACTTTCCCTCAGCAACCCAGTAGTAAATATATCCAGGTGGTAAAATAAATAAGATCAACTTTCTTAATTACTGATATGCAAAATTTGTTACTACTCTTGGCCATTCAGGGAAATGGCACTTCTCAATGCTAAGGTGCTAAGGGTTAACAAAGCACAGCCTAAATAGGCCAAACCTCCTGACCCACAGCCTCTTTTTTTTTTTTTCTTGAGAGACAGTGTCAGCTGGGCAGGGTGGCTCATGCCTGTAATCCTAGCACTTTGGGAGGTCGAGGCGGGAGGATAGCTTAAAGTCAGGAGTTCGAGACCAGCCTGGGCAATAGTGAAACTCCATCTCTACAAAAAAATAGAAATATGAGCCAGGCATGGTGGCACACACCTGTAGTCCCAGCTACTCGGGAGGCTGAGTCAGGAAGATCGCTTGAGCCTAGGAGTTTGAGGTTGCAGTGAGCTGTGGTGATGCCACTGCACTCTAGCCTGGGTGACAGAGCAAGTGTCTCTCTGTGTTGCTCAGGCTGGCCTCCAATTCCTGGGCTCAAGCGATCCTCCTGCCTCAGCCTCTGGAGTAGCTGAGACTATAGTCACATGCCACTGTGCCCAGCTCCACGACCTCTTTTTATAAAGTTTTATTGGACACAGTTATAGCCTTTAGTTTATATATTGTCCATGGCTGCTTTCACACTACAACAAAGTAGTTATGACAAAAACTGTGTAGCCACAAAGCCTAAAATATTTACTTTTGACCCTTTATAGAAAAAGTTTGCCAACCCCTGTTCTAGACCATTAATCAGAGGAATAGAGGGAAAATTTTTTCTAACAACTTTCCAGCTATTTGAGGAAGACATCAAATAGATTTGGCCTAGTAAAAAATTCTTGGACTAGAAGCCTGATAATATAAGTTGCATGATTAATATTATAATATATAAATGTGCCTATGGAATATGAGCCAGTGAGGTAGTCTTATCCTGTGACCTATGTATTGATCAATAACTATGGGAAAAAGGAAGACAGTATGGAATGCTTAACAGCTCACCAGGCACCCTTCAAAAGAGAAGTGGAAAAAAATGGGTGAAGGAGCCAGCCCTTTGGGGAAAGAACAGTAAAGAATCCTTTCAAAGCTGTGTATTTCCTCATCTGTTGAATGAGAGCACAGGGCTTCTCCATGGGGCCTACACCTGGGTTTCCAAGGACTCTCAATCATTAGCTTCATTGGCTTTCGTAAATCACCACAAAATCCCAAGATGTTATGTCCTGAAATCCAGTATCCTATATTCACTCCCAGATTTGGATGTATTCTTGAATAGTACCATCAACAATCATCAAAGCCCTGAAGCATCTATTCAGTACACTGGGTCTCTCTGGTTACTTACTACTATTCTAACATCTTTAGTTTCTACATGAATACTACATCTGAGTACTTAACTTTTAATTATTAGCAAATTCACATCTTTCTCTCATTATTAATATATACAAGCTAGCTGTAACAAGAAACCATTCTCATCTGAGCACTACAAGATTCCCAAGTTCTCTAAGACCTCAGTAGTATATTGTTAACAATCAACTGAAAACTAACCTATGCATTTGGGTCAGTTTAGGAGTGGCTAATAATTATACATGTAACTGGGTAGCTATAGGTTCTGGACAATCATGGCAGGTAATCATGTGACCAAATAGCAGCTGAATTGAGATTTAAAAAACTGTCACAGCTCTCTGAAAGGTATGTGGATGGAAAAATCCAAACTCTGAAATATTTGAAAGAAGTTTATTCCGAGCCAAATTTGAGGACCATGACCAGGAGCCACGCCCAAGAGGCCTTAAGCAAGTGGACTCCCTGTGGCTGGGTTACAGTTTGGTTTTATACATTTCAGGGAGACAGGGGTTACAGGTAAAGTCATAAATCAATATGTGGGAATCCACATTGGTTTGGCCCAAAAAGGTGGGACATCTTGAAAAGGGGGGCACTGACAATTGGCTGAGAGAGTTAGGCTTTATCTGAAAGACCAGAAAGGAAATGCTTAATTTAAGACAAAGGTGCAAGCACTCTAGGAGGTCCAGACAGGAGAATCTCTCAAGTTAAGATAAGGATCTGCTGGGATACTTGAGTTAAGATGGGGGCTTTCTATCTTTTAGGTGATGTTAATGCCATATCAGAATCAGGTAGGGAAGTAAACCACACTATATCTGGCTAACAAAAACCTGCTTAGTGGGATTTTACCATTTGTGAGCCGGACTCATCTGGCCTCCTTAGGAAGGAATTTGAACAAAAGGAAAAAAATCAGAGTTCAGTCCTCAGGTATAATAGAAATTATTTGTGTATCTCTTATGTCTATACTTGAAACAGGGCTTGGGTCTGTTAAAAAATATATTCATTTATTCAATGAATATATATTGAATGCCTACTCTATGCCAGGAATTGTGTTAAACTCATATTGCCAACTATGTATTACGACATTATTATTATTATTACAGAACCCTTGCATTATTCTGAGTTTCTTGTTTTTCCTGCATTTTTGCTAAAATAAGCCACAGTAGACAAGTTCTCTCATTTTTATGATAAATATTGAGCTGTCCACTTGATGAGAGTTTCACATAAAGATCACAGGCAAAAATAACTTCCTGCCAGGACATCAGAGGCATTACCCACTTTCTCTTGATGGCTTTGGCTCCAGGGGGTCAAAATGTCACATCATATTTAACCGACACTGTTCCCTCAGTGATAGTGCCCACTTTTTTCTATCCCAGTTGTAACTGAAAAGGAGCCTGCTATTTTTGGCTTCAGGATATGTGTGAAAGAGCCATAAGAGTACAAGAAAGGGATGGGGAGGGGACAGTGTTACAGGAACCTGACTGTCCCCTTCACCTCCAGAGGGCAGAGAGAAGCATTGGGGGCAAGAGCCACCTTTCCTTCTTCAGAACTAGGAGAGACATGAGAGGGGGTTCTTGGGAGTTAACCCAGATCAGAAGGGGTCAAAATAGTGACGGCTTACCCAGTGTTGCTTTGGTGCGTCCCAGCTGAGTGTGGCAGAGCCACCTGCAGTGAGGCTGCAGCAGGCCTTCTCCTGAGCCCCCGCAAGCCTGGGGACTGGGCGCCCCTGGAGGTGGGGTATGGGAGATTCTAGACTCCAGGTGATTCCCATGCACAAAGAAGTATAAGAAATCCTGTTGAAATCTTTATGAATTAGGTTAATTTACAAGTCTTTAACTTTGGGTGAACTATTAAATCAATAAAACATTGATTTAAACAGGTGTGGAAAATATTAGAATGGAGTTTATTAAAACTCAAGTCCTTACAACACAATGTTGAGTGAGAAAAATTTAGGGTCTGACTTTCTTCCCACCCTCTTGTCTCCAGCTTCCCTCTCTCTCCCCAGCCCTCTGTCCCTGCCTTCCTATGGGAAGGGCCCTAGGACTAAACACTAAACAACAGTAGCAGCAGCAGCAGCAATAGCAGCAACAAAGACTAAAGGCCAGATGCAGAGCAGGACTCGGCTAAGAAAATGTCACTGAAAAGATAAAAGCAGAGAAGGCAAAACATCTACATTTCTGTTGTGGACATTTCCTCATCATTCATACAGATAGATATAGAAACAAATATATCCCATTCACTCTGTAAAGATTAACAAGACTGGCAGAATTTATCCCTGAAATAGGAATTTCCTTCTAAATTATCCCTGAAGCTAAACTTCTGAATAATTATTACAGATGATGTATGCTATTATCCCTCTTACAAGAAGTAGTTTTCCTTGATCTCTCTTTCTGTCATGTTCTTGGGTTGCCTAAACAGACTGACACCGGCTGGTGCCTTTCCTCCTCATCCTACTGCTTCAGAAGCCTTGTGCTCCATGTGACCCCTCTTCCTCCTTGGCCAGGTTCTCTCTCTATCTTCCTAACTCACCTATGGTCCCCACAGTCCTTCTACACACTCTGTATTGTTTTAGAAAGAGAGATGAAGAAACATCCTTGCCCTCGAGTTTCGTGCCATCCACAGGAGACGGCAGGCAAAGATGCCCAGATCAGATGTTCCATTCAACACAGATCTTCCTGGCCACTCCTCAGCATCTTCTCTTGCTCCTCTCTCAGCTCACCCTTTAAGTCTGCAATTTTTCTCCTATGCCCCTTCCTTTTCTCTAAATGCTATCTCTCCCACACATCACTGAAAACATTTTGCTAATGAGAAAGAGCTTCCTTCGGGGACATTAGATTAAACAAAAGGTTATTTGATGATGAAGTCATTTTAAAATTTTAAATCTTTTTTTAAAGTAAGTATAAGTACCACCTGGACTTTGAAGAAAGAAAATATTAATAGTTGGCCAGGTACAGTGGCTCACGCCTATAATCCCAGCACTTTGGGAGGCCAAGGTGGGAGGATTGCTTGAGGCCAGGAGTTTAAGGCCAGCATAGTGAGACCTTCTCAGTGCAACAAAAAATTTTTTAAAGATAGCTGACTTCATGGTTTTGTTTTATTTTATGGGGTAATCAAGACAGCTTTTAAATTACACCAAAATAAAGAAGAGGGATGAATGAGAGAACAATGTATGTTCCATCCTATATATGTTTTCTGGCAGTCAAACAGCTAAAACACAGTCTTTCCTATATCCCTCCTGACCGTAGTGGAAAATACATGTTGGTGTTAAGACATATATTTATATATATACATATATATATATATGATAAAGTAAGAAATTTGAGTGGAAACTATGCAGGAACTAATTCAGTATGAGTTATTGGTTAATACCTGAGGGGAAAAACACTAGGAAGACCATGAAATCAGACCATGTGGGAAGATTGTCTGTAAATTAATATTTTAATTCATGCCAAAAAAAAAACCATATGAGAAAATGTTACAATGTAAATGGAGATCTTTTCCTACTGAAAAGTAAAAATAGCTCTCCAAGTGAGCAGAAAGGGAATAGGGAATATTTAAAAAGGTTATATTACTGTACAGTAAATCAATCTTTATTTATCCATCCCAATGAAAGAAAAGAGCAGCACATCAGTCCAGAGTGGGCAACCAAAAATATCACTAGTATTAGACTTTAGAATATATGTAAGTCATTCATTTCAACAAGGATCAAGGTTCTGTTCTTGGAATTCAACAGATTTCAAACCAGATAATCAATTAACCAGGAAATATTTAGCATGTTCTTGTTATGTACAGAACACTCAATATAGTGTCTTGGGAGTGGCAAAGACTTGGCTTCTTATGGTATAGTTTAGATATTCCTTCACATTTATATAACACCTTTTCCAAAATGAATTTTTTTCTCGTTCACTCACATATCACCATTTAACAAATCATTCTCGAAAACCTACTATATGCCAAGCTCTGCTCTGGCCCTTGGGATACATTGGTAAACAAACAGATAAAAAGCTCTGCCCTCTCACTCCTGTGGAGCTTCAATTTAGGTTAGAGGCTGGCCAACAAGCAATAAGCATAATAAATAAATCAACTACATAGTATGTCTAAAATGGTCAAATATCCTCATTTGCTTGGGAGAGTCTCAGATTATAGACATGGTCCTGAACCCCTGTTCCAGTTGATGTCCCCTTTCACTCTCAAAAGTGTTACATTTATTCAATAAATTGTATAGTCTAAGTATGTTTGAAGTTAATAAGGACCATAGAGAAGGGGGGCAGCAGAGAGTGGATTGCAGTTTTCACAGGGTGGTCAGGGTGGGTCTGATTGAGCAAGAGACACTGGAGCTAAGATTTGAAGGAGGTGAGCAGGTTGGCCAGAAGAATATGATTTTAAAAGTTTACATATTTATTATAAAACATTGAAATAATATCAGCATGTAAAAAGTTAAACAGCCTTTCTCCTTCCCCTTCCCACCTTAATTCTACTATTAAACAGTTTCTTTTACACATTTTCATGCTTTTAAGGCATATATCAGCTTTTAAAACATAAGGTGTGTCATATTGCATACCATACGGCATTTTTGAATCAACTTATGAAAACATCGCATTCTACATTTTAAATATATAAAATTTTTATTCTAAAATAAAATGAATAAAAGCCAACTTATTATGGACATTTTTTCATGAATATATAGGCACAGTAGTCTGCTATGTAAGCATAGCCCTTTCCACAGCTCAGCTACCTCTCCATCAAAATCGAATCTGCTCTAGTTAAAGAAGGGAGTGGGGAATTTGGAAGACCAGACAGGGAGAAGGGGGAGGGGGTTAAATCTTCCTTGATAATGGAGTTGATGCTACAACTCAATGTATCTTGCAGGCTACAGCAAGTTTCTAGAATAAAATATGCAGAAATGGCAAGAGTGACCACACAGCAAGCAAAGCAGATTAAGAATGCTTTAAGAATAATGATATTTCCCCATGCAGAAGTTGCAGGATTTGATCATCTCCATAGAAGTGAAATCAGTTAGTGAAGAAGTGTTTGGGAGATTTTATCAGAATACCATGAAAGCATTTGGGTCAGTTCTCATCTTCACTTGGGGTTCCCTCCTCTCCCCCTGCACATAGGAAATGGGGTAGGTGTCACTGACTTTATAGATATGTTTTGATTTTGTTTCTCCTCCTTCCTGACCCCTCTCCTACCTCATCTGAGGACTAGAGCCACCATGATGATGCAAGCTAAGGGTGTGTCCTTTGGGACAAAAGGCTGGGGACAAGGTCATAATTTATAATAGAAACATTTCTCCCTGACCAGTATATTGTATGCTCCAGCTGATCAAGTTATGTCATGGCAAGTTAAGTGTGTAATTCATTTCTTTGGGGGAAACTAGTACTATAATCATAGTACATTTTATGTGCAATCTGTCAATAAGGACTGATTTAATAAAAAGGCTGTATCACTAAGACATTTATAGAACCAGATTCAGTATGTCCTGGTAATTGATTCTTGTCTTTGGTGACTTATATTATTATTATAAAGGCATACAGGCTGATATTGGATGTTTAGGACTTCAAAAATATCAAAATGAAAAGTTTTAAAATTCAATACATCATCTGGACATTATGGTCTATTGTATGCCAGTCACAGTCTGGCTTTTTCTAAATAGTATCAGCATGTTCCCCAAGTTTCCAGAAGACAGAGCACCCAGACTGAAACCTCCACTTGTCAGTGTTGAGTGTAGGCTCTAGGGTATGTAGACATGGCTTAAGACCATAATTCTTAGAAAGAAGTGGGGAAAAGCTTTAACAAATAGGATAAATCCTTGTTAAATCAGAATTCTCTAATTAGACAGAGTATATAAGACTTTCAGCAGTTTAAATAAAATTCCCTCTGAATTGTCA